>NC_092576.1:1917500-3350000 GCF_037975245.1 Apostichopus japonicus | reverse complement strand
AAAGGTCTTCCACTTGTTTCGTATGACCAGTCTCAAAGTTACAGTTACCTACCAATGTATTACGGATCGCACACTGGAGGCTGAGATGGATAACAGACGCAGAGATAGTGTCTCTACTGAGAGTCATTACATGTCCATTACGTGTCGTTTGTCTCCGGTAAACGTCATGGGATATTGTCCCTCGCAATATTTTCCGATGATGACAAGGCTGTCATTGTTCCTTTTGACACATAACCGAAACGCAGTCGTCCAACGTATCGATTCCATCGAGGAACATAGTGACGGCACTGTGACTTTTCGTAAAGGTGACGACGTAATGGTTTTGGTAATGCAACACGACGCTGGCTGTCAAAATGACGCTCTGGTGGAGGATGATTCAATGTTGTGTATGGTGTATATCAGACTATGACCAAATACCATGCAGTTACATTTGACTGGGATGTGACATCCTGCAGTCCGCGACAAGCTTTTGCCAAGTTTTAGCTGATTACCGCTGTCAACTGATCGTGTCAATGGTGATGTCTGTACCGTGTCGTCAAACGGTGTGAGTAATAGATGTTCCGCTAAAATGAGTGTTCAGAATGGCTGGATTCTTCCATAATGCGGCTCCGTTCCTTGCTGATTTGACTCCGACGGAGAGCTTTGAGGCAGAATGGATTGATCGTGAACATGATGTCGGGCTACAGTTCCCTTAAGGCTTTACACATTAAATTAGTGAAGGTCATTTGTTTCATTTATCTGTATGCGTGTTATAGGCTCTATTGCATTGACATTTAATGAGTGCCACACATATTACTTGAAGTTGGGAGAATGACGTCATGCGACATATACAGAAGAACCTCATCCAACCGGTGGCGCTTTGCTTGTACGGCAAGAAAATACGGGAGTGTAATACAAACGCTACGTCTGTGATAAAAAAGTGATAAAGTTAACATACATTACTCGAAATGCTGATATCGCGTGCAGCATTTGGGTGCCAAAATCGACAGAAATGTGGCAGTGGACTGCGGTTGCACAGGTCATTCTTTGGAAGCGATTGTAAAAGCAACTACATAGGAATATAACTTACTTCACTAGTGTCGTCTGCTCAGCTGCTGTATCGTTATACACTGGACCCTGGATATAGTTAGCCTAGGCCCTTGACGGGCGAATGCTGTCCATTCGGGTGCGATATGACTAAAGCCCAATGCCCAACAATTAGCACCACATCATTGTACTTAAAACTGTATCCCTAACGATAGATCCACATGCCAGAATAACATGGGGTGACTGTTATGATGTCTTGGGCTTATCACTAACAATACGTACAATACTAGAAAAATATGATTAGCTTAACTTAGGCCTGTGTACGTAGCCTTGCCCTTGGTCTAACTTAGTTTGTTTTAGCATATGTATAAAACTTAAGCCTAGAATATTTTAATTTCTTAACATATCTAGAATTGTACATCTATTCAAACACATCCTCCATTTGCAACATATTCCCAACTTTGGCAAAAGGGTATATGTAGTATAGACCTTTTCAGTTATGTGAGTTTTGAGGTACGCCAAAATTGGCGTTCCATATAAATTACAAGCACCTAAACGCACACTAAATGTGTACATGCGTGCCTATGTAGGAACGTACGTTCACAGTATAGGCGCTTGCTATATCTGCCAATTGAGCTGTTCATATGTTCTCGGTCTTCGTTCTGCAGGTGAGTTTACATGAATTATTTAATGTTAAATACCAAAACTTCAACCAGTTGTATTAAAACACCTCTATTTTTATTTGATTAAGTCTAGGTTGATGATGTTAAGAGAAACAATGGGACTATACAAGATTAAAATGTTACCAATCGTGCAACGATGTCTCAGAATATTACGTATAATATTGCATGTTAGGTCAGCGCGTAGAACCTTTTTTCGTTAAATGCGTCAACTAAGGTTCGTATGTTGCAGGACTTGTGATTTGTGGTAATATAAACAGTCAATTAGGCTTCGTAATTCAAGTAGGGTAATTAGTGTATTTAATAAAATGTTGATCACGTAGAGGTACGTCAGTATCAATTTGTACTATTAAGCTAGGCCCACCGTTTCTTTACTGTCTAGCATAGGCACAGACCTATCGTGTAAAAAGTCACAGCGTGGTAATTGTTCTTAACGAACTTGAAGGGCGCCACCGATTTTGTTGCATAATTTGGGGATTTCCCTAGATTTATATTCCAGGATCAATGTTGCAGTATTAATTGTGTTTTACACTGGAAATAAGTTAAATTACTGCCAGTTGATCAAATAATAAAAGTTGCTTGCTATTCTGCCAATTGAGCTGTTCGACTCCTATGTTCTCGGTCTCCTTTCTACAGCCCTAAAGAGAACCGCCCCGGTGGCAACCCTAACCCATGGGACCTGGCGGTAACAGTTATTTGACTAGGCCTAATGATATTCACTATCCATGTTCGAACAAAGCTTTGTATGCAAAACGACACACTCAAGCCATTACTCATGCTAACAGTAACATCTCATCCTCTGATTACTGTAACTAATGTAGACATCCAACCAACTTTTTTCACTCTCACTTAATAAGGTGTGATCTGTTATCCTGCATAAGCTACTACCCACTTTGCAACATCAACATTAAACTGAGAACTGCATGCACAGACTTATATGGAAGTATTTCACAGGAGGTGTGTGTGGGAAGTGGTGGTGCGGGGGGGGGGGATGCTTTTCACAGCAATTTCATTGGACAACCAATGACACTATCTGGGTGGAGCACTCAAATAATACATTCGAGAACATGTTTGCCATGTGCCTCTCAGATATCAGAAAAGACACTTTACAGACAATAACAGTTGCATAAAACACTATCCACTTGCTCGAGTTATTAGCGGCGAAAAAAGAAAGTTTTCAAAGTTTGTTCTTAAGTCAGGAGAATAGTGCTTACCACCCTGGTCGCCATAACATGACTCTGTTGTGAAAACTATGTCTTTTCTTTCGAAAACCGGATAAACTCAAATTAAATTTCTAAGTCGAATGCACAACGTATGTATGAAGACGTACAAATGATCTGGCTTTTTGCCGTACAACACAAAGCGCCCTCACTTTTTTCAAGGCTTCCCGGCTTCAACACGGCGATACACTGTGTCAGCATACTTCCTAGGTCAATTTCTATGGTGCCATGTCAGTCATTTCAAAATGGGCTCAATGGTTCGAAGGGATTATCATATCACTATTTGAAAGTGATCGTCTAATCTTATTACCGTTTGTGTCACATATGCCATAAGTATACGGGTCGCACAACTGCAGTATGTTTCTTGCATCATTTTATGTACTAATTGTATAAACCCATACGGTGTTACGATGGAACAATAATTGAGCTTTCTGCTTGACCATTCATTGTTGCAAATCATCATGTTAAGTATATTATGTTAATTTATTTAATAAAATCAATTGATACAGATCTACGGGAAGATGCATGAGCAGAGTTCAAGTACAATATCAGAAGCAAATAAAAACAAGATACCTCTCTTTTGTTTTTCTTTCCATTAGTTATTGTAATGTTTGATTGCATTGAAATAGTACATGTGAAGAGAATATTAACTAAAGAGTACAATAAAAAAATGTGATTTTCTCGAATGATATATATGTACATACATATACATGTTTAAATATTGTATTTATATGTATATTCATGTATAGATAGTCACCAGTAAAGTTTCAAGGCCTTCGATGTCTCGCCATGCAAATGCATACATTAACCAATATCGTGATGTCAGTTTGTATCATTTATTGTAACAGCTGGCATTTGAAACGTTGAGAAAGCGTTCATCTCTAAACAAATACCCATACTTGACGGTGTACTTCGTGATAGTGTGTGGTGCTGGATAAACTGACTAATGTTGGATAGTTATAGTGATGCTGTATAATGCTTGGTGAGTGTATGGTGTTTGTGTAAGATAGTGACAGGGAATGTTGGATGGTGTGACCGTAGCAGACTTGATGTGTGACAGTGACTATGTCTGTTCCTTGGTGAGTGTTAAGTTTGGTAAGTTTATGGTAGTGACAGTACATCGTGCTTGGTAGAAACAGTCTTTGATATGTGGCAGTGACAGTGTATTATTTGTGACAGTGACATAGTAGGATACTTGGTGAGTGTATGGTGTATGATAGTGACAGTGTATGGTGATTTATGAGAGTGTAGAATACTTGGTGATTGTGTTTTTGGAAGCAGGGACAACATATAATTGGTGACAGTAACAGATCGCAGTGTTTAATGAGAACATGGTATTCCGTAAGAGTGACAGTGCATGATTACGTTTGATCACATCGACAATGCATGGTGCTCAGAAACAGTGACATGTTTCGCTTGGTGACATTAAGGCCATTGCTTTTGTACAAATGAATATTTAAATCAAACTTAAAACAGAAAGCTAAAGAACCTACTCCTCCAACCCCCCCCCCCCCCCAAAAAAAAGCCAAGGTCTGGTCTTGCATAAGGCATAACCATTCCCAACTATGTAGAATCTTAACTATTATTCTCAAAAGTAAATATAGAATGTTTTGGACAACATATTTTGTACATCAAAAGTTTACTAACAACTCAATTTGCAATCAGGTAATTATCTTTTCTGTTGTATGTAATAATAGAAAGGAGTTCTTGAACGTATGATCTTATAGTCACTTATTAGTGTTGAACTAATTAACATTATTTACATATAATTCAATTAGGCATAATGAACATCTGTTGTCCATAGAAAAAGACAAAAGATGCCTGAAAAGGAGCCAGATTGTTGAAACTTATTAATTAGTCTTGGTGCGAAATTAACAGCAAAAGAGGATATTTTACAAAAAACAAACGAATATAACAACTTGGAATACCATTATACTTAGGTATATCAATGTTGGAAATAGGTAAAATTAAATATCATATATTATAGGAAGAATAACAGGAGATATGAAATACGTAATTATCACATATTAAGTCATATGTAGATCTTTTTTGTTTTCTGAGTAAAATGTGAATTTTAATTGATATGTTTTCATTTGATGAAACATTTTTAAACCATTCTCTAACAGCAAACATGAAGAAATAAACAATTATGTAGGCGCCATTCAAGACGATTCACATACAAGGACATTTAGATAAACATAAATACATTATCTGGTAGCTGAGTTCACTCTGTGATAGAATTACTGGACATCTACTGTATCTTTGTTCAAAGCATCCTAAAACAGTTTGTGTTGTGGGAATGGCACACTTAAATGATTTCATAATAAACTTGGACCCTCAAGTTCCTTTGATATTCTTTATAGTGTAAAATTCAAATAACCAATGAGAAAATAACAGTTTATGTATTTAGGTGTCATGACGTCGACTAAGTAACAAATGATGAAAACCATGAAAACTAAGCAAATATATAACACAGGTGTATCTCATTTAAGAATGAGAGAACAAAAATATTGGTTTGGAGGAATTGCCACTATGACATCACAGACTTCCTACAGTTATCCACTTCCGGGAGTAAAGGTTACATAAAATTATACATTAATTAATACATCACTTTAAGAGAAAAATATATAAAAGTGTGGTTTTCCATCAGCTAGGTAGAATGGATTTCAACTCCATCTATGTAATCCATTCTCAGCCAACCAGAGTTTTATCTCTCTCAATTACCTATTACAAAGTCCTTGTTATGTAAATATGAAAAATAATTACCCTGTCTCATCTAAAAAATAATAAAACCTGCTTCAAATACGGAGGGACGAACATTCATCCACTTTAAAAAGGGATGGGGGGGGGGCTGGTAAAGTGAGCCGACTTCTGTGACTGGTCAAGCCAAATTTTGAAAAATTTTTCTCTTATATGCCACAACACGTGTGTTTTTATATTTAGTGCTTTCTGTATTTTTTTTATCTTCCATTTATTATTGCCATCACCAATTTACCTTCACTGTATTACATGTATAGACAGATACATAACTGGGGAAAGTATTTATAAGCATTTTGCTTCTTTTTTCTCCATTTCCATTAAATCTTTATTTATCTACATATATATCCATTCAACGAATGTTGTCTCTATATTGTATTGTGCTTTCTGTGAGCTTAAAAATGTTACGCTCAACATTCTTGTATTTAATTGATGATGGAAATAAATGATGTCAATGTCAAAAGTAAACCCATGTAAGTGGCAGTTAAAACTACACACTGTTATTGGTCCAGTGGAGTACAGGTGGTGTGGCAACCAACAGTGGAGAAGTTGAAGCATATTTGCAAAAAAAAAAAAAGAAGTGTAAAAATAAAACAAAGTATAATACATATATACAAATACTCTAATCGTTAGCATTTGGGGATATTTTTTGTTCTCTCGTAAAGAAGAATAAGCACAAAATCGCATGTCAGAGATGAGTTCCAGTTCACTGTGCTCCAAACCCTGATGTGTATCTTGTGGCTTTTTTTTTTTGGGGGGGGGGGACTTTTTTTGGAGGGGAAAGGTGTTATTGAAGCACTTTTAAGGCAGAAATGCAATACCGGTAGAATTAACTTTCCGCAAAGCATGTAGAAAGGCTAGGTAGGTGTGTATCCGTGGGTGAAACTGTAGCAATTTTGTAACCTATATTATTATCCAAATCTGGGAATTGTAGATGTTAGGGAGAACTGAGAGGATTTGACTCCTCTTGAGACCAACTCACCCACCAATCCCCCAAATATTGTTTAGTTTTAACAACATTGATAGTGGCAATAGTACTCATCATTTTAATGTTCTTCAAAAAAAAAAGTCATTTTGAACTAAAAAGATATAAATGAAATACTATAATAATTCAATAAAGATTTCATCATATAAACAATAACCAAAGGTAATCTCAAAAGAAGTGAGCTCAGAGATAAGGTTCATAAGCAATTTCTAACTATTGTGTTTCAGCTGCAACTTAACTGAGGCTTTTACCTTGAGATTCTTAATAATATTTGACAAAAAAAGTATTATAAGAGGATTTATGATCGATGATACTGAATGTTAATTAGTATCATATCCATTACTGCTAACTTTGTAAGAGATAAACTGATAAACTGATATGACCTTTCAAAGCAAAAAACTTGATTACATCACTTTCTTGAGTTGCTGTATGAACAACAAGGTGTTCAAGCAAGTAAAATTCTGATAGACTCCAGGGTAATTTCTGAGTTAGTAGAGGTGATGAATCAGCAATGTTATAACAAGAGCCTTGTCTCAATATATGATGAAATGAGGATCTTCCTAACCTATTCATGTTAACCCCAACCTTCTTCTCTCCTGCTGCCATGGATAATTTCTGTAGAGAAAACAATGAATGAACTTGGTAACAATTACGGTCATCTCATATGTGCAAAATACTGGACGACAATATGCCAAATTCAATCAACTATCCATCAATGCATTTTTTTATTGCATATTGGGTTCTGCAGTAACCATTAATGCAAAATATTCAATGTCTCTTCAAAACATTCTGATTTGCAGTGATATTTTTTAATGCTTTTATAAAGACAGCTTATAAGCATGCATGATGGCAAATTACCATCATGTATTTGTACAGTAATCCAATGCATGAAACAGTTCATATTTTTACTTTAATCCGTAAAAATTTGCATGCAAATTTTGACCTTTTTGCTTAGGTTGAAAAGTATTCTAGTTTATGCTGAAAACTAGCAGCAAAGCATCACCTCCTCATCTGTACTTGTATATTCTATGGTTTGATACACACCATTGAATATGCAACAGTGTTTGTAATGCGTCCACTAATGCAAATTACCCAAAAGTATATGATAATGAAAAGTTTATATCTTTGTATAAGTTTAAATAGAATTATTTACATGGTTAACGATGCCTTACCTCCAGATGATCCTGAATGCTGTGGCCTTCGTAACAGAAAAAGAAAACAAGGAAACTATTAGGCATGTTACCTCAAATTAATAAAAACTAAAGAAACTGCGGCCACATTAGGGTAACAGTCCCCTTACACCAAAGGGGCAACATTTCCACTGGAATTGTTTGCATAGTGGTTGCTTAGATAATCACAACAGAGACCTTAAAAATTATGGATTGATAAGGATGTATATATATATATTTTTTTTATTTCTTTTTGTCTCTCTTGTGCATTTCACTTTTAAAGAAACTCTAAAGGGTACAGAGTTATTTTTTCTTCCAAACACAAATTTCAAGGTAAACAAAACTGTAATATACACAAAATATTTGCTGAATGGAATCATACATATTGTATCTTATTTCAGATAATGATAAGTAACACCCATGCTGTGATCCTTTCATCATTTTCTTCCAATGTCTTCTATGACATGTAAGTTATATCATCTACATTCAATCAGTGTCAGAATTTTCTCTTGAATTTTCAACTTTGCAGAAATTTAGAGGAAAGAATTGTATGAAGTTGGTATATTGCATATGACTATGAAATTATGTTCCAAAATGTGTACAGAAGGAAACTAAAGCAATATTAAACTGTTAAGTTGAAATAATTTGCCCACAGAGTGACAAGTCCACTTAATAATAATAAATGTGTGAAGGTTGTAATATGTTTTTTTTTTTTTTTAGTATGATCAATTATTGTACCTAGATGCACTTCAATCTTGTTTTACCAATTTGATTACTAAGTTATGGACTATTTCACTCTGCGCAGAAAATTTTAATTTAAACATTTTAATGTACCTCCTTTTTGTTCACCAAACAGTTGCACCCCTTGTGTATTATTGACAGGCTACAGTTTGAGGTAATATTTTCAATATACATTAACTTAATCCACACAATGTTACTACATGATTGTGACAGCTTGTGAGTAGTTCCACAATAGTAATAATGTCTGCGTATTACTGGTTTGTAGCCTACACTATGATCAAACACACATGTGCTTACATTTCAATGACCACAATGTCAGTTATAATCCAGAATATGGTCAAACTGTATTACACAAAAAGTTAAAACATCCAGGTAAATCACGATGTTAAGATGAGTAAAGCCTAAACAATAAATTATTGCACCTTTTGTATAAATCGCTTTGATAAGTTCCTACTACTTTTATTTAACTCCTTCAAAGTAAAATGTTTTTCATCCCACGTATAACTTAGAGTGCAGGCACGCAGATGGTTTGCCCTTTCAACGCGAATGTAATAAACTGGTTAAGTACTGAGCGCACTTTGTGTGTAAGTTTTCAAGCTTTAATCCTGTCTCAAGCCCATTTTCTAGTCTTGGTGCAGCTTCATTTAACTCTTTCTTTGAGCGCACAAAGTGTAAAGTGAGGGCTCACAGAAACTACAAATATGTAAGCTCTTTTAAAGGACTTAGGGTTCTGTGAGCGTGCATATTGACTAGCACAGTGTGCAATTTGTACTGACATATGTTTTGTGTGTGTGGAAGGGGGGGGGGGGTGGGGGAGGATTGGTATTAATTTAATATCTTTCCCTAATAATTGTATATGTTGATCAAATATTTCCCAATTTAATAGATTGATATCTACATGTTAATTGATCTTTTGTCTCCTCTGAGACTTAATTCACTAAAAATGCCATACAATTTGTGAGAATTAAACTAAGAATTATGGATCCTAGATTAACCATGCATATCTCTTTCCACTTTGGAGCTTCCTGTGCCACTCCCACACATTCATTACTAGCTAAATAATTTTAAACTGAAACTGAAACTCTTTTATCCCTACCCTTCCTAATTACTATACACTTTCAACTCTTGTTTCTGTCATCAATTTCCCATTTATGTCAAGCTCTTACACACAGTATGCACTGACATACTTTTATACAGGTCCTTCCTCATTAGGCTTACATGTTCTCCACGTTTCTGTGGTGGCAGCATATAATACTTTGTAAATTAATCAGTGCTTGAAGACTAAGAATTATTAAACACCAAGTTTCCTAAGGTACTGCATTTAGGGTATTTCTTAACATTATGTTGTTGGTATGGAGTCCACAGTAAAATATGTAAATGTTTATGTTAGAAAATCTTCAAAGGATCTAAATTTAAATTATGCTGACATTATATCAACTAGGGTAAGTTCTTGTTAATTACCACTACCTTTTCTTACAGTCGTGTGTAAAGGCTACTGCAGTGTGTAAAGAACTCTTATCTAGGAGCTTGATGCATGCATTAATTGAGCGTGCTGAATACTTCAGTTGGGAGTGTAACACACAAGTTCTCAATAATTCTCAATAATAGTCGCAATTTATCGTTCTTGACACACTTCCTTGATAGACCTGCACGAGTGCAAAGAAGTTGGAAATGTGTACTTGGGTAACATGTATGTAGTATTTCAGTAACATACATACATTAGAAGGGACACATACATTTTGTGTTAATGTTTTCCTGATGACCTCAAACTTATATTACATGCACATGTTGAAATATATTTAGTAAATTGTCCTGCTATTAATATTAAGTATAAGTAAGCCAGCAATTGCTGTAATTCGTCCTTGGTCATATTATTTCTACTGAAAGTCTACAAATTAGTAATTTGGTGAGTTATATAGGCCTACGCCTCCTTACCTCCTTAGCATAATCTGCATCGGTAAGTTCGTCTCCAATCGATTTCATCTAAAAAAACAAAGAGGGAAAGGAAAAACTCAATTATATAATTCAGTTGGTTGGTGATGACTTTAACCAGGGAGTCGATATTCCATAACAACTCCCTGCTTTAACTATACTGCAGGGTATAGCTTGTAAACATTAGTGGACTGTTAATATTATCACCATGGAAACTTAGTGATCATTTGAATTTAGAATGCTTTGTTTACAAGGTAGATATGGTAACGAAGGATATACTGCCAACCACAGTCCAGAATAAGATGAAAATACACATTATTGAGTTGAAACCAATGAGAATAATTTAATATAAATATGATATATACAAGGTATATATATAATGATAAAATCCAAATTATAACAGACATTAAACTCATTAGCAGATTTAGTGTAACACTTTAATCATGGGATAACTGAGTTCAATATTGAATTATAACTACAAATTGAAACATATATTTTAGTTCATTTCGACAATGTTTGTTGATTTCATTTGTTAATATTCTTTCAAAACACTACTAGACTTTAACTTTTTAAGTTAAAGACTAGCAGAGAAGTTTCTAATAAGAATGACGACGATGATGAAATTTTGTTCTGGATGGTTAACTCTTCATCTCTCGGCAGGCTTGATTACTTGAAATTACGTGATGTATCTTGTGCTTTTCATTTGATATTGTCTTTTGGGTTTAAGTTCTTTCCTACAGCTAAGAATATACTCAATGAATTACGGTTACCTACATTAACATGAAAGGAATTTTCCATTTAACTGTAAACCAGATTAGTGAAAAGGTAAAAACTAGCTGTTAGCAAACTGATTATCAACTGCAAAATGACCGATGCAGGTAAATAAAGTGAGAGAATCTGACATTTTGACCCAAGCAGAAAGGGAAAGGCTAACACCTTCAGCCAAGGAAGAACTGGACCACTTACTACAGGTGCATTTTTTGTAAACACACACAAAGTATTTACAATCAAAACCTTGTGTTAATTGCTATTCACACACACTTAATTTATAGTCTAGACTTGCCTGAGAAGGCACAGTTTGACATCAAAAGTTTTAAAAGCAATCCTAGTCCTCAAATAGACCTCCAATAACCCTACATAGGAAATGGCTCCAACTGATGACCCCAGGACAGCACCCCTCCATGATAAATTCTTCATTTGCCTATGCATAACCCCCTCCCCTCGCCCGCATGAAAAACAGATTCAGGTACCAGACTTAATTTATAGTCTTGATTTGCCTCAGAAGTCAGGGGATTTGTGGAGATTATTATTTATTTGCACAATTCTTCGTTAGAGCTAGTTACATGTACCTAAAACTATCATCTAAATATGCCTCATGATGCACCATTTCACCTTTTTATTTTGTTATATAGAAGTCAGATTAAATGACCCTATTGTAGTCATCCTACATTATAACATCCTTCATTTTCTTCTTGCCCTTAATTTTAGGAAATTATGAATTTGAAATCCTGCGCACATCTCTTTCTGCTTCCTCCACCCCTCTCCTATTTTCATTCATCTAATTTGATTATCGTTCATCTTTCTAGTTTTAATGTGTCTTTCATCTGTTTTCATGATAGTTTGCCCTTCTTAGATGATCCTGTTAGGATTGGAAGTTCACACCAGGCTCTCACTTTACAGATGAAGTGTAAACTGTGTAGATGTATTGTAATAATAATCAACTGCTTTTTGTCCAGCCAAATGCTACTTTCCTAACGTCCGAGTAATACATAACCTACTGGTACCATTAGGAAATTAAAATTATCAGAGACCAAATAAAAACAGATAATTACTGGAAATAGGTCAGCAGTTTCACTATGCAGCAGCCAACGACCAGTTTTGAGATCCAATTCATAAGTTCGCTTTCCGTATCCGTAAGGTGCCCAGAACACTATAATGATCGAAGCATAAAAGGTGAAAGATATTATGCTGATAAATTCAGGATGTGAAAATAATGAAAGTATACTTTTGAAAATGAACACATACTGACATGTTACCATATGACATCAGTTTCACTGTTATATGTGAGCTTCCTATAAACCTGTGATTGTAACCTAAACTCAATACATCAACCCCTCGTGAGATACCATGTATGCAGTGGCGGAGATAGGGGTATTGGTCAAGGGGGGCGGAGAATGGTCTGTAGGGGCGCTTTAGACACTATCTAAGCGGAGTGCCACCACAGGTTGGCGCGGAGCGTACAGAAATTTTTTGAGTATAGATACTTCCTAGATCGCTCGGAATGACCCTTTCATGGCCTTGCTAATTTGCAGATAAATGAAGAATAAATAGGTGTCATCGCCAACAAAACGCGACAAATGTCACTATGGTATATGAGAGCGCAATGAAAACGTCAATAATCGCGAATAAATAAAAAGTGGTGAAAACCTGAAAATGGCGCCAGCAGTCCATTTGAGTCCGTCAGGGGGGGGGGGGGGGGCTTCTGCCCCCCTGACTGTATGGACGTTCCGCCACTGCATGTACGTTGTGTATATCCTTGCATAACATACTTTTTGTATATGCTATGTTTCATGTACCCTTCCATAGCACACTTGGAATTAAAAACTGGCAATTCATATCATCATGACATATATACTGCTACAAATCCAGAAAAAAACAGTGCATGATGACAATTTTGAGTAGTTGGCATTGGGGGAAGGGGTGAGGATAGCAGAAAAAAAGAAATCAGCTTTTATCTTCATCATTAAATCTTATAACCATATATATTGTTACAATTAAGATACAAAACTAGACAATGTCATTGAAAAATCAGAAATATTTCAGAACTGTGTTCTATCCTGAAATAATATAATACCAATCAAGTTAAATCCATTTACTGAATTCCATTTAGCATTTTAATGACGAAGTAGGTGAGCTATCCATGGCATTGAAACTTTCAGCTCCACATTTGTGAATAGCCAAATATTACTATGATGTCATCACTCTGGAGGTTCATTGATTGTCACTTTCTCACAAAGTTTGAGGTACAAAGGCCGTATTGTTTAGGTGGGGTTGGTAACACATCTTTTCCAAAGTTTCATTGACCTCATGACATTTGACACATTATGTTAATATGACCTTTTGACCCTCTTATCATGTGACCTTTGTCATCTTTCAATATTAAAGATGATATTAGATTTGCAACAGTCTGATATCCTACATGCGTTTTGGTATTTGTATTAATTAATTAAATGCTTGTCTTAGTTATTACCTTTGGTTTGGACCATTCCCCATAGAGGTCGTCAGTCAAGTTTAGGCGGAGTTATGGACATAGTCTTTTGCACATATTTAGAAATGGTTGAGATTTGATATCCATTGACCATGAGACCTTAAGCATGTTGCAATTAATACACTGCTGAATTTAGAATTCGATATCCTACATGTATTTTTATGAGTGTTTTGTCCATTTTATGACATTCTAGTGTTCCTGTAATACTAAAATGCTGTTTCTGTGGTATTGGACCTCTGAATTGTGACTCCATGGTGTCATACACCCACGACAGTTCAAGTTTAAGTCCATTGGGTTCATGGTTTAGGAAAAGATCGCAACATACTTTTTGTTAACAGGAACATACAAAGAGACAGGTTCCCACCTCCCACTCCCCTCTTCTCCCATATATGTCATTCTGCTCACCCTCAGTGACACTTCCAAGAGTGACTGCACTGAGCCCTACCAATATATTACTGCATACAGTTATAGTTCATGATTCCGTTGTGTATTTTTTAGTATTTAGAGCTACCATAATCTGTTAGTGAGACAGTTAATTGATGAGGTTGTTTGGTGGTTCGCAATGCATATTGTCACAACGATTACAATCAAGAGTATTAGATCATGAAATGTTCTATGACATCAGTTAACTCGGAAGCAGCTGTAAGCTGCACACAGACCAGTGCATAGTACTAGAACGGAATTACATTATGCCCTGTCTTATACTGCAGATTGATCAAAGGACTATGAAAATGAAGTTGAGCCATCCACAACATCAAAACTTTTTCAATTTTAGTCTACCAAAATTGTTTACATTGAATCCATCATTCAATTGAAGTTTAATTTGCATCTTAAGATACTTATGGTACTCAGCTGATGGAGTGGTATTTTAATGTGACCTTTCTATTTGTTTTGATGTTCTCACTATATTTAATGGGTTTGGATTAACTCTCATTGAATATTCCTGAATCGGTCCATTAAATCTAAAGAGTTGTTTACATCATGTGCCTTTAAAACAAATTATTAAACAATAGAAGAGTAAGATACCATAGTATACACACATCACTGGATCTCACCAAGAAAGACACTAAGAAATTTACAAGACTTAGAACCATTTAGTCTGATACAAAACACAGAAGATGTTCTTTGACTAAAATTAAATCTAGCATTATTTAGTTTTAACTGTCTTGTTTTTTACCGATCTTTATCATTTAGTATTCATTTTCATCATTTCAGTGTCATTATTACCTTTCTTCTAATAATCTAAACACATTGCACTACCAGCTCACCACACTGTGATTACTTGGATGTGAAATGCAGCTTTAATGGGATAAAAAACTACCCTGCCAATCCCCTCCCCTCAAAATAAACAGTTTAGTCATTCTTCCTACCCAAAATAATAGTGAAATCATAAAAATAATAATGTTGGTGAGAGGGTAACATTATTTGTTTGAATAAAAATATGTAATATTCTGATGTTTCAAGTGAGGTCATATACCATTCATGGTTCATTTCTAAATGTTTTTTTTCTGCTTCTTCAGAGTGTTCTGTTATCCATGTGGAGATTTTGTGAGTCTCTTTGTGGTTTGCTGTTGATATTGTTACAAGTTACAATTTAAAGACATTACATCCTGAAAACAAGTTAACTAGGAAGCTGTCCAGCTGCATGTAGAACTGAGCATGGTACTAGATACAGGTTCAGAACTTAATTACAACAAACACTGCTGTACACAATCTGTTCATCATATACTATAGAATTAAAAGTTCATTAAGAAAGGGAATGGTTTCATTAGTTTTTTTACAAGCTAGACTTAAAGATGTTAATTCTGTCCTCCATTTTACTCTAGGTTTTCATATTTAGTGATTTGCTGATGAGGGAATATTTTACTGTCAGTGACTAGTCAATCTATTTTTATTTCTCATTAAATAAAATGTGTTGATGAAAGTTCATCAGGTGGATCACCCAATAAGTCTATTTAATATCTAAAAAGTTGTTTACATCATTTGCAGTTAACACAAATTCACAATCAATACTTTTACGTACCGTTGATATTGGATTTCAGGCCAGACAGAGCAGATAAAGGGATAGATGAGGGCAGCAGACAAAAATCACATCTGATGAAAAAAAAGGAAGATATATGACTCTTGAATTTTGACATCACACAAAAGGTGAACAATGTGAATTAAAATGATTTGATCTGTGCAATTCAAAGAATTTGTTGATAATTACGATTTTAAATAATTTAAGAAATGTATTCACATAATAGTAACGTTTGAACATGTAAATTGTTATAGAGACTAAGTTAGGCTGATCAATGTTTAACAGAAAATCCAGGACCGGTAATGCTGTTGACCCCTTTCCAAGTTGACATAACCTACAGCACTTAAAGCACTTCATACTGTACATTTATATGAAGGGGGAGGGGGGGTATTTTGAGTGTTTTCATGGTTATATGCTTCAACATCAAGGGCGTAGGAACCGGGGGGCTGGGGGCGCCAGCCCCCCCAGTGAATAATGTGGAGGAGCGGAAGTATCATTCCGCCCCCCCCCCCCCGCTTCGCAAGTCAGAAAACCCCTTTTTCATTTCCAAATGAGAAAAAAAATCTCATTTGGAGCACCAAATTGCATCTAAGGCCAAGTGAAAATACAAAATTAAGTTTCCAAAATGGAGTGGGTGTTGAAGTGTGCTATATTGCACCAAATTGCATCTGAGGCCACCTGGAAATGCAAAAAAATTCCAAAGGGGAGGGGGACACCCCCTCCCCTTAGACCCCTCTCCCAGGCCGACAGCTGAATAACGTTCCAGCTGTCTCTAACAAAAGGAGGCTAAAAACAAACAAAATAACTCAAGGCCTTTTTCAAATGTGAGGATGTTTTTGGGACGGCAAAAAAATCAAGGGACAGTACATAATATCAGCAGACTGTCCCCAGAAATGTGAGCAATGGAACAATACCATTCTTACTGTACAATATCAATATTAACTGTACAATATCATTCTTCCAAGAATATATTACAGGTTACATACAGTAGTACAACATTATGATTTGTATTATACAGAACATTCACTATTAGTGGAGGCAATGTAAAACTGTTGAGTATTACAGCAAAATAGTCATAAAATAATATAATATACATAAATGTGGCTCCTGGAATTAAACATTTCTTAATGAACAAATATGTCAAATATTTTCCAGCTGTACTTGAAAGAAATTGTGGGACATCATCTTCTAGTCTACATCCTGATTCCCAACACTGACCCTATATTTATAATCTGACAAGACTCTTCAAACAATCAGTAAATGTACTGACATACAAGCCTTCAGTGTGTCCAACATTACTTCTTTCTACCCAACCCCACCCCACCCCACCCCCGCCCACCCCCCAGGCACACTTTCTCCACCTCATCTTCTTTTTTTCAAATATGTAAGTGATAAAGTCTAAAGTACTGCTTTATTGATCTGATTAAAGTGTTTTATGCAAATTTATGTTATATTTTTAAAGTAATTTGACAATTGGTAGCTATTCTTCTATCACATAGACTGATATCCATTAATTGTATGTCCACCATCATAGCGAAGTTCTTTATATCTCACCTGCCTTCTCAATATACCCCCACCCCACCACACCCAGGACCCCACAAACCAGACTTTCCTACTGTAGCTAATACTCAACCTCAGTAATACTATAGACATCATACATGAATGTAGGGGTGAGATAAGCTACAGACAACCACTAACAGAGTAAATTATTAAATGAGCAACTACTAATCATAAGGCTGTAATTAAGAACAATAGGTTACTTCACTGAAAGATCTACATTGATACTTTGAAATACAATCAGAAAGAACACAGATTCAATCACATTAGACTATTATACAACTCATAATTATATAGAATAATATTAACATAGCCGTGAATAATTGACAGGTTGGTCTGTGTCATATTATTCTATTAACACCACATCCCCCACCCTCACCATTCTCAGATATTTTGGTTTAAGAAAAAGTATTTTTATTTTTTTTATGGTTCATTCACCCGCCCCACCCCTTAATTACTTTTTCTCGGTGATGGGCAGAGTGTAGAGCTGGGTCATTGCAGGTCGGTTGGTTTTAATGATGGTGTATTGTCAATCTTTCCTTTTCCACATATTGATGCCACCTTCCACCCCCCCCCCCACCCTTGATACCCATGTAACCCCACAACTCCATTCACCACTTTCCCTCAAAGAACAACAGCAGTGGTAAACACATACATAGAGAGTGTGATGTTTGTTGGTTATATTCTAGTCACAGTACATAAAAGTAAACAGCTTTATCACTGGCAGTGTCAATAGCTCCTAAGAATGTTTGTTTTTTGGGGGGGATATCCCTGGAACTCTTAGTATGGTAAAATAATAGCAGTAAAATAAATACCCAAATTTAGAGGAAAAAAAATTATATATAAGTTAACACATAAATATGTATATAATTATTAAGCTGTCAAATATGTTACACATTGATCACAATTTGCTCTAATTTATTTGTATTTTTATTTACTGTTCCTATAAACTTGTTTTCCCTTTGGTTTCCTTTTCTTATCTATTTCATACATTGCCTATTTTTCTCTCTATCCTTCTTATTTAACTTTAAATACCATTGAATTATACACACTCAGTGTATCATGAAGCAGAAGGGACTTCAAAAAAAGTACAACCTAAAACCAGACAGTGTTTAGATGTATCCATAGCAACCTCCAGGGACTTGTTTGTCAGTAGATTCCAGGTGTTATATAAAGGACATGCGCGCGCGTCTATTTTATTGAACACAACTTCTTTTCATTCTATTGTTCAAGTATTTGATTGACAGGTGTTGAACAAAGGAAAATGTTAAACTATTGAAAGTGTCAGTAATAGGAAAGATTAGTGTACATCTTGAGGAAGAAAATGATGAAATAATTTCAATAGACTTTTAGCATTGAAAATGTGTTCTGTCTGAGTAGAAAAAGAGTAGAAATAGTTTACTGTACAGATATATGATGAATGTCTACACAGTGTAGAGTCTAGGACTTACAGTTGGCTTTTGCAAATGGTAATGTACTGAAAACACAATGTACAGTATATATAGATAATATAAGGCTCATTGGCCTTGTGTGTTTGGGGGAGGGGGGTGGGGTGGTGGAGAGGGTTTGTGCAGTGAGGGAAGGTGCAGAGAGGGGTGGTGCAGGGAGGGGTGGTGGGGAAGATGTGGTGTGAAAAGGGTTTTGGGGGTTGAGGCAGAGGGGATCGTAGGGTGGTGAGGTGGTTTTGTAGGTGAAAGGAGACTACTGTAATGTTAGTTAATAATATGCTTACATCACTGTCTTGTTGCATGAGGGAGGGGAGGGTGGGCAAAGGGTGTGGGTGAAAGGTGGACGTGGGTGTGAAGAGTATTGTTAACGATATATTTATATATATGCCATAAACATAGATTATGAAAATGGGGCAAGTGGTCCAGGATAGTGTCAGTTGTTGGTGTGGAGGGGGGGGGGGGGAGGGAGGGAGGGTTTATATTTGTATGTTCTGCATTTGGAGATAAATGAGAATCTATTTTTTGAATGTTGTTTACATATAGACTGATGTTTTATTGGTTTCTATTGTGTGGGGATTAACTGTAATGTTATGTGGGTTAGTTGATAAGATGCACACATCACAAGTATTATGTTGCACAGGGAGGGTGGGGGTCAAAGGGAATTGGAGGAGGTGAAGACATGTTGTTGATCAGATGGGAGGGATGAGATTTGTGTGATGGAAGGAGAATTAGGGGGGTGGGGTATGGGGGTGAAGAGTGTTGTTAACAAGGTAACCCATGTGCTATAAACATAAATCAGGGAAATGGGGTACGTGGTCCTGCATAGAGGTAGTTGTTGGGGGGTAGGAAGGGGGATAAGGGAAAGCTTAGGCAAATATAGTTGAGAGGGGTGCCATATGGATGAATGAAGGCAATAACAAACTGTTTAATTGATATCATTGTGTTTCTCTTAACTTTAGCATCAATATGCACCAATTATAATAAAGAGGAAAGTATTGAGCTCCAACATTCAAACTTGATTGTCTTTTTGGTTTTGATTCTTTTTTAATCTCCTGTAAAAGTTTTCCATTAATCTAAACGATCAAAGCTTGTTTTGTTTATTATTTTGGGTTGACTTTTGGCAAATTTATCTATTTTAATCTAAAATGATGGTATTTGAATCTTACATCATTGATTCTTCATATCTTGGTCTGATTACATCCTAACTTAGATTTATTGTATTTATGTTTAGGCTAGAGCTTCCTATCTTCAAATTTATAACAACTATTATTTCAAAATCATAATTTTTCTGAAGAACTTATTGTTAAAATCAATCTTTTTCTGTATATTTTGTCTCTATTTTACTCTCCTATTAATCATATTCCTCACCTGATGACTGTTATTTCATTGTTAGTTTATTTCTTAATTCAATTCATTCTTCATTACTTTGTTATTCTCCTACAATTCTCTAAACCTATCAATAAACCTTCAGTAATTATTAAGTAATAACAATATTAATAATTCCTATCTTGTTTACATCATTATTATTAATTAGTAATTATATTAAATATTAATATCACTAACATATTTATTAATTATACTTACGCCAGTTCTTTGAAACTTTGAGAGTGTTGTAAATAGTTTAATATTCCATTAACTTCATGTTTATTCATTTCTCTCCCATACTCTGTCTGTATGTTCATCCTCTCTATTGATGTTATGATTGGTAGAGAGAGACCAGAGTAGAGAGTAATATCATCTTCATCAACCTTGTTAAAGGAATAGATTAGATCCACACAGTATACAGGAATCTGAAGGAAAGTAAATAATAAATAAAATATTAATAATTATATCATATTATAATAAATATTTTTTATTATGTTACAATAATGTTTATGAGTTGACTGTTTTTTTTTATAACTAATGAAGTACTAATGGTCTGGGGGTTAGAGAGGGGTATAATGGGGCCAGTTTAATATTCAAATTGGTGTAAAGGGGGTGTGTTTTGTTACAGTGCACATTTACACTAATATATTACTTTAATGTAAAGAGACACAGTGTTGTAAGATTATTGAACAAAAGGGGAACAGGAGGGTGTGCAGTGGTTCAGGGAAAGGGTGAGGTGGGGGGTATAACATATTCTGTTAGTAGTAAGGGTTATTTTACAGTTCAGTTGTAAGTAATTCTAGTTTAGGGAAAGAACAAAGCTGTAATACATTGAAACCTGAATTTTAAGAGGTGTTCAATTTTCTCTTTTGCTGAGGTGTAACCAGGGTTAGTTTAATTACAATAGATGGGGATATGGGGGAGTGTTGCGGGGGAGGGGAGAGGGTCATAATGGTGGAATTATACTGCTATGGGTCTCAAATGAATGCAGTAGTTTTAAATTCCTTTTGTTTGTTTAAGCTAATACTTACTTTTGTCTGGGATTAAGGCAGGATTAAATTAATAGCAATATTACATACAGAAAAAGAGGAGGGTAGCGAGGGGGTGGTAAATGTGACCGGGTGTACGCAGGGTGTAAAATTTACATGTATTTGTATCAGGGATGATGTTCTATTGTTTTAGGTTTGGTTATTTTAGATTCATTCTAATTAATCAGGATGTATGATGGTGGATGTAGGGGAGAGGTTAGAAACCTAGTAACAATAACTGTTTGACACAGTTAGAGAGTATTACTTAAGAATGAATTAATAGCTACAGTCAGTTAAAGATGCCAGTATTTATTACTGCGGGGGGGGTGGGGATTGAGGGGTTTAATTGTGGTCAACTTTATTGAGCATAGAATAGGAATGATGGGGCATACAAGTGTTAAGTTAGAATCCAAACATAATAACAACCAGGATGTTAGTGTTGTATTTTTTTCTTAGTTCAACTGTTATTAAAGTTAGTTTAATTAATTAGAAACACAGAAGACTCAGAGATCATCCAGGCCTAAGGAGTTGTTATATTTTTCTATGTTTGTGGTTCCTCTTTTAAATTATCCTCTTCATCATTTTCTGGTTATTTTAATTTATTAATTTCATGTTATTCTCTTGTATCATGAAAAGGACCATTGTAGGATAAGATGTTAGATTACAAATTATTTAATGTTCATTAATTCTAGTTAATATAATCAATAGTCTTTTGTCTTTGTGAAGCTCATTGTTAATGTTTCAGGGAAAATGTTTTGTTTTTTGGCTATAAATTACCATTTTATGTAAAGTCTATAGCATATTCAATTTTTATTTGGTTTAATTGATGGGCTTCATTTGATTTAAGTCTTGTTGTATCTGGCTATATTTATTCTGTAATATAGTTTACATGAATGATGGAATGTAAACTAATATAGACCTTCCATCATAATTAAACTACTTCACAGAATTACTAACCAGGAAAGAGTTTATCAACTTAGAGAAATGCATGCCAGTTAATGAACTGAGATTCTAATTAAATTACCCTAAAAATTCAACAATTAAGCATCACACCACTTATTAAATCAGTCTGAATTTGTTTATATTTTATATTTGTTTTTGTAATCTTCAACAGATTCCTTGTTTGTTATGTTTAGTATTAATTTATTGTCTTCATTAATTGTTTATAACTATAATCTTATTGATTATTTACATATCAGTGTATGGCTATTTGTTCAATTTAATCTAAGGTTCTTTCTAATTATCATCTGATACACAGCATTAATAATTAAACCTGCTTATTAATTAATCAATTGCTAATTAATGCCGTCTTCATGAGGTTTTTATAATTCATGAGAGATGGAACAGTCATATCATCAATTCTTTTAGTAAGGTATTATTGTTGTGATTATTATTATTTATTTATAAGTTTCAATTTCAGAGTCACCTTTTGTTCACCTACAGTGAAAGATTTAATTAATGAACTATTAACGAGGGTTTTATAGGTCACTACTCCAGTCTCTTCACGACATTATCTTTGTTATTACTAGTATTAATTACTCATTTTTAATTTGTTTGTGAAATTCATGTGCAAGTTCACACAATGTTCCCAATATAGTTTAAGATGTTAAAACATTAACAATACTTGTTAAACTTAGATTTGGTTCATTCCACGATATCACTTTAAGTTGTACTTACGTCATGATTGGATGCTTTCACCAGGACCTCTATGACTGACCTCTGTACTGACTCACTGGTCCTGTTATCGATGGCCACAAACCCTGAACACAGCGATTTAATTGTCTGGATGTCATCAGCCTGTGAAATTAAGGAATATTTATTTATTATTAAGACATCCTGATATAATGAGAGCAGATGTTGTAATACTACTCTACATAACAATAAATCATTCATCTGTGACAGTCCTGGTATATTTGGTGAAACTCTTGTCAGTTTTATTGAATTACTTCTTACATCAATTTCAGGGAAAATAAAGACTTCTGATAACAATAAGATGTAGGAATAAACAAATTATAACTTCTTCATCGGAAAACCCATGAAAAGAGAAATGACTTAGACAATTTTCTTATCTTTCACTTTATGATCAAATGTGTTAACAAATGCCACCCTAATTATTTCACAGCTACTGAAGAGTGACTGAAGAGTATTGGGTGGGTTTAAGTTCTTGGGAGGAGAGGAAGTGATTCACAAAGCAATATCACTCATTAATATTCATCTTCTACTGTTCATTAATATCGCTCTAATTATTTCACAGCTACTGAAGAGTGACTGAAGAGTGTTGGGTGGGTTTAAGTTCTTGGGAAGGAGAGGAAGTGATTCACAAAGCAATATCACCCATTAATATTCATCTTCTACTGTTAATTAATATCACCCTAATTATTTCACAGCTACTGAAGAGTGTCTGAAGAGTGTTGGGTGGGTTTGAGTTCTTCGGAAAGAGAGGAAGTGATTCACAAAGCAATATCACTCATTAATGTTCATCTTCTTCTGTTAATTTGTTTCTATATAGTTAGAGGTTGATTTTATTATAATATTCCTTCAATTTTCAGATTATGCTGCTTGTTGAAACACCAACCTTCCTCCATTCACCAGATTGTAGATCAAGTTGACTGGCATGGCTCGGCCACAGGACTGTGAGGAAAGGAATAAAAGAAATACAATTCACTTTAAAACATATTTGTATTATATATTGAATGAACTTAGCAACCTGGTTTTACCATTAATTTAGCCAATCACTTTGGGATGTTGCCAGTCTTGCCTGGGAAGTATAGTTTTACTTTCAATTCATTATCAGGAAGCAAGAGTACAAAACAATAGCAATTACTGGGACATAATTGCTTCTTTTTTGTTTAATATTTTAACAATAATGATGAAGGATTGAGTTATTATGTGAGGGAGGGGTGAGAGGGCAGGAAGTGAATGTGAATGTTTGAATGTTTATGAAAAGCTCCCTCAGCTTCATGTGAAAGCCTCTACTGAGTAGTTTGTTTTTCTTTGAAAAATTCAATGAATTGGTGGACTTGGTTTCTCATGGCAGTAAATTTCTTTCATAGCAATATACATTGAATTAGTTAGGACAACATTGAGCACTTCATTAATTGACAATCAGTGCTATGATCATATTTGATTAAGGGAGAAAAAGACTGGTTCAAGTTAATAAGGAAAACGTAGCCCAGCAACTTGTCACACCACAATAGTGAAAATTACCCAATACAATACTGACAAGACGTACTATGTAACAGGGCTTCATCATTACCCCAGTTACACACAAAATGTACCTATTCCAATTGACCTTGAGGTATTGAAAGTCACCTCCAGGGAAATGTTTGAATTAGATTTGTTACTTTATACAGAGAATTGTTACACTGATTAAAAGATAGTCAGGTAAAATGTTGAATCCTAGTCTAAGTATTATTTAACATTTATCTCTCATCTGTAATGAGATTACATGACCTGTATATAAAATACCTTTAATCTGCCTTGATTTTGCTGTTTCTGGTATTATCCCAGGTCTGATGAATTCAGGCAGTTTACAGTTCAAGAACCTGTAACAGTGATGGAAAATAATACAAAGCAATAAAATGACTTTAATTAGTATGCACTTTAATTTCAATTTAACTAATTTATTTTATCCAACTATTTAATTTCATTTATACACATTAACATCAGTTGTAGACAATAATTAACATTAGTGATTAACACAACAGCTAGTAATGTTATATCAAGATAGTTGTCAATCAAGTAAATTAAAGGTAGATACAGCAGAGAGGTAACCTATCACTCTCCATTGGTTCTTCGTTTAAGTAACGTTGCTGGGGAGGGGAAGGCTGGGGGGTGGCGGTGGTGATTGCACATGAAAAAAGGACACATTGTGCTTATGTATTTCATTTCCAGGTTTAACTATCAATTCCTTTGCTGTGAGTGGAAAGAATTAAAGGTAGTCAGTATAGGCCCTACATCATTGCACGCTATATTTGCTCGAAGTTTTCACAAAGTACTTTCCTGGAGGTCTTTACTCTCCAAATTGTTCTCAGACATTTTTAAGGAACACACAAGATAACTGAATGTCCCAGTGAGGAAAGTTTCCTTGTAGGATGTAATAAAAACCGTTTAAGAATTTTGACCAAAGGTACAGTACACCATATTTGAATACCTAGCATATTTAGGCCAATACAACATACAATTTAAGTAGAGCCATCACTGATTTATTATTTCTTTGTCAATAGTTTAAATATGTAAAGTCCTGATGGAGTAGTACTGTTAAGCTGTTAAATGTGTTCAGTTTTGATATGATGCTGTTTAGTAATAAAGTCATTTTGCATGCACACAATTTAAAGAAGGCATAACTTGATTTACTTTGTTTCCATCCCGGTCCACAGCAATCCCTAAATAAATAATTATTCAGATTGTGATCTCACCACTTGTCTCTGATTATTAAAAGTGTCCTAGACTACCAATCAGCTGGTTTTATCATCTTATATTAAGCATCACTTCCCAAGAACTAACTCAGTCGGAAGACATCATAGCAATATAACATAATTAATTATTAGTACCTGTTTAATTACTGATGTCAACTCAGTTTGTTTTTCTTTCATTTACTCACCAAAGTTCTTTGAGTTTCTCAGACTGTTTTCCATAGTTCAATAGTCCTATGACGTTATCCTCACTAATGAGGTTCCCCTCACCCTCATTTATCAATATCTTCTCCAGTGATGAGAGGGGTGGCAAGCAAAGACCAGATTTGAGCAGGATGTCACCATGTTGGACCTTATTGAAGGAATACTGGAGTAACAGATCACATATTGGTATCTGTAGTGAAGAAATTAAGGAAATAAAACATATGGATTTAGTGTTGGTTCAGTCTTATATCTTGTCACCAACTATTATGTTGTCGTACTTGAATGATATAACGCAAAACACCAATTAAGGCAACATTAAAAAAAAAATACAATAAATAAAATATAAAAGAGCAACTACTTAAATAAACTGAATATGACTAGTTAAAATAAAATAAAACTGTTAGCAAACTGCTTATCTTCTAGAGAGCCTGTGTATGACTAGTTAAGCACAATTATCACTTTAATCCAATCTGAGAGACATGTTAGCTGTTTGGATATCAGTTAACAGCAGGCATAACGATAGGTACCTGGGGATCTGGGATTAATTGGAGGCAGGGGAAATATTGGGGAATGATATGGGGGCATGAATTATGCCATGGCATCAAGAGTAAAATACAGTCAAACTTTCTTTGTATTTAAGGAGAAATAAAGTGTTGGATGTTGGTGACATCATTGTCAGCCCTGGGCACCTCTCTACATTTTGCTTAATTTATTTGTATGAAGACCCAAATTTTAGAATTTTACTTCAAAAACGTAAAACTCTTACTTACTCTAGAGTAAGAATTTCCCTTGAAGTAGTAGTTTTGTATGTTGGAGCCAACCAATTAAGGCACGTCAGTTAAGGTGACTAGTGGTCATAACCAGGGACAGTCCTCATATTTTATGTGCCATCTCCAGGTTAAAGTGTCCCCCAAATTTAATATTAAGCCTTTCAGCTACCTTCAATGTTTTGCCATTGGATTTTTATCTTGAAAAAATACCTGTTTCTGGTTGAGGTGCTGTAACCTTGTGTATTTGAAAACCTAGAACCAAAAATCTGAGACACCCTCTTCAAAATGCTTTCCTTCAATCTAGGTGCTCACCCCTGATATCAACACAAGGCAGAGAAGGGAAAGGGGGGGGGGTGAGTTCAACATGTCAATGTGTCTCTCAGCTGGAACTTGCGGGAGAATATGATCACCATAAAGTTAAGTGTTAACTAGTAAGCCGAGCCTACTTGATCATAATGACAATAGTCAGTGGCGTAGCTACGGGGGGCCTGGGGGGGCCGGGGCCCCCCATGAAATCGGCTGGCCCCCCACTGGCCCCCCCACTGGGAATGGGGTAAAAAAAATTGTAAAAAAAAAAAATGTAAAAAAAAAAAAAAAAAACTCATCAGTGGGATTCACTAATATTTTTTGTTCAATAATTTGGGAAATAGAGTTACACAATTTTCTCGTCTGCATCTGGCAGAATAAGAATAATACAATATCTGTAGTAATCATGAGAATGGTCATACAGCATGGCATGGCAATGGTCGATGCGACAGTTGCGACCATACACCACGAACCTTGTGCATGTGCTGCGCGATATCGATATCTACCAATACATGTTATCGGTCATCGATTGGCACAAAAACCCAGATTCTGATGACAGCTGCCTCAAGAAACCCAATAAATGGCCTAATTAGCACCGAGCCACCAATGTGGACCATTACCGAAACATCGATGCGTGTTAGTCTTCCATCCCCTTCCTCTAATGCTATTTAAGTCCACATGTGGGCATTTCCTGCAAACCTACCGGTAGCCCACAGGGGTTTGAGTTGGGAGAAAGGCCTTGACACCTTCAACAAATGATGCCAACCATAGGCGTATGAGGCGGGGGGTGCAGGGGGGGGCAGACTGCCCCCTAAATTTCCAGAGGACAAGAAATTCGGGCAAAGGTCCTGAAAAATTCGGGCAGCCTAAGAGGAGAAAAATATATATATATATATATATATATATTTTTTCTCCTCTTAGGCTGCCCGAATTTTTCAGGACCTTTGCCCGAATTTCTTGTCCTCTGGAAATATATATATATATATGTACTATATATATATATATATGAGACTAGTGTTCCACTATATGAGACTAGTGTTCCACTAGTCTCATCTAGTATCAACATATATAAGTATATATATATATATAATTCCATGATTTTCTTTATTTAGCATCATGATGCCCGAATATCTCCGTGTAACACCACCGTAAGCGCAGTTCATCTGGGCTACCACGCTTTTTGCACGATCAATTTTTTTTCTTCTAACTAGTCAATTGTATACCTGGACCAAGGGCGGCGGAACCGGGGGGAAAAAGGGGGCACGTGCCCCTCCCCCACTTTTCCTCAGGTTAGAAATGTGCCTTTTTTCTACATAAAAATTGAGGTGCCTCAAGTTAGCAAGAGGCCAGGGAACCAGAATGAACACTCGGGAAAGGCCGTTTCCGGCCATCTGAGGGGTTTGTAAAACCAAAAATTTTCTAAAAGTACGCTCCGCGCCAACCGATGGTGGCGCTCCGCTCAGATAGCCGTGCATACAACTTTGCAAATTCTGGCTAAGCCCGTGACTTTTAACGAATTTCTGTGAGTCAAACTCAAAGCATTTTCGAATGGAAAAAATTTGTTAAGATATTAACAAGAAAAAAAAACTCTAATTCGGAAGATTCCTACATTAGCAACTAGCATGATTTCACCTCATTTTGTCTCAAAAGAAAACTTGTTCCTTGTTTCCCAATTTGCGCATTGGATATTGCAGTGCTAGTATGCATATTTTCCTTGAGGGGGGGGGGGGGGGACGTTGATGGAGTGATGTGTATACACAAATAAGATAATACAATAAGAGTTATAAAGGGTACTGAATATAACGCTGCATCATTCCAATCGAATTTCTGCAAAGTGCCCTTTGATGTCGGTGCCCCCCAGATTAAAAGTGCTTCCGCCGCCCTTGACCTGGATATCCCCGACTAAGTGTATAAAAGAAACATTTTCTTTTTCATGGATGGTGGGGGGGGGGAGTGTCTACAAGCCTAGAAGTACAGGTTTATCATATTCTTTGTTATATTTTATACTTCTTTGTGAGACAAATTGCAGTCTCACCCGACACAGCGACATTATCCCGCCTACGTGTCATTGAACAATGTTTTTCTGGAGGTAGCTGAGTACTGTGTTAAAATAATAAATAAGGTAACTAAATATAGCAGCTTAAAAAATATACTGTCCCATTTTTCCCCTTCAAAGTGATGTTACCATTTTTTCTTCTTCTAATTTACCAAATTTTTGGGGAACTGTAAATTTCTAAAACGTGAGATTATAAAATAAAGAATGTTTAGATGCAACTTGCAAGGCCTCAGAAGTGCCGTTTCCAGCAATCTGAGAGGCATTGTGTGCCAAAAATTTTCTTGTTCGCTACGCGCCAACCGATGGTGGCGCTCCGCTTAGATAGTGCCACGGGAACTTTCGGGCACAAAAAGTTCTGCCCCCCCCCCAAACTGAAATGGTCCCGTACGCCTTTGATGTCAACTTCACTCAAGTTAAAAGTCTGGCTGAGTTGACAAGGCCAGTCAGCATGAAAGAGAAAATTTTTTTTGTGCATTTCTGTCACCAAAGTTGCACATCTTTTTGGTTGCTATTTTGCCTCACAGGTGCCATCTCCTGCGATCTGGGGGGTGCTGAAATCTCAAATTTTCTCTGTACGCTCCACGCCAACCAAGGTGGCGCTCCGCTCAGATAGTAACCTCCGGCCCCCCCACAAGAAAGAACAGCCCCCCCCCATGACCCCCCACTCAAAAAATCCTAGCTACGCCACTGACAATAGTGAAAAGGAAACAAAAACATGAAAGAATAGGCCAAACATTTAGAAATAATGAGCAAACCACACAAAATATCAAGATGCAGAACTATGTGTTAAATTGTACACTCTCAATGAAAATAAATAGTGCCTTGTTATTGTGTGCAAATTCCCCAATTCAAAACCTTCATGCAAAATTCATTTCATGTAGACTGCAATATCCTTTAAATGTAAGATACACATTTCTTGGTGTTAAATACACCAACTGTAGGCCTACCAACTCTTATAGCCTCAGCCCCAAAGTACTCTACGTACATGTTTGTGTTATCAACTGCTTTGTAATGTAGGCCTACTAAGGCCTACAGACCTGCAGAGATTGGTAGGTTTTGTCTTCCTAATACTACTGCCATACTCTGCCTGGCTACATGACATCAACTATAGCCTATTGTGGCATATTGTGAAAGAAATGTGTGTCTCCCTGGGCTCTGCATGGGCTGTACTAAGCGGTCTGAGTGAAGATACAGAATGAAAGAGAAGGCCTTAGAACCTATATTGATTATATATCAAATAAAAAAGTGATTACTATATTAATAGTATTAGGCTAGGAAACAAACTCATTTTAGCTTTGCTCTTTACATAATAAATAGTAGGCCTACAAACAAAAGGGACATAGAAAATCCAAAGTGAGCAAACATTTTTGAAGTAGCCTAGGCTAGGAATGCCTAGATATATAAAGTTATGGTCATGCCTTTCAGGGAATTACTTATCTGGTATCACATTGAAAAATGATATGTTAAATCTTCACGTTGCTATACAATTACAAGTGTAAAGATGTATCACAGTTTTTGTACACAGGAATCATGTTATATCACAGATCAAAACTGAGAGCCTTCAAGACTGCAACACAAAATGTTAACATAAAATATTCCCTGGCATCTCACATAGGTTAATTTCTCTTAGATTTTTTCCTTTTTCAGAATGTGAGTTACACGCTGGTGATGAAAGATACACACATATTTGACACAATAGATCCCCTACAGCCTACAGGTACCATGATAGTATCTAGGCTCAGCCTAAGTTTTATTAGATGGGTGAATAATGCAAACAATCAGTGCTGCAGGCTGCAGCCAAGAAAATAATCAATCTTGTTGTACCGGTCAAGGTGTTCATGTTGTTTTGCTCTAACTATAAAACCATCAAAATGAGAAGGAACAATCTTAACCGTTATAAGGAAATTAAATTGCTGTAAGTGAAATCACCACATATACTGCTTTAACCTGAAATTCTCGATAAATGCAACGCAATACACTCATATTGGCACTCTAAAGGCAAAGTACTTAGTATGAAAAAAGGCTAGCATTCCAGACTTCAGAGAGTGTAGTTCAGATGTATACACTATTCTGGATCTGCACTCCAGCAACAATATCATCTCAGAATAAATAAAGCTTATATTCTACAATTATATTTATGTCTGGAGTTTCTCCTTATCTGCTGTTAATTCTCCTTATATAATAATGGAGCCCTGAACTAATTGAGCCGGAGCACCACAACGTAACAGTAGAAGTATTATTTGAAGGTGCGTCAATTACGAAGGTGCGTCTATTAGTAATACTAGGGCCTAGTAATAACACTAAACAAAGTAACAACTAACACTTACAAGTTACAGAACGCACAATATCGGGTCGTTCTCTGATGTAATTTTTAAGTTTTGAACTTAGGCTTCCCACTCTGCATACCGTAGCTAACGTTAGGCCTACCCTTTGCAATTCTCGATATCGTAGTCTGTAACTCTAAGCTGGCTTAGCATCAATGAGATGACATTTGGCAGTTAACCTGCCGGTGGCTATGCCTAACACATGTTAGGTCTCCGTCCTAGCCTCAGACAAGAGTAAGAAGTAGGTAATAACGGCTAAAGTACGTTTGACTTATTTCCAATTTCACTTACTGGGATAACTTCGCATAGGCTAATTAGACTAGGCCTACACTATATGCTTACTTACCTTCATTTTACGCATAGAATCAATCGAATACTTAAATAGCCGACAAGTAGACCTAATTATTTATAGTTTTACGGCACCTTACTGGCGGGAATGGAGGAGGAGATATTGTTAAGAGTATAGTACTATTACTAGTACCAAAGATAATTCACCTTCCGAAGGTTGAATATATAATTCCGGCTAGTACTACGCCTGAGCCGTAAACGTATGTGGCTAGGCTCTGGAGTAAGCGCTCGATGTAGTGCATTGTTTTGTTGGTTCAAAGTTTGAACATAAATGGTGGCGCTATTTAGAAAACTTGTAGAAACTTCTGTTATTTTTTGTGCCTTTTGAAGTAGAGGAGTTGAGAGAGTAGCAATATTCAATAGGGATAGGGTGGGATACGCTGATAAAAAACAGATAAGAGCCATTGATAGGATTAATTTTGACTCCTGCATCGTACCGACATTGTTGAAGAAGGAACAATACGTCAGTGTTTGTCTTTCAATCTAAAAGTGTTTCCGCATTACATTGAATACTAACTGACGTCACCAACTAAATATCCCTACCGCTGATGATGGTAATTAGCAACTATCAGGTTACACAGAATCAAAGCAACACAGTAGAGGACTGTGTGTGTTAGGGGAGGGCTGGTTACATCTGTTAAGGTAACGTACACCGATTTTACACTCTCACAATATCTCTTGATTAGATCTCATCTGTGATCTTGAGTCCAAATGAACAGTACTTTTGATCTATTTATTTTTAATCTTTATTAATCTACTACAATAAAACACCAGAAATGTCCCTTGAATCATTGCCCAGCCATAAGGATATTTTTTTAGACAACTGTATTGCATATAAAGATGTCACACCACATTGGCTGAAGCTATGTGAATAATGAGTACTCGATTATCAATGTGACACCTTCCGTCCATTGGTTTAAGTTGTCAAGATGACGTACTTGAGATATGCTTCCAAGCGATACTTTACTTGTGCCGTAATTACCGTTAAAGGAAATGTAAACCTACTTAATTTAATCATGGCATAATCCAATACGCCCTTATCTCACCATTCTAGTACACCAAATTTGCACAATAAATAGCAACTTGCGATCATCATTTAAAAGTCTGAATATGAATGAAGAATGTGACCATCATTTACTTGAGTTATGATGTTGTAAGTACATTCCCAGTACAAGGGAGTAGTTGCTAAACCCACAGATCGCCAGTGTAGCATCCCTGTAATAACTGCATTAACATATACTATACAATGATACTGAGCTTCTGGTAAATTTGCAATGGACTCCGCGGGCTGGTTCGTATTGTATTATGACATACAATTGTTGTATTTCCCCTTATGCACCCAGTCGTTTTTGGATAATACACATTAACATATCTACCGTTCACTCTATCAATATGAACTATACGCAAGGCCACGGTGCTGTGGCCGTGCGTGGACTAAGGCGGTGGCAATTGAAGCAATGGGGCTTAGCAATCGGGATGTTCGGGTCCGATACCCGGCCGGGTCATAGTAAGGTGATTTTGTCATCCAAGAGCAATCTACGGTTTTCCCATCTTAACTGACTTCTAAATTGAAAAGATTCCAAATTTGTTAAAATGTTGAATTGGAAGCCACCCAACGTGTAAGTTGTAAACCATAAGTCCTTCCGGGCTTATCCCACATATATGTTCGCTTAAGCGTCGTAAAAATAACTGCTGATTATCACCATCGTCGTCGTCATCGTCACCGTCACCGTCATCATTATTATTATTTATAATATAGCTGTGACCTAGGTACCATCACGTACGTACCATTGTATCATACGTGTACACTATGCCTGTATAAAATACGCGCACACACTGTCATATATACCAATCGCTTTATTCTACTATGAGCATGTGCTCAATTACCCATAATAAACGACTCTCTGTTGCCCACAGTGTGCTCTTTGCTGTTTGAGTCATTCATTTTGTGTTCGGTTTCGCACAGTAAAAGGTGTGCTCTATACAATGCACTTTACCCTCCTTATGACATAACCAGTCCGTCATGACGAAATGAAGCTCCTATCTAGTGGCGACTTAACGACTTTGCGTGTTATTAAAATGGGGCAAAAATAAAATAATAAATAAAAGCCAAAGACAAACATTTCAACGCATGCAAGTTTAGTACATCTCCTTCCTATATATATGAGCCTTCTTACCGTGAATAAAACCAAAGTGGAGAAAAATATCTTCCTTAGTGTATATGCACGTTATGAAAACCGGTAAAAACAAATCAATACAAAATAGACACAAAGACACAGATTGTATGTTTAACTACTAAGAGAACCTGCTCATTCTGGAATATTGGGTGCATGGCCCTAAAAAGAAATTCGATCAATCTCTTTCATCTTGAATGACCTTGGTTCCAATGTATGGTATCATTCTAGATACATCCAACATTCCCGATAAGCGCTATTTTTTAGTTCCGCTTGACCGTTACGTAAGTTCTTTTGGTACGTTACAAAGTGGGATTGCCCGGTGAGAAATTGATATCGCACGTCCAAGCAATGCATCTAAACTATATCCCATAATATGATACACGATCCTTTCTTGCTCATTAGTATGAACGATCTCAAATATCAAAAGGCATGCCCAGTGTATACTATAAAGGGCGATCTCATTAAGGTACCGTACTGGTGGGCAAACAATAAATATAGATAAATATCATCAGACATCCAGTTATGGTTGGGAATGCCCTTGGATTTTGCGCGATCTTTAATGGCTATTTCTTATAATAGGGAATCTGGGTACGTCCCAAGTTGCTCGGGTGAGATCTTTGGTGGCTACATCTTACTCGTGTGGGTACATCACAAGTTGGGATGACCTGGATGAGATCTTTGGTGGCTACATCTAAGTTATAGGGAAATCTCGGTATGTTACAACGTGTGATTGCCCGGGTGCGATCTGGGGCCCTCCCTACTACTCCCCCTACGCAACAACCTCTATCCAATCCCCCCCCCCCTCAATACGGCGGATTTAATCATCTAGCATCGATAGCCCAAATTGTATATTTAATCCCCCCCCCCCCCCTCAATACGGCGGATTTAATCATCTAGCATCGATAGCCCAAATTGTATATTTACAGTATCTGAATAAACCGTTTGAAGCCACGGCTAGAGTTGGCTTTAGGAAAATGTCCACCATGATAAATTAAGACTTCTCTGTTTAGACAATTCCGGTTTAGATTTGAACACGCGCGACCGCCTTGCTTGAGTTAGGTTCTGCACACAGTGTATATTCAAATATTGACTCAATTGGCTGGAATATATTTGCTTATATAAAGACGTTAATTATATCAGTTTCTATTTATAGGCAAGGTATGATAATTAGACGATACTGTAGGAAGATTTGACAAAATGGGAATCGTTCCGAAGAAAAATCTTTATTTTGTTACCCCTATAGTGAAAATGAAAAGGCAGATATATGATAAGTCAAATTTTAGACTTTCCTTTCATAAAATTTCGATTCTCTCTCTATCCATATATTGTCAAATTGTTATTGTGTTATTCAAAAATTTCGATATCACGAACGTTTTATGCCAAAATATTCTGTCAACATTTGATCAAAACATTTGACTGTTTACTTGTTTCAAACATATTGAAAAATATTATATAAACTGATATAAAGATATGAAAGTTGTACAGACTAGGAGGTATCAGGATAGTAACAATGGACTACATGATTGTCCAACTGTTCTAACTGTATAGTATCAGCGGCTTTGAGCCTTCGGGAAGATTTCAAGTTATGGCGAAACATGGGACTTTCTATTGTATAGAATTTTAGGGAGTGTAAAAGGCCCTGAATCGTCACAATTTAATGACGCCCATGAGGGGTTTAACATCTCTTAAAGCTTGTGGGTTTCCCAAAACGGTTACAATTAAATCATGCTTAATTGTCAAAAATGTATGAAAAAAATCGCATAAGCTTGTGTAGAGCTATTTATTCTGAAGTAGTCACAAATTTTGACGATGTTAAAAACCATTGCTAATATACCGACCTGCATTTGTTTCTAAGCTAGAGGGAGGGGAAGGGAGGGGGTAGTTGCAATATATTGTCCGTACAGTGAATGGACACATCAACACACAGATATGTTACAACTACCTACGGTATTATACTATTTAATACTTACGTCATGACTTGATGCTATCTGCAGGAGTTGAATGGTCGACCTCTGGAGTAACTTGGTGTCATCCGCTCTGATTGCTAGTTGCTTAGAACACAGCTCTTTAACAGTCTCCATGATGCCATCAAACTTTCCACTTTGTTCCAGGATACAAAGAATGGCAAACTTATCACCACCTTTCTTGCTCTTCAAGTATTCGATGATATTACTTCCAGCTCCAGAGTTTAGTCCACAAGCAAATCGAAAGACGTACTGGAGGTCAAATGGATCCATCTTACGGAGACTCGGTTCTAGTTCAGCTGGATCTTTCACACCTGCAGCGATACCCGTCACATGAAATGAGGCGAACCATTCACAGAATATTTTATGGTAAAAACTGACCTCAGTCTTGGTCTTGATGTTCTTACCGGGAGTATCTGGTCCATCTGTAATAACAAAGACCTCCTCCTCTACTAAAATACCAACGCGTATGTGATGATTATAGAAGCCTTCACCGAGTCGTTTGATCAGCGACACTTTCTCCCAGACAATCTGTTGATTCTCTTTGCTGAGTCCTTCGAAAGCTACTTTACTAAGTTCCTCGTGATTAGCTTCGAACATTGTTGCGTATCTTTCAACGTTGTATTCTTCCGATTTGTTTCTTGTGTGATGGTGGAAACATCCCATCATGTAGCGAAAGAAATCAGTAACAGATTTGAATTTCTGAAAATCTTCCCTTTCGTGTGTCATGTGAGAAAACATAGAAAAGAAGAGAGGAACCTGGCAGAGGTCATCAAGAATGACGTTTTCCTTGAGACCTTTCTTGACTTTAGCAACAGCCTTCTCATTATTTCCACAGACAGCCTTTCTGATGTACTCATCACGGGCAGCGTCATCAAACCCAGTTAATTTAAATCGGTTTGTTTTGGATTTATCATATTCGTTTGGTAAGTACCTAGTTGTCAAGGTAACATCATACTCAGGAAACATCTGTAACATCATGATACGTCCCACGTCATTTTCTTTGTCCTTCTCTGGGTATTCATCATAACCATCTAACTGAAATGCAACTGACCTACAACTCTCTATTATTTCCCTAATGTCTCTTATCTTGATTCTTCTTTCGTCAGGTATTAGATACAATTTGATTGCTTTATATATGGACGTCACATTACCCATCTGTCTCAGTTTAAGTAGGATTAGAATCTCTACGTCATAGAGAGGGGAGTCCGGAACACCATTACACCAGTCATAAGCTAGCTGCAGCGTAAGAGTCGATTTGCCATACCCTGGTTCTCCTTCTACGATACGTCTGTTAGATCTCATACGAGAATCGGTGAAAATGTTTTTGTATGATTCTAAACGTTCCCATTGTATAGCTTTATCATACGACGCGGCTCCTCCAATCGACGCAATTACACCACTCTCTACAAAGACATTGTCTACACAATAAAGTCTTTCTTTGATATAAGGAATAGGTTTTACTCCGTTATAAAGGACTTTATATTTCTTCTTCAAAGCTTTTATCAGTATTTGTTTCTTATCTGTAAGAAAACGAGGAGAATAAATATTGAGTTATTTCCATAGTAGGGACTATTATTATCAGCTTTGTAAAGGTGAAATACGCTTCCTACTTCAGACACCAATTCTTAAGGAAGAAATCTGACAATGCATGTGTAAGTTAATGAAGAGAACATCGGTAAAAGATGCAAAAAGCAGTACAAAATCGTAAATTATATACTTAGAGCATTCGTCAATCGGCGAGTATATAGAACTTGGTTAGAAATTATTGAAGTGTAACTTGCTTTTTTTTCAGAAATACAGAATGTAATCGTTATTTGTTTACGAACTGAAATTTAATTATATTTGATAGTTTAGTCCAGTTCTGTTCTGATTTCTTTTTTGGCGAGTGGGGGTGGGGTGTGGGGGAGGATGATGGTTGTGCTGGGGAATACTATAAAGTAAGGAGTGAGGAGGGTACAGGTTGCAAATATTGTTCCGTTCTTTTCGACTAATGCTCTGAAAGTAAACATAAATACATGTGTACTTCCACATTAAAGAAGCAAGCAAAGCAAAATAAGTATCAGAATTTATCGTAACATAATGATATGCTTAATATAATAATTAAGTATTAACGTTGTTCGTACACAAGTTTGAAATAGAAAGAAAAGCATACTGTACCTTCCAAAGTCTGTGGTTCCGCCGTATCTTCAACAATTACTGATTCTTTCTCTGATGGATCCTCGTTGCTAGCCGACAAAGATGGAGTTCTTCTGAATGCTTGAAAATCTTCTTCGGTCTTTGCTGGTTGAGCGGCTGACGTCACGTTACCCTGGTGGGATGTTTGTGACGTCAAAGTAGGATTCTTCGTTGACTGACTTTTAGTCTTCCCTCCTTTCTTCTTTGAACTTTTATTTCCCATCTTTTATCATGAATCTGTGTAATGTTTCAAATAAAAACGAAAACATGAAATATAATTCATAACTCTGCAAAAAGACCTGATTATCACCATTCTATATGGGGTTAATAACTATATTGAACAATTTTCTGTTAATAAGAAACTCCAATCTAATGATTGAAAATTGCAATCTTGTGTTTTGAATCTCTCATAATGGTGGTATAAAACTTGAAGGAACGTTAAGGAAAATATGATGTGCCGATAATCAAGACGAAATCATTGCAAATGACGTAAGTCACTAACGTTGGATAAAATTAAGCAATGCTGGAAAATATTTTAGAGATTATTTCATAATGATTGAGGTTGCTACACGATTAAAAGAAAATGCCTTACCTGGACCATGATTTGTTAAACCGGTGTTAATAGAAAATATCTGGAAAGTAGGTCACAAACTTATGCTCATCATAAAGTTAAAATAATTAATTTACTGTCTATATCGAAGGAGTGGTCTTCCTCTCCGTGATACGCACTGTGCTATATGCACTGTTCAGATCAAAATGGCGTCTCTTAACGTTTGGTCATATGATATCTGCACACGGCACGATCACTTCAAGAGCTAAACTCAAATTTCATATTTGCACTAGTCGAACAGATCTACTCGGGTTTTATATTTTACACAGTTTATCCTTATCAATAGGTTTTCCAAATGGCTCGTGATAAACTTCGTTGTACCGTATTGTTAAAGTAACATAACAATGTCTTGTTATATTAAATATGTTTGATTCCTTTTGAGCTTCTTGCAGTTTGAGGTTAACCATTTATAGTAAATGCTCATCGTACTTCTTTGTACTGTTCTACGCAACACGTTCTTATTCATTAGGCTAACAAGAAATGTGGTATATCACAAGTTATATGTTCCGTTATATGGTCCAGTTAAATCACTTTTTTTTAAATTAATTATGAAAATCAGAAGAAAAGCAATGGACCCTCTAAAGGTTAGTACAAGAATTTGTTGAATCTTTCATCAATGGAAAACAGGATATAAATACCATGAAATGGGTAATGTCCCATTGTCTCCTCTTTGCATTGATAACCGATGAAATAAAATAGACGTTGTTTCTTACTACTACAGACTCAGTTAGTCGTCTGACTGCGTATATTACAACTTCGATTAATATTTAATTTTAGACGTGAAGGTGAATGCTTCAATTGTTTAAGAGGGTAACAATTTTATCAGTTATTTATACTGAGTTATAAATATCGCTGTATCGTTTAATGTCTTTCAATTTTAACAGATATGGCCTAGTATAGGTCAGCCACGTCATGAAAGCAAAAAATAATACCACCAATCTAATACGTCTAGTTTTCTGGTGCTTTATAAATTATAGAGTCGAATGATATCATCGTATAAATTAAAATGTTCGCTATTAATGAATATCTTGATACTATTTCCAAAGAAGATGAATTTAAAGCTTTACGTAACTCCCTAGACATTTCGGAATGACTTTTGTTAAGCATTCTAAGTTCTTACTTGTTATTTGCTCCGTTCCTGGTCTTTCAAAGTACCTAACAATATCATCATTAAACTTAGACCGCTCATGAATTATAAAAACAAAACTTTAATATCAAAATCTTCATGAATCTTAATCCGCAGTTTACATTCATGACCCTTTAAATATGACGCTATGCTGACCTTTGACACTGTACTGATGGGTTGGATCCTTACCTGCCGTACACTGGTACAATATCCATATAGATATTAAAATGATAACGTGTTGATATTGGATGCTCAATATTTGAGTTTATAGGTACGACACCAAATATTAACTACCTCAAAATATTAAGGGAACAAAGTCCATCAAAAACGAAACTTGCAGAGTGAATCAGCATATTGTCTCTAATAACAATGTAAAACCTGATAACAGACAACGAACTTTAGAAAACTTCTTGATAACGGTTTCCACACGGTTAGGTGATAATCATGATTGTACTCTGTGGTGCATTAACTTTGACCTCAATTATCACAATGTGTTACATACACTTCTTTATCGCCTGCTTCTTCGGTCACTTTTCCTTATTTTCTTACTTAAGCCATTTCAATCCTCATTAGAAAATATTTGATCGACTTTAAGTTACATCAGAGTAAAGGTGTTTCTTATTTGAAGAATGTTTCTTTCATCCTTTCACTGTGCAATATGTAATCATTAATATCATACACCATGTAGGATCAGGTTCAGAGGATGTCAGGTTCTTTTCCCGCCCCCCCCCCCCACCCTCACCCTCGCCCTCTTTCAGCCACATACAGAAAAAGTAAATAAATAAAGAACCTCTTAGTACTTGCTTGTGCACCTGATTATAGATCTAACTTACAGCCTTAATATGTCTCAGAATGCATCATTTCAAGACTAACATTTACTTTTTCCTCGAGGAAGACCCCCCACTCTCCTACATTACAGCCGGCTTTTTGTTTAAAATCCTACATCCGCCACTGTCATGTGTTAAATCATAAAAATTAAGGAAAAGGTTATGTTCGATCACCTTCTCACAACGCAAGGCCATACAAGATAGATCGTTTCAACCCTTCTCTGCTTCGATTCCCTTGATGTATGTCAGTGAAGCAATAAGTTGAATGAAATTGAAAAAAAAAAAACGGCAGAAAAAAAAACGGCACATGTGTTACCATTATAATCGCATTACGTCCTAACACTCTTCTCGTCAGAAAATTTTTAAGAAAAAGAAAACCTTAATTCAATTAGTCGACACATACTTCGCTTGAGAGACATTTTTTGCTTAGTTTGGCAAGTATATGGCGCTGGGAGAGGAGGCAAGACATGGTCCACTATTTGACGCACACGAAACTCCAGCTTGTCTCGAAATCAAGATATACAAATGTTTGTTTTGTTTTTTTACCAGCAGTTTGTTTTTCGTAACAAACCATACAGTTATAACCTTGAAATATATGACTTTCATGAACGAGAATATCAATAAAATACATACAATTGTTTCAAATAAGGTTACCAATTTTCTCTCCAACATGTTTGACCGTCCTCGTGTATTTTGTAAAAACATGTTCATGGATAAAGAGTTAGGGAAATATTTATCCAAATAATTCATTAGAAACGAAATTACAGTAATTAATCTTTCTGTTATTTATTTTTTGTGCTTGAAAAGCACTATAAAAGGAGACCAAGGAATACGTTAAGCTGTTGTACATTTCTTTTCCTTAAAGTGTTCTCCCTTGTAACTCCATCTACTTGACCGCCGCTAGATCTTTGTCTCTGTCTGCCTATGAACTCAAAGCAAATGGTAGTGTACTTAACCCACATTATGCGAAAGCACTCATACGGCTCCAATGAAGTTATCACACCAGCTTCAAAGTCCCTTGTAATATTTCACCCCCATCCCCCGCCCAACCTGTTACTTGTGGGCTCGTCTAAAAGACAATTTCCAATGTAATGCCTTAATAATCAGCAATAAAAACAAACCAATAAATAAATAAGGAGTTTTTAAACTAAAGACAATGGAAAGGCAGTACTTCATGTGGCGTTCGTATTCGATTCTGTCAAACTGTGACTAGTCATGTGACACGTAAATATATTTCATGTCATGTGTGCATTTTCCAGTTTATCAAAGCATGTAATAATAATAATAGGCATGAAAATATTCGGAGACCGCTAGATTAAGATCAAGATTGAAGATTTCACTAACAGGCTATTTTTGTATCACACATTCAGCATAATTGTCTTAAATTTCGTCGGTTGGAAAATATCTGAACTTTTGGGAAATTTGAGAGCAAACTTGGATAACTAATGTGACAATTCATTTTTATGTAACATACCTGGCTTCATGTCATGACGATCAGGTTTGAATAAAAACCTCAGCTTTAAATCATTCTAATCTACCTAAGACTGGTTCCAGAGGGGAGGGGGGGGGGGGGGGGGTTGTGGCTTCGGGTGGTAGCAGGAGTCATTCAAAGAATGCATTACTATCAAGTTTTTCTCGTAAGCTTTGAAAGGATTTATATGCACCGTGCAAATCTCGTTTGCATTGCACAACTTTGCGTCTTTCGCCTTATAATGGTATACACGCTATACTGCTTGCATTGTTGCACGAACAGCTTAAGAAAGTCTCAAAGTTCAACGAGTTAATATTCGTCAATATGATTATATCAGCTCTCATATCTTCACACCATGGTAAAATATTTGCTATATCGCTCGTCTCAAAAAGATTGTAAACGCAAAGTCAATAAAAACGAATCTCCTTAGATAAGAACAACCATATTTAGAGTTAAATATAGTATTAAGGTAAACAATTCACGTGATGGGACGAGTTTGTGACATTTTGCCAGGAGAAGTTCACACTAGATCGGTAGTAATCGTCAAAAATTATGGTTTTAGAAGGACATATGGGTTGTTAATGTTGGACGAGATGCATGGAAATATTTTCATATCTTATCCTGCATCATGTCGTTTGCATAAACAGACTGAGTCCATGCAATAGTGTGTTATTGTACTCTTAAAGAGTAGTGATTAAGTTAATTGCATTGTTACAAAAATCTTATTTTAATTGGTCCATTCATCGCGAGACACAGGCCAATAGTTAGTGAGTTCAATATGTTGGACAATGAAGCTATTGAAAGGACAATTGCAGTAACATCATTTCATATATAAAAAACACCACACAATGAATGGGCGTAGTAGAAATAAAAACGACATGTTTTACTATTAAAGTTACGCCGAGTTCTTCTTATTAGAAACAAATGTTGTCTTTAGATAAGTATCTACGTCATAAACAAAATACAGAGAGTTGTTGGCGACATTTAAATGAATATTAAATATTCAGTTTATACATTTAACTTTAAGATATGTCTTTCTTCCCGTCTTTGAATCTGTACCATACAGTACCGAGCACTGCTTCTATTAAAGATAATAAACAGATAATAAAGTATTGACATTATATGAGTGTGTGCTTATACAGATTGCTTACCACCAAGTGAGGCAAAGTCCATTGCCACACCCTCCCCCCCCCAAAAAAAAAAAACTACAGATTTAATAAGAGTAAACATATTTTACGTTTTCATGCATACCTTACTATGAATATTAGCCAATATCATACAACGAACAAGTGTTACAAACGAGTAGGTACGCCCTGAATCCATGTCTAAATTTTTAATGATGAAGATATGTTTTTTTTTCTTCATTGCTAAGAGGTCAGAGTATTGGAAATAGTTAAGAACTTGCTTTAGAGGTAAATACATGGCTATATACACTCTAAAAACAAAGGAGTGAATTTTCACTCGTTTGGAGTGAATTCTCACTCTTTCTGAGAGTGTAGTGAGTGATCACTCCATGAAGAGTGAAATTCACTCTTTCAAAAGAGTGAGAATGTTCACTCCTTCAAAGAGTGAGCTATTCACTCTGAAAGAGTGGGCTTTTTCACTCTAGAAAGAGTGAGAATCACTCTTTTAAAAGAGTGAATTTCACTCTTTAAAGAGTTAATGATATTTTACAGCTGATTTTGAGGGACGGGATTGATAGAATGAGTTTGAGACTCAATGGAAAGGCCCTATCTATTCACAGAAATATTGCTAAACAAGGATGCATCCAAAGATCAAGACAATGGAATGGGCTACTACGCTGATGATAAGACGATTAACTAGATTTAGACACCGTTAACAAATATAAAAAAGGACAAAGACAACAATTTATGGTGCTAAATATATATTAAATAGTGAAAATGATACCAAGTTTCATATACAAACACAGAATGAAGCAAAATTACAAACATACAAAGGCACAAAAATATGCAATGAATGATTCACTCACCCCACTTGTATGTTCCTCTCATACAAATGTGATTTTCTTATAATTAAAAAATAATTCTAGTTATGTCTATGAAACATGTACCAGAGTGTGCTGGCAATACCTCAAAAATGTTTTTGCAAATAACTCAATCTTACAATTTCAATTTGCAATATGCAAACATTTATCATTTTCGAACTCGTTTTGGCGTCTTTATAAATCTGTGAAAAATGTATGAAGAACAACAATCACACTGGGATACTACTGTTTATGACTGGTGAACCGATATTTTACAGCAAAATGGTTAATTCCTGACAGATAGTAATTAAACGCTCCATCCTATGTACATCTAAACCCGTCAACCCTCTGGGTGGCAACACTTTTAGGTTTAGAATAGTAATTTATGCAAACATTTGAAAGGAAATTAACTCAGTACATACCACGTATTATTAATTCATATTAAGGCACTAGTAAATATATTTAAATAAAAAAAAATATCTAAATATTTTAACTATGGGAATTGGATCACAACAATTCAATTTGCTTTTTGAAAACAATACCCACCTAAAAGAATTTCATGTTATAGGGTACTCATAACAGAGTTTCAAAGTTCAAAATAATGGTGGCGTCTGAAAACAGTCTAAGAGTGTCCAATTTTTAAACAGATGCATTTAGACCGGGAGCCCAGAGGGTTTGGTTAGCTGGGAAGGTAACCAATTGCCTTGTACATCACAATGTTCACAGTGCATTCCTGTATATGAAACCAGACGACTGGCAAACCGGCTGTGGTGGGTGTGGCTGGGAGAGCAATTTTAAAGTCACCTAATAGCTAACCTAGATCAGCTTTCATGGTAACCACATCAAAGTAAGTACAATGTGTCAGGTATGGCCCCAAGAGCAACAAATGGCCATCGCCAGTAATTATTGGTGGTGGGGTACCCCTGCCAGTCATCAATAATTGACCCCTCACGGCTGACCTAGGTCAGCTCACGAGGTAACCAGTTGAAACCTACTGGAAAATGATGGTTAGGATTTCAGATACAAGGGATGGGCATTGCCAGTGATTTTTATTGGTGGGGTACCCCTGCCAGTAGACCCCCAAAATGCCCTTCCCCTCATTGACCTAGGTCAGCTCATGAAGTAACTAGTTGAAAACTACTGGAAAATGATTTGGCAGGACTCTATGTGTAAGGAATGGGCATTTCCAGGAATTTATATTGGTGGGGTACCCCTGCCAGTAGACCCCCAAAATGCCCCTCCCCCTCATTGACCTAGGTCAGCTCATGAAGTAACCAGTTGAAAACTACTGGAAAATGATTGGCAGGACTCTATAGGTAAGGGATGGGCATTTCCAGTAATTTATATTGGTGGGGTACCCCTGCCAGTAGACCCCCAAAATGCCCATCCCCTCATTGACCTAGGTCAGCTCATGAAGTAACCAGTTGAAACCTACTGGAAAATGATTGGCAGGACTCTATATGTAAGGGATGGGCATTTCCAGTAATTTATAATAGTGGGTCCCCCTGCCAGTAGACCCCCAAAATGCCCCTCCCGTCATTGACCTAGGTCAGCTCATGATGTAACCAGTTAAAAACTACTGGAAAATGATTGGCAGGATTCTATATGTAAGGGATGGGCATTTCCAGTAATTTATATTGGTGGGGTACCACTGCCAGAGTCCGCCCCCCCCCCCCTTATTAACCTAGGTGAGCTTATGGTGTAACCAATTGAAAACTACTGGAAAATGATAGGTAGTACTCCAGATTTAAGGAGAGTCATTTCCAGTAATTTCCACTGGTGGGGTACCCCTGTCCATTGTCCCAACATCTCCAACCACTGTCTCACATTATATTATAGCTCACACCCCAAGACTCCCCGAAACACCCCAGATACAGTGTAACCACTCATAGGTGGCCTCAAATGACTGAATACAACCTGTGTGGTTATTCAGGAAGTATGTTCTTGACAGTCTACGTTCATTTCATTCAGCTGTTCTGAAGTGGTCCGTTCAAGTTACCGTAGCTTTACTAATGCCAAGGTGATTGTCTGATTGAAACACGTGGTCCATGCCAGTGTCACCAGCCTGTTTCCAGGGGTCAAGGAAAAATATATTAATCTGGTGAATGATTCACTGTTTGTGATTTTTGTTGCCATTCCAATTTCTTTTAGCATGGGGACATTTTTTGTGAAAAACCATAAAACAATAATCTACGACCTATGACCTGAAACTTGGTTTCTTTGAGCGGACTATATATAAACTCTGATCATTGACTTTGACCTCTCGATAACCACTGTGAATAAAAACTTCCATGCCATGAAAGAAAGAAGTTATGACTTTTTATAACCCTCCCCTATGTCAGTATGTGTAATAACTTTATATGAAGACCTATTATTAGAGGTAAACTTTAATTTGTTCACTGTTTTTAGTACAATTGACAATTGGGACAATGGAGGGGCATTTTGGGGTTGTACTGGCAGGGGTACCCCACCAATAAAAATCACTGGCAATGCCCATCCCTTGTATCTGAAGTCCTAACCATCATTTTCCAGTAGGTTTCAATTGGTTACCTCGTGAGCTGACCTAGGTCAGCCGTGAGGGGTCAATTATTGATGACTGGCAGGGGTACCCCACCACCAATAATTACTGGCGATGGCCATTTGTTGCTCTTGGGGCCATACCTGACACATTGTACTTACTTTGATGTGGTTACCATGAAAGCTGATCTAGGTTAGCTATTAGGTGACTTTAAAATTGCTCTCCCAGCCACACCCACCACAGCCGGTTTGCCAGTCGTCTGGTTTCATATACAGGAATGCACTGTGAACATTGTGACGTACAAGGCAATTGGTTACCTTCCCAGCTAACCAAACCCTCTGGGCTCCCGCTCTAATTGGTACCATGTAAAGTAATAAAGATGAATGAAAAATATATCAAAATAGAAAGTTAGTCAAGTAGTCTAAATTTTGAGTTCATAATATGCTATTGAATAATTCCTTTACAAAGAATGCATCATTCATTAAAGGTTAAATTAAACCTTTTAATTACTAACATAGCAGTACGTAATGAATAAAACATACCTTCATATGCTTCTTAAAACTATCAAACTTGTTAATAAAGAATAACCAAGGTTGGAATTTAAAGGTAAACAGACAGGTCAAAGTTCCCATTCATATAGAAGTGTATGAAATTCTGAGTAAGATGGTCTCTGAAAAAGTCAAAATAGCAGCTGCACTTTTCAAGTAATATCCACTTTAATTTTAAGCTGACAAAATTTGATAGCAAAATGTCATAACCCCTCTGACAGGGTGCTATTTCTTCAGTTGAAATATCATAAACCACCCCCCCCCACCCAAAAAAGCATATATATATATATATATATATATATATATATATATATAAATATACTTTATTTTTTTTTGGGGGGGGGGGGGGTTATGATATTTCAACTGAAGTAATAGCTACCTGTCTACATACCTTTAATCTTTGAATCTATGAATGCTCACACATTTGCCAGAGAAACATTCAGAGACCTAACCTTTGGCCTTACCTTATCTGGTCTTACTATGCACCTTAAATATTAGCCCTTCAAAAATATAATTGTAAAATGTTGTTAATGGAATGGCAAAATGAATATTAAAACAAATGAAATTTAAAAATCCTGCCAATTGCAACTGTGATGGAGTCCCAAACTGGTGAGCTTGTTGAATCAAAAATGGGTTGGGTTGGGTACACTTCAGGGGCTTCTCCTTAACAAATTGGCCAACGTTGGTGCACACAGCCTACCTGAAACGACAAAGTTATTTCAAATCATTATTACCCAGTTAAAAATGTGTAGTTATGGATATAATGGACAGATTTTTTTAGTTTATAATTCTGTGGTACACTTTAGTTGACAAAATAACGTCTTTACATCACTATCAATTTTGTCTATTAAAAACTATCCAACAGTTGAAGCAGGAAGGGTAATAACCTTTACACCAAACACAACAAATGGTCCTTACCTTTGGTACTGCACTAACAGAACAATACACTGTGTGTAGTCATATATAACGCTCTTAGGATATTCCCTTTTAGGGGTTAGAAGTTCAATCAATCTTTTGGCATAAGTTTCTCTCTCTGCTGCATAGGACCATTAACATCCCTGTTGTAAGCAATCATTCAGATTTTCCAACACAGTTGATAGATTAATTCTATTTTCTGTCCATATTAATTTTGTATTCCCTTGTGAATTAAATAGTGAAAGGGGATACATCTTTGTTGTATAATTAACTGGTAAAGGGCAACGTTGTTAATTATTGATATTCCTTTCAGACCCTGACTGGTTTTCTACATTATTACTCATTGCTGTCTGTACTATGAATGAAGAAGTTACTCGATCAACATCACAGATAGTACCCATCTTAAAGTAGATGAATCTTGTGTTTGCTTTGGAGGGTGTTTCATTTGCTATGTCCATACACTGTGTATAGGCATTTGTAACTCTCTTCGGATATTCGCTTTTAAGGGGTTAGAAGGTCATGCAATCTTTTGGCATAAGTTTCTTTCTCAGCTGCGTAGGACCATAAACATACCTGAATTGTTTGTACTGTAAATGCTATTTAACCTTAATGCCATGTAGTATTTTTCTCCCGTATATTGAGGTTAAATTGATATAGACCTTTTGAACTTTGTAAAGAGGGACATACATATATATTATTAGCTATTGCTATTCATGATAGTTGTGATTGAACATTGCAATTGTTTGTCGTCCGAAGTTGATTGTTTCTACTATTATTTTGTAATTTTCTTTCAGGAAATTTCCCCTTATTCCGAATTTTCCACCTGTGAATAAATGTATCCAAAAACAACCTGGTAATTCTGCTGTCTCTGTTTCAGTTTGTGACGTTACATCTTGATACGTGAAATAACAAAAAATCATTAAGGAAAACGTTCATTAAGAAAAAACAATTCCTTGACCTTAGCTGCATTAACTTCTGGCCCATTACTCATAGGCCTAACATTAGCCTTAGGCATAGGCCTTACCTCCGAACACAGGCACTCGTAACGTTATGTAGGCGTGTTTATATACTATACACCTACATAACGTTACGAATGCCTGTGCCTCCAAACAACTAGCCAATGTGTTAATGTGTATGGTACCAAGCCTAATGTTAAATGTTTCCGCTACACTGTTAAGCGTAACGTTTAAGAGCCTAGCCAATCGACTGTAGGCAACGACGACCTGCGGCCATGGCAACCTTCTAAATTCTATATAATTTCACGTTCTTTCAACATTTGCTTGTTAACCTTACCTCCAAACAACTGAATACCATCACGTCCAAATCCGCTTTCTTCAAGCCACTGCGAAACTGACATGTTTTAAGATGTAAAACGACAAGAACGAGCGAAGGCAAACGAGTAAAAAAAATGGCGTAACTACAAATATTTCTGTATTCGAAGAAACGCGTACTGACTGATTGGTTGATCCTTCACTCCAAAGTAAGAGTGAGCGTTCTTAGCATTTGATTGGCTCATTTGTTCACTCCTTTGTAAAGAGTGAATATTAAGTACTTTAGCTTTGAAATACGAAGATTTCTGTTGTCTAATGGAGTGAATTTCCGCTCCTTTGGAGTTAAATTTTTTTCACTCCGTGAAAAGAGTGAAAAGTTCACTCTTTTGTTTTTAGAGTGTATGGAAGTCATTTCATCAGTTGTGTAATTACGTTAGTAGGTGAAGTTTATACCAGATTTTGTATTAATAGCCATCTGGAGAATAGAAGTAAGTCATAACATTTAAACAATGCAAAGACCAATTACACAACAACAAAGAAATGACAGAACTATTTCTTTGTAGATATCTCGAACGATTACGTAATCAGCTGCATTTTATGTTACATTTGTATTACTCCATAAAAGGAGGAGTCTTAATAAGAAAGTATCTTGTTAAGTTTATTCCTTTATATGAACCTTTATGCGAGAGGTTGGAAAAGGCAAGAGTAGACGATACAACATGGTTCCTTTAAACCATTAATCGAGACCGCTAATGTCTTTACAATATTTGACAAGTACTATATTTTATACTCTGTGTACTTTATGTGTATTTATGGTAAATATTAAAGACATGCAATCTGTAGTATCAAATTCCTTTAATTTAAAGATCTAAATAAACCACGATTAATATGAGAACATAGGAATCTTATTTTAATATGTTTGTCCAGAAGAAATTATGTTTATGACTAATAAAAAGGAACATATACCAAGCAAACTGGTGAAATTTGCTACATGGCGTTTTTGAGATGTTGAGAGTTAACATTGTCACAGTTTGTACCATAAATGGATTTGAAGCAAACAGTTGTGATGTCATAGTTGCAAACTGACAACAAATTTGTTTTGTTAAATTGATGTTGTTTTGACCTTGGATTGGATAAGATTCCAACTTTGCTTAAGAAGTTGTGAAGTATCAACACCTCACATACTATAATATTCATATGCTAAGGCATCCCAATTTCGTCAAAGAAAGTTGTATATATTAGTGAGCATCTTCTTACATCACACCTGCTTTGTTTCAATTTCAGTTTGGTACAAAGCATTCAGCCCTAACGTAATTTCGAGCATAAAGATACATTTAAAAATTCACCACAATGCTTAGAATATGTTCCACTTAATATCATCATCCAGAACTAAAACTGTCCTTTTCATACCACACATGGTACCAGAGCGCTTGTTAAGTCATTAAACATAATTCGATATTGGCCTGGTAAACTATTTCATAGGTACAAAAACGAATCGCTAAATAACCCGCTTTCTTAGCATAGAGATGGAATTGATAGATAAGTCATTCTCTTGCAGAACTTAAACTACACACTTATTTAGGGTGTGTAATGGTCAATCTTTTATACAATGAAGGAACAAATCAGAACATAAATTTGGAAATTACGGTAAGAAAGGCTTACACTTATATGCACTGAAAATAACAGAAACATCATCGTTACGACAAAAACACAGAGCCATCCTAGTCACCAAAACCAACATCACGATGATTGAGTTAAATATCATTCGCCAATCTCAAAATATCATATTTCTCACTTGACCACATAGATACAGCACTCCAGACTTAAATGTAAAACCGATCATCAACGATTCTTTCACCCTGTAAGATCATAAATATTGAACATGTTGAAAGCGTTCTGGAAAACAATTCAGGTATCTCGTCAGTCGTCATCGGCGTCGCTTTAAGTCGTGTTGAATTGTTCCAGTCTTTTACGGATGTTAAACTATGACTTCATCACTCTGAGAGCAAGTCGGTGTTCTTAGGTGTAAATCCCTTCTTATTGAAATCAAATTTAACTTTCTTAAGAGATACATAATAAATAAAATAACCCTACTGCATCTTTGAATTATAGAAAGTAAATTAATAGTTAACTGCAATTAGTAGTCATGTTCCAGCTATATAAGAAGATAATTACACTGCGTCCTTGTATAATAGTCAATGCCCATTATAAGGATGGATACATTTCTTTGCACATTGTAATCTGAAAAAAAAGAAACAAAATCAATAAAATTATATTAACATTTTTATACATTTAAGTACACTTTTGACATTCTTGTAAACAATGTTACTTATGACCAGAAGCAAATTGTTTATTTACTCAGCATTATACCAATATATATACGGATATTTGAATCATCACCGCGTATGACGTGAGGTAATTAAATAACACAAGTGATTTATCTGATTATCCGGCGGCGATGTAAGCATAAGACCGAATCACTTCCGCGAGAAGCATGGAGACGGAGTATCTATGTTTGTTTCTTATTACAATCTGTCTGTAATAAACTCATTAATACCTAATTAATGCCTATGACGTATCATTTATTCTGCTAACTGAAAAACTATCAATGTACTCTCTTCCGTGCAGGATGATACGATATGTAGTGACTAGTTTTCTATAAATACGTTTTACATATACATTACATTAAACTGTTATGTACAACGAGAGGTGATGTGGGACTGTCTCCTACAATCCTGAAACAGATAGCAAAGGATATTATAGCAGTATTGAAACTATTTCACCTACCTCCCTATCAAGTTCCTCGTCTGTCATTTGGCTGCCACTCGTGTGCTATAAAACGACACAGAAATGATGTGCTTAGTTTTCGAAGTAGCGATGATATTTAAAAGATTTTGTCAAGTGAAAACATCGTCTCCCTATAACTCAAGTGCATTTCCTAAAGCCATGGTTTGTGAATTTTTCGAAAAAAGTCATTGGTTAAAGCATTCCGTATTACCATATGATTACTTTGTAGATGTTAACTAGAATGTTGATATTACAATGTAAATATACCGTCGCATACTTGCGATCCTTGATATAGATGAAGACGGCGTTCGTTCGTTCTTTTGTATACTCTTATGATAACGTTTTATAATTGGCAGTTCTAAAACATACAATAAAACAAAAATAACAAAAAAGGTACCATGAACATGACATACAATAATATTTATACTTAATTATGTATTTAGAGTGAGAAAATTATTGTGTTTGGTATACAGTCTTACCTCCCAAAAACCAGTTTGTAGATTTAGACGAAAGGAGACGAGTGAAGGATACCACAGAACTACAAATTAATAGAAAAACGTAGACTTAATTATACGAGAGACACAAATATCATGATTAAACGTATGACACCGTATGATAACATCATTTGCAAATAAAAAAGTGTATAACACTAAGCCTTTACACAGATGTTTGTTATTATTTTCAACTCATATACAACTTCTAGGAAGTATTATATCAATACAGATTACCAGGTATATGTTTTTTTTCGGTTACTCTGGCAATAACAATGATATGTGATGCAAATACCTTGCACTTTCTTTTCATGAAGCGTTGATAGACTGGAAACGTCACTAAAACGACGAGGCATTAAGCAGAATGAAAATCTATAGATGTAAAGAAAGACATACAACAGAATTGAATCCATATAAAATAATATCATATGTAAACAAATTGTTCAATTAAGGATTAATAATGTTTCTTTAAATATATTAAATATAGGATATGTATTAACCTTTACACGATCTCAAACTATTACTGGTATTTCATTTCCTTCTATGATTTTTCTCAGTCAGAAAACGGTTGTCGACAGTGCGCTAAGCCTGTAAATGAGCACGCACATGTTATCAACGTAGGTCGTTAATCTAACAGCTTCATTAAATAACGTGTTATATTATTGGTCTACTCCATGGGTGCTGAAAATCTTGCATTACTTACAGTTTACGAGAGCAGAACAATAATTAATTTAGTAACTTAATTGGTAATTATCGGTTGATGACGGAATCGAACATACGAACCCGGATTGCTAAATTCCCACTATGTTGTTTTGACACTTTCTAAAGCTGTCCAACACATGCTAATACAAACAGCATTTGATAATTCTCTAGAAAGGTCTGTGAATAAACTGAAATTCTTGTAAAATGCACTGACGAAGTTAGTACTTACGCGACTGAGCTTAAGTTTTCACAGCTGGCTGCATAAATGAAAAGATCCTGCAAGTTTTTCTCTGTCCAATCGTTGGCACTCATCTCAATCCAGAGTTGACCGAGAGTAGTTTGAGATGATAGACGAAGGCCGGAAGTAAGTACAATTTCATTTCTAGAAACATCCACCGAGTCAATGGCTTCATGCAGCATTAAACGTGATACTGTAACCTGAGATGCAGAAAATGTGTTATTAAGTAATATTAGAGGCTAATATTTAAGTGAAGTATTATGTGTGTCCTCTTCTATTATAATGACACTGATCAGCATAACAAAGTTCCTATTTTACCTTTGTGCAAGGAAACCACTTCAATATTTATCAAATAATATCGTTTTATATTGCAAGTTAAGGTAAGAAGATAAGATTTATGTAAAGGGTTTCTTTAATTCGTACCTTATGGTGAGAGGCTATAGCCAGTATTTGTAGCGTTGACCTGTGGAGCAGTTTGCTGTCTACATGTGATAAATGGATGGGTTTAGAACAGAGCTCTTTCACAGTTTCCATAACAGCGTGACTGCTCCCAATCTGCTCCAGGAGACAGAGAATGGTAAATTCTTCGCTACCTTCCATACCTCGGATGTAGTGTACAATGTGTTTAGCTACGTCCGGGTATATTCCACAGACAAATCGATAAAGGTGTTGATAATCAGATGGATATAAATCCTCTAACAATTCAATTAAATATTCGTCACTAGAGGTTTCAAATTTGCTGCCAAGTTTTGCAATAACATCCACAACGTAATTTGCCGCATACCATTCACAGAACAAACTATGATTAAATCTGACTCTTCTTGAGACAATACTTGTCAACTTTGCACCTGCAGATTTCTTCTCACGAACTTCAACAAAGATTCCAATACGTAAATATTGCTCCAAAAATTCGTTTCCTAGAATTTTACGGAGGTAGTCTCTAGTCCAAGACTCAGTGGAATATCCAATCAGGCTTTCAAAAGCTACATCGTTAAGCTTCGTATGATTATACTCCTCATCAACGTGTGTATGTTGATTGTGCTTGTGAAACTTTCTCTTGAAATGGTCGTGGAAACATGAAATCATGTTACGAAAGTAACCCGTGATTGTCGTATATCGTTTTATCCTGTCGTTAGCATGTGTAATATGTGCGTATATAATAAAGAAGAATGGGACTCGACAGAGATCTTCAAGAATGGGATTATCCTGAAGAGATTCTTTGATTCTCTCTGTTGTATCATCATCATCATCATCTTTCGTTACAACTTTACGAAGATACTTATTTTGAGTAACCCTGTCGAATCCAGTTAGACGGATACGTTTAACATCTTTTGAGTATCTCTCCGGTACACTTGGTGGACGTGTGGTTAGGACAACTTCAAAGTGTGGAAAATTTCCTCTTCAATGATAGCCAAAATGTCATTTTTTTACTTTGCTGCCATAATCAATATATTCATCGACAACATCCAAAACAAATAACACAGAAGAGGTTTGGCGGAGAACCTCTTTTAATGTTATCATCATTTAGTTTTGAGTCAGATTGTAACGACTGTTTAATACATTCATAAATTGAAGTCACTCCTACCAGTTCACAAATTTTCATTACTATCATAACTTGCACGTCATTTAAGCTTGACCTTGGTCCACCAATAGACCAATCACGGGCAAGTTGAACAGTCAAAATTGCCAATCACCTCTTTACATGGCTTCATATATAATAATAAATGTAACAATTAACAAACGTTTTGTTCTCATCTTTTATCCCATTTCTGTGCAGGTCATAAACAAAGGCATATTGAAAGAATCTTATATATCAAAGCTTGTAAATAAACTATATGCAATTAGCATCAAATCTTAGGTAGTACAATGCGAATTTATACATCATCTACAAGTAAACGATGTTATGTATTTTATTATTAATTTGCAATTAACACTGTTTAAAACATGTCAACCAACAGATATAAAAGGCTAGAGTAGGAGGTTATTTCAAATGTAAGTTTATTTAACCAATAGGTGGAAAATAACAATTGATACCTGACATCTATAACAAGTATGTACGGGCCATAGCTTCTGTACACTTTAGGCGTGGTGGCAACGACTAGTTGGATTATATATGGTGTTTGAACGATGTGATACTTTTGTCAAATTTATCAAACTTGTAATGTTAATATTTGAGTTTTATGCATGTAGGGATCTGGTCACGCTAATCCTTTATACATATATTTGCTCATGAGCTGAAATAAATTTACAAGGCAATCGATAATGAGTGACCAAAGTTAAGCAAAAGATGCAACATAATAAGTCACACCATTAGTAATTCTGCATTTTGATATATTATACAGCGATAAGTAAACGCTATATGATCAAACGTTCCATCGAATAAAGTTTAGTTACTCTTTTCCTTTTGTCTTTTGGGCAGAATATTGAACGCATGACCTTTAGCTATATCAAAACCGCAAGAGGACATGGTACGCTAGGGTTATGTGATTTTATTTAAGCAAAAAATACTAAGAGGAGCTGTTCAAATTTCGCAATTTTCAGAGATCCAATAGAAGGGCATCGTCTTATAACTTTTTAAATAGACAAATTGCAACCCAAAAAGGATGTACAAAATTTAGGCACGCTAATGCTCTCAAACATGTTACTGATCGGTCGACGCACGTATGGTCATAACACTGCACGGGTTTGTAAAGGAATGACGATATGAAGAGCAAAGGAAATACGCAAGAGATTTGCAACAAGATAAATAGCTCTTTTGTAATAGTAACGTGTTGGCGTCTCGTCGACGGGTTTTAACAGAGCATCATTGATAATATCGATAGGCACTTTCTGTCATTGGAATAACGAAGGACCTGAGACAACTTATGAAATATTAGAGATTGTGTACGGATTACCATTTACATAAACGTGTATCGGTTACACGTAATGAAAGGCAATACGACGATACAACTCATACGAATCAGGAAACACTCAAGTAAAACGCAAAGCGACAACTTATGGAAGACGAGGAAATTATGAATTTGCTTCAATTTGATATTCTCCTGTAGGTTGCAACTTTTGACAGGAAGATACAAGGAGAGGGAGAGAGGAAGATCAATAACCCTTCTTCTGTGCACCATTTTGCTGTGCAATCAGCTGTTACTTTGCCGGATAGCACAGGTTTTGACTGTGTGGGTATATTTCAAGACAAGCCGCTCTAACAATATTACTACGATATGCATACAAGCACTGGATATTAGTTAAACTCGTTATTAAAGCGCTAGGAATGTTGCACTACATGCATGGGCCGGTCACAATGTACCTGTCTATATTGAACAAGTTTCTCTATTTGTTTGCTTTGTTTGCGGATCCACTTTTTCAGTGAATTACCACGTGACCTAGTTATATGACACGCTGTCGTCACTGTATATACTTCCTTGTACCGTTCAAAGCACAGTCTCATTCTGACAGTGTGAACAGCGAGAATACCTTCTTTCTATCATACAAACGTTACGAACCGGTCAAGCTGCCATTGGCATTTCTTAAAAGGTATATCTTTGTTAGGGACTCGTGATAAAATTAAGCGATGAACACACAGTCACAGTCTCGATGCAATGGGAATGGGGCTGAGAGTTGATCAATCAAGAAGTTTGTGTTTGCATTCTCAGATTCTTTCTTGGATGACTTTTCTTAAACGTTCCATTTTCTCAAAAGTATTATGTTGGTCACCAGAATATAGAGTGGTATTAACATTAGAAAATTGTCCCAAAGTGGTTTAAATAGCAATGCTCATTAACAAGAAGGCGAGATTTATTAAAACAATAAGTTAACTTTAGTAAGCATACCTTTGACTTTACACAGTTTTAACTAAGCTAGTAATAACGGTATGGACTTACAGCAACCACACAGACTCCAGAATTTTAACACCTTGAATCAAACCAACTTACATCTCTCTCAAGTTGCAAATATACTTTGAGACTTCGGCTATATATTAATCATAACAAAACCACCGTACAGATATTATAACACTGCGTGCCAGCGAACCAATCAGTATTGGTCAATTAAATCGCCGTATTATTTTTTATCAAAGTCGCTGTGTACATACTAAGGACAGAAAACAAAAAAAAAATATTTGAAATTAAAAAAAAAAGCAAATATAAATATATAAATATATAACAGTTAAATCCCGCTCACAGTTAAATATCAGTCAGTTAAATAAATACAGTCATGATTCAGCCAGGCCAATATAGCTTAATTTAAGAACTTACGGGCACAACTTTCCGTCAAAACATTTTTAGTGGCACAGTATTTGGTGTGTGACCAATCGAGACAACTGTGTATTAAAACGGCATTTGAAGGAGACTGAAATTCGGGTGTTCAATTATGAATATTTATCATCATTTGCTAGACACAGTTCTTGAGCCATTTTAGACTAACAGCAAGAGTGGCAAAAAATATATAGAGGGGTGAGATGGGTCAGGATTGAAGTACTTGTGAAGTTTTGTGTATATTGTACCTCGATAATAGATATCTACAATTAAAATGCAATCTCGCATATCATGTTTACTTTAGCAAGACATTAACAATTTCAGTCTGTAAACTCAAAAGTGTTTTGTATTTGTGCTTGTGTTGCCGAATTATTAGTATTATTCACATTTAAAACGTCAGTATGGAAAATTTCAAAATTTTCAACTTGGTTAGCTGAAAGAAAACTTGATCGAATGAAGTACGGTAACGATGTGCATATCGAAACAATACGAAACTTTCCCACAAATACCTCTACATTAATTGAGTTGGACGGTAAGACTATTTGGATCGATGTTATTTGAGAACATTGAATCATTTCACTTTCATTTATTAGCACCGTTAACACGAACAGTATAATTGTGTATTAAAGTAGAGAGAAAACGAGTCAACTTTATATGAAAGAATGTAAACAACCAATAAAGAAGTATAGCGTGTTAACTTAAACGCGGGAAGTCGAATCATGAAGATGCAGTGGACAGTACTACTTAATTCCAGAAAAACTTAAACATTTTACATGAATTGTATTAAAATTGGCAAAGTAATTGATATAAGAGATAAAAAGCTGACATTGAGCCCTAAAATGAATAGGAACATTCCAAAATTCTTACAATGAATGTAACTTACGATATCATGTTAAATAAAAACACTGTCATTTTTCGTCGTGTTCTTATTGTGTTTGGTTTTCCATTATTCATCATTTTTTTTTGTTTATACAATTTTCTGTTGAAGTACCACAGTGTTCCGTGAGGTCTGTAGCCTATTAACTTTAATGATCTGTAGTGATTATATGTAAACATTTGTGGTAACATGTTTAAACAATTCTCAGGGAAGTGTCGGCTCTTATTGTCGTAAGTGTTTGTCTCTGCGATGCATTATGACTTCAGTAATGTTTTCTTAATCATTTTTAAGAGGTTAACCTTCGGGTGGCTGAAGACCTTCCACGTGATTCGTTTGACTAGTCTCAATTCGCCGAAGTGACAGTTACCTACAAAACTATTACGGATCGCACATTGGAGGCTGAGATGAATAACAGACTCAGAGATAGTGTCTCTATTGAAAGTCGTTACATGGGCATCACGATGCTGTGTCTCTACTAAACGTCACGGACTGTTGTTCCTCGCAATATTTTCCGATGACGACAAGGCTGTCATGATTCCTTTGACACTAACTGGAGCACAGTCCAATGTATCGATTACAGGTGACGACGTAATGGTTTTGGTAATGCAACACGACGCTGGCTGTCAAAGTGACGCTCTGGTGGGGATGACTTCAATGTTGTGTATGGTGAACATCTGACATTTACCAACTACCCAGCTCCATTTAACTGGGATGTGACATCCTGCAGTCCGCGACAGACTTTTGCCAAGTTTTAGCTGAATTACCGCTGTCAACTGCATCGTGTCAATGGTGATATCTGTACCGTGTCGTTAAACGGTGTGAGTAATAGATGTTCCGCTAAAATGAGTGTTCACAATGACTGGATTCTTTCGTAATGCGGCTCGGTTCCTTGCTGATATGACTCCGACGAAGAGCTTTGAGACAGAATGGATTGATCGTAAACATGATGTCGGGCTGCAGTTCCCTTGCTTTACACATTAAAGTAGTGAAAGTCATGTGTTTTATGTAGCTGAGTGCGTGTTATTGGCTCTATTGCATGGAAATTTAATGAGTGCCACATTAGTCATTTAAAAATGGGCTCAATGGTTCGAAGGGATAATTATATCACTCTTTGAAAGTGATCGTCCAATCTTTATAAAAATTTGCGTCACATGCACCATACGTGTATACGTGTCGCACAGCTGCAGTATTTTTCTTGCATCATTTTATGTACTAATTAGCTTTCTGCTTGACCATTCATCGTTGCAAATCATTCATTTTGATTATTTTAAATTTATTAATGAAATAATCGATTATATATAATAATCGATAATATATGTATGAAGCAAATAAAAACAAGATACTTCTCTTTTGTTTTTCTTTCCATTAGTTATTGTAGTGTTTGATTGCATTGAAATAGTACATTAGAAGAAATCAACCAAAGAGTACAATAAACAAATGTGACGTTCCCGCATAATATATATATATATATATATATATATATATATATATATATATATATATATATAAATATATATATATATATATAAATATATATATATATATATATATATATATATATATATATATATATATATATATTCATTTATTTATAATCTACAAAATCACACAGAGTGAATGCAACATTTACACAGATCAAAACTATCGTAAGACCGTGACGTCAGTTTGTTGAGGTTATTTTAACAGCTGGTATTTGAAACGTTAACAAAAGCGTTTAACTCTAAACAAATACTCGTACTTTTACAAAGCTAGGTCTAACAAAGTTGAATAATTCTGCAGTATGCATGTATGAACACCGAGTCCAGTTGTTATTGACAGGAGAGCAAGCGTACTTATTCTTACGGAAAAATAATATACAGCTTAAGATAAGATGATGATATAGGTACGTATGATTATTAATTTACATTATTTACATATAATTCAATCAGGAATTATGAGTATCTGTCTTCCATAGCAAAGACAAGAGAAGCCTAAAGAAGAGCCTGATTGTTGAAACTTATTAATTAATCATGGTGTTAATTTAACAGCAAAAGAGGAGACTTAATTTAACAAGCGAATATAACAACTGGGAATCCCATTTTACTTAGGTATATCATTGTTGGAAATAGGTAAAAATTAAATGATATCATATCTAATATGAAGAATAGCAAGAGAAAAGAAATACGTAATGAGCTCATATTAAAGGGTGTGAAGACTTGTGCATAAAGAAACGTCTAATGCCGGTAATCTGACCTAGTTTCGAATGAGGTGTAACAGAAGTGTTAGACACCACCATCGATCCCTGAAAATACACACACAGCTTGCTTCTGTTGGTAATCAGACACTAGTGTACAGTCAGTACATACAGCTGCGGTCAATACCCACAACACAGTGTACATAGCAGTGATGGACATCTCAGGTCCAGCTAAAGATAACAAGGTATCACGTTTCATTACTGTCTGCATTTTTAAGCGACAACAGAAAAACTCTACTTGCAACCAATGGAAAGTTAACTTTTTGATGATGGCGGCACGCTGTTTGGGGCGAGTCTTCGATGCCTTTAAGTTATATGTAGTTCATTTTTTTCTGAGTAAAATGTGAATTTTAATTTACATGTTTTCATTTGATAAAACATTTTTAAACCATTCTCTAACAGCAAACATGTAGACAGAAACGAATACGTGGGCGCTGTTCGAGACGACTCACATAAAAAGACATTGAGATAAACTTAAATGCATTTTCTGGTAGCTGAGTTCACTGTGTGCATGGTAGAATTACTGGACATTTACTGTTTCTTTAGTTCAAAGCATCCTAAAACAGTTTTTGTTGTGGAGAAGTGGTGAAACTTTATGCAACTGGGAACAGCTCACTTAAATGATTTCATAATAAAATTGGACCCTCAAATTCCTTTGATATTCTTTATAGTGTAAAATTCAAATAACCAATGAGAAAAATAACAGTTTAGTTATCTAGGTGGCATGTTGACTTAGTTACAAATGATGAGAAGTGTGAAAACTGAGCAAATATATGACACAGGTGTATCTCATTTTAAGAATGAGAGAACAAAAAAATTGGTTTGGAGGAAACAATTACCACTATGACATCACAGACTTCCTACAGTTATCCACTTCCGGGAGTAAAGGTTACATAAAATTATACATTAATTCATACATCACTTTAAGAGAAAAATATATAAAAGTGTGGTTTTCCATCAGCTAGGTAGAATGGATTTCAACTCCATATATGTAATCCATTCTCAGCCAACCAGAGTTTTATCTCTCTCAATTACAAAGTCCTTGTTTAGTAAATATGAAATACAATTACTTTGTTTTACATAATACCTGCTTAAAATACAGAGGGACGCACATTCATCCCTTATACAGAGGGGTGTGGGTGTGGGGGTAGAGCAATTTTGAAACTGACTTCAGTGACTGGCCACGCAAGGCTTTGAAAAGTAAACCCATAGAATTGACCGTTATAACTACACACTGTGATTGGCCCATGGGAGTACAGGAGGTGTGGCAACCAGCAGTGGAGAAGTTGAAGCATATTTGAAGAAAAAAAAGAAGTGTAAAAATAAAAGAAACTATGATACATATATACAAATTACTCTAATCTCTATCATTTGGATGTATTTCTTGTTCTCTTGTAAAGAAATGTTCAGCTCAAAATTGCATGTCAGAGATGAATTCCAGTTCACTGTACTCCAAACCCTGATGTGTATCCTGTGGTGGGGGTTCTATTGAATCACTTCAAAAGCACAGAAATACATTACCAGGAAGAATTCACTTTAAGTTAAGCGTGTAGAAAGCCTAGATGTGGATCTGTGGGTGAAGTTGAACCATTTTTGTAATCTGGGAATTGTAGATGTTAGGGAAAAACTGAGAGGATTTGACTTCTCTTGAGACCAACTCCCCCACGGATCCCCCAAATATTGTTTAGTTAACAAGATCGATAGTGGAAATAGTACCAATCTTATTAATGTTCTTTAAAAATAAAACTAATGTAAAATTAAATAGTACAATAGAAATATTTTCAAAATGAAAGAAATGATGGCACGATATAAACAATAACCAAAGTGGAATCTCACAAACAGTTAGCTCATCCAAAAGGATCATTAAAAGTAAATAGAACAATGTCTTACTATTGCATACAGAAGCTACTTAACTGAAGCTTTTACCTTGAGATTTTTAATAATATTTGACGGAAAAAAGTATTATGAGTTATTTATGATTGGTGATACTTTGTAAGAGATTAACCGATATGATGACCTTTCAAAGCAGAAAAACTTGAATACATCACATTCTTGAGTTGCTTTTTGAACAACAGGTGTTCAAGAAGGTGAAATTCTGATAGACTCCAGGGTAAGTTACTGAGTTAGTAGAGGTGATGAATCAGCAATGTAATAACCAGAGACTTGTCTCAATATATGTTTAAATGAGAATCTTCCAACAGCTATTCAGGTTAACCCAGACCCTCTATTCTCCTGTTGCCATGGACGATTTCTGTGGAGAAAACAATTAATAAACTTGGTATGTGATAAATACTGGACAACAATATACCAACTTCAATAAACTATCCATCATAGCAATTGTCTCTTGCATGTATATCATAATGCTTTCATAAAGAGAGCGGAATAAAACAATTTATGATGGCAAATCACCATCGTGGCATTTGTACAGTAATCTAAAGTATGAAACAGTTCATATATTTAACTTTAATCCATAAAAATGTCCATGCATATATTTACCCTTCTGCTTTAGTTAAAAAGTATTCTACTTTATCCTGAAAACTAGCAGCAAAGAATCACACCCTTGTCTGCACTTGTATATTATTAGTTGGATACACATCATTAGATGTGCAATAGTGTTTGTATTGCACACACTAATTCAAAGTACCCATAAGTATGTGATACTGAACACTGGCATTCCTGTATAAATTAAAAAATTATGAGTGAATTAATAGAATATGCTGTCTTACCTATAGTGTTCCCTGAATGCTCCAACCTGTTCAACAGAAAAAGAAAATAAGAAAACTATAAGGTATTTTACATCAAATTAATAACTGAAAGAAATTGCTCCCAGGGTGAAGAACTTGAATTTATGAAGAATATTTTACTTTTTTGTATAGTCGATGGACGAAGTTTGAGGTAATATTTTCAATAAACATTTAATTTGCAGACTGTTAATACATAATTGTGACAGATTGTTAGAACTTCCACAGTACTAATCATGTCTATGGATTATTTGTTTTCAGCCTACATTATGATGGAACACTCAGACACTTCCATTTCAATTTCAGTCAGTACTTAAAGGGTGTGAAGACTCGCGCAAAAAGAAACGTCTAATGCCGTAATTTGACCTAGTTTCGAATGTGGTGTAACAGAAGTGTTAAACACCACCATCGATCCCAGAAAATATATACACACACAGCTTGCTACCGTCGGTAATTAGACACTAGTGTACAGTCAGTACATACAGCTGCGGTCAATATCCACATCACAGTATACAAACGATACAGCGATGGACATCTCAGGTCCAGCTAAAGATAACAATGAAGGTATCACGTTTCATTACTGTCTGCATTTTGTAGCGACACGAACAAAACGTCACTTGCAAGCAACAGAAAGTTAACTTTTTCAGATGGCCGCACGTGGTTTGGGGCGAGTCTTCAATGCCTTAAATGCAGAGTATTGCAATACTTTCTTACCTGAAAGTTAAAGTGGAGTGATAAATCCTGATGTCCAGATAAGTGGGCATAACCATTAAAATGTTGCACCCATTGTATTGATATCTTTGATAATTCCAAACTACTTTACATCTATTTTTCGTAGTACGTATCAATGTAATAATCTAGTCAGAATGTTTAAACTGATATATTATGATTCTACTTCAAGTTTTCAGAAACCTGCAAATGTCCAGCATGGTTGAAGATTCACAAAGGAAAACAAAGCTCTTTTCAAACTTTTACCTCTTCAGTATAGTCAGCATCAGTCAGCTTGTCTCCAATAGCCTTGTTCTGCAAAAAATAAAATTAACAGTTATTACTTTAAAAAAAATATTTATATATTTATCAAGAGTGAACAGAGAATAATGACACACATTTCACATTACGAGTAGACAGCATTCAAATAAGGACCTATTCATGCAGTCCTTTTGAGAGATATGATCCTGTCAAATATTTTATACAGTCTATGATAACAAACCACACAACAATATAACCATTACAGGTAATAGGTCTTTCTACGATCCATAAACAAGAAGTGCTGTCCAAGACCTGCAATATGTATGTTGTTTTATCCTGCCTATATTTTAGACACTGTCAGTAATTTTACCAAACCTACTTTATAGTGTTGCCATAAATAAGACTGCTATAAACTTATGTTGATATCCTCGTTAATGTCCCCACCAAGAGACCAGTAGTGACAAAAGTAATTTATTTTCCACTGGACCATCAGCAAGTTGTCAGTCAGACACTTTTTTGAATAGTTTTATCAAAAATTTCACAAGTGAAGGGCAAGCTACAAAATGTGGATTTTACCTTCCATTATAAAACTAAACAGGTTGATGTAATAAAATATACTTTCATGGCGTATGATCGTTTTTGCAAAATCCATTGAAATTCAACTTACTTTAAGTGGAGCTTAATCAGTAGCAGCTTTAAGTTTAGGAGGCTCAATTATTAACAGTTATCTTTGGTATACTCGATCTTTCGAATAGTTAAACACTCAGAACATCTATTCTGCTCTATTACATTTTTGTAAGCGGATGTTAATCAGTAGCAAATTTACTTTTATTCAGTCTGCTTGAATTATTCAGTTATCTTGGTGTTATAGTATTTTTTGAATTATGATAGTTAAAACACTCAAAGCATCTATTAGTGGATTAATGCAGGGAGCTGCTCCTCTAAGTACTTAGAGTAGCAGCTCCCTGATTAATGTATCATCTGATGTTGTTGCAAAATGTGATCTCAGAAGGAGATCTTTAAGAAGTGTTGACGTTCTGTAGGCATAATAGGTTGGGATGGACACAATTTGGATAGCTGGTGGTTCTTCGACAATGAGGTTACAGTGCTTTCTTAAATCATTCTTGGTTAATATGCATTGTTTTTACATGTATGGTATTACTTAATTTGTAAACTAAGAGTGGCTCTGTAACTCTGAGATTCTAATGAAGGAGCATACCTATGTTTGTATGGTTTAAGTGTAGGGAAGACATGGTCTATTTAATTTCTAGAACAATTTATCAAAAGTAGTTTCTCTTTGAAGGAATCTCTCTTCTATATCAAGTCAGACTACTAGAACATCAAATGACTTAGTGATTCCTTGCCAATACGAGAATACACTTTAGATACAAGATTTCCCAACGATCTGAATTACTGAGCAGAGATGGCAAGTCTTACAGACGTGATAATTCATACCTATGCAAACAGGGTTAACCGTCGAACAAATTGCACTTCTGCATAATTAGACTTATTCTGGCGGTAACCTGTAATTGACCTTTGACCTCAAGGGAATCTGTAGACATGTATTTAACAAGGGCTATGTACATACCAAGTTTGAAGTTCAAGCAACTTCTGAAGTTTTCACATGTTCAAATTTCTCAGAATTTGACATCTGTTGACCTCAAACGACCTTTGACGTCCATAAAAACAATAGGGATCATCTGCCCCACAAAGGCTACCAACATACCAATTTTAAAGTTCAAGCAACTTTCAATTCTTGCGATATCGTGTTTACAAGGTTTTCATGCCTTGACCTCTCTTCACCTTTGACCTCACTGAAAAACAATAGGGATCATCTGTTTACCAATGTCTACCAACAAACCAAGTTTCAAGTTCAAGTAACTTTCACTTCTTGAGATATCGTGTTCACAAAGTTCTCAGCCTTTGATCTCTGGTGACCTAGAATGACCTTTGACCTTAAATAGGTGACATCTAATCACTAAGGGCTACGTACAAACCTAGTGTGAAGTTCAAGTAACTTTCACTTCTAGAGATATCGTGTTTACAAGGTTTTCAGACCTTGACCTCTCTTGACCTTCATGAAAAACAATAGAGATCATCTATTTACCAAGTGTTACCTCCATACAAAGTTTCAAGTTCAGGCAACTTTTTGTTCTTGATATATCGTGTTTACAAGCCAAGGCGTCACATACAAATGCACACTTGCCATCACCATCGCATAAATACCTTCGGCCTTCGGCAAAGAATAACCAGAAAGCCAGTTGGCTTATTGCGGTTCCTTGCCAATTGAGATTATAATCCCAATCTTTCGTCATTGTTGATTAAATTGATCAGCAAGGTTCTTACACTGACTGTGGACCTACCTAAATATGTTAAAATACAATGTTTACAAGCTATTTTTAGCAAAAATCAACTCAAGCCCTGCCCCTTAATAAATGTGCATAATATCACATTGAACATACATTATCATGTACCCGCTATCTACCAACACCTTCACACAAAGTATGATTCAATTCTGAAAATGTTTACATTTGACCCTGTGACCTCATTAATATTCTTGAGATGAGCACCAAAATCACTAGGGCTCTTCTACTCACTATGGCACATATATGTACCAAGTATGACCTCAATCCAACTTGTCGTTGTTCAGTTACTGTGTTTACAATATATTTTGGTGAAAATCAGCTTAAGCTCCGCCCCCTAATAAATATGCATAATATCAACTTGAACATTCATTATCATATACCCACTATCTACCAACACATGAATGCTAAGTATGAATAAGTTCCAACTTTCGGTTGCGGAGTTATCAGCATTTGGAGATTTTCATGTTTGACCCATGACCTCATTAGTATTCATGAGATGGGCACCAAAATAAATAGGGTTCATCTACTCACTATGACTCATCTATGTACCAAGTATGATTTCAATCCAACTTGTCGTTGTTCAGTTACTGTGTTACAAGCTATTTTAGTGAAAATCAACTTAAGCTCCGCCCCCTAATAAAAATGCATAATATCAACTTGAACATATATCACCATGTACCTGCTATCTACCAACATATTAATACCAAGTTTAAATAAATTCTGACTTTTGGTTGTGGAGCTATTAGCGTTTGAAGATTTTTACGTTTGACCCTGTGACCTCAATTTTATTCATGAGATGAGCACCAAAATCAATAGGGTACATCTACTCCTTATGGGCCACCCACCTGGTAAGTATGGTAATGATCTGTCATTCCCTTGTCAAGTAATCGTGCATACAAACTTTTCATACCGAAATATTGCTAAGTCCGCCCCCTCATAAATATGCACGATATCAATTGCAACACACATCAGTATGTGAAGACTATCTACCAATACCATCATACCAAGTTCGACGAAATTCCGACTAATAGAAGCCAAGTTAAATTGCAATTTGGACTTTTTCACGTTTGACCCTGTGACCTCATTAATATTCATGAAATGAGCACCAAAATCAATGTGTTTCATCTACTCACTATAGGCCACCCAGCCACCAAGTATGGTAATGATCGGTCATTCCCTTGTTGAGTTATCGTGCATACAAGCTAAAGTGTTACACACATACAGTCACAGTGTGAATTGTAGTCTTTAGTCTAGTTGAAAATAATATGTGTGAGGCTGCAAAGTGATATACTTAAAATAAACATTAAATAACAGAAGCCAAATAATTACCGGAAAAAGTGAAGCAGTTTCTCTATGAAGCAGCCATTCACCAGTCTTGTTATTCAATCTGTAACTCCGTTTACCAAACCCATAAGGACGCCAGAAAACTATATATGAGACAGAAGAAAAGATACTAGAAAAATGCAATTTTGAATGAAAAGCTTACTATAGCTACTGATAAGCCACGATAATATATTTCTGTTAGTAGTAATTACACCTGTTCAGGTATCTGGAAACCTGGAAGATTTGAGTTAAAAAAAAGACCGAAAATAATGAAAGAGAAAAAGATAATGATGTAAACAATTGTATGAAAAATAACACAAAATAGAAAATATGTAATGATTTCAAGTAAAAACAGATTCAATGTACACTGCATCATTAATATGTTAACCTAATAATGTCTTTGTACAGTAAAATCAGACTATATATAGTGATGTCATTCAATGTTTATTTGTTGGAACACTCTCTGTAATAACACTGATCACAACATTCCTCATCTGCTACAGGCAGCTGTCCTACACTCATTGACCTCTTCCAAGCGACCAGTTCAACTCACTAGTTGTAGTAATGCCTCTCTGGTATAAGGGCACCCCTGAATTATCAGTTAGTGAGTCACTAACATTATTCTCATTATCCCCAATAATTCCCTTGCCAAAGATACTGTACAGTTATATTCATATAATTTAGCCCACTTTTGACCAAAGTAAATCCCATGAGATATAAGGGTCAATTTTCATGAGGATTATGAAGCTGTCCTATCAACAATAAGTTGCAATATATGCAATGATAACCCAAAAATGACACCTTCATAGCATTTTCCATGTTGTGAAATAGTTATTTACTTTCTATGTAGATAACTGTTAAAGTATACACTACATGCAGAGAATATTATCTTGACATTGTTATCCATTACAGTTATGTATGTGTTCAATTTAGTTAATGCTGACCTAGAACGTTTCTAAATGGTCTTGTTTATCAATGTCAAGCAGAGAATGTCAAATAAAGTTCCAAGTAATTTGGTTTAATCTCAATTGACCCACTTGACCTTAGTGTAAAACAGATTCAACTGCATTAATAAGGTCAAAATTTATTACTGTTTTTATCTGAAATATTTGTACAAACTTTGATAACAACATTGTCAGTTGCTATAACTGTAAGAGAAGCCAAAAATATCGGACATGGGAACTGTTTGGATGTCAATTTGCGGAGGACCAAGAAGAAATAGTTATGTTGTTTTTTATGATCCCATTATAGTGCTGTACAACCTCTGTCAGGGTGGAGACAAGTACCTGACTTTGAAGCCATGTTTGGTATCGGATTGATCGTTTGCATCATTATGACTGAGCAATCTTAATTGATTACACGACAATTGTCAGTTAAGATTAAATTGGTACACAAACATAATTAGATCTCTCCATAAATTACACTAAGAAATTTGCAACTGGCTAAGAACCATTCAGTCTGATAAAAACACAGATAATGTTCTATGTCTAAAATTAAATCTAACATTATTTATCTCGTTTATTAACCGATCTTTATCATTTAGTATTTATTTTCATCATTTCAGTGTCATTATTACCTTTCTTCTAATAATCTAAACACATTGCACTACCAGCTCACCACACTGTGATTAATACTTGGATGTGAAATGCAGATTTAATGGGATAAAAATCTACCCGGTCAATCAACTCCCCTCAAAATAAACAGTTTAGTTATTCTTCCTACCCAAAATAATAAGAATAATAAATTTGATAATGTTGGTGACAGGGTAACATTATTTTCTTGAACAAAATTATGTAATATTCTAGTGATTAAAGTGAGGTCATATACCATTCATGGTTCATTTTTACATGTTTTTTCTTCTTCATAGCGTTCTGTTATCCATGAGGAGATAATTAATTTTGTGAGTCACTTTGTGGTTTACTATTCATATTGTTACAAGTTACAATTAAAAGACATTACATCCTGAAAACCTCTGGCACAAATTACCTTGGAAGCTATTCACCTGCATGTAGAACTGAGCATGATACTAGATACAGGTTCAGAACTAAATTATAAGAAACACTGGTGTGAACAATCTGTTAGTCAAATACTATAGAATTAAATACGATCATTAAAAAAGGGAATGGTTTCATCAGGTTTAAAAGCTAGACTTAAAGATGGAAATTCAGTCCTCCATTTTACTCTAGGTTTTCATATTTAGTGATTAGCTGATGAGGGAATATTTTACTGTCAGTGACTAGTCAATCTATTTTTTTTATTTCTCAATTAAATAAAATGGGTTGATGAAAGTTCATCAGGTGGATCACCCAATTAGTCTTTTTGATATCTAAAAAGTTGTTTACATTATTTGCAATTAAAACAAATAAATACTCGTTACGTACCATTGATATTGGATTTCAGACCCGACAGAGCAGATGAAGGGATAGAAGAGGGCAGCAGACAAAAATCAAAACTGGTGGAAAAGAAAAGAAGATAGGCCTATATGAATCTTCAATATTGACATCACACATAAGGTGAACAATGTGGATGACAATGATTTGATCTGTGCAACACAATTAATTCTGTGTTAAATATGCCACATTAATTAATAAATTTATTCAAATATTTTAATAATGTTTAAAACATCATAATTGTTATATAAGTTAAGCTGAGCAATAATTTTTTTAGAAAATACAGGACCGGTATGCTATTGACCCCTCTCCAAGTTGACATAACTTACAGCACTTATACTGTATGTTTATATGACGGTAGAGGGGGGGGGGGGGTATTTTGATTGTTTTCATGGTAATAGAAATTGTGGGACATCATCTTCTAGTCTACATCCTGATTCCCAAGGCTGACCCTATATTTATCATCCGACAAGACTCTTCAAACAATCAGTAAATATACTGACATACAAGCCTTCAGTGTGTCCAACATAACTTCTTTCTACCCAACCCCCCCCCCTCCAATACCTCCTACACCCCCACCATCATTTGGTCAAATATGTAAGTGATTAAGTCTCAAGTACTGCTTTATTGATCTGATTAAAGTTTCTTATGCAAAAATAAATTATATTTTCAAAGTAATTTGACAATTAAAAGCTATTCTTCTAACACATAGACTGATATCCATTAAATGTATGTCCACCAAGCTAGCAAAGTCCTTTATATCTCAACCAGCCATCTCAATACACCCCCACCATCCCCTCCCCACCCCCATCTCAATACACCCCCACCATCCCCTCCCCCACCCCCATCTCAATACACCCCCACCATCCCTCCCCACCCCCCTCAGGACACCACAAACCAGACATTCCTACCGTAGCTAATACTCAACCTTCTTAACAGTAATACTATATAGACATCAGACATTGAATGTACACTGAAATGTTCACTGAAATTAACTACATTGATACTTTGAAATACAATCAGAAAGAACACAGATTCATACACATTGGACTATGCCACAAATCATAATTATATAGAATAATATTAACATAGCTGTGAATAATTAACAGGTTGGTCTGTTTCATATTATTCTATTAACACCACATCCCCCATCCTCACCATTCTCACATTTTTGTTCTCATTTTTTTTTCCTAATGGAAAAGTATTTCCAGTTCTATTTTCATGGTTCTCTCCCAGGCGCATAGCCAAGGGAGGGGGGGGTGGGGCGAAGGGGGCAGCCGCCCCCTTGAGCATATTTTTTAATGTTTTTATGATACCGCTAGTATTTTCAAAAGAGAAATGCTCAGATGCAACTTAAAAGGCCTTGGAAGTGCCATTTCCAGCGATCTGGGAGGCATTTTCAGCCAAAATTTTCGTGCCAACCATGGTGGCGCTATGCTTAGATAGTTTGCAATGCTGAATCTACAGTTTTGCCCCTCCCTTGGCAAATTCCTGGCTACGCGCCTGTTCCCCCCCCCCCTTTTCTTTACTTTTTCTCGGCGATGGGCAGAGTGTAGAGCTGGGACATTGCAGGTCGGTTGGTTTTAGTGATGGTGTATTTTCTATAATTCCTTTTCCACATATTGATACCACCTTCCACCCCCCTCCCACCCCTGATACCCACGTAAGCCCACATCATCCACCACTTCCCTCAAATAACAACATGTCAGTGGTAAACACATACACATAGAGAGTGTGATGTTTGTTGGTTGTATTCTAGTCACAGCTTTATCACAGGTAAGTGTCAATAGCTCCTAAGAATTTTTCGTTTGTTTTGGGGGATTCCCCTTCAGAAGTAGTATGGTAAAATAATAGTAGTAAAATAAAAACCCAGATTTAGAAGCAAAAACAGATTAAGATAAAACATAATTTAAACTGTCAAATACTTTACACATTGATCACAATTTGCTATGATTTGTTTGTCTTTTTATTTACTGTTCCTATAAACTTGTTTTCCTTTTGGTTTCCTTTTCTTATCTATTTCTTACATTGCCTATTTTGCTCTCCATCCTTCTAATTTAACTTTTAATACCCTTGAATTATACACACACTCAGTGTATCATGAAGCAGAAGGGACTTCAAAAAGTACAACCTAACACCAGACAGTGTTTAGATGTATATACAGCAACCTCCAGGGACTTGTTTATCAGTAGATTCCAGGTGTTATATAAAGAACACGCGCACGCGCGCGTCTATTTTATTGAACACAACTTCTTTTCATTCTATTGTTCAAGTATTTGATTGACAGGTGTTGAACAAAAGAAAATGTTAAACTATTGAAAGTCAAAGTCAAAGTCAGTAAAGGAAAAAAATTACTGTACATCTTTAGCAAGAAAATGATGGAACAATTTCAATTGACTTTTAGCATTGAAAATGTGTACTGTCTGAGTAGAAAATAGTAGAAATAGTTAACTGTACAAATATATGATGAATGTCTGCACAGTGTAGAGTATAGAACTTAGGGTTGGCTTTTGCAATGGTAATGTACTGAAAACACAATGTACAGTATATATAGATAATGGAAGGGTCGTTGGCCTTGTGTGCTGGGGGGTGAGATGGTGGGGAGGGTTTGTGCAGTCAGGGTTTGTGCAGTGAGGGTTGGTGCAGAGAGGGGTGGTGCAGGGAGGGGTGGTGCAGGGAGGAGTGGTGCTGGGAAGATGTGGTGTGAAAGGGGTTTTGGTAGTGGGGCAGTGGGGATCGAAGGTTGGTAAGGTGGTGGTGTAGGTGAAAGGAGAAAACTGTAGTGTTAGTTAATAATATGCATACATCACTGTCTTGTTATATGAGGGAGAGAAGGGTGGGTAAAGGGTGTGTGTGCGGGTGTGGGGGGAAGGTGGACGTGGGTGTATTGGGAGTATTGTTTAACGATATAACCCATGTGCCATAAACATAGATTATGAAAATGGAGGATAGTGGCAGTTGGTGGGGGGGGGGGAGGGAGGGTTTATATTGGTATGTACTGTAATTGGAGATACATGAGAATATATTTGTTGAATGTTGTTTACATACAGACTGATGTTTTCTTGGTTTCTATTGTGTGGGGATTAACTGTAATGTTATGTGGGTTAGTTAAAAAGATGCATACATCACAAGTATTGTGTTGAACGGGGGGGGGGGGGGGTCAAAGGGTTTATATTTGTATGTACTGCAATTGGAGAAAGATGAGAATATATTTGTTGAATGTTGTTTACATACAGACTGATGTTTTATTGGTTTCTATTGTGTGTGGATTAACTGTAATGTTATGTGGGTTAGTTAATAAGATGCATTCATCACAAGTATTTTGTTGAACGGGGGGGGGGGGGGGGAAATGATTGGAGGAGGTGAAGACATGTTGTTGATCAGATGGGAGGGATGAGAATTGTGTGATGGAAGGAGAACTGGGGGGGTGGAGTGAAGGGTGTTGTTAAAAAGGTAACCCATGTGCTATAATCATAGATTATGAAAATGGGGTAAGCGGTCCTGCATAGAGGTATTGGTTGGCGGGTGGGGTGGGTAGGAAGGGGGATAAGGGAAAGCTTAGGTATATATAGTTGAGAGGGTGTGCCATATGGATGGATGAAGGCAATTACAATCTGTTTAATTTATATCAATGTGTTTTTCTTAACTTTAACATCAATATGCACCAATTATATCAATTAAGAGGAAATATTGAGCTTCAACATTCAAACTTGATTGTGTTTTTGGTTTTGATTCTTTTTTAATCTCCTGTAAAAGTTTCCTATTAATCTAAATGATCACAGTTTGTTTTTGTTTATTATTTTGAGTTGACTTTTGGCAAATTTATCTATTTTACTCTAAGATGATGATATTTTATTCTAGTGGTCTAATTACATCTTAACTTTTGTTATTGTTTCAATTAGAATTATTGCATTTAAGTTTAAGCTAGAGCTTCCTATCTTCAAATTTATAACACCTATTATTTCAACAAATTTCATTTTTCTGAAGAATTTATTGTTTGAATTTATGTTATTCTGACTCATTTAGTCTCTATTTTACTCTCCTATTAATTATATTCCTTACCTGATGACTGTTCTTTCATTGTTAGTTGATTTCTTTATTCAATTTCTTCTTCATTTATTTGTATTTATTCTACAATTTTCTAAACCTATCAATAAATCCTTCAGTAATTACTAAATATAACTATATTAATCATTCCTATCTTGTTTACATCATTAACATTAATTAGTTATTTTATTAATTACTAATATTATTTACATATTTATTAATTATACTTACACCAGTTGCTTGAATCTTTGAGAGTGTTGTAGATAGTTTAATATTCCATTAACTTCATGTTTATTCATTTCTCTCCCTGCCTCTGTTACTATGCTCATCCTCTCTATTGATGTTATGATTGGTAGAGAGAGACCAGAGTAGAGAGTAATATCATCTTCATCAACCTTGTTAAAGGAACGGACTAGATCCACACTGAATATAGGAATCTGAAGGAAAGTAAATAATAAATATAATATTAATAATTATATCATAATATCAGAAACATCTGTTATTATTTTACAATAATGTTTATGAGTTGACTATTTTTGTTATAACTAATGAAGTACTAATGGTCCTGGGGTTGGAGGGGGTTATAGTGGGGCCAGTTTAATATTCAAATTGGTGTAAAGGGGGTGTGTTTGGTTAAAGTGCACAGTTACACTAATATATTACTTTACTGTAAATAGACACAGTGTTGTAAGATTATTGAACAAAAGGGGAACAGGAGGGTGTGCTGTGGTTCAGGGTCAGGTGGGGGGGGGGGGGGGTTGTATTACGTATTCTGTTAGTGGTATGGGTTATTTTACTGTTCAGTTGTAAGTTATTCTAGTATAGGGTAAGAACAAAACTATAATACATTGAAACCTGAATTTGTAGAGGTGTTCAATTATCTCTTTACTGAGGTGTAATCAGGGTTAGTTTAATAACAATAGATGGGGATATGGGGAGTGTTGCGGGGGAGGGGAGAGGGTCATAATGGTTGGAATTATACTGCTATGGGTCTCAAATGAATGCATTAGCTTTAAATTACTTTTGTTAGTTTTTAGTTAATACTTACTTTTGTCTGGGATTAAGGCAGCATTGGATTTATAGCAATATTACATACAGAAAACGAGAAGGGTGGGGAGGGGTTGTTAATGTGACCGGGTGTATGCAGGGTGTATCGTTTACATGGATTTGAATCAGGGATGATGTTCTATTTTTTAGGTTCTGTTATTTTAGATTCATTCTAATTAATCAGGATGTATTGTGGTGGATGCTGGGGAGAGGTTAGAACCTAATAAAATAAGTGTTTGACACAGTTGGACATTATAATTACTGAATAATGAATTAATAGCTACTGTCAGTCACATATGCCAGATTTTTTTTTGGGGGGGGGGGGGTGAGGGATTAATTGTGGTCAACTTATTGAGCCTAGAAGAGGAATGATGGGGCGTAGAGGTGTTTAGTTAGAATCCAAACACAATAACCAGGATGTTTCTGTTGTATTTTTTCTCTTAGTCCAACTGTTATTAAAAGTTAGTTCAATTAATTAGAAACACAAAAGGCTCAGAGATCATCCAGGCCTAAGAAGTTGTTATTCTTTTCTCTGTTTGTGGTTCCTCAATTAAGTTATATTCCTTATCTTTATTCTGTTTATTTTAATTTGTTAATTTCATGTTATTCTCTCGTATCATCAAAAGGACCATTGTAGGGTAAGATGTTAGATTAAAAATTATTTAACGTTCATTAATTCTAGTAAATATAATTAATAGTCTTTTGCCTTTGTGAAGCTCATTGTTAATGTTGCAGGGAAAACCATTGTTTTTTCTTTGAAAACCATTGTTTCTTTTCTTTTATAAATTATTATTCTATGTAAAGTCTATAGCATATTAAATTTATTTTTGGTTTAATTGATGGACATTATTTGATTTCAGTCTAATCATATCTGGCTACAGGTTTACATGAATACTGGAATGTAAATATATAAAGACCCTCCAACATAACTTAACTACTTCACAGAATTACTAAACAGAAAAGAGTTTATTTTCAGGTTAGAGAATTAAACACAGAGATTCTAATTAAATTTCCTTTCAATAATTCAACAATTAAGCATCATGCAACTTATTAAATCAGTCTGAATTTGATTATATTTTACATTTGTTTTGTAAATCTTCAATCGATTCCTCGTTTTGGTTGTTTGATACTAATTTATTATTTTCCTTTATTGTTTATAATTATAATCTTATTGATTGTTTACAAATTTGGCTACTTGTTCAATTTACTCTATGGTTCTCTCCAATCATCTGATAGAGAGCATGAACATTGTAAGTAATTTAAACCTGCTAATTATTTAATCAATTGTTAATTAATGCCGTCTTCATGGGCTTTATAATTCATGAGAGATGGAACATTCACATCTCAAGTCCGTTTATTTATTAGTGTTACCTTGTTTGAAATTCAGAGTCACCTTTTGTTTACAAACAATTAAAGATTTAATTGATAAAATATTAACGAGGGTTTTATAGGTCACTATTACCATTCCCTTTAGACTTTATCTTTGTTTTTACTACATTAATTTTTAATTTGTTTGTCAAATTCATGTCCAAGTACACACAATGTTCACAATATAGTTTAAGACGTTAAAACATTAACAATACTGTAGAACTTAGATTTGGTTCATTCCACGATACCCCTTTAAGTTGTACTTACGTCATGATTGGATGCTTTCACCAGGACCTCTATGACTGACCTCTGTACTGACTCACTGGTCCTATTATCAATGGCCACAGTACCTGAACACAGCGATTTAATTGTCTGGATGTCATCAGCCTGTGAAATAAAGGAATATTTATTTATTATTATGATATCATGATATAATTCAGAACAAATGTTGTAATACTACTCTACATAACAGTAAATCATTCATCTGTGACAGTCCTGGAATATTTATTTATTATTATGATATCATGATATAATCAGAGCAGATGTTGTAATACTACTCTACATAACAATAAATCATTCATCTGTGACAGTCCTGGTATATTTATTTATTATTATGATATCATGGTATAATCAGAGCAGATGTTGTAATATTACTCTACATAACAATAAATCATTCATCTGTGGCAGTCCTGGTATATTTGGTGAAAATCTTGTCAGTTTCATTGAATTACTTCTTACATCAATTTCAGGGTAAATTTAGACTTCTGATGACAATAGGAAGTAGGAATAAACAAATTATAACTCCTTCATCGGAAAACTCACGATAAATAGAAATAGTTTAAACAATTTGTTGTCTTTCACATTTTATGTTCAAATGTGTTAATTAATATCACTCTAATTATTTCACAGTTACTAAAGAGTGACTGAAGAGTGTTCGGTGGGTTTAAGTTCTTGGGAAGGAGAGAAAGTGATTCACAAAGCAATATCACTCATTAATATTCATCATCTACTGTTAATTAATATCACCCTAATTATTTCACAGCTACTGAAGAGTGACTGAATAGTGTTGGGTGGGTTTAAGTTCTTGGGAAGGAGAGAAAGTGATTCACAAAGCAATATCACTCATTAATATTCATCATCTACTGTTAATTAATATCACCCTAATTATTTCACAGCTACTGAAGAGTGACTGAATAGTGTTGGGTGGGTTTAAGTTCTTGGGAAGGAGAGGATGTGATTCACAAAGCAATATCACTCATTAATATTCATCTTCTACTGTTAACTTGTTTCTATATAGTTAGTGGTTGAATCTAACAAAGGATTTTATTATAATATTCCTTCAATTTCCAGATTATGCTGCTTGTTAACACCAACCTTCCTCCATTCACCAGAGTGTAGATCAAGTTGACTGACATGGCTTGGCCACAGGACTGTGAGGAAAGGAACAATAAAAAAAAAAAATTGACTTAAAACAAATGTTGTGTTATATGTTGAATGAACTTAGCAACATGGATTACCATTAATATAGCCAATCACTTTGGGATGTTGCCAGTCTTGCCAGGAAAGTATAATTTATCGCAATTCATTATCGGGAACTTACAGGAAGCAAGAGTACAAAACAATAGGAATTACTGAGTTACAATTGCTTCATTTTCCAACAATAATGATGAAGGATGGAGTTATTATGTGAGGGAGGGGAGAGAGGGCAGGAAGTGAATGTGAATGATTCAATGTTTATGAACAGCTCCCTTAACTTCCATGTTAAAGCCTCTACTGAGCAGTTTTGTTTTTCTTTGTAAAATTCAATAATTGGTCGATTTTGTTTCTCATAGGAAATATTTTGCAGTGAATTAAATTCTTTCAGTTCATAGCAATAAATTATGAGTAAGTTAAGAAAACATTGATCACTTCATTAATTTACAATCAGTGTTATGATTGAGGGAAGAAAGAGTGGGGAGGGAAATGGGGGGGGGAGCTAACTCTTCTGCTAATCTGGTAGATGAAGTCTTAATTCAAGCAGTTTTAGCCAAGAAAATCCAATCTAAAGCCTGGTTCAAGTTAACGAAAACTTAGCCCAGCACCTTGTAACACCACAACACCGAAAACAACCAAATATAACTCTGGCAAGACATACTACGTAACAGAGCTTCATCATTACCCCAGTTACACACAAAATGTCCCTAATCCAAATGACCTTGAGGTATTGAAAGTCAACTCAAAGACAATGTTTGAATTAGATTTGTTACTTTATACAGAGTATTGTTTACACTGATTAAAAGATAGTCAGGTAAAATGTTGAATCCTAGTTTAAGTATTATTTAACATTTATCACTCATCTGTAATGACCTTACTTGACCTGTGTATAAAATACCTTTAATCTGTCTTGATTTTGCTGTTTCTGGTATTATCCCAGGTCTGATGAATTCAGGCAGTTTACAGTTGAAGAACCTGTAACAGTAAAGGAAAATAATACAAAGTAATAAAATGACTTTAATTAGTAAACTTAAATATCAATTTAACTATTTAATTTCATTTATACACATTAACATCAGTTGTAGATCATAATTAACATTAGTGATTAACACAACAGCTAATAATGTTATCAAGATACTTGTCAATCAAGTAAATTAAAGGTAGATACAGCAGAGAGGTAACCTATCACTCTCCATTGGTTCTTCGTTTAAGTAACGTTGCTGGGGAGGGGATGGCTGGGGGGGAGGGGGGAGGAGGTGGTGATTGCACATGAAAAAAAAGGACACATTGTGCTTTTGTATTTCATTTCCAGGTTTAACTATCAATTCCTCTGCTGTGAGTAGAAAGAATTAAAGGTAGTCAGTATAGGCCCTAAATCATAGCACGCTATAATTGCTAGAAGTTTTCACAAAGTACTTTCCTGGAGGTCTTTACTCTCCAAATTGTTCTCAGACATTTTTAAGGAACACACAAGATAACTGAATGTCCCAGTGAGGAAAATTTCCTTGAATGATGTAATAAAAACCGTTGAAGAATTTTGACCAAAGGTACAGTACACCATATTTGAACATCTAGCATATTTAGGCCAATACAACATACCTTTAAATAGAGCCATCACTGACTTATTATTTCTTTGTCAATAGTTTAAATATGTAAAGTCCTGACTGAGTAGTTAAGTTGTTAAATGTGTTCAGGTTTGATATGATGCTGTTTAGTAATAAAGTCATTTTGCATGCACACAATTTAAAGAAGGCATAACTTGATTTATTTTGTTTCCATTCCGGTCCACAGCGATCCCCAAATAAATAATGATTCAGATTGTGATGCTCACCAATTGTCTCTGATCATTAAAAGTGTCCTAGACTACCAATCAGCTGATTTTATCATCTTAAATTAAGATTCACTTCCCAAGGACTAACTCAGTCTGAAGACATCATAGCAATATAACATAATTAATTATTAGTACCTGTTTAATTACTGATGACAACTCAGTTAGTTTTTCTTTGATTTACTCACCAAAGTTCTCTGAATTTCTCAGACTGTATGTAGTTCAATAGTCCTATGACGTTATCCTCACTAATGAGGTTCCCGGATCCCTCATTTATAGATATCTTCTCTAGTGATGAGAGGGGTGGCAAGCAAAGACCAGATTTGAGCAGGACGTCACCATGTTGGACCTTATTGAAGGAAAACTTGAGCGACAGATGACATATTGGTATCTGTAGTGAAGAAATTAAGCAAACAAAGCATATGGATTTAGTGTTGGTTCAGTCTTATCTTGTAACCAATTATCATGTTGGTATACGTAATACAATGCAAAACACCAATTTAGGTAACATTTAAAAAAAATATAAAAAATAAAACAAAAACAACAAAGTAAATAAACTGAATATGACAGGTACAGTATGATTTATTAAGCACAATTATCACTTTAATCTAATCTAAGTGATATGTTTGGATTTCAGCTATCAGCAGGCATAACGATAAGTACCTGGGGATCTGGGATTAATTGGAGGCAGGCAAAATATTGGGGAATGATATGGGGGCATGAATTATGCCTTGGGTTAAAGAGTAAAGTATAATCCAACTTACATTATAACATAAAGAGAAATAAAAGTGTAGGAAGTTGGTGACATCATTGTCAACCCTAAGCATCTCTTTCCTTTATTCATATTTGTTGAATGCAAAACTGAAATTTTGAAAGTTTACTTCACTTTACCTAACCTAAATTGATTGTATATAAAATAACGTGATGACGTTATAAAATATGTTACTAGTGTTAGGCTAGGAAACAAACTCATGTCAGCTCTGCTCTTTACATAATAAATAGACCCAAATACACCCAAAGAAGCAACAATTTTTAAAGTAGCCAAGGTGAGCCAGGGTCCAGATACATGAGTTAATGGACATGGCTTGAGGGGAATAACTTCTGGTATCACATTAAAAAATTGTATGTAAAATCTTCATGTTGCTATACAATTACAAGTGTAAAAATGTATCACAGTGTTTGCACACATGAATCATGTTATATCACAGATCAAAATTGACAGCCTACAAAACTGCAACACAAAATTTTAACATAAAATATTCCCTGGCATCTCACATTAATTTCTCTTGGATTTTTCCCTTTTTCAGAATGTGAGTTACACGCTGGTGATGAAAGATACACACATTAACACAATTAAGAGATCACCTACAGTCTACAAGTACCATGATAGCCTCTAGGCCTAGTCTAGGTTATATCATGTAGCTATTAACAGAGCTCCATGGTTATATTAGATAAGTAAGTAAAGCAAAATATCAGTTTAGCGGGCTGCAGCCAAGAAAATAATTTGTGTTGTACTGGTTAAAGTGCTTTGTTGTGTTGCTCTATACTAACTATAAAACTGTCAAAACTGAAAATGAGAAGCAACAATCTTAACCTTTATAAGGAAATTAAAGTGCTGTAAGTGAAACCACTCTACTGCTTTAACCATAAATGCAAAACAATACAGTCATATCGGCACTGTAAAGGCAAATGTAGTTAGTGTGTAGTTCCAGAACAATTAAAAGAAACAAGCTTGCGACCAAGATACACTGACACCTGAGCTTCCATACAGTGAAGTTGAAACTGATGCTAAGTTTATACGTTGATAATATGTATGCTATGGGGCATGAATCTACAGTGCATAAGCACACAGAGTAAACAGTATGCATTGACACCCAAAACAATAAGCTTAGGCCTTAATAATAACACACTGCAGTTATAGCAGAGGGTACGTCTTACACACTGTAGCCTACTGTACATATGAATATGATGCAATGTATCAGAGAGCAGATTTCAACCGGCCTACGAGAAAATACACAGAGCCACAGTAAATAGATTATCAAACATTTGTGACCTTCAAGTTACCATTAACAATATATCAAATTAATACCTTATGTCTCCCTTTGGGACTGAACCCACTAATTTATTACAGTAACTTCTTCGGACCAGACTATCGTTGCCATGGTAAAACCATAACAAGACATGAAATTTCTTTTTGGAAAGAAAGGCGTGGGACGCCGATACGGCAGGCCACTAACACATTGCTCAACGAAAAATCCTTAAGGGACGGTGACTGTAACAATCAGTAACTAACATTTCTTAAATTTTTGATCAAATTTCAGCATATGATAAAAACAGAATTGGCCTGAAGCTGAATACAAATTTAGAGTTTAAAGCAAGGATGTAATTGCAATAGCCCATGCAGCTCCTAACTTATGATCAAACAATTCACAAACTGTTTCTTTCAATGTCACATGTATGATGTGGGCTACTCGATCGTAACTCATAGGCTTATTTAAGTAACTGACAAACCCATTCTTGTGACTGAAGTGATGAATGAAACTTCAAATTCTAACAGTAACACATGTTAATTGTTATCAAGTAGTACTACTAGTTCCTCTCCCCATTCCGCATTATGTTAGCCTTGGGCAGTTAAGCCTACACTAGTAGCAGTAGCATGGTGGGTTCATGATTGATGATGCACTTAAGTATTTGATTAACGATGTCCGTCAACGAAAAATCCAAATCACTCAACTGTAGGCCTATGCGTTTTTCATGTGTAGTTCCTCAGAAATGTAATAATCTCAAAATGTTTATTGTTCTGTCACTACACAACGTACAATTGAGCAGAATTTGACCACAAAATGTCTGCCGTGTCAAGTTCTTTCATACCCCTAAATTGATATTCGTCTATTGGTTAACTGTAGTGTAGGCCTAAGTATACATACGTTGACTTTGGATGCTGTTTGCTATGCTCTGGGCCAATGAGCTCAGACAGGTCAGGTCCCAGAGAGTAGTAGTATCATACTGAGGTAATTTGGGTTATTTTCAAGGAGTAAGATTTCCAAATGCCAGTATTACTAATACTAGTAATATTAATAACACTTAACAAAGTAACAACTAACCCTAACGCACAATGTTGGGTCGTTCTCTGATGTAATTTTTACGAAGTGGATATAGGCCTAGGCCCTATATAATATAGCCGTCAGACGGTTCCCGATTCCAGTTGACTATTCAGCCGTCACTTCCGTCTGACATGCGCAGTTATCAATCTTGCGGACTTTTATTTATTTTTAAAAAACAATTTTTTCAGTTTTTTTCATTTTTGTTTCTTTTTGGGTTTTTTTTTTGTTCAGTTTTGAAGTGACGGCTAAATAGTAAACTGGAATCGGGAACCATCTGACGGCTATAGGCCTATATCCACTGCCTAATTTTTAAGTTTTGAACTTAGATTTCCCACTCTGCATACCGTAGCTAACGTTAGGCCTACCCTATGCAATTCTCGATATCTGTAACTGTAAGCTGGCTTAGTATCAATGAGATGCCATTTGGCAGTTAACCTGCCATTGGCTATGCCTAACACATGTAAGGTCTTCGTCCTAGCCTCGTACAAGAGTAAGAAGTAGGTAGTAACGGCTAAAGTACGTTTGACTTATTTCCAATTTCCAATTCCTCCATGGCTTACTTTCGCGAGTTCCTGCTTGCGGGAAGATCACATATACATACATACATACATACATACTAGGATAACTTCGCCTAGGCTAATTAGACTACGCCTACACCATATGCTTACTTACCTTGATTATAGAATCAATCGGATAATTAAATAGCCGCCATGTAGACCTAATTATCTATTGTTTTACTTTTACGGCACCTTACTGGCGGGAATGGAGGGGGAGATATTGTTAAGAGTATAGTACTTTTACTAGTACCAAAGATAATTCACCTTCCGAAGGTTGAATATCTTTGCTAGGACTACGCCAGAGCCGTAAACGTATGTGGCTAGGCTCTGGAGTAAGCGCGCGATGTAGTGCATTGTTTTGTTGGTTCAAAGTTTGAACATAAATAATGGCGCTATTTAGAAAACTTGTAGAAACTTCTGTTATTTTTTGTGCCTTTTGTAGTAGAGAATAAAGGTCCTGCAATGAATAGTAAGATTGTCCTTATATACAAATATATAGCAATATTCAATAGGGATAGTGTGGGTTAAGCTGATCAAAATCAGATAACAACCATTTGTATGACAAATTTTGACTCCTGCATCGTACCGGACACTGAATACTACTGAATACTAACTGAATACTACTGAATACATTGAATACTAACTGAATACTAAATATCCCAACCCGCTGATGATGGTAAGCAACTTACACGTTACACAGAATCAGAGCAACACAGTAGAGGACTGTGTGTGTTAGGAGAGGGCTGGTTACATCTGTCAACGAACACTTTATCTGTATTGCAGCTCTCTCTCTCTCTCTCTTTCTCTTGGTTAGATCTTATCTGTGATCTTGAGTCCAAATTAACGGTACTTTGATATATTATTATTGTTACCCCGTTATTTATATAGAGCATAATCCAAAAGTTCTATGCGCTTTACAAGACAAAAAAAAAAAATTGGACAAATTATTCAAAGAAATTAGTCTTCAAGCATTTCTTAAATTAAACACAAGTAGGGAAGGAGAGTCTCTGACAGCCCGAGGTAAGTTGTTCCACATCACTGGGGCGACATGGAGAAACGCTGATCTCCCAGCCCACTTCTTGGGAGGGAACGTCACAAGTAGCGTGGAATTAGAGGCAGAGCGGAGAACCCGGCTAGGTGTGTAGGTCTGTAAAAGTTCTTGTAGATAGTGTGGAGCAATGTTGTACAAATATTTGTACACGTATGTAACGATTCGAAAACGAATCCTCTTCTCACAAGGCAACCAGTGCAGATCCAGGAGGACAGGGCTGATGTGGTCATTGCGATATATGTTATTTTTAATCTTTATTAATCTACTCCAAAAAAGCACCGGAAGTGTCCCTTAAATCATCGGCCAGCCATAAGAATATTTTTGTTTTAGACAACTGTATTGCATATAAAGATGTCACTCTACAGTGGCTGTAGCTATGTGTGAAAATGTGGACTCAACTTCCATGTTACCTACCGTTAAACTTGAATATGATGGAAACTCAAGCATGTGACTCCTTCCATTGGTTTAAGTTGTCAAAATGACGTACTTGAGAGATACTTCCAAGCGATACTTTACTTTTGTCATGATTACCGTTAAAGGAAAGATAAACATACTTAGTCATGGCATAACTGCGATATGCCCTGTATATCTCATCCCATACATGTACAAAAATTTGGTATCATAAATAGCAACTTGCGACCATATCATGTCGACATAAAAGTCCTCATATTACTGAAGATTGGGACCTTCATTTACTTGAGTTGTAATGTTGTAAGTTCATTCCTAGGCTGTCTCGGTTGAGGGGACCGTTACGTAGAAGTAAATGATTTAACTCTAAAATAAACTCAGTATAATGTGCCATGGCCTAAAATAATAAGTGAGAATATGCAGGAGTAGTCATAACATATTGCCTGCCATTGGTATATATGACAGTGTGTGCGCGCATTGTAAACAGGAATAGTACACAAATATGCCACGATGGCTCGTACGTGATGAAATGAGCGTATAGTTCATCGTAATGGAGTGAGCGGTAGGTTTGCTGTATTATTCGACAACGACTGGGTGCTAATGAGTGGAAAGACATATACATATACGATGGGAACCAGCCCGCACAGTGCATTTGAAACTTTACCCGAAGCTCTGTACTGTTGTGGTGTCTGTTAATGCAGCGATTACAGGGATGCTACACTGGAGAAAAGGGGTTTAGCAGCTGCCCCTACCCAACAACCCCTCCCCCAAATGACCCCTCCAAACGGCGAAATGATTTCCCGGTCGGGTTAGAAAGGCAATTTATGTGGTTTTGGTTCAAAATCGTGACGTTGGTTAGCAAAATTCTCTGTTGTTGGCGGGAACTAATGTTAAGTCTCGTCAAAACGACGATTGATCGAGGCTATCGGGCAACCGGTTTGTGGGGGAAGATTTGGTAATGTCTGAATACATGTAGAACGATTAATGATTACGAAATGAAATATTTACAATATTATCATCTGGGATCGGTAAATCTAGTCGTGTACATAACTTTCTCCGATCTGAGTCCATTGATCTACTATTATTTATATTTTCAGTTCTAGTTGAATAACATATCCATGTATTAGATATATTCGTTAACCAAAATTTTTTTTTTAACAGTTAATCTTAATTGATCTGAATAAACTGTTCAAACCATGGCAAGAGTTTGGCATTAGGAAAATATCCACCAAGATAATTTAAGCCTTCTCTCGGTTCAGACAATCCCGCTGCCGATTTGGACGCACCCGATTGTCTTGCTTGTGTCAAGATGTACATAGTGTATATTCAAATATTGACTAAATTGGCTGGAAAAGATTATGTTGATATAAAGACGTCAGTTAGATCAGTTTCTATTTACAGACAAGCTATGACAATTACACGATGTTGTAGGAAGACTAAAGAAAAAGTGAATCGTTCCGTAGAATGATCTTACTTTTGTTACTCCTATAGTGACAATAGACATGGACTACAATATATTATTAAGTCAAAATTTCCATTCTAGAAATGTCGGCTCTCTCTATCCATATATTGTCGAATTATCGTTGCTTTATTCTGAAACTTTTATATCTTAATATCTTGAGCGTTTTATTCAGAAATACTGAGTCAACATTTTATCAGGATATTTTGACTGTTGATTGTTGCTATATAATGATAAAAAGATTTGAAAGTTGTACATACTATAGGAGGTATCATGATAGCAACAATGGATAACATGAAAGCCCAAATTGTTCTAAATGTGCTATGCGACTTCGGGAGTTTTCAAGTGTTGAGGAATCATGGGACTTTCTGTTGTAGAGAATTGTGGGTAGTAAACCAGTAAGCATCCCCAAATCAACACAATTTAATGACGCACATGAGGGGTTAAACATTTCTTCAAATTTGTTGGTTTCTCAAAAACAGTTGTAATCACGAAATAGAAATATGTATTTGTTGATATTATTGTTCCATTAAAGATTCTAAGCCTTCCGTCATGCTTAAGTTATTGCATTAGTTTGTGTAGAGCTATTTATGCTGAAGTCATCACAAACTATGACGATGTTACCAACCATTGTTAATACACCGACCTGCCTTTGTTTCTAAGCTGGCGGGGAAGGGGAATGAGGAGGAGCGCAGCCTATTTAAATAGATAATTAGAGTGTCATTTAACATCATGTGTAGCAACATCATTAATAAAGAGATCGGTTATAATAATGGGATCAGTCATGCAGCTGTACCCCAACTAGACCGTTATATGGAGGGTTACTTTATTAATTGCTGATGTTGTTTTTGTTGTCATGGTCAGATATGGATTTATATACAAAGGAAGAGAATAACCGTGGATCGTTGAAGACGACTACCCGTATAGAAAGGTCTGGGAGCATTCTTCCCTGCAAAAAGAATTGTACTTATCAATATACTTTTCTACTATTTTTTGCTGTGTGAGATTGAAATAATTAGGAATACCACTTAGATCTGCACTTAGTTGTGTTAATTGTTGTAGTAGTAGTTGCTGTATAGCTCCTGTTCATGTGCGTGCTTTGCGTAATAAAGGTTCAAGTATGAATATGTATTTTAATCACGAGAAATAGTATTCACGCTCTGATTGGACTGTAATCCCTCTTTCTTTTAGTTTTGTGCAAGTCACTTTAATTGAGAGAGGTGAGGAAATTAAATATTTTCATAACAGCAGTTTACAACGTTTTCACGATTCGGCTCAAAAATAACTAGATCGATGTGCTCGATGGTGTTTCTGATTAGAATTTATGCTATAGATAGTTTCATGTTTCCAGAAAAAGATCGAATAGATAGCACTTCGTTATTTAACTATATGAGAAGTTCAACTAAGATGCTATGATGTAAAGTACACTGTGAGTTAAAGATGCATATGTTATGAAACGAACGTGGTAAAGTGTATGTGTGTTGATGTATATTGTGAAGGGCAACGAACTTTGACATATCTCTTGAGTATTTATGACCACACTCTTCCAGGATATCTTGTATCATGTTCAGAGAGAAAGGTTAAAGGTCCTGTGTCATTTTAAGCAAAACATGCATTTCAGTGTTTTCCATGCATTTGTCAACCTGTTGTTAACATTTTCCTAAACATTGGTCTTATCGTATTGTTTGTTGTTTTATTTAGATAGTCTTTAACATATTTGATTAATGGAAATCTTTTGTTGAATGAAAATGTCAGTATCGAGTCTGGAAGTAATCATAAATATTTGTTAATGTGGTGATATAGACAGTGGTGTTAGATTCAAAGAATGACTAGGATCCCTCGACAGGCATTGGTTAGTCGCAATACATAGTCCGTATACTGTTAATGTAAACATGAACAAACAGAGATGTCGCAACTACGTATCGTATATGTTAAATACTTACGTCATGACTCGATGCTATCTGCAGGAGTTGAATGGTCGACCTCTGGAGTAACTTGGTGTCATCCTCCCTGATTGGTAGTGTCTCAGAACACAGATCTTTAACAGTCTCCATGATGCCATCAAACTTTCCACTTTGTTCCAGGATACAAAGAATGGCAAACTTATCACCACCTTTCTTGCTCTTCAAGTATTCGATGATATTACTTCCAGCTCCAGAGTTTAATCCACAAGCAAACCGAAACACGTACTGGAGGTCAAATGGATCCATCTTACCGAGTCTTGGTTCTAGTTCAGCTGGATCTTCCACATCTGCAGCGATACCCGTCACATGAAATGAGGCGAACCATTCACAGAATATTTTATGGTAAAAACTGACCTCAGTCTTGGTCTTGATGTTTTCACTGGGAGTAGCTGCATCTGTTATTACAATGACCTCCTCCTCTACTAAAATACCTACACGGATGTGATGATTATAAAAGCCTTCACCTAGTCGTTTGATCAGCGACACTTTCTCCCAGACAATCTGTTGATTCTCTCTGCTGAGTCCTTCGAAAGCTACTTTACTAAGTTCCTCGTGATTAGCTTCGAACATTGTTGCGTATCTTTCAACGTTGTATTCTTCTGCTTTGTTTCTTGTGTGATGGTGGAAACACCTCATCATGTAGCGAAAGAAATCAGTGACAGATTTGAATTTCTGAAAATCTTCCCTTTCATGTGTCATGTGAGAAAACATAGAAAAGAAGAGAGGAACCTGGCAGAGGTCATCAATAATGACGTTTTCCTTGAGACCTTTCTTGACTTTAGCAACAGCCTTCTCATTATTTCCACAAACAGCCTTTCTGATGTACTCATCTCGGGCGGCATCATCAAAACCAGTCAATTTAATGCGGGTTGTATTGGGTGTATCATAATCCTTTGGTAAGTACCTAGTGGTCAAGGTAACATCAGACTCAGGAAACATTTGTAACATCATGATACGTCCCACGTCATTTTCTTTGTCCTTCTCTGGGTATTCATCATAACCATCTAACTGAAATGCAACTGACCTACAACTCTCTATTATTTCCCGAATGTCTCTTATCTTGACTCTTCTTTCGTCAGGTATTAGATACAATTTGATTGCTTTATATATGGACGTCACATTACCCATCTGTCTCAGCTTAAGTAGGATTAGAATCTCTACGTCATAGAGAGGGGAGTCCGGAACACCATTACACCAGTCATAGGCTAGCTGCAGCGTAAGAGTCGATTTGCCGTACCCTGGTTCTCCTTCTATGATACGTCTGTTAGATCTCATACGAGAATCATTGAAAATGTTTTTGTATGATTCTAAACGTTCCCATTGTATAGCTTTAGCATATGACGCGGCTCCCCCAACCGACGCATTGACGCCACTCTCTACAAAGACATTATCTACACAATAAAGTCTTTCTTGTATATAAGGAATAGGTTTTACTCCGTTATAATGGATTTCATATCTCTTCTTCAAAGCTTTTATCAGTATTTGTTTCTTATCTGTGAGAAAACGAGGAGAATAAATATTGAGTTATTTCCCATAGTAGGGACTATTCTTATTGACAGCTTTGTAAAGGTGTCGTACGCTTACAAACTTCAGACACCGATTCTTTAGGAAGAAATCTGACTAGGCGTGAGTAAGTTAAAGAAGAGAACATCGGTAAAAGATGCAAAAAGCACTGCAAACTCGTAAATACTATACGTAGGGCATTCGTCAACATGTGAGTGTATGAAACGTGGTTAGAAATTGTAGAAGTATACCTTGTTTTTTTTTTAAGAAGACAGAATGTATTCGTCATTTATTCACGAACTGAAGTTCTAATATATTTTATAGTTTTAGTCCATTTCTATTCTAATTTTCCGGGGGGGGGGGGGGGAGGGTTGGTTGGTTGTGGTTGGAGAATCGTAATAAGTACGGAGTGAGGAAGGTACAGGTTGCAGATATTGTTCCGCTTTTTTGACAAATGTTCTTAAAGTAAACATAATAGAATTTCATGTATAGTTCCAAATTAATGAAGCAAGCAAAATAAAATAAACATCGGAATTGATTGTAACATAACGATATGTTGAAAATAATCATTAAGTATTAACGTTGTTCTTGTATATGCTAAAAATAAAAAAGAATAGCACACCGTACCTTCCAAATTCTGTGGTTCCGCCATTTCTTCAACAATTACTGATTCTTCCTCTGATGGATCCTCGTTGTTTGCCAAGCTGGTGGAGCGGCTGACGTCACATCACCGTGGTAGGATGTTTGTGACGTCAAATTTGGCGTCTTCGTTGACTGACTCTTAGTCTTCCCTTTGAATCTTTATTTCCCATCTTTTATCATGAATCTGTGTCATGTTTCAAATAAAAACGAAAACATGAATCATAATATCGGGTTGAAAAACAACAACTGAAATATGATCTGTTAATAAGGAACTCCAATCTGATAATTAAAAGTTGCATTTTGTGTTTTAAATCTCTCATAATGTTGGTATTAAACCTTACCGTTAAGAACAATATGATATGCCGATAATCTAGAACAAATCATTACAAATGGCATAAGTCACTAACGTTGGATAAATATGAAAACAATGTTGGGAAATATTTTACAGATTATATCATGATGATTGAGGTTGCTACACGTTTAAAAGAAAATGATTTACCTGGACCAAGATGTGATCAGCCGGTGTTAATAGAAATTATCCGGAAAGTAGGTCACAAAATTATACTCATCATTACAGTTAAAATAATTAAATTACTATATATATCGAAGGAGTGGTCGTCCTTTCCGTGATACACACTGTACAATATGCACTGTGCAGATCAAAATGGCGTCTCTAAACGTGTGGTCATATGATATTTGCACACTGCACGATCACTTCAAGAGCTAACCTCAAAGTTCATATTTGCACTAGTCGAACAGATTTAGTTTGGTTTTATATTTTACACAGTTTTTGCTTATCAATAATTTTTTCTACATGGCTCGTGATAAACGTCGTTGTACCGTATCTCTAAAGTAACATAACAATGTCTTGTTATATTAAATACTTTTTATTACTTTTGGGTTTTCTTGCGGTATGAGGTTAACCATTAATAGTAAATGCTAGGCGTACTTCTTTGTACTGTTCTACGCAGCAAGTTCTTCTTCATTGGGCTAACAAGAAATGTGGTATATCACAAGTTATATGTTACGTTAAATGTGGTCCAGTTAAATCTCATTTTTATACATTAAATATATTAATCAGAAAAAAAGTGATGGAACCTCTAAAGGGTAGTACACGAATTTGTTGAACCTCTCATCTATGCAAAGAGGGTTATACATAAATCATTAAATGGGTAATGTCCCATTGTCTCCTCTTTGCATTGATAACCTATGAAATTAAAGAGACATTGTTACGTACTACTTCAGACTCAATTGGTCGTCTTACTGCGTATATTACACTTTCGATCAATATTTAATTTAAGGCGTGAAGGTGAATGCTTCAATTGTATAAAAAGGTAATTATTTGTATCAGTTATTTATACTGAGTTATAAATGAATGTCTTTCAATTTTAACAGAAATGGCCTAGTATAGGTCAGCCACGTCATGAAAGCAAAAAATAATACCCCCAATCTAATACGTCTAGTTTTCTGGTGCTTTATATATTATAGAGTCGAATGATATCATCGTATTCATTAAAATGTTCGCTATTAATGAATATCTTGATACTATTTGCAAAGAAGATGAATTTAAAGCTTTACGTAACTCCCTATACATTTCGGAATGACTTTTGTTTAGCATTCTAAGTTCTTACTTGTTATTTGTTTCCGTTCCTGGTCTTTCAAAGTACCTAACAATATCATCATTAAACTTAGACCGCTCATGAATTATAAAAACAAAACTTTAATATCAAAATCTTCATGAATCTTAATCCGCAGTTTACATTCATGACCCTTTAAATATGACGCTATGCTGACCTTTGACACTGTACTGAGAGGTTTGGATCCTTACCTGCCGTACACTGGTACAATCTCCATAAAGATATTAAAATGATAACGTGTTGGTATTGGATGCACAATGCTTGAGTTTATAGATACGACACCAAATATTAACTACCTCAAAACAGCAAGAGGGACAAAGTCCATCAAAAACGAAACTTGCCGAGTGAATAAGCATAATGTCTCTAATAACAATGTAAAACCTGATAACAGGCAACGAACGTTTGGAAACTTCTCGATAACGGTTTCCAAACGGTTATGTGATAATCATGATTGTACTCTGTGGTGTATTAACGTAAACTTTGACCTCAATTATCACAATGCGTTACATACATTTCCTTATCGCCTAACTTACAGCCTAATAAAGTCTCAGAATGCATCATTTCAAGACTAACATTTACTTTGTGCTTGGGGACGACCCCCACATCCCTCTATTGCAGCCGGTTTTTTGTTTAAAATCCTACTTCCGCCACTGTCATGTGTTAACTCATACAAATTAAGGAACAGGTTATGTTCGATCACCTTCTCAAAAAGCAAGGCCATACAAGATAGATCGTTCATCCCTCGCTGCTTTGATTCCTTTGATGTATGTCAGTGAAGTAATAAGTTGAATCAACATGAAAAGAAAAACGGCACATGTGTTATCATTATAATCGCATTACGTCCTAACACTCTTCTCGTCAGACACTATTTAAGCAAAAGAAAATCTTAATTCAAATAGGCGACAACGTATACTTCGCTTGAAAGACATTGTTGGCTTAGTTTGGCAAGTATATGGCGCAGGGAAAGGAGGCCAGACCTGGTCAACTGTTTGCGCACGAGACCCCTGCTTGTCTCGAAATCAAGATATACATATATTCGGGGTTTTTTTTACCAGCAATTCTTTGTTTCGTAGCAAATCAAACAGTTGTAACCTTGAAATATGTGACTTTCATTAACGAGAATATCAATAAAATACATGGAGCAGCCAAAGTTAATTGTTTCAAATAAGGCTACCAATTTTCTATCCAACAGGTTTGACCGTCCTCGTGTATTTTGTAAAAACATGTTCATGGAAATAGAGTTAGGGAAGTATTTATCAAAATTATTCGTTAGAAACGAAAAGAAAAGAAGAGAAATAATAAATTTACAGTAACTAATCTTTCTGTTATTTATTTTTTTGTGCTTGAAAAGCACTATAAAGGAGAACAAGGAATACGTTAAGCTGTTGTACATTTCTTTTCCTTAAAGTGTTTTAACTCTTTTAACTCCATCTATACTTGACCGCCGCTAGGTCTTTGTCTCTGTCTGCCTATGAACTCAGAACCGATGGTAGTGTACTTAACCCACATTATCCGAAATTCACTAAGGCTCAAATGAAGTTTTCACACCAGCTTCAAAGTCCTTTGTAATATTTCACCACCCCCCTCCCCACCGTCCCACCCGTTACTTGCGGGCTCGTCTAAAAGACGAATTCTATCGTAATGCCTTAATAATCAGCAATAAAAACTAACCAATCAATAAATAAGGAGTTTTTTAACTGAAGACAATGGAAAGGCAGTACTTCAAGTAGCGTTTGCATTGGATTCTGTCAAACTGTGACTAGTCATGTGACACTTAAATATATTTCATGTCATGTGTGCATTTTCCAGTTTATCAAAGCATGAAAATATTCGGAGACCGCTAGATTAAGATCAATATTGAAGATTTCACTAACAGGCTATTTTCTGTATCACACATTTAACGTAATTGTCTTTAATTTCTTAGGTCGGAAAATATCTGAACTTCTGGGAAATTTGAGAGCAAACTTGGATGACTAATGTGACAACTAATTTTTATGTAACATACATGGCTTAATGTCATGACGATCAGGTTTGAACCAAAAAGTCAGCCTTAAATCAGTCTGATCTACCTAAGACTGGTTCCAGGGGTGGGGTGAGGTGGGTGTTGGTGGCTTCAGGTGATAGCAGGAGTCATTCAAAGAATGCATTATTATAAAGTTTTTCTCGTAAGCTTTGAAAGGATTAATATGCACCGTGCAAATCTCGTTATGCATTGCGCAACTTTGCGGCTTTCTCCTTGTAATGGTATACACGCTATAATGTATGCATGGTTGCACAAACAGCTTAATAAAGTCTCAAAGTTCAACGAGTTATTAGTCGTCAATATGATTATATCAGCTCTCATATCTTCACACCTTGGTAAAATATTTGCTATATCGCTCGTCTCAAAAAGACTGTAAACGCAAAGTCAATAAAAACGAATCTCCTTAGATAAGCACACACATATTTAGAGTTAAATATAGTATTAGGATAACAATTCACGAGATGGGACCAAATTGTGACATTTGCCAGGAGAAGTTTACACTAGATCGGTAGTAATCGTCAAATATTATGGTTTTAGAAGGACATATGGGTTGTTAATGTTGGACGAGATGCATGGAAATATGTTCATATCTTATCCAGGATTCTGTCGTTTTCATTAACAGACTGAGTCCTTACATCTGTAATAGTGTGTTATTGTATCATAAAGATGACGAATGATACTAACCCGTCCATTTTTATTTCAAAATAAAAATATAAATAACAACGACGAAAATGTGTATGAAATTTGTATTCGAATTAGTTTCATATGTTCCTCATATTTTCCTTTTTGAGTTTGATCGGAGAGAAGGAGTGTGCAGCTGTACTATTTTACATGCTGAGATTGCTGGTGAATTTTTATCTAATGATTACGTTAATTACGTTGTTACATAAATCTTATTTCATTGGTGCACTCGTCGCGAGACACAGACCAATATTTAGTTGGGTCAATATGTTGGACAATGAAGCTATTAAAAGGACAATTGCAGTAACAGCATTTGACGTATAAAGTTACCACACGTTGATGTAAAACGTGGTAGAAATATAAACGACGTGTTTCCTATTAAAGCTACGCCGAGTTCTTCTTATAAGAAACAAATGTTGTCATTAGATAATTTGGATATCTACGTCATAAACAAAATATATAAAGTTGATGGCGACATTTAAATGAATATTAAATATTCAGTTAACACAATTAACTTTAGATTTGTCTTTCATCCCGTCTTTGAATCTGTACCATTCAGTACCGAGCACTGCTTCTATTAAAGATAATAAACAGATGATAAAGTATTGACATTATATGATTGTGTGCTTACACAGATTGCTTACCACCGAGTGAGGCAAAGTCCATTGCTCTCCCGCAACCCCACAAAAAAATACAGAATTAATAAGAGTAAACATATTTTTCGTTTTTATGTATACTTTAATATGACTAATGTCAAATAACGAAAAAGTGTTACATACGAGTTGGTACGCCCTGGATGCATGTCTAAATTTTAAATGATCGAAATAAGTTTTTTTTTCTTAATTAATAAGGGGTTCGAGTATTGGAAATGGTTAAGAACTTGCTTTAGAGGTAAATACATGGTTATATCTGGAAGTCATTTATCCAGTTGGTGTAATTACGTTAGTAGGTGAAGTTTATACCAAATTTTGTACTGATAGCCATCTGGAGATTAGAAGTTAGTCATAAAAGTTAAACAAAGCAAAGACGAGAACAATAAAACAACAAGATAGAAATGACAGGACTATTTCTTTGTAGATATCTCGTACGATTACGTTATCAGGTGCATTTTATGCTACATTTGTATTACTTTATAAAGTGGGAGTCTTAGTAGGAAAGTATCTTGTTGGGTTTATACCGTTATAATCATCTTTACGCGAAAGGTTGGAAAAGTGAAGAGTAGACAATACAAAATGGTTTCTTTAAAGAGCTAATCGAGACTGTTAATGTTTATAAAATATTTGATAATCACTATTTTTTATACTCTTTGTTCTTTATGTGTATCTCTGGTAAAAAATAAAGACATTAGATTTATACAATCTCTAGTATCATCTTTCCTTAACTTACCGATGTACATAAACCCCGACACATATCAGAACATATGAATCTTATTTTAATATGTTATTTTAATAAATTATGTATATGATCAATAAAAGAAGAACATATACCAATAATACTGGTCAAGTTTGCTAAATTTGCTACATGTCGTTTTGAGATGTTGACGGTTGAAATGGTCACAGTTTGTACCATAAATGGATTTGAAGCAAACAGTTGTGATGTAATAGTTGTTTTGTTTTGTTCAATTGTTCTTGTTTTGACCTTGGCTTGGATAGGATTCAAATTTGTTTTAGAGGTTGTAATGTTATCCACACCTCACAGACTATAATATAATGGGATCCAATTTCGTCAAAAAAGTTGGATATATCAGTGTGCATCTATGAAAACACACCTGTTTGTTTCAATTTCAGTTTGGTATAAAACATTCAACTCCTAATGTTGTACTTTCGAAAAAGATGCATATAAATTGAATAAAAATTCACCACATTGCTTTGAATATGTTCCACTTTATTTCATCAGCCACAAATAAAACTGTCCTGTTCAGCCACAAATGGTGCCAGGGCGTTTCTAAAGTGATTAAACATAGAACAGTATTAGCCTGGTAAACCTATTGCATAGGTACAATAACGAATCGCAAATAACCCGCTTTCAAAGCATAAAGATGGAATTGATTGATAAGTCATTCTCTTGCAGAAATTAAACTACTCACTTATTTAGGGTGTGTGAATATCAACCTTTTCATATAATGAAGGAACACTATATGTCAGAGCATAAATCTGGAAAATTACGGTAAGAAGGCTCGAACTTATATGTACTGAAAATAACAGAAATATCAACGTTACGACAAATACACAGAGCCATCCTAGTCACCAAAACCAACATCACGATGATTGAGTTAAATATCATTCGCCACTTGCAAGAATCATCTTTCTCAATCGACCACATAGATACAGTAATCCAGAGTTAAATGTAAAACCGATCATCAATGATTCTTCACCCTGTAAAATCAGAAATATTGAACAGGTTGCAGTCGTTCTGGAAAACAATACAGGTATCACTGCAGTCGTCATCGGCGTTGCTTAAAGTAGTTTTGGATTGTTCCAGTCTTTTACGGATGTAAAAATATGACGTCATCTCTGAGAGCAATACGGTGTTCTTAGGTGTAAATCCCTTCTTATTTGAATCAAATTTAACTTTCTTAAGAGATACATAATAAATAAAATAACTCTACTGCATCTTTGAATTATAGAAAGTACATTAATAGTTTACTGCAATAAGTAGTCATGGTCCAGCTAAATGGGATATGTATAAGAAAAAGTCACGTTATTTGAGGATAATTACACTGCGTCCTTGTATTATAGTCAATACCCATTATAAGGATGAACACATTTCTTTGCACATTGTAATCTGAAAAAGAAACAAAATCAATAACATTACATTATATAAACATTTTTATACATTTATTAATACTTTTGACATGTTTGTTAGCCATGTTTGTCATAATGCACTAATGACCAGAGGCAAATTGTTTATTTACTCAGCATTACAGCAACACATATACGGATATTTTAATTATCGCCGCGTTTGACCTGAGGTAATTAAATAACACAAGTGATTTATGTGATTATCCGGCGGCGATGTAAGTATAAGACCGAATCACTTCCGCGAGAAGCATGGAGACGGAGTATCTATGTTTGTTTCTTATTACAATCTGTCTGTAATAAACTCATTAATACCTAATTAATGCCTATGACGTATCATTTATTCTGCTTACTGATAAACTATCAAATACTCTCTTCCGACGAGGATGATACGTTATGGTGACTAGTCTTCTACATACACACTTTACATACACATTACATCAAACTATTATGTACTACGAGCAGAGATATGGGACTGTCTCCTACAATCCTGAAACAGATAGCAAAGGATATTATAGCAGTATTGTGAGTATTTCACATACCTCCCTTTCAAGTTCCTCGTCTGTCATCTGGGTGCCACTCGTGTGCTATAAAACGACACAGAAATGATGTGCTTAGTTTTCAAAGTAGCGATGCTATTTAACAGATTTGGTTAACTGAAAACATCGTCTCCCTATAACCCCGGTAATTTTCTGAAAGCCGTGGTATGTGAAATTTTGGGAGTAATTGGTTACATCATAACATTTTACCATATGAGTACAGTTTAGTTAATTACTATAATGTTGATAATACAATGTAAATGCTGATATTACACCGTCGCTACTTGCGTTCCTTGTTATAGATGAAGACGGCGTTTGTTCGTTCTTTCATATACTTGTTTCTGGAATACAGTCTAACCTCCCAAAGACCAGTTTGTAGATTTAGACGAAAGGAGACGAGTGAAGGATACCACAGAACTGCAACCAATATAAACCATTGGAGTAAACGGGAGACACAAATATAATGATCAAACGAGCTTATGACACCATATGATAACATCATTTGCAAAGAACGAATTGTAGTTTACTAAACCATTACAAAGTTGCTCGTTATTATTGTCAAGTAAATGAGGTATCTTGTTAATAAATTTCACCCGGTATATTTTTATATGTTACTCTGGTAAGAATAATGATATCTGAAGCAGATACCTTGCACTTTCTTTCATGAAGCGTTGAAAGACTGGACACATCACTAAAACGACGGTATTCAACAGAATGAGAATCTATAAATGTACAGAAAGACATCCAAAGAAAGAACCATATAAAATAGCATCATGTGTAAACGCCTTTTTCACGGATAAATTAACGAATATGGAACATGCACGTTGAATGTATTTGGTATTTGCTATAATGAAATCGTGTACTATTCATTCATCCTTTGTTCCAGGTATGAACATATATGCGAGCTTCCTTGATATTGGGATATGCAGCATGTTATACATTTTTCAAATAGGGAATCATCACTGCATCTGAGGGTAAGAATCTAGTAACTAAAAAAAGTTGGTATCTATAAATTTTTAAAGGACCCATCTTTACACCTTTGCAGTATACCGGTTTATGTCCAATTGAATTGATATAGCATATTGGATGAGGGACCCTCTGATCGAAGACTATCAGTTCAGCAGCTCAATGTGGACTGCAAATCGATTGTTCAGGGTTATACAAATGGGTTTTATCTGACGTAAGACAAACAGAAGTTGGATATATTTTCTTTCAAGGAAAACATACCATTTCAGACGTTTAGATGGTTGCATTGCATACCAAGAGCACATTAATTTAATTGAATACAGAACTGTTGACTTCAATCTCACTGTAGTTGGCAGGTTAAGTCAACAATGATGTGTTGAATTGTGATTAAACGAGATAGGTTCAATAATTTGATAAAAAATATATTTTACATCAATCCAAATTTAATCACATCACTACAAAAATCCAACTAAATATTAATGTGAGCAGTCCCAATATGAAGCATCTTCAAGTTCTGAAACATTGACAATTATCAAGATCAGTTCTACTTTAACCAGCAAACTAATATCAAAATAAAGTATCAAAGAAGATGCAGGAACGATTTCCAATGGCGTACATTTTGCCAAACAAATGAACTAGATATTACTTGAAGATGTGATATTATGTATGCCTGTATTTCGTAATATCATTTTAGATACGGTGACACAGTAGTACGTATAACCGAAGCTATATCATCATCCAATAAAGCATACAATAAAATACCCCATATTAGAGAGAATTATATTCGCTTTCAATAACTTCCTGCTTTTAGTTTCTTCTGCAGGTTCCTTGTTTTTCCTCGATCGGTCAGCCTGTGGGTAAATGTCTTACATCTTGTTGTTTCTGTTTTCTGTATAAATCATAACAGTATGAAACAAGCTTATTACTCTTACCTTTATGGAAAACTCACTCACATGAACGAAACTAGGTACATGAAATACCGGTACGTCTAGCACGAAATCCCATCTTGTGAGATTTTGACTCAAAATATCCGTTTGTAGACAAACATAACAATGTGGCCTGTTCTTGTTGTTCAATTAACAACACATTGAACAACTCATATGTGGCTAAATCCGGAATAAACAAATCACGATCGCCTACCTAAGCAACTGTCCGGAGTTATTGTACTTGTTTTGATTATTGGTGGAATGAAGTTATTGACATTTGAATAATAGAAACATTCCCCTGAATTAGAACTATAATCTGTATATCATTTTATCAATATCAAACGTGAACGTAGTACCAGTACTTCTTGATCTAATAGGTTACTTTTAAAACAAGTTTGTAAAGTTTAATTAAAGGGATACTCATATAAATTGAAGAGAAAGAAAAATATTCATGACAGATTAGTTCCATGTGACTATGAATTTACCATAATCAAAGTTCTCTACGGAGTATGCAGAGGCGGTATTCTGACAAAAGGCGGTGGATCTGATATGGAAGTGAAAACATTCTTCACACAGTCTATTAGCTCAAACCACCATCCCAATGTGTTTTTCCTCTAGCAATGGAAGTTTGAAACTATTGTAATTGAATAAACAGATGCATAATCCAAAACTTGGATCATAGTTGCCAAATATGATGTAATCATTACATCTTGAAATGCGATACATTAATAATAGCTTTTTATTTTTTAATGTGTTTGGTTTTCAATTTAGAGATTCATCAGCCTGTATCATGATACTGTGAAGGCTATTTTTGGAAACTAACGGAGATGATTAAAATAATACATACAGAGAGTAGAATTCCAGAACTCCGCCAAGACAAACAACGGTCGATTGAAACAAACCAGGAAATATGAGAGACACAAGATGAAACAACAAATATGTCCATAACTTCCAAAGTAAACGTTTAATAACCGATGGGAAATCACCTTTCCTTTTGTTATATTATCAAACTAATATGTGAGCTATGCAGAAGAAGTAACGTTAATGTTAATGAAAATTTCTAAACGGAGTTAAGGAATAACTTGTCTTTGCCTGATATCAACGAGGATATACGCATTAGATTATGATGATGTAAGTAGGCAATTCAAAACAGCGTAAACCGTGCATGTGGAAATTCATTGGTAGGCGTGTGATACTGTTTACATGAATGACCACCAATTTACACATTTTGTTCCAAGAAAGCCTTGAACATAATTATATACCACGTTTGTGGAAAACTGCCTCAATTTCTCCTATTCAAAAGTTAAAATTTCCTGAATTGTTTATGATTTTAGACCAATTGACTTGGCAGGTATTGCTTTTAACAGTTTGCAGAAGATTTTACCACATGTGATGGATAATGTTTACGCAACTGGAGCCAACCGTCAGTTTTCGTACAAGAATGATGTATCCTGTACCTACGCTGAGCTGCTATTATTCCATGACATCATGTCTCATTAAAATAGTTATAAAAGAGCCATATCAGAAGGGTTATCAGATTTTCTGAACTTAACGTTGGTGTGAACCAGGGGTTTGTTATTTTCATCAAATTCACAGAGCATTATCCTACAGGGATATGAAGTCCAAAGAGATGCTAAAATAATTTGGATATGTCCTTTTCTATGACTGCTACATCAGAATGTGAAGAAAACAAATTTCAATTCCCATGCAAGGATGTACAAAGGCAGACGCTGTAGCAAAATAAGCACCAAACAAGTATAAATTTAAAACCATAAGCAGCTTCTCATCATGAAAGAAACGTTTACTTTTACTTTTCTTCGCAATTCAATTTCTAACAAGAATTTAAGTTAATAACTCATCAATAGTCGAAATCACATTAGATTACTAACAATGTAAAATATCATACTTTACGTTCAAAAATAGGAAATCGAAAGAATGCTTTATACATCGTTTGTAACAAATGAAAATGTCTTTATTGGTGAAAATGAACTGACGGATCAGAAAGCTGCCTCCAACGTCTACAACAAATGAAGAAACCACATGACATTGCCAAAATAAATTATCTAAAGTCTCCTTCTCTTTTTGCAAGAAGAACATAAAGGGCTATCAATTAAGTTCATAAGAAAATAAGAGTTTATTCGTCCGTATTATAAGGTGAATAAAATTAAATTGTAAATATAAAAGTTAAGCTTTCAGAACCGAATACAGTGGACACTGAAAACACGAGGACTCATACTTTGTCGTCAAAGAAAATGAATCGTTTCGTTTTGCAACTGCTTTGGAATTGCTACCAAAATTTGAACTATAAATATTGCTAACAAAGTTAGACACATTTTCATTAGTTTGTGAGGGTCCCAGGCACTTTCTGTAAATGGAGGAGACGGTACCCTCCAGCCGGCTGGAATGGCCGAAATAAGACCCCAGTAAACAGTAAATGGACACGTATTTAAATTAAATTTAAAAAGAAAGGTGGCATAGGGAATGACCGTCTGATCACGATTCAGAACATCTTTTTCATAAATAACCCCTCTCTGGAAAACAAAAAGCGATCAAGGTTCTGTTATTTTTTACTTCAATAAAGGAGTTTTTCCAAATAATTTGGATTCCAAACTCACTTTCCGGGACCTTAAAAGAAGCATTGTGCCAAACGGGAGCAACTTCCGCGGCATAGACAAGTATATTATGAATGTCTGCATCATTGCATCTAAATAGAAAGCTTATACCACAGCTATCAAGAACCATTTCCAGATGGGATTACATAGGACCAATAATATTAAGTTATTATGAATTTTCTTTGAGCATAATCTACAAAGGAAACAGCCATGATCCTATGGAGACTACAGCTACTACAATATAAAGATGATTGAAAAAAATTCTCGTTAGTTTTACCTATCATTATTCAAAACGTTGAGGGAACACAATATTTGCATAATGATTATGTTACTGAAAAAAATGTAGCTAAACATATAAGTGTAAGAGGGCCTGACGTTTCGTACCAGCAGAATCTTGTACAGAGGTGAACTGAAGAAGATCCTGCTAGGATTTAAAGAATATCCTGATAGGATGTAAACGTCATGCCGTCTAACTTTTAAATATTAAATGTTTCAAAATGTAACATTTGAAGATGGTATGATAAGCAGTACGTGTGACACATCGAACATGAATTTCTACAATTGAGAGTAGTGTGACACAGAAGGACGACGTTACACAACAGAATGTATCTTAAATGGTGATTGCATGTACTCAAAGCCAGGAATACCACATTATGTACTTTGCATGTGGACTCATTAAATTCTAACAAGGTAAGAAACAAGCTGTTACTGAAATGATCTTTATAGACGACAAAAGACCTATGTTGGTAAACACGTAAAAGTTAAAATGTAACTTGTAAAATGTATGTTGTCATGATGGTTCCTATTGGTCACCATCCAGTAGGACGTGCATATCACGTTTGTGCATTTTGGAAAGTTATCTAGGGGCGTTTCCAGTTTCTGAAGAACTTTCCTATATCCAATCAAACGCTTTTATTTAGAGTCACATATACATAATAGAGTTTGTTTACTTCCGTGATATCTTACTTTACTGTTCAATGCTGAGTTGAATAGTTTGCTGAGTGCTCGAAGGAACCTAGAATAGAAGTTGAGCTTTATAACAAAATGGGATCGATTTTTGGACGTGAAGTCCACTTTCCTGATGTTTTAGAAGATTTTGCTGACGAAACCACAGCTCATGGTATACCATTAGTCATTCAAAAACCCACAATTCCTCAGAAACTGATTTGGTTTTGTTTGGTGGCAACGTCGTTCGTAATCTTTTGTGTACAAGCATCGAATTTGATATCAACATTTTATTCATACCATACTAACGTTGAATTAGTAACAAGCGAGTCTGTACAGTTCCCAGACGTTACAATCTGCAACTTTAATAAAATGAGGCGAACTCGTTTGGTAAGTAACAAAAAAAGTCTTTACTAAATCATTACTTTACTATAACTGATTCAAATTGTAATCACAATAACTAAGCAAGTAGTAATATATTGTGTTTATAAATTCAACATGATTGGTGATTCAATTTAGAGAATTTAGAGGATCCGATTTCTCGTTTGAAATACTTTGGTGACACAGTCTGCACTTCCAATATCGCGACAATTTGTTCTCATCCGTCCTCCACCCACCTGATCCTTATAAGGTGTCCCTTGTTATATACACTAACTTCCGAATTAGGAAACTAGTACAGTATAGCTTAGTACACATATCTGCGTGAATGGACGAGTTAAGGACGAGAATATATTATTTGCTTAAAAGTATTCTCTCGGCAAATCTTGTCTCAACGTATTCCTCGATTTTAAAATAAAATCAATGCCGCCCTCTGACTATAGTGGCAATATATTTATTGCTTTAATGTGGCATTCTCATCCTTAGCTATAAACAAAATCGGATCTGGGTACTGCTACCGTAAAGTTCCCAGGTGTTCGAGATTCCAATCCGTATCTCAGTTCTGCGTATCCTATAGGCCTACTGTGTATAATTGTACTGTGCTGTGAGTGCGAGCAACTTCCCGCTTGTTTACGAGGTTTGGAGGTTTGGTATGGAACAATGCATTTGTCACAGAAAACAAATCCTCCATGCGACAGGTGCAAACACTTTCTCCGGATTTTCGCTGGCACATCGTACGACAGGTACAGACCGAGGGATCTGCTGCACATGAAACATTTGCATCGCTACTCTCGTCCATTACCTTAAAAGAAACTTTTTGATAGACAAATAGCGATAAACTAAGTTTGCTCATTTTTTAATTTTGTTGCTGACAATCCACATAAAAAAAATCAATTAAGGTTGAGAAATGGTCAGCATAGTTTTGAAATGTCTAATTTACGGTAACCATATAGATAGGCCTAGAAACACCTTATTTTAGTTGTTTTATTGAACAGGCAAACAACAGTATTGATATAATGATTTGCGCTGTGTAATGAATGGGAAAGAAATCCGAGAACTTCTCACGTTAGTTCAGCCGAAGATCAAGTAGTCACATGGACAACTTTCAGGCGTCAGGCTGTGCATTGGTATACATTTCGTCCTTTTTTCAGTAAACTTGAAACGCTGAAAAGGTAATTATGTTGTTTACTTCTATGTTGTCTGTTATAATGTTGTTGTCTCTGTTAATGTTGTTGTCTCATTTAATGTTGTTGTCTCTTTCAATGTTATTATTTCTTGTTGATGTTGTTGTCTCCTTTACATTGTTGTCTACTTTACTGTTGTTCTCTCCTTCGATGTTGTTGTCTACTTTGATGCTGACGACGCTGCTCACTTTTATGTCGTAAAGCTACGAATACATATTTAACAAATTAGTGCTCCAGAACTAGCCAAAATGTCCGAGAGAGACCGACTAACCCGTCTTGTAGGGCTAGGTTATGCAAACAAAATGATAGCAGAATTGACGGAATCTCTGTAAAATAAGTGAAGAACCTACAAAAGTCTGTCAACTTAAGAAAAAGAGATATATGGTCAAGTTACAGGTACAGACCTAGCCGTTAGGTATATAATATACAGCCTTAATTAGTATAACCACTTTACCGCATTGCATGGATCAAAACTACAGGCTATGTGATGTCATTGTATGGGTAAAAATGAGGAAAGCAAAACTCTTCGATCAAACTTTATGCCCACTGTAAAAATAACGTTCTCATAATGTTTTCAAAAGGGTCAGTGTAGTTTAAGTTTAACAGCAAGGAATGTGAGCCATATAGTGGGCTTTGTTATCCTATTGCTGTTTATAAAGTCCAAGTTTAGGACGCGCGTTTGGGGTAGATAAATGATGGAGCAACGTCATTAACATTAACAGCAATATTAACGACGACAACATTGAAGGAGACAACAACATTAAATGAGACAACAATATAAGAAAAATCATCAAAGGAGACAACGGCAAGAAAGGAGACAACAACATCAAACGGCAGACAACATAGAAATAAACAACATTATACATTTCCTTTTCGGCGTTCCATGCATATCATGGGTTCATAGTGCACTAAATGCAGCAATCAATGTTTGTAAACGATAAATTCGTATGATACATTGAACTAACTTAGCGGCACTATATTACCGAGACACCGTGTTGGCTGTTGTCCGTTGTGGAGAGATGGCAATCATCTGACATAATAGAAATAGAGAATCACACATTAATTAAGGAAACAATCCAACACGAACACTCCCAGTTTTTACCCTTATATCTGCTTCCAAACCTCCATCATGTCGTAACACTACGTTGTACTGCACTGCTCCTCTAAAGGATGATACTGTACATCTTTAATATAAAAAGGAAATCAAATATTTATGGCTTTTGTGCGAGGACAAAACTTTTACAAAAATATACATATTGTTTTTGAAGATGGAATTAAAATGATTTTTCCAAGGTATGATTCAATTATTGTAATTATTTAAAGAAAAACGAATTCCGATTTCAATAGAATGGCTCACGAATCTTAGAAAACGTAAATATATACCTAATGGAATGTATCGTATGCATCATAAGCAAGGTCAACATGTGATCCAAGCATTAAAAGTAAGGTTAAGGCTTTTGAAGGTAAACCCCGTAACTAGACTTGATTAAGTGTCAGTGTATGTATCCGAACTTCCAAGCGATGGTCATTATTGGTACTGACGTAACGAACAATCTGATTGGCTGAAAACTCCGAAATTGCAAACCTGTTTGGGAAGAAATACTGGCTGGCAGTGTTCTATCGTAAAATAGGATATCCCTTTTTCTAACAGTGTACAAGCGGATAAACGGGACGAGAAGGCAACATTGGTAATTCAAATATCATTGTTCTTAAAGCTTTAGGGTTATTTATATCATTTTACAAATAAAGAGCTTGCTGTTTGTAGTGAAATGAGAGAAACAGACCTTCCTGGGTTATCGTATAACTTGGGAATAGCTGCAATGTAGCTCTATAGGACTTGCAGCAACTGAAAGGAGTAAACATAAATATTCCATACATAGTTGTCGCGCCTTGAAGCAGAGGTTAAACATCATAGTGACACTCCAGACGTTTTCAGACGTAGGAGGATAACATACTTTATAGTGATTCCCTTGCTATTGTTCAAGTCATATGGTATCAAATACCTCACAGTATTTTTTTGTGATATGAAAAACAGTAACAACTATTTGAAGAGAAGAACAGGAATAATGGTCCTTGTATAAACAGAAACCTTGGCCCAAAGGGCGAGTTAATCTTATTTTGGGCGGGAAGATAAACATTTCCATTATGCATTTAAGGGTGTTTCCAAGCTTTAAATCAGAAACAAAAAGCACGCCACGTGGGTATATGCAAACTTTAGTTCAGAGAGTGTTACTCCCAACTGTAGCCGGCGGTGTTGAGGCAGTAAATACTGGCCTTGGATCAAAGTCTGGCCCACTCGGATGCAAATGTTATAGTTGAAAGTCACTGATCGATATTTTGTATGACGAATTCTAGACACTTGAGCCATGAGCACGTCTGACGAGAGAGCGTCAAGTGGTCCCTAATTGACCAAGGGCATCGAGGTGTTGTACACCTCGATACCCTTGGTCAATTAGGGAGCAATGAGAATGTGGGTTAGATAACATAATTATTTATAATCAATTTCATAACATTTATACTCAAGGAAAATTGGACAACCTCAAGAAGACGGCAGTATGACATATTTTTTTTGTTGGGGTCACCGACGTGGCTCTCGACATTCTCAGTCAAACCGTGGCAACTGAAACATATACATACGATAATTCTGTGACGTCAACGTATTTGATTGAACCTATCGACTGAATAAAGTTCAGATTAGGTTTAAATAGAGCTTGTTTTTCCTCGTCGTAGAAATGTCAAAGTTAAAAAAAAAAATAGAATTATATTTCATGTTCGAGTGTTGATAGTCGAAAGGGTTCCTACACGTTGAAAGGAATATTGTTTGATTCCTTAGGAGAAAGATGAAAAATGGAAACAAATCATCGATCGGGATGACTTTTGGAAAGTTACAGGAGCTGGTGATGACTATGGTTGGTTTTGGGATTACTACGATTCCGTTTCTTCTTCTAGCAGCGATTCGATCACAGAGGATTCCTCATTCAGATTTAAGCGTGAGTACTAAGAAACGTTTATATCTTAGAATAGAGAAGAGAAATATCCATAAACGAAAGTGAAAAGAAAATTGCGTGTCATGTTCCACATGCGGTTCCACAATGTATGGTAGTGACGCAGAAATTTAAAGTGGCACAATTGCAACAAGATACGTACTGCCAATTTCTCATTAGTAATCCGAGTGGAGGCAGAACAAACCTGGGATAACAATATATTTAATAACTCAAACCTTCAGTTCTATAGCATGCAAATGTACCTTGGTAGAAAGGAAAATAAAAAGTTCGTCCCAAATAAATAAACTCTTGGACGAAAGCCAACAGAGTGATGTCATGCAAAGCAACTTCGAGTCTCTGATATTAATTTGGTCAACATATAGAGATTGTTTCTTGAAACACACTAACATTACACGATTATTAACTGAAATTTCTTTAAATATTTCCAGGCGGAATTTCAGAATATTACAGCGACACGTCTTATTATTATTATTCAAACTATCCTGACTGGTTTAACGCGCCTGAATTACCTGAAAACCTGGGGCCGGATAACATATTGTCTATTACGAAATACTTGATACCCACCAAGGAAGAATTGACAAAGTTTGGTCACCAAGCAGGAGATTTAATACGAAAATGTTCTTTCAATGGTCGACCGTGTAATCACAGGTACTTTATACTGGGGTTTCTTCTACACAATACTTTTACTAAATGTTTATTACTGATGCTTTAACGAAAGCAGATCATCATCATCGTTCACAGCAATTCGAAACTTATAAATAATTTTGAAATTGAGGGTATGGACATGCACTTTCGTTATTCGACAAGATACATTCATTACAGAAGCCTAGACTTGATGCTAATCATGATATATATATATATATATATATATATATATATATATATATATATATATATATATATATATATATATATATATATATATATATATATATATATATGTTATGTAAAGATTCAAAGCATTTCAGGAAAGTTAGCTACGTGTAAATAATATCATCAAAACCAAACGGATAATAACAAAATAATATACGATCATTTATTACGTTAAGTCGTATTCACTTAATTAATGTACAAATCAAGCGTAAGTTTATTAATTGTAACCCTATTTATAAAAACAATTGCAGCCGGTTATAACTTTGGGATCAAGGCGAAACACAAATAAAAATAAGCGTTTGCGTTTTGTAATTTAGCTTTTCAAATTCACATTATACTTTAGTCATAACTAGGTTACAGTTGATCAAACGGGCCCATCCTTCTAAAATTAAAAAGATGATAAGACATGCACTGATTTCTTGTTCTCAATAATTCACGGTGAATATTATACTTCTATTACGCTATTAACTCTGTTAAATTTAGAGTAGATTAGGTAACTACGTAAAACTAAGGGGTTTATTCCAAATGAAAATTAAGAGGTCATGCTAACACAACTTTGTATGGACCCTATACAATATCGAGATTCGAGCAGCGAAAAACGTTTCATAACGCTCCATTTAAGATGCAAGGGAAGGCTAATTTATTATGACAAAAAAAAACTGGTTTTAACTTTTGCGGGATGAGTTTCACTTTTTAACTTTAAGTTATATCACGATAAGAAGGTTGGAGGATATAAGCCCCTATTTACGGATCAGGTACATATCTAACCTTACGCTTGATTGCCTAAATAGCTCTTGGGTTGGTTGCTAGTATATTTTCCAGGTAGATAGGACTACTCATGAGTAACGAATAATATCTATTGTACATTCCGTAAGGGTGAAATATTTACCACGTTTATTTTGACGTGTGCGAAAATACTTAGTAACTAACGTACGTAAAAAACATTTCAATTGGTTGATTTTAGTATGCATGACTAATTGTGTGATGCTTTATTCTGTATGCCATCCCGTCCCACCACTCTTGAAATTATTTCAGTTATCTTGAAATTGTGGATGTGTAAATGTATGTTATGTTATGATGGGAAGGTAGGAGGATATAAGCTCAAATTTACGGATCAGGGACATACTTAACTTTAAGCTTGATTGCAAATGCCTAAGTAAATAGTTCTTTACGGTAGATTGATTCTATGTTTGTCCAGGTAGATATGACAATTTAACTTAATGCAGAGTGAAAATGAGTCACACGAAATATTAAACTTGTAAGTTATTTGATAAGTGAAATGTAAAATTCACTTTATTTTCTTATTCAACAGTCATTTTGATGTTTTAGTGAACAAACAATATGGCAATTGTTTTACCTTCAATTCGTCTGGAATTAGCGGTGGCAAAATTTCCAAAGTTGGGGAAAAGCTTGGTAAATAAGATTACTGTTTGTTTTTTAAATTTCAACTATATGATATCGGTTAGTCGGCATACTATAGAAGCGGTAGGCTACATAAAGAGCTTAAAATATCTTACAAATGTTATAAGTTATACCTGGTAAAAAGCTTACACCAGTACACTCAGAGTAGACCAAAAAATCACGAAGTAAACTACGAGTCAGACGTTCATTCAGCGTGTGTTTGTGTTACAACGGTCAACGAGAGTGGCCCGAGTGGCAAACCAGGCTTCGGTTCCTATTTGGAAGTTCTAAACGTTTCCTTATGCAATCTATAAAAAAAAGAGAATACTATTATACTTCATTCCACTATTCCCATGACTTTCTTTTTGTCGGGCCAGGTGATTTATTCTCATATATTTTTTTTAAAAACAGTTACGATATTGTTAATGACTTGTGATTTTTTAGATGGTAATATTCAGCTTGAGCTAGTGTGCAAGATACACTATTTCTTGACTCTCCTTCACAAAATAATGTAAAATATCGCACTAATGCGTCAGTAGTTAAATCAGAAAGATATCTAACGTTTGTATTAACTCTTCTTCCCCCAATATCGACATTTGCTCTTATCAATGAACAGGATTACACTTGACGTTGTTCATTGAAAACCCCGAATACGTCGGTTTACTTACGGAGGAATCGGGCGTCAGAATGGCTATCCACCCAAGGAATTCATACCCCTATCCTGAAGACATCGGTATTTCTCTCGCTGCTGGTTTTTTAACCTCAATTGGACTTCGTCAGGCTAGCACCATTATTATGAGTATAAACATGCAACTGGATATATGATATAGTTGTCTTACAAGTATTTCGCATCTCTAGGGGCGTCGATCCGTTTAACCCTCCATGATTGGAGTAGACTCTGCTGAGTCTGCTCAGCGACACGATTGAGTTTCCCAATATAAAAATATAAAATTGCTACTATATTGCTGTTGCTGAAAACTGCTGTTAGATTTTCCTCCCCTAGAGGCAGACGCAGTCACAGAAACGAATCACTCATACCGTGATGAGTATAAAGGATCGACCCAGCGCATTTGGCGAGAATAAAATGGCCGATACGCCTTAACAAAGGTTACGATTGGAGGGACTGCATAATCCAAACCAGATTAGCCCTCCATGAGTATAAAGTCTATCGATCAGAAACAGGCTCGGAATACTCCCCCCCCCCCTTCCTCTTTCCCATTCGTTCCTATTTTGTTTCTAGTAATGACATATTATGTATTCCAATCATTTCATTTTCGTTATACCAAGGTCTTAACATTCATTTTAGAGTTTGAAAACACACTTATCAAGTTATCACATTTATTGTTTAATTCATTCATCCGTTTGTTATTGTTGGAAGGGCCCCTTGCTTTAACCGTCGGAGAGCAACTTCTCCCTCGGCATGAATGGTTAACGCCCCTGGGGCATCCCTCGTTGATATGAAACCGACCAAGTCAGATCTCTCTTTGTACAGGTGGAACTAAAACGGTTGCCATCCCCTCATGGTGAATGCACCGACGGGAAGGGATTCGATCATGTACAAGGTGAAAACTATATTTACGGTGTTATCTCCTGTCAGAAGAAATGCTTTCTGCAAAATCTGAATAAAAGTTGCGGTTGTGTGGACGACATCAACAAAGACTTTCAGAATACAGCACAGTGCTCCCACAATAACTGTAAGTATGAATACGAGTATTCGGTAATAACAAATATATACTTAATTCCTGCAACGGTTATCGGTGTGAATATGAATTTGATAGCATTTTTAACTCAATGATGTAGTCTTAAAATGAACACACTATAAGATCATAGGACCCCATTCAATCATGTTTTGCTAAATTTATCATGACATGTAATTTTCTTGTAGTTATTAATTTCGCTTTTTGTCTCAATTTTACAGCAAAGTGCCTGCAGTCTATACAGAGAAGGTTTCATAGCAACGGTCTTGAATGTCATTGTCCTGTTCCCTGCCAGTAAATTACTGTTTTCAATTAAATGAAAAACGACAGTTTACTGTTAACATAAACTTCACACTTTTCATTTCATTTTTTGATATCTTCTATCCTTACGGTCTATCGTCAATTATAATATTGCTTAACCAAATATATATATGTATATTGATGTAGTTTATCAGCAGTACATTGGATAACAAGTTACCTATGTAGATGATAATGCATTCCGTTTTTACACGCATTGGGAACTTTAACAACATGTGAAATACTTCGATGTTACAGCTTAGACGACTGTCTTAGGTGGCATGTAGGAAATTTTGGTAACTGTTTCAATATCAGCGGTGACTGGTACAATGTCACAGTAACATGACTACGATTTTGAAGTTACTTGAGACTCTTAAAACAATGGGCTATTTCAGCCGATACTCATAGTTAGTACAGTAACTACTGGTGCCACCTGTAACACATTTTACCGTGTCACGAACACAAAGCTGTAATTACTGTTGTGGGACATGAACAGTAGCAACATGTGCTACAGGTGGCACCAGTAGTTTCTGCACTAGCTATGTGTTTGAAGTAAAGGAGGTACCGTACCGTTTGATTCCATTCACACTTCTCTTTAAGTTAGGCCAATTAGTCATACCGAGAAAGAAGAAAGGCCATGTTCGGTTTATCCATAGGTCTACTTATAGCATAAAACTACTAGATACGACTTCATTTTAGAATCGCGTGTTAAAGAACTCGCACTCAATGGTTGGTACAGCAACTACTGTTCATGTCCCACAACCGTGCATCAGTAATTACTATTTTGTGTTTGTAACATGTGCAATATATGTTACAGGACATGACCATTAATTACTGTACGAGCCATGTGTATCGGCTGGCTATTACATATAATGAGAAATACTTTACTAGGTGTTCTATATTGTTTGTTATTACAAATTTTACACGCTTTCCTCCTTGGCGTCCTTGCTTCCGTTTCTCCTTGGCTGGAATTATGATAATGGGCGTCTCCTAGAATCAGATGAGAAACTAAGTTATTTTTAATTTGTTATTGCAGTGAATTCATATACAACACGAAAATCAGTTCCGCAGTTTGGCCGTCAGAAATGTATCAGGTATGTAAGGACCATGGGAGACAATGCTAAAGATGATATCAACACAGTGCAATTTTTATATTGTCTTCTTGTCTAATATGACAATATTAATATGGTTTATGATATCATCGTGTAAATAGTAACAGTTCTCGTTTTTTCAATTTGGTGAAAACGACTTTCTGTAAGAGGCGGTGTTACAATAGAGTTCTGCAAAAAAAACACTTATAAATTAGTTACATTAGGTATGGGAGTATACGAGTAGAGCGACTCATGTACTGACATGCACTAGATACGTACGTTTGCAAGCAGGAACTCTTCTAACGGACATGTATGCAAACATGAAAGCACTAACCTATAGGAACGACACATGTTTACATCCTCATATTTCCTCATATACCAGCGCATGCGTGTTACTGCACTTGTTTCCAGGCACACCATATACAGTATAGTGCGCTGGACTAACTTGCCACTTAATTTAATGGATCCGAAATTCAATCTGAAATGTAGGTCTACATGGGTTGGGGATCTTGAAAATAAACTGAGCAAAACTATAAAAAAAAGGGGCCTTTGACGATTCCACTCCCATCTGTAAGTTAGGTTCCAACGTTTAAGCTTTATAATGCCTAGCTACAGTAGGCCTAGGCTCCTACACTACAGTACAATCTTCTGGCTTCATGCCTTCCTATCATACTCACGTGCGTGTTTCGTCAAGTTGCCTTGAGACCCGCGACGTGCCTGGGCTCAAACACGACATATATAGCAATTAGATTTATATATCTGCCAAAATTGGTAAATTAAACATGCCAGGGTATGGGTAACAGCTAAATGCTTGACTTGTATCGACAATACGTCGTGAATGACTAGTGATTTCTACACACATTTCTAAGTGGTTAGTGCCATGTAGTAACATACAATTGCTACTTAGTTTGACGAAATCGTATGAACTGGGTGTGATATGAATATTTGTCATGAATATTCATTGCCTTTATGCAGAAAGAGCAACGATCATGTTTCAAATATATGAACGTTTAAATGTTGTATAATTTGTTTGCGTATCCAATCCTAGTTTGTCAAATTGTAGATATATATATATATATATATATATATATATATATATATATATATATATATATATATATATATATATATATATATATATATATATATACAAATTGAAAATTAAAATAAAATATTATTATTATTATTATCGTTATCGTGATCATGATGGTTATGGTTATGATTATGATTATGATTATGATTATGATTATGATTATGATTATGATTATGATGATGATTATGATGATGATGATTATTATTATTATTATTATTATTATTATTATTATTATTATTATTATTATTATTATTATTATTATTATTATTATTATTATTATTATTATTATTATTATTATTATTATTATTATTATTATTATTATTATTATTATTATTATTATTATTATTATTATTATTATTATTATTATTATTATTATTATTATTATTATTATTATTATTATTATTATTATTATTATTATTATTATGCTGATAACTACTCATGAATTAAAAGAAGTGATAAACGAGGTGAAAAAATAAATACATTGGCTCCCTTGTTGCACACTCTTTTACATTTGTTTCTGGAAATGTTTACACTCACGTACAGTTCAAAATAGTACGATACAAGATACAATATTCAATGAGGAAAATATTTGCCTTTTATATTTTCTCAAAGTATCACCTACATAACGAGTTCAATGTGACAGATGACGATAGCATCAATGTGAACCTGTGGAAAGATATTGCTGTTACTCGGTAAGTTTGGCAAACTGTTAAAAGGAAATCAAGAAGAAAAAGAAAACGTGGTCTTCTTTTGCTGTCGTCTAAAAAAAGTGATATTTAGCAGAATCGTACAAATAGTTCTAATTTTAGACCTAATTTATAACCTTAATATGTCGCCGAATGCACCATTTCACGTCCGAAGTTTTCAAGTTTTTATTTATTTTTTTTTTTATCTTGGAGAGACCTGTTGTGTTTTAGGCTACATGACTTGCTAACTGTTTAAGCTTTACGTTCAAACAGAAAATACTCTGAAAAGAAATATATTCACCTGATTAGTGTCCGATTTATGCACACAGCAAGAACCTCTTAAGAGTCAAAGTTTACTTCGAGGAACTAAACTACCAGCTTGTGGAACAGATAAAAACCTACTCCGTAAGTAAAAGGGAGATACATGTAAACATACATTGTTCGTATTAGCAGATTCTTGATTCATATGGTTGGTATAAAGAGGAGGATTGAAGAAGCCATATTATGGCAAGCCAAATGCCCAATCTATAATCGATAATTCTAGATTCTCGACTGATAAACCCGGATTATCAATCGATTAATCTGGATTATCAACTGATAAAACGGGTTTTTCGATTTACATATTCCTTTGAATGTTAGTTGGTTAGTGTATTCAGTAAAACAGAACCAGTGACGTCAGGTGCTTTGACTACCACAACACCTACCTATACAAGTTGCGAAACATATAACGTTACGTACAAACATGTCTATCCAGCAGATATATTGTATCTAGTATATTTCTTAAATACCGGTACTAAGAAATGCAAACATTTTTCAAATCGGAAAAATATTGCTCATGGTACAGTTGATGATTGTAAAAACTTCATGTAAAAAATGATACAGTATTTTTATTTTGCATTTTATACTTACAGCTTGCAACAATGCTGAGTTCCTTTGGTGGTCTTCTTGGGTTGTTTCTTGGCTTCTCTCTCATCACCGTGTTTGAAGTTTTTGTGTTAGGTGTAAAAATCGTCACGATTGCGGTGATGAAATTTTTAAATAAGTGCACGGGTAATAGTGTAGTGTAACGTGTTATACTCTTGGTGTACATTTTCTAACACAAAGATACTCATTTGTATGGATTTCCAAATATGGCCATCGCCGGATATTGAGATGCGTCGTTGAATACATAACTCTGAACTCGATCTATGCTTCCGAAATTTCTCTACGACTGAGGAAGTCGAAAAAAAAAGAGAAATAAACTTACTATTACCAGGTCTTTTCCGTTTCAAACACGAGAACATTGCAGTCGTAGCTCAAAACGAACATAATTAATGTGTTTATATTGTACACAAGGATACGAACGGACATTCTATATCGTTGCAAGATGTAGACAGTGAGACATCAATCTAGTGGTAGGAATTTAGTTAAGTAGAGATGTCATTAAAGTGGTCATTATTTTTATAAACCAGTGAAGACAAAACAAAGGGAATTAACTGATATATTTGATATCATAGTTTAAATAGTCCAATAGGTTTTACATTATGTTTTCATAGACGTTGACAATGTTTAATGATTTGAAGTAATACGTTCATTTACAAACATGAGTGAAGTAATTTAACAAAGACTTAAATCGAAAGTAGAACACTCTATAAGTATGAAATATTTTGAAGCACCTGAAAAGGTATTTCCTTTCGTTTGTTTTGAATATAGAGGTGAATGTAGGATTTGATCATCTACATTTCGGGGCATCTGAGGTAAGAATGTAACAAAAAAGGTATATTTAAATATATATATATATATATATATATATATATATATATATTTATATATTTATATCAGGTGAAAGAATATATATATATATATATATATATATATATATTTATATATATATATATATATATATATCAGGTGAAAGAACCACACTCAATCAGGGTGTTTAATCTTGACTTTTTTCTGATAGTTACCAAATTGCTCTATAGGAAAAATTAGCCTAGGTTCTGCAAACAAAAGTTAGATCATCTTCCTCTAATCAGGTAGAAACCAGACCGGATGAAACGATGATCATTACATAGGCCTTCAAATACATGTGTTTAAAGAAAAAAACACGAAGGTAATATTGTTGAAATGAAGTTTATTGTAAAGTCTCCATGATTTCATGAGTCTCCAGAACCACAGAACAGAGAACTTGTAACTTTCTTTTTGAATTTACGAAGAGTTAAAGAAATATTGTAACATTGGTTTCTGAAGTAGCCAAAGTTATAATTCATGATTGTATATAAAGCAAGTGTACACTTTATTAAGGGTGCGGAGAATACTAGCGTGTTATGCACGTGATGATGGGATTGCCAGTGTGCTACATTTCTCATTTAACATTTGCGCTTTTAACTATTTTCAGTGAAAATAATGTCATAGACCTATGGCTTATTTTATTTGTAATGCCTTGATCCTATACGTCATGGTACTTCCATATTCTTTTGCATTTTTGCTATTTTTTAGGCACAGAGATAATAAATGTAGGTCCCAAAGTGGTGCTTAATCGGACACAATGGCTGCATTAATCTGCTTCTCAGTGTGATGTGTCTTATTTTAGTATCCTACAGCGAGCTCACTTACAGTTATGATATAGATTCCTAATACCCGCAACAGTATATGTTATATCTGTGAATATATCACCATAGTTTTCTATTCAAATACGGCTGGCTAATATGGACATAAGACAGAAAAAAGTGTCCTAAAATCTTAAAATTTTGCCTTTTTATCCCAAAATTTGACCTTTCATCTCAATATTTAAATTTTGAGATTAAAAGTAAAAATATTGAGATAAAAAGTAAAACTTTTGAGATAAATAGTCACAATTTTGACTTAAAAATTCCAAATTTTGAGATCTGGATACACTTATTTTCTGCCTTTGGTCTCTGTTGAGCCACCTTACCGTAGTGAAATGAACAATAACGCACTTATTTACGGTCGTTTGAAATTGATAATCAATTTGCTGAATTAATATTATAACGTAAGATTGAAGTTATTTCTTTATATGAAGGAGCAAAAAATCATTTGGTTCTCAATATCTCAGCGAAATGCTGTCATTCTTTCCAAATGAATTCCTGGGCAGATATTGTTCGTGGGATCGGTAGAGATTATTGGCAGGGGAAACGGAGGCGCAAGCCCCAAACCAATTTGTTAAAATGTGCTGTTAATGGCTTGACGACCTTGAAAGTATGGCAAAAATATTGCTACTCAAAATATTATTTAGTAATTAAGTAAAACAGATTCTCAAACAGAATGATTGATATATATTAACTATAAATAATTACAATTGAAGGGAAAAGGGAAATGTATTAATACATTGTGCTCTGTGGGGAGCACAATGTTTACTTGACATTACATGGGTAGTAACTGATTGATTAGAAACGTTCAATGGCCACACCTTTAACCCTTCAATGCAAATGCGGCCTCCGTTTTTAATCTAAAATGTACATAAACTGTCAAGAATGATGTAAAATATGATATTTTTCCCCATCTCGATAGCAATAAAAGGGCAAGTAAAAGGTAAAGGCCTCAAGAGGATTCTATTTTAAAATGGACATCCGATTTAATCGGACCATGTAGAAGTAGGGAATATGACCATGCTTTGCGTCTAGGCAATTCCAACCAGTTGGAACGAATTAAATAATTCTGATAATATCGATACTCTCCTCCCTTATAATGCTTCAAAGCACTTTTAATGACAGTGAACACATAGTTCCTATACCCTTTTCTCGTAGAAACAGGGTATTCATACTATTCATATTGATAATGTTAATGCAATGAATCATGAAAGCACAGTATGGAAACAAACTGTCCAACTGAGTGACAAATTAGTTTGTCAGCCAAACACTTAGTCAACTTAATTTATTATTCGATCACCCATAAAGGCCAATATTAATATAATAATTAATAAAAGTGGCGTATGCATAGCCAGACAGTGGGCATGGTGGGGTAGGGCAAAACGGTCAAGGCAAAATATTAAGTTTCGCCTCATAAATTTTTAGCTATCGGATCAATTACCGATCTGTAACATTTTGTACACATTTTCATAATATCAGTGTCAGGTGGGAAGTTGAAATTATGTAGATGCATCGAAAGGTGGCATACTACTTAATTCCGCAAAATCTTAAACATAAATTAAAAGAATTGAATTAGAATAGGCCTTTCTTGAAATAATTGATATAAGAGATAAAAAGCTGACTTTGAGCCCTAAAATAAATAGGAACATTTCCAAGATTCTTACAACGAAAGTACCTTACGATATAATGTTAAATGAAAACACTGTCATTTTTCATCGTGTTCCGATTGTGTTTTTCTTTTCATTTATTCATAATTTTTCGTTTGTACAATTTTCTGTTGAAGCTCCATAGTGTTCCAGGTCTGCAGCTTACTCATTTGAAAGAGGTTAACCTTCGGGTGGCTGAAGGCCTTCCACGTGATTCGTATGACCAGTCTCAATACGCCGAAGTGACAGTTACCTACAAAACTACTAAGGATCGCACACTTGAGGCTGAGATGGATAACAGACTCAGAGATAGTGTCTCTACTGAGAGACGTTACATGTCCATCACGATGCCGTTTGTCTCTGATAAACGTCACGGGCTGTTGTCCCTCGCAATATTTTCCGATTCTGACAAGGCTGTCATGGTTCCTTTTGACACTAACCGTCACGCAGTCCAACGTATCGATTCCATTGAGGAACATAGTGACGGCACTGTGACATTTCGTCAAGGTGACGACGTAATGGTTTTGGTAATGCAACACGACGCTGGCTGTCCAAATGACGCTCTGGTGGAGGATGACTTCAATGTTGTGTATGGTGTATATCAGACTATGACCAAATACCCTGCAGTTACATTTGACTGGGATGTGACATCCTGTAGTCCGCGACAAACTTTTGCCAAGTTTTAGCTGATTACCGCTGTCAACTGAATCGTGTCAATGGCGATGTCTGTACCGTGTCGTTAAACGGTGTGAGTAATAGATGTTCCGCTAAAATGAGTGTTCAGAATGGCTGGATTCTTCCGTAATGCGGCTCCGTTCCTTGTTGATATGACTCCGACGGAGAGCTTTGAGGCAGAATGGATTGATCGTGAACATGATGTCAGGATGCAGTTCCCTTGCTTTACACCTTAAATTAGTGAAAGGCATTTGATTTATTTATCTGTATGCGTGTTATTGGCTCTATTGCATGGAAATTTAATGAGTGCCACGTTAGTCATTCAAAAATGGGCTCAATGGTTCGAAGGGATAATTATATCACTCTTTGAAAGTGATCGTCCAATCTTTATAAACATTTTCGTCACATACACCATACGTGTACGTGCCTCACAACTGCAGTATTTTTCTTGCATCATTTTATGTACTAATTAGCCTTCTGCTTGACCATTCATCGTTGCAAATCATTCATTTTTATTACATTACGTTAAATTGATTAATGAAATAATCGAGATAAGTCTAAGGGAAAATGCATGAGCAGAATTCAAGAACAATATATATATGAAGCAAATAAAAACAAGATACTTTTCTTTTGTTTTTCTTTCCATTAGTTATTGTAATGTTTGATTGCATTGAAATAGTACATTTAAAGAAATCAACCAAAGAGTACAATGAGAGTGCTATAAACAAATGTGACATTCCCGCATAATATATATATATATATATATATTTATATATATATATATATAAATATATGTATGTATGTATATATATATATATATATATATATATTTATTTATTTATAATATACAAAATCACAGAGTGAATGCAACATTTACACAGATCAAAACTATCGCAAAACCGTGATGTCAGTTCGTTGAGATTATTTTAACAGCTGGTATTTGAAACGTTAAAGAAAGAGTTAATCTCTAAACAAATACTCGTACTTTTACAAAGCTTGGCCTAAGTTGAATAATTCTGCAGTATGCATGTATGAAGACCGAGTCCAGTTGTTATTGACAGGAGAGCAAGCGTAGTTATTCTTACGGAAAAATTATATACAGCTTAAGATACAATGATGATATAGTTACGTATTATTATTAATTTACATTATTTACATATAATTCTATCAGGCATTATGAGCATACGTCTTCCATAGAAAAGACAAGAGAAGCCTAAAGAAGGGTCTGATTGTTGAAACTTATCAATTAAACATGGTGTTAATTTAACAGCAAAAGAGGAGACTTAATTTAAAAAGCAAATATTACAACTGGGAACCCCATTTTACTTAGGTATATTAATGTTGGAAATAGGTAAAATTAAATGAAATCATATCTTATTGGAAGCGAAGCAAAGATAATTAATAGATAATGAACTCATATAAAGTTAATATGCAGTTCATTTTTCTGAAGTTAAAAATAATTTTAGTTTACATGTTTTCATTTGATGATGCATTCTCAATAGTTCTCTAAAAGCAAGCATGAAGACAGGAACAAACACCTGGGCGCTGTTCGAGACGATTCACATAAAAAGACATTGAGATAAACTTAAATGCATTTTCTTGTAGCTGATATCACTGTGTGATAGAATAACTGGACATCTCCTGTATCTTTAGTTCAAAGCATCCTTATAAAGTTTGTATTTTGAGGAATTGGTGAAATATTATTATCTGGCAACAGCACACTTAAATGATTTTATAATGAAAACTGGGCCTACAAATTCCTTTGATTTTCTTTATTGTGCAAAATTCATTGGAACCAATAAGGGTTATAACAGTTTATGTATATAGCTGGTGTCATGATGATGAAGTTATAAATGACGAGAACTGTGAAAACTAAGAAAATATGACACAGGTGTATCTCATTGCAAGAATGAGAGAAAAAAACTTGTTTTGGAGGAACATCTGTCACTAGGACATCTCAGTCTACTACTGTGATCCTCTTCCGGATAATCGAAATTATACATAATTCGTACATCGAGTTAAAAAATAGATATAGATACAGTAAGTGTGGTTTTCCACCAGTAAGGTAGAATATATTTCACCTCCATAAATGTAATCCATTCTCGGCCAACCAGAGTTTTATCTCTCTCAATTGCCTAATACAAAGTCCTTGTTATGTAAATATGAAATATAATCACCCTGGCTCATCTAAAAAATAATAACACCTGCGTCAAATATTAATCCCTTATCAAGTGGGGGGGGGTAGAGTGATATCAAGACCGACTTCTGTAACTGGTCAAGCAAGTACACCCACATAATTGGCAGTTACAACTACACATTGTTGATAGCCCATTGGAGTACAGGTGGTGTGGCAACCAACAGTGGAGAAGTTGAAGCATAATTGGGAAAAAAAAGAAGTGTAAAAGTAAATGAAACTATAATACAAATAATGATACAAATAATACAAATTACTATAATCTTTAGCATTTGGAGGTATTTCTTGTTAAGAAATTTTATGCTCAAAATCGCACGTCAGAGATTAATTCAAGTTCACTGGACTCCAAACCCTGATGTGTATCCTTTGGACATTTTTTATTTGAGGGGGGGGGGGGGTGCTATTGAATCACTTCAAACACACAGAATACATTACCAGGAGGAATTTACTTTAAGTGAAGCATGTAGAAAGCCTAGATGTGGATCCGTGGGTGAAGCTGCAGCATTTTTGTAACCTATATTATTATTCATATCTGGGAATTGTATGTTTGTATGGAGAAACAGAGAGAAGGATTTGACTTCGCTTGAGACCAACCCCCAAACACCTCCCCAATTATTGTTCAGTTAACAAGATTGATAGTGGCAATAGTACTCATCAACGAAAATAAAACTCATTTTCAACTCAAAAAATAATTAAAGAATGATTTCATGATATAAACAATAACCAAAAAGGATTCTCACAAACAGTGAGCTTAGAAATAAGGACATTAAAAGTAAAAAGAACAATGTCTTACTGTACTATTGTTTCCAGCCGCAACTTAACTGAAGCTTTACCTTGAGATTCTTAATAATATTTGATGGTAAAAAGTATTATTAGATGATTGATGATACTGATTACTAATCAGTATCATATCCAAATACCTCTATCTTTGTAAGAGATTAATTGATATGATGACCTTTTAAAGCAGAAATGTTGATTACATCACTTTCTTGAGTTGCTGTGTGAACAACAAGGTGTTTATTAAGGTTAAATTCTGTTAGACTCCAGAGTCATTTACTGAGTTAGTAGAGGTGATGAAGCAGCAATGTAATAACCAGAGATTTGTTTCTTTATATGTGTTGAAATGAGAATCTTCCAACAGCTATTCATGTCAACCCCGACCCTATTCTCTCCTGCTGCCATGGATCATATCTGTGGAGAAAACAATAAATAAACTTGGTAACAACAATCATCTCATATGTGTAAAATACTGGATGACAATATGCCAAATTCAATAATCTATCCGTCATAGTAATATTCTCTTGCATGTTGGGTTCTACAGTTACCATTAATGGTATTCAATGTCTCTTCAAAACAACATTCTGGTTTGCAGTGATATTTTTTTAATGCTTTTATAAAGACAGCTTATAAAACCTGCATGATGGCAAATCACCATCTTGGTGTTTGTACAGTAATCCAATGCATGAAACAGTTCATAGTTTTACTTTAATTTGTAAAATGTCTATGCAAATTTTGACCTTTTGCTTAGGCTGAAAAGTATTCTAGTTTATGCTGAAAACTAGCAGCAAAGCATCACCTCATCTGTACTTGTATATTACACACCATTGAATATGCAACAGTGTTTGTAATGCGTCCACTAATGCAAAGTACCCAAAAGTATATAATAATGAAAAGTTATAGCTCTGTATAAGTTTAAATTGAATTATTTACATGGTTGATGATGCCTTACCTGAAGAAGTTCCTGAATGCTGTGACCTTCATAACAGAAAAAGAAAACAAGGAAACTATAAGGCATTTTACCTCAAATTAATGGTGTGAAGACTCGCGCAAAAAGAAACATCTAATGCCGGTAATTTGACCTAGTTTCGAAGAGGTGTAACAGAAGTGTTAAACACCACCTTCGATCCCAGAAAATACACACAGAGCTTGCTACCATCGGTAGTTAGACACTAGTGTACAGTCAGTACATACAGCTGCGGTCAATATACCCACAGCACAGTATACAAACGATACAACGATGGACGTATCAGGTCTAGCTAAAGATAACAATTAAGGTATCACGTTTCATTACTGTTTGCATTTTGTAGCGACACGAACAAAACGTCACTTGCAAGCAATGTAATGTTAACTTTTTCAGATGGCCGCACGCGGTTTGGGGCGAGTCTTCAATGCCTTTAATAACAAACTGAAAGAAACTGCGGCCACATTAGGGTAACAGTCCCCTTACAGGCTTACACCAAAGGGGCAACATTTCTTCTGGAATTGTTTGCATAGTGGTTGCTTAGATAATCACGACAGAGACCTTAAAAATCATGGATTGATAAGGATGTAAATATTTTTTTTATTTTTTAATTTCTTTTTGTCTCTCTTGTGCGTTTCACTTTTAAAGAAACTCTAAAGGGTACAGAGTTATTTTTTCTTCCAAACACAAATTTCAAGGAAAACAAAACTGTAATATACACAAAATATTAGCTGAATAAAATCATACATATTGTATCTCTCTTCAGTTAATGATAAGTTACACTCATGCTGTCATCCTTCCATTATTTTCTTCAAATGTCTTCCATGACATGTAAGTTGTATCATCTACATTCAGTCAGTGGCAGAATTATCTCTTTAATTGTCAACATTTAGAGGAAAGAATTGTATGAAGTTGGTATATTGCATATGACTATGAAATTATGTTCCAAAATTTTTACAGAAGGAAACTAAAGCAATATTAAACTGTTAAGTTGAAATAATTTGCCCACGGAGTGACAAGTCCACTTAATAATAATAAATGTGTGAAGGTTGTAATTTGTTTTTTTAGTAGTTAGTATGATCAATTATTGTAACTAGATGCACTTCAATCTTGGTTTAACAATTTGATTACTTAGTTATGAACTATTTCATTCTGCACATAAAATATTATTTTACAAAATGTTAATGTACCTCGATCCTTTTTCTTTGACTTGCTCTTTAATTTTGTGAACCTTTGAAGTGTTCACCAAACAGTAGCACCCCTTGTGTATTATTGACAGGCTACAGTTTGAGGTAATATTTTCAATATATGTTAACTTAATCCACACAATGTTACTACAAGATTGTGACAGTTTGTGAGTAGTTCCACAATAGCTACTAATGTCTGTGTATGATTGGTTTGTGGCCTACACTATGATCAAACACACATATGCTTACATTTCAATGACCACAATGTCAGTACCTATTCCAGTATATTGCTAGACTATTAAAAAAACAGTTCAAACATCCTGGTAAATCATGATATTAATATGGGTGGGGCTAAAACAACCAATTGCACTGATTGTATCGATCGCTGTGGTAAGTGCATACGATACTACTTTAATTTACAGGGATGAGACTGAGCCGGGGAAAAAAAATCTGAAATTTATCGATCGCCGTCCTGGGGGAGGGGTTTAAGGGGAGTGGGTGTCCCCCTCCCCTTTAGAAATTTTTTGTCAGGTAAGGAGGGCTTAGATGCAAAATGGTGGACTCTAGATGGAATCTATCACATCACGTAACTCGCCAAAAAAGTGTGGAATTTCTGCTTGTATAATTTATCCATTAGCTTTTTTGAACCAAAAAAAGGCTTTTTTCTTGCTTTGTGCTACTTGATTCCACCACTGGTCAAATTCGGTGTTCCTTCCCTTCACAGTCCAACATGTTCGGCCAAAAAAAAAAAAAAAAAAAAAAAAAAAAAAAATTAAATAAAAAAAATTATAAAAAATAATAAAAAACGCGAATTACGAGTAAAAACGCGAAAATGAAAAAAAAAAAAAATCGGAAATCCGCGTTTCCGCGGAAGAGTCTCATGCCTGAATTTAATTCCTTAAAAGTGAAACGTTTTTTATCCCACGTATCAATTAGAGTGTGCCAACGACATGCTTACTGAACACCAGTTGCAAGCAATCATGAATGGGCAATGTTTTCAATTTACACACACATGTTCGGACGCCAAAACGCACACAGCTGACACGCAGATGGTTTGCAAGTCAACCCTTAACCATCCCTTAACCCAGCACCATTTAATAAATGGTTAAGTACTGAGTGCAAATTGCATGTAACTTTTCAAGCATTAATCCTGTCTTTTGTACATTTTCTAGTCTTGGTGCAGCTTCACTTATAGTGTTTCTTTGAGCGCACAAAGTGTAAAGTGAGCACCAAACCTGCAATTATGTAAGCACGTAGATAGGACTGAGTTTTATGTGAGCGTGCAGATTGACTATAGCACAGTGTGCAATTTGAAGTAACATATATATGTTTTGTGTGTGGGGGGGGGGTGGGTGGGGGTTCAGCTGTATGGATTAAATATATTTCCCTAATAATTGTATATGTTGATCAACTATTTTCCAATATACTAGATTGATATGTTAATTGATCTTTTGTCTCCTCTGAGACTTAATTCATGGAAAATGCCACACAATCTAAACTAAGAAATATGGATCCTAGATCCCACTGACAAGCTACCTTTGCCCTTCTACATCTTCATTACTAGCTAAATAATTGTAGTATGAACCTCTTTCACCCCTCTCCTTCCTATTTACCAGACACTTCCATTTTTCATTTCTGTCATCAATTTATCATTTATGTCAAGCTCTTTCAAACAGTATTCACTGACATACTTTTATACAGTTCCTTTCTCATGCATCTGTCATGTGTACTCTCTACTCTTCCCTTTCTTCCCTAACTCCCCCATCACAGATGTCTTTCCATTTCTTTCTTTGGCTCTCTTCATGTTCCATTCCTCCTAAGTTCCATCCATGTTTAAATCCCCTTAATTATACAGTACTGTTGATTGCCTCTCATACTGGACCTCTCTCTTCCTCGTCTCATTCTGTCCTTATCACCCCCCATCTAACCCCCCCCCCTCCCGCACCCAAATCTTGCATTTTATCAAGTTTGCATTTGTCTTAACATACAGTAGGCTGTGTGATTGCTGTATGCTATGTCTTACTGAGGATATACTTAGAAGTTTTCAATTACGTTTTGGCTAAGGGTACTGGTTAGTTGTGCACACGAGTGGCAATATACTGTTGATTAATAAGTGCTTGAAGACTAAGAATTATTAGACACTGACTTTGCTAAGGCAGGGGCGTAGCCAGTATGTAGCACTGTAGGCCCGGGCCTACAACTTTTTTGGCCAAGTTATCTTTTTTTTAAAACACCCATAATTCAAATCCATAAGCTTGCGGGACGAGTTTAAGAGTATACACAGGAAAAACTATTGAAATGAACGTAGCAAGAATATGGCTAAATTAGGTGACCTATTCTTCTGTCATCTAGGCTGTCATTTCTATCGCGTGCCGTTTCATTCAACACTTTACCCGCTGAAAAAGACTAGGATACGATCTTGTCAGTTTTTTAACATCTAGTTAAGACTTACCATGATTAACCATGCCAATAGCTTCGGCAACTGCTGAAAGGTCTTTAAGCGCAATGCGCAGGATAAAAAAACTACATGCGTAGTTTAAAAAAATTATACAATGAATGAAGAGAGACTCAGCGGTTTGGCACTAATGCACATCCACCAGTGGCGTAGCCAGGGGGGCGTGGGGGCGACAGCCCCCATGAAAGCTTGTCGTCCCCCAGTCGCCCTCCCACTGGGATTTTGGGTGTCGAAAAAATTACATGTGCGAAAAATATATCATTGGTCTGAATGGTCTCGAATCTCCATGATGACCACTCATGAACGACCCTTCGACCGCAGTCGCACATGCAGTCGCGGCGGATAGCTTCCTTTGCCTATAGTATATGTCCAGGGACATTTTGTGGCATCGTTCCTATAGGCCTATATCTGAGGCCCTGGGGTCATTCCTTGGCCGACTTGGTGCAATATAATGTGCCCATTTCGAAGTAAATTTATTAACAGATTGTTAGTTGTCATGGGTTTGAACAAATGAGGGGTATTCTATCCTAAAACATAGGCAAAATGGGGCTGGGGTTTCCAGTTCGCCGCATCATTTGTCAACTTGCACTGGGTTCTAATGTTGATGTCAATTGGAATCGCTAATAACAGAAATAATCCACCAAAAATTAAGGCCGCATGAACTTATTGCAGATTTCCTGAGTGACAAATTGGTAATTTTCTCCCGAAATCACGCAACTAGATGGCTGCTATCCAGCCTGGCAAGTGCCATCTCCAGCGATCTGGCAGATATTGAAATCTGAAATTTTCTTGCTACGCTGCGCGCCAACTGATGGTGGAGCTCCGCTTAGATAGTGCTTGCGGCCGGAATACTCGAATCAATTACGGTACGTCCGCCCCCCCCCATGTTTCAAATCGGATTGACGCCCCTGTTTACAAGGCTTGGGAAGTGTCATTTCCGTCGATCTAGGAGGCCTTTTGCTAAAAAATTTAGGTACGCTGCGCGACAACCCATGGTGGTGCTCCGCTTAGATAGTAACAAGACCCCTCCCAGGAAATGGTCAAGCCACCCAGCGCCCCCCCCCCCCACTGAAAAAATTCTGGCTACTCCACTGACATACACAGAGACTTTGCAATTGTCGTTGATGCTGTGCTGAAGAAATTTGCATCAGATGGCAATCGTCGGATAGCTCTCGCCTTCTCTTATTAGGCTAACTTAAACATTTACTAGTTACAGTTGTATCAAAGACAATTACTGGCTATAGTTGTATCAAAGACATTGCTGGCCTATCTTTGTATCTACAAGTATCAGAAGTTGAAAGTAAGACTACTCTGTACATGTACCTTGCTAATTTTAAATACATTATGTAGTATTGCATTACGTACTATTTTAACTCGTTTGTTTTTGGGTTTAAAGGTGATATTGAATGAGGTGTCTCAAGTTAGCATGAGGCCAGGGAACCAGAATGAACACTCGGGAAGGGCCGTTTCCTGCCATCTGGGGGGTTTGTAAAACCCAAAATTTTCTTGTACGATCCGCGCCAACCGATGGTGGCACTCCGCTCAGATAGTCGTGCCTACAACTTTGAAAATCCTGGCTACGCCCCTGTAAGGTAGTGCATTTAGGGTAATGTATGAACATTATGTTGTTGATATGGAGTCCACAGTAAAATATATAAATGCTCATTTTAGAAACTTGAAATCTTCAAAGGATCTCAATTTAAAATATACTGACATTATATCAACTAGAGCAAGTTCTCATGAATTACCATTGATTCCTTGATCACTGGATACTTTTACTGTAGCATATTATGATTCCAGTTTTACATGCTTGTCCAACATTTCTTGTTGTTTGCACACACATTCCTACCTGAATTAACATGCCAATTCCAGTGTGATTGTAGCCTACAGTTCTGTATTCAATTAAATAAATGTTAGTTTTATCTAAACATCTGAAGTGTTATGTTCTCCTTAAAAGCAAATAGCTCCAATTTCTGTTTGTCTTATATAAGCTAAAGCCCAGTCTTACGAAGCTCTAGAGACGATATGGTAATTTTTTTGTGTTACGTACGTACGTAATAATAATATGTACGTACGCAATAAATGTCACGTACGTACGTCATAATATCACGTAGGTACGTGATAAATATCACGTAAGGGCTACTGCAGAGTGTAAAGTACAACTAATCTAAGAGCTTGATGCATGCATTAATTGAGCCTGCTGCATACTTCAGTTGGGAGATAACACAATAATTCTCAATAATTGTCACAAATTATCATTCTTGACAAACTTCCTTTATAGGCCTGCACGAGTGCAAAGATGTTGGAAATGTGTACTTTGGTTACATGTTTGTAGTATTTCAGTAACATACATTGACATTGAAAGGGACACATACATTTTGTGTTTATGTTATCCTGATGATCTCAAACTTATATTTATATGCACATGTTCACAGCATGACCAAATGAAATATATATTTAGTGAATTGCCCTGCTTTTAATATTAAGTATAAGTAAGCCAGCAATTGCTGTAATTCGTCCTTGGTCATATTATTTCTAATAATATTTGGTGAGTTATATACGCCTTCTTACCTCCTTAGCGTAATCTGCATCAGTAAGTTTGTCTCCAACCGATTTCAACTAAAAAACAAAGTGGGAAAAGAAAACTTCAATGATATAATTCAGTTGATTGGTATTGACTTTAACTAAACTGCAGGGTATGGCTTGTAAACACTAGTGGTCTGTTAATATTATCACCATGGAAACTTAGTGATCACTTGAACTTAGAATGCTTCGTTAACAGGGTAGATATGGTAATGAAGGATATACTGCCAACCACAGTCCAGAATAAGATGAAAATACACATTATTGAGTTGGAAACCAATGAGAATAATTTAATATAATAATGATATATACAGGGTATATATATAATGTTAAAATACACATCATAACAAACATTAAACTCACTAGCAGACTTAGTGTAACACTTTAATCATGGGATACTGAGTTCAATATTGAATTATAACTAAATGTTGAAACATATATTTTAGTTCATTTCGACAATATTTGTTGATTTTATTTGTTAATATTCTTTCAAAACACTACTCGACTTTAACTTTTCAAGTTAAAGACTAGCAGAAAAGTTTCTAATAAGAATGACGACGATGATGAAATTTTGTTCTGGATGGTTAACGCTTCATCTCTCGGCTGGCTTGATTACTTGAAATTACGTGATGTATCTCATGCTTTTCATTTGATATTGTCTTTTGGGTTTAAGTTCGTTCCTACAGCTAAGAATCCTACATTAACATAAAAGGAATTTTTCCATTTAACTGTAAACCAGATTAGTGAGAAGGTATAAAATAGCTGTTAGCAAACTGCTTATCAACTGCAAAATGACCAATGTAGGTAAATAAAGTGAGAGAACCTGACATTCTGACCCAAGCAGAAATGGAAAGGCTAACACTTTCAGCCAGGGAAGAACAAGACCACTGCTACAGGTGTATTTTTTGAAAACACACACAACATATTTGTAATCAAAACCTTGTGTTTAGGGCTATTCACATACACTTAATTTATAGTCTAGATTTGCCTCAGAATGCACCGTTTGACATCTAAAGTTTTAAAAGCAATCCTGGGGGAGGTCCTAAAGCAGACCTTCAATCCCCCTACATAGGAAATGCCTCCATCTGATGACCCCAGGGCAGCACTCCGCCCTTAGAAATTCATATGCCTCTGACGTACCCCCCCCCCACTCCTGCAAACAGATACAGGTACCTACCCTATCAGTCAGGGGATTTTGGGAGATTATTATCTATTGGCACAATGCTATGTTAGAGATACTTACATGGACCTAGAACAATAATCTAAATATGCCTCAGACCCATCCTCCTCACCCCTCCTACAAACAGATTCAGCTATACCTACCCTATCAGTCAGGGGATTTTGGGAGATTATTATCTATTGGCACAATGCTTGTTAGAGCTACTTACATGGACCTAAATCTGTAATCTAAATATGCATCATAATGCACCATTTGACACCTTTCATATTGTTATTTAGAAGTCAGATTAAATGACCCTAGTGTAGTCATCCTCCATCATAACATCCTTCATTTTCTTCTTGCCATTATTTATATTCAGTGGAAATTATGAATTTTAAATCCTGTGCACACCACTGCTCCATCTCTTTCTCCTTCCTCCACCCCTCCTCTTTTCACACTTCCTGTCCATACTTTTCATTCATCTAATTTGGTTATCTCTCCATCTTTCTAGGTTTAATGTGTCTTTAATCTGTATTCATGTCAGTATGCCTTTGAAGATGATCTTGTTAGGATAGAAAGTTGACACCCAGGCTCTCACTTTACAGATGAAGTGTAAACTGTAAAGATGTATTGTGTCAATAACCAATTGCCTCTTGTCCAGCCAAATGCTACTTTCCTTACATCTGAGTAATACATAACTGACCAGTAACCCTTGTGTATATTATTAAAATTATCAGAGACCAAATAAAAATTAGATAATTACAGGTAATAGGTCAGCAGTTTCTCTATTCAGCAGCCAACGACCAGTTTTGAGATTCAATTCATAAGTCCGCTTTCCGTATCCGTAAGGTTCCCAGAACACTATAATGAGTGAAACATAAAAAGAGAAAGTTATATGGTGATAAAAACAGGATGTAAAAATAATGAAAGAATACTTTTGAACACAAACACAAAATGATATGTTACTGTAAGACATCAGTTTCACTGTAAATATGTGAGCTAATGATAAACATGTGATGGTAACTTCAAACATCTGCAGCTCCTCCTGAGATCCCATGTACCCTGTGTATACCATAGAGCTAGCATAACATACTTGTTAGTAAACAATATGTATCATATACCCTGTGTACACCATAGCATAACATACTTGTTTGTATATATATACTATGTATCATGTACCCTGTGTATACCCCAGCATAACATAATTGTAGTACACTATGTATCATGTACCCTGTGTATACCCTAGCATAACATACTTGTTAGTATACACTATGTATCATGTACCCTGTGTATACCCTAGCATAACATACATGTTAGTTTACACTATGTATCATGTACCGTGTATATACACTATCATAACACACTTGTTAGTGTGAGGGAAGGTGGCGAAATCCATATTCATGAACTCTCCCCTTAGCAACTAGTTTGACCTGTGACCCAACAATTTGCCTGTATCTACGCGCGTAGCACAGTGAACTGTATTGTTTATCTGTACTGTCACTCACTAGAACAGTGGCTTGTATTGTTTTGGTGTACAGCATCCCTTCCGTTCTAGCTATCGTGAGCGTTGTTTCTGCACACACGCCGTCAAACCACTGTAGCAATATCACGTTATCAAGCAGTCAACATACAGTACACAGTACAGTACACAGTATACACTATGTATTATGTACCCTGTGTATATACCCTATCATAACACACTTGTTAGTTTACACTATGTATCATGTACCTTGAGTATACCATAGCATAACATACATCTTAGTATACACTATGTATCATGTACCATGTATATACCCTGGCGTAACACACTTGTTAGTTTACACTATGTATCATGTACCCTGTGTATACCCTAGCATAACATACTTGTTAGTATATGATATGTATCATGTACCCTGTGTATACCCCAGCATAACATACTTGTAAGTATACACTATGCATGTACTGTCACATAGAACACTCGGAATTTAAAACTGGCAATTCATATTATCATTAATACATATCCAGACTAAAATAAAAGAGAACATGATGATGACAATTTTGAGGAACTCAGCTCATTATCTTCATCATTAAGTCATATAACCACTTATATTGTTACAATTCAGATACAACACTAAGCAATGTCATTGAGAAATCAGACATATTCAGAAGTGTTTTCTTTCCTGAAGTAATATTTTACAACCACATCAAATCCATTAAGCTGAATTCCATTTAGCATTTTAATGAAAAACTAGGTAAGCAATCCATGGCATTGAAACTTTGCACATACAGAGAGACAGGTTCCCACCCCCACTCCCCTCTTCTCCCAGATATGACATTCCGGCCACCCTCAATGACACTTTCACAAGTGACTGCACCGAGCCCTACCAATATATTACTGCATACAGTTATCTTTCATGATTCTGTTGTGTATTTGTAGTTTGTTGGAGCTACTATAATCCGTTAGTGAGACAGTTAATTGATGAGGTCGTTTGGAGGATTGTAATGCATATCATCAAAACATTTACAATCCAGAGTATTAGATCATGAAAATGATCTAGGGCACCAGTAAACTAGGAAGCAGCTGTAAGCTGCATACAGACCAGTGCATAGTACTAGAATGGAATTACATTATGCCCAGGTGTCATATACTGCAGGTTGATCAAAGGACTGTTAAAATGAAGCTGAGCTATCCACAATATCAAAGCTTTTTCAATTTTAGTTTAAGAAAATGGTATAAATTGAATCCATTATTCAATGTTAGTATAATTTGCATCTTTAGATACTTATGGTACTCAGCTGATGGAGTGATATTTTAATGTGACCTTTTTATTGTTTTGATGTTCTCAGTTAATTTTAATGGGTTTTGATAAATGCTCATTGAATAATTCTGAATCAGTCCATTAAATCTAAAGAGTTGTTTACATCATGTGCCTTTAAAACAAATTATTAAACAATAGAAGAGTAAGATACCATAGTATACACACATCACTGGATCTCACCATGAATCACACTAAGACATTAACAAGGCTAAGAACCATTCAGTCTGATACAAAACACAGAAGTTCTATGAATAAAATTGAATGTAGCATTATTTATTTTTGACTGTCTTGTTTATTAGTGATCTTTATCATTTAGTATTTATTTTCATCATTTCAGTGTCATTATTACCTTTCTTCTAATAATCTAAACACATTGCACTACCAGCTCACCACACTGTGATTAATACTTGGATGTGAAATGCAGCTTTAATGGGATAAACACTAACTGGTCAATCCCCTCCCCTCAAAATAAACAGTTTAGTCATTCTTCCTACCAAAAGAATAATGAAATCATAAAAATAATAATGTTGGTGAGAGGGTTACATTATTTGTTTGAATAAAATTATGTAATATTCTGATGTTTTAAGTGAGGTCATATATCATTCATGGTTCATTTCTACATGTTTTTTTTTCTTCTTCAGAGTGTTCTGTTATCCATGTGGAGATAATTAATTTTTGAGTCTCTTTGTGGTTTCATGTTGATATTGTTAAAAGTTACAATTTAAAAACATTACATCCTGAAAACCTTTGTCACAAGTTAACTTGGAAGCTGTGCATGTAGAACTGAGCATGGTACTAGATACAGGTTCAGAACTAAATTACAACAAACACTGCTGTACACAATCTGTTCATCAAATACTATAGAATTAAAATACGTTCATTAAGAAAGGGAATGGTTTCATTAGGTTATTAATAGCTAGACTTAAAGATAGAAATTCAGTCCTACCCTTAACTCTAGGTTTTCATATTTAGTGATTAGCTGATGAGGGAATATTTTACTGTCAGTGACTATTCAATCTATTTTTATTTCTCAATTAAATAAAATGGGTTGATAAAAGTTCATGAGGTGGATCACCCAATACGTTTATTTAATATGTAAACAGTTGTTACATCATTTGCAATTAAAACAAATTCACAATCAATACTGTTACGTACCGCTGATATCGGATTTCAGGCCAGACAGAGCAGATGAAGGAATAGAAGAGGGCAGCAGACAACGACTAAACCTGATGAAAAAGAAAAGAAGATATACATGACTTTGTTTATATTGAAGTCACACATGAGGCGCTTATACTGTAAGATGATATGGTGGGGGGGGGGGGATTTTTAAGTGTTTTCATGGTTATATGTTTTAAGGATATGCCAAAGTCTGAAAACCTCATCCAGAAAGAAGAAGTTTGTCGGAAATATCCAAAAAACAACAATACCAAAAATTTCTGGCTATGAAACTTTTCATGATCTTCGTTGCCTTTATATGTGAGTCAGGAATGAAAACTCACAATTTAATTACATTCAAGCTGTCTCAAAAAAAGGGAGGCTAAAAAAATAAATTACAACTACTCAATTACAATTTCTAAATTTGAGGATATTCTCTAGACAGCAAAGGGAATCAAGGGACAGTACATTTTCTACTTTTACATCCTGATTCCCAAGGTTGACCCTATATTTATCATCTGACAAGACTCTTCACACACTCAGTAAATATCCTGGCATACAAGCCTTCAGTGTGTCCAACATTCCTCCTTCCTACACCCACCACCCCCCCCTCTAATACCTCCTAAACCCCCACCATCATTTGGTCAAATATGTAAGTGAATAAGTCTCAAGTACTGATTTATTGATCTAATTAAAGTTTGTTATGCAAAATTATATTATCTTTTCAAAGTAATTTGACAACACATAGATTGATATCCATTAACTGTATGTTCACCACCCTAGTGAAGTCCTTTATATCCCACCCGGCCATCTCAATACACCCCCACCATCCCCTCCCCACCCCCCTTAGGACACAACAAACCAGACATTCCTACTGTAGCTAATACTCAACCTTCTTAACAGTAATACCATAGACATCAGACATTGAATGTAGAGCTGAGATTAGCTATAGATAAACCACTAACAGAGTAGATTATTAACGAGTAACTACTAATCACAAGGCTGTAATTTAGAACAAAAAGTTACTTCACTGAAAATAACTACATTGATACTTTGAAATACAATCAGAAAGAACACAGATTCAATCACATTTAACTATAATACAACTCATAATTATATAGAATAATAATAACATAGCTGTGAATAATTAACAGGTTGGTCTGTTTCATATTATTTATCAACACTACATCCCTCACCCTCACCATTCTCAGATATTTATACTCATTTTTTATTTTTTTAATCAGGGATGAGACTGAGCCGGGGAAAAAAAATCTGAAATTTATCTATTGCCGCCCTGGAGGAGGGGTTTAAGGGGAGGGGGTGTCCCCCTCCCCTTTAGAATTTTTTTGTCAGGTAAGGAGGGCTTAGATGCAAAATGGTGGACTCTAGATGGAATCTATCACATCACGTAACTCGCCAAAAAAAGTGTGGAATTTCTGCTTGTATAATTTATCCATTAGCTTTTTTGAACCAAAAAAAGGCTTTTTTGCTTGCTTTGTGCTACTTGATTCCACCACTGGTCAAATTCGGTGTTCCTTCCCTTCACAGTCCAGCATGTACGGCAAAAAAAAAAAAAAAAAAAATTAAATAAAAGATTAAATAAAAAAATAAATAAAAAATGATAAAAAACGCGAATTACGAGAAAAAACGCGAAAATGAAAAAAAAAAAAAAATCGGAAATCCGCGTTTCCGCGGAAGAGTCTCATGCCTGTTTAATGGAAAAGTATTTCCATTTCTTTTTTCACGGTTCTTCCCCCCCCCCCCCCTCCTTTTCCTTACTTTTTCTCAGTGATGGGCAGAGTGAAGAGCTGGGTCATTGCAGGTTGGTTGATTTTAGTGAACCTGCCACCCCCCCCACCCTAGATACCCATGTAACCCCACAACTCCATTCACCACTTTCCCTCAAATAACAACAGCAGTGGTAAACACATAGACATAAGGAATGTGATGTCTGTTGGTTATATTCTACTCACAGTACTTAAAACTAAACAGCTTTGTCAATAGCTCCTAAGAATGTTTGGTTTGTTTTGGGGATTTCCCTTTGGAACTAGCATGGTAAAATAATAGTAGTAAAATAAATACCTAAATTTTGAACAAAAACCAAATTTATATATTGATTAATAAATAAATATGTATAATAATTAAACTGTTAAATATTTTACACATTGATCACAATTTGCTCTAATTTGTTTGTCTTTTTGTTTATTTTCCTATAAACTTGTTTTCCTTTTGGTTTCCTTTTCTTATCTATTTCATACATTGCCTATTTTTCTCTCAATCCTTCTAATTTAACTTTAAATACCCAAGAATTATACACACTCAGTGAATCATGAAGCAGAAGTGACTTCAAAAAAGCACAACCTCAAACTAGACAGTGTTTAGATGTATCCATAGCAACCTCCAGGGACTTGTTTGTCAGTAGATTCCAGGTGTTATATAAAGAACACGCGCGCGCGCGCGTCTATTTTATTGAACACAACTTCTTTTCATTCTATTGTTCAAGTATTTGATTGACAGGTGTTGAACAAAAGAAAATGTTAAACTATTGAAAGTCAAAGTCAAAGTCAGTAAAGGAAAAAAATTACTGTACATCTTTAGCAAGAAAGTGTCAGTAATAGGAAAGATTAGTGTACATCTTGAGGAAGAAAATGATGGAATAATTTCAATAGACTTTTAACATTGAAAAAATGTGTACTGTCTGAGTAGAAAATAGTAGAAATAGTTTACTGTACAGATATATGATGAATGTCTGCACAGTGTAGAGTATAGGACTTACAGTTGGCTTTTGCAAATGGTAATAGTAACTATATAGAGATAATGGAAGGGTTATTTGCCTTGTGTGCTTGGGGGGTGGGATGGTGGGGAGGGTTTGTGCAGTGAGGATTGGTGCAGAGAGGGGGGGGGTTGGGGCAGAGGGGATCGTAGGGTGGTGAGGTGGTTTTGTAGGTAAAAGGAGAATACTGTAATGTTAGTTAATAATATGCATACATCACTGTCTTGTTGCATGAGGGAGGGAATGGTGGGCAAAGGGTGTGTGTGCGGGTGTGGGGGGAAGGTGGACGTGGTTGTATTGGGAGTATTGTTTAATGATATAACCCATGTGCCATAAACATAGATTATGAAAATGGAGGATAGTGGCAGTTGGTGGGGGGGGGGGGGGAGGGAGGGTTTATATTGGTATGTACTGTAATTGGAGATAAATGAGAATATATTTTTTGAATGTTGTTTACATACAGACTGATGTTTTATTGGTTTCTATTGTGTGGGGATTAACTGTAATGTTATGTGGGATAGTTAATAAGGCGCTTACATCAAGTATTTTGTTGCACGGGGGGGGGGGGGGGGGGTGAAAGGATTGGAGGAAGTGAAGACATGTTGTTGATCAGATGGGAGGGATGAGAATTGTGTGATGGAAGGAAAACTATGGTGGGTGGAGTGAAGGGTGTTGTTAAAAAGGTAACCCATGTGCTATAATCATAGATTATGAAAATGGGGCAAGTGGTCCTGCATAGAGGTAGTTGTTAGCAGGGTGGTGGGAGGGGGGTAGGAAGGGGAATAAGGGAAGCTTGAGAGCAGTCATATGGATGGATGAAGGCAATTACAATCTGTTTAATTGATATCATTGTGTTTCTCTTAACTTTAACATCAATATGCACCAATTATAACAAAGAGGAAAATATTGAGCTCCAACATTCAAACTTGATTGTCTTTTTGGTTTTGATTCTTTTTTAATCTCCTGTAAAAGTTTTCTGTTAATCTGAATATCAAAGTTTGTTTTTGTTTACTATTTTGGGTTGACTTTTGGCAAATTTATCTATTTTACTCTAAGATGATGATATTTTAATCTAGTTGGTCTAATTACATCCTAACTTTTGTTAATTATCAATTAGATTTATTGTATTTGAGTTTAAGCTAGAGCTTCCTATTTCAAATTTATAACACCTATTATTTCAACAAATTTCATTTTTCTGAAGAATTTATTGTTTAAATTTATGTTTTTCTGACTCATTTAGTCTCTACTTTACTCTCCCATTAATCTTATTCCTTACCTAACGACTGTTCTTTCATTGGAAGTTGATTTCTTTATTCAATTTCTTCTTCATTTATTTGTTTTACTTCTACAATTCTCTAAACCTATCAAAAAACCTTCAGTAATCATTCAATATTAACAATATTAATCATTCCTATCTTGTTAAATCATTAATATCAATTAGTTATAATATTAATTACTAATATTATTTACATAGTTATTAATGATACTTACACCAGTGCCTTGAATCTTTGAGAGTGTTGTAGATAGTTTAATATTCCATTAACTTCATGTTTATTCATTTCTCTCCCATCCTCTGTCTGTATGCTCATCATCTCTATTGATGTTATGATTGGTAGAGAGAGACCAGAGTAGAGAGTAATATCATCTTCATCAACCTTGTTAAAGGACTCGTATAGACTCACACAGTATATAGGAATCTGAAGGAAAGTAAATAATAAATATAATATTAATAATTATATCATAATAAAATAAATATTTTTTGTATTATTTTACAATAATGTTTATGAGTTGACTATTTTTATTATAACTAATGAAGGACTAATGGTCCTGGGGTTAGAGGGGGTTATAGTGGGTCAGTTTAATATTCAAATTGGTGTAAAGGGGGTGTGTTTGGTGTAAGTGCACAGTTACACTAATATATTACTATACTGTAAAGAGACACAGTGTTGTAAGATTATTGAACAGAAGGGTAAACAGGAGGGTGTGCAGTGGCTCAGGTAAAGGGTAAAGGTGAGGTGGGGGTGGGGGATTGTATTACATATTCTGTTAGTGGTATGGGGTATTTTACTGTTCAGTTGTAAGTAATTCTAGTTTCGGGTAAGAACAAAACTGCAATACTGTACATTGAAACCTGAATTTGTAGAGGTGTTCAATTTTCTCTTTACTGAGGTGTAATCAGGGTTAGTTTATGTTTCGTTGTACAGTTTGGGTTTATTATACACTTTTATTATTGATTTATTTTGATTCACGTAACTATAGTTTTTCAGCGCTTCCGTAGTTTTCGGTTGTTTGTAAAGGTTGTCGATGTCGAGTCTTGTCGATAGCTTCAGTTCAGTTAAAGATTTGACTACGGCGAACTCTTGTTTGTCTGTAGTATCTGTCAGTTTTACAGTAATTAATCCCGCGAGGGCTTGATTCTGTCACGAGTTGCTGGTTTATCCTGCCAAGAAGTGAGTATTGTTTGTTTTGAGAAGACGTTAAGGTGTTAAATCATTTGTATTAATCAAAATCTGCTTTGTAAAGTATTCGTTATCTAGGGAATAATGCTAGGTTGTTACCGAGGGTTACTTATGTACTTTATCTTCCCCAATTCATATATATTATGTATGTTAGGATGAGACGTGTTGTCGATTTAGAAAATGTTCCAGAGAGTCGTTGTTCGAGTTGAAGCTAGCCAAATGCTAGCACGGGAGTGGGTTCAGTGTAGCACCGGTCCATAACATCTTTGTTTTGTCAGTACGGAGTAGTTGGTGTGCCATACAGGTTTCACTGTTTTGTGGATTACTCAAGTTCAGGCAATCTTGTGATGGGTTTGGGTTGAAATGCTCGTTAATTAAGCAGTCATCGTTTGTTTCCAATGTACTAGGGTAATTTTCAAGTCAGTATTGTTACAGGACTCAGTGTCCACCGGTATGTCACGTTACCTGTACTGGTATCCCAGATAACATCATGCTAGCGGTCCACCGGCGGCCCGCCAGCTGCACCACTGGCGGTCCACCGGCGGGGAAAGCCGGCGGAACGCCAGAGATTTGGCCGGCTTAAATCCGGCGGTCCGCCGGCGACAACGCCGGCAGACCGCCAGAGTACCGCCAGCGTACCGCCGAAGAAACGCCGGTGTACCGCCAAAGAAACGCCAGCGTACCGCCGAAGAAACGCCAGCGTAACGCCGGTGTACCGCCAAAGAAACGCCAGCGTACCGCCGAAGAAACGCCAGCGTAACGCCGGTGTACCGCCAAAGAAACGCCAGCATACCGCCGAAGAAACGCCAGCGTACCGCCGGTGTACCGCCAAAGAAACGCCAGCGTACCGCCAGTGTACCGCCAAAGAAACGCCAGCGTACCGCCGAAGAAACGCCAGCGTACCGCCAAAGAAACGCCAGCGTACCGCCGGTGTACCGACAGTTTTCCACCAGTAAACCGCCAAAGAAACACCAGAGTACTGCCGGTGTACCGCCAGTTTACCACCGGTGTACCACCAGCAGACCGCCGGAGAAACGCCAGCTTACCACCGGTGTACCGCCAGTGTTCCGCTGACATTCTGTCAGAGAGAGCCGCTGGCTATCCGCAAGCCTAATATCCAGTGTTCTGGCGACCTGCTAGCCCAAATCTGGTATTCCCCCAGCAACCTGGTAGGCAAAACCTTGTCTTTGCCAGCCTACTCTTCGCCAGTACTACTAGAACAGAGCTGTTGGTCCACCTGCAGATTTTACTGAATTTCACATGCGGTTTCATATTAAGAAATAATGACTAACACAGTGAAATAAGTTGCTATCATTTTATTATGCCTATAAATTACAAAGCGAAAAAATGAGTTTCAGCGTTAAATGTTTCAACAGCACTAAAGAAATTCACTCGTCAACTGTTTGTGGTGTAGTCCGAGATGTTCGCCCTCCCTCACGATCAGATGCACCCTTCAGAAATCTCACGACCGCTGCCTGAATGTCAGATGTAGTCGATTGGACAGTTGCTTGATTCCTTCGTACAGCTTCTGTTAATACGAAACATATTACACTTTATAAAAGATTGCATCTACACAAGCAGTAAACTGAAGGCAATAATGAGTCTCACATTATGAAAACAATTGGTTAAACTAAAACTATGTAACTCACCTTGTTTCAGTGATATATTAAATATTACCTTTGCCTTTGACAGTCACCTTCTATTTTATACTGAACACATGCATTACTGTTGCAAATCTTGGTCCATCAATTGGGAAATTGGTATATAGAAAGTGACAATGGACTGGTCAATAAAATCATAGGGTGAAAAAACTTAAAAATCAATGCTGAATGCTGAATTACCGCTGCATCTGAAACAAGACATGTTATGTTAATATATATTTGTAGTAACTTTTTAAATGAGCAGAATTCAATGCAAATTAAAGCAAGAATCCTAGTTAATCGGGTGTTGCATTGAAAACTTGGCTGTTCCACAAGTCAAATGCACAACCCCCTTCACACAACTCAAGTTTCTTTTCACTCACTGCTTATACAAAAATGTACATAAACTCACTCTCAATTATGTTCCTCATATGTAGCTTCGCAAAGGCTGTTTTCCCAGTTGTACCTGTCCAGTTCAGTTTGGTAGCAACTGCATTTGACAATACATCCCCCAGGATTCTTTTGACACACTCCTTCAACGTGTTGCCACCAAGAATTGATAGTCTATTTAACTTCAAACAACAAAAAGAAAGAAAAGTCGATCAGAAACCATTACAGTTATTATTATACAAACAGAAATATTTAAGTTATGTTATTTCATCCCACACCTTGGCTTCTTTTCTGTTTTCTTATCAATATTTTAAGAGAAACTAGCAATGCAGTGCTGCAATGTTCCTTTTTTAGTCCAATCAAAACAAGATTGATTAAACAGCCAACTTTTGTAGGATGCTCCGCAAGGCAAAGGAATTTCTAGCCAAACTCTTGTTACCTAGATGCCTTTATGTCTGTAACTACCTTAGAGTTTTTAATTGTCTCCCAGGAAAAGGAAATTAGCACCTCAGGAAATATTTTTATTTTTAACAGACCACTGACACATTAAAGCCTGACTGGTTTCAATTTTATTATGATAAACTAACATTATACTTTGGAAAATATGTTTTCTGATTACTTTCCTTACATTTTTATTCTGACTTACCAAATATCTTTCCAAAGCCTTGTTTGTTTCAATACAGTCATCTAGGTTAATTAACTCCTCCAAAGATCCCACAGGAATAGTTATTCCTTCAGGTAGAACAAATTCTACATCTTCCTCTGGTCTTGCTACAGTCATGTCTTTCAGCAGCATATTGTTGACCCTGACTTGCTGCTTTAGTTCTTTAACGTCCGATTTAAGTTCAGTTAACAGCCTCAATATGGTACGGTTTGTTGCTGTAACGAAAAGTCAATTTGTAATGAGTACATCAACCATTAAAAATATGAGTGGAGTATATATGCTATAGAACATAAAATGTGTTTGATTCTTTGAAGGATCATAAAACACACACTATATATTACAGTACCTCTAATGAAGGCACTTTGCAGAAAGTTAGAAACATAAGGTACTATATTACTTCATCAGTTTGGGAATAAAGATGTTCGTCACTACACCGCTACATGTACAGGGTTATCATCCATAAAAACATTATAAATATATATATATATATATATATATATATATATATATATATATATATATATATATATATATAATATATATATATATATATATATATATATATATATAATATTACATGATATCTTTAGAGCATTGATTGGGTAAACCATATAGGCTATTTTTACACATCAATAGCATATATTCCATTATGCATGAGATGACATCTGTGTGACTGCCATGCAAACATGTTCCGCAGACTGCTTGTTATAGAACGCCTTTTGTTTTAGTTATTTATTATAAAAACAATGTACATACCATTGATGGCAAGGTTACTTTCTGTACAATATCCTGATGAAGGTGTTTCTGCAAAACCAGAAGAAGTTGCATAGGAAGAATTCAAAGAAGGCTGGGAGTCATTTGGGGATGACGCTGATAGCAATGCTCGGCGTGAAGGAGTCGACAAAACAGATGACGTTGATGGTGGTAAAGGTGGACTGGGAGCAGCGACTAGATTATCATTATTGCTGTCCTCATCAGCATCTTCATCCGAAGAAAGATATTTTCTGTTCACCCTAGGGGAAAAGCAAAGTTTATGAAAACCTATCATTGGTCGACTCTCAGATTCAACTTGGACCAGGAGTTGTATCAATATTCAATAATACATCTTAAAGTTGATTTATGAAATAAAAGTCAATTGAAATTTAAGTCTGTCTGTAGCAGTGCACACTTCATGTAACTTAAATAAATCATTGACATGTAAGGCATAAATTATTCATCAACTCACAATTCTGCCATTCTATCCAACTAAAAACATTCTGGAACATATCCTTTGAAACGCCTATCCCTATCAGAAATGAGAGCAACACACAACTGTGAAGTACTGTATGTCCAGAGCATTCTGTCTGTTAACTTAATAGTCTGCTGTATTGGCCCCAGGTTTATGGCACCCTCCATGATAAAAAGTTTCTGGAGATTGCACAATCAATCTGTCACAGTCGTAAAAATTACCTAGTTTTACCAGTTATTCTGCACCATATGACCTTTTTCCTTGTATCTGGATTTTTGTGTTATCACTGTTTGGCAAAGAATACTGTAGCCATGTAAGAATATGTTATCACACCTTGTTAACACAATAAAAAACCTCACTGTGTCAAGAAGTTGTTGACCTACACAGGGTACTTTGTCAAGTCTGGGTCATTTATAGGTATTGTTTTACAGCATAGGAAAAACGGATTCCGTATCTGAATTCCATTGAAATAAATTATACACACCTCTTTCGTCTTTTATTTGTTGTTTCAGCATCTGACTGCAAGTCTGATGTGTCCTCAGCCCGTATCATCTGCATGCGAGCCTTATCGTATGAATCTGTATAAAACAGGAAAGAACATTAATAATTCCTTTAATTTGCTTCAGCTTTGATATGGAAACATGTTAAAGGTAGTCTTTACAGGCTCCAAATTATTGCATGCTATAACTGCTAGAAGTTTCAAAAGTACTTTTCTGTAGGTCTTTACTCTCCAAATTGTTTTTAGACATTCTACATGAACACACTGAATGTCCCAGTGAGGTAATATTCCTCCTTGGTGGGAATAAAAACAGTTTAGGAATTAAACCAAGGGTGACCATATTTAAATAGCTAGCAAATTGATTAACTACCGCACATGTAGTACCTTTAAAATAAACTGATTTATTTAAATTTCAGATAATTAAAACAACAATTAAGTAACACCATGTTAGATCAATAATGACAGCAACACATCTCACAATTAATTTAATTCTAATGTCAGTTTTGTCACAAGCTGTTCGAGAGATGTCCATTAGCAATTTAGCTTCAAATATGGCTCCTGGAATCCAAAAAGTGTGGACCATTTGCAGATGGTGCATGTATTTTAGTATGTGAATTATCATAAATAAATTCATAAATAAATAAATAAATATGTATATGTATGTATGTGTGTATATATATATATATGTAAATTATATATATATATATATATATATATAGATATATATATATATATATATATATATATACTTTTTTATGTGTATTGTATTCCAAGGATGCATTATTTGCACTCAAATGTTAAAAAGGGAATAAAGTTTGATTTGATTAAGAAAAGTAGAAAACCATTCCCATCTTCCCCTCTTTCATTGTGTGTATGTATGTACAATTTAAAGATACAGTCTCTCTGTTTGGGGTTCGTACCTGTTCAACTTCCCCCACCAGCCTGGAAAAGTTGTTCCCACATTGCATGGGTAATTCATAAGCCTGGAACTACATCTTAAGGAAATTTAAGAACTTTTAAGCAATTTTTCTTGTTTTTAAATTGACCTCATAACTGCAATTTGTTCCCCCAACTCACTGGCTTCTAACTTAGTTCCTGAAAATCCTGATCTGGAAAATTAGATAAATTGTGATAAAATCTGCAAAATTTGCTGATTTTCCTAAACTATAATCTCAACTGGAGTTAAAGAGAAAGCCAGTGCTGTATATTCAACACATTGCTGCAGAAATAAATGGTTTTTTAACTGTACTTACCAGTTCTTGACAATATCCTAATAGCATGAGTCGTCCAGTTGGCGCCTGGGGTTTCCTCCATCCTTACAGATTTCTGGAACCTTAATGTTGACTTATATGGTGGCCAGTAGCAATTACTGTCATCTATACACCAGCTTATTGGTACCATGCTGACTCCATCTTCCTCAGTAAAAACAACAACAGCATACTTTGGTGTTTCCATACTGCAAATTAAAGTTAACAGTAAATAAGTTCACAACTACATATTGTGCAGGAGAGGAATGGCTATCTGTTGCTGTTTTTGGCGCAAAAGTACATACTTGTTAACAATGTCTGTGACTGCAACAACGTGCAACTGGTCAGACAAATTGGACACAGTATAAATCCCTAATATACATGAGTCCAATGGATATGTGAAAAATGAATCTTCACTCATAAATTTCCGAGCTAGAATATAGTCAACATCATTGCTGCGATATATGTTTTGTACTACAACTATGTGTCGAGACTGTTGACTGTCAATTTGTACACAATTGTCCGCTTCGTTAAGTTTTATCGTGTAATCTTCCATGTGGAGCTCTTTATCCTGAAAACATGGCCATCGATTAATAACTGGCAGGGGACCATCATTATGCGGTTTCTGGAGCCTATCATTCTCTTCAACTTTTTTGGGCTCATATGTTTGCTCTGACAATCGACGGATAACTTGCTGCAGTGGTGATGTGGGCTTGCGGATTAGTCTTTTTAAGGATTTCAGAAAATTCTCAAATGGAAATCCTGAAAAATTGTCGAGGGATCCATGTTGCTTAACATCACTGGCTAGATGTGATAAACAATGAACATTGTATGTCAACATGCTCTTGCCATACACAGAACCAAAATGTTGCACAAATAGGACTATCAATTGATGGGCATAATCACAATGTGACACGGACAGAGACGGACTTATCAGAATAAAGATTCCAACAAAAAGTAGTAGAAAATTTTTGTATAGAGTACTTCGTAAGCTGCTGTGCAGGATAACTGGACCTGTATACAAAAGGAACTGCCTAAACTCTGTTGCTTTCCACCGTAAGTATTCCCTCATAGACCTGGGCTTTCGAGCAAATTCACAAGGAATAAATGACCTCAGGGATATTAATGAAGTTGACATGCCATCTATAACACGTGGTCCTAATCTTGTTTTCAATGGACCCTTCATCCACAGCATAATGAGTTTTCTTGTGACACCCAAGCAAACAAGATGCATGTAGTCTTGTGGAAAACACGATACCATCCCTATGCCGAGTCTTAACAATGGAGTTGGACCATGATGGTGATTGATATCTAACATATTTTCAAATGAATGATCAGTACGCTTTGCAGCATCGGTATCTGGAAATGTTACTTTTTCTAAATACACTCCACGTGTGACACATTTGTCACATCCACTGTAACCACTGTGGCCCTTTATATTTTTTATTAAAGCACGTGCTGGTGCATCACACACAAAAGATCTGACTTTGAAATGATATTTATTATCATTATATGTAATTCCTTCATGATTCAAATGTATTGCTTCCTCCACAAAGGCATTGAGGAAATCAAGGTTACGCGGCTTATGTTGTCCATAGAACAAACCTATCACAAAAGGCTTTCGTAAGGGGCAATTAGCAATCATTCCTAAAATTGGCCAAAACTGATCATTTGAACTTTTAAACAGAGGAAGCCCATCAACATTTATTTGAAGCTCTAAGGAAGAATAAACATCAAAATCCACTCTTTTTAGAATTGCTAAGATGCCTTCTTCAATTCCAAAATGATAGTAAGAACCACCAGATACTAAAGTGTAAATATAATTCAATTTAGTGTGCAGTAGCGTTCTGGGGTCCTTCGGTAACTGTGGGTGTTGTTTTCTGAGTATTTCCAAGAGTTCAGCTAGAGATGAATGAGTTATTCCGTTTTGACTAGCCCAATTAGAAAGGTCTAATTGTAAGGTATCTTCTGGAGTGTCACTGAAAGCAACATCAGTATCCGATGATGAGTTAGGGATTTCTCTAAAATCTTCATGTTCACCAAAATTGCACCTTTCACCATCTATGTGTAAATTATCCTGTATATCTGGAGATGTACTCCTTTCACTGTTATTTTCAGATGAAGGAGCATTAGGTAGATCATCCTTTGGATAATAAGTGAGAATAGTATTACTACTTGGAATTCTTTCACTAAATTCAACTGTGTCATCATGCAGCTCAAAGTTGTTGTAATCATTATTGCATGTTTCTTGTAAAATAGTGTTGACATGCCCATCAACCTCATTTTGTATTTTCCTTCGTTTAGTTCGCCCAGGGATTTCAGAAAGGTCCATTTTTTCTGTTAATATACTGCAAAAGAAAACACCCAAAAACAACAACCTACCTTTATTCTGTATTCATTACTTACAATGACAATCGCCACTTCAATTGAATTTAATGTCAATTCCATTTCATTTCCAATTCCTACAGTGCCCCTATAAGGTCAAATCTACATCATCAAATGCAGACAAATCATGTAATTTGTAAAGTTACTTTGTCTGCAGAGCTTTTTAAAGAGAATAATAACTGGTAATTACCCTCCGCTTTCTCAAACTTGTATCTACTTTCATTGCCATTAAATTCACCTGGGAATACAAGAGGGGCAAATCGAACCTAAACTACCTCCACTAACTGTGCTTTCAATGATTTATTGCCAAGGAATTTTAAACAGTTCCCCACAACACTGTAAACTTTTAACCCTTTAAAGTAACTTTCCATAGAGTTAAATAGTGGCACGCAGTATAGACACAGAATAGGGGCAGTTCAGCTTTTGGGCAAATGAACTTCACTTTAACCGAGGATCACTTCAATATAGGAGGTTATTTTCTTGGAATTCATGCACAGAATGATTCACCAGAAACTGAGCACATGGAATAGACCCAATGCAATGATTGCAAATTGACAGTAACCAAGAAAAAAGCAACAAGAGGAGATAAGGCAGCCACCATTTTTTAGTAGACTAGAGAGTAGAGGCTAGATATGGAATATTTTTCATCATCATGTTGCATGGTTGGTATCACTATACTCCACAGGAAGTAAACATTGAACTTTAATGCCGATGATCTATTGTTCTCCAAAAAGCTTAATTTTTCACATAACATTTGAAGCCTAAGCACTAAACATTAAATCCCCAAAAAATTATCCACCAACCCATTCCTGATAAAAACAACCATACATATTCCCTAATAAAGTTTTATCATTTGAGTCTTTACCCTTTTTAACTAGACCTAGCTAGGGGCCTATATACAAATTAAACAGTACATTATTTCTCAAAAGTTATGGATGACCTGGATTTTTCAATACTGTAAGTTGTAACATACCAAATGATTTAAAATTAGGCCTAGCCTAGTAGTAGTATTTAGGAATATGATATTTAAAAATAGGATTCCTTCCATAGTCATCTAGGCTACTATTATTTACAGTATTAACCTAGATAGCAGTTTTCTTCTGATACAGTCGGCAAACAGATTTTTCGGCATAACATTGTGTAACCTAGCTATTATATTATACAAGCAAGATCATTAGTTTACCTTTATGTGTGATCGTTATTGCGTAAAACTTAGGCTTAGCCTAACATAATGAAAACCTACAAATGTAGGCTAGGTGTAATTTATACACCGCGAAAGGCTTCTCATTAACTTATAGCGATACATTCTAGCCTAACGCTAGATTACGTCTAAGTTTATTTAAAAAAATAGTCACTTCAAATACTTGCGAAATCAATTATGTACAACTGTCAACCCTTAATAAGAAAAAAAAGGTACATACCTCTTAAGCAAATTTGTATCAGCTAGGATTTTCAAAAGAATAGATCAGGATATCCAACGTCGAAAGAATTGTAACGCACTACGAAAGCGACCACTTTTCAAACTAGCTGCTATATCTGAAGACACTGAGCATTGCGGTTTAGCGATTGGATGCCAGTTATACTAGACTCGTTCGATCAGTGAAAAATGTTTTCTGAACTGTTTTCTCTCAACTACGCTAAATTGTTGAATAATAAATACTTCTTTGGATAGTTGAAATTTATTAAAGTATTTGGAAATCGCTTGTTACGTTTAATATTGCTAAATATTTATTTCAGAATTTGAATTTGTTGAAAAGATTATTCTGTAAGTGTTCCTGTGGTTAGGGTATTACCCGCCCATTTTTCCAAATGCTTGCCAACATTTCTTCATGCGGTACCCGTCAGACTCGTTCGATCAGTGTTTTATTTTATTTTTTCCCCTTCAAATATATGTAGTGTATGATAATATATATTACACTGGATGGTAAGCAAAAAAATTTAACAACTTTTGTTAGCTCAATTTTTAATTACCTTAAAGCTATTGGAGAATATAGGTTTTATAGCAAAACTATTATTTTGTTTGTGCTAGTGTGGTAAGGTAATTTCCCGCCAATTCTGCACAAAAGCTATCCAATATTTCCTTCCGGCGGTACTGCTGTCGGCATTCCGCTGGACTTACAAGCCAGCTGTAATATCTATCGGTCCGTTAGCGGACCACCAGCGGTTGCCTAATTACGTATTAGCCCAGCCGCACCTAAACCTGTCCTATATAGTACACAAAATCCAAGTATTCTTAAGTTTCTCTCCACAGGAACAAGTATATACAAAAAGAACAGGTAAAATAGTTTAATAGAAACTCATCTTTAACTAAACTTTCATATAGAAACGTAAGATTTGGACAGCCTGACCCGACGGTCAATGTGTATGTGTGCTTGTGTAAATTGCATAATGACTTTCATAACATACAATTTTTGGGAAATTTTCTACGTCGTTACGCTGTCGGTCTGCTGTCGGAATTCTGCTAGGTTTATCCAAGCAACAATGTCTATCGGTCCGATGGCGGACCTACAGCGCGTAACCGCCGGCTTTTTTACGACGTCGATACGCTGTTGGTCCGCTGTCGGCATTACGCTGGGTTTTTACAAGCAGTAATGTCTATCGGTCCGATGGCGGACCTCAAGCGCGTAACCGCCGGCTTTTTTACGACGTCGGTACGCTGTTGGTCCGCTGTCGGCATTACGCTGGGTTTTTCCAAGCAGTAATGTCTATCGGTCCGATGGCGGACCTCCAGCGCGTAACCGCCGGCTTTTTTACGACGTCGATACGCTGTTGGTCCGCTGTCGGCATTACGCTGGGTTTTTCCAAGCAGTAATGTCTATCGGTCCGATAGCGGACCTCCAGCGTTTTACCGCCAGCGTTTTTACGCCAGCGGACCGCCAGTGTGATGCGTACTGGGATGTTGATGGTGTTTCCACCATTTAAACAGTTGGCAGTCATTTTTTAATGCAGTCAATTGGTTGTTTATCGATTATATAACATTACCGAAGTCATTGCTTATTGGTATATACTCTGAGTTTGGTGTTTATTTGTGTATGCGAGACACGGATGATGATCAGTCACATTTTTCCTTTTTCAAACATTGTTAGCATTTTACCTTGTGGTAATAGTGGATGTGTTCTTTCTTTTTGTTATAGATTGAATAAAACTTATACAATAACAGGATTTCCAGACTGTAGTAGTCCTTCTTTTCATTGCGCCAGTTTAATAACAATAGATGGGGACATGGGAAGTGATCAGGAGGGGGAGGGTAATAATGGTGGAATTATACTGCTATGGGTCTCAAATCAATGCATTAGCTTTAAATTACTTTTGTTTGTTTTAAGTTAACACTTCTATGCCCGATCATTCATCTTCTAGGCTCAATAAGTTGACCCTTAATTAATCCCCTCAATCACCCCCCCCCCCCCATAGAAATATACTGGCATCTGTGACTGACTGTAGCTACAGTATTATTCATTTTTCAGTAATACTGTTCAACTGTGTCAAACAGTTATTGTTACTAGGTTTCTAACCTCTCCCTGTATCCACCAACATAAATCATGATTGATTAGAATCAATCTAAAATAACCAAACCTAAAACAATAGAACATTGTTCCTGATTCAAATCCATGTAAATTTTACACCCTGCTTACACCCGGTCATATTTACCACCCCTCCCCACCCTCCTCTCTTTCTGTATGTAATATTGCTATTAATTTAATTCTGCCTTAATCCCAGACAAAAGTTAAGTATTAAGTTAGAATCCAAACATAATAACAACCAGGATGTTTCTGTTGTATTTTTTTCTCTTAGTTCAACTGTTATTGAAAGTTAGTTTAATAAATTAAGAACACAGAAGGCTCAGAGATCATCCAGGCCTAAGAAGTTGTTATTCTTTTCTCTGTTTGTGGTTTCTCTTTTAATTTCTACTCTTGCTCTTTATTCTGTTTATTTTAATTTGTTAATTTCATGTTATTCTCTTGTATTATCAATAGGACCATTGTAGGGTAAGATAGTAGATTAACAATTATTTAATGTTCATTAATTCTAGTGAATATAATCATACTCTTTTGTCTTTGTGAAGCTTATTGCTAATGTTTCAGGGAAAATGTTTTGTTTTTTGGCTATAAATTACCATTTTATGTAAAGTCTATAGCATATTCAATTTTTATTTGGTTTAATTGATGGACTTCATTTGATTTAAGTCTAATCATATCTGGCTATATTTATTCTGTAATATAGTTTACATGAATGATGGAATGTAAGTATATATAGACCTTCCATCATAACTAAACTACTTCACAGAATTACTAAACAGAAAAGAGTTTATTATCAACTTAGAGAAATATATGCCAGTTAATAAACTGAGATTCTAATTAAATTTCCCTAAAAATTCAACAATTAAGCATCACACCACTTATTAAATCAGTCTGAATTTGTTTCTATTTTCTATTTGTTTTTGTAAATCTTCAACAGATTCTGTTTTTTTTTATGTTTAGTATTAATTTATTGTCTTCATTAATTGTTTATAACTATTATCTTATTAATTATTTACATATATCAGTGTATGGTTACTTGTTCATTTTACTCAAAGGTTCTTTCAGATCATCTGATAGACAGCATTAACATTGTAAGTAATTAAACCTGCTAATGAATTAATCAATTGTTAATTAATGTCATCTTAATTGGCTTTATAATTCATGAGAGATGGAACATTCACATCTCAAGTCCCTCAGTTAGGTATTATTTTTGTTATTATTATTTATTTATAAGTGTTACCTTGTTTCAATTTCAGAATCACCTTTTGTTGACCTACAATTGAAGATTTAATTGATAAAATAATAACAATGGTTTTATAGGTCACTACTCCAGTCCCTTCACGACATTATCTATGTTATTACTAGTACTAATAATTCATTTTTAATTTGTTTGTCAAATTCAGGTGCAAGGTCTCACATTGTTCACAATATAGTTGAAGATGTTAAAACATTAACAATTCTGTTAAACTTAGATTTGGTTAATTCCACGATATCCTTTTAAGTTGTACTTACGTCATGATTGGATGCTTTCACCAGGACCTCTATGACTGACCTCTGTACTGACTCACTGGTCCTGTTATCGATGGCCACAGTATCTGAACACAGCGATTTAATTGTCTGGATGTCATCAGCCTGTGAAATAAAGGAATATTTATTTATTATTATGATATCATGATATAATCAGAGCACATGTTGTAATACTACTCTACATAACAATAAATCATTCATCTGTGACAGTCCTGGTATATTTGGTGAAACTCTTGTCAGTTTCATTGAATTATTTCTTACATCAATTTCAGGGTATATAAAGACTTCTGATGACAATAAGAAGTAGGAATAACCAAATTTTGACTTTATTGGAAAACCCACGAGAAAGAGAAATGACTTAGACAATTTTCTTATCTTTCATTTTATGATCAAATGTGTTAACAAATGCCGCCCTAATTATTTCACAGCTACTGAAGAGTGACTGAAGAGTGTTGGAAGGGTTTAAGTTATTGGGAAGGAGAGGAAGTGATTCACAAAGCAATATCACTCATTAATATTCATCTTCTACTGTTAATTAATATCACCCTAATTATTTCACAGCTACTGAAGAGTGACTGAAGAGTGTTGGGTGGGTTTAAGTTCTTGGAGAGGAGAGGAAGTGATTCACAAAGCAATATCACTCATTAATATTCATCTTCTACTGTTAATTAATATCCCTTTAATTATTTCACAGCTACTGAAGAGTGACTGAAGAGTGTTGGGTGAGTTTAAGTTCTTGGGGAGGAGAGGAAGTGATTCACACAGCAATATCACTCATTAATATTCATCTTCTACTGTTAATTAATATCACCCTAATTATTTCACAGCTACTGAAGAGTGACTGAAGAGTGTTGGGTGGGTTTAAGTTATTGGGTAGGACAGAAAGTGATTCACAAAGTAATATCACTCATTAATATTCATCTTCTACTGTTATTTTGTTTCTATATAGTTAGAGGTTGAATCTAACAAAGGATTTTATTATAATATTCCTTCAATTTTCAGATTATGCTGCTTGTTAAAACCAACCTTCCTCCATTCACCAGATTGTAGATCAAGTTGACTGACATGGCTCGGCCATAGGACTGTGAGGAAAGGAACCAAAAAAATACAATTTACTTAAAATATATTTGTATTATATATTGAATGAACTAGGCAACCTGGTTTTACCATTAATATAGCCAGTCACTTTGGGATGTTGCCAGTCTTGCCAGGGAAGTATAATTTTACTTTCAATTCCTTGTCAGGAAGCAAGAGCACAAAGCAATAGGAATTACTGAGACACAATTGCTTCATGTTTTATTTAATATTTCAACAATAAAGGTGAAGGATTGAGTTATTATGTGAGGGTAGGGTGAGATGGCAAGAAGTGAATGTTTGAATGTTTATGAACAGCTCCCTCAACATCCATGCTAAAGCCTTCACTGAGTAGTTTCGTTTTTCTTTGTAAAATTCATTGAATTGGTCGACTTTGTTTCTCATGGGAAATATTTATTTATCAGTGAATATCTCTCAGATCATAGCATCATATGTTGAGTGAGTTAGGACAACATTGAGCATTTCATTAAATTTATAGTCAGTGCTATGATTGAGGGAGGAAGGTTGTGGAGGGAAATGGGGGGGGGGGGGGGTAAAATGCTACCTCTTCTGCTAAGTAATCTGCTAGGGGAAGTCTGAATTCAAGCAGTCTTAGCCAAGAAAATCCAATCTTCAGCCTGGTTCAAGTTAAGTAAAACCTAGCCCAGCACCTTGTCACACTACAATACCAAATACAACCCAATATAGCACTGACAAGAGGTACTAGGGTAACAGGGCTTCATCATTACCCCAGCTACACACAAAATGTCCCTAATCCAAATGAACTTGAGGTATTGAAAGTCAACTCAAGGACAATGTTTGAATTAGATTTGTTACTTTATACAGAGTATTGTTACACTGATTAAAAGATAGTCAGGTAAAATGTTGAATCCTAGTCTAAATATTATTTAACATTTATCTTTCATCTGTAATGACCTTACTTGACCTGTAAATAAAATACCTTTAATCTGCCTTGATTTTGCTGTTTGCTGTATTATCCCAGGTCTGATGAATTCAGGCAGTTCACAGTTGAAGAACCTGTAACAGTAAAGGTAAAAATACAAAGCAATAAAATGACTTTAATTAGTATACTTTAATATCTATTTAACTAATTTATTACATCCATACATCTTAACATTAGTTGTAGAGAATGATTAACATTAGTGATTTACACAACAGCTAATCATGTTATATCAAGGTACTTGTCAATCAAGTAAATTAAATTAGATACAGCAGAGAGGTAACCTATCACTCTCCAGTGGTTCTTTTGGTTAAGTAACATTGCTGGGTGGGGGGGGGGGGGGGGGAGGTGCAGGTGAGTAGGTGTTCATTGCACATGAAAGAAGACACATTGTGATTTAGTATATTTTATCTCCTCTTCACAAGAAAATTCATTAACAAATTATCAAAAAAAGGCTTAACTATCAATTCCTCTGAGCGTGAGTAGAAAGCGTTAAAGGAAGTCAGTATAGGCCCCAAATTATAGTTTGCTATAATTGCTAGAAGTTATCAAAAAGTACTTTCCTGGAGTTCTTTACTCTCCAAATTGTTCTCAGACATTTCTAAGGAACACACAAAATGACTGAATGTCCCAGTTAGGAAGATTTCCTCAAAGGTTGTAATCAAACCGTTTAAGAATTTTGACCAAAGGTGACCATATTTGAAAATCTAGCATATTTAGGCCAATACAACATACCTTTAAAGGAGAAATAAACCCTAGTTTTTTTTTCATCCATTCTTACGTTTTGACAGATGGTCTTTCCAGTAAAAGCAATAAAAAGACATAAAAATTCCTTCTTTGAGATGAAAAAACGATTTGAATGTCGTTCATGTGTCGCGCCATTTTGTTTGAATGGAGCCAGTTCCGTGACGAAAGCCAGCCACATGCACTGATCTGTACACACATGGCGTATTTTAAGAAAAAAATAGTTGCCAATCCCTGAATTAATTAAATTTGTACTTTCAACAATAGTAATGAATAAAATATAGATCAAAAAATAAAGTTTGTCTTTATTGATCTGTACAAAAAACTTAAAAAGTGTTTAAAATTTATTACTTGTAACGAGTATTGGTAAAAATATTAATATTGGGATCATTTCAATGATTTGATTTCACCGTGTTTAGATTGCTTTCACCGCATACTCAGTCCTAGCGATAGCGTCACTTACATCCATCATCGCACTCCAAAAGTTAAATCATTTACTGTCGATCAATTATCTTGAAAAAAGAAAATGGAAGCCTTTGGATTAGAAGCATATCTTTTCGAACCAGAATATTCAGAGGAAGAACTGAGACATCGAGAAGAGGAGTTAAGCAAAGATTCAGTCCGCGACTGTTTGTGATGTTGGCTCGAATTCCGTTGCAGATACGAGTACCAGTTCCGCGAGCCACTGCGAAGAATGGTGTCTGTGTGCACTCTGTTCGCCATTGGAAAGCGAAAAGGAAAGGGTATGCTGCCATGGATTGTTCGCAGAAAAAGCTGTGTTGAACGCAGGAGAATGTCTAACCAATAGCCCTGAATTCTCTCAGATATGTTTGCAGCCAGTAAATTTAGAACTATGCTTTGTAAATTTCTTGAGGTACAAGAAGAAGGATCCTACGGCTGCTGAGAACATGACGAACAGGTAATGTACACAAACTAGCATAGCAAGGCCCTAAACTTGTTATATACAATGTCAAAAAGTATGAAGTGTGGAAATCTTCATCATAATGAAACAAGTACACGTTTGAGTGATTTTGGTTCCCCAACTTATCAGTGGATTATTTTGCTGACTCAATGTGGGAAGCCTTAAAGTGGCAAATAACACTGAGTCCACGGGAGCAGGCTATTCTACCCCACCTTTATCACACTTCAGTCCAGATTTTGTTGATGATAAACCGACAGACAGAAAGATAATGTATGTTAGTCTATATTGTAAGAGTTGTACAGTGTGGTTTTGCAGATGATCAGATTTTGAGATGTAATAGTCACAGTGTCCGGTGATGAAACATTTACTGCGAGTCTGATTGAATTTGAAGCCTTCTTAAGCTGTTTGAACTCAGTTGGTGCACACTGAACACTACAATATTTCTGTTACTGTACAGCATGTTTAAGAGCACACCCATGTAACATTCTACACTTTTGGCATTGAAAAGTATATGTGTGTGTATGTGTCAATTTGTCCATTGCAGTAAAGTGGTAGCCTACATACTTGGTACTTTTTTGTTGATATGGAAGCCTAAGTTGCATTTGAGAACATTTTTTCTATAAGCCATCGGTACTCCCAAGAGTTCAATGCTTTGCCAAAGATAGCAACATTTCACATATATACCACTTTACGTACACATAAACTTTGCCAATCCATTACTCTAATCCTTGAACTTTCCTCATGTCCCCCCCCCCCCCCACCCTTCCCTTTCAAAGCCTTGAAATACCTTGATCAAGTACTACAGAAACAGCATGAAAATTAAAATTTTCATTTCTTGTTCTTTTCCTTTGCAGACAAAGACGTCTAATGGCATATAGACAGCTGGCTCTGTGGTCAAATTATTCTGTTCCTCTGGGTAAAGGTGTGAGGATTGTGCTCCCTTCATGCTGCGTTGGCGAAATAAGAAGCCATTTCCCTGAAGATTCCCATGAACAATACATTGGATTTAGGGAGGTTACTGAGGCATTGCAATTAGAGTAAGAAATGAACTTTAACCGCTATTGACCGTTGCTTGGAAGGCTTCCTCTCAACTACTTTGTTACTTTTATATGTATCTGTGTGGAGTTTGTTAAATAGTTTATGCATCAATAAAGATATATTGGTTTGCAAGTATACCTTACAATTTTTAGTCATCTCCCATTTTTGAATTTTCATTGTCAGTTTACCATAGGTGCCTTATGAAATGAAATGCTATGCCGTCGGTGATGATGACATTGAGAACTTGGCTGAAAAGAACTCTACAGACCAGCTTTATAAATGTACAAAATTCACCATCCATGTTGGCTGTCAGAGAAAGACCTCCCTGGCAGGGCAGTAGCCAGAGTTGGATGCTTTGGGGGCACATAACTGATAAGTCATCGGCTTTTTGGGTGAGGGGTCTAAGGGGATGGGTGATTTTTGCTTGAATCTAAGGGGCTAATATACAAAATGGTGGACTTACTGACATAAGTTCAAATTCAACCAAACCTTTGGAAAAAATTGGGTGTGCACTTGCCCCCCCCCCACCCCACCTTCCGGTGGCTACGTGCCTGCTCCTCGGACTGTTCAAGATATCTGGAAGCTGTATTCAACCTTTAATATTTTTTCCCAAAAGTATGATACTAATCATGAACAGAAAAAGTACTTGAACAACAGTAAATTCTATCTCTATATATATAAATCTTTATTACACTTTTGTCAATGGTCTATCCTTAGAATGAAAGACACTACTGTACGTAGTTAAATAAAGACTTGACTGGACGGGCGTTTACTACAGTACATTGAAGCTGCTCTACTAATATCAGAAAGAAAGAAAGAAAGAGGGAATTTAGTACAAAATAAAATCCTCTCCATGCAGGTTATGTAAAAAATGAGAGATCCTTCACATCATGTGAATTTTCATCTTTGCACTTAGTTACTGTTAAGGTGAATATAATACAATTTAAGTAATGCAATAGGTTGAAGTCATTTAAATATGTACACTACAGTAGAAGAATAGATTAAAATGGCAAGGATATCCTACATATTGCTGTACTTGTTTCAAGAACACCCACACAAGTGCTTTGCCATGTACAAAATTAAAATCTGGATGAATGCTTTGCAACCATTTCTTCTTTCTCTGGTGCAGGCACAGGAGCAATATTGGGGGCAGGGGCTTGCTCAATGGCCCCAATCCTTCGATCTTGTTTCCGTTTGATAACACCTGCCATCATTGTAGACAGATACTCAAAACTTTTCTTTTCATAAATTGGTTTGATCACCCACTGCTTCTGAATTTTAGAATAACACTTCTTAAACTGAAGTTCCCCTTTTACACTAGAACCTGTTCGAGGCTGCTGAACAACAGCATGGGACCTTCCCACATTATGATTGTGGTCCATGGCAGCTAATTTGAGTCTAGCAGACATATAAGGGTAATCAAATTCAAGCCTCTTAGGGGCATACTTCAAAACTACATTATGGTAGACCTCTAATGCCCCGGTATGCATAAATTCTGCCAAATATTTGAGGTCATTCAATAGACGTTTGCTCAAAATAATTTTGTTGAGAGCATTATGTGCAGGCGAGCCATCCACTAACCATCTCTTGCGACGACTGATCTCTGGATCAATAGGTTGGTGGCAACATTCTTTGAATGACTGAAAACGTTCATCATCATGCCAAGAATGTTTACCTGTTATGTGGTGAGAAAGAGACATCCACATTTCGAGTAACATTGAGGGATCTTTTCCACAATTTCTACTGCAACACCAGACATAGTTATTAATAGATTTAATCCAACACTCTATGTCCTCATTCCCCTTTTTCTTGGCAATTTTTCGTAGTTTTGAACTAATATTTTTGGCTAAATGAAAAACATCAAAATTGTGTTTGACACCTTGATGATTATCTTTCATTAATTTCCTGATTGAGACATGCCTGTCAGAAGCAAACTTTTCAACACTGAGTTTATGGTCATTCAGGACCCTAGAAAAACATCTGGTAAATCCAACAGCCTCCATTTTGACAGAGGAACCGGTCTCAGATACTTGCACCAATTCAAAGTCTACAACTTTTTCGGACTCTATGTCCATTAATGTGTAGCTGCAATATTTTGCGGAGTAACCAGGAGAGTCACAGCGACCATCTCCGACCATACTTAACGGTTTTCCTTTAAGGCTACTTACTAACGAAGACTGGTCTTTGACCCAAGATGAATTTATCTCTGGAACGAGGTACTGCCTCTGAATATCAAAAAATAATGTTGGTGAAAATAACTTCAGGTTTAAAAGGTTAGCAAATGACAAGATGCGTTGATACGTTAGGCCAGAATACATAATGGAAGCAGCTGTCAATAAATTACCTACAGGCATCTTTCCTTCCAGGGGTTGTGATGCCCATTTCATCACCTCATGCCCAGAAATACACTGAAGAGTTACCAATAATCCAGTACCCACCACTACTTTTCTTATAGTTTCTACATTGCAATAACAATCATCACATTTAATTTTGTAGAAAAGTTTGTCCAGACAAGAACCAAACACTAAATACTTGTCATCTGCCACCACTCTCTCTGGGAAAGGAGTCTCCTCAGGAAACTTACAGGCCATCTCGTCAATTTCATCATCATCATCATCATCATCACCTGGAAAGTAGGTGGGGTCCTTGACCAAGTTATCAGTCTCATCAAAGTGGGATGTTGATGTTGACGGCTCATTGCAAGCGCCTGCCTCTATATTCTCGGCTTGTAGTGAGAGTGAAGGCACATCTATGGGTAGTGGCACTGATGGCTGTCCTTGGGGTCGGGGCACTGCATACACATGGTCGTGGTCAAGGGCAGTAAGGTTGACCATAACATCAGGGCATGTCGCCTGACTCTCCACATCCACTGTGTGTTGAAGACTTTTGTCAGTCTGTGTTGCAACATTGCAAGAGGGATTGGTAATGAGTTTCTGAAAAATAAAATGTTTAAAGCAGGCATCAATTATCTGTTTGCTACACATATTTAATGGAATTGACATGGCTGTAGTTGAGTCCAGTTAGTTTGAGTCCAGGTACGGTCCACCTGGTCAGAGTCCAGGACAAGCCGAGTCCAAACCCCCCAATGCTGAGTCCAAGTCTACCCTAGTCCAGTTAAAATGTGATTTTTGTAAAATGAAAGGTCCCTATAGATGCAAAATGTTAAGATGTTTTGTAACTTTCTAGCAACAACTGGGGAAGGGGTATAACAGGTCACCCCCTCCCCTTTGAGGATTTTTGTATTTATATTAAAGGATGCTTAGATACAAAATGGTGAGATGTTTTGGAACTTTCTAGCAAAAAATGGGGTGACATATTGTGTTATGTCCCCTCTAGCCCAAAAAGTTTTTTTTGGGGGGGGGAGGGGGGACAAGTCCCTGCTTGCCCCCAGGATCTGCGCCCATGGCTGTAGGTAAACTTTAAAATTACATGAGCTTTGGCTTACTCACTGGCATCATTTGGCGGCTCCAAACTGACTGCTCTGTAGTTTTTCTTTTTGCAGGTGGTGGTGTTCCTGACGTGCCTGGTGTTGTGCTATCAATCCCCTCTTTAGGCGGGTCAAGCAAGCTAGCAACATCCTAACATGACAAACAAAAGCAAGACATAAATTACAGTGCACAGTTACAGTGTACAGTGTACAGAATAAACAACAATTATGTACCCCTTTTATTCTTTTGTATGTATAGAATGTTCATATCTGTACTTGTTTTATTTTTTGGGGGCATGGGGTAAGGGATTGCAATAAACATCTTGAAGGAGGTAAAATATTAAATACATGTTATTTTCAATACATCAGTAAGAAATTTGGGAGACAAGAATGTGCTACAGGATAATTTTGAGACAGGTGAGTGGCAATGCCCCACCCCCCCCCACCCCCAAACATTCCCCTGACTATGCCACTGTAGTGATGGGAAGGGAAGAGGTATACTTTAGTACTAGTGATCCAAACACTAACTAATTGTTTTGGTGTTAAAAACCACATAAGAATTAGAACCTTGGCTTGGATACCAAAGGTGTGAAGATAAAGAGTCTTTTCTCTCAAGCTTAGTGATTGCATAACACCTTGGTAAAATCAGTCAAGTTTATCTCCTGAATGATATAAAAAGGTCAACAGACCTTGTTACATCAAGTGTGTGATAAGTAGGAGGCAGGTTGAAACTTGTGAGGAACATCTTAAGAAATCTAATTAAGTGTTTATCTGAGGGGAAATTTTCCCACAACAGACTCCTATTGCAAATAGTAGCTATAGGAACTTCAGTACAGGGATGTGGTACTGTGTTTATTAAATAATGAAGCAACAGAAATCATATATATATATATATATACCTGTCAAGAAACAATTAAAACAGTGTATACCAAAAATGCAGCTGGGGGGCAAAGGTAGTTCAAACTTTGCCTAAAATATTTCAGAGGGTAGAGTACTTTATTCATAGGGTTATTCATATGCTGGTTGTACCTAAATTTCAACTTCTTAAATATTTTTTTTATCCTGTATGATGCACTCTATAAATGTGCTTTTAATTCTACTGGGACCTATTCCACTTCACTGAGTCACTGTTTTAAAATCATAGAGTAAAATAACATATGTATGTACATGCTTGCAACTGTTCTGTAGTATAGAAGCTTAGAGTAACCTAGCCCACAACTGGTTAGGCTAAGCATTTGCTTGTGTATGCACTTCAAATGCTTTCACCATGTTTCTTCGCTACAATTAGGCTGGGCTACGTCATCATGTACATTCTGAGAAAATTTGTAAGCATGCAAGTTTTAATGTTAATCCCCTTAGAATTTATGCAAATCTTTCAACCAAAACACTAAAACTGGAAGTTATGAAAAGAGGAGCAAAAGCCTATTATCGCGTTGGTAGCTTGGACCGATGTGGGCGATTTTATCATTAGGCTCTCTAGTCTGAGAGGCAATGGGTATTGCTTTGCCGCAGAGGAAAGCACACAAGTAGCGATGGCCTAAGTTAGACTAGGCCAGGATAACGATATTACTGCACATAGCGTAGTCTAGCCTAGGTTACTTCGTTAAATAGGCTGGGCCAACTTACTTTTTTCAGAGACCTTTTCAAGGCTCTATTCGAACGAGCAGAGTCTCCTCTCGGTTTTCTGTGAACAAAAACCTCTGGCACAGCATCTGGTTTTAGTTTTTTTCTGGGGGGTTCTCCCATCAATCGAGCACGAAGATCCTCTTCGAAGCATTCTGGCCGAAAATGGTCCTCGCACACAACTTTATGCGATCCAAATTTGAACTTATCGACCGTGTGTCCGGTCCCAATATTGTTCAGCCACCTCACTGAAAGTTCCCTCTTTTCTGGATATTTTATTCCATCTGGAATAACGTAATATCTTTTTCCTTTTTCTGCTCCCTCTTCCCCTCTTCGATTAACACAACCAAAGGCTTGGCATTCAGGCATTTTGACTGGCGAAATAAGCTAAGCAAGCTGCTTGAACATAGTGTGAATATACTATAACTCGTATAAACGCTGTTTTGTTTTGAAGTTACGATGTGGCTGGTGTACGTCACTTTTGAAGCGCCCTCAATACTCAAAGTAACAAGATGGCCGTTGTTCAAATGGGTAAAATAAAATAATTGGGAAATTCGCGTAAAATTCAGGGAAACTTTATTTTGCTTAGTTATTTCAGAAATGCAATGAGAAAATTATTCCCTATCGCATATACACTTAAAAACTCATAGTTTATTTCTCCTTTAAATAGAGCCATCACTGATTTGTTATTGCTTGGTCAATAGTTCAACGTTTAAAGTCCTGATAGAGTAGTTTAGCTGTTAAACGTGTTCAGGTTTGATATAGAGTTGTTTAGTAATAAAGGTAATTTGCATACATTCTATTTAAATATGGCATAACTAATTGATTTACTTTGTTTCCATCCCGGTACACAAACAATCCCCAAATGAATAAGTATTCAGATTGTGATGCTCACCACTTGTCTCTCATCATTAAAAGTGTCCTAGACTACCAATCAGCTGATTTTATTATCTTATATTCAGCATCACTTCCCAAGAACTAACTCAGTCTGAAGACATCACAGCAAATAATAACAGAAATAATTATTAGTACCTGACACTCAGTTTGCTTTTCTTTGATTTACTCACCAAATTTCTCTGAATTTCTCAGACTGTATTCCATAGTTCAATAGTCCTATGATGTTATCCTCACTAATGAGGTTCCCGTATCCCTCATTTATCGATATCTTCTCCAGTGATGAGAGGGGTGGCAAGCAAAGACCAGATTCAAGTAGGATGTCACCATGTTGGACCTTATTGAAAGAGCCTCTGAGAAAAAGGTCACATATTGGTATCTGTAAAGAGGTAATTATAAAAACAAAACATATGGATTTAGTGTTGGTTCAGTCTAATCTTGTCATCAATTATTATGTTGTCGTACTTACAGTAAGACAATGCAAAACACCAATTAAGGTAACATAAACAATATTAAAAAAGCTATCAAAAAATACAAATGAACAACTTAGTAAATAAACTGAATATGACAGGTATGATTAATTAAGCATACTTATCAATTTAATTTAATCTGAGAAACATGTTAGATGTTTAGTTTCAGTAATCATCAGGCATAATGAGAGGTACCTGGGGATCTGGGATTAATTTGAGACAGGGGAAATATCGGGGGAATAAAAATGGGGGCAAGAATAATGCCATGGGATAAAGAGTACAATATAGTCCTACTTTCATTGTATTTATGGAGAAATAAAGTGTAGGAAGTTGATGACATCAATGTCAGCCCTGGGCACCTCTCTAATGAATCAACTTTTAGAAGTTTAAATCAAAATTATATATACCTCCTACTCACTATAGAGTAAGAATTTCCCGTGTCTATGTCCGTTTGGACACAGGAGTTGACTAAGACATGTCAGTTAAGGTGACCAGATGTCAAAATCAAGGACAGTCCTCATACAGTATGTGCCATCTTCAGGTTAATAGTGTCCCCCAAATTGAACAATAAGACTTGAAGCTACCTTCAATGTTTTGCCATTGGATTTTTATCTTGAAAAAATACCTGTTTCTGGTTGAGGTGCTGTAACATTGGGTATTTGAAAACCTAAAACAACCAAAACACTGAGAGACCTTCAAAATGCTTTCTTTTAAATGTATATCAACATAAGTAGAGGATCATGATGGGGCGAGGGATTCAACATAAATACCATGTCTCAGGATTTTCCAGGTAAAATATGGTTATCTGAAATTTAAGTGTTAATTAGTAAGCCGAGCTTACTTGATCATAATGATAATAGTGAAAAGGAAACAAAACCATGAAAGAAGAAGCCGGACATTTAGAAATAAAGAGCAAACCACACACAAAATCAAGATGCAGAACTGTGTGTAAAATGTGTACACTCTACAAAATATAATAAAAGATTAAAATTGTGCCTTGTTATTTTGTGCAAATTCACCAATTCAAAAACGTTAATGTAAAATTAATTTCATAAATTTTGCAATATACTTTAAATGTTACAAGCATTCTCATTCCTCGGTGTTTAAAACACCAAATGTAGGCCTACCAACTCCTATGGCCCCCACCCAAAAGTGCTCTACATGTCTGTGTTAACAACTGCTTGACAATGTAGGCCTACTAAGGCCTACAGACCTTCTGCAAAGGTACTGTAGGTAAGGTTTTTTCTTCCTAATATTACTGCCATCCCCTGCCTGGCTACATGACATCAACTATAGCCTATTGTGGCATATTGTGAAAGAAATGTGTCTGGCTGGGCTCTGCATGGGATGCTCTGAGTGAAGATGCAGAATGAATGAAAGAGAAGGCTTAGCTAACCTAAGTTGACTGCAATGAACAAATTGATTCATTATATTACTAGTGTTAGGCTAGGCAGCAAACTCATGTCAGCTTTGCTCATAAATACATAATAACTAGTTTGGACAAAATGGACATAGAAACCCTTTTAATGTAGCCTAGGCTAGCAAGGTCTAGATACATGAGGTAATGGACATGGCTTTAGGGGAGTAACTTCTGGTATCACATTGAAAAGTGATATTTAAAATCTTCATATTGCTATACAATTACAATACTAAAAATGTATCACAGTGTTTGTACACAGGAATCATGTTATATCACAGATCAGAGAGCCTTTAAAACTGCAACACAAAATGTTAATATTAAATATTCCCTGGCATCTCACATAGGTTAATTTCTCTTGAATTTTTTCCCTTTTTCAGAATGTGAGTTACACGCTGGTGATGAAAAATACACACAGTGACACAAGAGATCACCTACAGCCTACAGATACCATGATAGCCTGTAGGCCTAGCCTTGGTTATAAAAGATCATCAGTAGGTTAATAGATAAACACACACATTGACACAAGTCAAGAGATCACCTACAGTCTACAGATACCATGATAGCTACTAGGCCTAGCCTAGGTTATATAAGATGGGTGAATAGTGCAAAAGATCAGTGTAGCGGGTGCAGCCAAGAAAATAATAATTCTTGTTGTACTGGTCAAGGTGTTTTTGCTGTTTTGCTCTAACCATAAAACCATCAAAAACCTGAAAATGAGAAGTAACAATCTTGACCTTTATAAGGAAATTAAATTGCTGTAAGTGAAATCACTCTAGTGACTCTACTGCTTTAACCTGAAATCCTTAATAAATGTAACACAATACACTCATATCGGCACTCCAAAGGCCAATGTAGTTAGTGAGTAGTTTGAGTACAATTAAAAAATCAAGATTGAGGTGTATCGAATAAGATTCACTCACACCTGAACTGCCATACAGTGAAGTTGCAACTGATGCTAAGTTTATACGTTGATAATACGTATGCTATGGGACATGAATCCACAGTGCATAAGCACACACAGTAAACAATATGCATTGACCCCCAAAACAATAAGCTTAGGCCTTAATAATAACACACTGCAGTTAAAGCGGAGGGTACAACGTCTTATACACTGTAGCCTACTGTACATATGATAAGGATGCAATACTACTACAGAGAGCGAGTGCACATTTCAACAGGCCTACGAGAAAATACATAGAGCCACAGTAAAGAGATTATCAAACATTTGTGACCTTCAAATTACCATTAACAACATATCAAATTACCTTATGTCTCCGTTTGGGACTGAACCCACTAATTTATTACAGTAACTTCTTCAGACCAGACTATCGTTGCCATGGTGAAACCATAACAAGACATGAAATTTCTTTCTGGAAAGAAACGTGTGGGACGCCGATACGGCAGCGAAAAATCCAAATAACTAAACTGTATGCGTTTTTCATGTGTAGTTCTTCATAAATGTAAACATCTCAAAATGTTTATTTCTTCTGTGCATACACAAGGTAAAATTGCATAGAATTTGACCACAAAATGTCTGCTGTGTCATGTTCTTTCATACCCCTGAATTGAATCGTCGATAAGTTAACTGTATTGTTGGCCTATGTATACTGTACATCCATTGACTTTGGATGCTGTTTGCTTTGGGCTTCTAAGTCTAAGCTCAGGTCCCAGAGAGTAGTGGTATCACTATCATAGTTCATACTGAGGTAATTTTGGTTATTTTGTAATGAGTAAGATTTCCAAATGCCAAAAAATGTGCAACATCTGAGTTGAGGGAGGGTGTGCAAATTCAAAAACAAAACAATTTGATCAGTGTATACCACATGGGTTAAAACTCATCAAATATGTAACTCTGCTCAGCTACAAAAAAGTTTAGGATGCCTGCTGTATCGTTGCTAGTATAGTCAGTATTGCGAAGTTCCGAACACTGCGAAGTTCGGACACCCCTAAGAAATACACAATTTCACCATGACAACCCACAGGAAGAGCCAAATTTCACCAAAAAGTATGAAGCTACAGTTATTTTCTCTCCAAAATGACCCGTGTGCAAGTAAGTACTTACATATTTGTCAATAAAATGACAGAGATCTATGAAGTCTGTTATAATTACTGAAAGAGCAACTGCACCACCAATTTTATCACCAGCGCCACACTGTGGGGCCGGGTGTCCGAACTTTGCAATACTCTAGCAAAGAAATACCAGTTCCACAATCACGAGAATTTTCTTGGAATACAATGTGAAAACAGTTTGCTGGAACGAAATTTTGGCCGCCGTGTATCGTAATATAACACACTTCTCCCACCATATCAAGTATATTTTCAGGTGATTTATACCAGAAGATATAGTTTTGGGGTGTTTTAAGGCTTAGGGGTCTGAACTTCGAAGTGTCCATGCTAAGTAATAGTAATATTTGAAGGTGCGTCTTAGACTTCCCCCCTCTGCATACTGTAGCTAACGTTAGGCCTAACCTATGCAATTCCCGATACCGTAGTCTGTAACTGTGTAAGATGGCTAAGGCCTTAGCATCAATGATATGACATTTGGCAAGTTAACCTGCCCTTGGCTATGACTAACATACGTTAGGCTTTCATCATAGCCTAAGAATTAGGTAGTAACGGCTAAAGTACGTTTGACTTATTTCCAACTTTCCTAGGATAACTACGCCTAGGCTAATTTAGACTACACTATATGCTTACTTACCTTGATTAAAGAATCAATCGGATACTTAAATGCGGTAAATAGCCGTCTTTGTAGACCTAATTATTTATAGTTTTACAGCACCTGACTGGCGGGATTGGAGGGGAAAATATTGTTAACTATAGCCTAGTTCTAGTGAGAAGCCAAAGCCGTTAACGTGTGTGGATAGGCTCTGATCTGGCGCGCGATATAGTGCAGTATTTTGTTGGTTCAAAGTTTGAACGTGAAAATGGTGGCGCTATTCAGAAAACTTATAGAATATTCTGTTATTTTTTTGTGCCTTTTGTAGTAGAGGATAGGTCCTGCAATGAATAGTAAGATTGTCCTTATATACAACTATATATCAATATTCAATGGGGATAGGGTGGGATACGCTGATCAAACACAGATAACAGCCATTTATATGATTAATGTAAACTCCTGCATCGTACCCGACATTGTTGAAGTAGGAACAATACGTCAGTGTTTGTCTCTCAATCTCAAAGTGTTTCCGCATTACATTGAATACTAACTGACGTCACCGACTAAATATCCCAACCCTCTGATGATGGTAAACAACTTACAGGTTACACAGACTCAGAGCAACACAGTAGAGGACTGGGTGTGTTAGGGGAGGGCTGGTTACATCTGTTAAGATAGCGTAAACCGTTTTTACTTTCTCACAATCTCTCTTGATTAGATCTAATCTGTGATCTTGAGTCCAAATGAACAGTACTTTTGATCTTTTTATTTTTTAATCTTTATTAATCTACTTCAATATAACACCGGAAGTGTCCCTTAAATCAGTCTACAGCCAGAAGGATATTATTTTCAGACAACTGTATTGCAAATAAAGATGTCACACCACAGTGGCTGAGGCTATGTGTAATAATGTGGACTCAACTAAACTCAATCATGCATGCTCCTTCCATTGGTTGAAGTTGTCAAGATGACGTACTTGAGGGTTACTTTCTAGCTATATTTTACTTTTGCCACAATTACCATTAAAGGATAGATAAACCTACTTAGTCATGACATAATCCGATAAACCCTGTATATCTCACCCCATTCTAGTAGCGTAGATAAAATTTGCACGAGAAAAAGTCTAAAAAAGTCTTAAAATGACTGAAGATTGGGACCTCCATTTACTTGATTTATAATGTTGTTAGGACATTCCCGGTGGTTTCGAAGGAGGGGACCTCGTTAGTTAGAAGTAAATGATTCAACTCTTAAAATGAAAATAAGTATAATGTGCCATTGCCTAAAATAATATATATATATATATATATATATATATATATATATATATAACTATATATATATATATATATATATATATATATATATATATATGTATATTTGCTGCCATTGGTATATTGACAGTGTGTGCGCGTATTGTATACAGGAATAGTGTATACGAATGCTACAATGGTATGTACGTGGTGGAACCTACGTCACAATGATATTATGAACCGTGCGTATAGTTCATCTTGATGGAGTGGGCGGTATATATTGTCGAATTATTGTTGCTTTATCCTGAAATTTCGATATCTCAATATCTTGAACGTTTCATGCCGAAATATTGATTCAACATTTGATCACGAGATTCTGACTGCTGATTGTTGAATTTTTGCAAACATTTGGAAGAAAAAAATATACCATATATACTGATATAAAGATTCGAAAGTTTTACAGACTAGGAGGTATCAAGATAAAATCAATGAATAACACAATTGACCAGTTGTTCTAATTGTGCTATGAGACTTCTGGAGTTTTCAAGTGATGGCGAAACATGAGACTTTCTGTTGTATAGAATTCTGGGGAGTAAAAAAGTAAGCATCTTTACATTTTAATGACGCACACGGGGGGTTAAATTACCTTATAAACCTGATTGGTTTCCCAAAACAGTTGCAATTAAATCACAAGATGGAAAAGTTTTTATTTATTATTATTTCATTAAAGATTCTGCGCCTTCGGTCATGCTTATTTGTCAAAAGTTATCGCATTAGCTTGTATAGAGCTATTTATGCTGAAGTCATCACAGACTATGACGATGTTACCATCCATCGTTAATACACCGACCTGCCTTTGTTTCTAAGCTAGCGGGGGGGGGGGGGAAGGAGCGCAGTCTAATTAGTTAGATTTTGAGAGGATCAATGAACATCATGTGTAGCAACATATTCAATAAATATATGTGTTATAATGATGGGATCAGTCATGCAGCTACATGTACTCCAAGTATACCGATATATGCATGGAGGAATACTTTATTCTTTGATGTTATTGTTGTCATGGTCTGATATGGGTATTTTATGAAGAAGGGGTATCACCGTGGATCGTTGATGACGACTACCCGTATAGAGTGGTATGGGAGCATCCTTCCCGAGAAAGAATTGTGCTAATAAATACTTTTGTAGTTTTGTGATGTGAGTTTGAAAATCTTGGATATCCCACTGAGATCCTCTTCTGGTTATTGTAATTGTTGTAGTAGTATTTGCTGTATTGTCTCTGTTCATGTGCGTGTTTTACCTAATAAAGTATGAATATGTATGTTAATCACGAGAAATAGTATTCAGGTGTTAATTGGACGTTATTACAGCTTTCTATTAGTTTCTTGAAATTGTGTTCGAGTAGATTGAACTTCGTAATGTGGTAAATGAGAAGTTCAGGTAAAATGTCATGATGGAATGTACACTATGGCTTAAATATGCATATGTTATGAAACAAACGTGGTATAGTGTATATGTGTTGATGTCTATTGTGAAGACCAATGAAGTTTGACATATCTCTTGAGTATTTGTGTCCATTGATTTCCAGGATATTTTGTATCCCAGAAAATTATCCAAACGAAATATGAAAAGCCCTGTGGTATTTTGACCAAAACATTGTTTACCATGCATGTTTCAACCAGTCCTGTTGTTAACATTTTCCTGATAGCAAATTTGCCTTATCGTATTTTTTGATATTCTTTTATTTGGATCTTCTTTGACATGCTCTGGTGAACGAAAAGTCGTTGGTGACTGAAAATGTCGAGTACGGAAATAATCATAACTATTTGGTTGTGTGGGATATAGACAGTGGTGTTAGATTCAAACAATGACTCGGATCCCTCGGCAGGCATTGGTTGGTCGCAATACATAGTCCGTATACTGTGAATGTAAACATGAACAAACAGAGATGTCGCAACTACGTATCATATATGCTTAATACTTACGTCATGACTTGATGCAATCTGCAGGAGTTGAATGGTCGACCTCTGGAGTAACTTGGTGTCATCTCTGCTGATTGGTAGTCGCTTAGAACACAGCTCTTTAACAGTCTCCATGATGCCATCAAACTTTCCACATTGTTCCAGGATACAAAGAATGGCAAACTTATCACCACCTTTCTTGCTCTTCAAGTATTCGATGATATTACTTCCAGCTCCAGAGTTTAGTCCACAAGCAAACCGAAAGACGTACTGGAGGTCAAATGGATCCATCTTACCGAGACTTGGTTCTAGTTCAGCTGGATCTTTCACACCTGCAGCGATGCCCGTCACATGAAATGAGGCGAACCATTCACAGAATATTTTATGGTAAAAACTGACCTCAGTCTTGGTCTTGATGTTCTTACCGGGAGTATCTGCATCTGTAAGAACAAAGACCTCCTCCTCTACTAATATACCAACGCGGATATGATGATTATAGAAGTCTTCACCTAGTCGTTTGCTGAGCGACACTTTCTCCCAGACAATTTGTTGATTCTCTTTGCTGAGTCCTTCGAAAGCTACTTTACTAAGTTCCTCGTGATTAGCTTCGAACATTGTTGCGTATCTTTCAACGTTGTATTCTTCTGCTTTGTTTCTTGTGTGATGGTGGAAACATCCCATCATGTAGCGAAAGAAATCAGTAACAGATTTGAATTTCTGAAAATCTTCCCTTTCGTGTGTCATGTGAGAAAACATAGAAAAGAGGAGAGGAACCTGGCAGAGGTCATCAAGAATGACGTTTTCCTTGAGACCTTTCTTGACTTTAGCAACAGCCTGCTCATCATTTCCACAGACAGCCTTTCTGATGTACTCATCTCGTGCGGCATCATCAAAACCAGTTAGTTTAAATCGATTTGTATTGGATTTAACATATTCCTTTGGTAAGTACCTAGTTGTCAAGGTAACATCAGACTCAGGAAACATCTGTAACTTCATGATACGTCCCACGTCATTTTCTTTGTCCTTCTCTGGGTATTCATCATAACCATCTAACTGAAATGCAACTGACCTACAACTATCTATTATTTCCCTAATGTCTCTTATCTTGATTCTTCTTTCGTCAGGTATTAGATACAATTTGATTGCTTTATATATGGACGTCACATTACCCATCTGTCTCAGTTTAAGTAGGATTAGAATCTCTACGTCATAGAGAGGGGAGTCCGGAACACCATTACACCAGTCATAGGCTAGCTGCAGCGTAAGAGTCGATTTGCCATACCCTGGTTCTCCTTCTATGATACGTCTGTTAGATCTCATACGAGGATCGTTGAAAATGTTTTTGTATGATTCTAAACGTTCCCATTGTATATCTTTATCATATGACGCGGCTCCTCCAATCGACGCATTGACACCACTCTCTACAAAAACATTATCTACACAATAAAGTCTTTCTTGTATATAAGGAATAGGTTTTATTCCGTTATAATGGATTTCATATCTCTTCTTCAAAGCTTTTATCAGTATTTGTTTCTTATCTGTGAGAAAACGAGGGGGAATGAATAGTGAGTAATTTCCCAGTAATAAGGACTACTCTTATCGACAGCTGTATGTACAGTTGTATTACGCTTATAAATTCAGACACCGTTAGTTTAGGAAGAAATCTGACTAGGCATGAGTAAGGTAAAGAAGCGAACATCGGTAAAAAAATGCAAAAAGCACTGCAAAATTGTAAATAGTATACTAAGGGCATTCGTCAACCTGCGAGTATATAAAACGTGGTTAGAAATTGTAGAAGTATACCTAGCTTTTTTTTAAGAAGACAGAATTTAATCGTTATTCATTCACGAACTGAAATTATATTCTATTTTATAGTTTTAGCCCATTTGTGTTCTGATTTATTGGGGGAAGGGGGGGGGGTGGTTGGTTGTGGTTGGGGAATTGTTATAAGTAAGGAGTGAGGAGGGTACATGTTGCAGACATTGTTCGCTCTTTTCGACAAATGCTCTTCAAGTAAACATAATGGAATTGTATAGTTCCACATTAGAGAAGCAAGCAAAGCAAACTAGACATCGGAGTTTATTGTAACATTAAAATAATTATTAAGTATTAACGTTGTTCGTTTACAAGTTAAAAATAAAGAAGAATAGCACACCGTACCTTCCAAAGTCTGTGGTTTCGCCATATCTTCAACAATTACTGATTCTTTTCTGATGGATCTTCGTTGCTCACCGACAAAAATGAAGTTCTTCTCGATGCTTGAAATTCTCCTTCGGTCTTTGTTGGTGGAGCGGCTGACGTCACATCACCGTGGTAGGATGTTTGTGACGTCATATTAGGCTTCTTTGTTGACTGACTCCTAGTCTTCCCTTTGAACCTTTATTTCCAATTTTGTATCATGAATCTGTGAAATGTTTCAAATAAAAACGAAAACATGAAACATAATTTCGACGAACTCTGCAAAAAGATCTGTTTATCATTATTCTATGGGGTTGAAAAACAACCACTGAAAAATGATCTGTTAATAATGAACTCCAATCTGATAATTGTTGCATTTTGTGTTTTAAATCTCCCATAATGGTGGTATTAAACCTTACCTTTAAGGAAAATATGATGTGCCGATAATCTAGAAAAAAATCATTACAAATGACATAAGTCACTAACGTTGGATAAAAATAAAATAAAAACAATGTTGGGAAATATTTTAGAGATTTTGTCATGATGATTGAGGCTGATATACGTTTAAAAGAAAATGACTTACCTGGATCATGATTTGTTAAGCCGATGATAATAGAAAAAAAAACCGTAAAGTAGGTCACAAACTTATGCTTATCATTAAAGTTAAACTAATTAAATTACTGTATATATCGAACGAGGGGTCGTCCTCTCCGTGATACGCACTGTGCAATATGCACTGTGCAGATCAAAATGGCGTCTCTTAACGTATGATCGTATGATATCTGCACACTGCACGATCACTTCAAGAGCTAAACTCAAAGTTCATATTTGCATTCGTCGAACAGATTTAATAGTGTTTTATATTTTACACTTTTCAATAGTTTTCCTACATTCCTCGTGATCAACGTCGTACCTTTAAAGCAACATAACATTTTCTTGTTATATTAAATACGTTTTATTCCTTTTGGGTGTCTTGCGGTATGAGGTTAAGTTACCATTTATAGTAAAGTCTCAGCGTACTTCTTTGTACTGTTCTGCGCACCACGTCCTTATCCATAGAATTAACACGAAATGTGGTATATCACCTGTTAGATGATCCGTTAAATGTGGTCAAGTTAAATCACATTTTTATACATTAGATATATTAATCAGAAAAAGAGCGGAACCTCTAAAGGGTAGTACACGAATTTGTTGAACATTTGATCTATGAAAGAGGGTTATACATAAATCATTAAAATGGTACTGTCCCATTTACTCATCGTTGCATTGATAACCTATGATATCAAAGCGACATTGTTACTTACTACTACAGACTCAATTAGTAGTCTTACTGCGTATATAACACTTTCGAACAATATTTAATTTAAGACGTGCAGGTAAAATGCTTCAATGCGTTAACAAGGTAACAATGTGTAGCAGTTATTGACCATGACTTATAAACATCGCTGTAACGGCACAGTGAATTTCTTCAATTTTCACAGAAATGGTCTAGTATAGGCCAACCACGTCATGAACGCAAATGATTTGATTACACCCTCTAATACACCTAGTTTTATGTTACTTCATATTTAAGAGAGTGGAATGATTTCATCGTATTCATTAAAAGGTTTGCTATCAACAATTATCTTCATACTAGTTGCAAATAAGATTAATTTAAAGCTCTTCGAAACTCCCTAGACATATAGGAATGTTTTTTTGTATAATTTCCTTAATTATTAATGTTATTTGTATTTGTTCCGTTTCTGGCTGTTTCAAGTACCTTAAAATATCATTACATCATTAAAATTAGATTGTCGATGAATAATAAAACACAAATATTTAGCCATAATATTTTCATGAATCTTAATCCGCAGTTTATTTTCAAGACCCTTTAAATATGACGCTATGCTGACCTTTGACACTGTACTGAGGGGTTTGGATCCTTACCTGCCGTGCACTGGTACAATCTCCATATAGATATTAAAATGATAACGTGTTGATATTGGATGCTCAATATTTGAGTTTATAGATACGACACCAAATATTAACTACCTCAAAATATTAAAGGAACAAAGTCCATCAAAAACGAAACTTGCAGAGTGAATAAGCATATTCTCTCTAATAACAATGTAAAACCCGATAACAGGCAATGAACTTTTGAAAAACTCTTCATAACGGTTTCCAAACCGGGTTGGTGGAAATCATGATTTTTTGTGTGGTATACTTGCGCAAAAAATTGACCTCAATGATCACAAGGTGTTAAATACATTTTACTATCGGCTCCTTCTTCCTTCACTTTTCCTTTGCTCTTTATTAAGCCATTTCAATTTAAATCTGGAAATAATTGATCGACTTTAGGTAACATCAGAGTTAAAGTTAAGTCTTATTTGAAAAATGTTGCTTTTATCCTTCACTGTGCAATGTGTAGTCCTTAATATAATTCACCATGCAGGTTCAGACTCAGCTATTTTGAGTGTCCCCACCACCATCTTTCAGCCCCATCGAGAAATATATAAATAAAGAACGTGTTAATTCTTGTTTCTGTACCTGATTATAGTTCTAATTCATGATTTGTCTCAGAATGCAGCATTTCAGTTCTGCCATTTTTTTTCGTGTGAAGGACCCCAACATCCCTACATTGCAACGATCCTTCTTTTTTAAAATACTAGATCCGCCACTTGCATGTGTTATATCATACCAATTTAGGAACATGTTATGTTCGATCACTTCCTTAATATACAAGGCCATACAACTTCAGTTCATAAAATTTGAATAAAAATAAACGGCATATGTGTTACCATCATAATCGCATTACGTCCTAATAATCTTCTCGTCAGACAACATTTATGACAAAGAAAACCTTAACACAATTAGCATACAACGAACTTTGATTGGAAGACATTTGGCTTAGTTTGGCAACTACATGGCGCTGAGAGAGGAGGCCAGACACGGTTTAATATTTGACGCCCATCCAACCCCTTATTTGTCTCAAAATCAAGTCCCTTGTAATATTTCACCATCGCTCCACTTCTCCTCTCCGTTATTTGTGAGCTCGTCTAAAAGACAACTTCCAATGTATATAATGCCTTAATAATAGGCAATAAAAACAAACAAATTAATAAAGAAGGAGTTTGTAAACTGAAGACAATTGAAAGGCAGTACTTTCTGAAAATCATGTGGCGTTCGCATTCGATTATGTCAGACTGTGTAGTAGCTGGACATGTGACACGTAAATATATTTTTTGTCTGGTGTGCCATTTTCCAGTTCATTGAAGCAGGTAATAATACTAATTATAGGCATGTCTATTCGGAGACCTCTGAACCAGGATCAAGATATTTTACTAACAGCCTATACTTTCTGTATACTAATGTGACATCTCATTTTCTGTCACAAAGCTGGCTTCATTTCATGTCGATCTACCTTCGACTGGTTTTAAGAGTGAAGGGGTGAGCTTGGGGCTGGTGGCTTCAAATGGTAGCAGGAGTCATTCAAATAATGCATTAGATAAAAAGAATGCATAGAATTTTTCTCATGACCTTTGAAAGGATTTATACTATTATTGAACAACTCGGCGGTTTCGCCTTATAATGGTGTATGCACGCTATACTGCACGCATAGTTACACAAACAGCTTAACAAAGTCTCAAAGTTCAACGAGTTAATAGGAGTCAATATGAATATATCAGATCTCATATCTTCACACCTTGGTCAAATATTTGATATAAATTTATCTCAAACAGACTGCAAATACAATGTCCATAAAAACGAAGCTGCTTAGATAAGAACAAACATAGTTAGATTTAAATATAATATAAAGGTTAACAATTCACGAAATGCAGCGAATATTTGACATTCGCCAGGAAAAGTTCACACTAGATCGGCAGTAATCGTAAAATAGTATGATTTAAAGAAAGACATATAGTCTTTACTGTTGAATGAGATTCATGGAGATAATCTCATATCGTATCCAGGAACCTGTCGTTTGCATGGGCAGTCTGAGTCAATATTGTACTCTAAAAGATGAATGATACCAATCCGTCCATAATTATGACAAAATGTATACAAAAAAAACGACGACATTTTTATAAAATTTGTGTTCAAATTAGTTTGATACTGTTCTTTATTTTCTTTTCCAACTGATTTTGAGCGGTCGATTTGATCTTGCTCGTAATTTCACTAAGTAAGGTTAGCAATGTAATTATAGGTTTATACCTCTCTATCGTAACGTCATGAACAAATCGAATCAATTGACTTGTGTCCAGTGTTCGATTTTTCCGGTATCGCATCGCAAAATGCGATCCAAAACGACAAACTTGCGAGACGTTTCCAAATCAGCATCGCACATTGTGCCGATTTGTGCGATACAAATTCCTAGTCAGATTTGGGAGCAAACACTCAAACCTTAACTTACGAACTGTCGATCACAATGTAGAAGTTATAATTTATTGAGTTTATACTCAATGTACAACTTATTCACTTGACCGTATAGCGAAAAAAAACCTGAAAAAATATTATCCTACCATAGTTAAGTGTAAAGCAAATAGCCTAACCACCTCGGCGGTTACGGATCTCACGTAACTAAACTCCCTGGCAACGTGCCAAAAAAATGTTAACAAACAGGTGTTACACAGGGGATGAGCTCACAGTTGTTGGGAAGTTACCTGGGCAAATTCTCAGCACATGTACCGTGGTACAGTAGTTGGGTATAGGGTTAAACACTGCAGTTGTAAAAATGTATGCATAGTGCAAGCTATTCATTGTTAGGCAGTCTAGAAACGGGGCTTTGCTGAACTTTGTTTGTTTCATAATATCGGAAGTTGAACTGTAAGTTGCACTTTTTAAAGATTGAAAGACAGATTAAATCTCTTTTCATTTTATAACATAATATAGCTACTTTAACTTGTCATTTTAAAATTTTCATCAGTTTCGTGACAATTTAAATAAAAAAAGTTGTCAGTATTTTGCATCCTCAACTGCGAATTTTTTCATCGCCAGACATCGCAAAAAATGACAACAATTTTCGGGGGCTTTCGCCCCCCAGGAACCCCACGAGGGGTTCTACCCCATGACCCCACCATAGCCTTAAGACGGGCCCCTGGACACCACGCCTTTATGCTCGCACGTTATGCATGCTAGGTAGGCGAACACCGGCGGGAAATCGGCAGAGTGTTCGCGGGAAATTGAACAAGGTTTTCCAACACTGCTGAACTGTGCAGTTACTGTATGCATCATGTTCAAGGTTTTCACGAGGCCTTTGAGGAAATGAATGGTTAGTACAGTGTATATATGCTGCACTAATGTTGTGTGTAGGCCAAGGTTCACGAAGGTCATTGGTTATATTCGCGCGCCGTAGACGTGTTTTTACTGAGATGTTACGGTGAGTCAGGTTTCCATGGATATTAATCGAAAATGAATCTGAGTTTAACTAAGCTAAAGAAATGGATCGTCTTGGGCAGATTAACAAATCATTGCAAGTATAAATAAGTACAGGTAGCTCTGCTGTTAAAAAGAAAAGTTCAATATCGGTTTGCTGTTATCGGCAATTAGGCAAAATTTTACCGATACCGATATGCTGCCGATATTGCAAATAGCAACACTAGTATAAATAATAATAATAAACAAACATTTTGTAGTTAATACATTGATCGCCAACATATGGTCCGTTTTGTGGTAATTTCAAAACTGCTATTCAATATTGGGGAACTGCTATGCAACAAAAATATTGTATAGCAATTGTCGAAATTTGTTGCTATGCAATTTTTTGGCCATAAGTCGAACACTGCTTGTGTCTCACTTTCTATTTCACATAGTCAATAATACTTACACAGCCAATAATCAATGCCGTGACGTACTAGTTTTAAGATAATACATTTTCATTGGAAAGATATTTCGTCTTTTTCTGCTGCTGCATTTGTCTGTCAATCATTAATTGTGATTCAGATAAAGTATTAACTGAGAAACGAAGAAGGCTTGTACTCTTCTTTTTGTGTGGATCGTGTACTATTGTGTTGATGGAAGAGAAGGAGTGTGCAACTGCACTATTTCTTTGCTGAAATTGCTGGTGAATTATTACGTAATTATATAATGGCACATCAATAATGAGGCATTTAGTTGAGGCTGAACTGAGGATTCCGATCTCGATTCGGGGACGAAGGTTTCACGATGTTTCCTGGTACTTTCAAGGCTGCCGATTCAGAAACCTTGGGTCAACCTTGTGTAAATATGGGGAACATGAAGTTGAAGGCGCTTTCGAAAACTGCCTCCAAAAATCATGTGAAACAGCAATAATATGTACACTATATGACCATGAAAAAAAGGGTGAATACGTGTCTTGATACTTTCGAGGATGCTGAAATGTGACTAAAGTGCGCGATGTATGTGTCAAAACAGGTTGATGTCACAAAAATGGGCGTTGTGACGAAATTGGTTGCAACATATGTATTTGTAATTTTATTAATAGCCTTCTGCAGATGCAACGTATTGTATCAATGCAGAAACTCCACTTTGTATGATCAAGTTAATGTAACTTCCCACTTTTATAATAGACTCCGTTATTCAAAATGAGTTCATATTTTATTTAAACTATTTTGAATTATCTAACTTAATGTTAGCAAAATGAAAATCACGAGACACAAGCTAATATTTAGTAAGGCCAATATATTGGACAATCAGCGCCGTCACAATGAAAATATTCAAAGGAAATGCAGAGAACAGCATTTCATATATAATGACACTAAACGTTGAATAGGAAAAGCGTGGTAGAAATACACGACGTATTTTATGTTAAAGCTACACCGAGTTCCTATTATAAGAAACAAATGCTGTCTTTAGATAATTTGAGTATCTACGTCATAAACAAAATACATAAAAAAAATACAGATTTACCAAGATTAAACATATTTTTAGTTTTTGTTGTTGTATACTTTGATATGAATATTAGCCAATATCATATAACGAACAAGTATAACATACGAGTAGGTACGCCCTGGATCCATGTCTAAATTTAAATGATGGAAAGATGTTTTTTTCTCTTAATTGCTAAGAGGTTCCAGTAATGGAAATGGTTAAGAACTTGCTTTAGAAGTAAATATATACTTACTCTGGAAGTCATTTAATCATTTGTGTAAGTACATTAGCAGGTGAAGTTTATAACAGATTTACACAAAGAGCCATCTGGAGATTAAACGTAAGTCATCAAATATAAACAAAAGAAAGACGAGAAACAATGAAAAAGCAACACTTGAATGACAGAACTATTTCTAGTTTGTAAATATCTCGTACGATTACGTAATCAGCTGCAGTTTATGCTACATGTGTATTACTCCATAAAGTGGGAGTCTTAATGGGAAAGTATCTTGTTGAGTTTATTCCTTTATATTAACCTTTACGCGAGAGGTTGGAAAAGGCAAGAGTAGACGATACAACATGGTTCCTTTAAACCATTAATCGAGACCGCTAATATCTATACAATATTTGACAATTACTATTTTTGATACTCTGTGTACTTTATGTGTATTTATGGTAAAAATTAAGGAGATGCAATCTGTAGTATCAAATTCCTTTAATTTAAAGATCTAAATAAACCACGATTAATATGAGAACATAGGAATCTGATTTTAATATGTTTGTCTAGAAGAAATTATGTGTATGACTAATAAAAAGGAACATATACCAAGCAAACTGGTGAAATTTGCTAAATTTGCTACTTGGCGTTTTTGAGATGTTGAGAGTTAACATTGTCACAGTTTGTACCATAAATGGATTTGAAGCAAACAGTTGTGATGTCATAGTTGCAAACTGACAACAAATTTGTTTTGTTAAATTGATGTTGTTTTGACCTTGGATTGGATAAGATTCCAACTTTGCTTAAGAAGTTGTGAAGTATCAACACCTCACATACTATAATATTCATATGCTAAGGCATCCCAATTTCGTCAAAGAAAGTTGTATATATTAGTGAGCATCTTTTGATATCACAACTGCTTTGTTTCAATTTCAGTTTGGTACAAAACATTCAGCCCTAACGTAATGTCGAGCATAAAGATACATTTAAAAATTCACCACAATGCTTAGAATATGTTCCACTTAATTTCATCATCCAGAACTAAAACTGTCCTTTTCTTGCCACACATGGTGCCAGAGCGCTTGTTAAGTCATTAAACTTAGTTCGATATTGGCCTGGTAAACTATTTCATAGGTACAAAAACGAATCGCTAAATAACCCGCTTTCTTAGCATAGAGATGGAATTGATAGATAAGTCATTCTCTTGCAGAACCTTAACTACTCACTTATCTAGGGTGTGTAATGGTCAATCTTGTATACCATGAAGGAACAAATCAGAACCTAAATTTGGAAAATTACGGTAAGAAAGGCTTACACTTATATGCACTGAAAATAACAGAAACATCATCGTTACGACAAATACACAGAGCCATCCTAGTCTCAAAAACCAACATCACGATGATTGAGTTAAATATCATTCGCCAATCTCAAAAAATCATATTTCTCACTTGACCACATAGATACAGTACTCCAGACTTAAATGTAAAACCGATCATCAACGATTCTTTCACCCTGTAAGATCATAAATATTGATCATGTTGAAAGCGTTGTGGAAAACAATTCAGGTATCTCGTCAGTCGTCATCGGCGTCGCTTTAAGTTGTGTTGAATTGTTCCAGTCTTTTACGGATGTTAAACTATGACTTCATCACTCTGAGAGCAATACGGTGTTCTTAGGTGTAAATCCCTTCTTATTTGAATCAAATTTAACTTTCTTAAGAGGTACATAATAAATAAAATAACTCTACTGCATCTTTGAATTATAGAAAGTACATTAACAGTTAACTGCAATTAGTAGTCATGTTCCAGATAAATGGGATATGTATAAGAAGAAGTCGCGTTCTTTGATGATAATTGCACTGCGTCCTTGTATAATAGTCAATGCCCATTATAAGGATGGATACATTTCTTTGCACATTGTAATCTGAAAAAGAACCAAAATCAATAACAATACATTATATTAACATTTTTATACATTTATGAATACTTTTGACATTTTTGTAAGCCATGTTTGTAATAATGCATTAATGACGAGAAGCAAATTGTTTATTTACTCAGCATTACACCAACATATATACGGATATTTGAATCATCACCGCGTTTGAGCATGGAGACGTAGTAGCTATGTTTGTTTCTTATTACAATATGTCTGTAATAAACTCATAGTACCTAAGTAATGCCTATAACGTATCATTTATTCTGCTTACTGGTAAACTATTAATGTACTCTCTTCCGTACACGATGATACGATATGTAGTGACTAGTCTTCTATATACACTCTTTACATATACATTACATTAAACTGTTATGTACAACGAGAGGGGTTGTGGGACTGTCTCCCACAATCCTATAACAGATAGCAAAGGATACTATAGCAGCATTGAGACTATTTCACATACCTCCCTTTCAAGTTCCTCGTCTGTCATCTGGCTGCCACTCGTGTGCTATAAAACGACACAGAATGAAATGAGTTTTCAAAGTAGCGATGATATTTAACAGATTGGGTTAACTGAAACCTTCGTCTCCCTTTAACTCAAGTGCATTCCTAAAGCCATGGTTTGTGAATTTTTCGAAAAATGTATTGGTTAAAGCATTCCGTATTACCATATGATTACTTTGTAGATGTTTACTAGAATGTTAATATTACAATGTAAATATACCATCATATACTTGCGATCCTTGATATAGAAGAAGACGGCCTTTGTTCATTCTTTTATATACTTGTATGATAACTTGTATTTATTGTTGGCGGTCCTAAAACATATAAATGAAAACCTAACAAAAGAGATACAATGAAATGACATACAATAAATCTTGTACTTAAATACGTAGTTAAAGTGAGAAAATTTGTTTCTGGAATACAACTTACCTCCCAAAAACCAGTTTGTAGATTTAGACGAAAGGAGACGAGTGAAGGATACCACAGAACTACGAATTAATAGAAAAACATTGACTTAATTATACGGGAGACACAAATATAATGATTAAACGTATGCCACCGTATGATAACATCATTCGCAAGTAACAAACATGTATTACACTAAGCCTTTACAAAGATGTTTGTTATTATTGTCAACTCATATACAACTTCTAGGAAGTATTATGTCGATACAGGTTACCCGGTATATTATGTTTCGGTTACTCTGGCAATACCAATGATATATGATGCGAATACCTTGCACTTTCTTTTCATGAAGCGTTGATAGACTGGAAACGTCACTAAAACGACGAGGCATTAAGCAGAATGAAAATCTATAGATGTAAAGAAAGACATACAACAGAAATAAATCCATATGAAATAATATCATTTGAAACAAATTGTTCAATTAAGGACTAATAATGTCCTAAATATATTAAATATGGGATATGTTACTATATGTTATATATTACTGATATGAGAGTTCCTTCTATGATTTTTATGTTGGTCGACAGTGCGCTAAGCCTGTAAATGAACACGCACATGTTCTCAACGTAAGTCGTTAATCTAACAGCTTCATTAAGGAACATGTTTTAGTATTGGTCTACTCCATGGGTGCTGAAAATCTTGCATTACTTACAGTTAATAAATGTGTATTTCGTTGTTTTACGAGAGCAGAAACAATAATTAATTTAGTAACTTCATTGGTAATTATCGGTTGATGACGGAATCGAGCATACGATCCCGTATTGCTAAATTCTCATTGTGTTGTTTTGACACTTTCTAAAACAGTCTTACACCAGCTGATACAAACAACATTTGATAATTCTCTAGAAAGGTCTGTGAATGAACTGAAATTCTTGTAAAATGCACTGACAAATTTAGTACTAACGCGACTGAGCATAAGTTTTCACAACTGGCTGCATAGATGAATAGATCCTGCAAGTTTTTCTCTGTCCAATTGTTTGCAGTCATCTCAATCCAGAGTTGACCGAGAGTAGTTTGAGATGATAGACGAAGGCCGGAAGTAAGTGCAATTTCATTTCTAGAAACATCTACCGAGTCAACGGCTTCATGCAGCATTAAACGTGATACTGTAACCTGAAATGCAGAAAATGTATTATTAAGTTATATTCGAGGCTTATATTTAAGTCTAGTATATGGGTGTCCTCTTTTATTATAATGACACTGATCAGCATTACAAAGTTCCTATTTTACCCCTGTGCAAGGTTATTTATCAAATCATATCGTTCTTATATTGCAAGTTAAGATATGAAGATAAGATTTATGTAAGGGTTTCTTTAATTCGTACCTTGTGATGAGAGGCTATAGCCAGTATCTGTAGCGTTGACCTCTGGAGCAGTTTGCTGTCTACATGTGATAAATGGATGGGTTTAGAACAGAGCTCTTTCACAGTTTCCATAACAGCGTGACTGCTCCCAATCTGCTCCAGGAGACAGAGAATTGTAAATTCTTCGCTGCCTTCCATACCTCGGATGTAGTGTATAATGTGTTTAGCTATGTCCGGGTATATTCCACAGACAAATCGATAAAGGTGCTGATAATCAGATGGATATAAATCCTCTAACAACTCAATTAAGTATTCGTCTCTAGAGGTTTCAAATTTACTGCCAAGTTTTGCAATAACATCCACAACGTAATTTGCCGCATACCATTCACAGAACAAACTATGATTAAATCTGACTTTTCTTGCTAACTTTGCAGCTGCAGATTTTTTCTCACGAACTTCAACAAAGATTCCAATACGTAAATATTGATCGAAAAAATCATGTCCTAGAATTGTACAGAGGTAGTCTCTAGTCCAAGACTCAGTGGAATATCCAACCAGGCTTTCAAAAGCTACCTCGTTAAGCTTCGTATGATTAGACTCCTCATCAACGTGTGTATGTTGATTGTGCTTGTGAAACTTTCTCTTGAAATGATCGTGGAAATATGATATCATGTTACGAAAGTAACCCGTCATTGTTGTGTATCGTTTTATCATGTCGTTATCATGTGTAATATGTGCGTATATAATGAAGAAGACTGGAACCCGACAGAGATCTCCAAGAATGGGATTATCCTGGAGAGATTCTTTGATTCTCTCTGTTGCATCATCATCATCATCTTTCGTTACAACTTTACGAAGATACTTATCTTGAGTAAGCCTGTCGAATCCAGTTAGACGAATACGTTTAACATCTTTGGAGTATCTCTTATGTACAAATGGCGAACGTGTTGTTAGGACAACTTCAAAGTGTGGAAACATTTCCTTTTCAATAATAGCCAAGATGTCAATATTTACTTTGCTGCCATAACCAAGATATTCATCGACACCATCCAAAACAAATAACACAGAAGAAGTTTGGCGGAGAACCTCTTTAATGTTATCAACAGTTAGTTTTGAGTCAGATTGTAACGACTGTTTAATACATTCATAAATTGTAGTCACTCCTACCAGTTCACAAATTTTCATTACAATCAAAACTTTCACGTCATTTAAACTTGATCCTGGTCCACCAATGGACCAATCACGGGCAAGTTGAACAGTCAAAGCTGTCTTGCCACATCCAGGTCCTGCCTCTATGATACGACGATTTGATTTAACTCTCGGATCTAATCTAATACTTTGATAATTTTCCAAAGATTCCCACTTTTCAATATTTCCAGTGCTGTTTACTAAACATTCAATACCACCATCTATGAATACATTATTCACTGATTTAGCCGGTAGTGGTGTTGTCGAATGGTGGTATTCGTATAGGCGACGATAAGCTTCCTTAAGCTCGCTAATGAGCTGTTGCTCCATTTCTGAGACAAGGAAGAAAATATTTAAGTCAGACTAGTAAAAATTAAATTAAATTCATTTGATAAAAATCTACCACAGAATATAGTCATATATCAACATAAATGTTAGGTTAACTTATATATTCTGATTCTTATAACTGGGACAATATTTTTCCCTCCCCCCTTCCCCCACAGTCATGTTTTTGGCTTGTGGTACATATTCTGACAGGATAACAGATATTGTGACGAATTTATCATGCAACATCTTCTTGTAGTAAGTTTCTTGTTGGAGATCGATGACACGAAATGTTTTAATAAACATGAAGCTGCCTTAAACCATCGTTGATCTTACCGCATAACAAACCATCCTAACATTGATGCAGTCGCACAGTGTACTTAACGAGGTTGATCTTGTCTGCAGTGTTACGCAATTACAGTATTTTAGTACGTTATAATTTATGTCCTCAAACTGAAGTAACAATATGGTTAAATTTACCTGATGTACAACATTCGTCTTGGTTAGATGAGACGTTGGGATATCGAATATATTTCCCCCAAAAAAGTACCGAGTTTGCTCTGGAATCAGTATTTTGTAGCTCACAAAATGGCGTCGGCGTGCCCGCCCGCAATGCATCATAAGACTCAATGATTGGAAGTACAAAGTCCAAATCTACAATAATCAAGTGGATTTTTAAATGTAAACAAGTTTTCCATTAAAGTGATATAGATATCAAGTATTTGTTTTCCTCTTTCACATTTCTATACAATCAAACAAGTTTACAGTGGTAAATGATTCAGAAATTAATGTAAATGATAGAATCTTCTTAACTAATTGCGTTGTTTTCAATATAATTCTTTTCTCGAGAATGAGAATTGATAATCTCGAATATGAATAACTTTGGTAATATTAAACTACGAATCTTTAATTTGTAACAGAAGAAATGTAAACAAATGGAAGACAAGTTTAACAGCAATACAAACGTCTGCATACTATTTTATAAACTGATGTTATTTCTCATTTGTCTGTCGTTCCAGACTTTTGACAGGGAGATACAAAGAGAGGGAGTGGGGAATAGCAATAACTTTTCTTCAGTGTAGCATTTTGCGTAATCCGTTATTTTGCCGGATAGCAAAGGTTTTGGCTGTGTGTGTTTATTTCAAGACAAGCCGCTCTAATAATATAACTACTATATGCATACAAGCAGATACAAGTTAAATGCGGCATTAAAGTGTTAGGAATGTTGCAGTATTTGCATGGGTCGGTCGCTTTACAATTGTCTTCATTGAACAAGTTTCTGACATTTTGAACAGTTAGAATGCACAATACTATCAGATAAACGTTACGAACTGGTCAAGCTGCCATCTGTATTTCTTAAAAGGTATATCTTTGTAAGGGACTCGTGATAAACATTAGGCGATAAACATAGTCACAGTCTCGATGCAATGGAAATGGGGCTGAGAGTTGATCAGTCAAGAAGTTTGTTTTTGCGTGCCTAGGTTCTTTCTTAGGTGACCTTTCTTAATGGTCCCATTTTCTCAAAGCATAATGCTGGTGGCCAGGATGAAGAGTGGTATTGGCAATAGAAAATTGTCCCAAAGTGATTGAAATAGCTTTGCTTATTAACAAGAATTGGATTTATTAAAACAATTAGTTAACTTTAGTAAGCATATTTTTGACTTCACACAGGCTTAACTAAGCTAGTAATAACGGTATAGACTTACAGCAACCACGCAGACTCCAGAATTTTAACACCTTGAATCAAATCAACTTACATCTCGATCTCTCTCTCAAGCTTCAAATATACTTTGAGACTTCGGCTATATATAAATCAGAACAAAATCACCGTACATATATAATACTGCGTACCAGCGTACCAATCCGTATTGGTCAATTAATCGCCGTATTATTTTTTTGTTGAAGTCGCTGTGTACATACTCAAGACAGAAAACAAAACCTTATTTGTAATTTTCAAAAAGCAAATATCGTAACAGTTATTTCCCGCTCACACTTGAATATCAGTCAGTTAAATACAATCAGAACTCAGCCAGGCCATTATAGCTTAATTTAAAGACTTGCGAGTACAACTTTCCGTCAAAACATTTTCATTGGCACCATATTTGGTGTGTGACCAATCGAGACAACTGTGTATTAAAACGGTATTTGAAGGAGACTGAAATTTGGGTGTTTAATTATGGATATTTACTATCATTTGCTAGACACAGTTCTCGAGCCATTTTAGACTCACAGCAAAAATGACGAAAAAAAATTGAGGGTAGAGATGGGTCAGGATTGCATTACTTGTGAAGTTTTGTGAATATTGTTCCTCTGTAATAGATATCTACAATTAAAATGCAATCTCGCATATCATGTTTACTTTAGCAAGACATTGACAATTTCAGTCGGTAAACTCAAAAGTGTTTTGTATGTGTGCTTGTGTTGCCGAATTATTAGTATTATTCACATAGGGAACGTCAGTATGGAAAATTTCAAAATTTTCAACTTGGTTAGTTGAAAGAAAACTTGATCGAATGAAGTACGGTAACGATATACATATCGAAACATTACGAAACTTTACCACATTTACCTCAACATTAATTGAGTCGGACGGTAAGACTATTTGGATCGATGTTATTTGGGCACATTGAATCATTTCACTTTCATTTATTAGCACCGTTAACACGAAACAGTCTAATTGTGTATTAACGTTGAGAGAAAACGAGTCAACTTTATATGAAAGAATGTAAACAACCAATAAAGCAGCTAAGCTTGTTAACTTAAACGCGGGAAGTTGCAATGGACAGTACTACTTAATTCCGGAAAAGCTTAAACATATTTAACAAAAAATTGTATTGAAATAGGCAGTTGTTGAAGTAATTGGAATAAGGGATAAAGATGACTTTGAACCCTAAAATAAATATGAACATTTTCCAAAATTCTTACAATGAATGTAACTTACGATATCATGTTAAATGAAAACACTGTCATTTTTCGTCGTGTTCTTATTTTGTTTGGTTTTCCATTATTCATCATTATTTTTTTTTAATACAATTTTCTGTTGAAGTACCACAGTGTTCCGTGAGGTCTGTAGCTTATTAACTGAATGGTCTGTAGTGTAGTGATTATATGTAAACATTTGTCGTAACACGTTTAATACAATTCTCAGGGAAGAGTTGGCTCTTATTGTTGTAAGTGTTTATCTCTGCGGTGCATTATGACTTCAATAATTTCTTCTTACTCATTTTTAAGAGGTTAACCTTCGGTTGGCTGAAGGCCTTCCACGTGATTCGTATGACCAGTCTCAATACGCAGAAGTGACAGTTACCTACCAAACTATTACGGATCGCACACTGGAGGCCGAGATGGATAACAGACTCAGAGATAGTGTCTCTACTGAGAGTCGTTACATGTCCATCGCGATGCCGTTTGTCTCTGATGAACGTCACGGGCTGTTGTCCCTCGCAATATTTTCCGATGATGACAAGGCTGTCATGGTTTCTTTTGACACTAACCGTAACGAAGTCCAACGTATCGATTCCATCGAGGAACATTGTGACGGCACTGTGACAATTTGTAAAGGTGACGACGTAATGGTTTTGGTAATGCAACATGACGCTGCTGTCAAACTGACGCTGTGGTGGAGGATGACTTCAATGTTGTGTATGGTGAACATCTGACATTCACCAACTACCCAGCTCCATTTGACTGGGGATGTGACATCCTGCAGTCCGCGACAGACGTTTGCCAAGTTTTAGCTGATTACCGCTGTCAACTGCATCGTGTCAATGGTGATGTCTGTACCATGTCGTTAAACGGTGTGAGTAATAGATGTTCCGCTAAAATGAGTGTTCAGAATGACTGGATTCTTTCGTAATGCGGCTCGGTTCCTTGCTGATGTGACTCCGACGGAGAGCTTTGAGACAGGATTTATCTGGAGCATCATGTCAGGATGCAGTTCCCTTGCTTTACACCTTAAATTAGTGAAAGGCATTTGTTTTAGCTGCATGCATATTATTGGCTCTATTTCATGGAAATTTAATGAGTGCCACGTTAGTCATTTAAAAATGGGCTCAATGGTTCGAAGGGATAATTACTCTGTGAAAGTGACCGTCCAATCTTTATAAACATTTGCGTCACATACACCATACGTGTACGTGTCGCACAACTGCAGTATTTTTCTTGCATCATTTTATGTACTAATTAGCCTGCTGCTTGACCAATCATCGTTGCAAATCATTCATTTTTATTATATTACGTTAAATTAATTAATGAAATAATCGAGATAAGTCTACGGGAAAATTCAAGAACAATATATATGAAGCAAATAAAAACAAGATACTTCTCTTTTGTTTTTCTTTCCATTAGTTTTTGTAATGTTTGATTGCATTGAAACAGTACATTTGAAGAAATCAACCAAAGAGTACAATAAGAGTGCAATAAACAAATGTGACGTTCCCGCATAATATATATATATATATATTTATATATATATATATAGATATATATTTATGATCTACAGAATCACACAGAGTGAATACAACATTTAAACTGATCAAAACTATCGCAAGACCGTGACGTCAGTTTGTTGAGGTTATTTTAACAGCTGGTATTTGAAACGTTAACGAAAGCGTTCATCTCTAAACAAATACTCATACTTTTACAAAGCTAGGTCTAAGTTGAATAATTCTGCATTATGCATGTATGAAAACAGAGTCCAGTTGTTATTGACAGGAGAGCAAGCGTAGATATTCTTACGGAAAAATTATATACAGCTTAAGATAAGATGATGATATAGTTACGTATTAGCATTAAGTAACATACTTGACATATAATTCAATTAAGCATTATGAGCATCTGTCTTCCATAGAAAAGAAAAGAGAGAGAAGCCCAAAGAAGAGCCTGATTGTTGAAACTTATTAATTAATCATGGTGTTAATTTAACAGCAAAAGAGGAGACTTAATTTAACAAGCGAATATAACAACTGGGAATCCCATTTTACTTAGGTATATCAATGTTGGAAATAGGTAAAAATTAAATGATATCATATCTTATAGGAAGAATAGCAGTAGAAAAAAAAATCGTAATGAGCTCATATTAAAAGGTGTGAAGACTCGCGCATAAAGAAACGTATAATGCCGGTAATCTGACCTAGTTTCGAATGAGGTGTAACAGGAGTGTTAGACACCACCATCGATCCCAGAAAATACACACACAGCTTGCTACCGTCGGTAATTAGACACTAGTGTACAGTCAGTACATACAGCTGCGGTCAATACCCACAGCACAGTATACAAACGATACCGGTCCAGCTAAAGATAACAAGGTATCACGTTTCATTACTGTCTGCATTTTGTAGCGACAACAGAAAAACTCTACTTGCAACCAATGGAAAGTTAACTTTTTAATGATGGCGGCATGCTGTTTGGGCGAGTCTTCAATGCCTTTAAGTTATATGTAGTTCATTTTTTTCTGAGTAAAATGTGAACTTTAATTTACATGTTTTCATTTGATAAAACATTTTTAAACCATTCTGTCACAGCAAACATGTAGACAGAAACGAATACGTGGGCGCTGTTCGAGACGACTCACATAAAAAGACATTGGGATAAACTTAAATGCATTTTCTGGTAGCTGAGTTCACTGTGTGCATGGTAGAATTACTGGACATCTCCTGTATCTTCAGTTCAAAGCATCCTTATGCAGTTGTTTTGTGGAGAATTGGTGAAACTTTATGCATCTGTGAACAGCACACTTAAATGATTTCATAATAATTCCTTGATCTTCTTTATAGTGTAAAATTCAAATAACCAATGAGAAAATAACAAGTTATGTATTTAGGTTTCATATGACGTTGACTAAGTAACAAATGATGAAAACCATGAAAACTAAGAAATATATAACACAGGTGTATCTCATTTTAAGAATGAGAGAACAAAAATATTGGTTTGGAGGAACAATTGCCACTATGACATCACAGACTTCCTACAGTTATCCACTTCCGGGAGTAAAGGTTACATAAAATTATACATTAATTCATACAACACTTTAAGAGAAAAATATATAAAAGTGTGGTTTTCCATCAGCTAGGTAGAATGGATTTCAACTCCATATATGTAATCCATTATCAGCCAACCAGAGTTTTATCTCTCTCAATTACCTATTACAAAGTCCTTGTTTTGTAAATATGAAATACAATTACTTTGTTTCACATAATACCTGCTTAAAATACAGAGGGAAGCACATTCATCCCTTATACCGAGTGGTGGGAGGGGGGGGGGTAGAGCAATTTCGAAACTGACTTCAGTGACTGGCCAAGCAAGGCTTTGAAAAGGAAACCCATAAAAGTGGCAGTTACAACTACACACTGTGATTGGCCCATGGGAGTACAGGAGGTGTGGCAACCAACAGTGGAGAAATTGAAGCATATTTGGAAAAAAAAAGTTTAAAATTAAAAAAACTATAATACTTACATACGAATTACTCTCACCTGTAGAGTTTGGGGATAATTCTTGTTCTTTCGTAAAGAAATTTTATGCTCAAAATCGCATGTCAGAGATGAATTCCAATTCACTGTACTGAAAACCATGATGTGTATGCTGTGGACATTTTTTATTTGAGGGGGGGGGGAGGGAGGGGGTGCCATTGAAACGCTTCAACGGCACAGAAATACATTACCAGGAGGAATTCACTTTAAGTGAAGCATGTAGAAGCCTAGATGTGGATCCGTGGGTGAAGCTGTAGCATTTTTTTAGCCTATAGTATTATTCCAAATCTGGGAATTGTAGATGATCTATAGGGATAAACTAAGAGGATTTGAATTCTCTTGAGACCAACTCCCCTAGCCCTCCCCAAATATTGTTTAGTTAACAAGATTGATAGGGGAAATATTACCAATATTTTTAATATTCTTTTAAAATTAAAAAAATTGTAAAACTAATTAATATAATAGAAATACTTTCACAGTTAAAAAAAAATGATGGCATGATATATCAACAATAACCAAAGGGGAATCTCACAAACAGTTAGCTAAAAAGGATCATTAAAAGTAAATAGAACAATGTATTACTATTGCATTCAGCTGGTACTTAACTGAAGCATTTACCTTGAGATTCCTAATCATATTTGACAAACACAGGTATTATTAGATGATTGATGATACTGATTACTAATCAGTATCATATCCAATACCTCTAGCTTTGTAAGAGATTAATTGATATGATGACCTTTCAAACCAGAAAACTTAATTAAATCACATTCTTGAGTTGCTGTATGAAGAACAAAGTGTTCAAGAAGGTGACTATTCTCTTAGACTCCAGGGTTATTTTCTTAACTAGTAGAGGCGATGAATCAGCACTGTAATAACCAGAGACTTGTTTCAATATATGTTGAAATGAGAATCATCCTAGTACAGCTATTCAGGTTAACCCTGACCCTTGTTTCTCCTTTTGCCATGGATGATCTCTGTGGAGAAAACAATTAATAAACTTAATAACTACGGTCATCTCATATGTGATAAATACTGGACAACAATATGCAAATTCAATAAACTATCCATCATAGTAATTTTCTCTTGCATGTTTGGAGGCTACTGTTACCATTAACGGTATTCAATGTCTCTATAAAACAATATTCTGGTTTGCAGTGATTTTATTTTAATGATGCTGCCATAAAGAGAGCAGAATGAAACATGTATGATGGCAAATCACTATCATGGCATTTGCACTGTAATGAAACAGTTCACATATTTACTTCACATGTCTGCTTAGGTTTAATTGTTTTCTACTTTATGCTGGAAACTGTCAACAAAGCATCACACCCTCATCTGTACTTGTATATCATTGCTTGGATACACATCACTGAATATGCAACAGTGTTTGTATTGTACACACTAATTTAAAGTACCCATAAGTATGTGATACTGAACATTGGTATCCCTGAATAAATTTAAGATTATGAGTGAATTAGTAGATGATGTCCTACCTGAAGTGTTCCCTGAATGCTCTGACCTGCGTAACAGAAAAAGAAAACAAGAAAACTATTAAGCATTTTATCTCAAATTATTAACTAAAATAACTGAAAGAAACTGCTGCCAATTAAGGTGGAGACGTTAAATTTTCGAATGAAATTTGCAATATTTTATTTTCTATTTTTGCTCTCTTGTTGTTTGACACTATCGAAAAAGCTGTAATGCGTACATAGTAAATTTTCTTCCAAACACAAACTTCAAGGATAGCAAAATCTGTAATATATGCATAATACTTGCTGAATGAAATAATACATATTGTATCTCTCTTCAGATAATGATAAGTAACACTTATGCTGTCATCCATTCATCGGTCTCTTTAAAATGTCTTCCATGACATTGAAGCATATCATCTACATTCATTTTCTATCGGAATTTTCTCTTTAATTGTCAAACTTGGACAAATTTAGAGGAAATGATTGTATTAAGTTTGTAAATTGCATATGATTAAGAACATATGCTACATAACATTAACAGTATAAGTGTATTATCTACTTTGAACCAGTGTAAGAATGTTCCTTTTATGAGTCAGACTTTAGGAATCAAGATAAAACTGGTATGATATAAAGTTCTTTTACTGCAGATGATTAAGAAATTACATTACGTAATATATCCTGAGAGAAAATAAAGCAAATTTCAATATCAACTATTAATAAAAAATATCTTGTCCACTGAGTGACACACCCACCGAGCAAGAATTCATGCTAGTATGTTGTAAGTAGTTTTATGATAGTAAGTATATACTGTTATAACTAGATACACCTCACACATATACCAAGATATGCTATAATTCCACTCGGTTTCTTAATTATTAACCGTTTCTATCAACACTAAAATATTTTTAAAGTCTTGCTCTTGTGTATTGCATATTGTTGATGGACAGAGCTTGTGGTAATATTTTCCAATATACATTTAATTTGTAGAATGTTACGACAGTGCTTGTGACATAATGTAAGAACTTCCACAGTACTACTCATGTCTATGGATTATTTGTTTTCAGCCTACATAATTTTGAAACACTCAGACACTCCCATTTCAATTTCAGTCAGTACTTAATGCAGATTATTGCATCACTTTCTTACCTGAAAGTTAAAATGGAGTGATAAATCCTGATGTCCAGATAGGTGGGGCTTAACAATAAAAATGTTGCAACCATTATATTGATATCTTTTGATAATTCCACACTACTTTACATCTATTTCCATAGAACGTATCAATGTAATAATCTAGTCAGAATGTTTAACCTGATATATTATGATTCTACTTCAAGTCAACAGAAACCTGCAAACATCCAGCATGGTTGAAGATACACAAAGGAAAACAAAGCTCTTTTCAAACTTTTACCTCTTCAGTATAGTCGGCATCAGTCAGCTTGTCTCCAATAGCCTTGTTCTGCAAAAAATAAAAGTAACAATTGTTACTTATTTTTTTTTTATATATTTATCAAGAGTGAACAGAGAATAATGACACATATTTTACATTGCGAGTTGACAGCATTTAAATAAGGACCTATTCATGCAGTCCTTTTGAAAGATATGATCCTGTCAAAAATTGTATACAGTCTATGATAACAAACCACACAAAGATATAACCACTGGGTTATAGGTCTTTCTATGATCCAAAAACAAGAAGTGCTGTCCAAGACCTGCAATATGTATGTTGTTTCATCCCGCCTATCCTTTAGGCACCGACTTAGCACTTGGTCAGTAAGTTTACCAAACCCGCTTTATAGTGTTACTATAAATTTGATTGTTATAAATCCATTTTGACATCCTCATTAATATTCCCACCAAGGGAACATTATTGACAGAAGTAACTTATTTTTCACTGGACCATCAACAAGTTGTCAGTCAGACACTTTTTTTTATAGTGTTTTATAAAAATTTCACAAGGGTGAAGGGCGAGCTGGAAAATTTCAAAGGGTGGATTTACCTTCCATTTGAAAACTTGACAGGTTGATGTAGTAAAACTTATTATTATGGCGTATAATAGTTTTGCAAAATTCATCAAACTGAACTTACTTTAAGTGGAGCTTAATCAGTTCCAACTTTAATTTTAGAAGGCTCAATTATTCACAGACTTTATCTTTTGTGTACTTGTATCTTTCGAATAGTGAAAACACCCAAAGCATCTATTCTGCTATCTTACTTAGTTGTACGTGGAGGTTAATCAGTAGCAGCTTTACTTTTTTTACTTTAAGTGGGCTGGAATTGTTACAGTTATCTTGGAAAACTTCTACTTTCGAATAGTTAAAATACTAAAGAATCTATTAGTGGATTGATGTATCATCTGATTTTGTTGCAAATATGATCTCAAAAGGAGATCTATAAGATTTTTGGACGTTCTGTAGGCAATAATCGGTTGGGATGGAAACAATTTGGATAACTGCTGGTGTTTGGCAATGAGGTACCAGTGCTTTCTTAAATCTTGGTTTATATGAATTTTTGTGGGGTATAACTTAATTTGAAAACTAAGAGTGGCTCTGTAACTTTTTTAGCCTTGACCTCTGGTGACCTTTGGCCTCCATGAAAAAGGATAGAGAACATCTCACTAAGGGCTACATGAATACCAAGTTTGAAATTAAGCAACTTTCACTTCTTGAGATATCATGTTCACAAGGTATTCAGACCTTGACCTCTCTTGACCTTTGACCTCTATGGAAAAGAATAAGGATCATCTGCTCACCAAGGGCTACCAACATACCAAGTTTAAAGTTCAAGCAACTTTTACATCTTGAGATATCATGTTTACAAGCCAATGAATAACACATACACACACACGCCATCACCATCTCATAGATTCATTTGCCCTTGGCAAAGTATCAAAAATCGGTCCAAATATTTACAATATACGTGTTGCCTTACAATCTTGTCTGTTTCCTTACATTATCTTTATTGACAATTATATAAAACGTAAGATTCTTTTTTTAGTTAACTTCACAGAGTGAACAGGAGTTTTTCACTCTAGTTGCAAATAATATGTGTGAGGGTGCAAAAACGTTATCATTAAAGTAAACGATAAAAATCGGAAGCCAAATAATTACATGAAAGAGTGAAGCAGTTTCTTCATAGATCAGCCATGCACCAGTCTTTTTATTCAATCGGTAACTCCGTTTACCAGCCCCGTAAGGATGCCATAAAACTATATATGAGATAGAAAATAAGATATTAGAAAAATACTATTGTGAATGAAATGCTTACTGTAGCTACCGGTAAGCCACAATAATAAATTTCTGTTAGTGTTAATTACACCTGTTAAGGTATCTGGCAAACTCGAAGATTTAAGTATAAAACAAAGACCACAAACACTAAAAGAGAAAAAGAATATGATGTAAACAGAGGTATGAAAAATAACACAAAATAAATATATACAAAATAGGTAATGATTTCAAGTAAATCATTAATAAGTTAACCTAATAACGTCTTTGCACAGTGAGCTCAGACTATAGTGATGTCATTCAATGTTTATTTGTTCGGCCATTCTATTTAGCAACACTGATCACAACATTCCTCATGTGCTACATGCAGCTGTGCTACACTCATTGACCTCTTCCCAGGGACCATCACAGCTCACTGATTGCAGTAATGCCTCTGGTAAAAGGGCACCCCTGAATTACCAGTTAGCGTGTCACTAACATTATTGTCATTTTATGACCAATAATTCCTTTGTCACAGATACAGTTATATTCATATAACGTAGCCTAGTTGTGAGCAAACTAACTCCAGTAAGATATCAGGGGAATTACATTATGCCCTGTCATATACTGCAGGTTGATCAAAGAACTGTAAACATGAAATTGAGCCTTCCACAACATCAAAGCTTTTTCAATTTAAGTCTAAGAAAATGGCATACATTGAATTCATGATTTAATTGATGTATAATTTGCATCTTTACACACTTATCGTACTCAGCTGATGGAGTGATATTTTAATGTGACTTTTTCAATTTGTTTTAATGTTCTCACTAATTTTAATGGGTTTGGATAAATGCTCATTGAATATTCCCGAATCAGTCCATTAAATTTAAAGAGTTGTTTACATCATGTGCCTTTAAAACAAATTATTAAACAATAGAAGAGTAAGATAGCATAGTAAGCGCACATCACTGGATCTCACCATGAAGCACACTAAGAGATTTACAAGGCTAAGAACCATTCAGTCTGATAAAAAACACAGAAGATGTTCCATGACTACAATTAAATCTAGCATTATTTATTATTGACTGTCTCGTTATTACGATCTTTATCATTTAGTATTTATTTTCATCATTTCAGTGTCATTGTTACCTTTCTACTAATAATCTAAACACATTGCCTTACCAGTTCACCACGTTGTGATTACTTGGACGTGAAATGTAGCTTTCATGGGATAAAAAAAATACCCTGTCTGATCCTCTCCCCTCAAAATAAACAGTTTAGTTATTCTTCCTACCCAAAATAATAAGAATACTAAAATCGATAATGCTGGTGAGAGGGTAACATCATTTTCTTGAACAAAATTATGTAATATTCAAGTGATTAAAGTGAGGTCATATACCATTACTGGTTCCTTTATACATGTTTTTTCTTCTTCATAGTGTTCTGTTATCCATGAGGAGATAATTAATTTTATGAGTCTCTTTGTGGTTTGCTGTTCATATTGTCACAAGTTACAATTAAAAGACATTACATCCTGAAAACCTTTGTCACAAGTTAACTTGGAAGCTGTTCACCTGCATGTAGAACTGAGCATGGTACTAAATACAGGTTCAGAACTAAATTGCAACAAACCATGCTGTACGCAATATGTACATCAAATACTATAGAATTAAAATAAGTTCATTAAGTAAAGGAAATGTTTCATTAGTTTTTTACAAGCTAGACTTCACGATGGAAATTCAGTCCTCCATTTTACTCTAGATTTTTATATTTACTTATTAGCTGATGAGGGTATAACTTACTGTAAGTAACTATTGAATATATTTTATTTCTCATTTAAATAAAATGGGTTGATGAAAGTTCATCAGGTGGATCACCCAATTAGTATATTTAATATCTAAAAAGTTGTTTACATCATTTGCAGTTAACAAAAATTAATACTCAATACTTTTACGTACCATTTAAATTGGATTTCAGGCCAGACAGAGCCGATGAAGGGATAGAAGAGGGCAGCAGACACAATTTAAAACTGGTGGAAAAGAAAGGAAGATATATAACTCTTTGTACATCGACATCACACATAAGGTGAACAATGTGAATTACAATGATTTGATCTGTGCAACACAAAGATTTTTTGATAAATACGATTTTAAATAATTTAAGAAATGTATTCACATAATAATAATAATAACATTCAAAACATTTAAATTGTTATATAGCCTAAGTTAGGCTGACCAATGTTTGCAAACAATCCAGGACCGGTAATGCTGTTGACCCCCTCTCCAAGTTGACATAACTTACAGCACTTTATACTGTAAATTAATATGAAGGGGAGAGGGCGGGTGGTATTTTGAGTGTTTTTATGGTTATATGCTTCAAGGATATGCCCAAGTCTACAAAACCTCATTCAGAAAGAAGTATTTTGCTGGAGACAAATAAACAATGCCAAAAAAAGATTAATGGAGGTATTACCGGAAATCTCATTATTTATCACTTTGTGCAACATGATGCTTTTAATGTTAACTTCTGGCTATGTAACATTTCACTGATCTTCGTTGTGTTTATCTGTGAGCCATGAGTGTACAATGACTGCTTAATTACGTTCCAGCTGTCTCTACAAAAAGGAGGCTAAAAACAACAAAATGAAGTTACTCAAAGCCTTTATCAAATTTGAGGATGTTTTTGGGACGGCAAAAAAATCAAGGGACACTAAATGAAATCAGCAGACTGTCCCCAGAAATGTGAGCAATGGAACAATACCATTCTTACTGTACAATATCATTCTAACTGTACAATATCATTCTTACTGTACAATATCATTCTTACTGTACAGTATCATTCTTACTGTACAATACCATTATATCTGTACAATACTATTATATCTGTACAATATCATTCTTACTGTACAATATCATTCTTACTGTATAATACCATTCTTACTGTACAATATCATTCTAACTGTAAAATATACTTCTAACTGTACAATATCATTCTAACTGTACAATATCATTCTTACTGTACAATATCCTTCTTACTGTACAATATCATTCTTACTGTACAATATCATTCTAACTGTACAATATCATTCTTACTGTACAATATCATTCTAACTGTACAATATCATTCTTACTGTACAATATCATTCTAACTGTACAATATCATTCTAACTGTACAATATCATTCTTACTGTACTACAATATTATTATTACTTTACAATATCATTCTTACTGTACAATATCATTCTTACTGTACAATATTATTATTACTTTACAATATCATTCTTACTGTACAATATCATTCTAACTGTACAATATCATTCTAACTGTACAATATCATTCTTACTGTACAATATCATTCTTACTGTACAATATCATTCTAACTGTACAATATCATTCTTACTGTACAATATCATTCTTACTGTACTACAATATTATTATTACTTTACAATATCATTCTTACTGTACAATATCATTCTTACTGTACAATATCATTCTAACTGTACAATATCATTCTTACTGTACAATATCATTCTTACTGTACAGTATCATTCTTACTGTACAATATCATTCTTATTGTACAATATCATTCTAACTGTACAATATCATTCTAACTGTACAATATCATTCTTACTGTACTACAATATTATTATTACTTTACAATATCATTTTTACTGTACAATATCATTCTTACTGTACAATATCATTCTTACTGTACAATATCATTCTTACTGTCTAATATCATTCTTACTGTACAATATCATTCTTACTGTACAATATCATTCTAACTGTACAATATCATTCTTACTGTACAGTATCATTCTTACTGTACAATATCATTCTAACTGTACAATATCATTCTTGCTGTACAATATCATTCTTACTGTATAATATCATTCTTACTGTACAATATCATTCTTACTGTACAATATCATTCTTGCTGTACAATATCATTCTTACTGTACAATATCATTTTCACTGTATTACAATATTATTATTACTGTACAATATCATTCCTCCAAGAATAGATTACATGTTACATACAGTAGTACAACATTATGACATGTATTATATAGAACATTCACTATTAGTAGAGGCACTGTAAAACTGTTGAGTATTACAGCAAAATAGTCATAAAATAATATAATTAGACGTAACTGTTGCTCCTAGAAGGAAACATTTCTTAATGAACAAATATGTCAAACATTTCCAGATGTACTTGGGAAAAAATTCAGCTTCTACTCTATATCCTGATTACCAAGACTGACCCTATATTTATCATCTGACAAGACTCTTCACACACTCAGCAAATGTCCTGACATACAAGCCTTCAGTGTGTCCAACATTACTTCTCTCTACCCCCACCACACCCCCTCCCACACACCTTGTACACCCCACCATATGTTGGTCAAATATGTAAGTGATTATGTGTCAAGTACTGCTGTGTTGATGTAATTACAGTTTCTTATGCAAAATTAAATTATATTTTCAAAGTAATTTGATAATTAAAAGCTATTCTTCTAACACATAGACTGATATCCACTCACTGTATGTCCACTAAGCTAGCGAAGTCGTTTATATCCCACCCGGCCATCTCAATAGACCCCCCCCCCCCCACCACCACTCCCCTCCCCCTCAGGACACCACAAACCAGACATTCCTACTTTAGCTAATACCCAACCTACTTAACAGTAATACTGTAGACATCAGACATTGAATGTAGACTGTGAGATAAGCTACAGATTGACCAGATTATTCAACGAGCAACTACTAATCACGAGGCTGTAATTAATAACAATAGGTTACTTCACTGAAAATAACTACATAGATACTTTGAAATACAATCTAATTACATCCTACTCTTATGTTATTGTTTCAATTAGATAATTGATATATAATCGTAAGCTGGGCCTCCTATTTCAAATTTATAACACCTGTTATTTCAACAAATTTCATTTTCTGAAGAATCTTTTGTTAAAATTTATGTTTTTCTTTTTTCATTTGTCTCTGTTTTACTCTCCTATTAATCATATGTCTTACCTGATGACTGTTCTTTCATTGTTAGTTTATTTCTTATTCAATTGCTTCTTCATTTCTTTGGTTTCTTCTACAATTATCTAAACCTATCACTAAACCTTCAGTAATTATTAAATATAACTATATTAATAATTCCTATCTTGTTTAAGTCGTTAATATTCATAAGTTATGATATTAATTACTAATATTATTTATATATTTATTAATTATACTTACCCCAGTTCCTTGAATCTTTGAGAGTGTTGTACATAGTTTAATATTTCATTAACTTCATGTTTATTTATTTCTCTCCCATTCTCTGTGTCTATGTACATCCTCTCTATTGATGTTAGGATTGGTAGAGAGAGACCAGAGTAGAGAGTAATATCATCTTCATCAACCTTGTTAAAGGAATAGACTAGATCAACACTGTATATAGGAATCTGAAGAAAAGTAAATAATAAATAAAATATTAATAATTATATCATAATATCATAAATTAAGTTATTATTATACAATAATGTTTATGAGTTGACTATTTGTTGTTATAACTAATGAAGTACAAATGGTCCTGGGATTAGAGGGGGTTATAGTGGGGCCAGTTTAATATTCAAATTGGTTAAAAGGGGTGTGTTTTGGTCAAAGTTCACAGTTAAACCAACATATTACTTTACTGTAAAAGAGACACAGTGTTGTAAGATTAATTACTGAACAAAATGGGTACGGAAGGGTGTGCAGTGGTTCAAGAAAGGGCGAATGTGGGGGGTGGGGTTACATATTATGTTAGTGGGTATGGGTTATTTACAGTTCAGGTGTAAGTAATTCCAGTTTAAGAACAGGGTCAGAACAAAACTGTAATACTTTGAAACCTGAATTTTTAGAGGTGTTAAATTTTCTCTTTACTGAGGTGTAACCAGGTTTACTTCAATAACAATAGATGGGGATATGGGGAGTGTTCCGGTGGGGGTGGTCATAATGGTTGAAATAATACTGCTATGGGTCTCGAATGAATGCAGTAGCTTTAAATTACTTTTGTTTTAAGTTTATACTTAATTTTGTTTGGGATTAAGGCAGGATTAGATTAATAGCAATATTACATACAGATAAAAAGGAGGGTCGGGAGGGGTGGTAAATGTGACTGGGTGGACGCAGGGTGCAAAATTTACATGGATTTGAATCAGGAACAATGTTCTATTGTATTAGGTTCGGTTATTTTAGATTCATTCTAATTAATCAGGATGTATGGTGGTGGATGCATGGGAGGGGTTATAGACCTAGTTAAAATATGTGTTTGACACAGTTGGACAGTATTACTGAATAAAATGAATTAACAGCTACAGTCAGTCACAGATGCCAGTATTTATTCCTGTTTTTTATTAGGGGGGGGGGAGGTGGGTTATTGGGGGGGTTTATTTGTGGTCAACTTATTTAGCCTAGAAGAGGAATGAGTATTAAGGTAGAATCCAGACACAATAACAAACAGGATGTTACTGTTGTATTTTTTTCTCTTAGTCCAACTGTTATTGAAAGTTAGTTCATTCATACTTAGTAAAGACTCCTAAATCCTATTGGTCCATTCAGGTCAGCTGACCGTGGTTAATCCTGTGAGTAACGCACGGTAAAATTACGGGGCATCACTTTAATAAATCTTTGGTTATATGTAACCAAAAATGTTTTGTTTTATGATTTTTCCCCACACAAATTGTAGTGTATGAATGAACGGGGTTAATCAACGGTCTAGCGTGCGTTACTCACATGATTAATGCACTCCGGGTGTTAATGCTATCGCTGGATGCACTCGGGCTCCGCCCTCGTGCATCGCTTGCATTATCCCCCGATCGTGCATTAATCCTGTGAGTAACGCACGCTAGACCGTTGATTAACCCCTTATTTAATTAATTAGAAACACAGAAGGCTCAGAGATCATCCAGGCCTAAGAAGTTGTTAGTCTTTTCTCTGTTTGTGGTTCCTCTTTTAAATTATACTCTTTATCTTTACTCTTTTTTATTTTTATTTGTTAATTTGTAGGTTGAGATGTTAGATTACAAATTATTTTACGTTCATTAATTCTAGTAAATATAATTAATAGTCTTTTGCCTTTGTGTAGCTAATTGTTAATGTTGCAGGAAATACATTTTGTTGTTTATTATAAATTACATTTTATATAAAGTCTATAGCATATTAAATTTATTTTTGGTTTAGTTGATGGACTTATAAAATATATGAAGACCTTCCATCATAACTAAACGACTTCACAGAATTACTAACCAGGAAAGAGTTTATTATCAAGTAAGAGAATTGCACGCCAGTTAAAACAGAGATTCAAAAAAATCCAACAATTAAGCATCATTTCTCATATTGAATCAGTCTGAATTTATTTATTTTATATTTGTTTTTGTAAATCTTCAACAGATTCCTTGTTTGTATTGTTTAATATTCATTTATTGTCTTTCTTAATTGTTAATAACTATAACCTTATTGATTGTTTACATAACAGTGTATGACTACTTGTTCATTGTTAATTTTACTCCAATCATCTGATAGACTGCATTAACATTGTAAGTAATTAAACCTGCTAATTAGTTAATGATTTGCAATTAATGCAGTCTTAATTAGGGTTTTATAATTCATGAGAGATGAACATTCACTTCATCAAGTCCCTTAGTTAGGTAGTATTGTTGAATTTATTACTATTAATAAGTTTTCCCTTGTTTCAATTTCAAAGTCATCTTTTATTGACCTAAATTTAAAGATTTAATTAATAAAATATTAATGAGGGTTTTATAGGTCACGACTCTAATCCCCCTTAAGACCTTATCTTTGTTCTTACTAGTATGAATAATTAATTGTTAATTTGTTTGTCAAATTCAGGTGCAAGGTCACACAATGTTCACAATATAGTTTAAGATGTTAAAACATTAACAATACTGTTAAACTTAGATTTGGTTCATTCCACGATATCCCTTTAAGTTGTACTTACGTCTTGATTGGATGCTTTCACCAGGACCTCTATGACTGACCTCTGTACCGATTCACTGGTCGTGTTATCAATGGCCACAATATCTGAACACAGCGATTTAATTGTCTGGATGTCATCAGCCTGTGAAATAAAGGAATAATTATTTGTTATTATGACATATTGATATAATCAGAGCAGATGTTGTAATACTATTCTGCATAACAATAAATCATTCATCTGTGACAGTCCTGGTATATTTGGTGAAACTCTTGTCAGTTTCATTGAAATACTTCTTACATTAATTTCAGGGCAAATAAAGACTTCTGATGACAATAAGAAGTAGGAATAAACAAATTACGACTTCTTCATCGGAAAAACCAAGAGAAATGTTTTAAACAATTTTATTGTCTTTCATTTTATGTTTAATTGCGTTAATAAATATCCCCCTAATTATTTCACAGCTACTGAAGAGTGACTGAAGAGTGATGGGTGGGTTTAAGTTCTTGGGAAGGAGAGGAAGTGATTCACAAAGCAATACCACTCATTAATATTCATCTTCTACTGTTAATTTGTTTCTATATAGTTAGAGGTTGAATCTAACAAATGATTTTATTATAATATTTCTTCTATTTCCAGATTATTCTGCTTGTTGAAACACCAACCTTCCTCCATTCACCAGATTGTAGATCAAGTTGACTGGCATGGCTTGGCCACAGGACTGTGAGGAAAGGAAACAAAATACAATTTTACTGAAAACATATTTGTGCTATATGCTGAATGAACTTAGCAACCTGGTTTTACTATTAATATAGCCAATCGCTTTGGGATGTTGCCAGTCTTGCCAGGGAAGTATACTTTTACTTGCAATTCTTTATCAGGAAGCAACATTAAGAAAACAGGAGGAATTACTGAAAGACGATTACTTAACTTTTTGGTTTAATATTTCAACACTAATGATGAAGGCTAGATTTATCATGTGAGGGAGTGGTGAGAGTGCAGGAAGTGAATTTGAATATGTGAATGTTTATGAGCAGCCTCCTCAACCCCATGTAAAAGCCTCTACTGCATAGTTTTGTTTTCTTAGAAAGTTCAATGAATTGGTCGACTTTGTTTCTCATGGGAAATATTTTGCAGTTAATTAAATTCTTTCAGTTCATAGCATTATATGTTGAGTTAGTTAGGACAACATTGATCACTTCAATAATTTAAAATCAGTGCTATGGTTCTATGATTGAGGGAGGAAAGGATTGGGAAGGAAATGGGGGGGGGGGGGTAAAAGGCTAATTCTACTGCTAAGCTGCTAGAGAAAGTCTGAATTCAACCAGTCTTAGCCGAGAAAAAAGGATCATTAGGCTGGTTCAAGTTAAGAAAACTTAGCCCAGCACCTTGTCACCCACGACAATACCGAAAACAACTCAACTGTACTCTGGCAAGACATACTACGTAATAGGGATTCATCATTACCCCAGTTATACACATATTGTACCTAATCCAAATTATCTTGATTTATTGAAAATCAGCTCAAGGACGATCTTTGAAAAAGATTTATTTCTTTATGCAGAGTATTGTAAGACTGATTAATAGATAGTCAGGTAAAATGTTGAATCCTAGTCTAAGTATTATTTAACATTTATCACTCATCTGAAAGGACCTTACTTGACCTGTATATATAAAATACCTTTAATCTGTCTTGATTTTGCTGTTTCTGGTATTATCTCAGGTCTGATGAATTCAGGCAGTTTACATTTAAAGAACCTTTAACAGTGAAGGAAAATAATACAAAGCAATAAAATGACTTTAATTAGTATACTTTAATTTCCAATGAACTATTTTATTTCATTTATACACCTTAACATTAGTTGTAGAGAATAATTAATATTAGTGATTTACACAACAGCTAATAATGTTATATGAAGATACTTGTCAATCACGTAAATTAAAGGTAGATATAGCAGAGAGGTAACCTGTCACTCTCCAGTTGCTCTTTAGATAAGTAACGTTACTGGGCAGGAGGTGGGAGGGGAGGGGGAGGAGGTGTTGAGTAGGTGGTCATTGCACGTGCAAGAGGACACATTGTGCTTTTGTATTTCATCTCCTCTTGACAGGAAACTTCATTAACAAATCATCAAAACAAGTTTAACTATCAATTCCTCTGCTGTGAGTGGAAAGAATTAAAGGTAGTCAGTAAAGGCCCCAAATTATAGCACGCTATAATTGCTAGAAAATTTCAGAAAGTACCTTCCTGGAGGTCTTTATTCTCCACATTGTTCTCATACTTTTTTAAGGAACACACAAGATAACTGAATGTCCCATTGGGGAATATTTCCTCGAAGGTTGTAATAAAAACCGTTTAAGAAGTTTGACCAAAGTGACCATATTTGAATATATTTAGGCCAATACAAAATACCTTTAAATAGAGCCATTACTGATTTATTATTTCTTGGTCAATATTTCAATCTTTAAAATGCTGATAGAGTAGTTTAGCTGTTAATCATGCTCAGGTTTGATATAATGCTGTTTTGTAAAAGCGTTAATTTGCATGCACACTATTTGAATAAGACTTGATTTTCTTCGTTTCCATCACGGTCCACAAACAATCCTCAAATAAAGAATGATTCAGATTGTGATGCTCACTAATTGTCTCTGATCATTAAAAGTACCCTAGACTACCAATCAGCTGATTTTATATCTTATATTAAGCATCGCTCCCCAAGAACTAACTCAGTCTGAAGACATCATAGCAAATAAAAAACAGAATTAATTATTAGCACCTGTTTAATAACTGATGACAACTCAGTTAGTGTTTCTTTCATTTACTCACCAAAGTTCTCTAAATTTCTCAGACTGTATTCCATAGTTCAATAGTCCTATGACGTTATCCTCGGTAATGGGGTTCCCGGATCCCTGATTTATCGATATCTTCTCCAGTGAGGAGAGGTGTGGCAAGCAAAGACCAGATTCGAGCAGGATGTCACAATGTTGGACTTTATTGAAGGAAGACACTAGCTTCAGATTACATATTGGTATCTGTAGTGAGAAAATTAAGGAAATAAAACAAATGGATTTAGAGTTGGTTCAGTCTTATCTTGTCATCAATTATGATGTGGGCAAACTTAATACAATGCAAAACACCAATTAAGGTAACATTGAAAAAAAAACTATCAAAAATAAAATAAAACAAGAACAACTTAGTAATAAACTGAACATGGCAGGTATGGTTGATTTAGCATAATTATCATTTAAATCCAATCTGAGTAACATGTTAGATTTCAGTTATCAGCAGGCATGACGAGAGGTACCTGAGGATCTGGGGTTTTATAGAGGCAGGAAAATATTGGGGAATGATATGGGGGATGAATTATGGCTTGGGTTAAAGAGTAAAGTATAGTCCAACTTTCATTGTTCTTAAGGAGAAATAAAAGTGTAGGAAGTTGATGACATCATTGTCAACCCTAATCATCTCTTTCCATATTTGTTGTATGCTAAACTGAAAGTTTACTTCAAAATTTAAAACTATTACTCTAGAATTCCATTTTTACATTATAATATTCCTTCTCAAATAGGTTGATTTCTCTTGCATATTTCCCCTTTTCAGAATGTGAGTAACACGCTGGGGATGAAAGATACAGACATTGACACACGTAATGGTATATTTACAATTTTATCATCTTGCATCGGTAAATATAGTCGTGTAAATAACATTTCTCCGATCTGAGTCAATTGATCTAACATTTTTTTTTCATTTCTCATTGAACAACATAATCATGTATTGGATATATGAGATAGCCCAAATTTTATTTTTACAGTAAATCTTAGTTTATCTGAATTAACTGTTCGAAACCACGGCTAGAATTTGCCTTCAACAACATGCCCACCATTATATATTTATAGCCTTCTCTGTTTGGCCAATTCCGCTGCAGATTTGGACGCATATGATCGCTTTAATTCTGGTAGGTCCTTTACACAGTGTATATTCAAATATTGACTCAATTGGCTGGAATAGATTTAGTTGATATGAAGACGTTAGTTAGATCAGCTTCCATTTATATTCAAGGTATGACAATTAGACGATAATTTAGGAAGTTTAAAGAAAATGGGAATCGTTCCGTAGAATGGTCTTATTTTGTAAGCGCTATAGTGACATTAGAATTGGGCTAAAATATATTGTTAAGTCAACATTTTGACTTTTCTTCCTCGAAATATCGGCTCTCTGTCTATCCAGAAATTGTCAAATTGTTTTTGCTTATTCCGAAATTTCGATATCTCAATATCTTAAACGTTTTATGCCAAACTATTTGGTCAACATTTCATCTCGAAATTTTGACTATTAATTGGTCTTATTGCACACATTTTGAAGATAGAAATATATGTTAACTTTATTCATTATAACCCTTCGGTCATGCTTAACTGTCAAAATGTATTGAATAATCGCATTAGCTTGTGTAGAGCTATTTATGCCGAAGTAACAACAAACTATATGACGACGTTAAGATTTCTTGTTTCTAAGTTAGCGGGAGCGGGGGTGGGGGTGGGGATAGGTTGTAGTGGGAATAGCAGTCTAATTATGTATCATTAGACGATCATTTGACATCATATGTAGCGAAATCATCGATAAAGAGATCGATAATAGTAATGAGATCTGTGATGCAGCTAGACCGTTATATGGAGGATTATATTCGTTGTTGTTGTTGTGTTTGTTGCCATGATCAGATATGGGTATTTTACAAAGAAGGAGTATGACCGTGGATTGTTGAAGACGACTACACGTATTGAGAGGTCTTGAAGCATCCTTCCCTACAAAAAGAATTGTGCTGATCAATACTTTTGTATTTTTGTGTGGGATTAAAAATCTTGGGTGTACAACCTAGATCAGCGCCTAGTTGTTTTAATTGTTGAAGTAGTATAATTGCTGTATTGTTTCTGTTCATGTGCGTGCTTTGCGTAATAAACGTCAATCAAGTATGAATATGTTTGTTAATCACAATCACAATAAATGTATTCACGTTTTAATTGGACTGTAATCCCGCTTTCTTTTAGTTTTGTGCAAGTCACTTGAATTAATTGAAATAGAGAGAGGGAGGAAATTTAAATATTTTCATAACATCATTTAAACAGTTTTTACGATTTGACTCAATTTTGACTAGGTCGATGTTCTCGATGGTGTTCCTGATAAGAATTCATGCTATGGATTGTTTCATGTTTCCAGAAAATGACCGAGTAGATAGTACTTTGTAATTTAATAACTGAGAAGTTCATGTAAGATGCCATGATGTAAATCACACTATAAATTAAAGATGCATATGCTATGAAACGAACGTGATAAAGAGTATGTATGTTGATGACTATTGTAAAGAGCAACACACTTTGACATATCTCGGGGTTTTCATGACCACAGAATCCCAGGATATTGTGTATGCCAGAACAGTTTTCAGACAGAAATGTGAAAAGCCCTGTCGCATTTCTACCAAAACATGTTTCAGTGTTTTCCATCCATTTTTCAACCAGTCTTGTTGTTAACATTTTACTACATGAAAAATTGGTCTTATTGTATTTCTTTATTTGGTTTTATTTGGATCTTTTTCGACATAGTTTGGTAAATGAAAAGCTGTTGGCGTCTTAAAATGTCAGTATCGATTATGGAAATAATCATAAACATTTGTTTATGTGGGGATATGGAAAATGTTGTTAGATTAAAACAATGATTCGAATCCCTCGGCAGTCATTGGTTAGTTGCAATATATAGTCCGTACAGTGAATGTAAACATGAACAAACAGAGATGTCGAAACTACGTATCGTATATATTTAATACTAACGTCATGACTTGATGCAATCTGCAGGAGTTGAATGGTCGACCTCTGGAGTAACTTGGTGTCATCCTTTCTGATCCTTAGTCGCTCAGAACACAGCTCTTTAACAGTCTCCATGATGCCATCAAACTTTCCACATTGTTCCAGGATACAAAGAATGGCAAACTTATCACCATCTTTCTTGCTTTTCAAGTATTCGATGATATTACTTCCAGCTCCAGAGTTTAGTCCACAAGCAAACCGAAAGACGTACTGGAGGTCAAATGGATCCATCTTACCGAGACTCGGTTCTAGTTCAGCTGGATCTTTCACACCTGCTGCGATACCCGTCACATGAAATGATGCGAACCATTCACAGAATATTTTATGGTAAAAACTGACCTCAGTCTTGGTGTTGATGTTCTTACCGGGAGTATCTGGTCCATCTGTAATAACAAAGACCTTCTCCTCTACTAAAATACCAACGCGGATATGATGATTATAGAAGTCTTCACCTAGTCGTTTGATCAGCGACACTTTCTCCCAGACAATCTGTTGATTCTCTTTGCTGAGTCCTTCGAAAGCTACTTTACTAAGTTCCTCGTGATTAGCTTCGAACATTGTTGCGTATCTTTCAACGTTGTATTCTTCTGCTTTGTTTCTTGTGTGATGGTGGAAACATCTCATCATGTAGCGAAAGAAATCAGTGACAGATTTGAATTTCTGAAAATCTTCCCTTTCATGTGTCATATGAGAAAACATAGAAAAGAAGAGAGGAACCTGGCAGAGGTCATCAAGAATGACGTTTTCCTTGAGACCTTTCTTGACTTTAGCAACAGCCTACTCATTATCTCCACAGACAGCCTTTCTGATGTACTCATCACGGGCAGCGTTATCAAAACCAGTCAATTTAAATCGGTTTGTATTGGATTTATCATATTCCTTTGGTAAGTACCTAGTTGTCAAGGTAACATCAGACTCAGGAAACATCTGTGACATCATGATACGTCCCACGTCATTTTCTTTTTCCTTCTCTGGGTATTCATCATAACCATCTAACTGAAATGCAACTGACCTACAACTCTCTATTATTTCCCTAATGTCTCTTATCTTGATTCTTCTTTCGTCAGGTATTAGATACAATTTGATTGCTTTATATATGGACGTCACATTACCCATCTGTCTCAGCTTAAGTAGGATTAGAATCTCTACGTCATAGAGAGGGGAGTCCGGAGCACCATTACACCAGTCATAAGCTAGCTGCAGCGTAAGAGTCGATTTGCCATACCCTGGTTCTCCTTCTACGATACGTCTGTTAGATCTCATACGAGAATCGGTGAAAATGTTTTTGTATGATTCTAAACGTTCCCATTGTAGAGCTTTATCATACGACGCGGCTCCTCCAATCGACGCATTGACACCACTCTCTACAAAGACATTGTCTACACAATAAAGTCTTTCTTTGATATAAGGAATAGGTTTTACTCCGTTATACTGGACTTTATATTTCTTCTTCAAAGCTTTTATCAGTATTTGTTTCTTATCTGTGTGAAAACGAGGAGAATACATATTGAGTTATTAACCATGGTGGGCCTATTCTGATCGACAGCTTTGTGAAGGTGAAATACGCTTACAAATTTCATACAGCGATTCTTTAGGAAGAAATCTGACAATGCATGTGTCAGTTAATGAAGAGAACATCGGTAAAAAGATGCAAAAAGCACTGTAAAATAGTAAATAATACACTAAGAGCACTCGTCAATCTGCAAGTATATAAAACCTGGTTAGAAATTGTAGGTGTACCTTGCTTATTTTTTAAAAAGACAGAATGTAGTCGTTATTTGTTCACGAACTGAAATTCTATTCTATTTTATAGTTTTAGTCCATTTCTGTTCTGATTTTTATTCGGAGGATGGGGGGGGGGGGGAGGGTGGTTGTGTTGGGAGTCTCTAATTAAGTAAGGAGTGAGGAGGGTACAGGTTGCATATATTGTTCCGCTCTTTTTCGACAAATTCTCTTAAAGGAAACATAAATAAAATTCCATGTATACTTCCACATTAAAGGTGCAAGCAAAACAAAATAAACATCAGATTTTGTGTAACATAACGAAGTGTTTAAATAACAATTAAGTGTTATATTGTTCGTGTACAAGTATAAAATAGAAAAAATAGCACACCGTACCTTCCAAAGTCTGTGGTTCCGCCGTATCTTCAACAGTTACCGATTCTTCCTCTGATGGATCCTCGTTGCTCGCCGACAAAGATGGAGTTCTTCTGGATGCTTGAAATTCTTCATCGGTCTTTGCTGGTTGAGCGGCTGACGTCACGTTATCCTGGTGGGCTGTTTGTGACGTCAGAGTAGGATCCTTCGTTGCCTGACTCTTAGTCTTCCCTCCTTTCTTCCTTGAATTTTTATTTCCCATCTTTGACCATAAATCTGTGTAATGTTTCAAATAAAAACGAAAACATGAAACATAATTTCGAAGAACTCTGACAAAATATAAGTTTATCATCATTCTATGGCTCTGAATAAAAACGACTATGAAAATATCTTTTAATAAGGAACTCCAATCTGATGATTGAAAGTTGCATTTGAATCTCTGTGTTTTGAATCTCTTATCATGGTGGTGTCAAACTTTAAGGAATGTTAAGGAAAATATAATGTGCCGATAAACTAGAAGAAATCATTACAAATGGCGTAAGTCACTAACGTTGGATAAAATGTAAACAATGTTGGGAAATATTTTAAAGATTTATCATAATGATTGAAGTTGCTATACGATTAAAAGAAAATGACTTACCTGGACCATGATTTGATCAGCCGGTGTTAATAGAAAATATCCAGAAAGTAGGTCACACATCTATGCTCACCATAACAGTTAAAATAACGAATTTACTGTATATTTCAAAGGAGTGGTCTTCCTCTCCGTGATATGCACTGTGCAATATGCACTGTACAGATCAAAATGGCGTCTCTTAACGTATGATCGTATGATATCTGCACACTGCACGTCACTTCGAGAGCTAAACTCAAAGTTCATATTTGCACTAGTCGAACAGATTTAATTGGGTTTTATATTTTATACAGTTTATGCTTATCAATAGTTTTCTCTACATGGCTCATGATAAACGTGGACGTACCGTACCTTTAAAGTAACATAACAATGTCTTGTCATATTAAATACGTTTCATTTTTTATACCTTTGGGTTTCTTGCGGTTTGAGGTTAGCCATTTATAGTCAATGCTCAGCGTATTTCTTTGAACTGTTCTACGCAACACGTTCTTGTTCATTGGTCTAACAAGAAGTATAGAAGTACAAGAGGTATATCACAAGTTATATGTTCTGTTACATATGGTCCACTTAAATCACATTTTATTTTTAAATTAATTAAATAATCAGAAGAAAAGCGATGGAACCTGTAAAGGGTAATACACTGATTTTTTGAACCTTTGATCGATGAAAGAGGGTTATACATAAATCATTAAAATGGTACTGTCCCATTGACTCATTGTTGCATTGATAACCTATGATATCAAAGAGACATTGTTACTTACTACTACAGACTCAATTAGTAGTTTTACTGCGTATATAACACTTTCGAACAGTATTTAATTTAAGACGTGCAAGTAACTTGCTTCAATGCATTAACAAGGTAACAATATGTAGCAGTTATTGCTCATGACTTATAAACATCGCTGTATCGGCACAGTGAATTTCTTCCATTTTCACAGAAATGGTCTAGTATAGGCCAACCACGTCATTAACGCAAATGATTTGATTACACCCTCTAATACACCTAGTTTTTATGTTACTTCATATTTAAGAGAGTGGAATGATTTCATCGTATTCATTAAAAGGTTTGCTATCAACAATTATCCTCATACTAGTTGCAAAAACATTAATTTAAAGCTCTTCGAAACTCCCTAGACATATAGGAATGTTTTTTGTAAAATTTTCTAAATTATTAATGTTATTTGTATTTGTTCCGTTTCTGGCTGTTTCAAGTACCTTAAAATATCATTACATCATTAAAATTAGATTGTCGATGAATAATAAAACACAAATATTTAGCCATAAAATTGTCATGAATCTTAATCCGCAGTTTATATTCAAGACCCTTTAAATATGACGCTATGCTGACCTTTGACACTGTACTGATGGGTTTGGATCCTTAACTGTCGTAAACTGGTACAATCTCCATATATATATTAAAATGATAACGTGTTGATATTGGATGCACAATGCTTAAGTTTATAGATACGACAGCAAATATTAACTACCTCAAAATATTGAAGTAACAAAGTCCATCAAAAACGAAACTTGCAGAGAGAATAAGCACATTATCTCTAATAACAATGTAAAACCCGATAACAGGCACCGAACGTTTGAAAAACTCTTGATAACGGTTTCCAAACCGGGTTGGTGGAAATCATGAATTTTTGTGTGGTATACTTGCGCAAAAATTGACCGTAATTATCACAAAGTGTTAAATACAATTTACTATCGCCTACTTCTCCGTTCACTTTTCCTTTGCTCTTTATTAAGCCATTTCAATTCAAATCTGGAAATAATTGATCTACTTTAGGTAATATCAGAGTTAAGTTGAGTCTTATTTGAAGAATGTTGTTTCATCCATCACTGTGCAATGTGTAGTCCTTAATATAATTCACCATGCAGGATCAGATTCAGCTATTTTGAGTGTCCTCATCCCCATCGTTCAGCCCCATCGAGAAAAACATAAATAAAGAACGTGTTAATTCTTGTTTGTGTACCCGATTATAGTTCTAATTTATGATGTATCTCAGAATGCATCATTTCAAGTCTGACATTTTCCTTTTTCCGTGTGAAGGACCCCAACATCCCTACATTGCAGCCGGCTTCAACGGTCCTTCTTGTTTAAAATACTAGATCCGCCACTTCCATGTGTTATACCATACCAATTTAGGAACATGTTATGTTCGATCACTTCCTTAATATACAAGGCCATACAACTTCAGTTCACAAAATTTGAGTAAAAAAAAACGGCGTATGTGTTACCATCATAATCGTTTTATGTCCTAATAATCTTCTCGTCAGACAACATTTATGACAAAGAAAACCTTAACACAATTAGCATACAACGAACTTTGATTGGAAGACATTTGGCTTAGTTTGGCAACTATATGGCGCTGAGAGAGGAGGCCAGGCACAGTCCAATATTTGACGCCCATCCAACCCCTTATTTGTCTCAAAATCAAGGTCCTTGTAATATTTCACCCCCCCCCCCCCCTCCTTCTCTCCTCTCTGTTACTTGTGAGCTCGTCTAAAAGACAACTTCCAATGTATATTATGCCTTAATAATCAGCAATAAAAACACAACAAAAATAAATAATTAAATAAGGAGTTTGTCAACTGAAGACAATTGAAAGGCAGTACTTTCTGAACATCATGTGGGGTCCACATTAGATTCTCTCGGACTATGTCGTGGCTAGTCATGTGACACGTAAATATATTTTATGTCTGGTGTTCTATTTTAAAGTTCATTGAAGCAGGTAATATTACTAATTATAGGCATGTCTATTCGGAGACCTCTGAACCAGGATCAAGATATTTTACTAACAGCCTATACTTTCTGTATACTAATGTCACTTCTCATTTTCTGTCACAAAGCTGGCTTCATTTCATGTCGATCTACCTTCGACTGGTTTTAAGGGTGAAGGGGTGAGGTTGGGGCTGGTGGCTTCCAATGGTAGCAGGAGTCATTCAAATAACGCATTAGATAAAAAAGAATGCATAGAATTTTTCTCATGACCTTTGAAAGGATTTATGCTATTATTGAACAACTCGGCGGTTTCGCCTTATAATGGTGTATGCACGCTATACTGCACGCATAGTTACACAAAGAGCTTAACAATGTCTCAAATTTCAACGAGTTAATATGAGTCAATATGAATATATCAGATCTCATATCTTCACACCTTGGTCAAATATTTGATATAAATTTATCTCGAACAGACTGCAAATACAATGTCCATAAAAACGAAGCTGCCTAGATAAGAACAAACATATTTAGATTTAAATATAATATAAAGGTTAACAATTCACGAAATGCAGCCAATATTTGACATTCGCCAGGAAAAAGTTCACACTAGATCGGCAGTAATCGTAAAATAGTATGGTTTAGAGAAAGATATATAGTCTTTACTGTTGAATGAGATTCATGTAGATAATCTCATATCGTATCCAGGAACCTGACGTTTGCATTGGCAGTCTGAGTCAATATTGTACTTTAAAAGATGAATAATACCAATCCGTCCATACAAAATATTTACAAAAAACGACGACATTTTATAAAATTTGTGTTCAAATTAGTTTTTTATTGTTCTTTATTTTCTTTTCGAACTGATTTTGAGCGGTTGATTTGATCTTGCTCGTAATTTCACTAAGTAAGGTTAACAATGAAATTTTAGGCCTATACCTCTCGATTGTAACGTCATGAACAAATCGAATCAATTGACTTGTGTCTCACTTTCTGTTTCACATAGTCAATGATAATTATACAGCCAATAATCAATGCCGTGACGTACTAGTGACTTACTAGTTTTAAGATAATATATTTTCATTAGAAAGATATTTCGTCTTTTTCTGCTGATGCACTTGTCTGTCAATCACTAATTGTGATTCAGATAAAGTATTTACTGAGAAACGAAGAAGGCTCGTATCTTTCTTTTTGTGTGGATCGTGTACTCTTGTGTTGATGGAAGAGAAGGAGTGTGCAGCTGCGCTATTTTATATGCTGAGATTGCTGCTGAAGTATTAAGTAATTATTACGTTAATTGTGTTGTTACAAGAATCTTATTTCATTGGTGCGAAAAACAATAAGACCAACAACGTTTACAATAATTCTTGGTATACATTTTTTTATTATAACGTATTAACTTATGAACTTTATTTATTTGGGGGAACCACATTTGTACAATCACTTTTGTCACACCAATTACTTTTGTAACACTAGCCACTTTTGTCACACACATGGCCCACTTAATTCACATCAGCCACTTTCGTGTCACATCAAGCAGGTTTGTCACACATAGCCCACTTTTGTCACAACCTTAGCTGAGTTAAAGTGGTAAGCATATCAGGTCTTGCATACATTTTTAAATAGTGGACACATCATTGTGTATCCGAGTTTTGATAGATAATAAAGAATGGCCCATTCGGGCCATTATATAATGGCACAACAATAATGAGGCATTTAGTTGAGGCTGAACTGAGGATTCTCGATTCGAGGACGAAGGTTTGACGATGTTTCCTGGTACTTTAAAGGCTGCCGATTCAGAATCCTTGGGTCAACCTTGTGTAAATATGGGGAACATGAAGTTGAAGGCGCTTTCGAAAACTGCCTCCAAAAATGATGCGAAACAGCAATAATATGCACACTATGTGACCATGCAAAAAAGAGTGAATGCATGTCTCGATAATTTCGATGATGCCGAAATGTGACTAAAGTGGGCGATGTATGTGTCACAAGAGGTTGATGTGACAAAAGTGGGCGTTGTGACGAAATTGGTTGCAACATATGTATTTGTAATTTTATTAATAGCCTTCTGCAGATGCAGCGTATTGCATCAATGCAGAAACCCCACTTTGTATGATCAAGTTTATGTAACTTCCTACTTTTATAATAGACTCCGTTATTCAAAATGAGTTCATATTTTATTTAAACTATTTTGAATTATCTAATTAATGTTAGCAAAATGAAAATCGCGAGACACAGGCTAATATTTAGTAAGGCCAATATATTGGACAATTAGCGCCGTCACAATGAAAATATTCAAAGGATATGCAGAGTACAGCATTTCATATATAATGACACCAAACGTTGAATAGGAAAAGCGTAGAAATACACGACGTATTTTATGTTAAAGCTACACCGAGTTCCTATTATAAGAAACACATGTTGCCTTTAGATAATTTGAGTATCTACGTCATAAACAAAATACAGAAAGTTGAGGGCGACATTTAAATGAATATTAAATATTCAGTTTATACATTAAACTTTAATATATGTCTTTCATCCCGTCTTTAAATCTGTACCATTCAGTACCGAGCACCGCTTCTATTGAAGAATAAACACATAATAAAGTATTGACATTATAGGATTGTTTGCTTATATAGATTGCTTAGCACCATGTGAGGCAAAGTCCATTGCCACCCCCCCCCCCACCCCCCAAAAAACTACAGATTTAATAAGAGTAAACAAATTTTACGTTTTTATGTATACATTAATATGAATATTAATCAATATCATATAACGAACAAGTGTTATAAACGAGTAGGTACGCCCTTAATCCATGTCTAAATTTTTAATGATGAAAATATGTTTTTTCTTCATTGCTAAGAGGTCAGAGTATTGGAAATAGTTAAGAACTTGCTTTAGAGGTAAATACATGGCTATATATGGAAGTCATTTCATCAGTTGTGTAATTACGTTAGTAGGTGAAGTTTATACTAGATTTTGTACTTATAGCCATCTGGAGATTAGAAGTTAGTCATAAAATTTAAACAATGCAAAGACCAATAAAACAACAACAAAGAAATGACAGAACTATTTCTTTGTAGATATCTCGTACGATTTCGCAATCAGTTGCATTTTATGTTACATTTGTATTACTACATAAAGTGAGAGTCTTAGTAGGAAAGTATCTTGTTGAGTTTATTCCGTTATATTAACCTTTACGCGGGAGCAAGAGTAGACGATACACACTGGTTCCTTTAAACAGTTAATCGAGACTGTTAATGTTTATATAATATTTGATAATCATTATTTTTATACTCTGTGTATTTTATGTGTTACTCTGGTAAAAATAAAGACATCAGACTTATACAATCTCTAGTATCAGCTTTCCTTAACTTACAGATGTAAATAAACCCCGATACATATATGAAAATTAATGTAAGAAAAGGCTTACACTTTTATGTACTGAAAATAACAGAAACATCAACGTTACGACAAATACACAGAGCCATCCTAGTCACCAAAACCAACATCACGATGATTGAGTTAAATATCATTCGCCAATCGCAAAAATCATATTTTTCACTTGACCACATAGATAAAGTATTCCAGAGTTAAATGTAAAACCGATCATCAACGATTTTTTCACCCTGTAAGGTCATCAAGATTGAACATGTTGAAAAGGTTCTGGAAAACAATACAGGTATCACGGCATTCGTCCTCGGCGTCGCGTTCAGTCGTGTTGAATTGTTCCAGTCTTTTACGGATGTTAAACTATGACTTCATCATTCTGAGAGCAATTCGGTGTTCTTATGTGTAAATCCCTTCTTAGGTGCTGATATTCCTTCTTATTTGACTCAAATTCAGCTTTCTTAAGAGATACATCATAAAAAAAATAACCCTACTGCATCTTTGAATTATAGAAAGTACATTAAATGTTAACTGCAAATAGTAGTCTTGTGCCAGCTACATCGGATATGTATTAGAAAAAGTCGCGTTCTTCGAGGATAATTACACTGCGTCCTTGTATAGTAATCAATGCCTATTATATGGATGGATACATTTCCTTGCACATTGTAATCTGAAAAAGAAACAAAATCAATATCATTACAGAAACATTTTTATACAATTATGTATACTTTTGACATTTTTGTAAACCATGTTTGTAGTGATGCACTTATGACCAGATGCAAATTGTTTATTTACTCAGCATTACACCAACATATATACGGATATTTGAATCATCACCGCGTTTGACGTGAGGTAATTAAATAACACAAGTGATTTATCTGATTATCCGGCGACGACGTAAGTATAAGACCGAACCACTTCCGCGAGAAGCATGGAGACGTAGTATCTATGTTTGTTTCTTATAACAATATGCCTGTAATAACCTCATTAAAACCTAATTAATACCTTTGACGTATCATTTATTCTCCTAACTGAAAAACTATCAATGTACTCTCTGCCGTGCAGGATGATACGATATGTAGTGACTAGTTTTCTATAAATACGCTTTACATATACATTACATTAAACTGTTATGTACAACGAGAGGGGATGTGGGACTGTATCCTACAATTCTGAAACAAATAGCAAAGGATATTATAGCTGTATTGAGACTATTTCACCTACCTCCCTATCAAGTTCCTCGTCTGTCATTTGGCTGCCACTCGTGTGCTATAAAACGACACAGAAATGATGTGCTTAGTTTTCAAAGTAGCGATGATATTTAAAAGATTTTGTTAACTGAAAACATCGTCTCCCTATAACTCAAGTGCATTTCCTAAAGCCATGGTTTGTAAATTTTTCGAAAAAAGTCATTGGTTAAAGCATTCCGTATTACCATATGATTACTTTGTAGATGTTAACTAGAATGTTGATATTACAATGTAAATATACCGTCGCATACTTGCGATCCTTGATATAGATGAAGACGGCGTTCGTTCGTTCTTTTGTATACTCTTATGATAACGTTCTATAATTGGCAGTTCTAAAACATATAATAAAACAAAAATAACAAAAGAGGTACCATGAACATGACATACAATAATATTTATACTTAATTATGTATTTAGAGTGAGAAAATTATTGTGTTTGGTATACAGTCTTACCTCCCAACAACCAGTTTGTAGATTTAGACGAAAGGAGACGAGTGAAGGATACCACAGAACTACAAATTAATAGAAAAACGTTGACTTAATTATACGAGAGACACAAATATCATGATTAAACGTATGACACCGTATGATAACATCATTTGCAAATAAAAAAGTGTATTACACTAAGCCTTTACACAGATGTTTGTTATTATTGTCAACTCATATACAACTTCTAGGAAGTATTATATCAATACAGATTACCAGGTATATATTTTTCTTTTTCGGTTACTCTGGCAATGATAATTATTTCTGATGCAAATACCTTGCACTTTCTTTTCATGAAGCGTTGATAGACTGGAAACGTCACTAAAACGACGAGGCATTAAGCAGAATGAAAATCTATAAATGTAAAGAAAGACATACAAAAGAATTGAATCCATATAAAATAATATCATATGTAAACAAATTGTTCAATTAAGGATTAATAATGTTTCTTTAAATATATTAAATATAGGATATGTATGAACCTTTACACGATCTCAAACTATTACTGGTATTTCATTTCCTTCTATGATTTTTCTCAGTCAGAAAACGGTTGTCGACAGTGCCCTAAGCCTGTAAATGAGCACGCACATGTTATCAACGTAGGTCGTTAATCTAACAGCTTCATTAAATAACGTGTTATATTATTGGTCTACTTCATGGGTGCTGAAAATCTTGCATTACTTACAGTTTACGAGAGCAGAACAATAATTAATTTAGTAACTTAATTGGTAATTATCGGTTGATGGCGGAATCGAACATACGAACCCGGATTGCTAAATTCTCACTATGCTGTTTTGACACTTTCTAAAACTGTCCAACGCAAGCTGATACAAACAGCATTTGATAATTCTCTAGAAAGGTCTGTGAATAAACTGAAATTCTTGTATAATGCACTGACGAATTTAGTACTTACGCGACTGAGTTTAAGTTTTCACAGCTGGCTGCATAAATGAAAAGATCCTGCAAGTTTTTCTCTGTCCAATCGTTGGCACTCATCTCAATCCAGAGTTGACCGAGAGTAGTTTGAGATGATAGACGAAGGCCGGAAGTAAGTACAATTTCATTTCTAGAGACATCCACCGAGTCGATGGCTTCATGCAGCATTAAACGTGATACTGTAACCTGAGATGCAGAAAACGTATTATTAACAAATAATCGAGGCTTATATTTAATTCTAGTATATGTGTGTCCTCTTCTATTATAATGACACTGATCAGCATAACAAAGTTCCTATTTTACCTTTGTGCAAGGAAACCACTTCAATATTTATCAAATAATATCGTTTTATATTGCAAGTTAAGGTAAGAAGATAAGATTTATGTAAAGGGTTTCTTTAATTCGTACCTTATGGTGAGAGGCTATAGCCAGTATTTGTAGCGTTGACCTCTGGAGCAGTTTGCTGTCTACATGTGATAAATGGATGGGTTTAGAACAGAGCTCTTTCACAGTTTCCATAACAGCGTGACTGCTCCCAATCTGCTCCAGGAGACAGAGAATGGTAAATTCTTCGCTACCTTCCATACCTCGGATGTAGTGTATAATGTGTTTAGCTACGTCCGGGTATATTCCACAGACAAATCGATAAAGGTGCTGATAATCAGATGGATATAAATCCTCTAACAATTCAATTAAATATTCGTCACTAGAGGTTTCAAATTTACTGCCAAGTTTTGTAATAACATCCACAACGTGATTTGCCGCATACCATTCACAGAACAAACTATGATTAAATCTGACTTTTCTTGCTAACTTTGCAGCTGCAGATTTCTTCTCACGAACTTCAACAAAGATTCCAATACGTAAATATTGATCGAAAAATTCGTGTCCTAGAATTGTACAGAGGTAGTCTCTAGTCCAAGACTCAGTGGAATATCCAACCAGGCTTTCAAAAGCTACCTCGTTAAGCTTCGTATGATTATACTCCTCAACGTGTGTTTGTTGATTGTGCTTGTGAAACTTTCTCTTGAAATGATCGTGGAAACATGATATCATGTTACGAAAGTAACCCGTCATTGTTGTATATCGTTTTATCATGTCGTTATCATGTGTAATATGTGCGTATATTATAAAGAAGAATGGAACCCGACAGAGATCTCCAAGAATGGGATTATCCTGGAGAGATTCTGTAATTCTCTCTGTTGCATCATCATCATTTTTCGTTACAACTTTACGAAGATACTTATCTTGAGTAAGCCTGTCGAATCCAGTTAGACGAATACGTTTAAAATCTTTGGAGTATCTCTTCTGTACAAATTGCGAACGTGTTGTTAGAACAACTTCAAAGTGTGGAAACATTTCCTTTTCAATAATAGCCAAAATGTCAGTTTTTACTTTGCTGCCATAATCATGATATTCATCGACACCATCCAAAACAAATAAAACAGAAGAGGTTTGGCGGAGTACCTCTTTAATGTTATTAACAGTTAGATTTGAGTCAGTTTGTAACGACTGTTTAATACATTCATAGATTGAAGTCACTTCTACCAGTTCACAAATTTTCATTACAATCAGAACTTTCACGTCATTTAAACTTGATCCTGGTCCACCAATGGACCAATCACGGGCAAGTTGAACAGTCAAGGCTGTCTTGCCACATCCAGGTCCTGCCTCTATGATACGACGATTTGATTTAACTCTCGGGTCTAACCTTATACTGCGATAATTTTCTAAAGATTCCCATTTTTCAACATTCCCAGAGTTGTTTACTAAATATTCAATTCCACCTTCTATGAAGAAATTATTCACCGCTTTAACATTTACGGATGCTATCGGATGAGAATGTGCGTAGAGGCGGTGGTAAGCTTCCTTCAACTCCTTAATCAGCTGCTGCTCCATCTGCACGAGAAGAAAGAACCAAAAGTTGAGTCTGTCAAAGATAGCCATACGTCTAAAAGACATCTGTCCTCTGTCTAACATACACCATTATAGCTTTTTAGCATTCACTTTGAAACATGTTGCAACAATTAAATACGATTTGTGCAAATGCAACTAACGTTCAGTTGCAGTTTTACAGTCGTTTAACATGTGATATGTTCTCTTTTAGTACATTTATTATATTATGTACAATATAACTAGTTCCTTTCCTCTGTTAACATGGTGGCAGGTATAGATAATAATATACTTAATTTTACCACAAACCTTACGGTTTCTGCATGTGACATATATCGATTTCGATATTGTTGGTCAGAACATCACACATCCCTTTAATTGATACAGTTGCTCATTTTACCTGTAATAATGATCATTCAACCGCCATTATACCATCTACGCTAATGATTTCAGTCTTTTCCTAGATTTAAACTATAAGAGTAAAGATTAATATATATATATACTTACCTCAGCTAACATTTATTCTAATCAGCGTGGCATTATATTTCAGAAATATCAGTAGATATTTATGAAACTGCTGTCTTAACGGCGTTTCTCTTCATTAAGATGGCGTCGTTATGTGTTTCCAACACGCGACATTACACACGTATACCGCGATGAGCAAAGTTCATATTATACACGGTCTAGTAGACTTGTGATATAAAATAGTTTTATCGTTCAGTAAACAAAGGCTTAACCACAGTTGAGGGTTTTGTTACCATAACCATGGACTTTGATAAACATAAACGACCCTGCAAAAAAGTCATACACTAATGTACATGAAAGACGTCCTATGTATTCAGTCAATCGCTAGCTTTCGCAGTTGTCGTGATCCCGCTTCCGTACAGGGTTAGACAAAATAATAAAACACATTCAATACGCGTGAGTGAGATTATACTTCTCTTCTATTCGGTGGTTCGTGTATAACTGATATGACAAAGGTGACCTCGGGGAAGATATATCTTATGGAGTATATATACAAGTGACCTTATAGAGTATAGAATATATGCCAGTCGTTTAGTTAATCTGTTACACTCCTCCCCTCTTAATTAGAACATTAAGTTTCTCGTTTTGAAATTATCTGTGGCAAGGTTATAGATGAGTATATACATTTCATTTACAATAATTAAGGCCGGTAATAATTAGGCCTTTTGCGATTACGCTTTGGGTATGACTTAGGTGCAATATCTAAATCAGGTACGTCTGAAGCATGTGACTCAACGTCATAGGCTTCGGCAACATCACCAACTGCTTGGGGTGGTTCTGTGTCAGAATCAGAATTATCTGCTACGGGCAAATCATTGGCATCAATCTCTATGATTGAAGGCGGCTGAATGTTGGTGTCCTTAGGTGGTAATGGATTAACTGAGTTACTCAAATGGCATTTCCTAATCTGATCTTGATGTCGTCTTACCACGTTACCATTTTCTAACTTAACCTTAAATGAAATCGGTCCAGTCTTTTCAACGATGTGACCAATAAGCCACTTTTGACCTCTGATCGCAAAGTTCTTAGCAAAAACTTTGTCACCTAACTCAAATGATCGATTGACACTCGACTTGTCATGTTGCCTCTGTTGCTGTTCCTGTTTTGCTTGAACTCTCTGATGTAAGTTTGTGTGGATCAGGTCCATACGAGAACGTAAGGAGCGACCCATTAACAATTGTGACGGAGAGTCTCCTCTCTTGGTTTGAGGGGTTATTCTGTATTTGAAGAGAATTGGGGAAACTTTGTCCTGTAAGTTTCCCTCTCTCATTCTCTTTACCCCTTGTTTGACAGTTTGGTCTGCTCGTTCAGCCAGTCCATTCGATACCGGGTGATAGGGGGCAGTAGTTACATGTCGAATGCCATTCATTTCACAAAACGTTTTAAACTCTGAGCTTGGGAAACATGATCCATTATCACTAACTATCATTTCAGGTACTCCCAATTGTGAAAAAGTTTTACTCAAATTTTGTATGGTGGATTTGGTAGTTGAGTTATTCATTACATGAACTTCGATCCATTTTGAGTAAGCATCAACTATATCCAACAACATGTGTCCCATGAACGGTCCAGCAAAATCTATGTGAATTCGGGACCATGGTCGATTGGGTTGTAGCCATGAATGTAATGGTGCTTTAGGGGGATTAGGTCTGCTTTCTTGACAGACCGGGTATTCTTTCACTAACTTTTCAATTTCACTATACAAGTTAGGCCACCAAACAAATCCACGGGCAAAACTTTTCTTGCGTGACCCTCCCACATGACAATCATGTAGCTCTTCCAATATTGGTTTACGGAGCAGAGGAGGGATTATCACTCTGTTGCCCCAGAGTAAGCATCCATCCTCTACGGACAATTCATTACGTCTTTGGTAATACGGTTTCAAGGCCTCATTACGTTGCTCTGGCAAACGCATTTTACATAACCCAATATTTTAGATAATGTTGGATCACGTCGAGTACTTTTGCGTACTTGACTTGATGTTACTGGGCATTGGTCAAGAATATTCAGTGCAAGTACTATCTCTGGGGATACTGGATTACTCTTAATCGTTTCTGGCAATGGAAGTTGACTCATTGCGTCGGCATTAGCATGTGCATCTGTTGGTTTGAATTTGAGATTGTATTCATACATAGCAAGAGTGAGAGCCCAACGCTGAATGCGCGCGGATGCCTGCGGCTGTATTGCGCGGCCCTCATTGAACAAACGAAGCAGCGGCTTGTGATCTGTGAACATCGTAAAATGTCGCCCATAAAGATACGAATGAATTTTCTTTACGCCAAACACACATGCTAAACCCTCTTTTTCAATTTGCGCATAATTCTTTTCTGCGCTTGACAATGTGCGCGAAGCAAACCCAATCGGTTGCTCTGAGCCGTCTTCCATTTTGTGTGGTAACACAGCGCCAATTCCATAAGGGGATGCATCACATGACAATATTAATTCTTTTATAGGATCATAATGACACAATACTTGTGAAGACATGAGTAAGTCTTTAGAGTTCCCAAAGGCAGACTTTTCCGTTTTTGTCCATCGCCATTGAGTGTCCTTCCTCAACAAATCGTATAGTGGAGCCAAAGTTGTCGACAGTGCCGGTAGGAACTTCCCGTAGTAAGTTAGAAGATCCAAATACGACTTTAGCTCCGTCACGTTATGTGGTGCCGGTGCTTCCTTGATTGCTTTTACCTTTTCTGGCATGGGGTGAAAACCTTTCTCGTCAATCACGTGACCTAGGTATTGTACAGATGGCGTCATGAATGAACATTTCTCCTTTCTGAGCCGAAGACCAGCATTTTCTAGCTTACTGAGGACTTTGTCAAGGATCATCAAGTGTTCCTCCTCAGTTTCACCCGTTATGAGGATGTCATCCAGGTATACCACTACATTGGGTATTCCCTGTAAGATACCTTCGATGGCACGTTGGAATATCCTGGGGGCCGATGATATGCCAAATGGAAGGCGATTATACTGGAAGAGTCACTTGTGGGTGTTGATGACCACATATTGTTTGGAATCTTCATCCAGTTTCAATTGCTGGTAGGCCTGGCTCATGTCCAGTTTCGAAAAAGTCTTTCCGCCAGCCAAGGTCGCGACGAGATCCTCGATCTTAGGGATTGGATATTGATCCAATGTAGACGCTTTGTTAACAGTAACCTTATAGTCACCACAAATCCGAATAGATGACTTATCCGCTTTAAGGATGGGTACCATTGGCGCGGCCCAATCTGCGAACTGAATTGGCGTTATTATGCCCTCACTTTGCAACCTGTCCAGTTCAGCTTCTACTTTGTTCCTCATTGCGTAGGGAACTGATCGCGGTTTGTAAAACTTTGGATTGACCTGTGAGTCAACATAGATTTTGGCTGTGGTTCCCTTTAACAAACCTAGTCCCTCTTTAAATAATTCACTATGGGCTTTCAGCAACTCTGACAGGTGTTCCCTGGTCACGTTATTGACGTAGAAACTATTCCAGTCCAGCCGAATTTTCTGAAGCCAGTCGCGACCAAGAAGACTTGCTCCCTCACCACGTATAACGATTAACCGCAACTTGCATTTTTGTCGCTGATATTCGACGGTCACTTCAGTTTCACCTAAAATTTCTACCTTTGCTCCGGTATACGTACGAAGAACAATATCTGTTTTGTGCCACTCTTTGTTTGGCCAAATCGCCTTGAAAGTTTCCTCTGAAACGATCGACATAGAAGCTCCTGTATCTACTTCCATGTTTACACTCTGTCCATCAATCTTTATGTCCACTGCTAATGGTGCCCTACCGTCATTTACGTTGAACAGATCAAATAATTTATCGTTAGCTTGTCCAGTGTCTACATTGACCTGCTTCACTTTAGATATCTTACTCCTACAAACTTTGGCAATATGTCCTCTCTTTCCATAATTATGACAGTCCTTACCTTGAACCAGCAATCCTTCTGCTCGTGATTATTGTTTCCACAGCGATAACACTTTTGTTTTGACGACCACTCCTTTCGATTGCGATATTTCTCGGACTGCAAGGTAACTTTCTGACCTTTGTGACCTTTAGGGATGTGCATGACCGACTCTTGGGTCAGAGGTGTCGCCAGGGGCTGCTGAAAGGCCTCTTTCAGGTGTTGCGCGTTCCGGGCTGCCGTTTCTTGGCTAGTGGCTATTTCTAATGCTTTAGCAAATGTGAGTTTAGGTTGAGCCAACAAATTACGTTGGATTCTATCATCGTTAATCCCACAAACCAATCGGTCTCTTAGCATATCATTAAAAGTGTTACCAAAATTACAGAATTCTGATAACGACTTCAGTTCAGAAACGAAGGTAGCGATTGACTCACCGGATTTTCGAAATCGGCTGTTGAACTTACAACGTTCAACTGTCTCCGATGGGGCGGGGCTTTAGTGTTTGGTCATAATTTCAACCAACTCTGTGAATGTTTTTTCACCTGGTTTTTCCGGGGAAACTAAATTCCTTAACAATTTATAGGAATCGGGTCCCACAATACTGAGAAATATGGAACGTTTCTTTGCTTCATCCGCAATACTGTTAGCTGCGAAGAAATGTTCAAGGCGCTCAACATATTGGATCCATTCTTCCCTTCATTCGCAAAACTCCTCTAGCTTCCCAAATAAAGCCATAAGAAATAAGAAAAGATGTAGAAGTCGAAGAAAAATATTTCCTGTAAAAAATTAATCCTCGTCGCCACTTTTTGTCGTGATCCCGCACAGGGTTAGACAAAATAATAAAACACATTCAATACGCGTGAGTGAGATTATACTTCTCTTCTATTCGGTGGTTCGTGTATAACTGATATGACAAAGGTGACCTCGGGTAGATATATCTTATGGAGTATATATACAAGTGACCTTATAGAGTATAGAATATATACCAGTCGTTTAGTTAATCTATTACAGCAGTAATCTCGTTGAGCGAATAATTTACGAAAATAAAAATAGTCCGAAATGTTTGGCGACAATTTACTCCATTACAATAATGTACAAAATTACAGCATTTTTTCTTTCTTCAAAAAAAAGTCCCAACTTGTTATCAAATCTATTCAAACGTTTCATTGATCTGTAATTTAAATTGAAATTTTTACATCTGACCCACTCCACAACTGAAATATAATTCATGATATGAAATTCCAACTTTACATTCCAGCTGAAAAGTGTGGGTGAAGATCATGTGAAAAAAAGACAAGAGTGAAGTCAATAGAACAATCTTTATATATTTTATTATCTGATCCGATATGATTTCATTGGTTTATCCATTCAATCGTATCATATAAAACCAGTAACGTAATAACACTCTTTATTCTTTCTTTCACAAAATTGTAGTGACTAAAATGACATCATAAATTGTCTCACAGATTTTCATCAAATATGTTTTCAATTGAAAGTGACAATACCAGAGAAAGGAAAATTGTTATCTTCCTCGCACTACTTTCTTGGCCCTTGCGGATATTAAGATAAGATTTGGACTGCCGCGACCGTTACGCATATAAGACCACATTAATAACGAGAATTTGCCAATAATTTAAACACATATATTGGAAGAAGGTTTATTGTGACTTTTCTTTTCAGATCCACCTATCTTCCAGCTAATACACTAAGTCACATTCCTAAGCATCTCGTTTATTGCGTTGTGTAAACATCAACTATGAAATGGAAGAAAAATAAGATAGCAATTGTCTACACGGTACAGATGATATACCATAGTTCGGATTGTAGTAACAGGGGAAGAAACCATGGTAATGTTGTTATCAAATAGCTATCTACCCTTATGGGCGTCACTTAAATATGTCGTGATAACAAAATCACAAGAACGAAGAAACTTCCATTACCTGCCATCATAGAAACAAAATTTTCGCGTACTTTGCTGTCCCTAGATACACTGCTTCTAAATATCTTTGATTTAGTTGATATTCACTGGTTATCGGCGATGGGCAGCTGTCATATATATTTTGAGATTTGCAATTAGAGAGTCGAGGATTGTACACATGACATGAACCAGTAAAAATGATAGTATGAGTGCCTTGGCTAACGGGCTATCAGAAAGGAAGTCTCTATCGTCGCGGATATGGACTCAAATAATTTCAGATCCGGCTAAAAGAATTGCCCACCTAAAAGAGTTATGTTAGTTGCAGTTGGCTTGCTAAAGATTTAGTCTGACTGGGGTGACTGTATAGAAAATCAAATTAATGTTAGTCTGTTTTAGACCACAGCTTAGTATAGTCCTTACCGCAGGCTACCAGCAACACTCAGCCAAAGTGTGTAAGACATAATTGCACTTGCAGAAGTTTCATAGCTTTATTTTCAGTAGCATTTCTATATATGAAACGAGGCAATATGTGTAACTGATGAAGTACGCGTGTTTGATGCAAAATTTGACTAGTATAAGGCAAACGAAATGGTCCACTAAGAAACCGTGACCCGCACGTTGTGTGCCCTCAACCACGATAGTGTTGTGGAATTGATTTAATTACCACTTTTATAGTTTGAAAGAGAAAAGTCTTTATAATATACAGTTATTGAATGGACCTCGTATTCTAGTACACGGCCCGAGGGTCAGCTCCTGAGAAACGAAACGAACAACATGGTTTTCTATAGTCTTTTGAAATAGAGAGACATGCAAATATATTGAGGACGTTGGTAGTATAATGTTTCTCTTTCATCAGCCTTGCATTGCCTTTCAAATGATCTCTCAGATGAAAAGACTCTAAATCGTCAAATAAATATGCGGAAAATAAGGGCATAATGACTAATCAGAGGCCTTATAAGTCAATTTCTAGAGTAAATAGAAGATACGAGTTACACAGTTACGCTGTATTCATCACTTTTGTATCTTAAAAAATTGTGCAATATTTAAGAACTCATCTCATTAGTAAGACAATTAATTACATAAATGTTATAAAAACAAAGACCACCTTTCGTATGTCTTATTTTTTGTATGTCTATTTTGCAATAATTTGCCGTTGGTGATATAATTTCAGTTTCAGTTGTAATAAAACTACACACAATTCATACATACCACTCTATCAGCTACCATCTCCTGTGTTTGGACATACACAAGTTGGTAGCTTACGCGATATTTATTAACATAATACGGTTATTAGTTGAATGTGGGTTGACAAGATGAACAGGTGGTTCAGGACACTCTGTATTATAATAGGCCAAAACTTTGGGGTTATCGGTTTTGCATGGTAGATTTTCTATTCAGTACTTCGTACAGAGAATGTTATGTTTCCCGTTCATGTTATTTTCTGTGTGATAAGTAAGTAATACTTGGGTTTCTGGACAGAGCTGATAGTCTATTGCTTTTATGATGATCACAGTGTAGCAGTATTCTACATAGTTTTTTTGAAATACGGATAAAGTATGAATATGTGGATATATGTAAATTAGTCATGATTGCGATTTTCTTTCTTTCACCAGATGTGAGTGTATATGATGGAGTACGTACAGTCAACTTCAGTATTAATTGGAGAGTGAACATGTGATAGACAAGTATTCAAACTTTGTAGGAACGTTTTGAGTCTCGTTCTGTGTAATAGCAGATTGATAGGAGCTAGGTTCCTCTATACGTTAACAGATAATCTCAAATGAATCATCTTAAATCACATGTTTGTTTACTTTATCATCCCCATCTTGATTCATAGTAAGGCCACTAAACATCGTGCGTAAACCATGCTGGTGCTTACGGGCATGATATTGTATTTTCCTTGAAGCAATTCACCAAATAATCCGCATGGATTCTCCAAAGGTGCAATTATTAATCCGTATATCCTCTGTCATTACGCTTAAACATTTTAAGTTGTACTCAGAGTAACGACTTTATACCATATAGCAGTAAATGTAACCAAGTTCTTCCGAAGCAGAAATCCCACCTCCTAATTACAACTTAATATCTGAACACATATCTTATTTACTGTAATCCTATCTTCCTCGACTATTATAGGAAGAGTGCGCTTTTATGTTGCATCCAAACTATAGTAACAGTAAATTATGACAGAAACACATCCGGCACTTTATCGGCCAACACATCAGCCCTTGAAGAGACTGGTCCTTATTGAAACAATTTAGCAATAGCACAATCAATTATACAATGTTACTAAGTTGACAAGTTAACCAATCACACCTTAGCTAGGCTATTTCTAGTTCATCATGTTTCTTATCTCATCAAATATACACAATTTCACATGACTAAAATACTGCCATATCGGTTAACGATTATTGTAATATTATTTTCATCCCTAACATATTATCCTAATAGTCACGTCACTGAGTCTTCGAGTCTACAACACTTCAAGATTAAAGGTCAACATGTTTTGCAATAACTTAAGCAAAATCATTTAAAAAAAATGTTTTAACAAAGTACTTCCCAGGTGGTTCTGAATCTATAAATTACTTCCAAACATCGACGAGAGTTCCATTATACAAATAGATGGCTCACTGAGGAAAAATACTTTAAAGGTCGCAGTAAAATGTTTGTTGAAGCTAGAGCAACAGTGACCTTAATTTGTGGGTCTATCGTATTGAGATCAATACTGTTGTCATTTAGGTTAAAAGTCGGATAGATGTACTTCCAATAATTTCTTCTTCAATACTTTAGCAATACAACCAATTTAGGAGTACGGTAGAGAAATATCCTGAGGTCATTGGCTATTGCTACAACCACAACCTACATACCCTAATGTCTCTACCAAGGAAACTACATACCATAGCAACGACGTACCTGCAAAGACTGCATCTTTCCAGTTGTCCACGTAATAGGGTTGAAAACTATGAGCGTGTTTTTTGTTCCCCTGTTCGCCATTGTAGAGTTATTTTGAGGTTAGTATGTATGTTTATGTATAAAGTGCATCCAATGTAAAGATGGTTCCCGTTTCCACGATCACACTACTGGATTTTTTAGTTCTAATCGTAAAAGTACACAAATATGGAAGTGATTATTAATCAACAATTTGACGATATAATATACTAAATGTATAGTGATACGACGGAACAATAATTCAGCTTTCTTCTTGACCATTCATTGTTGCAGATCACCATTTTTAGTATATTATGATAATTTAATTAATAAGAAGCATATTAAAGACAAAATACCTCTTTTTGTTTTTATTTCCATTAGTTATGTTTTTTTTATTGCATTGAAATAGTACATTTGAAGAGATTAACCAAAGGGTACAATAAACAAATGTGACGTTCCCACATAATATAAATATATATATATATTGCTACGTTTGATCTCTAGAGTAGGGCAAATATGTCATCAAAACAGTACACGTATTGTTCGATACAGGTGAATAACGCCTATACAGTGGAATTACGACCTTCCTTACCGGTTTCGAACCTCTGGACATCAGCGTCCATAGCCTAGTGGTTAGGGTGTTCGCATATAAAGTGGGAGGCCCTGGTTCGAATCCCGGTGGAGGCTGGAAGTTTTTCCACTGTTCTGGATTTTCCAAGTCATAACGTTCTCAATATATATATATATATATATATATATATATATATATATATATACAGTGGCGTAGGAAGGTACTTTTGAGTGGGGGGCTGAAGACTGATGGCCGGCCTGGGGGAGGGGTCTAAGGGGGTGTCCCCCTCCCCTTTGGATTTTTTTTGCATTTCCAGGTGGCCTCAGATGCAATTTGGTGCAATATAGCACACTTCAACTCCCACTCCATTTTGTAAAGAATTTTGCATTTTCACCTGGCCTTAAATGCAATTTGGTGCTCCAAATGAGATTTTTTTCTCATTTGGAAATGAAAAAGGGGTTTTCTGACTTGCGGAGCGGGGGGGGCGGAATGATACTTCCGCCCCCCATATTTTTCACTGGGGGGGGGGGGCTGGCGCCCCCAGCCCCCCGGTTCCTACGCCCTTGTATATTTATATATATATATATATATCTATATCTACATATATAGAAATATAATATATGTCTACAATATCACAGAGTGATACAACATTTACGCAAATAAAAAAATCGAAAAGCCACCAGTAAGGTTTCAAAGCCTGCATAATTCCATGTGCATGCATTCATGCATACATTAACCAATATCATGACGACAGTTGTATAGTTTATTGTAACAGCTGGCATTTGAAACGTTGAGAAAGTGTTCATCTCTAAACAAATACCCGTACTTTTACAAAGTTAGACCTAAATTGAATAATTCTGCAGTATGCATCTATGAACACCGTGAAGAGTTGTTTTTGACAGGACAGCAAGCGTACTCATTCTTATAGAACAATGATATACAACATAAGATCATTGAAATAAATCTGGTAAGGATTAAAACAGGGCGATAAAATTGCATACCGTACATAGCAGGATTGTCATTGATGAAATCGATTATTATTGGAAAACTGCTGAATATGAGGTTTTATCAAGAGTAAAATGTTACAGGCAGATCCATTTTTGTTTATCAATAACACTGCAAATATGTACAATGAGGTACTATTATTGGAAAACCATAAAAGTAGAGCGTATGAACTGTGAGTTCCTTCATGACTATTTTCTGTTGGTAAGAGTGTCGGTGTACTTCGTGATAGTGTGTGGTGCTTGATGAACTGACCAATGCATGCTGGTGATGATTTATAATGCTTGCTGAGTGTACGGTGTTTGTGTATGGTAGTGACAGGGGATGTTGTGTGACGGTGGTAGTCTTAATGTGACAGTGACAATGTATGTTACTTGATGAGTGGTAAGTTTGGTGTAAGCTTATGGTAGTGACAGTACATGGTGCTTGGTAGTAACAGTGACCGTCTTTGATATGTGGCAGTGACCGTTTATGATAGTGACAGTGTATAATTTGTGACTGACATGGTAGGATACTTCGTGAGTGTATAATAGTGCTTGGTAGTAACAGCGACATACTTTGATATGTGGCAGTGTATATGGTAGTGATAGTGACAGTGTATAATTTGTGACATTGACATGGTAGGATACTTGGTGAGTGCATGGTGTATGATAGTGATAGTGCTTGGTAGTAATAGTGACTTTGATATGTGACAGTGACAGAGATGATGGTGATAGTGACAGTGTATTGTTTGTGACAGTGACATGGTAGGATACTTGGTGAGTGTATGCTGTATGATAGTGAGAGGGCTTGGTAGTAACAGTGACAGTCTTTGATATGTGACAGTGACAAAGATGATGGTGATAGTGACTGTGCATGATAATTTATGAGAGTGTAGAATACTTGGTGATTGTGTTTTTGGTAGCAGGGACAACATATGATACTTGGTGACATTTACATATCGCAGTGTTTGGTGAGTACATGGTATTCCGTAAGAGTGACAGTGCATTACGTTTGATGACATCTATAATGCACTGTGATCAGTAACAGTGACAACATATGTCGCTTGGTTACATTAAGGCCATTGATTTGGTACAAAAGTATATTTGAATTAAAATTAAAATAGACAGCTTAAGAACCCACCCCTCCACCAAAATATAAACAAACAACCAACAAAGCAAACCAAACAAAAACAAAACCATCAAAGTCTTGTTGTAAGGCACAACCTTTGTAACCATGTGGAATCTCAACTATTAATCTTTAAAGCTAAATATCAAATGTTTGGACAACATATTTTGTACATCAAAAGCTAACTCACGACTCAATTTGCAATCAGGTAATAACCTTTTCTGTTGTATGTAATAATAGAAAGGATTTATTGAACATGCAATGATATAGTCACCTATAAGTTTTAATTAACATTATTAACAACTTTACATTTATTAACACCTTAACAATTATTAACAACTCAATTAGCAATCAGGTAATTACCTTTTCTGTTGTATTTTGTATGAAGTAATAGAAAGGAGTTATTGAACATATAATGATATAGTCACGAATAAGTATTAATTAGCATTATTTACATATAATTCAATTAGGCATTATGAACATCTGTTGTCTATATAGAAAAAGACAAAAGATGCCTTAAAAGGAGCCAAAATGTTGAAACTTATTAATTAGTCATGGTGCTAATTGAACAGCAAAAGAGGATACCTAATATAACAAACGAATATAACAACTGGGAATACAATTTTATTAACGAATATTAATGTTTCAAATAGGTAACAAAAAACGATATCATATCTTATAGAAAGCAATGCAGGAGATAAGTAATAGATAATGTAGCTCATATAAAGTTCATATGTAGTTCATTTTTCTGAAGTTAAAAATAATTTTAATATACATGTTTTCATTTGATAATGCATTCTCAATAATTCTCTAAAAGCAAACATGATGACAGGAAAAAATACCTGGGCGCTGTTCGAGAAAATTCACATAGAAAGACATTGAGACAAACTTAAATGCATTCTCTGGTAGCTGAGTTCACTGTGAGAGAATTACTGGACATCTCCTTTATCTTTAGTTCAAATCATACTTACAGAGTTTGTGTTTTGAGGAATTGGTGAAAGTTTATTAACTGGCAACGGCACACTTCAATGATTAAATAATAATAAAAATTGGGCCCCCAAATTTCTTTGATTTCCTTTATTGTTTAAAGTTCATTGAAAACCAATTATTAAACTAACAGTTTATGTATCTAGGTGGCATGTTGATGAAGTTATAAATGACAAGAGCAGTGAACAGTAAGAATATATAACACAGGTGTATCTCATTTTAAGAATGAGAAAACAGACTTGTTTTGGAGGAACATCTGTCACTATGACATCTCAGACTACTACTGTGATCCACATCTGGAAAATCAAAATGATACATTGTTCATATGTCAAGCTAAAACAATTGATATAAAAGTGTGGTTTTCCACCAGTAAGGTAGAAGACATTTCACCTCCAAATACGTAATCCATTCTCAGCCAACCAGAGTTTTATCTCTCTCAATTGCCTAATACAATGTCTTGTTGGTAAATTTGAAATATAATCACCCTGTCCCATCTAAAAACTATTAAAACCTGCTTCAAATACGGAGGGACTAACATTCATCCCCTTTCAAAGGAGGGAGAAGAAAGGGGAGGGGGGTGGGGGTAGAGCGATATCGAGACTGACTTCAGTGACTGGCCAAGCAAGGCTTTGAAAAGTAAACCCATGTAAGTGGCAGTTACAACTACACACTGTTATTGGAGTACAAGAGGTGTGGCAACCAACAGTGGAGAAAATTGAAGCATATATGATAAAAAAGAAGTGTAAAAGTGTAAGAAGCTATAATACATAATATATATATACGAATTACTCTAATCTTTAGCATTTGGGGATATCTCTTGGGCTCTCGTAAGGAAATTTTAAGCACAAAATCGCATGTCAGAGATGAGTCCCAGTTCGCTGTGCTCCAATCCCTGATGTGCATCCTGCGGTCCCTTTTTTTTTTGGAGGGGAAGGGATGGGTTGTTATTGAAGCACTTTTAAGGCACAGAAATACATTACCGGTAGGATTTAACTTTAGATCTGAAGGTAAAGCTGTAGCATTTTTGTAACTTATATCATTATTCATATCTGGGAATTGTATAGTTGTTATGGAGAAACAGTAAGAAGGATTGGACTCCTCTTGAGACCAACTCCCAAACCCCTCCCCAAATATTGTTTAGCTCACAAGGTTGATAGTGGCAATAGTACTAATCCTTTTAATGTTCTTCGAAAATAAAACTCATTTTGAAATCAAATCATATAAATGAAATACTGTCATAATTAAGAAATGATTCAATGATATAAACAATAACCAAAGGTAATCTCACAAACAGTTAGCTCATCGAAAAGGGTCATTAAAGTAATGGAGCAATGTCTATACCTGTAACTATTGTGTAACTTAACTGAGGCTTTTACCTTGAGATTCTTCATAATATTTGACAAAAAAGTATTACAAGTTATTTATGATTGATGATACTATTATTAATCAGTATCATATCCATTACTGCTAGCTTTGCAAAAGATTAATTGATATGATGACCTTTCAAAGCAGAAAACTTGATTACATCACATTCTTGAGTTGCTGGATGAAGAACAAGGTGTTCAAGAAGGTTAAATTCTGATAGACTCCAGGGTTATTTACTGAGTTTGTAGAGGTGATGAATCAGCAATGTAAATCATAGACTTTTCTCAATAAATGTTGAAATGAGAATCTTCCAACAGCTTATTCATGTCAACTCCGACCCGCTTTTCTCCTGCTGCCATGGAAGATCTCTGTGGAGAAAACAATTAATGAACTTGGTAACAACGGTCATCTCATATGTGCAAAGTACTGGACGACAATCTGCCAAATTGAATAAACAATCCATCATAGCAATTTTCTCTTGCATGTTGGGAGTCTGCAGTTACCATTAATGGTGTTCAATGTCTCTAATATCTCTATAAAACAATATTCTGGTTTGCAGTGATCTTATTTTAACGATGCTGTCATAAAGAGAGCAGAATAAAACATATATAATGGCAAATCACCATAATAGTATTATTTTCGGTAATTTAATGCATTAAACAGTTCATATATTTACTTCAAATGTCTGCTTAGGTTGAAAAGTTTTCTACTTTATGCTGAAAACTGGCAGCAAAGCAGCACATCCTCATCTGTACTTGTATATCATTGGTTGGATATACATCATTGAATATGCAACAGTCTTTGTATTGCAAACACAAATTCAAAGTGTCCAAAAGTATGTGATACTTAATACTGGTATCCCTGTATAAATTTAAAGATAATGAGTGGATTAATAGATGATGTCTTACCGATAGTGTTCCCTGAATGCTTCGACCTGCGCAACAGAAAAAGAATACAATAAGGCATTTTACCTCAATTTCATAACTGAAAGAATTAGCTGTCCAGGATGGAGTTAGTTGAATTTTCGAATTAATTTTGTAATCTTTTATATTTTTTATTTTGCTCTCTTGTTGTTTGCCACTATTGAAAAAGCTGTAAAATGTCTTCCAAACACAAATTTTTAAGGAAAGCAAAAACTGTAAAATATAAGAAATAATTGCTGAATGAAATTATACATATTGTATCTTTCTTCAGTTTATAATAAGTTACACTCATGCTGTCATCCTTTCATTATTTTCTTCAAATGTCTTCCATGACATGTAAGTTGTATTATCTACATTCAATCAGTGGCAGAATTTCACTGTAACTGTCAACTTTGTAGAAATTTTAGAGGAGAGAATTGCACTACTTTGGTATATTGCATATGATTAAGAAACTATGTTACATAATATAAACTAAAGCAATGTTAAACTATTAATTGGAAATAATTTTTCCATCTATTGACACGTCCAATTAAAAGAAAACGTGTGTAGGTTGCAAGTTTGTGTTTGTAGCATATTCAAGTATTGTTACTAGATACACTTCAATCTTGTTTTACCAATTTGATTACTTAGTTATGGACTATTTCATTCTGCACATAAAATATTATTTTACAAAATGTTAATGTACCTCGATCCTTTTTCTTTGACTTGCTCTTTAATTTTGTGAACCTTTGAAGTGTTCACCAAACAGTAGCACCCCTTGTGTATTATTGGTAGGCTCAATTTTGAGGTAATAATTTCAATTTATATTAACTTAATCTACACAATGTTACTACAAGATTGTAACAGTTTGTGAGTAACTTCACAATAGCTACTAGTGTCTGTGTTTTACTGGTTTGTAGCCTACACTATGATGAAACACATAAATGCTTCCATTACAATTACCACAATGTCAGTTATATTCCAGAATATTGTCAGACAGTATTACACAAAAAGTTAAAACATCCTGGTACATGACGATGTTAAGATGGGTAGGCTTAAACAATAAATTATTGCACCTATCATATCAATCGCTTTGATAAGTTCATACTACTTTAATTATACTCCTTCAAAGTAAAACGTTTTTCATTCCACATATAAATTAGAGTACAGGCATGCAGATGGTTTGCCCTTTCAGCGCGCATGTAATAAACTGGTTAAGTACTGAGCGCAACTTGTTTGTAAGTTTTCAAGCATTAATCCTGTCTTGTGCACATTTTCTAGTCATGGTGTAGCTTCACTTTTAGTGTTTATTTGAGCACACAAAGTGTAAAGTGAGCACAAAAAATGCAATTATGTAAGCACGTAGAAAGGACTTTTGATTTTTCTTTGAGCGTGCAGATTGACTAGCACAGTGTGTAATTTGTACTAATATACATATATTTTGAGTGTGTGTGGAGGGTGGGGGGGGGGGGGAGAGGATTGGGTGGATTCAGCTGTATTGATTAAATATCTTTCCCTAAAAGTTGTATATATTGATCAAATATTTTCCAATATACTATATTGATATGTACATGTTAATTCATCTTTTGTCTCCTTTGAGAGTTAATTCACTGAAAATGCCAGACAATTTGGAAGAATTAAACTAATAATTATGGATCCTAGAATGACCTTGCATTTCTCTACCCCACAGCTATGTTTGCCCCTCCCACACCTTCATTACTAGCTAATAATGTTTAACTGAACTTCTTTTACCCCCTCCCCTTCCTATTCACTTTACACCTTCCATCTCTCATTTCTTTCATCAATTTCTCATTTATATTAAGCTCTTTCACACAGTATGTCATTAGTCATACATGCGCCTCTCTAAGTTTTATTTCTACTTCCATCCCTGTTTAAAGCAACAATGAACAATAAATGCAGAGAAGAGATGTGATTTTAATATTTATGGGTACAAATTTTAGCTACTTGATTCTGACCCTCAGATGCAGTTATGATCCCTATTACAAAATGGATCACAGGCTGCATATATCAATGTCAAGCAAATTCAAATATATGTACATCATAACCTGGCATAATGGATGAATGAATATTATACAATTTCATTATGGCAAAAACCAAAATACATTCCACATGTTCCTTTTGTTGTAAGACTTTCAACATGCATGTCCCCATGGTTGTTAGATGTTTAAAGGTTTTATTCTCTTTGTGTGCAAGGGTGCAATACATTTAGGAGAGAGATATCACACTAGGTTATATCCCCCGATTGTTAATTTCCTACACTAAGGGGCAGTGCATACTTACACAAAACCTACTGCTATCATTTTGAAAATGATGTTTGCGATTTGCATATGTGGAAGTTGTGCACCAATTGCAAACATGTTTAGAACAAATCACATACTGGACGAATTCTATATGTGCTCACTACAGAAGTGTACCACATTGTATGTCTGCACGTGTGTAAAATAAGGAAGTATGCCAAGAATGAGGCAAATTTGATCATTTTGGAACATGTTGAATACTTTTCATACTGCGCAAAATGTATCCATACGCACTCCAGACACATGCAGAACCCTTTGTCTACATGTGTGTAAGATAAGGAAGAGTGCCCAGAACAAGTGAATAGAGCTAACATATAAAAATAAAATTGCAAACAAATTGCCCTCATCGAAAGAGTATTGCAAAATGTGCACTACCTTATCTTCCAGTTGTGTGTAAGGGCTACTGAAGAGTGTAAAGAACAACTAATCTAGGAGCTTGATGTGTGCATTGAGCCTGCTGCATACTTCAGTTGGGAGAGTAACACACAAGTTCTCAATAATAGTTGCAATTTATCATTTTGACAAACTTCCTTTATAGGCCTGCACTAGTGCTAAGAAGTTTGAGATATGAGTTTGGGTTACATGTATGTAGTATTTAAGTAACATAGAGTGACATTGAAAGTGATACCTACATTTTGTGATAATGTTATCCTGATGATCTCAAACTTATATTTACATGTACATGTCCAGAATCACCAAATGAAATATATTTAGTAAATTGTCCTGCTATTAATATAAAGTATGAGTAAGCCAGAGATTGCTGTAATTCGTCCTTGGTCATATAATTGCTACTAACAGTCTACAAATTAGTAATTTGGTGAGTTATATACGCCTCCTTACCTCCTTAGCGTAATCTGCATCAGTAAGTTCGTCTCCAAGCGTTTTCAACTAAAAAACAAAGAGGGAAAGGAAAAACTCAATGATACAATTCAGTTGGTTGTTATTGACTTTTACTATACTGCAGGGCATAGCTGTAAATTTAGTATACTGTTAACATTGTCACCCTGGAAACTTAGTGATCACTTGAACTTGAAATGTTTGTTTTCAAGGTAGATAAAGATACGAAGAATATACTATACCAACAAAAATCCAGAATATGATGAAAATACACATATTTGAGTTGGAAACCAATGAGAATAATTTAATATATAATGATATATAATGATAAAATAATCATAACAAACATTAAACTCATTAGCAGATTAGGTGTAAACACTATAATGGGTTACTGGGCTAAAAATTGAATTATAACTAAAACTTGAAACATATATTTTAGGTCATTTCGACAATATTTGTTGATTTCATATTCTTTCAAAACACTACTCGACTATAAAAAATTTAAAGTTAAAGACTAGCAGAAAGATTTTTGATAAAAATGATGACGACAACGCTGAAAGTTTGTTCTGGATGGTTAACTCTTCATCTCTCGGCCGGCTTGATTACTTGAAGTAACGTGATGTATCTTGTGCTTTCATTTCCTGTTGTCTTTTGGGTTTAATTTCTGACCTACAGCTAAGAATATTGACTAAATCAATTGCCGTTACCTACTGTACATTAACATAAAGGGAATTTTTCCATTTAACTGTAAACCAGATAAGTGAAAAGGTAAAAACTAGCTGTTAGCAAACTGATTATCAACTGCAAAATGACCGATGTAGGTAAATAAAGGGAGAGACTCTGACATTGTAACCCAAGCAGAAAGGAATGAACTGGACCACTACTACAGGTGTAGTGCCCATTATTGAAAACTCGCACAAAGTATTTACAATTAAAACCTTGTGTTTAGGGCTATTCACAGATTTAATTTATAGTCTAGATTTGCCTCAAAATGCACCATTTGACATCAAAAGTTTTAAAAGCCATCCTAGGGCGAGTCCTCAAATAGACCTCCAATACCCCTACATAGGAAATGGCTCCAACTGATGACCCCAGGGCAGCCCCCCTCCATGAATTCTTCATTTGCCTATGCATAGCCCCCCCCCCCCCGCCTGAAAAACAGATTCAGGTACCAGACTTAATTTATAGTCTAGATTTGCCTCAGAAGTCAGGGGATTTGTGGAGATTATTATTTATTTGCACAATTCTTCGTTAGAGCTACATACATGGACCTAAAATAGTAATCTAAATAGGCCTAATAATGCACCATTTGACCTTTCATTTTGTTATATAGAAGTCAGATTAAATGACCCTATTGTAGTCATCCTCCATTATAACATTATTCATTTTCTTCTTGCCCTTAATTATATTTGGTGGAAATTATGAATTTGAAATCATATGCACACCACTGCTCCATCTCTTTCTGCTTCCTCCACCCTCCTCTCCTCTTTTCACACTTCCTGTCTATATTTTCATTCATCTAATTTGGTTATCTCTTCATCTTTCTAGTTTTAATGTGTCTTTCATCTGTTTTCATGATAGTTTGCCTTTGAGGATGATGTTGTTAGAATTGGAAGTTCACACCAGGCTCTCACTTTACAGATGAAGTGAAAACTGTGTAGATTTATTGTGATAATTATCAATTGCTTATTGTCCAGCCAAATGCTACTTTCCTTACATCTGAGTAATACATAACCTACTGACCAGTAACCCTTGTCTAAATATTAAAATTGTCAGATACCAAATAATAAAAGCAGATAATTACAGGAAATAGGTCAGCAGTTTCACTATTCAGCAGCCAACGACCAGTTTTGAGATCCAATACATAGTCTCGCTTTCCATATCCGTATGGTTGCCATAACACTATAATGGTCGAAACATAAAAAGAGAAAGAGATATGGTGATAAATACAGGATGTGAAAATAATGAAAGTATACTTTGTTTAATAAACACATACTGACATGCTACCGTATGATATCAGTTTCACTGATATGTGAGCTTCCTATACCTGTGATGGTAACCTAAACTCAAAACATCAACTCCTCGTTAAATACCACATACGTTGTGTATACCCTAGCATAACATACTTGATACTGTAGTATACACTATGTATCATGTACCCTGTGTATACCCCAGCATAACATACTTGTTAGTACACTATGTATCATGTACCCTGTGTATACCCCAGCATAACATACTTGTTAGTATATATACACTATGTACCATGTACCCTTTGTATACCACAGCATAACATACGTGTTAGTACACTATGTATCATGTACCCTGTGTATAACCTAGCATAACATACTTGATAGTATACACTATGTACCATGTGTATACCCTAGCATAACATACTTGTTAGTACTATGTACAATGTACCATGTGTATACTCTAGCATAACATACTTAATAGTATACACTATGTACCATGTACCCTGTGTATACCACAGCATAACATACTTGTTAGTATATATATACACTATGTATCATGTACCCAATCCATAGCACACTTGGAATTTAAAACTCTGGCTGTTATCATGACATATTTACTGTTGCATATCCAGAACAAACATAAAAGAAACAGTGCATGATGATGACAATTTTGAGTAGTTGGTGTAGGAGGGGGGGGGGGGGGGCAGGGGGGAGGAAGATGACAGAAAAAGGAAATCAACTTTTATCTTCATCATTAAAGTCTTATAACCACTTATACTGTTACAATTAAGATATCAAACTAGACAATGTAATTTGGAAATCAGATATATTCCAGAACTACTTTCTATCCTGATATAATAAAATAACAACCACGTTAAATCCATTTAGCTGAATTCCATTTAGCATATTAATTTAATGACAAAATAGGTAAGCAATCTATGGCATTGAAACTTTCATCCCCTCATTTGTGAAGAGCCAACTATTACTATGATGTCATCACTCTGGAGGTACATTGATTGTCATTTGCTCACAGAGTTTAAGGTACATAAGCCTTACGGTTGAGGTGGAGTTGGCAACACATCATTTCCAAAGGTTCATTGACCTAATGACATTTGACACAATATCTTAATTTGACCTTTTGACCCTCTAATCATGTGACCTTTGTCATCTTTCATTAAGATGATAGGAGATTTGCAACAGTCTGATATCCTACATAAGTTTTGGTATGTGTATTAATGAACTAAATGCTGGTCTGGTTATTACCTTTGGCTTCCACCGTTCCCCATACAGGTGTCGGTCAAGTTTAGATAGAGTTATTGACATTCCCTTTTGCACATATTTAGCAATGTTTGAGCTTTAATATCCATTGACCATGAGACCTTAAGCATTTTCTAATTAATACACTGCTGAATTTAGAGTTTGATATCCTACATGTATTGTTTTGAGTGTTTTGTCCATTTTATGACATTCTTGTTTTCCTGTAATAACTGAAATGTTGTTTCTGTGGTATTGGACCTCTGAATTGTGACTCCATGATATCATACACCTACGACAGTTCAAGTTGAAGTCCATTGGGTTCATGGTTTAGGAAAAGATCACAACAGACTTTGTTAACAGGCACATACAGAGAGACAGGTTACCCCGCCCCCCTACTCCCCTCGTCTCCCACATATGGTGTTCCGGTCACCCTCAGTGACACTTTCACGAGTGACTGCACCGAACCCTACCAATATATTACTGCATACAGTTATAGTTCATGATTCCATTGTGTATTTTGTAATTAAATCTAGCATTATTTAGTTTTAACTGTATCATTTAGTATTCATTTTCATCATTTCAGTACATTGTTACCTCTCTTCTTATAATCAATACACATTGCACTACCAGCTCACCGCATTGTGATTACTTGGACGTGAAATGCAGCTTTAATGAGATTAAAAACTACCCTGTCAATCCCCCCCCCCCCCTTCTTTGTGGTTAACTATTCATCTTGTCACAAGTTACTATTGAAAAACATCACATCCTGAAAACCTCTTGCACAAATTAACTTGGAAGCTGTTCAGCTGCATGAAGAACTGAGATACAGGTTCAGAACTAAATTATAACCAACACCGGAGTACACAATCTGTTCATCAAATACTATATAATCAAATAAGTTCATTAAGAAAGGGAATGGTTTCATTCGGTTTTTGCAAGCTAGACTTAAAAATGTTAATTCAGTCCTCCATTTTACTCTAGGTTTTCATATTGATTAGCTGATGAGAGAATATTTTACTGTCAGTGACTAGTCAATGTATCTTTACTTCTCATTTAAAATAAATGGGTTGACGAAAGTTCATCAGGTGGATCACCCATTTAGTCAATCACTAAAGCTGTTTACATCCTTTGCAATAAATACCTATATTGGATTTCAGTCCAGACAGAGCAGATGAAGGGATAGAAGAGGGCAGCAGACAAAAAGCAAATCTGATGAAAAAGAAAAGAAGAATATGACTCTTCAATATTGACATCACACATATAGTGAACAATGTGAATGACAATGATTTGATCTGTGGGACACATATAATTTGATGTTAAATATGCCACATAATTGAGTGAATTATTCAAATCATGTAATGTTTAAAACATCTAAAATGTTATGTAAGCTGAATTGACCAAGCTTTTTTTCTGGAAATCCAGGACCGGTAAATTTAAACAGCGCTTATACTGTACGATGATATGAAGTGGGAGGGGGGGTGAGGGTTTTTTAAGTGTTTCCATGGTTATATGTTATAAGGATATGCCCAAGTCTGAAAAACCTCATCCAGAAAGAAGTAGTTTGTTGTAGATAACAAACAATAAACACCAAAAATGATGACAGTAACTAGAAGTCTCATTATTAATCACTTTGTGCAACACAATGCTTTCATGTAAATTTCAGACTATGAAACTTTTCAATGGTCTTCATTGCCTTTATATAAGAGTCATGAATGAACACTCACAGCTTTCTCAAGCTGTCTCGAAAAGAGTAGGCTAAAAAAATAAAATTATAATTACCCAGGCCCATTTGATTTCTAAATTTCAGGATATACTCAGAACTCTAGACAGCAAAGGGAATCAAGGGACAGTACATTTTCTACTTTTACATCCTGATTCCCAAGGCTGACCGTATATTCATCATCTGACAAGACTCTTCACACACTCAGCAAATGTACTGACATACAAGCCTTCAGTGTGTTCAACATTACTTCTTTTTACCCCTACCCCTCCAATCCCTCCTACACCCCCACCATCATTTGGTCAAATATGTAAGTGATTAAGTCTCAAGTACTGCTTTATTGATCTGATTAAAGTTTCTTATGCAAAATTAAATTATATTTTCAAAGTAATTTGACAATTAAAAGCTATTCTTCTAACACATAGACTGATATCCACTTACTGTATGTCCACCAAGCTAGCGAAGTCCTATATATCTCACCTGCCATATCAATATACCCCCCACCACCACTCCCTTTCCCCAGCCCCGTCAGGACACCACCAACCAGACATTCCTACCATAGCTAATACTCAACCCACTTAATAGTAATACTATAGACTTCTAGATATATAGACTATAGAATTAAATACAATAATATTAACATAGCCGTGGATAATTGACAGATTGGTCTGTGTGATATTATTCTATCAACACCACATCCCCCCACCCTCACCATTCTCATATTTTTATTCTTATTTTTTTTTAAGGAAAAGGAATTCCATTTCTTTGTTATGTTTCCCCCCCCCCCCACATTTTCCTTACTTTTTCTCGGTGATGGACAGAGTGTAGAGCTGGGTCATTGCAGGTCGGTTGGTTTTAGTGAAGGTGTATTGTCAATTATTCCTTTTCCACACATTAATGCCTACTTCCTTCCCCCCTCTCCCCCCCCCCCCCACCCCGACACCCATGTAACCCCACAACTCCATTCACCACTTTCCCTCAAAGAACAAAAGCAGTAGTAAACACATAAAGAGTGTGATGTTTGTTGGTTATATTCTAGTCACAGTACTTAAAAGTAAACAGCTTTATCACAGGCAGTGTCAATAGCTCCTAAGAATGCTTGGTTTGTTTTGGAGATTTCCCTTTGGAATAGCATGGTAAAATAATAGTAGTAAAATAAATACCCAAATTTATAACAAACAAAAACAAAATATTATAGATAAGTTAATAAATAAATATGTATTATAATTAAGGTGTCAAACTATTTATACATTGATCACAATTTGCTCTATTTTTTTTGGTCTTTTTATTGACTGTTCCTATAAAGTTGTTTTCCTTTTGGTTTCCTTTTCTTATCTATTTCATACATTGCCTATTTTTCTCTCTAACCTTCTAATTTAACTTTAAATACCCTTGAATTATACACACTCAGTGTGTTATAAAGCAGAAGGGACTTCAAAAAAAGTACAACCTAAAACCAGACAGTGTTTAGATGTATCCATAGCAACCTCCAGGGACTTGTTTGTCAGTAGATTCCAGGGCCCCGTTCCACAAAGACTAACTTACGCTTGATCGTAAGATCAAACTTAAGTTTGATTCTCATGCGATTGATCGTAGCGTAAGTTCGATCGTTAAGTAGCGTTCCACAAACCAAACTTACGCTACGCATGATTTTAATTAATATTTGGTCAGTGGACGAGGCTACTTTGACCTTTCGTGACCTCAAATCACTTGCGTTTCCGAAGTTTTGACACGGCGAACAACCAGTCGGCGCATTATATGTCATCAAAATGGTGAGTAAATATCACATAAATGTGTCAGAATAAACATTTAACCACAATCTTTACAAGAATAACCTTTGCCATATTTTATTGCATTGGTTCGTTGTGTGTTACGACTCAAAAACATTGAAAGATCGTCCGTTGACCGCATTTTATCTGCCAACTCGGTAGTCTTTGCGTACGTTAAATTAGTTTAATACAGGCAGTCAGTGTTATATGTAGGCTATGTACTAGAGCCTAGAGGAATACCCGGGACAACGTTAGGCCTGCCTACGATTTTTCTAAAGTTTTGGTCTAGCAGTAGCACAAATTTATATGAGCAAATGACTACTGTATAAAGGATAAACTACATAAGTATACGCCTGTATTATTACACGGACGACTTAGGCTTAGTACTACAAGACTATACAGTATACTTAGGCCTATAATGGTACCCGGCTAATGATTACCAGTGGGATCATTGACTGATATTGATAAATTGTCACAATTTCGTACAAAGGAACTGTGTATGAAATCCAGACTAAAAAGAGAGGTATAGTTATGGCACTTGCACCCCTTATAGGCTTAATTCTGAACAAAAGTGAAAGTCACCTAGCTAGCCTAACTTTTTTTTAATGTCCACAAAACAAAAATAAAAGCAGTAATAGCCTAGGTCTACAGGGCCTAACCTACCCACACTAAAGTCTGAGTTGTATACCCTATGTTTCTTTTGGCTGAACTTGAGCTGACCGGTAGTTTACATCCTTAGTAATGTAAATGATTTATTTTGGATTGTTTCAGTCTAGGCCTAAAGCATTGTTAAATCGGAAGTCGACATTTTGAAAGGCAACACTGCAGGTAAACAGGGTTTAAACCCTGCTTACCTGCAGTGTTTTGTTATTATTAATTTTGTTATTATAGACCTTCCTTGCTAGGTGCACACAATGCAAGCAACTTTATCTGCCCACTTAGCCAAGGCCAGAGTAGCTAAGTCGAGCTGGGACTCTACTACAAAATACAAACACGTTTTAAGTGATCATATTTCAAGGGACATGGCTTGAGAAGTTATTACAATTAAAGCTGTTCAATGGGATGAGCAGCTGTGTGTGCTGCTTGCCTGTAGCCATTGACTGTTGGAACTCAAAATAGAGGTCATGGGGTTTATCCTGGTATTACCAAGGCTGGCTCATTAAGTTTTGAGCACAGTGTTCTTGAGTCGTTAATGATAACTTGACAATTTTTACAGTAACCATTTTTTTCATTTTTTCCTAGTCTTACCCAAAAGAAAAAAAATGCAGGAAGAAGAATTTTTCCCAGCATGAAATCATCATTCTTTGCCAGTTTGTCAAAGAAAATCGGGAAAAATTGTTTGGTCGAGCTGGACATTGCTCACAGAAGGTAAGACTTTTAAAAGCCTAATTGCACATCACACTTTGCAATTTGAAGCTTTGTTTTTTTTTCAAATTGAATACAATCAGTATATTTTGCATTTAGTATTGACAGAGTATTAATCAAAGGAGTGATGTTGTCGGAGTAAATGACATAGAATGATTAAGAAACATGCATGCTTTCATTGTGCAGCAAAAATATGTACTCAGCAGAATTATGGGACTTGAGAATATGTTCTATACTGCATATCTGTTTGGAATATAAATTGTACCGTGTGTGTGTGTGCGTAATGACACTATTTGAAATTGAAAACATAGCCAGTTATATCACTTAATGCTCTGTCATAATGTAAACGGATAAAGAGAAGTGGAATCTTGACATAGCACAAAATGGATATAAGATGTGGAAATTTATTCAGAAAATATAAGTATTAAACATTTATTCATGTGTTTAAGTTAAATCTGTTAGGAAAATAAAGCAATATATAATTTAGGTGATATTGTAACTAACATAGTAAATACTTTTTTTAAAGAATGGCAGAAGCAATATAAAAATTTAGATTTATAATTCTTTTTTATAGCTGAAGGACGTATTGTTTGGCTTTCTGAATTGTGTTTTAACCTCTATGCATATCCAACAGGTAGAAGACAGAAAAAAAAAGCTACTGGGAGAAAGCTGCACATTCCATCAGGGTTGCAGGAGGAGCCTCAGAGAGAAGTGCCTCTGAGCTTAAAAAAAAGTGGTCAGATTTGAAGATTCTGGCCAAAAAATATCGAAGAACAAAACATGCAACAGGTAAATAACAATTATTGGCACCTCACATCCATCACAGTGTTTTTGACACAAATTAAAATGCAATTTGATAAACATTGTTCATATCTTTTATTTTAGGTGGAGGGCCAGCAGCTGATTACAGCGTTGTTTACGAGGCCGTGTTAGAGGCAATGGCCCCCCAGGCCAGAGATGGTGTCAATGCTCTGGGGACATCAGAGACAGACCCTTTGACTGCTATGAGCGAGTCATCACAGGTACAATTTATATGATATTCATGTTAAAAAAATCCCTCTGAGCATTGGTCACAGAGGCTGGAGTGATTGGGAACTTAATTTCATCATTCCGGATTTGAACCAATGCTTTTGTAATCCTCCTCAATGCCCGTGAGGCAGATGACTTGCTGCATCCATGTAAAGATGCACACTCTTCTAAGGCACTTTTCGATCCTGATGCATAAAATCTAAGAGCAATGAAAACCTGCAAACTGGCTGACAGCGCCCTACTTCTGTTGGTGGGATGTTCTAACTGGGCCCTTAATCTATTGATTATAGTCATACAGCCTAGCCTAGTAAACCTATATCTTTGGTACATGCCAACATCATTGTAAAGTTCAAAAGGCTGCCTTCTGTCTCTAAAAATTCTCTCTCTTTGTAGAATCCGACGATAATTGTGTTGTTGACCAGCTTGCCGATACATAAATAACGCCATTTGTGCACAAGTACATGAAATTCACATTTTATTACTTCTACATGTACTGTGTACAGTAAAAAACATAACAAATTTAAAACAAGTGTTTATCATAGCAACGTATCATACTTACGATTGATCTGGATCACTACTTAAAGTTACGCATGATCGGATCGAACTTAAGCTTGATATGAAGCGTAAGTTTCTTTGTGGAACGGAGATAAGTTTGATATCAAACTTACGCTCGATCGGCTGACTTACGCACAATCGATCAAACTTAAGATCAAGCATAACTTTTTGTGGAACGGGGCCCAGGTGTTATGTAAAGGACACACGCGCGCGCGTCTATTTTATTGAACACAACTTCTTTTCATTCTATTGTTCAAGTATTTGATTGACAGGTGTTGAACAAAAGAAAATGTTAAACTATTGAAAGTCAAAGTCAAAGTCAGTAAAGGAAAAATTACTGTACATCTTTGGCAAGAAAATGATGAAATAATTTCAATTGACTTTTAGCATTGAAAATGTGTACTGTCTGAGTAGAAAATACTAGAAATAGTTAACTGTACAAATATATGATGTCTACACAGTGTAGAGTATAGAACTTAAAGTTGGCTTTTGCAATGGTAATTTACTGACTGAAAACCCATTGTACAGTATATAGATATCATGGAAGGGTCATTGGCCTTGTGTGCTTAAGGGGTGAGATGGTGGGGAGGGGTGGTGCAGGGAGGGTTGGTGCAGAGAGGGTGGTGCAGGGAGCGGTGGTGGGGAAGATGTTGTGTGAAAGGCGTTTCGGGAGTGGGGCAGAGGGGATCGAAGGGTGGTGAGGTGGTGTTGTAGGTGAAAGGAGAATACTGTAGTGTTAGTTAATAATATGCATACATCACTGTCTTGTTGCATGAGGGACAGAAGGGTGGGCAAAGGGTGTGTGTGCGGGTTTGGGGAGGTGGATGTGAAGAGTATTGTTAACTTTATAACCCATGTGCCATAAACATAGATTATGAAAATAGGGCAAGTAGTCCAGGATAGTGGCATTCTTTGGTGGGGAGGGGGTTGGGGGCTTAGGGTTTATATTGGTATGTACTGCAGAATATATTTTTAGAATGTTGTTTACATACAGACTGATGTTTTATTGGTTTCTATTGTGTGGGAATTAACTGTAATGTTATGAGGGTTAGTTAATAAGATGCCTACATCACAAGTATTTTGTTGAACGGGGGGTGGGGGTGGGGGTGGGGGGGGGGGTGGGGGATAAAGGGGTTGGAGGAGGAGAAGACATGTTGTTGATCAGATGGGAGGGATGAGAATTGTGTGATGGGAGGAGAACTAGGGGGGGTATGGGGGTGAAGGGAATTGTTAACAAGGTAACCCATGTGCGTGAAACATAGATCATGGAAATGGGGTAAGTGGTCCTGCATAGAGGTAGTTGTTGGCGGGTAGGGTGGGTAGGAAGGGTGATAAGGGAAAGAATTAGGTTAGTATAGTTGAGAGGGTGTGCCATATGGATGCATGAAGGCAATTACAATCTGTTTAATTTATATCAATGTGCTTTTCTTCACTTTAACATCAATATGCACCAATTATAACAAAGAGGAAAGTATTGGGTTCCAACATTCAAACTTGATTGTGTTTTTGGTTTTTCATTCTTTTTTAATCTCCTGCAAATGTTTTCTATTAATCTAAATGATCAAAGCTTGTTTTGTTTATTTTTTGGGGTTGACCTTTGGCAAATTTATCTATTTTACTCTAAGATTATGATATTTTAATCTAGTTGGTCTAATTACATCCTAACTTTTGTTGATTATCAATTAGATTTATTGTATTTGAGTTTAAGCTAGAGCTACCTATCTTCAAATTTATAACACCTAATATTTCAAAATGTTCATTTTTCTGAAGAACGTATTGTTAATATTTAACTTTTTCTGTATATTTTGTCTCTATTTTACTCTCCTATTAATTACATTCCTTACCTGATGACTGTTATTTCATTGTTAGTTTATTTCTTAATTCAATTTCTTCTTCATTCCTTTGTTATTCTTCTACAATTATCTAAACCTATCAATATACACCTTCAGTAATTATTAAATACTAACTATATTAATCATTCCTATCTTGTTAACATCATTAATATTAATTAGTTATGTTATTAATTACTAATATTATTTACATATATCTTTTAATTATACTTACCTCAGTGTCTTGAATCTTTGAGAGTGTTGTAGATAGTTTAATATTCCATTAACTTCATGTTTATTCATTTCTCTCCCTGCCTCTGTCTGTATGTTCATCCCCTCTATTGATGTTATGATTGGTAGAGAGAGACCAGAGTAGAGAGTAATATCATCTTCATCAACCTTGTGAAAGGAATCGATTAGATACACACTGTATATAGGAATCTGAAGGAAAGAAAATAAATATAATATTAATAATTATACCATAATATCATAAATATCTTTATTACTTTACAATAATGTTTATGCTTTGAATATTATTATTATAACTAATGAAGTACTAATGGTGCTGGGGTTTGAGGGGGTTATAGTGGGTCAGTTTAATATTCAAGTTGGTGTAAAGGGGGTGTGTTTTGTTAAAGTGCACAGTTACACTAATATATTACTTTACTGTAAAGAGACACAGTGTTGTAAGATTATTGAACAAAAGGGAAACAGGGGTGTGTGAAGTGGTTCAGGGAAATGGTGAAGGTGGGGATGGAGGGGCAGGGGTGGTGTATTACATATTCTGTAAGTGGTATGGGTTATTTCACTGTTCAGTTGTAATTCTAGTTTAGGATAAGAACAAAACTGTAATATATTGAAACCTGAATTTGTAGAGGTGTTCAAGTTTCTCTTTGCTGAGGTGTAATCAGGGTTAGTTTAATAACAATAGATGGGGACATGGGAAGTGTTGCGGTGGGGGGGGGGAGAGGGTATAATGGTTGGAATTATACTGCTAGGGGTCTAAGATGAATGCTTTACTTTTGTTTTTCTTTAGTTAATACTTACTTTTGTCTTGGGATTAAGGCAGGATTAGATTAATACCAATATTCCAAACAGAAAAAGAGGAGGGTGGGAAGGGGGTGGTAAATGTGACCAGGTGAACGCAGGGTGCAAGCTTTACATGGATTTGAATAAGGAGCGGTGTTCTATTTTTTAAGTTCTGTTATTTTAGATTCATTCTATTTAATCAGGATGTATTGTGTAGGATACAGGGGAGAGGTTAGAAACCTAGTAACAATAAGTGTTTGACACAGTTGGACAGTATAACTGAAAAATGAATGAATAGCTACAGTCATTCACAGATGCCAGTATTTATTTCTAGGGAGGGGGGGGGGTGGCGTGATTGAGGGGTTTAATTAAGGGTCAACTTATTGAGCCTAGAAGATGAATGATGGGGCATAGAAGTGTTAAGTTAGAATCCAAACATAATAACAACCAGGATGTTTCTGTTGTATTTTTTTCTCTTACTTCAACTGTTATTGAAAGTTAGTTTAATTAATTAGAAACACAGAAGGCTCATAGATCATCGAGGCCTAAGAAGTTATTTTTTCTCTGTTTGTGGTTCCTCTTTAAAATTATCCTCTTTATCTTTAATCTGTTTATTTTAATTTGTTAATTTCATGTTATTCTCTTGTATTATCAATAGGACCATTGTAGGGTAAGATCTTAGATTACAAATTATTTAATGTTCATTAATTCTAGTTAATATAATCAATAGTCTTTTGTCATTGTGAAGCTCATTGTTAATGTTCCAGGAAAAACCATTGTTTTATTATTTGTTATAAATTACCATTTAATGCAAAGTCTATAGCATATTAAATTTATTTTTGGTTTAATTTATGGACTCTTTGACCGTATCTAGCTATATTTATTATGTAATATAGTTTACTTGAATGAAGGAATGTAAATATAAAAAGACCTTCCATCATAACTTAACTACTTTACAGAATTACTAAACAGAAAAGAGTTTATTTTCAAGTTAGAGAATTGCGCACCAGTTAAAAACAGAGATTCTAATTAAATTTCCTTAATAGATTCAACAATTAAGCATCACGCCACTTATTAAATCAGTCTGAATTTGATTTTATATTTTATATTTGTTTTTGCAAACCTACATATTCCTAGTTTGTAATGTTTTGTATTAATTTATTGTCTTCATTAATTGTTTATAACATTAATATTATTGATTGTTTACATATCAGTGTATGGCTACTTGTTCAATTTAATCTAAGGTTCTTTCTAAACATCTGATAGACAGTATTAACATTGTAAGTAATTAAACTTGCTAAATAATTAATTATTAATTAATGTCATCTTAATGGGCTTTATAATTCATGAGAGATAGAACATTCACATTATCAAGTCCCTAAGTTAGGTAGTATTGTTGTTATTATTATTTATTTATAAGTTTTACCTTGTCACCTGTTGTTCACCTACAATGAAAGATTTAATTAATAAAATATTAACAAGGGTTTTATAGGTCACTACCCCAGTCTCTTCAAGACTGTATCCTTTTTATTACTAGTATTAATAATTAATCTCTATATAGTTTGTCAAATTCAGGTGCAAGGTGGTCACACAATGTTCACAATATAGTTTAAGATGTTAAAACATTAACAATGCTGTTGAACTTAGATTTGGCTCATTCTACGATATCCCTTTAAGTTGTACTTACGTCATGATTGGATGCTTTCACCAGGACCTCTATGACTGACCTCTGTACTGACTCACTGGTCCTGTTATTGATGGCCACAGTACCTGAACACAGGGATTTAATTGTTTGGATGTCATCAGCCTGTGAAATAAAGGATTATTTATTTATTATTATGATATCATGATATAATCAGAGCAGATGTTGTAATACTACTCTACATAACAATAAATCATTCATCTGTGACAGTCCTGGTTTAATTGGTGAAACTCTTGTCAGTTTCATTGAATTACTTCTTACGATATCACTCATTAATATTCATCTTCTACTGTTAATTAATATCCCCTAATTATTTCACAGCTACTGAAGAGTGACTGAAGAGTGTTGGGTGGGTTTAAGTTCTTGGGAAGGAGAGAAAGTGATTCACAAAGCAATATCACTCATTAATATTCATCTTCTACTATTAATTAATATCACCCTAATTATTTCACAGCTACTGAAGAGTGACTGAAGAGTGTTGGGTGGGATTAAGTTCTTGGGAAGGAGAGAAAGTGATTCACAAAGCAATATCACTCATTAATATTCATCTTCTACTGTTAATTAATATCACACTAATTATTTCACAGCTACTGAAGAGTGACTGAAGAGTGTTGGGTGGGTTTAAGTTCTTTGGAAGGAGAGGAAGTGATTCACAAAGCAATATCACTCATTAATATTCATCTTCTACTGTTAATTAACATCACTCTAATTATTTCACAGCTACTGAAGAGTGACTGAAGAGTGTTGGGTGGGTTTAAGTTTTCGGGAAGGAGAGGAAGTGATTCACAAAGCAATATCACTCATTAATATTCATCTTCTACTGTTAATAAACATCACTCTAATTATTTCACAGCTACTGAAGAGTGACTGAAGAGTGTTGGGTGGGTTTAAGTTCTTGGGAAGGAGAGGAAGTGATTCACAAAGCAATATCACTCATTAATATTCATCTTCTACTGTTAATTAATATCACCCTAATTATTTCACAGCTACTGAAGAGTGACTGAAGAGTGTTGGGTGGGTTTAAGTTCTTTGGAAGGAGAGGAAGTGATTTACAAGGCAATATCACTCATTAATATTCATCTTCTACTGTTAATTAACATCACTCTAATTATTTCACAGCTACTGAAGAGTGACTGAGGAGTGTTGGGTGGGTTTAAGTTCTTGGGAAGGAGAGGAAGTGATTCACAAAGCAATATCACTCATTAATATTCATCTTCTACTGTTAATAAACATCACTCTAATTATTTCACAGCTACTGAAGAGTGACTGAAGAGTGTTGGGTGGGTTTAAGTTCTTGGGAAGGAGAGGAAGTGATTCACAAAGCAATATCACTCATTAATATTCATCTTCTACTGTTAATTAATATCACCCTAATTATTTCACAGCTACTGAAGAGTGACTGAAGAGTGTTGGGTGGGTTTAAGTTTTCGGGAAGGAGAGGAAGTGATTCACAAAGCAATATCACTCATTAATATTCATCTTCTACTGTTAATAAACATCACTCTAATTATTTCACAGCTACTGAAGAGTGACTGAAGAGTGTTGGGTGGGTTTAAGTTCTTGGGAAGGAGAGGAAGTGATTCACAAAGCAATATCACTCATTAATATTCATCTTCTACTGTTAATTAATATCACCCTAATTATTTCACAGCTACTGAAGAGTGACTGAAGAGTGTTGGGTGGGTTTAAGTTCTTTGGAAGGAGAGGAAGTGATTTACAAGGCAATATCACTCATTAATATTCATCTTCTACTGTTAATTAACATCACTCTAATTATTTCACAGCTACTGAAGAGTGACTGAGGAGTGTTGGGTGCGATTAAGTTCTTGGGGAGGAGAGAAAGTGATTCACAAAGCAATATCACTCATTAATATTCATCTTCTACTGTTAATTAATATCACACTAATTATTTCACAGCTACTGAAGAGTGACTGAAGAGTGTTGGGTGGGTTTAAGTTCTTGGGAAGGAGAGGAAGTGATTCACAAAGCAATATCTTTCATTAATATTCATCTTCTACTGTTAATTAACATCACTCTAATTATTTCACAGCTACTGAAGAGTGACTGAAGAGTGTTGGGTGGGTTTAAGTTCTTTGGAAGGAGAGGAAGTGATTCACAAAGCAATATCACTCATTAATATTCATCTTCTACTGTTAATTAATATCACACTAATTATTTCACAGCTACTGAAGAGTGACTGAAGAGTGTTGGGTGGGTTTAAGTTCTTGGGAAGGAGAGGAAGTGATTCACAAAGCAATATCACTCTTGAATATTCATCTTCTACTGTTAATTAACATCACTCTAATTATTTCACAGCTACTGAAGAGTGACTGAAGAGTGTTGGGTGGGTTTAAATTCTTGAGAGGAGAGGATGTGATTCACAAAGCAATATCACTCATTAATATTCATCTTCTACTATTAATTAATATCAGTGGGTGGGTTTAAATTCTTGAGAGGAGAGGATGTGATTCACAAAGCAATATCACTCATTAATATTCATCTTCTACTATTAATTAATATCACCCTAATTATTTCACAGCTACTGAAGAGTGTTGGGTGGGTTTAAGTTCTTGGGGAGGAGGGGAAGTGATTCACAAAGCAATATCACTCATTAATATTCATCTTATTCTGTTAATTAATATCTCCCTAATTATTTCACAGCTACTGAAGAGTGTTGGGTGGGTTTAAGTTCTTTGGAAGGAGAGGAAGTGATTCACAAAGCAATATCACTCATTAATATTCATTTTCTAATGTTAATTAATATCACCCTAATTATTTCACAGCTACTGAAGAGTGACTGAAGAGTGTTGGGTGGGTTTAAGTTCTTTGGAAGGAGAGGAAGTGATTCACAAAGCAATATCACTCATTAATATTCATCTTATTCTGTTAATTAATATCACTCTAATTATTTCACAGCTACTGAAGAGTGACTGAAGAGTGTTGGGTGGGTTTAAGTTTTCGGGAAGGAGAGGAAGTGATTCACAAAGCAATAATACTCATTAATATTCATCTTCTACTGTTAATTAACATCACTCTAATGATTTCACAGCTACTGAAGAGTGACTGAAGAGTGTTGGGTGGGATTAAGTTCTTGGGAAGGAGAGGAAGTGATTCACAAAGCAATATCACTCATTAATATTCATCTTCTACTGTTAATTAATATCACCCTAATTACTTCACAGCTACTGAAGAGTGACTGAAGAGTGTTGGGTGGGTTTAAGTTCTTTGGAAGGAGAGGAAGTGATTCACAAAGCAATATCACTCATTAATATTCATCTTATTCTGTTAATTAATATCACTCTAATTATTTCACAGCTACTGAAGAGTGACTGAAGAGTGTTGGGTGGGTTTAAGTTCTTGGGAAGGAGAGGAAGTGATTCACAAAGCAATATCACTAATTAATATTCATTTTCTACTGTTAATTAACACCACTCTTATTATTTCACAGCTACTGAAGAGTGACTGAAGAGTGTTGGGTGGGCTTAAGTTCTTGGGAAGGAGAGGAAGTGATCCACAAAGCAATATCACTCATTAATATTCATCTTCTACTGTTAATTAATATCACCCTAATTACTTCACAGCTACTGAAGAGTGACTGAAGAGTGTTGGGTGGGATTAAGTTCTTGGGAAGGAGAGGAAGTGATTCACAAAGCAATATCACTCATTAATATTCATCTTCTACTGTTAATTAACATCACACTAATTATTTCACATCTACTGAAGAGTGACTGGAGAGTGTTGGGTGGGTTTAAGTTCTTGGGAAGGAGAGGAAGTGATTCACAAAGCAATATCACTCATTAATATTCATCTTCTACTGTTAATTAACATCACTCTAATGATTTCACAGCTACTGAAGAGTGACTGAAGAGTGTTGGGTGGGTTTAAGTTCTTGAGAAGGAGAGAAAGTGATTCACAAAAGCAATATCACTCATTAATATTCATTTTCTAATGTTAATTAATATCACCCTAATTATTTCACAGCTACTGAAGAGTGACTGAAGAGTGTTGGGTGGGTTTAAGTTCTTGGGAAGGAGAGGAAGTGATTCACAAAGCAATATCACTCATTAATATTCATCTTCTACTGTTAATTAATATCACCCCAATTATTTCACAGCTACTGAAGAGTGACTAAAGAGTGTTGGGTGGGTTTAAGTTCTTGGGAAGGAGAGGAAGTGATTCACAAAGCAATATCACTTATTAATATTCATCTTCTTCTGTTAATTTGTTTCTTTATAGTTAGAGGTTGAATCTAAAAAAATGATTTTATTATAATATTGCTTCAATTTCCAGATTATGCTGCTTGTTGAAACACCAACCTTCCTCCATTCACCAGATTGTAGATCAAGTTGACTGGCATGGCTCGGCCACAGGACTGTGAGGAAAGGAACAAAAAAAAAAAAAATTTACTTAAAACATTTGTATTATATATTGAATGAACTTAGCAACCTGGTTTGACCATTAATATAGCAGATCACTTTGGGATGTTGCCAGTCTTGCCTTGAAAGTATAGTTTTACTTTCAATTCTTTATCAGGAAGCAAGAGTACAAAACAATAGAAATTACTGAGACAACATTGCTTCATTTTGTTTAATATTTCAACATAATGATGATGGATTGAGTAATTATGTGAGAGAGGGCAGGAAGCCAATGTGAATGGTTAAATGTTTATGGACGGCTCCTTCAACACCATGTGAAAGCCTTTACTGAGTAGTTTTGTTTTTCTTTGTAAAATTCAATAATTTTATAATTATAAATTTATAATTTTAGGTTTACAGTCTTGTTCAGGGCCAAGGCCCTCTCACACGACTTTACAACTTAACCCTGGTCATTGGTAACTTGTCACACCTACACACCAAAGTGTGCACAATTCAATCTATCCTGGGGCACCACAGTGCACCACAACCACGTGTCCCCCGGGGGACTACCCATAGGGTGCAGCTACAAACCGGCGCAAACAACTATATTTACAAGTTACCTCGCAAGTCCCCATTTATACACCTGGGTGAAGGGAGGCAATGGAGATAAAGTGCCTTGCCCAAGGACACAACATAATGATCTGGCCAGGGCTCGAGCCTGTAATTCTTAAATCACAATGAATTGGTCAACTTTAATTATTTCTCATTGGAAATATTTCTCAGTTAATTAAATTCTTTCAGTTTATAGCAATATATGTTGAGTTATTTAGGACAACATTGATCACTTCATTAATTTACAATCAGTGCTATGATCCTATAATTGAGGGAGGAAAGAGTGGGGGAGTGAAATGTTAAGGGGGGGGGGTAAAAGATAATTCTTCTGCTAATCTGCTAGAGGAAGTCTGAATTCGAGCAGTTTTAGCCAAGAAAATCCAATCTTCAGCCTGGTTCAAGTTAAGGAAAACCTAGCCCAGCAACTTGTAACACCACATCACCGAAAACAACCCAATATAACTCTGGCAAGACGTACTATGTAACAGGGCTTCATCATTACCCCAGTTACACACAAAATGTACCTAATCCAAATGACCTTGAAGTATTGAAAGTCAACTCAAGGACAATGTTTGAAGAAGATTTGTTACTTTATACAGAGTATTGTTACACTGATTAAAATATAGTCAGGTAAAATGTTGAATCCTAGTCTAAGTATTATTTAACATTTATCACTCATCTGTAATGACCTTACTTGACCTGTATATAAAAAATACCTTTAATCTGCCTTGATTTTGCTGTTCCTGGTATCATCCCAGGTCCGATGAATTCAGGCAGTTCACAGTTGAAGAACCTGTAACAGAAAAAGAAAAAATTACAAAGCAATAGAATGACTTTAATTAGTATGCACTTTAATATCAATTTAACTATTTATTTCATTTATACACCTTAACATTAGTTGAAGAGAATGATTAACATTAGTGATTTACACAACAGCTAATAATGTTATAAGATACTTGTCAAATACGAAAATTTGAAAGGTAGATACAGCAGAGAAGTAACCATTAGTTAAGTAATGTTACTGGATGGGGGAGGGCTGGGGAAGGGGGGGGGAGGAGGTGGTGAGTAGGTGGTGCCTTGTATTTTATCTCCTCTTCAGAGGGACATTCACTAACAAATAATCAAAAAAGGCTTAACTATCAATTCCTCTGCTGTGAGTAGAAAGAAGGTAGTCAGCATATGCCCTAAATCATAGCATGCTATAATTGCTAGTATTCAAAAAGTACTTTCCTGGAGGTCTTTGCTCTCCAAATTGTTCTCAGACATTTATAAGGAACACACAAGATAACTGAATGTCCCAGTGAGGAATATTTCCTCGAAGGTTGTAATAAAAACCATTTAAGAATTTTGACCAAAGATGACCATATTTGAATATCTAGCATGTTTAGGCCAATACTACATATACCTTTAAATAGAGCCATCACTGATTAATTATTTCTTGGTCCATAGTTTAAAGATGTTCTGATACAGTAGTTTAGCTGTTAAACATATTCAGGTTTGATATGATGCTGCACACTGTGCATAACTTGACACTGTGCATAACTTGATTTATTTTGTTTCAATCCTGGTCCACGTCAATTCCCAAATTAGTAATTATTCAGATTGTGATCTCACCACTTGTCTCTGATTATTAAAAGTGTCCTAGACTACCAATCAGCTGATTTTATCATCTTATATTAAGACTCACTTCCCAAGAACTAACTCAGTCTGAAGACATCATAGCAAATAAAACAGAATTAATTATTAGTAAATGTTTAATTACTGATGACAACTCAGTTTTCTTTGATTTACTCACCAAAGTTCTCTGAATTTCTCAGACTGTATTCCATAGTTCAATAGTCCTATGACGTTATCCTCGCTAATCAGGTTCCCGGATCCCTCATTTATCGATATCTTCTCCAGTGATGAGAAGAGTGGCAAGCAAAGACCAGATTTGAGCAGGATGTCACCATGTTGGACCTTATTGAAGGAAAACTGGAGCACCAGATCACATATTGGTATCTGTAGTGAGAAAATTAAGCAAACAAAAGATATGGGTTCAGTCTTATTTTGTCACCAATTATTATGTTGTAATACTTGATACAATGCAAAACACATAAACAAAAATAAAGAAAAATTATAAAAAGAACAACTAAGTAAAATGAACTGAATATGACAGGTATGATTAATTAAGCATACTTATCAATTTAATTTAATCTGAGAAACATGTTAGATGTTAGGATTTCAGTTATCAGCAGGCATAATGAGAGGTACCTGGGGAACTGGGATTAATTGAAGGCAGGGAAATATTTGGTGAATGAAATGGGGCATGAATTATGCCATGGGATAAAGAGAAAAACATAGTCAAACTTCCATCGTACTCGAGAAATAAAGTGTTGGATGTTGGTTACATCATTGTCAGCAGTGGGCACATCTCTACATTTTGCATAATTTGTTTGTATGAAAACCCAAATTTTCGAATTTTACTTCAAAAATGTAAAACTCTTACTTCTAGAGTAAGAGTTTTCCTTGTAGTAGTAGTTTTGTAAGTTGGTGCCAACTAATTAAGGCGCATCAGTTAAGGTGACCAGAGGTCAAAGCCAGGGACAGTCTTCATATTTTATGTGCCATCTCCAGGTTAAGGGTCCCCCAAATTGAATCATAAGACTTTCAGCTACCTTTAATGTTTTGTCAAATGGATATTTATCTTGAAAAAATAACTGTTTCTGTTTGAGGTGCTGTAACCTTGTGTATTTGAAAATCTAGAGCCAAAAATCTGTGACACCTTCAAAATGCTTTCTTTTAAATGTACAGTCTAGGTGCTCACCCCTGATATCAACATAAGAGAGAGAAGTAAGCCTAGCCTACCTGATCATTATGACAGTAGTGAAAGAATAAAAGAATAAAAACATGAAAGAATAGGCCGAACATTTCAAAATAATGAGCAAACCACACAAAAAATCAAGATGCAGAACTGTGTGTAAAATTGTACACTCTCTGAAATATAAAACAATTAAATGTTAATTATTCTAGGCTAGCAGGGCCTAATTACATGAGGTAATGGACATGGCTTTCAGGGAATAACTTCTGGTATCACATTCAAAAATGATTTGAAAATTAAAGTGCTGTAAGTGAAATCACTCTAGTGACTCTACTGCTTTAACCTGAAATCCTTAATAAATGCAACACAATACACTCATATCGGCACTCCAAAGGCCAATGTAGTTAGTGTGTAGTTTGAGTACAATTAAAAAATCAAGATTAAGGTGTATCGAATAAGATTCACTCACACCTGAACTGCCATACAATGAAGTTGCAACTGATGCTAAGTTTATACATTGATAATATGTATGCTATGGGGCATGAATCTACAGTGCATAAGCACACACAGTAAACAGTATGCATTGACCCCCAAAACAATAAGCTTAGGCCTTAATAATAACACACTGCAGTTACAGCAGAGGGTACAACGTCTTACACACTGTAGCCTACTGTACATATGAATATGATGCAATACTACAGAAAGCAGATTTCAACCGGCCTACGAGAAAATACACAGAGCCACAGTAAATAGATTATCAAACATTTGTGACCTTCAAGTTACCATTAACAACATATCAATTAATACCTTATGTCTCCCTTTGGGACTGAACCCACTAATTTAATTAATTATTACAGTAACTTCTTCAGACCAGACTATCGTTGCCATGGTAAAACCATAACTAAGAAATGAAATTTCTTTTTGGAAAGAAAGGTGTGGGACGCCGATACGGCAGCCACTAACACATTGCTCAACGAACAAGCCTTAAGGGACGGTGACTGTAACAATCAGGAACTAACATTTCTTAAAATTTTGATCAAATTTCAGCATATGAGAAAAAGAGAATTGGCCTGAAGCTGAATACAAATTTAGAGTTTAAGCATGGATGTATCTGCAACAGCCAATGCAGCTCCTAACTAATGATCAAACAATTCACAAACTTTTCATTTCAATGTCACATGTATGATGTGGGCTACTCGATCAGTACTCATAGGCTTATTTAAGTAACTGACAAACACATTCTTGTGACTGAAGTGATGAATGAAACTTCAAATTCTAATAGTAACACAAGTAATCATTTAGTACTACTAGTTCCTCTCCCCATTCCGCTGTTCCGCATTATGTTAGCCTACACTAGCAGTAGCATGGTGGGCTCATAATATAAGGTTTTGATTAAAGATGTCTATCAGCGAAAAATCCAAATAACTAAACTGTATGCGTTTTTCATATGTGTAGTTCCTCATAAATGTAATAATCTCAAAATGTTTATTTCTTCTGTGCCTACACACGGTACAATTGAGTAGAATTTGACCACATGTCTGCTGTGTCTAGTTCTTTCATACCCCTAAATTGACACATTCGTCAATAAGTTAACTGTATAGTGTAGGCCTAAGTATACATCCATGGACTTTGGATGCTGTTTGATATGCTCTGGGCCTCTAACTTAAGTCTAAGCTCAGGTCCCAGAGAGTAGTGGTATCATACTGAGGTAATTTTGTTTATTTTGTAAGGAGTAAGATTTCCAAATGCCCCAAAAATGTGCAAAATTTGAGTTAAGGGAGGGTGTTAAAATTAAAAAAAAAAACAATTTGATCAGTGCATGGGTTAAAATTCATCAAATATGTAATTTTGCTTAGCTGCAAAAAGTTTAGGATGCCTGCTGTAACGTTAGTTATATTTGAAGGGGCGTCTTAGACTTACCACTGTGCATACTGTATCTAAACGTTAGGCCTACCCTATGCAATTCCCGATACCGTAGTCTGTAGCTGTGTAAGATGGCTTAGGCCTTAGCATCAATGATGACATTTGGCAGTTAACCTGCCCTTGGCTATGCCTAACATACGTTAGGCTTTCATCCTAGCCTAAGAATTATAGGTAGTAACGGATAAAGTACGTTTGGCTTATTTCCAACTTTCCTAGGATAACTACGCCTAGGCTAATAAGACTACACCATATGATTACTTACCTTGATTAAAGAATCAATTAATTCAGATACTTAAATGTGGTAAATAGCCGTCATGTAGACCTAATTATTTATAGTTTTACGGCACCTGGGAGGTGGGATTGGAGGGGAAGATATTGTTAAGACTATAGTATTAGTAGCATGGTGACTTCGAAGTTCGGACACTTAAGACTTAAAACACCCAAAACTAAATCTTCTGGTATAAATCACCAGAAAATATACTTCATATGGTGGGAGAATTTTGTTATATTACGATACACGGCCAAACTTTCTTTCCTGCAAACTGTTTTCACGTTGTTTTCCAAGAAGATTCTTCGTGATTGTGGAACTGGTATTTCTTTGCTAGAGTATTGCGAAGTTCGGACACGCAACCCACAGTGTGGCGCTGGTGATAAAATTGGTGGCGCAGTTGCTCTTTCAGTAATTATAACAGACTTCATAGATCTTCGTCATTTTATTGACAAATATGTAAGTAATTTCTTGCACACGGGTCATTTTGGAGAGAAAATAACTGTAGCTTCGTACTTTTTGGTGAAATTTGGCTCTTCCTGTAGGTTTTCATGGTGAAAATCGTGTATTTCTTAGGGTGTCCGAACTTCGCAGTATGCCGAACTTCGCAATACTGACTATACTAGTGATAAGCCGAAGCCGTAAACGTATGTGGCTAGGCTCTGGCGCGCGATATAGTGCAGTATTTTGTTGGTTCAAAGTTTTAACGTGAAAATGGTGACGCTATTCAGAAAACTTATAGAAGTTTCTGTTATTTTTTGTGCCTTTTGTAGTAGGGTGGGATACGCTGATCAAAAACAGAACAATACCTCAGTGTTTGTCTCACAATCTCAAAGTGTTTCCGCATTACATTGAATACTGACGTCACAGACTAAATATTCCAACCCGCTGATGATGGTAAGCAACTAACAGGTTACACAGAATCAAAGCAACACAGTAGAGGACTGGGTGTGTTAGGAGAGGGCTGGTTACATCTGTCAACGAACACTTTATCTGTCTTGCTCTCTCCACCCCTCTCTCCACCTCTCTCCACCTCTCTCTCTCTCTCTCTCTTGGTTAGATCTTATCTGTGATCTTAAGTCCAAATGAACAGTACTTTGATCTATTTATTTTTAATCTTTATTAAACTCAATCATGCATGTGACCCCTTCTATTGGTTTAAGTTGTCAAGATGACGTAATTGAGAGATACTTCCAAGGTTTCCTTTACCATTGCCATAGTTACCGTTTAAGGAAAGATAAACCTACATAGTCATGACATAATCCAATATGCCCTGTATATCTCACACCATTCTAGTACACCAAATGTGCACAATAAATAGCAAGTTGGGACCATCCTTTAATAGTCTTAATATGAATGAAAATTGGGACCTTCATTCACTTGAGTTATAATGTTGAAAATACCTTCCCAGTACTAGGGGGCAGTTGCTAAAAAACGTCGTAAAAATAACTGTTGATCATCATCATCATCATCATCGTCGTCGTCGTCGTCGTCGTCGTCGTCGTCGTCACCACCACCACCACCACCACCACCACCACCACCATCATCATCATCATCATCATCATCATCATCATCATCATCATCATCATCATCATCATCATCATCATCATCATCATCATCATCATCTCATCATCATCAACATCAACGTCGTCGTCGTCGTCGTCGTCGTCGCCGCCGTCGCGGTCGTCGTCATAGTCATGGTCATGGTCGTCGTCGTCATCGTCATCGTCATCTTCATCATCATTATTATTATTATTATTATTTATAATATTGCTGTGACGTAGGTACCACCACTGTTGATCATCATCATCGTCACCGTCGTCGTCGTCGTCGTCATCAACATCATCACCACCATCATCGTCGTTGTCGTCATCATCATCATAGTCGTCGTCATCATCGTCATCGCCATCGTCATCATTATTATTATTTATAATATTGCTGTGACGTAGGTACCACCACTGCATGTTGATCATCATCATCATCATAGTCGTCGTCATCATCATCATCGCCATCGCCATTGTAATGGCCATGGCCATAGCCATCGCCGTCGTCGTCGTCATCGTCATCATCATGATCATCATCATCATGATCATCATCATCATCATGATCATGATCATCATCATCATCATCATCATCATCATCATCATCATCATCATCATCATCATCATCATCATCATCATCATCATCATCATCATCATCATCATCATCAGCATCATTATTATTATTATTTATAACATTGCTGTGGCGTAGGTACCACCACGTGCGTACCATTGTATCATACTTGTATATGATGCTTGTGTAAAATACACGCACACACTGTCATATATACCAATCGCAGCAATATATATTTTGAATCCACTTGTATGTTCTGACTTATTATTTAAGGCCGTGGCACATTATACTGATTTTTATTTCAGAGTTAAATCATTTACTTCTACGTAACGGTCCTCTCAACCGAGACTGCCAGTTACCACACCCGCCTTTTTGGTTAGTTGCATGAATGACGGATACGTGTCGACGAAGATTGAAATGACGGTTGAATCATTTGTTGTATATTTGTACTTCTTTGTGTCATTCGATGAAATGAGAGCTACTAAACAAATGTATGAGTATTTATATTTATTTAATTATACTTTTTGAATATATCAATATCAGCACATGCTCAATTGCTCATTTTAACTCTCATTTAAACTCTCTTTGCTCACGGTTGCTCACGATGTAGTCTTTTGCTCTTTGAGTCACTAATTTTGTGTTCGCGTGCTCATCACATCATTCACACCATGCCTTTTTGTTTTGTTGCCTATTCTAATAAGCACGTGATCAATTGCTCTTCTAAACTACTCTCTTTTCTCACGATGTGTTCTTTGCTCTTTGAGTCATTCATTTTGTGTTCGGTTTCGCACAGTAAAAGGTGTGCTCTATACAATGCACTTTACCCTCCTCATGACATTACCAGTCCGTTATGACGAAGTGAAGCCCCTATCTAATCTAGTGGCGACTTAACGACTATGCGTGTTCTTAAAACGGGGCAAAAATAAATAAATAAAAGCCAAAGACAAACATTTCAACGCATGCAAGTTTAGTATCTCCCTCCTAAATATATGAGCCTACTTACCGTGAATAAAATCAAAGTGGAGACAGATATCATCCTTAGTGAATATGCACGTTATGCAAACCGGTAAAAACAAATCAATAAAAAATATACACAAAGACACAGATTGTATGTTTAACTAATAAGAAAACCTGTTCATTCTGGTATATTGAGTGCATGGCCCTAAAAGAGCCGTTGAATTCGATCAATCTCTTTCATCTTGAATGACCTTGGTTCCAATGTATGGTCCTATTCTAGATACATCCAACATTCCCGATAAGCGCTATTTTTTAGTTCCGCTTGACCGCAACGTAAGTTCTTTTGGTACGTTACAAAGTGGGATTGCCCGGATGAGAAATTTATATCGCACGTCCAAGCAATGCATCTAAACTATATCCCATAATATGATACACGATCCATTCTTTCTCATTAGTATGGGCGATCTCAAATATCAAAAGGCATGCCCAGTGTATACTTTAAAGGGCGATCTCATATAGGTACCGTACTGGTGGGCAAACAATAAATATAGATAAATATCATCAGACATCCAATTATGTTTGGGAATGCCCTTGAATGTGCGCGATATTTAATGGCTACATCTTATAATATGGAATCTTGGTAAGTCCCAAATTGCTAAGATGAGATCTTTGGTGGCTACATCTTACTCATGTGGGTACATCACAAGTTGGGATGACCTGGGTGAAATCTTCGGTGGCTACATCTAAGTTATAGGGAAATCTGGGTATGTACAACGTGTGATTGCCCGGGTGCGATCTGGGGCCCTCCCTACTACTCCCCGACGCAACAACCACTATACCCCCCCTCAATATGGCGGATTTAATCATCTAGCTTCGATAGCCCAAATTGTATATTTACAGTAAATCTTAAATTATCTGAATAAAATGTTTGAAGCCACGGCTAGAGTTGGCTTTAGGAAAATGTCCACCATGATAAATTTAGGCTTCTCTTTCTAGACAATTCCGCTTCAGATTTGGACACGCCCGATCGCCTTGCTTGTGTTAGGTTCTGCACACAGTGTATATTCAAATATTGACTCAATTGGCTGGAATATATTTGCTTATATAAATACATTAATTAGATCAGTTTCTATTTATAGGCAAGGTATGAGGATTAGACGATACTGTAGGAAGATTTGAGAAAATGGGATCATTCTGAAAAAAATCTTTATTTTGTTACCCTTACAGTGAAAATGAAAATGCGGATATATGTTAAGTCAAAATTTTGACTTTCCTTTCATAAAATTTCGATTCTCTCTCTATCCATATATTATCAAATTTTTGTTTCGTTATTCAAAAATTTCGATATCTCAATATCTTGAACGGCTTATGCCAAAATATTCTGTCAACATTTGATCATAACATTTTGGCTGTTTACTTGTTGCAAACATATTCTGAATTCTGAAAAATAGTCTGATATAAATATATGAAAGTTGTACAGACTAGGAGGTATCAGGATAGCAACAATGGATTATATGAGTGTCCAATTGTTCTAATTGTATAGTATTAGCGGCTTTGCGCCTTCGGGGAGGTTTCAAGTTATGGCAAAAAATGGGACTTTCTATTGTATAGAATTTTAGGGAGTGAAAAAAGCCCTGAATCGTCACCATTTAATGACACACACGAGGGGTTTAACATCTCTTAAAGCTTGTGGGTTTCCCAAAACGGTTACAATTAAATCATGCTTAATTGTCAAAAAGTGTAGGGAAAAAAATCGCATAAGTTTGTGTAGAGCTATTCATTCTGAAGTAATCACAGATTATGACGATGTTAAAAACCATTGCTAATATACCGACCTGCATTTGTTTCTAAGCTAGAGGGAGGGGAGGGGGTAGTTGCAATATATTGCCTGTACAGTGAATGGAAACATCAACAAACAGAGATGTCACAACTACCTACGGTATCGTACTATTTAATACTTACGTCATGACTTGATGCAATCTGCAGGAGTTGAATGGTCGACCTCTGGAGTAACTTGGTGTCATTCTTGCTGATAATTAGTCGCTTAGAACACAGCTCTTTAACAGTTTCCATGATGCCATCAAACTTTCCACTTTGTTCCAGGATACAAAGAATGGCAAACTTATCACCACCTTTCTTGCTCTTCAAGTATTCGATGATATTACTTCCAGCTCCGGAGTTTAGTCCACAAGCAAATCGAAAGACGTACTGGAGGTCAAATGGATCCATCTTACCGAGACTCGGTTCTAGTTCAGCTGGATCTTTCACACCTGCAGCGATGCCCGTCACATGAAACGATGCGAACCATTCACAGAATATTTTATGGTAAAAACTGACCTCAGTCTTGGTCTTGATGTTCTTACCGGGAGTATCTGGTCCATCTGTTATAACAAAGACCTCCTCCTCTACTAAAATACCAACGCGGATGTGATGATTATAAAAGCCTTCACCAAGTCGTTTGATCAGCGACACTTTCTCCCAGACAATCTGCTGATTCTCTTTGCTGAGTCCTTCGAAAGCTACTTTACTAAGTTCCTCGTGATTAGCTTCGAACATTGTTGCGTATCTTTCAACGTTGTATTCTTCTGCTTTGTTTCTTGTGTGATGGTGGAAACATCCCATCATGTAGCGAAAGAAATCAGTAACAGATTTGAATTTCTGAAAATCTTCCCTTTCATGTGTCATGTGAGAAAACATAGAAAAGAGGAGAGGAACCTGGCAGAGGTCATCAAGAATGACGTTTTCCTTGAGACCTTTCTTGACTTTAGCAACAGCCTGCTCATTATTTCCACAGACAGCCTTTCTGATGTACTCATCACGGGCAGCATCATCAAAACCAATTAATTTAAATCGATTTGTATTGGATTTAACATATTCCTTTGGTAAGTACCTAGTTGTCAAGGTAACATCATACTCAGGAAACATCTGTAACATCATGATACGTCCCACGTCATTTCCTTTTTCCTTCCCTGGGTATTCGTCATAACCATCTAACTGAAATGCAACTGACCTACAACTCTCTATGATTTTCCTAATGTCTCTTATCTTGATTCTTCTTTCGTCAGGTATAAGATACAATTTGATTGCTTTATATATGGACGTCACATTACCCATCTGTCTCAGTTTAAGTAGGATTAGAATCTCTACGTCATAGAGAGGGGAGTCCGGAACACCATTACACCAGTCATAGGCTAGCTGCAGCGTAAGAGTCGATTTGCCATACCCTGGTTCTCCTTCTATGATACGTCTGTTAGATCTCATACGAGGATCGGTGAAAATGGTTTTGTATGATTCTAAACGTTCCCATTGTACAGCTTTATGAGACGCGGCTCCTCCGATCGACGCATTGACACCACTCTCTACAAAGACATTATCTACACAATAAAGTCTTTCTTGGATATAAGGAATAGGTTTTATTCCGTTATATTGGATTTCATATTTCTTCTTCAAAGCTTTTATCAGTATTTGTTTCTTATCTGTGAGAAAACGAGGGGGAATGAATAGTGAGTAATTTCCCAGTAATAAGGACTACTCTTATCGACAGCTGTATGTAAAGTTGTATTACGCTTAAAACTTCAGACACCATTTCTTTAGGAAGAAATCTGACTAGGCATGAGTAAGGTAAAGAAGCGATTATCGGTAAAAAATGCAAAAAGCACTGCAAAATCTTAAATAATATACTAAGGGCATTTATCAACCTGCAAGTATATAAAACCTCGTTAGAAATTGTAGAAGGTGTACCTTGCTTATTTTTCAAAAAGACAGAATGTAGTAGTAATTTGTTGAAGAACTGAAATTATATTCTATTTTATAGTTTTAGCCCATTTGTGTTCTGATTTTTTGGGGAAGGGGGGGGTGGTTGGTTGTGGTTGGGGAATTGTTATAAGTAAGGAGTGAGGAGGGTACATGTTGCACACATTTTTCGCTCTTTTCGACAAATGCTCTTAAAGTAAACATAATAGAATTGTATAGTTCCACATTAAAGAAGCAAGCAAAGCAAACTAGACATCGGAGTTTATTGTAACATTAAAATAATATTTAAGTATTAGCGTCGTTCGTGTACAAGTTAAAAATAAAGAAGAAAAGCAGACCGTACCTTTCAAAATCTGTGGTTCCGCCATATCTTCAACAATTATTGATTCTTTTCTGATGGATCTTCGTTGCTCACCGACAAAAATGAAGTTCTTCTGGATGCTTGAAATTCTCCTTCGGTCTTTGTTGGTGGAGCGGCTGACGTCATATCACCGTGGTAGGATGTTTGTGACGTCATATTAGGCTTCTTAGTTGACTGGCTCCTAGTCTTCCCTTTGAACCTTTATTTCCAATTGCGTATCATGAATCTGTGAAATGTTTTAAATAAAAACGAAAACATGAAACATAATTTCGACGAACTCTGCAAAAGATCTGTTTATCATTATTCTATAGGGTTGAAAAACAACCACTGAAAAATGATCTGTTAATAATGAACTCCAATCTGATAATTGAAAGTTGTATTTTGTGTTTTAAATCTCCCATAATGGTGGTATTAAACCTTACCTTTAAGGAAAATATGATGTGCCGATAATCTAGAAAAAATCATTACAAATGACATAAGTCACTAACGTTAGATAAATATAAAATAAAAACAATGTTGGGCAATATTTTAGAGATTTTATCATGATGATTGAGGCTGATATACGTTTAAAAGAAAATGACTTACCTGGACCATGATTTGTTAAGCCGATGTTAATAGAAAAAAATCCGTAAAGTAGGTCACAAACTTATGCTTATCATTAAAGTTAAAATAATTAATTTACTGTATATATCGAAGGAGTGGTCGTCCTCTCCGTGATACGCACTGTGCAATATGCACTGTACAGATCAAAATGGCGTCTCTAAACGTGTGATCGTATGATATCTGCACACTGCACGATTGCTTCAAGAGCTAAACTCAAAGTTCATATTTGCATTCGTCGAACAGATTTAATAGTGTTTTATATGTTACACTTATCAATAGTTTTCCTACATTCCTCGTGATCAACGTCGTACCTTTAAAGTAACATTACATTTTCTTGTTATATTAAATACGTTTTATTCCTTTTGGGTTTCTTGCGGTACGAGGTTAAGTTACCATTTATAGTAAAGTCTCAGCGTACTTCTTTGTACTGTTCTGCGCACCACGTCCTTATCCATAGAATTAACACGAAATGTGTTATATCACCTGTTAGATGATCCGTTAAATGTGGTCCAGTTAAATCACATTTTTATACATTAGATATATTAATCAGAAAAAAAGCGGAACCTCTAAAGGGTAGTACACGAATTTGTTGAACATTTGATCTATGAAAGAGGGTTATACATAAATCATTAAAATGGTACCGTCCCATTGACTCACTGTTGCATTGATAACCTATGATATCAAAGAGACATTGTTACTTACTACTACAGACTCAATTAGTAGTCTACTACGTATATAACACTTTCGAACAATATTTAATTTAAGACGTGCATGTAAATTGCTTCAATGCGTTAACAAGGTAACAATGTGTAGCAGTTATTGATCATGACTTATAAACATCGCTGTATCGGCACAGTGAATTTCTTCAATTTTCACAGAAATGGTCTAGTATAGGCCAACCACGTCATGAACGCAAATGATTTCATTACACCCTCTAATACACCTAGTTTTTATGTTACTTCATATTTAAGAGAGTGGAATGATTTCATCGTATTCATTAAAAGGTTTGCTATCAACAATTATCCTCATACTAGTTGCAAAAACATTAATTTAAAGCTGTTCGAAACTCCCTAGACATATAAGAATGCTTTTGTAAAATATTCTAAGTTATTAATGTTATTTGTATTTGTTCCGTTTCTGGCTGTTTCAAGTACCTTAAAATATCATTACATCATTAAAATTAGATTGTGGATGAATAATAAAACAAAAAGATTTAGTCTTAAAATTTCATGAATCTTTATCCGCAGGTAACATTCAAGACCCTTTAAATATGAGGCTATGCTGACCTTTCACACTGTGCTGATGGGTTTGGATCCTTAACTGTCGTAAACTGGTACAATCTCCATATATATATTAAAATGATATTGTGTTGATATTGGATGCACAATGCTTGAGTTTATAGATACGACAGCAAATATTAACTACCTCAAAATATTGAAGTAACAAAGTCCATCAAAAACGAAACTTGCAGAGAGAATAAGCACAATATCTCTAATAACAATGTAAAACCCGATAACAGGCAATGAACGTTGAAAAACTCTTCATAACGGTTTCCAAACCGGGTTTGTGGAAAACATGAATTTTTGTGTGGTATACTTGCTCAAAAAATTGACCTCAATGATCACAAGGTGTTAAATACAATTTACTATCGCCTACTTCGTCGTTCACTTTTCCTTTGCTCTTTATTAAGCCATTTCAATTCAAATCTGGAAGTAATTGATCGACTTTAGGTAATATCAGAGTTAAGTTGAGTCTTATTTGAAGAATGTTGCTTTTATCCTTCACTGTGCAATGTGTAGTCCTTAATATAATTCACCATGCAGGATCAGATTCAGCTATTTTGAGTGTCCTCACCCCCATCTTTCAGCCCTATCGAGAAAAACATAAATAAAGAACGTGTTACTTCTTGTGTGTGTACCTGATTATAGTTCTAATTTATGATATGTCTCAGAATGCATCATTTCAAGTCTGACATTTTCCTTTTTCCGTGTGAAGGACCCCAACATCCCTACATTGCAGCCGGCTTCGACGGTCCTTCTTGTGTAAAATACTAGATCCGCCACTGCCATGTGTTATATCATACCAATTTAGGTACATGTTATGTTTGATCACTTCCTTAATATACAAGGCCAAACAACTTCAGTTCACAAAATTTGAATAAAAAACGGCATATGTGGTACCATCATATTCGCATTACGTCCTAATAATCTTCTCGTCAGACAATATTTATGACAAAGAAAACCGTAACACAATTAGCATACAACAAACTTCGATTGGAAGACATTTGGCTTAGTTTGGCAACTATATGGCGCTGAAGGAGGAGGCCAGGCACGGTTCAATATTTGACGCCCATCCAACCCCTTATTTGTTTCAAAATCAAGTCCCTTGTAATATTTCACCATCACTCCACCCTCCCCCTCTCCTCTCCGTTATTTGTGAGCTCGTTTAAATTACAACTTCCAATGTATAATAATAGGCAATAAAAACAAACAAATCTATAAAGAAGGAGTTTGTAAACTGACGACAATTGAAAGGCAGTACTTTCTGAACATCATGTGGCTTCACATTCTGTCAGACTGTGTCGTGACTGGTCATGTGACACGTAACTATATTTTATGTCTGGTGTGCTATTTTCCAGTTCATTAAAGCAGGTAATAATACTAATAAAAGGCATGTCTATTCGGAGACCACTGGATCAAGATCAAGAGGTTTTACTTACAGCCTATACTTTCTGCATACTACAGCTCATTTTCTGTCACAAAGCTTGCTTCATTTCATGTCGATCTACTTTTTTAAGGGTAAAGGGGTGAGGTTGGGGCTGGTGGCTTCCGGTGGTAGCAGGAGTCATTCAAATAATTCATTAGAAAGAATTCGTATAATTTTTCTCAATACCTTTGAAAGGATTTATATGCACCATGCACCATGTATGCATTGCACAACTCGGCGGTTTCGCCTTATAATGGTGTATACACGCTATACTGCACGCATATTTACACAAAGAGCTTAACAAAGTCTCAAAGTTCAACGAGTTAATAGTTGTCAATATGGATATATCAGATCTCATATCTTTACACCTTGGTCAAATATTTGATATAAATTTATGTCAAACAGACTGCAAATACAATGTCCATAAACACGAAGCTGCTTAGATATGAAAAAAAAAACATATTTAGATTTAAATATAATATAAAGGTTAACAATTCACGAAATGCAGCCAATATTTGACGTTGGTCAGGATTAGTTCACACTAGATCGGAAGTAATCGTAAAATAGTATGGTTTAGAGAAAGACATATAGTCTTTACTGTTGAATGAGATTCATGGAGATAATCTCATATCGTATCCAGGAACCTGTCGTTTGCATGGGCAGACTGAGTCAATATTGTACTCTTAAAGATGAATGATACCAATCCGTCCATAATTATGACAAAATGTATACAAAAAAAAAACGACGACATTTTTATAACATTTGTGTTCAAATTAGTTTTATATTGTTCTTTATTTTTTCTTGATTTTGAGCGGTCGAATTGATCTTGCTCGTAATTTCACTAAGTAAGGTTAACAATGAATTTTTAGGCCTATACCTCTCGATCGTAACGTCATGAGCAAATCGAATCAATTGACTTGTGTCTCACTTTCTATTTCACATAGTCAATCATAATTATACAGTCAGTAATCAATGCCATGACGTACTACTGACCTACTAGTTTTAAGATATTATATTTTCATTAGAAAGATATTTCGTCTTTTTCTGCTGATGCACTTGTCTGTCAATCACTAATTGTGATTCAGATAAAGTATTAACTGAGAAACGAAGAAGGCTTGCACTCTTTTTTTGTGTGGATCGTGTACTCTTGTGTTGATGGAAGAGAAGGAGTGTGCAACTGCACTATTTGTTTGTTGAGATTGCTGGTGAATTATTACGTCATTTTTACGTTAATTGTGTTGTTACAAGAATCTTACTTCATTGGTTCGAAAAACAATAAGACCAACAACATTTACAATATTTCTTGGTATACATTTTTTTTATAATAACGTATTAACTTATGAACTTTATTTTATTTGGGGGAACCACATTTGTACAATCACTTTTGTCACACCAAGTACTTTTGTAACACTAGCCACTTTTGTCCCACACATGGCCCACTTTATTCAGATCAGCCACTTTCGTGTCACATCAAGCAGGTTTGTCACACACATAGCCCACTTTTGTCATAACCTTAGCTGAGCTAAAGTGGTAAGCATATCAGGTCTTGCATACATTTTTAAATAGTGGACACATCATTGTGTATCCGAGTTTTGATAGATGATAAAGAATGGCCATTATATAATGGCACAACAATAATGAGGCATTTAGTTGAGGCTGAACCGAGGATCCCGATCTCGATTCGAGAAAGAAGGTTTGAAGATGTTTTCTAGTACTTTAAAGGCTGCCGATTCAGAATCCTTGGGTCAACCTTGTGTAAATATGGGGAACATGAAGTAGAAGGCGCTTTCGAAAACTGCCTCCAAAAATGATGTGAAACAGCGATAATATCCATAATATATGACCATGAAAAAAAGGGTGAATACGTGTCTTGATACTTTCGAGGATGCTGAAATGTGACTTAAGTGGGCGATGTATGTGGCAAAAGAGGTTGATGTGACAAAAGTGGGCGTTGTGACGAAATTGGTTGCAACCTATGTATTTGTAATTTTATTAATAGCCTTCTGCAGATGCAACGTATTGCGTCAATGCAGAAACTCCACTTTGTATGATCAAGTTAATGTAACTTCCCACTTTTATAATAGACTCTGTTATTCAAAATGAGTTCATTTGTTATTTAAACTATTTTGAATTATCTACTTAATGTTAGCAAAATGAAAATCGCGAGACACAGGCTAATATTTAGTAAGGCCAATATATTGGACAATCAGCGCCGTCACAATGAAAATATTCAAAGGACATGCAGAGAACAGCATTTCATATATAATGACACCAAACGTTGAATAGGAAAAGCGTGGCAGAAATACACGACGTATTTTATGTTAGAGCTATACAGAGTTTCTATTATAAGAAACAAATGTTGTATTTAGATAATTTGAGTATCTACGTCATAAACAAAATACAGAAAGTTGATGGCGACATTTAAATGAATATTAAATATTCAGTTTATACATTAAACTTTAAGATATATCTTTCTTCCCGTCTTTGAATCTGAACCATTCAATACCAAGCACTGCTTCTAATAAAGATAATAGACAGATAATAAAGTATTGACATTATATGAGTGTGTGCTTATACAGATTGCTTACCACCAAGTGACTCAAAGTCGATTGCCCCCCCCCTCCCCCCCCCAAAAAAAACTACAGCTTTAATAAGAGTAACCATATTTTACGTGTATGTGTACCTGATATGAATATTAGCCAAGATCTTATAACGAAAAACTGTTACACACTAGCAGGTACGCCCTGGATCCATGTCTAAATTTTAATGATGAAAAGATGTTTTTTCTTAATTGCTAAGGGGTTCGAGTATTGGAAATGGTTAAGAACTTGCTTTAGAGGTAAATATATGGTTATATCTGCAAGTCATTTAATCAATTGTGTAATAACGTTATAGGGTGAAGTTTATAACATATGTTGTACTAGGATCCATTGAGCCTAAACGTAAACATTTAAACAAAAGAAAGACGAGAAACAATAAAACAGTAACAAAGGAATGACAGAGCTATTTCTTCGTAAATATCTCGAACGATTACGTAATCAGCTGCATTTTATGTTACATTTGTATTACTCCATAAAGTGGGAGTCTTAATAGGAAAGTATCTTGTTGAGTTTATTCCTTTATATGAACCTTTATGCGAGAGGTTGGAAAAGGCAAGAGTAGACGATACAACATGGTTCCTTTAAACCATTAATCGAGACCGCTAATGTCTATACAATATTTGACAATTACTATTTTTTATACTCTGTGTACTTTATGTGTATTTATGGTAAAAATTAAAGAGATACAATCTGTAGTATCAAATTCCTTTAATTTAAAGAAATAAATAAACCACGATTAATATGAGAACATATAGGAATCTTATTGTAATATGTTTGTCCAGAAGAAATTATGTTTATGACTAATAAAAAGGAACATATACCAAGCAAACTGGTGAAATTTGGTAAGTTTGCTACATGACGTTTTTGAGATGTTGAGAGTTGATATTGTCACAATTTGTACCATCAATGGATTTTAAGCAAACAGTTGTGATGTCATAGTTGCAAACTGACATCAAATTTGTTTTGTTAAATTGATGTTGTTTTGACCTTGGATTGGATAAGATTCCAACTTTGCTTAAGAGGTTGTGAAGTATCAACACCTCACATACTATAATATTCATATGCTAAGGCATCCCAATTTCGTCAAAGAAAGTTGTATATATTAGTGAGCATCTTTTGACATCACATCTGCTTTGTTTCAATTTCAGTTTGGTACAAAACATTCAGCCCTAACGTAATTTCGAGCATAAAGATACATTTAAATTGTGTGGAAAATTCACCACAATGCTTAGAACATGTTCCACTTTATTTCATCGTCCAGAACTAAAACTGTCCTTTTCATATCACACATGGTGCCAGAGCGCTTGTTAAGTCATTAAACATAGTTCGATATTGGCCTGGTAAACTATTTCATAGGTACAAAAACGAATCGCTAAATAACCCGCTTTCTTAGCATAGAGATGGAATTGATAGATAAGTCATTCTCTTGCAGAACCTAAACTACTAACTTATTTAGGGTGTGTAATGGTCAATCTTTTATACAATGAAGGAACAAATCAGAACCTAAATTTGGAAAATTACGGTAAGAAAGGCTTACACTTATATGCACTGAAAATAACAGAAACATCATGGTTACGAAAAAAACACAGAGCAATCCTAGTCTCCAATACCAACATCACGATGATTGAGTTAAATATCATTCGCCAATCTCAAAAAATCATATTTCTCACTTGACCACATAGATACAGTACTCCAGATTTAAATGTAATAATCGATCATCAACGATTCTTTCACCCTGTAAGATCATAAATATTGAACATGTTGAAAGCGTTGTGGAAAACAATTCAGGTATCTCGTCAGTCGTCATCGGCGTCGCTTTAAGTCGTGTTGAATTGTTCCAGTCTTTTACGGATGTTAAACTATGACTTCACCACTCTGAGAGCAAGTCGGTGTTCTTAGGTGTAAATCCCTTCTTATTGAATCAAATTTAACTTTCTTAAAAGATACATAATAAATAAAATAACCCTACTGCATCTTTGAATTATAGAAAGTAAATTAATAGTTAACTGCAATTAGTATATAGTCATGTTCCACCTATATAAGATATGTATCAGAAAAAGTCGCGTTTTTTTATGATAATTGCACTGCGTCCTTATTTAATAGTCAATGCCCATTATAAGGATGGATACATTTCTTTGCACATTGTAATCTGAAAAAGAACCAAAATCAATAGCATTACATTATATTAACATTTTTATACATTTATGTATACTTTTGACATTTTTGTAAGCCATGTTTGTAATAATGCACTAATGACCAGAAGCAAATTGTTTATTTACTCAGCACTACACCAACATATATACGGATATTTGAATCATCACCCCGTTTGAGCATGGAGACGTAGTATCTATGTTTGTTTCTTATTACAATATGTCTGTAATAAACTCATAGCACCTAAGTAATGCCTATAACGTATCATTTAATCTGCTTACTGGTAAACCATTAATGTAATCTCTTCCGTACACGATGATACGATATGTAGTGACAAGTCTTCTATATATACGCTTTACATACACATTACATAAGACTATTATGTACAAGCGGAGATGTGGGACTGTCTCCTACAATCCTGAAACAGATACCAAGGATTTTATAGCAATATTGAGACTATTTCACCTACCTCCCTTTCAAGTTCCTCGTCTGTCATCTGGCTGCCACTCGTGTGCTATAAAACGACACAGAATGAAATGAGTTTTCAAAGTAGCGATGATATTTAACAGATTGGGTTAACTGAAACCTTCGTCTCCCTTTAACTCAAGTGCATTCCTAAAGCCATGGTTGTGAATTTTTCGAAAAATTTATTGGTTAAAGCATTCCGTATTACCATATGATTACTTTGTAGATGTTTACTAGAATGTTGATATTACAATGTAAATATACCATCATATACTTGCGATCCTTGATATAGAAGAAGACGGCCTTTGTTCATTCTTTTATATACTTGTATGATAACTTGTATTTATTGTTGGCGGTCCTTAAACATATAAATGAAAACCTAACAAAAGAGATACAATGAAATGACATACAATAAATCTTGTACTTAAATACGTAGTTAAAGTGAGAAAATTTGTTTCTGGAATACAACTTACCTCCCAAAAACCAGTTTGTAGATTTAGACGAAAGGAGACGAGTGAAGGATACCACAGAACTAAAAATTAATAGAAAAATATAGACTTAATTATACGGGAGACACAAATATCATGATTAAACGTATGACACCGTATGATAACATCATTCGCAAATAACAAACATGTACACTAAGCCTTTACAAAGATGTTTGTTATTATTGTCAACTCATAAACAACTTCTAGGAAGTATTATGTCAATACAGGTTACCCGGTATATTTTGTTTCGGTTACTCTGGGAATAATAATGATATCTGATGCAAATACCTTGCACTTTCTTTTCATGAAGCGTTGATAGACTGGAAACGTCACTAAAACGACGAGGCATTAAGCAGAATGAAAATCTATAGATGTAAAGAAAGACATACAACAGAAATGAATCCATATAAAATAATATCATATGTAAACAAATTATTCAATTCAGGATTAATAATGTCCTAAATATATTAAATATGGGATATGTTACTATATTATATATTACTGATATTACATTTCCTTCTATGATTTTTGATGTTGATCGATAATGCGATAAGCCTGTAAATGAACACGCACATGTTCTCAACGTAAGTCGTTAATCTAATAGCTTCATTAAGGAATGTGTTATAGTATTGGTCTACTCCATGGGTGCTGAAAATCTTGCATTACTTACAGTTAATAAAAGTGTATTCCATTGTTTAAGGAGAGCAGAAACAATAATTAATTTAGTAACTTAATTGGTAATTATCGGTTGATGACGGAATCGAACATACAAACCCGTATTGCTAAATTCACTGTGTTGTTTTGACACTTTCCAAAACTGTCAAGCTGATACAAACAACATTTGATAATTCTCTAGAAAGGTCTGTGAATAAACTGAAATTCTTGTAAAATGCACTGACAAATTTAGTACTTACGCGACTGAGCTTAAGTTTTCACAACTGGCTGCATAGATGAATAGATCCTGCAAGTTTTTCTCTGTCCAATTGTTTGCAGTCATCTCAATCCAGAGTTGACCGAGAGTTGTTTGAGATGATAGACGAAGGCCGGAAGTAAGTACGATTTCATTTCTAGAAACATCCACCGAGTCAATGGCTTCATGCAGCATTAAACGTGATACTGTAACCTGAAATGCAGAAAATGTATTATTAAGTAATATTCGAGGCTTATATTTAAGTATAGTATATGGGTGTCCTTTTTCAACATAACAAAGTTCCTATTTTACCCCTGTGCAAGGTTATTTATCAAATCATATCGTTCTTACATTGCAAGTTAAGATATGAAGATAAGATTTTTGTAAGGGTTTCTTTAATTCGCACCTTATGATGAGAGGCTATAGCCAGTATCTGTAGCGTTGACCTCTGGAGCAGTTTGCTGTCTACATGTGATAAATGGATGGGTCTAGAACAAAGCTCTTTCACAGTTTCCATAACAGCGTGTCTGCTCCCAATCTGCTCCAGGAGACAGAGAATGGTAAATTCTTCGCTACCTTCCATACCTCGGATGTAGTGTATAATGTGTTTAGCTACGTCCGGGTATATTCCACAGATAAATCGATAAAGGTGCTGATAATCAGATGGATATAAATCCTCTAACAACTCAATTAAGTATTCGTCACTACAGGTTTCAAATTTACTGCCAAGTTTTGCAATAACATCCACAACGTGATTTGCCGCATACCATTCACAGAACAAACTATGATTAAATCTGACTTTTCTTGCCAACTTTGCACCTGCAGATTTCTTCTCACGAACTTCTACAAAGATCCCAATACGTAAATATTGATCGAAACTTTCTTTGCCAAGATTTTTACAGAGGTAGTCTCTGGTCCAGGAGACAGTGGAATATCCAACCAGGCTTTCAAAAGCTACCTCGTTAAGCTTCGTATGATTAGACTCCTCATCAACGTGTGTATGTTGATTGTGCTTGTGAAACTTTCTCTTGAAATGATCGTGGAAACATGAAATCATATTACGAAAGTAACCCGTCATTGTTGTATATCGTTTTATCATGTCGTTATCATGTGTAATATGTGCGTATATAATAAAGAAGAATGGAACCCGACAGAGATCTCCAAGAATGGGATTATCCTGGAGAGATTCTCTGATTCTCTCTGTTGCATCATCATCATCATCATCTTTCGTAAAAACTTTACGAAGATACTTATCTTGAGTAAGCCTGTCGAATCCAGTTAGACGAATACGTTTAAAATCTTTGGAGTATCTCTTCTGTACAAATTGCGAACGTGTTGTTAGGACAACTTCAAAGTGTGGAAGCATTTCCTTTTCAATAATAGCCAAAATGTCAGTTTTTACTTTGCTGCCATAATCATGATATTCATCGACACCATCCAAAACAAATAAAACAGATGAGGTTTGGCGGAGTACCTCTTTAATGTTATTAACAGTTAGATTTGAGTCAGTTTGTAAAGACTGTTTAATACATTCATAGATTGAAGTCACTTCTACCAGTTCACAAATTTTCATTACAATCAGAACTTTCACGTCATTTAAACTTGATCCTGGTCCACCAATGGACCAATCACGGGCAAGTTGAACAGTCAAGGCTGTCTTGCCACATCCAGGTCCTGCCTCTATGATACGACGATTTGATTTAACTCTCGGGTCTAACCTTATACTGCGATAATTTTCTAAAGATTCCCATTTTTCAACATTTCCAGAGTTGTTTACTAAATATTCAATTCCACCTTCTATGAAGAAATTATTCACCGCTTTAACATTTACTGATGCTATCGGATGAGAATGTGCGTAGAGGCGGTGGTAAGCTTCCTTCAACTCCTTAATAAGCTGCTGCTCCATCTGCACGAGAAGAAAGAACCAAAAGTTGAGTCTGTCAAAGATAGCCATACGTCTAAAAGACATCTGTCCTCTTTCTAACATACACCATTATAGCTTTTTAGCATTACGTAATACCAGTATGTCACTATGAAACATGTTGCAACAATTAAATAGGATTTGTGCAAATGCAACTAACGTTCAGTTGCAGTTTTACAGTCGTTTAACATGTGATATGTTCTCTTTTAGTACATTTATTATATTATGTATAATATAACTAGTTCGTTTCCTCTGTTAACATGGTGGCAGGTATAGATAATAATATACTTACTTTTACCACAAACCTGACGGTTTCTGCATGTGACATATATCGATTTCGATATTGTTGGTCTGAACATCACACATCCCTTTAATTGATACAGTTGCTCGTTTTACCTGTAATAATGATCATTCAACCACCGTTAGACCTTCCACGCTAGAATTCAGTATTTTAAAGATTTAAACTATATGAGTAAGATTAATATATCTATATACTTACCTCAGCTAACATTTATTCCTATCAACGTTGCATTATATTTCAGAAATATCAGTAGATATTCCAGTAACTGCTGTTTTAACGGCATTTCTCGTCATTAAGATGGCGTCGTTGTGTGTTCCCAACATGCATCATTACACACGTATACCGTGATGAGCAAAGTTCATATTATACACGGTCGAATAGATTTGTGATATAAAATAGTGTTATCGTTCAGTAAACAAAAGCTTAACCTCAGTTGAGGGTTTTGTTACCATAACCATGGACTTTGATATACATAAACGACCCTGCAAAACAAATCATACAATAATGTAAAGGAAAGACGTCCTATGTATTCAGTCAATCGCTAGCTTACGCAGTAATCTCGTTGAGCGAATAATTTACGAAAATAAATAATGTATCCATTCAATCGTATTATATAAGGATACTTGTAACGTAATAGCACTCTTTATTCATTCTTTCAATTGTAGTGACTAAAATGACATCATAAATTGTCTCACAGATTTTCATCAAAGATGTTGTCAATTGGAAGTGACAATACCAGAGAAAATAAAATTGTTATCTTCCTCGCACTACTTTCTTGGCCATTGTGGATATAGTAGGATAAGATTTGCACTGCCGCGACCGTTACAACATGTGACAGAAAGAATTTGATGCTAAATGCTAAGAAGTCGAAGGAAATGTGCTTTGCTAATATCAACATAAAACATCAAGGGCTTCGGTCTGCAAAATCACAAGGTGTCACCATACATGAATCTGAGGTAGAGCGAACATCAAGAACTGAATACGTAGGAGTATGCCTTGATGACAATCTAACGTTCACGTCGCATATCTCGAAAATCTTGAGCAAAGTGTATTATTTTGTATCAAGTCTTGCCTATATTGTGTCATTCTTTAATGAAGGTGCAAGGAAAAATGTGTTCAGCTCCTTTATTCTGCCACACGTACTTTATGCTGTTCCCGTATGGTATCACTTTATATCATCTTCTGACAAGCATAGACTGACGAGATATACTTCACGTATATTGAATGTAAGCACAGCTGCAAAGAATGAATTTGTAAGGATGACAAATAAACTTAGAGATGACAAAGATCACACACTACATGGGCCACTTAATTGTCTGTTGGTGAAAGCTACCAGGAATCTTAGGAACCCTCATATCTTGCCAAAATATAGAATTCAACTTTATAAGAACTCTTTCATCTACCGTGCTGCAATATACATTCAATTTGGTAATTTGGAACCTCTTCTTTAATTTTACTAATTGTTTCACCTAGTTCTAGTAATGTACATAGTTTTAATGCTTTCTTGTTGTGCAATCTTTTGAACATCTTATCTATCATGGTTTTCATATTTATTTATTTTTAGTTTGACATGTGTACTCCTTTTATAAATATGCTATATTTATACTGGTTTCAATAAATGAAATGAAACAAATATAAGGCCACATAAATAACGAAATTTTGCCAATAATTAAAATGCTAATATGGGAACAAGGTTTATTGTGACTTTTCGTTTCAGATCCAGCTCATACACTAAATTACATTCCTAAGCATCTCGTATATTGCGTTGTGTAAACATCAACTATGAAATGGAAGAAAAATAATATAGCAATTGTCTACACGGTACAGATGATATACCATAGTTCGGATTGTAGTAACTGGGGAAAAAACCACGATGAATTTATTAGCAAATATTTTATCTACCCTTAAGGTCGTCACTTTAATAGGTTGTGATAACAAAATCACAAGAACGAAGAAACTTCCATTACATGGCATCATAGAAACAAAATGAAGCGATTTCGCGTACCTTGCTTTCCCTAGATACACTGCTTCTAAATATCTTTGATTTAGTTGATATTCACTGGATATCGGCGATGGGCAGCTGTCATATATATATTGAGCTTTGCAATTAGAGAGTCGAGGATTGTACACATGACATGAACCAGTAAATATGATAGTATGAGTGCCTTGGCTAAAGGGCTATCAGAAAGGAAGTCTCTATCGTCGCGGATATGGATTCAAATAATTTCCGATCCGGCTAAAAGAATTGCCCACCTACAAGCGTTATGTAAGTTGCAGTTGGCTTGCTAAAGATTAAGTCTGACTGGGGTGACTGTATAGAAAATCAAATTAATGTTAGTCTGTTTTAGACCACAGCTTAGTTTAGTCCTTATCGCAGGCTACCAGCAGCACTCAGTCAAAGTATGTAAGACATAATTGCACTTGCAGAAGTTTCATAGCTTTATTTTCAGTAGCATTTCTATATATGAAACGAGGCAATATGTGTAACTGATGAAGTCCGCGTGTTGATGCAAAATTTCACTAGTATAAGGCAAACGAAATAGTCCACTAAGAAACCGCGATCCGCACGTTGTGTACCCTCAACCTCGACAGTGTTGTAGAATTGATTTAATTACCACTTCTATAGTTTGAAAGAAAAAAGTCTCTTTAATATACAGTTATTTAATGGACCTCGTATTCTAGTACACGACCCGAGGGTCAGCTCCTGAGAAACGAAATGAACAACATGGTTTTCTATAGTCTTTTGAAATAGAGAGACATGCGAATATATTGAGGACGTTGGTAGTATAATGTTTCTCTTTCATCAGCCATTCATTGCCTTTCAAATGATCTCACAGATGAAAAGACTTTAAATCGTCGAATAAAAATGCGGAAATTAAGGGCATAATGCCTAATCAGAGGCCTTATAAGTCAATTTCTAGAGTAAATAGAAGATACGAGTTACAGAGTTACGCTGTATTCATCACTTTGGTAAGACAATTAATTACACAAATATTATAGAAACAGAGACCACCTTACGTATGTCTTATTATTTTTATGACTATTTTGTAATAATTTGCCGTTTGTGATATAATTTCAGTAATTTCAGTTTCAGTTGTAATAAAACTACACAACTATTCATACAAACCACTCTATCAGCTACCATCTCCTGTGTTTGGACATACACAGGTTTGGTAGCTTACGCGATATGTATTAACATAATACGGCTATTAGTTGAATATGGGTTGACAAGATGAACAGGTGGTTCAGGAAACTTTTGTATTGTAATAGTCCCAATCTTTGGGGTTATCGCTTTTGCATATGGTAGATTTTTCTATTCAGTACTTCGTACAGAGAATGTTATGCTTTCCGTTCATGTTAGTTTCTATGTAAAAAGTAAGTAATACATGGGTTTCTGGACAGAGCTGATAGTCTATTGCTTTAATAATGATCACAGTGTAGCAGTATTCAACATATTGTTTTTTGAAATACGGATAAAGTATGAATATGTGGATATATGTAGTCATGATTGCGATTTATTTTCTTCCACCAGATGTAAGTATATATGATGGACTACGTATAGACAACTTCAGTATTAATTGGAGAGTGAACATGTGATAGACAAGTACCCAAACTCTGTAGGAACGTTTTGAGTCTCGTTCTGTATAATAGCAGATTGACAAGAGCAAGATTCCCGTACACGTCAACAGATCAAGTTTATTCTTTATTGAATGCAAATGATTCACCTTAAATCAGTTTTGTTTTACATTAATCATCCCTATGTTGGTTCATAGTAAGACCACCAAACATATGGCGTATACCATAATTGTGCTTACGGACGTGATATTACAAAATAGTAAAATTTAAATGTTCATTTTGGGCGCACGAAATAACGAGAAACGTAATATGCAGAACCAAACTCGAAAGCAAGCAATCAAGCTCCATTGCACACGCACGGTTCGTCGTGTAACCTATCCCACTATAATAAATGTAAACACGTTGTAGTAATTTTTCTGTTAGGTATTGCATCGACACACGCAGGTATATTTCAATACTCTCGAATCATTCCACAATTGTTTACTGTATGCAAGACGAGGATGAGCGTGTCACCATCCGATGTAACATAATGAAACTGATCATATATTCCAGATCAGAAGTTGTAAAGTATCACGTTTTAGAGGACCGATCTGTTATTTCAATTAGTCGTAAGAACAAACATATCCCAATAGAAATTTAAAAAACCCCATATCATCTGTATCTATTTTTATCAATGTGACACACCACACCATCATCTATCATACAGTTTATAATAATTATAATATCCTAAGTATGGCTACTATTTGGTTTATTGTCATTCAAACGATGATTAGTTTGTCTCTTTTGCTTTATTCACAGATCTTACAAAAATTGTTTTGAAAGTGACTATACATTAGTTGTATTGCAAACGCCTCTAACTGGTAAAGAGGTTTTCCGCCAATGGACTAATGCAGCAATAGTTTCATTGAAAAGTTAATTTTGTCACATCCTTCAAAATCTCTTCCAAATAACTTTAAATGCCCAATTACTGACTTTGATCCTTATATTCAAATTTAACGAGACATAACAGATGTACATTGGTAGGAAACAGTGGTATTCTATTGACGAGCAAATGTGGAAGAACTATTGACGCCTTTGATTATGTTCTCAGAGCAAATATGCCCCCCGTGTTTGAAAATAAGTCATACGTCGGAAGCAAAACGGATATCATGCTGAATGATGTTATAATCAACTTACTTGCTTGAGTGCCACGAGGACCACGTGACGACAGAGAGAGAAAAAATCAGTAAAACATTAACAAAAGGCCAAGCAAACGATTCTTTGGTATCCAAAAATACCGAGAAGCACATATCGCAATTAAAAAGTATTGTCGGATTTAAGAAGAACAATCTTAGTATTCATATTACATTCACCTTGATAATACTTTCCGAAACATAAAATGGTAAGCAGTATGAAAAAGAATTTTGCAAGTCCATCAGGAAAGTTGTCTTTGGCAAAGTAAATGCACTGTGTATCACACTGTGTATGAGTTATATAGCTCAGTGAGAAAATGACATCACCATGTAAAGTACCATGTAGAAAAATACATTCGCTTATAATGTTTGCTCAAAAATAGACATATTACTTTTCAGCTTTTTGATGAGAGGGGGAAAAAACAGTCCTTCTTTGTTTCTGTAGTCAATCACTACAAACCTGTAGTAGAGAATTATCTAATTGGGATTATCATCATTATTTGTGCCTAGAAATAGTTATGTTCCATGTAAGTATAAAAAAAAAGTAATATGCCGATAACAATGATGAACCTATCGCTTTTTGACGATAAAGCTGATTTAATTGTCGTAGTTTTATATGCAGTGTTTGCCAAAATGGTTTTCCTTTATAAGTACATACGCAGTGTTTCGTCATATATTTCGTTTGAATTTGTTAAAGTGTTCTTTGATCAGGGACATTATATCCCGTACCGATAATACGTTTATTATGTAATTGCATTAATTGCTATATTAAAGAGAGAAATATTATATTTATCATTTAGTATTTACAGTCCTTACTAGAGGTGTTTAACAATCATGTTTCTGGTCGGTACAGTAATATTAACATTAATGCGGCTAAAGCTCAACGCACTAATTTAAGATGTTGCGAAACATGATTTCCAAATCTGAAAAAGTAAAATAATGTACCATTTGGTGCATTAAATACATACCCTCATCGGTGCTTTAGAAACTTGATTCTTCAACGTAAAAGAGGGCCGTAGGTCAACGATCGTCAAACTTTAAGTCCCACGACCGGGGAGCTCCCGTTCGGACTAAATCTTGACATACCAGACCATCACACTCCATAATCGACATTCAGAACTCCATGTAAAGATATCGTGAACTACATGATAATCAATTTGGCAATTTGTTTTACTTTTCAATATGCTGTTAATAATTATTCAATTTAAAATGAATTAAATTGAGAAAAAGTTTACCTTTGAATAGAAAGTGTTTTATCTTACTGATAAAGGAACTTTGTATAACATTGGTCAATCAAATTTATTAATCTCGAATTGGGTAAACCTATATAGGATTCTTAAATATCCATGTAAGTTATAAATGTGCTAAGACGTCTGGAGAAATGCTGCAAACTACCGATAATGTTATGTGGCCCTATTTTGTGACGCGCCCGATAGTCTGTGGATCGACGCTGTAGCGACTTGCTGGACTGTAAGGCTGTTAACATACTGAGAAAAAGGTTCCGTCCTCGCTCGAATAGTGATATTGGATAATAATGTTTTTTTCATTTCTGAAAATAAGTATCATTGTTTTTAAACTTCACATTTTAACATTGAGCAACAAGCCCAATAATCACAATTTCAATTTGAACTCACAGAATCATTTAAACCTCATTAAAAAGCCAGTTATAATTATTGTCATTATTTGTCCTTATTTTGCAAATGAGGATTGCTTGTTGTTTAATCGATAGGAATGCTTGACGCGAGAATGCCGTCTTACTACAGTCTTGATGTATCGTTCACTTTGCGATGTTGAAGTCATTTCTTTTAATAAAGCCATGCCCCCTTTTCCAGATTACTTTACTATCGTGTTTCCCTTCTTGGCTTCCTTGACTCCATCATTTCTAGGCTGGATTTTAGATCAGGGGTGTCAGCGCTAGCTCCAACTCAGTGTTAGTTAAACATTCATAAATATTCATTGCACGGGAAAAACGTTTTTGTCTGCCAGATATTGTGGTAAGTCAAACAAAAAGTTAACCTTTTACACCGGATCAAAATTTGCGTAATCGTGTTAAGAGCTCAGCGTATACCCGCTTTAGTGTTTTGCTCGAACTGAAAGTGCGCCACATATATACTCAACAGATACTCGGCTAATATAGATCACAGAACGAGCGACCTCTATTAGACCTTGGTAAATCTCGGGAGTAACAATTTTATGAAAAAGGATAATTAAGTGTGAATAACGACAAAAGCGATAGAAATATAAAACCTTCCAAATCTGCCCAGGACTTCATTTGGAAAGAATGTCAGCGTTTCACTGAGATATTGAGAACCAAATTATGCTCCTTTGTGTTAAATAAATACGTTCAATCTTACGTTATAAAATTTTATTTAAGCAATACGTTCGACAGTTTCAAACGACCTTAAATAAGTGCATTATTGTCCGTTTAACAATAAAAAACTATGGTTGTAAATTTCCAGACATAACATACTGTTGATGGTATTGGGAATCAATATCGGATCGAATGTATCATAACAATATAATAAAGACAAATCACATTGCAGATAAATGTAGCCATTGTGTTCGATTAAGCACCACTTTGGAACCTAAATTTATTATCTCTGTGCATAAAAATTAGCAAAAACGCAAAAGAATATGACACTACCATTTCGTATAGGATTAAGGCAATACAATCAAAGAAGCTATATGTCTATGACATTATTTTCACTGAAACTAGTTAACAGCGCAAATGATATAGCACACTGGCAATCCCAATATCACGTGCGTAACACGCTAGTATTCTCCGCATCCTTAATAGGAACTTTACAATATATTTTTTGTAATATTCTTGACTTAAATGCCCAAAAATGTGGAATGATCAAACCCTTCATTCACCTCTACATTATAAACAGTTCAAAACAAACGAAAAGAAATACATTTTCAGGTGCGTCAAAATATGTCATACTTAATAGTTGTGTTCTACGTTCAACTTAATTATTTGTTAAATTACTTCACTGTTAACGTGTTACTTCAACTCGTTGGATTTTTCAACGTCTATGAAAACATAACGCACAACCTTTTGGACCATTTATATTATTATAACAAATACATCAGTTAATTCTTTCTTGCCAGTCTTCACTGATTAACAAAAAAATTATGACCACTTTAATGAAATCTCTACTTAACTAAATTCCTTCCACTAGATTGATGTAAAACGATATAAAACTTCCGTTCGTATCCTTGTACAATATAAAAACATTAATTATTTTCGTTCTGAGCTAAGTCTACATTGCCCTCGTGTTCGAAAAAGAAAAATCCCTGGTAATAGTAAATTTCTCACTGTTTGTTCGACTTCCACAGTATTAGAAAAGTTTCGAAGCTTGGAGAGTTCAGCGTTATGTTGTATTCAACGACGCATCCGTCGATATCCGGCGATGGCCATATTTGGAAATCCATACAAATGAGTATCTTTGTGTTAAAAAATATACACCAATAGTATAACACGTTACATAACTCTATAAATCGTGCCCTCATCTAGCAATTTCATCACCGCAATCTCGACTATGTTTACAACTAACACAAAAACTTCGAACACGGTGATGAGAGAGAAGCCAAGAAACAACCCAAGAAGACCACCAAAGGCACTCAGCATTGTTGCGAGCTGTAAGTACAAAAGCAAAACAAAGCTAAGGTATCATTTTTTACAATCATCAACTTTACCATGAGCAATATTTTGTCCAATTTGAACAATGTTTGGAAATGTTATCGCTTGATGATCCAGGTTTATCGATCGAGAATCCTAGATTGCTGCCGATAACCAGTATTTTCGGTCGATAAACCAGGTTTGTTGAAATTACTTTGATAATCCGTGTTTATCAGTCGAGAATCCAAGTTTATCGATCGATAATCCTGGTTGATCGGCGACAATCCAGGATAATCGACTATTGACTGGTCATTTGGCGCTCCATATCATGGCATCTTCAATCCTCCGCTTCAGACCAACCATATGAATCAAAAAATTGCTAATGTGAAATATTTATGTTTACATGAATCTCTCTTTTTACTTACGGAGTAGGTTTTTATCTGTTCCACAAGCTGGTAGTTTAGTTCCTCGAAGTAAATTTTGACTCTTACGAGGTTCTTACTGTGTGAACAAATTGAACACTGATCAAATGAATATATTTCTTTTCAGAGTATGTTTGCAGTCTGCACAGAAAGCTTTAGCAGTTAGCATGTTTTGTGGCCTACCATACTATACTTTTTATAAGGAGATAAACCTTCAATGTTTTATTTCCTTCACATTAGTCAATATTTTCAAAGTACGAACGGATACATTATTTGAAGAAGGAGTTGATGTCACCCTGGGGCCGATTATCCGTAAAAAGGTTTGGTTGTCTCCCCGAGAAGAAAATAACACTTTAAAAGTTTAGATGTAAAATGGTGCATTATACAACATATTAAGGTTATAAATTAGATCTGTAATTAGAAGTTTTCGAACGATTCTGCTAAGTATTACATCTATTTTATTTATACGACAGCAAAAGAAGACACAACCACTTTTTCTTTTTCTTCTTGATTTCCTTTTAACCGGTTGCCAAACTTACCGAGTAACAGCAATGTCTTTCCACAGGTTGACATCGATGTTATCGTTATCTGTCACATTGAGCTCGTTATGTAGATGATACTTTTGAGAAAAATATAATAATTACGAGAAAATCAGTGAAAGACAAACTATTTTCCTCATTAAATATTTAATATGTATCGTACTATTTTGAAACATTTCCAGATAAAAATGTAAAAGAATGTGCTACAAGGAAGTCACCCCGTATATCATTTGTTTTAATTCATGAGTAGATATATATTTGACAAAATAGGATGGGATACGCAAACAAATTAAACAATATCAAATCGTTCATTTATTTAGAACATAATCGTTGCGCTTTCTGCATAAAAGCAATGCATATCCATCACCAGTTTTCTTATCAGTACATAATTCGCTCTACTCGTATACTCCTATGCTTAATGCATCTATTTTTTAAGTGTTGTATTTTGTAGAACTTTATTGTAACACCGCCTTTTTCAATACGTTTATTGCACGAAATTGATAAGACGATAACAGTTACTAACTACACGATGTCATCCAACACCATATGACTATTGTCATATTAGACAAGGAGACAATATCAATTTGCACTGTGTTGATATTATCTTTAGCATTGTAGCCCATGGCCTTTACATACCTGATACATTTCTGACGGCCAAACTGCGGAACTGATTTTCGTGTTGTATATGAATTCACTGCAATAACAAATTAAAAATAACTTATTTCCTCATCTGATTTGAGGAGACGCCCATGATCATAATTCCAGCCTAGGAAAACGGAATCACTGAAGCCAAAGAAGAGGAGCATCTTCAATGTGTAACAGCAAAACATTCTAGAATACCTAGTAAAGTAATTCTCATTGTATGTCATAGCCCATTGTCCTCAGAGTCTCAACTAACTACAAAACCGTAGTCACGTAACGGTGACATTGTATCAGTCACCGCTGATATTGAAACAGTTACCAAAATTTCTAACATCGTCAACGGGTGCCACCTAAGACAGTCGTCTAAGCTGTTACATCAAAGTATTTCACATGCTGTTAAAGTCCCCGATGCGTTTAAAACACGGAATGCATCACCATCTACGTCAAGGTAACTTTTTATCCATTGTACTGTTGGTAAACTACATCAATATAGTTATATTTGCTTTGTTACTATTACAATGGACGATAGACTATATAAGGATAGAAGATATCAAACGTGAAACGAAAGTGTTAAGTTTATGTTAATAGTTTACAGCTATTTTTAATTCAATAGAAAGCAGTCATTTACTGGCAGGGAACAGGACAATGACATTCAAGACCGTTGTTATGGAACCTTCTCTGTACAAACTGCTGGCACTTTGCTGTAAAATTGAGGGGGGGAAGCGAAAGTAATAAGTAAACAAAAATCACCATGCTATGATCATTTTAATTGTAGATATGGTTTGCAAGTAATGAAGGAAAGTCATATCAAACGGTTACACCTAAAACACGACACTATTATTTTGTTCTCATTAAACTACCTTAATATTATCAAAACAACAAATTTGATTAGTTTCATCGGAGGGCAAGTCTTACTAGAAAGGCTTTGATGTGATTGTTACATTTTGTTCGAACCTTTACTTATGAGATTATGTAATGAAGCAATTCTGATTATCAGTTTCATCGTTTCCCCATTATTTAATTACAGCATCCTCATTGTCAAGCTACCAAAATTGGTAGAAACAACATTGTAGAGATCTACTGGTTGAACTTCAATTGTTTTTTCATCTAATGTTCTATAAGATTCCAAAATGATTAAAATATCGTATCGCACTTTTAAGTAAAAAAATAATTATATCGTACACCAGTGCTTATTCTGTCCTATCTTTTGTTGTTAAATATAAATCTTAAAATAGCGGTAATTTGCATTTAGTTTTTACTTCAGTGTCAAAGCACGGTCTCTCATACGCGTCCATTATGTTGTACCCTTCTCCAGGCAAGCAGTTATTTTTTACAAATTATTCAATTTCAATCTTAACTTAGCATGTTCACGTACAAGTTCTAGTGAATCCAGTACCCACGGCATTGAGTTAAAAATGCTATCAATCTTCATATTCCCTCAAATAACCGTTGCAGGAATTTAGCATATAGTTGTTATTGTCGAATACTTACAGTTATTGTGGGAGCACTGGGCTGTATTCTGAAAGTCCTTGTAGATGTCGTCCACACAACCGCAACTTTTATTCAGATTATTCAGAAAGCATTTCTTCTGACAGGAGATAACACTGTAAATATAGTTTTCACCTTGTACATGATCGAATCCCTTCCCGTCGGTGCATTCACCATGAGGGAATGGCAACCGTTTTATTTCGACCTGTACAATGAGTGATTATACATAAAAAACATGGACTTAAAATTCAATGATATATTTATATATATATATATATATATTTATATATATTTATATATATATATATATATATATATATATATATATATATATATATATATATATATATATATATATATATATATATATATATATATATATATATATATATATATATGATCTTTTGATCTGACTTGATCATCGGTTTTCATCTTCACGGGGGTTGGCCCAGGGTCGTCACTCCGAGGGAGAAGTTGCTCTCCGACGTGTTAAGACAGGGGGCCAAAAGTACGATGTTGTCCTTCCAACTATTGCAAATGGATTAATGAAGAAAACAATAAATACCATAACTTGAATGTCTGTTTTCAAACTATCTAAATGAATATGAAAAGACGTTAATGTAACGCAAATAAAATTATTGTAATACATAACATGCGCATGAATACATTTATTACAGGAAACAAGCTAGGGTCGAATGGGAGAGAGGAGGAGGGGGTATTCCATGTCTGCTTCTGATCAAGGGAGTTGTACTCATGGAGGGCTAATCTGGTATTTAGCACCTCCATTCATAGAGAGTTAAACGGATCGACGCCCCTAGAGATAATGTATATTTGTTAGAAAATTGTATCGTAACGCCCAGTTGCCTGTTTATAATAATAATAGTGCTAACCTGGCGAAGTCCAATTGAGGTCACAAAACCAGGAGCGAGAGATATACCAATGTCTTCAGGAAAGGGGAATGAATTCCTTGGGTGGATAGCCATTCTGACGCCCGATTCCTCCGTAAGTAAACCGACGTATTCGGGGTTTTCAATGAACAACGTCAAGTGTAATCCTATTCATTAGTTAAGGAGAAAATTACAACATGGTGAAGAAGAAATAATACAAACGTTAGATATCTTTCTGATTTAACTACTAACGCATTATTGCGATATGTGTTATTATTTTGTTAAGGATAGTCAAAGAATAGTGTGCTCAGCTGAAAATTACCGTCTCAAAAATTATGTCATTATAGAAATCGTACATATTATAGAAAAACATATGGGGATAAATCACCTGGCCCCTGGTCATAGAAATATGGCATAAGGAATATATTATTATCTTCTTCTTTTTCTAGAATGTATAAGAAAAAGTAAAAACTTCAAATTAGGAACCGACGCCTGATTTGATACTCGACGCCACTCTCGATGACCGAACACAAACACAAGCTGAATAGACTTCTGAGTCGTAGATTTTTTAGTGTATACTTGGTCTACTCTGAGTGTACTGGTAGAAGCTTCTAACCAGGTACAACTTCTAACATTTGTAAGATATTTTAACTTCTAGATTTAGCCTACCACTTCTATATTATCCCGAATTACCGATATCAATGCAGCTACGAGTTAGGATATATCACCATCAAATAAATGAAATTACAGAAAAAAGGTAAGTTTATTTACCAAACTTTTCCCCAACTTTTGAAATTTTGCCACCGGCAATTCCAGACGAGTTGAAGGTAAAACAGTTGCCATATTGTTTGTTTTGTGAAACGTCAAAATGGCTGTTGAATAAGAGAATGAAAAGAATTTTACCTGTCACTTATGAAATAACTTACAATTTGTAAATTTGGTATACGAAGACATACGATTACCATATGAACAATATCAAGATAAATGAATAAACTTCTAGGGTGGTGGGACGGGATGGCATATTAGAACAAGGCATTTACACGATTAATCATGCATACTTAAATAAATCAACTGAAATATTGTAAATACGTTACGTTAGTTATTAAAGACACTTCAATAATAAATGTGGTAAAAAATTTCACCCTTACGGAATATGTAGATATTATTCGTTACCCATGAGATGTCCCATCTAGCTGGACAAACATACAAGCAACCGACATTAAAAAGCTATTTAGGCATTTGAAATCAAGCGTCAGGTTAAATATGTCCCTGATCTGTAAATAGGAGCTTTTATCCTCCTACCTAATCAGGATATAAATTCAAGTAAAAAAAAAAGAAAGTCATCCCGTCAAAATTGATTCCATGTTTAATAATAAATAAGCATTCCCTTGCTTATATACAGGGACGTAGCTAAGGCCTGATGATTGGGGGTGTAGTTGCTGAAATTCCAACTGAGCACTCCAACATTTTTCTGATTTTGATCAGATTTTATCTTGTTATCTAAACAATTTACTGATGAATGTCATCTTATGGGGCAAAGTTTTTCTCATGATGATAGCACTTTTAAGCTTTCGTAGATTAGCATTGAGTGTTTTATTGTATTCCATGGAGAAAATATGCATCCTATTTTTATACATAGCGAACAGGGTCAACCCACCCAATAGAACATTAGTACATAAATAAACCGAATTGAAGCTGGCGAAAGTTGTACAGTAGTTCCATTAGGCATTTTTTTTTTAGAGTATTCAAAATCATACGAAGTTTTGTACGGTGGAGTATAAGGATCGCGAAATACAATTTCTCAAAGTGGCAAGGAAAACGTGGTAAATATGACTGATTAAAGGTCAATTTTAACCAAAAGTTTTAGGTCATTCACAATCACAAGAATATATGAATAGGCCTAAGTAAAATAGAGTGCGACAGTCGGAAATTCCGACTGTCGCACTCAAATTTTCCAACTATCGTCAGTTTTACCAAGATTTACGAATTGCTACGAACGATTATGAGCTGTTATCGTTAAAGCATCACTCATAGACATGAAGTACAATTATTGATTAGAAGAAACCCCAGTCTAACATACCTGTGATTACACGGTCTACCATTGAAAGAACATTTTCGTATTAAATCTTCTGCTTGGTGACCAAACTTTGTCAATTCTTCCTTGGTGGGTATCAAGTATCTCGTAATAGACAATATGTTATCCGGCCCCAGGTTTTCAGGTAATTCAGGTTCGTTAATCCATTCAGGATAGTTTGAATCATAATAATAATAATAGGACGAGTCGCCATAGTATTCTGAAATTTCGCCTGGAATTATTTAAAGAAATGTTTGAAATAATTATTGTGTAATTTTAATCTGTTTCAAGAAACAATATCTATATAATGACCAAATTATTATCAGAGACTCAAACTTACTTTGTACGACATCACTCTGTCGGCTTTCGTCCAAGAGTTTGTGTATTTATGACGATCTTATTATTTCCCCTTCTACCAAGTTACATTTACATGTTAAAAACTGAAGGATTGAGTTATTAAATTTATTGGTATCCCAGGTTTATTCTGCCTCCATTCGGATCAGTAATGAGAAATTGGCAGTTAATTTCTTGCTGCAGTTTGTGCAATTTTAAATGTATGCGTTAATACGATACATTATGAAACCGCATGCTAACCCTCTTTCGGAGCATGACACGCAATTTAGCCTTACCTATCGATTATGAATATTTCTCTTCTCGAGACATAATAGGTATCTCAGTACTCACGCTTAATTCGGAACGCGGATTCCTCTTTGATCGAATCGCCGGTAGAAGAAACGGAAAAGTCATCATCCCAAAACCAACCATAGTCATCACCAGCTCCTGTAACTTTCCAAAAGTCATCCCGTTCGATGATTTGTTTCCATTTTTCATCTTTCTCCTAAGGAATCAAACAATATTCCTTTCAACGTGTAGGAACCCTTTCGACTATCAACACTCGAACATGACATAATATTCTGTTGTTTTTATTAACTTTGACATTTCTACGACGAGGATAAACAAGCTTTATTTAAACCTAATCTAAACTTTATTCAGTCGATAGGTTCTAACAAATACGTTGACGTCACAAAATTATCGTATTTATATGTTTCAGTTGCTACGGTTTGACTGAGAATGTCGAGAGCCACGTCGGTGACCCCAACAAAATAATATGTCATCCGGCCGTCTTCTTGAGGTGTCCAATTATCCTTGAGTATAAATATTATGAAATTGATTAAATAATGACGTTATTACGTTATTCAACCCACATTCTCATGGCTCTCAAGTGTGATAGAAATCGTCATAAAAAGAATCGATCAGTGACTTTCAACTATACAATTTGCAGTCGAGTGGGCCAGACTTTGATCCAAGGCCAGTATTTACTGCCTTAACACCGCCGGCTACAGTTGGGAGTAACACACTCTTAACTAACGTTTGCATATACCCACGTAACGTGCTTTTTGTTTCTGATTTAAAGCTCAGAAACACCCTTAAATGAATATTGGAAATGTTTATCTTCCATCCCAAAATAGCATGGACTCGCCCTTTGGGCGAAGGTTTCTGTTTATACTATGACCATTATTCTTGTTTTTTTCTTCAAATAGTTGTAACTGTTTTTCATAACACAAAAAAATACTGTGAGGTATTTGATACCATATGACTTATATCAAGGGAATCACTATAAAATATCTTATCCTCCTAGGTCTGAAAACGTCTGGAGTGTCACTATGATGTTTAACCTCTGCTTCAAGGCGCGACAACTATGTATGGAATATTTATGTTTACTCCTTTCAGTTGCTGCAAGTCCTATAAAGCTACATTGCAGCTATTCCCACGTTATACGGTAACCCAGGAAAGTCTGTTTCTCTCATTTCACTGCAAACAGGAAGTTCTTTATTTGTAACATGATATAAATAACCCGAAAACTCTAGGAACAATGATATTTGAATTACCAGTGTTGCCTTCTCGTCCCGTATATCCGCTTGTACACTGTTAGAGAAAAAAGGATATACTATTTTACGATAGAACACTGCCAGCCAGGAATTTTTCCCAAACATGTTGCAATTACGGAGTTTACAGCCAATCAGATTGTTCGTTACGTCAGTACCAATGATGACCATCGCTTGTAAGTTCGGAGACATACACTGACACTTAACTAAGTCTAGTTACGGGGTTTACCTTCAAAAGCCCTAACTTTACTTTAAATGCTTGGAACACATGTTGACCATGCTTATGATGCATACGATACATTCCATTAGGTTCATATTTACGTTTTCTAAGATTCGTCAGCCGTTCTATTGAAATCGGAATTCGGTTAACTTTAAATAATTACAATAATTGAATCATACCTTGGAAAATCATTTTAATTCCATCTTCAAAAACAATATGTATATATTTGTAAAACTTTTGTCCTCACACAAAGCCAAAAATATTTGATTTCCTTTTTATATTAAATCAAAGATGTACAGTATCATCCTTTAGAGGAGCAGTGCAATACTACGTAGTGTTATACGACATGATGGAGTTATTGGAAGCAGATATACGGGTAACAACTGGGAGTGTTCGTGTTGGATTGTTTCATTAATTAATGTGTGATTCTCTATTTCTATTATGTCAGATGATTGCCATCTCTCTTGTTCTCTAATGAGAGCTACGGATTTGCATAATGAACGCGTTACTATGGACAAAAGGAAAATTTTGAAAGAGCTGATATCAAAACAGTTCCAAAAGCTTGTTTAAATACCATACAAGGACAAAGCCTCTAAGACAGTTGATTAAACTGTACCACAACGGATAACAACCAACAGGGTGTACCGGTAATATAATGCCGCTAAGTTAGTTCAATGTATCATAAGAATTTATCGTTAACAAACATTGATTGCTGCATTAAGTGCACTATGAACCCATGATATGTATGGAACGCCGAAATGGAAATGTATAATGTTGTTTATTTCTATGTTGTCTGCCGTTTTATGCTGTTGTCTCCTTTCCTGCCGCTGTCTCCTTTGATGTTTTTTTTTTCCTTATATTGTTGTCTCTTTTAATGTTGTTGTCTTCTACAATGTTGTTGTCTCCTCCAATGCTGTTGTCTCCTCCAACGTCGTGTCTATTTTGATGCTGTTGTCTCATTTAATGTTGTTGTCTACTTCAATGTTGTTGTCTTTAATATTGTTGTTAATGTTAATGACGTTGCCCCATCCAGTATCTACCGAAAACGCGCGTCCTAAACTTGGACTTTATAAACAGCAATAGGATAGCAAAGCCCACAATATGGCTCACATTCCTTGCAGTTAAACTTAAACTACACTGATCCTTTGAAAACATTATGAGAACATTATTTTTACAGTGGGCATAAAGTTTGATCGAAGAGTTTTGCTCTCCTCATTTTTACCCATACAATGACATCACATAGCCTGTAGTTTTGATCCATGCAATGCGGTAAATTGGTTATACCAATTAAGGCTGTATATTATATACCTAACGTTAGGCTAGGTCTGTACCTGTAACTTGACAATATATCTTTTTTTCTTAAGTTGACAGACTTTCGTAGGTTCTTCACTTATTTTACAGAGATTCTGTCATTTCTGTTATCACTTTGTTTGCATAACCTACTAGCCCTACAAGATGGGCTAGTCGGTCTCTCTCGGACATTTTGGCTAGTTCTGAACCACTGATTTGTTAAATATGAAATCGTAGCTTTACGACAGAAAAGTGAGCAGCGCCGCCAGCATCAAAGGAGACAACAACATAATTGGAGACAACAGCATCAAAGTAGACAACAACGTTGAAGGAGAGAACAACAGTAAAGGAGACAACAAGATAAAGGAGACAACAACATCAACAAGAAATAATAACATTGAAGGAGACAACAACATTAATTGAGACACCAACATTAAAAGAGACAACAACATTATAACAGACAACATAGAAGTAAACAACATAATTACCTTTTCAGCGTTTCAATGTTACTGAAAAAAGGAAGAAATGTATACCAATGCACAGCCTGACGCCTGAAAGTTGTCCATGTGACTACTTGATCTTCGGCTGAACTAACGTAAGAAGTTCTCGGATTTCCTTCCCATTCATTACCTAGCGCAAATCATTATATCAATACTGTTGTTTCCCTGTTCAAAAACACAACTAAAATAGGTGTTTCTACTCAGATAGCGCGCCTATCTATTTAGCTACCTTAAATCAGACATTTCAAAACTGTGCTGACCATTTATCGACCTTAATTTGTTTTGTTTTTTATGTGGATTGTCAGCAACAAAATTAAAAAATAAGCAAACTTAGTTTATCACTATTTGTCTATCAAAGAGCAGGGGCGTATCCAGGGGGGCGCAACAGGCGCCCCCCCCCTATTGGCCGTCAAAAAAATAAAAATAAAAAAATTGATGACGACCTTTAAGTGAGATGTCGGTGATCGCTCAACCCCCCCCCCCCCCTCCCGTATGCTTTATTTTTTGTTTGCCAAAAAAAGGTTCTGGCGAAGTTCGGCGGCATAATAGTTTTAGAAACATAGATGGTAATTGTGTTTGTATTATCACTATAAACACTAAGTGACATGCCAGCCATACTAAATTGTGCATTTTGTGTCCATATTTACTGGAAATGTTGCTTATTATTAAGGTCGAAAAATGGATCACATATGGCCATGGGCGGCGATCCTGGGGGGAAGGGGGAATATATCCCCCCATGAAAATGGGTGGAGGGGATGTAATACACCATATCCCCCACCAAATGCCAGGGATAAGAATATTTTCATGCCTACATTCAAGGGCGTAGGAACCGGAGAGGCTGGGGGGCGCCAGCCCCCCAGTGAAAAATGTGGAGGGGCGGAGGTATCATTCCGCCCCCCCCCCCCCCCGCTTCGCAAGTTAGAAAACCCCTTTTTCATTTCCAAATGAGAAAAAAAATCTCATTTGGAGCACCAAATTGCATCTAAGGCCAGGTGAAAATACAAAATTAAGCTTACAAAATGGAGTGGGTGTTGAAGTGTGCTATATTGCACCAAATTGCATCTGAGGCCACCTGGAAATGCAAAAAATTTCCAAAGGGGAGGGGGACACCCCTCCCCTTAGACCCCTCCCCCGGGCCGGCCATCAGTCTTCAGCCCCCCCCCCCACTCAAAAGTACCTTCCTACGCCACTGCCTACATTTATGCATGATCGTTAATGTACGGCTCTTTTTTAGCTTCATTTCTCGCCTACCATAAACGCAGTGCGATCTTTTCATATAAAGCGTCTTTATAAAGCAAGAATAGTTGACTGTAGGCTTCATTGGCCCTATAACAACAAAATGTATTATTGCGCCCACGGTATTGATATAGTACATATATGCACCCTCATAGTATTCATATAGGCCCTATAGTAGGCCTACACACGTACATGTTCCCTCGAACAGCTGAGAATCTCATGTTACCAGGGTAATACGTTTCACCTGGATGCCCTAGTAATCGGTACCTAGGAATGTAACTATGTGTTATTGTGTATTGCATGTGTATAGGCCTATAATAGCCTGCATGAGGCCATTTTCTTCATCGAATAATATAAAAGAGCTCTCGAACATTCTAACGTTGCGCCTGAAACAAGATTGACAGGGGAAATTTTCCCAAAATAACACCCGATCCTGATTATGAGATATTTCGGACATGACATCCCTATTTTAAAGTTGGGTATATGCCGCTTGGAAACCTCGGGAAGTGCCGTTTCCGGCCATCTAGAGGGTTTGTTAATCCCAAAATTTTCTTGTACGCTTCACGCCAACTCATGGTGGCGCTTCGCTTAGATAGTCAACAAGGTCATACCCCCCCCCCCCACTCGGAAGTACGGATCGCCGCCCATGCATATGGCACCATTTTGCATTTCAGCCCTTCTTCGAAAGCAAAAATTGTCCACCCCTCCCCTTGGACCCATCCCCAGGACGGCGATCATTCATGCCTGACGCCCCCCCCCCCTATTGGAAAATCCTGGATACGCCCCTGAAGAGTTACTTTTAAGGTAATGGACGAGAGTAGCGATGCAAATGTTACATGTGCAGCAGTTCCCTCGGTCTGTACCTGTCGTACAATATGCCAGCGAAAATCCGGAGAAAGTGTTTGTACCTGTCGCATGGAGGATTTGTTTTCTCTGACAAATGCATTGTTCCATACCAAACCTCCAAACCTCGTTAACAAGCGGAAAGTTGCTCGCACTTGCAGCACAGTACAATTATACACAGTAGGCCTATAAGATACGCAGAACTGAGATACGGATTGAAATCTCGAACACCTGGGAACTTTACGGTAACAGTACCCAGATCCGAATGTTGTTTTCTAGCTAAAGGTGAGAATGCCAAATTAAAGCAATAAATCTATTAAGACTATATTCAGAGGCGGCATTGATTTTATTTTAAAATCGGGGAATACGTTAAGACAAGATTTGCCGAGAGAATACTTTTAAGCAAATAATATATTCTCGTCATGTGTACTATGCTATACTGTACAAGTTTCCTAATTCAGAAGTTAGTGTACATGACAGGAGACGCCTTATAAGGATGAGGTGGGTGGAGGGCGGATGAGAACAAATTGGCGCGATATTGGAAGTGCATACTGTGTCACCAAAGTATTTCAAACGAGAAATAGGATCCTCTAAATTGAACCCCCAATCATGCTTAATTTATAAACACAATATATTACTACTTGCTTAGTTATTGTGATCACAATCTGAATCAGTTATAGTAAAGTAATGATTTAGTAAAGACATTTTTTGTTACTTACCAAACGAGTTCGTCTCATTTTATTAAAGTTGCAGATTGTAACGTCTGGGAACTGTACAGACTCGCTTGTTACTAATTCAACGTTAGTATGGTATGAATAAAATGTTGACATCAAATTCGATGCTTCTACACAAAAGATTACAAACGACGTTGCCAAAACACAAAACCAAATCAGTTTCTGAGGAATTGTGGGTTTTTGAATGACAAATGGTATACCATGAGCTGTGGTTTCGTCAGCAAAATCTTCTAAAACTTCAGGAAAGTTGACTTTACGTCCTAAAATCGATCCCATTTTGTTATATAGCTCAACTCCTTCGAGCACTAAGCAAACTATTCAACTCAGCATTGAATAGTTAAGTAAGATATCACGGAAATAAACAGACTCTATTATGTATATGTGACTCTAAACAAAAGCGTTTGATTGGATATAGGAAAGTTCTGCGGAAACTGGAAACGCCCCTAGATAACTTTCCAAAATGCACAAACGTATACACGTCCTACTGGATGGTTGCCAATAGGAACCATCATTACAACATACATTTACAAGTTACATTTTAACTTTTACGTGTTTACCAACATAGGTCTTTTGTCGTCTATAAAGATCATTTCAGTAACATTTGTGTTTCTTACCTTGTTATAATTTAATGAGTCCACATGCAAAGTACCTAATGTGGTATTCCTGGCTTTGTTTACATGCAATCACCATTTAAGATACATTCTTTTGTGTAACGTCGTCCTACTGTGTCACGATACTCTCAATTGTAGGAATTCATGTTCGATGTGTCGCACGCACTGCTTATCATACCATCTTAAAATGTTACATTTTGAAACATTTAATATTTAAAAGTTAGACGGCATGACGTTTACATCCTAACAGGATATTCTTTAAATCCTAGCAGGATCTTCTTCAGTTCACCTCTGTACAAGATTCTGTTGGTTGAAAACGTCAGGCCTCTTACACTTACATGTTTAGCTACATTTTTTTCAGTAACATAATCATTATGCAAATATTTTGTTCCCTCAACAATTTGAATCATGATAGGTAAAACTAACGAGAATTTTTTTCAAACATCTTTATATTTTAGTAGCTGTAGTCTACATAGGATCATAGCTATTTACTTGTAGATTATGCTCAAAGAAAATTCATAATAACTTAATATTATTGGTCCTATGTAATCCCATCTGGAAATGGTTTTTGATAGCTGTGGTATAAGCTTTCTATTTACATGCAATAACAATGATGCAGACATTCATAATATACGTGTCTATGCCACGGAAGTTGTTCCCGCTTGGCACAATGCTTCTTTTAATGTCCCGGAAAGAGAGTTTGGAATCCAAATCATTTGGAAAAACTCCTATATCAAAGTCAAAAATAACACAACCTTGATCGTTTTATGTTCCAGAGAGGGGTTATTTATGAAAAAGATGTTCTGAATCGTGATGAGACGGTCATTCCCTATGCCACCTTTCTTATTACATTTAATTTAAATACGTGTCCATTTACTGTTTACTGGGGTCTTATTTCGGCCATTCCAGCCGGCTGGAGGGTACCGTCTCCTCTATTTACAGAAAGTGCCTGGGACCCTCACAAACTAATGAAAATGTGTCTAACTTTGTTAACAATATTTATAGTTCAAATTTTGGGAGCAATTCCAAAGGAGTTGCAACACGAAAAGTTTCATTTTCTTTGACGACAAAGTATGAGTCCTCGTGTTTTCAGTGTCCATTGTATTCGGTTCTGGAAGCTAAACTCCAATATTTTTCAATTTCATTTTATTCACCTTATAATACGGACGAATATGAACTTAATTGATATTCCTTTATGTTATTCTTGCAAAGAGAGAAGGAGGCGTTAGATAATTAACTTTGGCAATGTCATGTGGTTTCTTCATTTCTTTTAGACGTTGAAGACAGTTTTCTGATCCGTCAGTTCATTTTCGCCAAAGAAGACATTTTCATTTGTTACAAAACGACTAATAAAGCATCCTTTCAACTTCTTATTTTTGAACCCAAAGTATCATATTTTAGATTGTAAGCAAACTAATGTGATTCCGACTATTGATGAGTTATTTTATAACCTTAAATTCTTGTTAGAAATGGAATTGCTAAGTAAAGTAAAAGTAAACGTTTCTTTCATTATGAGAAGCTGCTTATGGTTTTACATTTATACTTGTTTGGTGCTTATGTTGCTACAGCCTCTGCCGTTGTACATCCTTCCATAGGAATTGATATATGTTTTCTTTACATTCTGATGTAGCAGTCATAGAAAAGGACATATCCAAAATATGTAAGCATCTCTTTGAACTTTATATACCTGCATGGCAAGGCTCTGTGAATTTGATGAAAATAACAAGCCCCTGGTTCACACCAAAGTTAAGTTCAGAAAATTTGATAACCCTTCTGATATCGCACTTTCATAACTATTTAAATGAGAAATAATTTCATGGAATAATAGCAGCGCAGCGTAGGTACAGGATACATCATTCTTGTACGAAAAATGACGGTTGGCCCCAGTTGTGTAAACATTATCCATTACATGTGGTAAAATCTTCTGCAAACTTTTAAAGCAATAACTGTTCAGGAAATTCTAACTTTTTGAATAGGAGAAGTCAAGGCAGTTTTCCAGAAACGTGGTATATAATTATGTTCAATGCTTTCTTGGAACAAAATGTGTAAATTGGTGGTAATTCATCACAACAGTATTTAACGCTTACCAATGAATTTCCACATGCAATCTACTCCTTTTACGCTGTTTTGAATTGCCTACCTACATCATTATAATCTAATGCGTATATCCTCGTTGACATCAGGCAAAGACAAGTTATTCCGTTCTCCGTTAAGAAATTTTCATTAACTTTAACGTTACTTCTGCATAGCTCACATATTAGTTTGATAATATAACAAAACGAAAGGTGATTTCCGATCGGTTGTTAAACGTTTACTTTGGAAGTTATGGACATATTTGTTGTTTCATCTTGTGTCTCTCATATTTCCTGGTTTGCTTCAATCGACCGATGTTTGTCTTGGCAGAGTTCTGGAAATTCTATTCTCTGTATGTATTATTTTAATCATCTCCGTTAGTTTCCAAAAGTAACCTTCAAGGTATCAAGATACAGGCTGATGAATCTCTAAATTGAAAGCAAAACACATTAACAAATAAACAAATGTATCGCATTTCAAGATGTCATGGTTACATCATATTTGGCAACTATGATCCAAGTTTTGGTTTATTTAATTACTGTAGTTCCAAACTTCCATAGCTAGAGGAAAAACACATTGGGATAGTGGTTTGAGCTAATAGACTGTGTGAAGAATGCTTTCACTTCCATATCAGATCCACCGCCTTTTGTCAGATCCACCGCCTCTGCATACTCCATAGAGAACTTTGATTATGGTAAATTCATAGTTACATGGAACTAATCTGTCATGAACATTTTTCTTTCTCTTCAATTTACATGAGTATCCCTTTAATTTAACTTTACATACTTATTTTAAAAGTAATCTATTAGATCAAGAACTACTGGTACTACGTTCACGTTTGATATTGGTACAATGAAATTCAGATGATAGTTTTACTTCAGGGGAATGTATCTATGATTGAAGTATCAATAACTTCATTCCACCAATAATCAAAACAACAACAATAACTCCGGAATGTTGCTTAGGTAGGCGATCGTGATTTGTTGTTTCCGGATTTAGCCACATATGAGTTGTTAAATGTGTTATGAATCGAACAACGAGAACAGGCCACATTGTTAAGTCTGTCTACAAACAGATACCTCACAAGATGGGATTTCGTGCTACACGTACCGGTACTTCATGTATCTAGTTTCGTTCATGTGAGTTTTCGATAAAGGTAGGGAACTAAGCTTGTCGCACTCTGTTATGATATATACAGATATCAGACACAACGAGATGTAAGACAACTACCCACAGGCTGCCCCAGTGGCGTAGGAAGGTACTTTTGAGTGGGGGGGGGGCTGAAGACTGATGGCCGGCCTGGGGGAGGGGTTTAAGGGGAGGGGGTGTCCCCCTCCCCTTTGGATTTTTTTTGCATTTCCAGGTGGCCTCAGATGCAATTTGGTGCAATATAGCACACTTCAACACCCACTCCATTTTGTAAACTTAATTTTGTATTTTCACCTGGCCTTAGATGCAATTTGGTGCTCCAAATGAGATTTTTTCTCATTTGGAAATGAAAAAGGGGTTTTCTGACTTGCGAAGCGGGGGGCGGAATGATACTTCCGCCCCTCCACATTTTTCACTGGGGGGCTGGCGCCCCCCTCCCAGTCCCCCGGTCCCTACGCCCTTGGAGTTGTCAGGCGCATGGTAATAAGCTTTTGGGACTCTGTACTCAAATCAAATTGATCAGAACTTCAGAAGAAGCACGTATAACGTTCATCCAATCCTTACTTTAAGCCTAAGGTTATCACGTTTCACGAGACTTTCAGATTTTGAACTCTGTTGACCCCAAACAACCTTTCACATCCACCAGTTTCAACAGGATACTTGCACTCAGAGAGGGGGAGCTGCCTATCACACTTTTTGAGTTATCATGTTCACAGAGTTTGCACACTTTGATAACCGTTTAACGCAAACGACCTTTGACCTCTACAAAATTCAATAGGTCCTTGTTCTCAGTACGTTGGATCTACTGTACATACCAAGTATGACGTTTAATAAGGATCCACTTTTTTGAATTATCGTGTTTACAAGGTTTTCAGAATTTGACCAATGTTGACAGCAAATGACCTTTGACCTCCACCAATTCCAATAGGTTTCTTGTACTCACCAAGGGGAATCTGCATATAAGAAAGTATGAACTTTGAAACTTGTGCTTTTTGAGTTGTTTATAAATGTTATCAGACTTTCGCCTCAGTTAATCTCAAATGACCTCCACAGAAAAGAGTCGGGTTCTTTTACCCGATAAGACGAATCCACATACCAAGCATGAAATTAACCACCCATCATGAGCTTTTTGAGTTACCGCGTTAACAAGCAAGTGTCACATACACATTCACACACACACAAGTGAACACCATCTCATAGAATTCTTACGCCTCCGGCAAAGAATAACAAGTGATGACACAAATTGATGCAGTTCCTTTGACATTTTCTGCCACAGAGGGCCTTTCCATTCACTCACATTCAATTAAAGGCTTCAAATGATAGATTTATTTCAATATGTAGTCAGGCGCCTGCATGATTTAAAAGAACTGTTTTCTTTATCAGCTCTGACTAAAGTTCGTTGCCGAAGGGTAACATTTTAATAGAGCTATTATTCTTCATGTGAACATATTGCAAGAAATAAACATGAAGCTGTGAGACTATGCATTTTCATAACTTAAACATCGTGCCCTTCAAGTGCCCTGCCCCCTCCACCTCGGTTGCTGTACTATAAAACCGATGGCGTCTACATATATGCCATGCCACCTTTTCAAGTTTATATCGATACCTTACCTATATCCAACTGTCAGCTTCATTGGATTTCGAACCCACAACCTCCACCCCGTGCATTTATTCTATAAAAGCTTATTATTACTGTACAAAATGCATGCTTATGTCAAATACGATGATTCCACACGCTATCCGCCCTTAGTTATAAATGCATGCATTCGATAACACTTCTATCTAAACTATGTTACTACACCTGTGCCTCAAACATTTCAACAAATACCAAATATATGATGTTAAACCAATACAACGGTAACTGTATCAGTATTTAATCATATTACAACCGACACACAACGACAAAGCAGATTGATGTACTGTATCTATAGAGAAACCACAGCGTAAATAAACGACTTGCATTGACCTTATTAATCGCATATATCGAACTATATATTTACAGCCAAATTTACCCAAAATCGTAAAATGGTTTTCAGAGAGATTATAGATTACATGGCAGTTTGCTTCTCTGCATCTCTTTCTGTTCCCTCGTGGTTTAGAATTGCTGGGGGGGGGGGGGGGAGGGATCCAGTTATATCATCAACAGCGATGGTACGCGTATGTCCGACCTTGTTAATATAATTATTTTACAGACAGACATTTGACGAAAAAGGAAACAATTCAAATTTTGATGAAATTGGATTAACTCGGATGTACGACAAGCTTATGATAATAATCTTCACAAAAGGCAATATACGTCACTAGACTACGTCAACCTGACATCATCAACGAGATGAACTGGAGTAGAGATTTCACGGGCTGCTTGCCTATATGGCGGTTGTGTGTATGACATATATGAAAATTATGACGTTACTATAGCAACATGTAAAGTCGTTACTTTCATATCATAAACCTGTAAAAAAACTTCTCTTCCAGGTGCGGCCGTCACGCAAATGCACAGTATCGGGGTGTCGCGCAAATATTCTGTATTTTGCAAGATTCCAACCCTTTTCCCCATCCGCCCCCACCCCACCCTGCCACCCTACCACACAACAAACAGTCTTGTTTAAAAACAGTCAGTGTTGTATCTATGCCTCTTGTACAGGATTCAATTGAACTTAAATTTACAACAATGTACTGTATGCTGCTTACAAATCATAGGCATATATGGTAGATACTGCATGGATTCACATGTCAGTACTGAGAAAACAATAAACAAAGAGCAGATTTCTATGCTTTTATGTATGTTTTGCTTATCGGCCAGTAACAATTTGTTGAGAGTTTTGCATAATTTCAATCTCTTTGATAAGTTCTTTGCGGTGAACGGATAACAGCTACGTCGGTAAAATATTTTCCAAACTAGTGTCTGCACTTTACGTGTGTCGGTATATATTCAGTCAGCCTATAGTCAGGTATAAAACAGCTATCAGATTGCGCGGTCAATGAAAGAATAACCACAATCAGCTACGGTAGGCAATAGTCTGCTTAGAAACAGTGTTGTGAACAGGGGAGGTGTCGGGGGGGGGGGGGTGGGTTCTCTTCCGTCTGATGTCGGCAGGATATAAACTTTTATAGAAGGGCCTGAGAGGAATCAATTATTTTATAAAGGAGGGTGTGCGGCCCTGAGGTCGTTGAAGCTGACTCCAATGTAGGAAGAACAATGTTAAACTTCACTTTCATGAGTCTATACAGTATATATGTAGGCCTAGCAAAAGTTCACGACTGCCCAACAGGATCACGACCCATCACAGTGGCGTAGGAAGGTACTTTTGAGTGGGGGGGGGGGCTGAAGACTGATGGCCGGCCTGGGGGAGGGGTCTAAGGGGAGGGGAATTTTTTTTGCATTTCCAGGTGGCCTCAGATGCAATTTGGTGCAATATAGCACACTTCAACTCCCACTCCATTTTGTAAAGTATTTTGCATTTTCACCTGGCCTTAAATGCAATTTGGTGCTCCAAATGAGATTTTTTTTCTCATTTGGAAATGAAAAAGGGGTTTTCTGACTTGCGGAGCGGGGGGGGGGGGGGGGCGGAATGATACTTCCGCCCCCCCCCCATATTTTTACTGGGGGGCTGGCGCCCCCCCCCCCCCCAGCCCCCTCGGTTCCTACGCCTTTGGGCTGCCCGTTCGACGAAAAAAGAAACATACAGAACAAACAAAAAGCAGGAAATTATTGATTGACACGTTAAGTAAAGCAAATTTAATTGTCTCTAATATGGGGTATGTTATTGTATGTTGTATTGGCTGATGAAATAACTTGGTCGTTCGCGCTACTGTGTCACCGTATCTAAAATGATATTACGAAATACAGGCATACATAATATCACATCACCCCTTTTGTATCTAGTTCACTTGTTTGGCAAAATTTACGCCATTGCAATAAGTTCCTGCATCTTCTATGATCCTTTATTTTGTTTTAGTTTGCTGGTTAAAGTAGAACTGATCTTGATAATTGTCAAATTTTCAGTATTGAAGATGCTTTATATTGGGATTGCTCATATTAATATTTAGTTGGATTTTTGTAGTGTTGTGACTAAAGAAGGATTGATTTAAAATACATGTTTTGTCAAATTATTGACCCTAACTCGTTCTAAAACAATTCAACACATCATTGTTGACTTAACATGCCAATTCCAATGCGATTCAAGCCTACAGTTCTGTATTCAATTAAATGTGCTCTTTGTTTACAATGCAACTATTCAAACGTCTGATATTTTATGTTTTCCTTGAAAGCAAATAGATCCAACTTATGTTTGTCTTACATAAGATAAAATACATTGTTATAACCCAGAACAATCAATTTGCAGACCAAGTTGAGCTACTGAATTGATATTCTTCAATCAGAGGGTCCGTGATCCTACATGCTCCATCAACTCAATTGGACATAAACCCGCTTTCCAAATGAAAGATTTAAGCAATGAACTATAAATGCAGTGTAAAGATGGTCATTTCAATATTTATAGATATTAACTCTTTGATTTTCTTAATTCTTACCCTCAGATGCAGTGATGATGCCCTATTCGAGGAAAATGGATAACAGGCTGCATATGCCAATGTCAAGGAAGCTCATAAATATATATATACCTGGAACAAAGGATTAATGAAAAGTACACGATTTCATTATGGCAAATACCAAATACATTCCACATACATGTCCCAATATTCGTAAGATGTTCATAAGATTTAATTTCTATATGTGTGCAAGAGAAGTTTACATTTAGAAGAGAGGAATCACTTTAGGTAATATCTCTATGATTGCCAATTTCTCCACCCACAGCCTCTACGCACAACCTCATCTAATCACATCACAAACTGTTAAATCGGGGAATAATGTCCTCATAGAAGGTGGAATTGAATCATACAGGCAAGACCTGGATGTGACATGACAAACTTGACTGCTCAACTCCCTGTGATTGGTCCATTGGTGGACCAGGATCACGTTTAAAGGACGTAAAAGTTCTGATTGTAGTAAAAATTAGTGAACTGGTAGGAGTGACTTCAATCTATGTATATGTTAAGCAGTCGTTACAAACTGACTCAAAACTAACTGTTAATAGCATTAAAGAGGTTTTCTGCCAAACTTCGTCTGTGTTATTTGTTTTGAATGATGTCGATGAATATATTGATGATGGAAGTAGAGTAAAAATGACGTTTAAGGCTATTTTTGAAAGGAAATGTTTCCAAACTTTGAAATTTTGTGCTAACAACACGTTCACCGTATGTACCGGAGATCGAGATAAGTATCTTCGTTGTAGCGAAAGATGATGATGCGACAGAGAGAATCTCTCCAGGATAATCCCATTCTTGGAAATCTTTGTCAGGATATACGACCATGACAGGTTACTTTCGTCACATGATTTCATATTTTCACGATCATTTCACAGAAATTTTCACAAGCATATTCAGCATACAAACGTTGATGGGGAGTCAAACATCCAATGCTTAACGAGGTATCTTATGAACACTTTGTAAGATATTCTACTGAGTCATGGACTAGATATTACCTCTGTAAATTCTAGGGAACGAAGTTTTCCATCAATATTTACGTATTGGAATCTTTGTTGAAGTTCTTGAGAAGAAATACGCAGCGCTAAATTGGCAAGAATTAACTCAAGAAAGGTCAGATATAATAATAGTGTGTTCTGTGAGTGGTATGCAGCACTTTACGTTATGGGTGTTATTGAAAGTCTTGGCAGTTAATTTGAAACCTCTAATGACGAATACTTAATTGAGTTGTTAGAGGAATTATATCCATCTGATTATCAGCACCTTTATCGATTTGTCTGTGGAATATATCCGGACGTAGCTAAACATATTATTTATTAACTCCGAGATATGAAGGCAGCGAAAGTTTACAATTATCGGTATCCTTGAGCAGATTGGGAGCAGTCACGTTTGTACAGAAACTGTGAAAGGGTTCTGTTCTTAGCCAATCCATTTATCACATGTAGACAGTCAACGCTAAAGATACTGCCTATAGCTTCTCATTGTGAGATACGAATTAAAGAAAACTTCTACATAAATGTTATTTTCCTATCTTAATTTCAAATATAAGAACGATGTTATTGATAAATAATAGAGGTAGCTTCCAAAAGAAAAGTAGGAACCTTGTTATACTGATCAGTGTCGTTATAATAGTAGAGGACACACCTGAAATATTAGCCTCGAATATTACTTAATAACACATTTTCTGCATTTCAGGTTACAGAATCACGTTTAATGCTGCATGAAGCCATCAAATTGGACAGAAAAAAACTTGCAGGATCTATTCATCTATGCAGCCAGTTGTGAAAACTTAAGCTCAGTCGCGTAAGTACTATATTCGTATTTTGTATCTCAGGTTACAGTATCACGTCTGATGCTGCATGAAGTCATTGACTCGATGGATATTTTTAAAAATGAATTTGTATTTACTTCCGACCTTCAAACTACTCTCGGTCAACTCTGGATTGAGATGACTGCAAACAATTAGACAGTGCAACACTTACAGGATCTATTAATTTAAGCAGACAGTTGTGAAATCTGAAGCCCAGTCGCGCAAGTACTGAATTCATCAGTGTGTGCTACAAGAATTTCAGCTTATTCACAGACCTTGCTATAGAGAATTATAAAATGTTGTTTGTATCAGCTTATGTTGGAAAGTTTTAGAAAGTATAAAGACAACACAGAGCTCAGCAATCCATAATCGTGTGTTCGATTCCGTAATATAACGATAATTACAAATTCAATTAATTATTAATTCTTGCTTATGCTCTCGTAGAACAATATAATACTCTTTTATTAACTGCAAGTAATGCAAGGTTTTCAGCACCCACGGAGATGACCAATAATATAACACGTTCCTTAACGAAGCTGTTAGATTAACGATCTATGTTGCTTACTTGCGCGTGTTCATATTACAAGCCTATCGCACTATCGACCGACATTTTCTAACTGAGAAAAACCATAGAAGGAAATGTATATCGTTAATAGTATGAGATCGTGTTAAAGTTAATACATTTCCCATATTTCATAGATTTACAAAAAAATATAACCCTTGCACTCCCCAATGGTGATCATATAATTGTCCCCCTGGGGGGGGAAATATTTACACATTGTAATTACTTAAAATCTGTTCATTTTGTCAATAGGGACCCAAGTATTGACAAATAGGTATTGAAGTGAGGTTCTAATTTTTAATTTTTTTTTTTATAATTAAGCTAATTAGATATGTAAATATGCAAATGAGGTTATGATACAAACAATGTACTTTTTTTGCCCATTTGAAATTATTTTGATGAAATCTGCTGGACTTTTGATAGTTTGATGAGTTCAAGACATGTTATTTCATAAGTAAAATATAATTTTATGTTTGAATGTGAGGAATATGACTGATTTCCCCCCCCCCTTTCTCCAAAGTACTGTATTATGTTATACAATGGTAGCCACGCGTAACGGTAAGTCATATAGGCTATACCAATTGCGCTACGACAGTACATGTATACACAATACATAGTACATACAGTGTGCAACTGTGCGGCTTACCATATCAGAATTTCAGAATTTCATCGTCAGAATCTTCTTCTCCAACGGCTGGATGGTCAAATTGCCCATAAAAAGAAGGTCTAACGCCTCTTAGAAGTATTTAGCCATGATAATATGTGCTAAATAGTTACCGTTTCAATTACGTGAGTGATTGCATTGACCCTGACTACGCGAAGCATATCAACTGTGGTTGACCGAAATTCTATACCGTAGAAATGCTCGAGTTGAAATGCTAGGGATTACTCACAAAGTGGAGGCGCTATTGCTAAATTGTTTCTACATATCCCAGCGTTTCAGTGTGGCGTTTCTGGAGAGCTAAAAATCTACTCTGTAGGGTGAGGCATTCTGGAGAAATAATTTCGGAAAAAGGTTCGTGTTTTTTAGACCAAAAAACGTATTTTCTGACATATTTTCTCCAAATGTATAGCCATCTCTCTACATATGCCTGTGAGGCTCCTGATTTGATTCCTTGTATGTCTTAGCTAGTTGTATGAGATAGGGTCAGTTGACTTGACATTTTTCACTGTTCTCAATATTTTTTTGAAAAAAAAAAAGTCAACACGACCGGTTTTTTGAATGTAAACAAATCATTGAAGACAAAAAAAAAAAAAGACCATGTGACCCCCTCGGAAAAATGTTGTTAATTGATGCAGGCTGTCTTATGTGCAAAATAAAACTATGGGAAGCTCTCTAGTGTATTCCTATCTCGAGTAATGACTTTCTAAAAACAATGGTCCACATTTGGACCACCTGAAGGGAAGGAGTCGATGGATGGTAACATCGTCATAGTTTGTGATGACTTCAGCATAAATAGCTCTACACAAGCTACTGCGATAACTTTTGACAGTAAAGCATGACCGAAGGCTTAGAATCTTTAATGAATACATGTTTGTTATTTGCAAATGATGTTATCATACGGTGTCATACGTTTAATCGTTATATTTGTGTCTCTCGTATAATGAAGTCAAAGTTTTTCTATTAATTTGTAGTTCTGTGGTATCCTTCACTCGTCTCTTTTGGTCTAAATCTGCAAACTGGTTTTTGGGAGGTAAGTTGTATTCCGGAAACAAATTTTCTCACTATAATTACGTATTTAAGTACAAGATTTATTGTATGTCATTTCATTGTACCTCTTTTGTTAGGTTTTCATTCATATGTTTTAGAACTGCCAATAATAACAAGTTATCATACAAGTATATAAAAGAACGAACAAACGTCGTCTTCATCTTTATCAAGGATCGCAAGTATGTGACGGTATATTTACATTGTAATATCAACATTCTAGAAAAAACATCTACAAAGTAATCATATGGTAAAACGGAATACTTTAACAAATGACTTCGAAAAATTCACAAACCATGGCTTTAGGAAATGCACTTGAGTTATCGGGAGACGAAGGTTTCAGTTAACCAAATCTGTTAAATATCATCGTTACTTTGAAAACTGAACTAATTTCTGTGTCGTTTTATAGCACACGAGTGGCAGCCAGATGACAGACGAAGAACTTGATCGGGAGGTAGGTGAAATAGTCTCAATACTGCTATAATATCCTTTGCTATATGTTTCAAGATTGTAGGAGACAGTCCCACACCCCTCTCGTTGTACATAATAGTTTTATGTAATGTATATGTAAAGCGTATATATATATAGAAGACTAGTCACTACATAAAGTATCATCCTGCACGGAAGAGAGTACATTGATAGTTTATCAGTAAGCAGAATAAATGATACGTCATAGGCATTAATTAGGTATTAATGAGTTTATTACAGACATATTGTTATAAGAAACCAACACAGTAACTCCGTCTCCATGCTTCTCGCGGAAGTGATTCGGTCTTATAGTTACATCGTCGCCGGATAATCAGATAATTTACTTGTGTTATTTAATTACCTCACGTCAAATGCGGCGATGATTCAAATATCCTGATATATGTTGGTGTAATGCATAGTAAATAAACAATTTGCTTCTAGTCATAAGTGCATTATTACAAACATAGTTTACAAAAATGTCAAAAGTATACATAAATGTATAAAAACCAAAAATGTAATGTTATTGATTTTGTTTTCTTTTTCAGATTACAATGTGCAAAGAAATATATCCATCCTTATAATGGGCATTTACTATTATGCAAGGACGCAGTGTAATTATCCCCAAAGAACGCGAATATTTCTTATACATATCCCATTTAGCTGGAACATGACTACTAATTGCTGTCTATAATTCAAAGATGAAGTAGGGTTAATTTATGTATTATGTATCTCTTAAGAAAGTTAAATTTGATTCTTATAAGAATGAATATCAACATCTAAGAAGGGATTTACACCTAAGAACAGCGAATTGCTCTCAGAGTGATAAAGTCATAGTTTTACATCCGTAAAAGACTGGAAAAATCCAAAACGACTTAAGGCGACGCCGAGGACGACTGCCGTGATACCTGTATTGTTTTCCAGAACGTTTTCAACATGTTCAATATTTCTGATCTTACAGGGTGAAAGAATCGTTGATGATCGGTTTTATCTTTAACTCTGGAATACTTTATCTATGTCGTCAAGTGAGAATTAACACGTTACATAACACTATTAATCGTGCCCTTATCAAGCAATTTCATCACCGCAATCTTGACGATGTTTACAACTAACACAAAAACTTCGAACACGGTGATGAGAGAGAAGCCAAGAAATAACCCAAGAAGACCACCAAAGGCACTCAGCATTGTTGCGAGCTGTAAGTATAAATGCAAAATAAAGATACTGTATCATTTTTGACATGAAGTTTTTACAATCATCAACTGTAGCATGAGCAATATTTTGTCCAATTTGAACAATGTTTGGAAATGTTATCGGTTGATGATCCAGGTTAATCGATTGATAATCCATGTTTATCGATCGAGAATCCTAGAATGCTGCCGGTAACCAGTATTTTCGGTCGATAATCCAGGTTTATTGAAATCACTTTGATAATCCGTGTTTATATCAGTCGAGAATCCATGTTTATCGATCGATAATTCTGGTTGATCGGTGACAATCCAGGATTATCGACTATTGATTGGTCATTTAGCTTCAATCCTCCGCTTCAGACCAACCATGTGAATAAAAAATTTGCTAATGTGAAATATTTATGGTTTACATGAATCTCTCTTTTACTTACAGAGTAGGTTTTTATCTGTTCCACAAGCTCGTAGTTTAGTTCCTCGAAGTAAATTTTGACTCTTACGAGGTTTTTACTGTGTGAATAAATTGAACACTGATCAGGTGAATATATTTCTTTTCAGAGTAAGTTTGCAGTCTGCACAAAAAGCTTTAGCAGTTTGCAAGTTTTGTGGCCTATCAAACTATACTTTTTATAAGGAGATAAACCTTCAATGTTTTATTTCCTTCACATTAGTCAATGTTTTCAAAGTACGAACGGATACATTATTTGAAGAAGGAGTTGATGTCACCCTGAGGCCGATTATCCGTAAAAAGGTTTAGTTGTCTCCCCGAGAAGAAAAAAACACTTTAAAAGTTTAGACGTAAAATGGTACATTCTACAACATATTAAGGTTATAAATTAGGTCTGTAATTAGAAGTTTTCGTACGATTCTGCTAAGTATTACATCTATTTTATTTATACGACAGCAAAAGAAGACACAACCACGTTTTCTTTTTCTTCTTGATTTCCTTTAAAGCAGCATTTTGCGTCCTTTTCTTTTTTAATATTTCTCAACCTCACTGACTCCACTATGCCATAACGACATACATAACTAGCTTATCTATTTATATTTTACTTCAAATGGTGGCATAAAAGTCCAAAAAATTGCAACTTTCAACTTTGTTGTTCTCCAAGATATTTTCCGTTGGGAACCCAATAAACCTCGCCCATAATATGAATATTTAAACACTACGAACGTCATTGACAGATACGTAATATAACACCACGCTTGATTTGTGTACAGTCTATATGGCAGTTGTACCAGGGAGTTGCATAACAACTCCTTGGTTGTACCAAGGCAAAGTCTTGAATCTATTTTTAGCAACGGCTCATAACTAAACCTGCATCTCTGATTGGTTGAATTCAAACTAGTGGGTTTGGGAACTGAATGCGATTAATTTTGTATGTGGAATACTCGCCAATTAACGTTTTTGGCAGGGAAAAACTTGGCTAATATCTTAATTTGCTGTTTTGTGATTTGATGCATGTAAAAAACTCGATGGACATGTCAAAAAAGTAGAAAACGGCGATCAAACGCAAAATGCTCATGAATAAACATACTATTCACTGATTGGTGGAATTCAAACTAGTGGATTTGGAGATATGAAAGCTTTGTCGAGGACACTTTTACTCGTTATCGACATAACTCGTTAATTACTCGCTAATTAACGCTCTTGGCAGGGTGAAACTTGGATGGTATCTTAGTTTGCTGTTTTATGATTGATACATCTAAAAAAAATCGATGCACATGTTAAAAAGGTGGAAAAAAGCGACCCAACGCAAAATGCTGCTTTAAACCGGTTGCCAAACTTACCGAGTCACAGCAATGTCTTTCCACAGGTTGACATCGATGTTATCGTTATCTGTCACATTGAACTCTTGATGTAGGTGATACTTTTGAGAAAAATATAATAATTACGAGAAAATCAGTGAAAGACAAACTATTTTCCTCATTAAATATTGTATTATGTATCGTACTATTTTGAAATATACGTGAGTGAAAACATTTCCAGATAAAAATTTAAACGAATGTACAACAAGGAAGTCACCCCGTATATCATTTGTTTTAATTCATGAGTAGATATATATTTGACAAAATAGGATGGGATACGCAAACAAATTAAACAATATCAAATCGTTCATTTATTTAGAACATAACCGTTGTGCTTTCTGCATAAAGGCAATGCATATCCATGACAAATTCGCTCTACTCGTATGCTCCCATGCCTAATGCATCTATCTTTTAAGTGTTGTATTTTGTAGATCTTTATTGTAACACCGCCTCTTACAAAACGTTTATTGCACGAAATCGATAAGACGATAACTGTTACTAACTACACGATGTCATCCGACACCATATGACTATTGTCATATTAGACAAGAAGACAATATCAATTTTGCACTGTGTTGATATTATCTTTAGCATTGTAGCCCATGGCCTTTACATACCTGATACATTTCTGACGGCCAAACTGCGGAACTGATTTTCGTGTTGTATATGAATTCACTGCAATAACAAATTAAAAATAACTTATTTCCTCATCTGATTTGAGGAGACGCCCATGATCATAATCCAGCCTACGAAAACGGAAGCACGGAAGCCAAGAAGAGGAGCATCTTCAATGTGTAACAGCAAAACATTCTAGAATACCTAGTAAAGTATTTCTCATTGTATGTCTTAGCCCATTGTCCTCAGAGCCTCAACTAACTACAAAACCGTAGTCACGTAACGATGACATTGTATCAGTCACCGCTGATATTGAAACAGTTACCAAAATTTCTATCATCGTCAACGGGTGCCACCTAAGACAGTCGTCTAAGCTGTTACATCAAAGTATTTCACATGCTGTTAAAGTCCCCGATGCGTTTAAAACACGGAATGCATCACCATCTACATCAAGGTAACTTGGTAAACTACATCAATATACTTATATTTGCTTTGCTACTATTGCAATGGACGATTTACTGTAAGGATAGAAGATATCACAAATGAAACGAAAGTGTGAAGTTTATGTTTATAGTTTACAGCTATTTTTAATTCAATAAACAAACAGTTATTTCCTGGCAGGGAACAGGACAATGACTTCCCTGATGCGCTTAAAACACGGACTGCATCACCATCTACATCAAGGTAACTTTTTATCCATTGTACTGTTAGTAAACTACATCAAGATACTTATATTTGCTTTGTTAATATTGCAATGCACGATAGACTGTAAGGATAGAAGATATCAACAATGAAACGAAAGAGTTAAGTTTATGTTTATAGTTTACAGCTATTTTTAATTCAATAGAAAACATTTATTTACTGGCAGGGAACAGGACAATGACATTCAAGACTGTTGTTATGGAACCTTCTCTGTACAAACTGCTGGCACTTTGCTGTAAAATTGAGGGGGAAAAGGTGAAAGTAATAAGTAAACAAAAATCACAAAGCTATGATAATTTTAATAGTAGATATGGTTTGCAAGTAATGAAGAAAAGTCATATCAAACGGTTACACCTATAACACGACACTACTATTTTGTTCTCATTAAACTACCTTAATATTATCAAAACAAAAAATTTGATTAGGCTCATCGGAGGACAAGTCTAACTAGAAAGGCTTTGATATGATTGTTACATTTTGTTCGAACCTTTACTTATGTACTTATGTAATGAAGCAATTCTGATTATCAGTTTCATCGTTTCCCCATTATTTAATTACAGCATCCTCATTGTCAAGCTACCAAAATTGGTAGAAACAACATTGTAAAGATCTACTGGTTGAACTTCAATTGTTTCTTCATCTAATGTTCTATAAGATTCTAAAATGATTAAAATATCGTATCGCACTTTTAAGTAAAAAATTAATTATATCGTACACCAGTGCTTATTCTGTCCTATCTTTTGTTGTTAAATATAAATCTTAAAATAGCGGTAATTTGCATTCAGTTTTTACTTCAGTGCCAAAGCACGGTCTCTCATACGCGTCCATTATGTTGTACCCTTCTCCAGGCAAGCAGTTATTTTTTAGCAAATTATTCAATTTCAATCTTAACTTAGCATGTTCACGTACAAATTCTAGTGAATCCAGTACCCACGGCACTGAGTTAAAAATGCTATCAATCTTCATATTCCCTCAAATAACCGTTGCAGGAATTTAGCATATAGTTGTTATTGTCGAATACTTACAGTTATTGTGGGAGCACTGGGCTGTATTCTGAAAGTCCTTGTAGATGTCGTCCACACAACCGCAAATTTTATTTAGATTTTTCAGAAAGCATTTCTTCTGACAGGAGATAACACTGTAAATATAGTTTTCACCTTGTACATGATCGAATTCCTTCCCGTCGGTGCATTCACCATGAGGGTATGGCAACCGTTTTAGTTCGACCTGTACAATGAGTGATTATACATAAAAAACATGGACTTAAAATATATAAATATATATATATATATATATATATATATATATATATATATATATATATATATATATATATATATATATATATATATATATATATATATATACGGGAGGCCCGTGGTTCGAATCCCGGTGGAGGCTGAAAGTTTTTTCACTGTTCTTGATTTTCCAACTCATTACGATTTTCATTTATATATATATATATATATATATATATATATATATATATATATATATATATATATATATATATATATATATTTATATATATATATGGTCTTTTGATCTGACTTGATCATCTTCACGGGGCTGCCCCAGGGTCGTCACGCCGAGGGAGAAGGTGTTCTCCGACGGTTAAGGCAGGGGGCCAAAAGTACGATGTTGTCCTTCCAACTATTGCAAATGGATAAATGAAGAAAACAATAAATACCATAACTTGAATGTCTGTTTTCAAACTATCTAAATGAATATGAAAATACGTTAATGTAACGCAAATACAATTATTGTAATACATAACATGCGCATGAATGCATTTATTACAGGAAACAAACTAGGGTCGAATGGGAGAGAGGAGGAGGGGGGGGGGGATTCCGTGTCTGCTTCTGATCAAGGGAGTTGTACTCATGGAAGGCTTATCTGGTTCTGGGTATTCAGCTTCTCCCTTCATGGAGAGTTAAACGGATCGACGCCCCTAGAGATAATGTATATTTGTTAGAAAATTATATCGTAACGCCCAGTTGCCTGTTGATAATAATAATAGTGCTAACCTGGCGAAGTCCAATTGAGGTCACAAAACCAGGAGCGAGAGATATACCGATGTCTTCAGGGAAGGGGAATGAATTCCTTGGGTGGATAGCCATTCTGACGCCCGATTCCTCCGTAAGTAAACCGACGTACTCGGGGTTTTCAATGAACAACGTCAAGTGTAATCCTATTCATTAGTTAAGGAGAAAATTACAACATGGTGAAGAAGAAATAACACAAACGTTAGATATCTTTCTGATTTAACTACTAACGCATTAGTGAGATATGTGTTATTATTTTGTTAAGGAACTTCAGCTGAAAATTACCGTCTCAAAAATTATGTCATTATAGAAATTGTAATTATTATAGAAAAACATATGGGAATAAGTCACCTGGCCCAACAAAAGAGGGTCATAGAAATATAGCATAAAGAATATATTTTTCTCCTCTTTTTTTTAGAATGTATAAGAAAAAGGTAAATCTTCAAATTAGGAACCGACGCCTGATTTGATACTCGACGCCACTCTCGTTGACCGAACACAAACACAAGCTAAATGGACTTCTGAGTCGTAGATTTCTTAGAGTATACTTGGTCTACTCTGAGTGCACCGGTAGAAGCTTTAACCAGGTACAACTTCTAACATTTGTAAGATATTTTAACTTCTAGATTTAGCCTACCACTTCTATATTATCCCGACTTACCGATATCACTGCAGCTACGAGTTAGGATATATCACCATCAAATAGTTGAAATTACAGAAAAAAAAGGTAAGTTTATTTACCAAGCTTTTCCCCAACTTTTGAAATTTTGCCACCGGCAATTCCAGAGGAGTTGAAGGTAAAACAGTTGCCATATTGTTTGTTTTGTGAAACGTCAAAATGGCTGTTGAATAAGAGAATGAAAAGAGTTTTACCTGTCACTTATGAAATAACTTACAATTTGTAAATTTGGTATACGAAGACATACGATTACCGTACTTAATATTTTGTGTAACTCATTTTCACTCTGCATTAAGATCAATTTTTTCCGGCAACATTTACATAGTAACAATATCAGGATAAATGAACTAATTTCTATAATTAATTTCTATAATTTCATATAAAACTAAGCATTTACACAATTAATCTTGCATACTAAAATAAATCAACTGAAATATTGTAAGTACGTTACGTTAGTTATTAAAGACACTTCAATAATAAATGTGGTAAAAATTTCACCCTTACGGAATATGTAGATATTATTCGTTACCCACGAGATGTCCCATCTAGCTGGACAAACGTACAAGCAACCGACATTAAAGAGCTATTGAGGCATTTGAAATCAAGCTTAAGGTTAAATATGTCCCTGATCTGTAAATAGGAGCTTATATCCTCCTACCCAATCAGGATATAAATTCAAGTAAAAAAAAAAAAGTCATCCCGTCAAAATTGATTCCATGTTTAATAATAAATTAGCATTCCCTTGCTTATATACAGGGACGTAGCTAAGGCCTGATGATTGGGGGTGTAGTGGCTGAAATTCCAACTGAGCACTCATTTTTCTGATTTTGATTAGATTTTATCTTGTTATCTAAACAATTTACTGATGAATGTCAACTTATAGGGCAAAGTTTTTCTTATGATGATAGCACTTTTAAGCTTTCGTAGATTAGCATTGAGTGTTTTATTGTATTCCATGGAGAAAATATGCATCCTATTTTTATACATAGCGAACAGGGTCAACCCACCCAATAGAACATTAGTACATAAATAAACCGAATTGAAGCTGGCGAAAGTTGTACAGTAGTTCCATTAGGCATTTGTTTTGTAGAGTATTCAAAATCGTACGAAGTTTGTACGGTGGAGTATAAGGATCGCGAAATACAATTTCTCAAACTGGCAAGGAAAACGTGGTAAATATGACTGATTAAAGGTCAATTTTAACCAAAATTGTTAGGTCATTCACAATCACAAGAATATATGAATAGGCCTAGGTAAATTAGAGTGCGACAGTCGGAAGTTCCGACTGTCGCACTCAAATTGTCCAACTATCGTCAGTTTTACCAAGATATACGAATTGCTACGAACGATGATGAGCTGTTAAAGCATCACTCATAGACATGGAGTACAATTATTGACTAGAAGAAACCCCAGTATAACATACCTGTGATTACACGGTCTACCATTGAAAGTACATTTTCGTATTAAATCTTCTGCTTGGTGCCCAAACTTTGTCAATTCTTCCTTGGTGGGTATCAAGTATCTCGTAATAGACAATATGTTATCCGGCCCCAGGTTTTCAGGTAATTCAGGCGCGTTAAACCAGTCAGGATAGGTTGAATAATAATAGGACGAGTCACCATAGTATTCTGAAATTTCGCCTGGAATTATTTAAAGAAATGTTTGAAATAATAAATGTGTAATTTTAATCTGTTTCAAAAAACAATATCTATATAATGACCAAATTATTATCAAAGACTCAAACTTACTTTGCACGACATCACCCTGTCGGCTTTCGTCCAAGAGTTTGTGTATTTATGACGATCTTATTATTTCCCCTTCTACCAAGTTACATTAACATGTTAAGCAACTGGAGGATTGAGTTATTATTTATTGGTATCCCAGGTTTATTCTGCCTCCATTCGGATCAGTAATGAGAAATTGGCAGTTAATTTCTTGCTGCAGTTGTGCAATTTTAAATGTATGCGTTAATACGTTACATTATGAAACCGCATGCTAACCCTCTTTCGGAGCATGACACGCAATTTACCCTTACATATCGATTATGAATATTTCTCTTCTCGAAACATAATAGGTATCTCAGTACTCACGCTTAATTCGGAACGCGGATTCCTCTTTGGTCGAGTCGCTGCTAGAAGAAGAAACGGAATCCCACAACCAATGATAGTCATCATCAGCTCCTGTAACTTTCCAAAAGTCATCCCGTTCGATGATTTGTTTCCATTTTTCATCTTTCTCCTAAGGAATCAAACAATATTCCTTTCAACGTGTAAGAACCCTTCGACTATCATCACTCGAACAAGACAAGAAATGCTTTCCTGTGGTACTTTTTTTGAAACTTTGACATTTCTACGACGAGGAAAAACAATGCTAAATGTATGTAAACTTTATTTGAACTTTACTAAGTCGATAGATTCAATCAAATACGTTGACTTCAACAATTATTGTTTTTATTTATTTTAATTGCCACGGTTTGACTTAGAATGCCGAGAACCAGGTCGGTGCCCCCCCCCCCCCCAAAAAAAAGAAAAATATGTCATCAATTTTCCTTGAGTATAAATGTGATGAAAGTAATTAAAAATACTTATAATCTTCAACCCATATTTTCATGGCTCCCTAATTGTCCAAGGGCATCGAGGTTTTGTAGACCACTTGACGCTCTCTCGTCAGACTCAAGTGGCTCAAGTGTGATAGAAATCGTCATAAAAAGAATCGATCAGTGACTTTCAATAGACGAGACTCAACTTACTACTACTACTAGTGACTTTCAACTAAACAATTTGCAGTCGAGTGGACCAGACTTTCATGCTAGGCCAGGGTTTACTGCCTCAACACCACCGCGGTTAAAGTTGAGAGTAACACACTCCTAACCAACGTTTCCATCGAACTATTTGGTGTGGATTTTGTTTCTGATTTAAAGCTCAGAAACGCCCTTAAGTGCATATTTAGGTGTTTATCTTCCATCCAAAATTAAGAAAAACTCGCCCGTTGTGGGAAGGTTACTGTTTATACTATAACCATTATTTCTGTATTTTTTCACTTTTCCAAATAGCTGTAGCTGTTTTTCATATCACAAACAAATTACTGTAAAGGTCTTTGATACCATATGACTTGAACATTGCTATTTTCTTATGTTCTTAGCTATTTTTTTTTTAATAGGGAAAACTGTTAAAGGATACAACAAATAAGAAAGTACAACCTTTTGATTTAGCTGACGTTTATAATAAGTTTGCTTATCACCATTACCTTATTACCTGTGTAACCATAACATGCTATACTTATAACATTCTAACTTTTCAGTATTAGTGTTTATTAAAAAGATTTTTTACTGGGTTACTTAGTTGTGTTGAGAAGTAAAGCCACAGAAATAAATTACTGAAAAGCCACAGAATCTGGCTCGCAAAGAAATTACTTACTTTACGGTGAATAGAGATCTAAAAGAAATTTAACGAGATTCCAGAATACTCTGGCATAATGAAACACAATTCAAAACGACGTCTTTTGGTTCGTAAGAGTCTCGTTTAGATTATTGTAACTTAACCTAGTACACGTCAATTATCGCGATTGAAACAATATCAAAGGAATCACTGAATAATATGTTATCCTCCTAGGTCTGAAAACTGTTGTGTCACTATATGTTTAAACTGCTTCAAGGCGCGACAACCACGTATGGAATATATTTATGTTTACTCTTTTCAGTTGCTGCAAGTCCCATAAAGCTACATTGCAGTTATTCCCAAGATCTACGGTGTCCCTGATAGGTCTGTTTCTAAAATTGTACTACAAACAGCAAGCTCTTCATTTGTAACATGATATAAATTAACCCTAGGGCTTCAGGAAAAAAGTGGTATTTAGATGCAGTGTTGCCTTCTCGACCCGTATTCCGCATGTACTGTTAGAAAAATAAATGTCATATTTTTACGATAGAATACCGGCAGCCAGGACGCCTGCGCTATGACGTAACTGTTTTTTTTTAGAACGAATAGGGAATGTTAATGAACGGTTTTTATGATACTTTCACTTGTTATTTACAGTAAAGGGCTATAAACTTTAAGTAACAATGAGTGCACAATCTAAATAATGTTTCCCGTTATCTATCTATTATTAATTTGCGGTAGTTTTAACAGTGTAGCGGAGCTTATTTTTCAAGTTCTAAATTTCACTTGTGATTTGCCATTTTGGAGCATTCTGCTAATTAATATTAATGTTAGTATGTGGATTCTGAACATAACTTTATAAGTGATGCACTAAAATAGTAGACTCTTTCAACGTTCCAAAGAGATATTTTAGGCAACCGAAGCTTTATCAGATCTTAATATTCACTGGAATCAGTACGATCCAGAAGACTACTTGTAAATGTCATTAATTCAATTTCTGCGCGTGATTCATTTTTGGTTTGTCAGCTCAACGGGATCACCCTGAGCTAGCAGAACTCGACATGCTACTGTCGTTAGTTTAATACTTCTGACTATACTGTATGCTAGCTAGAATAAAGTTTTTCTGAAGAAAATAAACTTCATTTATTCGTTTCATGCAGCCTACTAGTCTTTGCCAAAATTCCCAAATTGATGCATTCAGTATACACGGTGTCGTTGGTGGAAACAATATCCAGAAATAGTGATATACTTTACTCAACGGAGTAGATTACACGTATACGCGAATATGATCTCATAGTTGTTCAGATGCATAGGAACATGAATGTAAACATAAGAGTGAGTTTTAGACCAATAAGTAACCTCTTTGTAGAAATTTGTAACAACGGGCCCATTTTGTTGGCAAGATTACCACTTAATTTTGCGAACAGCGGATTTTCTTGTTAGAATAACTTGAAGGTTCTACACAACATCCTATCATCTTTTAACATTAAAGGTTTCATATTGCGTTGGTTTTTGGACTTAAATTTTTCTTTTTTTAATTTGAGAACACAGTGCGTAATGATCAAAATATAGTTTGTTTCACTTTAACCTCTGACCAGTAATGTAAGCCGCCACATGATGCCGATTAAGTAATGTGCTTTTAGTTTCTAGACTTACACCCATGAACTTTGGACACCTGTTTAGCTATTGTCATACCCTGTTATTACCCCCCCCCCCTTCCCTCCTCCCTCGCACACAAACACACCCACCCACATCCATCAACACACGACGCCTGCAAACCAACCAAAGTTCAGTTCCACACGTAAATATCATATTTGAACAAGATGGTCGTTCAGATTCAAAACGTCAAGACCACTACATCCCGTAAAGGGGTTGAAATAATGGTAGGACGTTTATGGGGGACCACTGTTTTGGGCATGATCTTCTAAATAAAAAACATTTCATCCGATAATCTTTGTAGAGACTGATAGATATTTGGGGGACTTAGCATATCCCCTCCTCCCCGCCCGTGGCTATTCCACTGGTCGGAATTTGCATTTACTTCTAGCATGTGCTGATCACATCAGTATGGACAGCAGAGTTTCACATTCCGATGCTTTGCTAAAGCGTGTCTCCACCTATTCTTCAATTTCATTTTCGTAAAATGCTCGACGATAGAAAGCAAACATGTGTATGTATCTAAATCAATCTAAATGTATTAAATTAAATACTCAATATCTCGCCCCCTCCTCCATGCCCGTGGCTACGCCACTGGTAAGTATGTGTATTTACTCCTAGCATGAAGAGCAACGCATGTGCTTATCACATCAGTATGGCAAGCAGAGTTTCACATTACGATGTCTTGCTAAAGCGTATCTCCACTTATTCTTTTCTTTACTTTCATTTTCGGAAATTACTCGACGATAGAAAGCAAAACATGTATTTGTATCTAGAAATCATAAGTGCTAAAATGAATTTCCTTGTGAGCGGTCCCGGTTGGAAAGACCTCACGAGGGCCTCACGAAATAACAAAATACCAAGCGGGGGTTCAGAAGGGAGCTTTTAAACCATTCTTTGGTAAGGGGTTTGAGATTTATGAATTATTCATGAAATATTACTCACTCTTATGACGTAGCTGACCAGGGGCGTATCCAGGATTTTCTGACCCGGGGGGCGCGGATTACCATCTAATTGGAGCGCCACCATCGGTTGGCGCGCAGCGTACAATAAAATTTCTGGTTTTGATACCCCCCAGATCACCGGAAATGGCACTTCTCGGGATTGAAATGACTAATAAGATGTACACGTTTTCCTGAGAACCAAGAATTTTTCCCAATAGTTTTTTTTTTCATCCATAACCTTTTTGAAGATTGTCACCAGTCACACATCATGGTCGACCTCATCGCATCTCCTGTGGATCATTGCTTTTTGTAGGTGACTCTACGTCGCCACCCACAATACCCGTAAGCCCCACTTTTCAAGGTTTAAGCCCATTATTTGTTCAGAATTTGAAAATTCACAATTCTCGTGAAAAAAATTCACTTCAAAACATACCCATAATGTTGCACAAAATTTCATCTATGGACAACCAATATAGAAAAACCTCCTTCAACCCCTATCAGACCGGTCAAAATTGCACGAGTAGAGGGAAGTATGATGAAGAATGGTGGTCAGGGAATTTCGAAAATTCAAACAATTTAAGTTAATTTATTGGTGTACAAAGATTAAAACCTCTTATATAACGGCTACTATAAAACTTCGTTGAAGGAAATACCAGATATTTCCGAAACCGAACACTACACACATCTACAGTTTGGAGGCTGTTCATCCCGGAACGCGATTTCCATGCTCACTGATATGATGTGATATCTACTGTTTGCGAATAATCGAAATAAGACTGAAATAAGTAACTATTATCTGTTATTTTGCAATGCTCCACCAGTGGCGTAACGATGAGCCTGGGGGAGGGCTCCTGGACCAAAGGGGCCCCCTATTAGGAGGTCCAAGCAAGGGAGTCCGCAGAAATGTTAACAAGGGTAGGGGGCTCAGTAGGTCATATAGGTGTAACGCACCACTTGAGACTATCTAAGCGGAGCGCCACCATTGGTTGGCGCGCAGCGAACGAGTATTTTTTGGCCAAAAAATACTCCTAGATCGTTCCCGTTCAAGTTGCATTTACACATCGCTTATTTTGAGATATCATGTCTTAGGATTTTGAGTAGTGCATTATGGGTCCGTATGCAATGAACATATCTAGAATGCTTAACTATTTTTTTAATTTTTGATTTTCCAGGAGGGGGCTGGCAAGTGCCCCCCCCCCCTGCTGTATGGAGTATAATGGAGACTACTTTACAAATATAGTAATCAAACCTAAGCATAGGCCTAATTTCGGCTGAAACTTTGTCTCCATCTAAGCTTAATTTCATGTTCTTTTTTACTTACCAGATACACCGAAGGCATCTTTATTCTTACCTTTTATTATTATAATATATGAAAGCCCTGCCTTCTTTTTCAAATGAACGCAGTTTCAAGTCTGTTGGGTGTTGGGTTATTGTTTTAGAATTTTTCAAAAAATTATGTGTCCCGATGTTTTACTCAGTACAACATTGGCTGGAATTGGATTTTAAATTATATACTTTGTTTTCATTATAATAATAAATAACACGACTAGCTCGATACAAACATTTATACCCAATGAGCCCATGATCATGATGTCCGTATTTCGAATCACGTGAAAATATGTTTATTGTCTTGTTCAGTCTTGCATGAGTTTTTCTTTCCCAGTAAAACGGGCCCTCCCTATCCAAAGAGTTACACTGTTTCTGTGCATCAGAATAGCGGGGGCCCCCTTTTGATCGGGGCCACCGGCTCAGCATGGTCCGAGCCCATAGCCCCAAATTCTTTTCATTTCGAAAGAAGCACAGTTTCAAGTTCATTACACACTGAAGGCTTCGATTTTCTATCTGCCTTCAGTTTAGGGACGATCTTGGGATTTTCATCTCTGGATATCGCTAGATATTGCTAGATATCCATAGAGTACAGTGCTCTTGGGATTTCTTGGCTTTTATTCTATTTTTTCTCTCTTTCTTCTTTTTCTTTTCCCTTCCTTCCTTTCCTTCTTCCTCTTCCCCCTCTTTTTTTCCCTTTTTTCTTCTCTTTTTTTTTTCTCTCCTCTTTTTCTTACCCGGGGGGCGCGCACCCCCAACGCCCCCCCCCCTGGATACGCGCCTGCTGACTGTATGTCTTCCTCATAAGAATAGTTAAATAATGCCTGCTATAGTTTCACTTGGAGACATGAACTTCTGTGTTCGTGGCAAACCTTAAGTGGTATCATTATTTTGAGAGAGAGAGAGAGAGTATTGGCGTATCCAGGATTTGTAACAGATGGAGCGTCATTGGATGGTCTTCGTGGGGAGGGTCTAAGTATAGAGGGGGATCCCCCGCCACTTTTGCAAAGTTTTCTTCTTTTGGGAAGGGGTTTAAATTTCTTATATAGTGTATTAAGAATGAGTTAAATTTGCCATGATACAAAAGCAAAATTAATATAATAATGATTATTTCAGTACCCCTAGGGGATTTTGTATACATGTTGAGACATTTTCATCCTCAAATTATCCGGGGGGGGGGGGGCTTGATCCCAAGTCAAGTAATTGGGGCTCAGCCCCCAAGACCACCACACCGCTAACTAAGCCTGTGGAAAATCAAGGACGATGCTCGATCATGTACTACAGTATATGAACTACGTCACTAAGTGGCTACGTTAGTGCTGAAATCTTTACAAGGCACGAACGTGTTCACGGGAAAAAAACACGCGTTTAAATCGCCGTTTTCGGTCTGTAATTGCGACGTTAATTCCGAGTTCCATGCCTGTTTCCGTTACGTTTCCATTCCTGAAACTAGTGATTAAGGTTAGCTTACGATCCAACTTAAACGCGTGAGTTTTCCGCGTTCGCGATGACTTATTTACCGAGTACGCGGTGACCGTAAACGCCAAGTGTCATCCAAATACGGTGAAGCTTACTTAATCGTGCGGTTTCAGGGAAGGGTAATCTTTACGTTTCCGGTCACAATTACAACAGATTCGCTACCTTAAACATGACCGTTAATCTGGAGTTTACGTTTGAATCCAGCAGTAAACTTCTCGCATTGATCATCGTAAACGCCATGATTACACCAATATATACGGAGAAACGTGGTCATCGTAAACACATTACTTACGACCAATACAGGGGCTGGGCTTATTCGCCACGTTTAGGGAGTCTTAATCGGGTTGATACGGCTGAGAAATACACGGACCACCTCTATCAAATATTACATTTGATTTAAAGAAAATTAAAAATAATAAACATAAAATCACACTCGTTTGATTTTCCACTTTTTTATTTATATATTTGCACTTCACATCGCATCGTAAACGTTTATTTGTTATATTTACACTTATACAAAAACTATGTAAATGAACGAAAGACCACTTCTGATGTGTAAATACATCTAAATGCAACTCAATATTGCTTTACATTATGGTGTTGAATATTTAGCTTTTTGAATACAAAGTTTAAACCTCGAGAAGCCATATTCCTTTTCAAATTTCAAAACATGCATTATTGTCCGCAGAATGTATTTTGATGCCCAAATATTACTTTACTTACATTGTGGCAATTATATACACATGCAACGATTTTAATGCCAGGTGAAAGAAGGAAAAAACAAGTAAATATGGAATGTTTCTATTTTTAGTTACTAGTTTGCAAATAAAAACCTCTGAAAACCAGCTACCCACTTGAAGTAACTTAACATATCAGCAGTTAAATTGAACCAAACAAATTTATGTTTAAAATTCGGTGTGTTTATCCTCAGATGATATAAACGCCTATAGGCACTTCTTCCATGATGGTTATCGGCCCCTCGACCCCCCCCCCCCCACCCAGGCCCGGAAACGGTACCAGCCTCTTTTATGTGGAACGAACTTGACACAGAACATCACTTCCTGCCTCATTTCGTTTAGCACGCTTAATATTTTGTTGCTGCTTTAAGTTTTATTGTAATTAACATATATTTTGATATAAAATTCAATGATAGCCCAAACAAGATCTCTAAATTCTTTACCCTGAAAGTCTGGAATTAACCATGCATGAATAATGAAAGACAATCGTACAAGTACAACAACATTTCGACGACAAGTTATAAGGCCTATGCTCTATGTCTTATTTAAAATATGATTTACTAAATGATTCATTAACAATTAATAGAATCATGCTTTTTTCTTGGCTTTTGTTTCCTGAAAATATTTGAAGGATAACTTAATCCTTAACATTTAATCCCTTGATGGAATATATTAGCTGTGAAGGGAAATTTAAAAAAAGGCTTCCATTAAAGCAAAAGACTTACAAGAAAATAATAATTAATCTGACATCTATTATTATGGGCATATTCTTTCTTCCTTGTTGCATTTATCTCAGACAGGATTTCGTTTTAAAGGTATCATGTAATTATATTACACCAAATGTTAAATTAGAGAAAACTCTTCTTTATTATACAAAATCGTCAACTGCAACTTGTTTGTATCCGAAACAACGGCGTTTGCTGTTTGTTCCTGGTGCCTCATTAATCAACAAACGCTCAGGACAGGATTATCCACGTGCAACAGGGGCACGAGTTTAAACGTTGGGTAAAAAATTCAAAGAAATATTGTTATAACGTTACATTATTCTACGTTGTATATGGTACAAAAAGTTCAAAGAAGTCAAACGAAATGGACTTCGATATGCAGTCTTTACACTGTTGATCCATGACTGTTTTTATGTGATGTTTTAATGTACGTATCATAACCACCGTGGGCAAATAGATATCTTTTGTGAGATATACATCCGGCGTTATCCGGTACCAATGTATCTCTATGGGGGCTCCAATAAACTGTTTGCCACGGGCCTCCCACAAGCTTAATCCGGCACATCAAACAATGACCATTTTCACCATTTGGAGAGGGGGGGGGGTCATACCTTCATTATTATTGTTCAGCCTAATTAACAGCCCAAGTTGGGGCGTCAGTCGATACGCATTTTAAAGATACGTCTCCTTTCCTAACGGCGGGTATCCTTTTTTTCTGGACTTTTCGCTAAGGAGAACGTCCTTATAGAATGAGTCCAGCCTAATTTTGTTCAGTCTTTCCGACTCCCAAGTGAACTCCTGCACTACGGTACCCTAGCTCGTTCGCCCTCCATGTCAGATTCCTCGGATGACATATAATCAGTTGACATCACTGTACAGTCTGTCTTTTCTCTCCTCTGACCAGTCTATGTTCTTCACTGCGCTCAATCTACACCGAAGTTTCTGTAAACAAAGACACAAGAATAATATATGAATTAGACATATATTAAGATCAGTTGGCATAGTTTACTTTTGTTGAAAAATATACTAGCTCCAACTCTCAATATCTCCAGTCCCCCAGTGAAAAATGTGGAGGGGCGGAAGTATCATCCCCCCCCCCCCCCGCTTCGCAAGTCAGAAAACCCCTTTTTCCTTTCCAAATGAGAAAAAAATCTCATTTGGAGCACCAAATTGCATCTAAGGCCAGGTGAAAATACAAAATTAAGTTTACAAAATGGAGTGGGTATTGAAATGTGCTTTATTGCACCAAATTGCATCTGAGGCCACCTGGAAAAACTTCCCTTAGACCCCTCCCCCGGGCCGGCCATCAGTCTTCAGCCCCCCCCCCACTCAAATGTACCTTCCTACGCCACTGTATGTTTCAACGGTTTACAAAGCACATTTGTTTATGGGTTGGGGGGAGGTAGGGGGCACGTGGTTGGGTGACGTTCACCATCACAAGGTTAGAACGTGAATGTATCAATAACAGTATACCCTGGCAAATTGTGCATGAAACATTTTACAGATATCTAAAAGGAGGTTATTGTATTATTTCTCTCACTGTCATATTTAAACTCTTTTAATTTATCGTTTTTAAAGGAACGAATGCCTGTACAGGTCTAGGGTTTATATAACGGTGACTTTTAGTGATTGAAAAGTTACATTGATAAGTCTTGGCCTAGTGTTACGTACCGAACAATCCAGTGGCACAGAGAACTTCGTTTTCGTTTTTTTCGAAAGAAGTTGTTCCTTCTCAGCCAGTAGTGCTCGGAGTGCCCTTAATTCTTCCTTCAAATGTTTGCACCAAGCTTTCTGTCACAACATGTGCATACTGCCGCGGTAGTTCCAACTGTCGCTGCTTCTAAATGTTTTTTTTTTTTCTTTTTCCAATACACGTATGACATTTTCCTGCGGAACATCATTAAAAACCAGCGACGGATCGAATTGAAAGTGTACTTGTATAAACTGGCAACCTTGCTTCCACGGAGCTTTCTGTTACTTCTGCAATAAACCACGGAAGCCAGAATCGTCCATTTTGAATGCTCTTTGCAATGTAGAACTCGATTGAGGATCAAGTGCGGTGTGAATCAAACCAACGTGTTGCTACTAGTGATACCGCCTTTTACTGATTTCAAATTCCCCGCTTTCTAGTAAGCCCAGGCTGTGACGTAATTAACTATACTGAATACGTTATTGTTACTAACCAACTGGCGTAGCCAACCAGTGAACTGCAAAGTGACAGACAGTAAACTTTATCATTGTGATGTGACCGGAAATTTCACTTGCTTATCTGGAAATGATATTTATAGTAAGTAAGCAGTATACTTCTCTGTTTCGTACATATATTGCGGTGGGTATTTGTGCGTTCATCGCTTTACGTGCATGATATAGGCCTTGAGTATACTTCTTCGAATATCACTTGAGGGCATATTGAGAGAAATCGGCAGAGCAAAAAACGGACTGCTGAAATCTATCTCGACTAATCTATGAAAAAGGATATGGACAATGGGAATCGTAAGAGGAGCATTTGAAACGGGGGGAGGGGGAAGGGGGAAGGGGGGCATGGGGGTAGGAGGTTGGAAAAAGTTTCGCACAAAATTTAAGCAAAAATTACTTAAATCTCAAATATGGATTTGCGCCGCTATGACCGACAAAGTTAAGTTAAAGTTTTTGAAGCCTGACATTGAGTACCGATTGTTCGATATCCCAGTTCCGAGGCTTGTGCCCCCCCCCCCCCCCACCCACCACTGTCCCCGTTTTTAAATAAATCCTCTAAATAGCTATTCTGGACCCGACCATTTCTAAAGCCGCAAAAACGGCATCACAAAGGAACCGGCTAATTATATTTTAATTTCTATTTCAGGACTAAACTCGGAGGGGGTACATATAGTTGGATAGAAGGAGACATCCACAAATATCCAAAATATGACTCATCTGTAATATTAGATGAATTCTACGACCATTCTGGATCAGTTTAGGGGCAAATGTTGTATCCATGAGATGTCAATGTGTTACTCGATCACCTAACTTTCCAATTAAAATTAACGGATAACGATTCTTTGCATTAACAGTTAAGTTTACCACACATGGGGAACCTGACGAGGGGGGGGCGAGTGGGTGGGGTGCACCACATGGTTGCATCGGGTCCCCAATATAGTGTTAAAGGAGGTCTAATTAAAGTACCCTAATTATTGTAAATGCTCATTTAAACGTCGCGGGTTCTCGGAAGCTAACTTGGCGCAAACAGCAAAGGGAAAACTCGATTGGATTTCAAGTGAAAAAAATTGTGCGATGCTATGTACTCAGTGTGAATCCTCCAAGCCATAGTTTTTTTTTGTCTTGTCTTCGAAAAGTATTCAACGCAAAGCGATTCTTTTCACATATCAGTTCATGGAAACTGCAATTATTATATTATCATTACGTTCTACTAGTTCATAAATTTGTTAGTACAATCATGGAGGTAAAAACCTCCACGGTACAATGTCCTTTCTACGCTTCTGTAGCTCCGTAGTTAGCATCCAACATTGATATTTCCGAATTCTACGGTCCAGCAACAATAGGCAGTTAAATTCAAATATGTATGGAAGCCGTGAACTGCCGCTGCTAAAACTTGTTGACGATCTCGTGAACTTATGTTAAAGTCGGAGGAAACTGAATATAGCAGTTTGTCGATCATTTAACCATGCTTTGACTCAGTGATCATATAGTAGCTGGAATCTTACAATAAACAATCAAACAATGTGAAGCGTGTCACAGTGACAATAGCATTTGATATTTACATGTTATTCAGTATATCACACCTTTTTGACAGTAATCACAAACACATTCTTGCTATATTTTTCAGAGACCCACATCAACTACAAATTTAATACGAGTTATCATTTTAAAAGGTTTGAAAGTCTGACACTCTTCAAAATGCGGCAGTATTTAATTTTTAATTTTATTCAGTTCCATGTCAACAGCGTAATGATATAGCTACATTCCATTTTTGACATTCAACATATTAAACATCACTTGTGTGTTTAACGTTACTTGATCTAGATGTAGTTTGCAATAATTTTCAGGAAAATTCGTTTCATATATATAACTATTGGAGAATAAAACCATTACCTTGATCCGGCACATGCACATGGATTTCGCTGTGTGTACCACGTATCACGTGTGGGCGCTCTATTTTTGCCTTTATTACGGCACTTATGTATGTTTATTTACTATATATATATATATATATATATATATATATATATATATATTCCTATATTTATTCCTATATATTCCTATATATTCCTATTCCTTTCCTATATATATATATATATATATATATATATATATATATATATATATATATATATATATATATATATGGGCCTCCCGCTCTGTACGCGGACACCCTAATCACTATAGGCTATGTATGTATATGTGATCTTCCCGCAAGCAGGAACTCGCGAAAGAAGCCATGGAGGCTTATAGACTCGCAAGCTGACCGAAGCCAATCTCTCGGCACACATCCATTTAACGTCCATGTCGGGAAGTTGTTATTGAACAACACCCTTGCCAGACGACACACCTTGCTGTCGGCGGGGAATCGAACCGGGGATCTCATGACTGGGAGACGGCTATGTACGCTGATTGTATGTCCAGAGGTTCGAAACCGGTAAGGAAGGTCTATATGTTTGGGACTTGCTATTCTGTTTATTTAAGACTTGCATGTGTCTAAAGCATGAATGTATTACGGTACCCTCACAGGATAATACTTCCGTGTCTCAGGTATGCATTTCTTTAATGGAATTATATAACGGACACAGGACAATCTTAGCTATTATATATTCGCATATAGGTGCGTGATTTTTACAAACACCACACGTGAATATGACAATTTTTGCATAATGCTTTTTTTCTCAAGCGATATAAATCATTTTCGACATATGTGCAAACAACGGAACATTCAGTTTACATATAGGATGCAACTGAGGAAGATTTTATCAGAAATTACTATCAAGTTCTGTCCATGAATCGATAATGAGTGAAGAGGACGTAAAAAGAAGGGGTGGGGCGAGCATTGGAAGAATACTCGTGATTGTGGACTAGAGATTGGAATTTGTGAATACTCAAGTAAACCTATATATATATAAACCTTGAAAGTTCAATAATCTTTCAAACTACTACATTTTTTAAATGTTATAATAGTAATAATAATCAGCAGTTATTTTCACGACGCTTAAGCGACCACAAATGTGGGAGAAACCCGCATTGCTTCCAAACGCCACCGCCTTTATCCGCCACTCTGCCATAGCACCGGTATATATGTGTTGGATTTGCGATTTGCGATTTACTTGTCATACTTTGCCAAGCTTGGGTAGAATTTCTATATAAGCGTGGGTACAAGTCTTCGTCGCACCATGGAGCTATAAACAGAGCTCCACGGTCGCACGTAGTATTAATTAGTACTATAAAGTCCCGTAAAAACTTAACAGTAATGAACGTCGTTTACGTACACAGGGACGTAGCTAAGGCATGATGATTGAGAGGGGGGTGGGGGGGGGGAGATGTAGTGGCTGAAATTCCAACTGGATGGGTTTTGGAGCCAGAAAATTCCGACTGCTGCCTTGTAACCCGCCCCCCCCCCCCCACACCCTACTCGTCAACGATACGGTCAGTGTCAGTCAGACACCCCATCTTTCGCGACTGCACTTTTGTTCCGAACTTTTTTCGGTACATTTGTACCACTGGCCCTCACTTCACAAATTTATTAATCACTCTGGTTAGCGAGTAAGCAATGAGTATAAGTTATCTGCTTTATAGGCTACATAGACTACCAACTAAAAAAGCTATGTTAATGTAACAAAGGGGAAAACTTTTCTTTTTCAACAAATTATATTCGACGACATAGTGAACTACCCCAAAATACAGTGCTTTTTCCTAGATGGCTTAATATTATTTTCTTGAGGGGGGGGGGGGGGGGCTATTTATCACTCACATGAAAAAAAATTAAATTGTTCACTTCATTCCAACTGAGCATTTAGAATGAAGTGAACAGTTAAACATTTTGCAGAAAAATGTTGAGTTGACGAGATACGATAAGTTGCCAATTAAAAAATTTGCAGAAAATTGTTCAATTGCTCAATTGGGATGAAGTGAACAATTGAACAATTTGCAGCAAAATGTCCAATACACGAGATATGATAAGTTGTCAATTAAACATTTTTCAAAAATTGTTCAATTGCTCAGTTTAAGCGACTAAGCGATCCAATATTTTTCTGTTTTTTTTTTTTGGATAAGATTTTATCTTGTTATTTTAACAATTGACTGAAAAATTTCACCTTATGGGCAAAGTTTTTCTTATGTTGATGGCACTTTTAAGCTTCCGTAGAATAGCATTGAGCGTTTTAATTGTATACGTTGTACAGTAGTTTTATTAGGCATTTTTTTTGAGTATTCAAAATCATACGAAGTTTTGTATGGTGGAGTATAAGAATCGCGAGATACAATTTCTTAATATGACAAGGAAAACGTGGTAATTATGACTGATTAAAGGTCAAGTTTGACCGAAAATTGTAGGTCACTCACAAATAACAAGAATCTATGAAAATTAGAGTGCGACAGTCGGAAAAATTAGAGTGCGACAGTCGGAAATTCCGTACTCATAAGCGTACATATACAATTTTAATCTAAAGCTGATGGGTACAGTTTCTTCCTCGTTATGATCCCCCACTATAATTTTCAGTTGATATATGTAATCAACATATTATGTTAAATTAAAAATAAGTATAGGTATCATCAAACTATATATAAAATTGATCGCAGAGTCAATCAGGTGTAATAGATTTAGGGAGGGGGAAATTGATTGTGGGGTGAGGGGCTTCGAGTTCAAATACGTGTACTCCTCAAAAAATAGTATGTAATGGCCCCAAATTACGGCATGCTGTAATTGCTGGAAGTTTTCAAAAAAGTCTTTTCCTGAAGGTGTTCACTCTCCATATTGTTCGCTGACATTATAAACACACACAACAAGATGACTAAATTTCCCAGTTAGGTAAATTTCCTCCAAGGTGGTAATAAAACAGTTTAAGAATTTTAACATAAGGTGACCATATTTTAATATGTAGCATATATGGGACCAATAAATCATACTTAGTATGATAGTAATATATACTAGTGTAGAATTGTACCTAAAGGGTCTACTCGTTTGTATTGAGTTTTAACGTGTAGTTGCATATAACAAGGTTTGAACCTGACTGGAGACCAAAACTTCCCCGTATGCAACACCTTCGAAAAATTAATGAAGAGGCCCGGGGGGGGGGGGCGGGGGTCGGAAAGAGGATTCAAGAAAGTATGTAATATATAGGCTTCTTAAATAGTGCAGTTCCTAAAGGGTCTACTCGTTTGTATTGGGTTTTAATGCTTTCTAAATCGCTTAATTTTCGAACAGTTTCTGTGAAGACTACTATATTTCAGTCATACTTTCCCAAGCGTGGGCACAATTCTCCTAAGCGTGGGCACAATAAAGTTACTGTCACACATGCATGTTAACCAATATGTATATGTGTATATATGTATATGTGTCGGGGGGGGGGGGGTCGGGGTCGGAAAGAGGATTCAAGAAAGTATGTAATATATAGGCTTCTTAAATAGTGCAGTTCCTAAAGGGTCTACTCGTTTGTATTGGGTTTAAATGCCTTCTAAATCGCTTAATTTTTTAATAGTTTCTGTGAAGACTACTATATTTCAGTCATACTTTCCCAAGCGTGGGCACAATTCTCCTAAGCGTGGGCACAATAAAGTTACTGCCACACATGCATGTTAACCAATATGTATATGTGTATATATGTATATGTGTCGGGGGGGGGGGCGGGGTCGGGGTCGGAAAGAGGATTCAAGAAAGTATGTAATATATAGGCTTCTTATAGTGCAGTTCCTAAAGGGTCTACTCGTTTGTATTGGGTTTTAATGCCTTCTAAATTGCTTAATTTTTGAACAGTTTCTGTGAAGACTACTATATTTCAGTCATACTTTCCCAAGCGTGGGCACAATTCTCCTAAGCGTGGGCACAATAAAGTTACTGTCACACATAGATGTCAACCAATATGTATAAGTGTAGTGTATGCGGCTGCGTACAGTATACATATGTTGTCTATGTTTATATGTTAATCGTACATATGTCTGTATCTGTGACTGTATCTGTGGACTGTATTGCTAGGAGTGTTCAAAAAAATACTCCCTTGGAGGTCTTCGCTCTCCAAATTGTTCTCAGACAATCTTAATGAACACAAAAGATGACTGAATGTCCAGTGAGGTATTTTTTTTCCAACGAGGTAATATAAACCGTTTAAGAATATTGACCAGGGGTGACCATTTTTGAATATATGGCATATATGGGCCAATACAGCATACTTTAATCCTTCTATACCTATATTAGTTGCATATATCAAGTTTGAACCTAACTGGACACCCAAACTTCTCCCGTAGCAATGTAATTACCTTCGAAAATTAAACGGGTGAGGGGGGGGGGGGGGTCGGAGTGTTTGAAAGAGAATATAAGAAAGTATATGATGTATAGGCTTTTGTCTCACTTGCATTTTTCTCATAGGGCCTTCTCGTTTGTACATGGTGTAATGCCTTCCAAATTGTTAAATTTTAGAACAGTTTTTTATGACAACTAGCCTAATATATTTCAATCATACTTTCCCAAGCGTGGGCACAATTGCCTAAGTGTGGGCACAATACGGATAATATGTATATATGTGTGTGTATAGTGTACGCGGCTGCGTGCAGTATACGTTGTCTATGTTTATTTTAATTTTAATGTTATTATGTTTTTGTTAATTTTAGCCGGTAAGCAATAGGCCCTACCTACAAGTTGTTTTTCATTCTATATATTAATCTTCGTGGCATTATTCCACTAATTTTGAGGTGAATGTTTGTAAAACGTTTCCATGTTTGAATTCAGAGTTCAATAACATTATTTACAATAGAAAATTTACAATAGAAATGAACGTGGAACACATTTCTGGCGTCAACATGTGTCATTTATTTTACATTTGCTTTCTATCGCTGCAACAGAAACATTTGCAGCAATGAATAAGAGAGGAAAGGGAGAGCAAAATCGTTATTAAGTTGTCGCATTCCTGCAGTAAAGAGTGCACCGTCTTAACTACAAATCTATAAATATATACTTTGTACCTCGTAAAACGTGTTTGGTAAAGTATGTTCTTTACTTTGAATCTTTTACTTGCAATTGTTTAGATTTTACACCCCAATACAAAACCAGTATATCCCGCTCCAAAGGTTTGCTGTTTTGGCCCCTAATATGCCAGGTATTCAAATATGGTCACCTTTGATAAAAAAAAAACAAATATTGTATTTGTATTACCACCCTTGAGGAAATGAACATTCAGTCATTTTATGTGGTTAATCAGTGGCGTATCCAGGATTTTCTGACCCGGGGGGCGCGAATTACTATCTAAGCGGAGCGCCACCATCGGTTGGCGCGCAGCGATTTCTGGTTTTGATACACCCAGATCACCGGAAATGGCACTTCTCGAGCTTGAAACTGACCAACCAGATGTACACTTTTGCCTGAAAACCAAGTATTTCCAAATGGTTTTTTTTTTCCATCCATAACCTTTTTGAAGATTGTCATCAGTCACTCATCATGTTCGACCTCATCACATCTCCCGCGGATCATTGCTTTTGTAGGTGGTTCTAAGTCGCGGCCCACTATACCCGTCAGCTCCACTTTTCAAGGTTTTAAGCCCATTATTTGTTCAGAATTTGAAAATTCACGATAAATTCACTTCAAAACATACCCATAATGCAATGTTGCACAAAATTTCATCTATGGACAATCAATACAGAAAAAACTCCTTCAACCCCAAACAGACTAGTCAAATTTGCACGAGTAGAGGGAAGTATGATGAAGAATGTTGGTCAGGGAATTTTCGAAAATTCCGACACAGTTAATTTATTGGTGAACAAATAATAAAACCTCTTTAAGGAAATAGATATTTTCGAAACCGAACACTACACACATCGACAGTTTGAACATGGGCGCAGATCAGTCTTAGATAATGGTGGGAACGCGAGTCTGTTCTCTGACACTATCTAAGCGGAGCGCGACCATGGGTTCGCGCGTTGCGTACGATTTTTTTGGGTCAAATATAGCCTCCCAGATCGCCGGAAATAACACTTCCCAGACCTAATGATGCTCCCAAACCTCCTTAAGTTTGAGATTTCATGGTTTAGAATTTTAGTTTGGGGAAATAAATGCATGGGCGTCTGCAGAAAAAAAATCAGGGAAAAATAATCCAAGTAGACTTTTGTATACGATGGGTCTGGCGTCCTCTCCCAGAAAACAATTATAGACTGCCGCAAATGCGATTTCCGTCCTATATTTAACAACTGTGGATAAATATAATAAAATGAGAACTGTTGCATGTGATTTGCACAATGCTGGATCAAACTTCGCCAAAGTTCAATAAAGGGGAACTTGAAATGCAGCTATTGATCAAGACAAATTGGTGGGGATACAGTATATCATGTCCCCACTACTGAAAAGGTTAGTGGGGACGCGTCCCGCTGTCCCCACCAGGATCTGCGCCCATGGTTTGGAGGCTGTTCATTCTGGAACGCCATTTTCATGCTCACTGATATGGAGTGATATCTGCTGTTTGCTTTACAAATTCGAATCATTCGAATATTGTTAGATGCATGTCCATTCAGTACAGTGTCCTTGGGATTTCTTGGGATTTTACGGGGCCTGATCTTAGGAAATCGGGAGTGGTCACACTCCATTTAGGTAAGTGCATGACCTCAAGACGTCACTTATACACAACCCGATCACTAGTCTTGTTATCGATGAAGTGGTGTGTTGCCGGATTTTGTCAAGGTCTTGGTACTATACGGGCGAAGGTCGAGAGGGGTGGGGCGTAGGGGTTGTGGGGCGCGCGTTTTCATGCAGATGAGAACAATCTCAAGAAGTGATGGGTGTGTGTATATATATATATATATATATATATATATATATATATATATATATATATATATATATATTAACAATACAAGGTCAAGTATACTTAAGGGAAAGTTCATGCACTTTGTGTAAGCCGCGGTACATATCTATTTCGTTGCATATAGTTCTATAACGATTCATGAAGCTGTAGGCCTGCCTGTACTAAATGTCAACTTTTATCATCAACCCCTCTGTAACCACATGTACTTTGTATACATATCGCAGGTCCGGATATTTCCCAGGTAAAGCCTAAACTCGAGACCAATTGAACCGACGTATTTCCTGAATTCGTTAGAAATTTCTAGTTAAGTTTGTGGTTTGCGATCTACAGACCATGAACTTTAAGATCCTGGGAATTCCAACGCATACATTGTTCCTCCCGATAGTTTCCTGTATTACTCATTTACTAAAAATCATTACTAAAAATTATTTAATAAAAAAAATGGCTTAAATACATACCAAAACAAGGAAGCTGTACGGCTCCTCGTAAAAAGTGCAATAAACCACCTCGGATTAGTAAAATTTCAACTTGAGCTCTTTAAGATCTTAGCCGCGGTACATATCTATTTCGTTGCATATAGTTCTATAACGATTCATGAGGCTGTAGGCCTGCCTGTACTAAATGTCAACTTTTATCATCAACCCCTCTGTAACCACATGTACTTTGTATACATATCGCAGGTCCGGATATTTCCCAGGTAAAGCCTAAACTCGAGACCATTTGAACCGACGTATTTCCTGAATTCGTTAGAAATTTCTAGTTAAGTTTGTGGTTTGCGATCTACAGACCATGAACTTTAAGATCCTGGGAATTCCAACGCATACATTGTTCCTCCCGATAGTTTCCTGTATTACTCATTTCTTAAAGAGCTCAAGTTGAAATTTTACTAATCCGAGGTGGTTTATTGCACTTTTTACGAGGAGCCGTACAGCTTCCTTGTTTTGGTATGTATTTAAGCCATTTTTTTTATTAAATAATTTTTAAACTTTTCTCAAGCGTAATTTATACATATAATTACGCCTACAGTGGAATTTCGACCTTCCTTACCGGGTTCGAACCTCTGGATATACAATCAACGTCCATAGCCTAGTGGTTAGGGTGTCCGCATATAAAGCGGGAGGTCCGGGTTCGAATCCCGGTGGAGGCTGGAAGTTTTTTAAATGTTCTGGATTTTCCAACTCACTGCAATTTCAATTATATATATATATATATATATATATATATATATATATATATATAGATATATATATATATAGATATAGATATTGATATATATATATATATATATATTTATATATATAGATATTGATATAAATATCTATATATATATATATCTATATTTATATCAATATATATATATATATATATATATATATATATATAAATATATATATATATATATATATATATATATATAAGTTTTTTCACTGTTCTTGATTTTCCAACTCATTACGATATTCATTTATATATATTCATTTGCCTTTGTCGTTTACCTCCATTGCATTAACATAAAGTCTGTTCAAAGTATCTCTTTCGAGATCCGGCTTTAGGAATCACAAATGATTTCGAGTTGGTTAGCATCATGTTTGATCTCTAGAGTAAGGCAAAATATGTCACCAAAAACAGTATTGTTCGATACAGGTGACAAACGCCTACAGTGGAATTACGACCTTCCTTACCGGTTTCGAACCTCTGGACATACAATCAGCGTCCATAGCCTAGTGGTTAGGGTGTCCGCGTACAGAGCGGAAGGCCCGTGGTTCGAATCCCGGTGGAGGCTGAAAGTGTTTTCACTGTTCTTGATTTTCCAACTCATTACGATATTCATTTATATATATATATATAGATATATATATAGATATAGATAGATAGATAGATATAGATATCATCATATATATATATATATATATATATATATATATATATATATATATATATATATATATATATATATTATATATACATTAGTGAGAGAGGAAATATGGAAACTTCAAAATGGGGTTGTCGGTGTAATGGGTAGGGTGAGGCGCACGCCCTGCCGAAATCATCGATCCGTCACTGGATACCCTGTGTATATAATAGGGATCAGCCCTGTAATTATGTCACTGTTTCTCTTTCTCTTCCCGGTTTCTTGCCGTTTTTTCTACTCCTTCCTTTTCTCCTTTTTCTCTCTTTCTTCTTTTTCTTTTCCCTTCCTTCCTCCCCTTCTTTCCCCTCTTTTTTCCTTTTTTCCTTCTCTCTCTTTTTCTCTCCTCTTTTCCTTACCCGGGGGGCGCGCGCCCCAACCCCCCCCCCCTGGATACGCGCCTGAGAATTTAGAAAGTATGAGAAAAAAGAGTAAAGACCTCCGGAAAGGTAGTTTGTTTGTAAACTTCAGGCAGTTATATATAGCGTGCTATAATTTGTGGCATATGCAGACTACCTTTCATCCATTTAGCCACCGACAAATTGCTCCACGGGCAAGTATTAGCTTTGAAGTTATGTTTTCAGGATCACCGCCCTATAAGTGTGTTACATGTGCACATAATGGTAGCAGTGTTATACATATGAGCTGTTAATGTTACCCTAAAACTGTGGCTTTCTAGGCATTAACCCATCATTTCATGCTCACGACCCGACCTATAGCCAGATTGTTTAACAAGTGAGTTACAACTCCCTGATTTAACTAGTAATTAGCTAGGAAGCACATCAACGCAGGAGGATCTCCATCCTTTTGGAAATTTTCCAGTTCATATACTCCCATAATGGGGTATAAGAGAATGTATAGCAAACGCTGATACGTGTGCGAAAATTATAAAAGGAGAAAACAACCTCCCCGTGTGAAAAGAAAACAAAGAACAATAAGAAAGCAGACGCTAATTCAGTAAGAGTATACTATTACTTTCAAACGTATATAGTATTAGTCAGCCATACATTTCGTACGCTATTCGCGGTCACATTATTAACCCTCCTGTGTTATGTTAGCAGCTTTGACCGCGTTTGAAAACAAGCGCGTTTTTTTCATGCTGGTTTTGCTGTCGTTTGATTGGAGGATGAACAGCGACTGATCAGGGAGGTCTAAAATATCACCTCCCTGATCAACAGATGAGGGTTGTTCATTGCGGTTTCACAAATTCTCTACAATAAACCAATTGGATGCATTGTTCTGTTTGATACAGTATAAGGCAGGCCGTATCGTGTATTTTCATTGTTGTATCTGCATATGCATCAAGAAGCAGATAAACCAAACACGTACCATACTAATCGGACATAAATAATAATAATAAATAAAAAACCATCTTACTTTAACACATAAATAAGTATACATAAAAAAGTTAGACAGGCAGATGAGGAGACCCGTGTATGTGTCTTCTCATCTGTTTTCTCATGATTCCAGCGGTAGTGATAAGAATATCGATCAGCCATGCCAGAGCGCCAAATTTCTTTGTGAGGGCGAGCTGTTTGTTGAGGTATTATGATCGAGGGCCCGCAACGTGAATTACGTAACTTACCAATATGAGCAACCACGAGGATATTTGCTGATACTCTCATAGAATTAGCTTGAGGAGTTTTGTTGGTTTGACGGCTGCATATATATATATATATATATATATATATATATATATATATATATATATATATATATATATATATATATATATATATATATATATATATATATATATATATATATATATATATATATATGTTATATGTTATAACTGAACAAAGTATGAGAAATACATTGTGAGGTACATATGGTAGTATGTTTGTGCAGGCCATGCACATTCACGTTGAAAGATATATGCTGTATTAGAAAAATGTCAGAAATTCAAATATGGTCACCTTTGGTCAAATCCTTTAACTTTTTTTCTATTACCACGTGCACCCTGAAGGAAATTTACCTCACTGGACATTCAGTCATCTTGTGTGTCCATTTACTAGAATTTCAAGAGAACACTTTGGAAGAGTTAAAACCTCTCTTTTTGAAAACTTCTAGCAAGTACTTTAGCATGCTATAATTACAGACGAACATATAATGAACCGAATAGGCAGATGATTGTCTCGGTAAAAAATACCCGTGGGTACAACTTAAATGTGACGTATATGTGCGTTGTAATCATACCGTAATCACGTTCTGTGTATTTTTTTGAAATTTCCGACGTTTAAGTTAATATTAATCATCTCTTAAATTCCGAATCTTTATTGAGTCAACGTAAGCGAAGTGTGCAAGTTGATGTAATCATGCTGTACTGACACTCGTGGTATGTGTATGCTCTGGAATTTCCGACGCGTAAGTGAATCGTAATCTTCCCGTAAATTCCGAATTCAGTGGAGAATACATTCAACGTAAACGCAATGAGTAAGTTGGTGTAATCATGCTGTAATCCCGTGGTGTGCATGCTTCGGAATTTCCGACGTGTATATCCTAAACATGCCGTACTGTTCCTGTTTCAGGTGAACGAAAATATTCATATATGTTTAATACGAACAAACACAGTATAATGTCATCTTCGTATAAATAGTATTAAGCATGACAAGTCCATGAAAACTTGACGTTTAAGGATTTCGTAATCAATACGTAAACGCTGAAATGAACGTATTTGGGTATTTGTAAGTTAATTGTAAATATACAGTAAATTTTTAACTGCACTCGTTTCAGCCAACGTAAATGTTGAAATTGTGTTCATGAGATGCAGTCACAGGGTAATATCATTATCGGGAAGATTGACATGAGAATGGTGTCCAGTGTTTTATTTCATGGAACAATCAACGTTAACGTCATGCTTAAGTTTGGCGTAAGTTTGTTGTAAACGCGTTGTATCTATGCTACGAGTTTCCGATGTGTAAGATAATCGTAATCCTGTCGTAAATTTCTTCGTGGCGAGATTAAGGTCAACGTAAACGTGGAGAAGAAATAAGTTTTAATAAATACGAAAGTAATTATTAACTTCCGATATGTAAGTTGTCATAAACGTAACGGAAATCTGTTGTTCCGTGTTTACAATGTTTACGGATGCGTAATCACATCGTAAACGCGTTGTTCCAAAATGTACGGGTTTCCGATGTTTAAGGTGACCGTAAGCAAGACGTAAACATCCAAGGACTGTGGTTACGATAACTTAAATGCGTGTCTTTTTCCCGTGGTTGTGAACGCACCACTGTCATTGAGAGTTCATCGCAATACATCTGCTATAGAGTTACCTTAAACAAGTGACATATTCTGCAGTCAACTCGTCCTTTCACACAGATATGTGTCCTGTCCTATACTATACTATACTATTCTATACTATGCTATGCTATGCCATGCCATGCCATGCCATGCCATGCCATGCCATGCCATGCCATGCCATGCCATACCATACCATACCATACCATACCATACCATACCATACCATACCATACCATACTATACTACTCTAGTTGTTCAGAGGGTTATTGTATATGACAGGGGCGACATATGGTTGAGGTGGTAGAAGGGCTGATGAGAAAAAATTTTCGAGGTTTTGGAAAAGCAGACTGTGGCATCAGCATACTTATCAATCCTGTGCAAATTGTTCATGCTTGACAAGTTACACATCTCTCTAATTCATATATATGTAAAGAAAGGCCATAGTATTTTTAAACGACAAATAGGATACTCTAAACTGAGGGTCTTCCTTGGAAATGATGAATCCGAAATCATGTAGATTAAACTGTGTATCTATCAACGTAAAGTATTACTACTTACTTATATATTGTTATCATAATTTGAGTCATTTATAGTAAAATAATGATTTCGTCAATAAAATATTTTGGTTAATTAATATACTTACCAAACGAGTTCGCCTCATTTTGTTAAAGTTGCAGATTGTAACGTCTGGGAACTGTACAGACTCGCTTGTTACTAATTTGACATTAGTATGGTATGAATAATATTCTGACATCAAATCGGATGCTTGTACACAAAAGAATACAACCGACGTTGCTACCAAGCAAAACCAAAAGGTTTTTTCAAGAACGGTGGGCTTTTTGATGACAAAAGGTATACCATGAGCTGTGGTTTCGTCAGCAAAATCTTCTACAACTTTAGGAAAGTTGACTTTACGTCCTAAAATCGCTCCCATTTTGTATAGCTCTACTTCTATTCTGGGTTCATTCGAGCACTGGGTAAAGCATTCAACTCAGCAAAGAAAAGTAAAAGTGAGAGATCACGGATGTAAATAGACTCTATAATGTATATGTGAGCCCAAATAAAAAGTTTTGATTGAACATCATAAAGTTCTTCAAAACTGAAAACGCCCCTAGACAACTTTTCAAACAACGCACAAGCATATATACACGTCATACTGGATGGTGACCAATAGGAACCGCATAATGACAAGATACATTTTACAAGTTAAATGTTAACGTTACTTTACGTATTTACCGACATAGGCCTTTTGCCGCATAGATATCAGTTTGCTAACAGTTGTTCGCACACCTTGTTATAATTTACTGAGTCAATATCACGCACGATGAAAACAAATAAAATTAATTAACTGATTTAGGTATTCAACAGTGTTCTATTTTGAATTGAAGCCCTTATAACATTCTGTCTTTGTGTTATATGATATTGGTAGCTAAGTTTACACATTTTCTGGCCAATACTGTTTTACATGGAAACGCTATAATGAAAGAGGAAGTTGTTGAAGCTTGATTTCATTTCGATAGATAAATTAACACATACACAAAAAGCAAAAGATAAACTTCGAAAATTATATAATTGCATTTACTGACTGCTCATTTACTGACCTACAAGTCATTAAGGCCTTCCATATATTTTCATTTTCGATATGCAATTGTTTCGGTGTTTTGCGGAAAAGTTAAATATTGAAAGTATTATTCATAGACCTTGATCTGAATTTAATTACACTGTGAATAAATTTATCAAAGCCACTGTGTTGTCAAACGCCAAACAGCATTAAAGACTTGTCAACAGAAGTACTTGTATCGGGTTAGTTAATTTAGGGGGAAAAGGAGGGGAAAAGGAGGGGAAAAGGAGGGAGAGTTGGTAGAGTTTTTTTTAAATTTTTACCAGTGGTCTCGTATAATTACATAAACATGTTGCTAAAGGTACCTACATGAGTTGGGGAGTGAAGGGGGGATGGGGAGGGAGATTGGAAGAGCATTATCTTTACTTGCTGCAATTGGTTTTCAATCTTCACATTAATATACATTTAAACACATTTATGACAGTAACAGTATGGCAAGGATGAATTTTCCAATATTTGTTTCTGCTTTCTTAGACCTTTGATCTAAACGTTCATTAACGTGTAACCACAAGGTATTACATATTTTAGAAACCTCATCTCATCAAATCAGTCTTCAACTTTCACATGTAGTCATGAAGAACTATGGTCATAACCCAAACACGGCTATTATACACACTACAAGAATTGTAAGAGGTTTAATTTCCCATTTTATATGAACAAATTAGCGATAATATTGCTTTTCTTGTAGAGCTAACAGAACTCACGGTACTTAATTTGAATGGCCAGGATAGATTCCATTTAGATTAATAAAAATAATAAAACGAATCACGTAGAATTTAATACCTTAAAATGCACATTCCAATTCCATTTGAAACAAATAGATCTCATCAAAGACTCCCCTTTCAGTTGTATTACCCTGTGTTGAATTGTGATGGAAACATTTCATATTGTCTCCACTGACCGTACGTTAAGCAGCTAACAACAGAGATAAACGCATCGTTCATGCCACTAAGTGCCTTTAAAAACAAACTGTATGGGTGAATTCAGTTCCAAGCTAAATATAATACAGAATTTGTATCTGCAAAATACATATATATTTCTCATATTTTGTTGGATTTTACTCTCATATCCAAACTTTATGCATCTCAATGAACTGTTTTACTTTATGTTGGATACATTACTACGGAACGTTCGATGTTCTTAAGTTCGTATCGTCCTTCCGATAATTCTTCTGATACAAATGTACTTATATTGTAATATAAAGACGATAACTACGATGCAACTTGTTTGCAAGTACACTTGGGGATTCCATAGTGAAACCGTATGCACCTCAATGCACTGTTTTACTTTATGTTGGATACATTACTACGGAACGTTTGATGTTCTAAAGTTCGTAACGTCCTTCCGATAATTCTTCTGATACAAATGTACTTATATTGTAATATAAAGACGATAATTACGATGCAAGTTTTTTACAAGTACACTTAGGACTCCCGTATCCAACGCCATAATTGAGAAGATATTAGTCAGAGAGCAATCGAAAGTATGATTGTCTTTAGTCAGTATGTAACAATTCTTAAATATATACTAACGTGGTTGATCCCATAGCATCATAGGTCGGGATTTCCATCATTGAAAAGAATAGTATAATTTTATGGTTGGGTTGAGGGCGCAATCATATCCTTCCTAAATCGGGAGATAATTCGGGATATTATATATATGTATATGTATATGTATATATATATATATATATATATATATATATATATATATATATATATATAGTCGAAGTTCTCAGTACTGTGTAACTAACGTGTAATGATGATTGTATTTTTTAGGACAATGAATGAACTCCGAGCACTTTTCCATTAACTTTGCAGTCCAATTACTTTTAGATTTAGTATTCAAATAACAACATAAATTTTTTACAATATAAAACAACACACTGACTATAAACGTTGTCTTTGAATTTTTTCTTGAGGAAGCAAAATATCGAAGGAAGTCAAACTATACAAACAAGTGATACATCGTCTCATCAAATTCACACTTCTAAAGAAAGAAAAAGAATACATTCTGTTGCTTTTGATGTTTTACACCTAATTATCATTTTAGAGTATTAGTTTTAAACTCATTTATGGTATGCTAACGTGGATATAACACCGCAGTTATGGTATATCTAAAGCAAGCATATGAACACATCTATATAAACTACAGAGTGTACTAGGGATGTGGATTAAAATGGTAGTCATTGTGATAGAGGGCACTGTTATGAATTGTACAAATTGGTGACGGATTTGGGCTCTAGGAATACATCATTACCAATTCTACATCTCCATTATTGCTTTGAAGCTTTGACACGATCAGAATGTACCATTTACTAAAATGCTTTAGATCGTTTTTGGTTTCGATGCCGAAGTCTCAGTAACGTTTGCAATCGCGCGCGTTCGTATGCACGCCAGCGAGATCACAGAGACAAAGTCGCGACGAAATCGGACTGTGGTTAAGAGCGGATCAGTTGGTGCATTGCTTGGTTTATAGTGGCCAGGTTCCTCCCTGGGTGACTTTTCATGAAAAGTAACATGTGTAGCATGATGTTCATCTTGTAGGGAATCGTGATACACACCTGACAATGATCACACAATCACAGTCTCGATGCAAGCGAACTGGGGTTGAGAGCGGATCAGTCAGTTGCTTGTTTTTCGTAACCATATTCTTCCTTGGGCACCTTTCTTAAGAAAAGTACCCGTTAGCCTCTGAATGCAATGGTATGCTTATCGATGAATGACAAATTAACAAAGGAAAAAGTAAGAGAAATTCATCCCTATAACAGAAGAAACCTTTGCATTAGAGTTGGTATTGAACCGAAAATAACGACGAAAGTTCACTGCGTATTTTTTTTTTGCACCGTTTTTCACAAACTGCTGTAAAATTCCGTCTAAGCGTAAGCGTCCTGGCTGCTGGTATTCTACAGAATTTTTTTTTGTGTGTGTGTGTTAAACATAGATTGGCAACACAGCCAAACTCATAGAACTAACACTACATCATGTACAGGGAGGATATCACTAGAAAAGCCCACAAGGGTTTCTAGATACACTTCCTTTCACATTCAATAAGTCTCTGTATTCGCTACATTTCGTCCCCGTTCTGGCGCAGTGACGAATGTTCAAAATGTGAGTTTTGAGAAAACGCGCTCTAAGATTTGTATATTTTGACTTTAGTAAAGCGTAATTACAAAAAGGATCTTTTGTACCGAAAGTTGTCAATATTTTAAATATAACAAATATAACTTTGAGTTCTCATGTTTGTTGCTGATCTAAAAATTTCTTACAAAGTAGTAAATTTAGTGTATTCGTCGTTATGTCATGTCATTTTCAGTTAATTTAAGACATTCGTCACACATTCGTCACAATGCTAGAACTAAATTTTGAAGTTTCGTCCTGTCACAGACTTGTATTCGTCACTTTTGTGTGTAGTAGCCATAGGGTACAACGTGAATGTTCACTGTCACATGCGGAGAGGAAGGGGGTAGGTTGAATAACCTAACGAAAGAAGAAAATAATCGAAGGGGTGGTACATTGGTCTGATTAATATTAAAAAGAACGTCCACGGTTTACTTTAATGTATAAAATAGACAAGGAATGGGTTATACGCAGGTATCAACATACGTGTTTTAGTATGTTTTTCTTGAGTGGCATGGATGGAGTCGGATATGACGAGGGGAGGTGGTATATAGGGCAAGGAGAGCCGGCTGTTTAAATGGTGGTATATTGGTCTTATTAATTTTTAAAAAGAACGCCCACGTTTTGTTGCAATGTATAAAATAGACACGGAATTTGTATGGGTTATAGGCGGATGTAAGTGTTTTAGTATGTTTTTCTTGGGTGAAATGGAGGGTGTCGGATAGAGAGATGTTGAGGTAGCGAGGGCAAGGAGAGCCGGCTGCTGAAAGGGTGATATATTGGTCCTATTTATTTTAAAGAACCCCAACCATTTTCTACAATGTATAAAATAGTTAAGGTATATGATGAAATGTGAACACATGCAGTTGCAATAATAATAGTTCTAATGGCATAATCTGTTAAGTCGGAGCTCTTATAAAGCACACAGACTACGAAAAATTGTGTGCAATTCTTCATTTTCAAGTTAGTGTAATACGTGAAATGTCTCTGACAATAATTTCTAAGTATCCTTCAAACGCTTTGGGAAGCTTTTCCACTATACTATCCCCTTAAACGGAATGTGAAATTTTATTACCCTCACAGGCACATTCATAATATCCAACCCAACAAATGTGCCATTGTTCAAGTGTTTCCAAGTTGTACTATAGCAGGCGCGTATCCAGGGGGGCGTTGGGGGCGCGCGCCCCCCGGGTATAGAAAAAGAGGAGAGGAAAAAAAAGAGGAGAAAAAAGGAAAAAAGAGGGGGGAAAGAGGAGGAAGGAGAGGAAGGAAGGGAAAAGAAAAAGAAGAAAAAGAAAAAAGGAGAAAAAGACGCACCCACCGCTTCTTGAGATTGTTCCCATCTGCATGAAAACTACGCCCACCCCTGGAAAATTAAAAAAAAAAAAAATTAAGCATTTGACATTTCAATGATTTCTTCTAACCAACAGTTCTCTAGTTATGTTCATTGCATACTGACCCATAATGCATTACTGACATTATTGAAAGTCAAAATCCTAAGACATGAGATCTCAAAATAACCGATGTGTCAATGCAACTTGAACGGAAAGTGTCTTTTCCGACGATCTAGGAATATTTTTTGGCAAAGAAATCGTCGTACGCTCCGCGCCAACTGATGGTGGCGCTCCGCTTAGATAGTATCAAGTAGTGTGTTACACCTATATGACCTACTGACCCCCCCCCCCCCCCTCCCTCGTACTACATTTCTGCGGACGCCCTTGCTAGGCCTCCTGGTAGGGGGATTTTTGGGCCAGGAGCCCCCCCCCCCCAGGCCCATCGTTACGCACTGGTAGAGCATTGCACAATAAACAGATAATAGTCATTTATTTCAGTCTCATTTCAGTTATTCGATTTTTAAAAGCAAACTGCAGATATCACATGATATCAGTGAACATGAAAATGGCGTTCCGGGATAAACAGCCTCAAAACTGTAGATGTGCGTAGTGTTCGGTTCCGGAAATATCTGGTATATTTTAATTTCCTTCAACGAAGTTTTATAGTAGCCGTTATAAGAGGTTTAATACTTGTACACCAATAAATTAACTGTGTCTGAATTTTTGAAAATTCCCTGACCACCATTCTTCATCATACTTCCCTCTACTCGTGCAATTTTGACCGGTCTGTTAGGGGTTGAAGGAGGTTTTTCTATATTGGTGTCCATAGATGAAATTTTGTGCAACATTATGGGTATTTTTTGAAGTGAATTTATTCACGAGAATTGTGAATTTTAAATTCTGAACAAATAATGGGCTTAAAACCTTGAAAAGTGGGGCTGACGGGTATTGTGGGCCGCGACGTAGAATCACCTACAAAAACAATGAACCACAGGAGATGCGATGAGGTCGAACATGATGTGTGACCGGTGACAATCTTGAAAAAGGTTATGGATGGAAAAAAAAAACTATTCGGAAATTCTTGGTTCTCAGGCAAAAGTGTACATTTGGTTGGTCATTTCAAGCCCGAGAAGTGCCATTTCCGGTGATCTGGGGGGTATCAAACCCGAAATTTTCTTGTACGCTGCGCGCCAACTGATGGTGGCGCTCCGCTTAGATAGAAATTCGCGCCCCCGGGGTTAGAAAATCCTGCATACGCCCCTGTGTAGTATGTTGTTCCTTCGTTTTATTTCCTTCCAGTATACTTACGCTCACAGGCACATTCATAATATCCAACCAAACCTCGTGTGAATCCTCAGATTTAAAGAAGGAAACAACTGTGCCATTGTTCAAGTGTTTTCAAGTTGTACTGTAGTATGTTGTTCCTTCTTTTTTTTTCCTTCCAGTATACATATAAAATTTATAGAGAGGAGTCATATAATACCTCAACAAGAAGAATAACTCATATAAAAGTTTTTTTTTAAGATGATAGGATACCAAACAGTCCAACAATAACTAATATAAAAAGGGAGAAATTGTCAAGATGATAGGATATCATATAAAATACATCTACACATACAAAAGTAAATACATAAAACGATATAACAAACAGACTACAACAAACATTCTAAGTGCTCGAATGGAATGTATAAAGCAGCACGGTAAATAAATGAGTTGCTGTAAACTTACGTTCGGTATTTTGTGTGGATTTCTTAGATTTCTGCACGATTTGTGCAGGTGACTTTTTATTACAGTATACAAAGGGTTATTCTGATCACTGTAAATCTCATTAGCTATTCTTGTAAACTCAGGTCTTTCAGCAGCATTTACTTTTTCTAAAAGTATATTGTATTCTAAATTAATATAGCTGATGTGTATATCATAAACTTCATTCTTCTTTTCTTTGCTTATGTAAAATGGTACCAGACAGGAACTGCATAGATCACATGTGCCAGGTTGAATAGTATTGAAAACATTTTCATTAGCATTTTGTTTAAAGTAAGACACAACGTAATCCACACTAGATACTATATAATATACTTTTTTAATACCTTCAATGATGCTTTGCAAGAAAAGGTCAAACTGTCGTCGCTGTATACTCCCAGTACTTAGTTTTGGAGGTTCTAGCCACATCAGATCCCTCAATAATAATAATAATAATAATACGTTGCGACCTTGATAGAATGAGACCTTCATGTTTTATGGTTTATTTTCAAAAACGAATTTCCTCTATATTTTTTTTTTTTGGGGGGGGGGGGAGTTACGCAATGAAGTCTTGCGGTCACATGTTGGAATTATGTCATTTACAGAACAATGAAAATTTCATTGGTCAGTTTCAACAGAGCTCTTATGAATTGTACATGATACAGCAGTATCATCGGCATATTTTGTTATAGAAATGTGTGAGTTTGACCTAATTTCATCAGTATATATAGTAAATAATATAGCCTATGATGGACAACCCCCCCCCCCCCAAGGCACACCAACCTTTATTTCCAATATTTCCGATAACCCTTTATCCAACCTTACTTGTCTGGGCCATCCTTGAAGAAATTGTGTCAGCCAATGAAGAAGCAATTTTTTTTTGATAAATCGTAAAAGATCCTTCATTAATTGATTTGGCAAGACAGTATTAAGAGTTGCTATACAGATTTTCTAGTAATTCGGTCTAATCGCCCCCCCCCCCCCCACTTCTTCGTCCTTTGTAGCAAAATAACTACTTAAGTATAAACTATGCTAGTACCTTCCAAAGTTTCATGTTAAAGTATGTGACCTTCAACTATGTAACTAGGCATTACTTAGCTAGAAAAAAGGTAGTTTTAAGGCTAGAGTAATGCTCGTGATGAGCAAAGCCGCCAACAGCTAAGAGAAACCGTAATTCTTTAGGGAGATGTTACATTTTTAACGCTTATTTATACATGAAATTGAAGACTGGAGGAAGTCTTAAGTGGAAACGAGCTGGCGTTTGCATGTTTTAATTTGTCATAAAGCTGGTATTTGTTTATTGAACTATTTACATTCACATTGAAAAGGAGACAGGACACCAAAAGATACATTATATCGCCCCCCCCCCCACCATCCCAAGTGGCACTATGACATTAAACATTGGCAAAAATCCTTAGGTATGGTTAGGCTAACTCTTAAATTAATTAACCTTGGTCTAGGTATTGTAGTCTTCGCGGTCACAATTAATTTGAGTGATTAATTCATCATTTTTATACGAGTTACACCCATTGTCATCAATTTCCGTCAGTGACTTACACCACCTGTTTCCTCATTTACACACAGCTCTAATTAAATGTACCGACAGTCCCACTGTTACACCGATTCAGTATAGATAAATAGCGTTACTCCAGTCTACTGTAGCTACTCGCGCAACAGATACAAGCATAGAATGTACTGCAATCCTAACACTAGGCTACTATTCAGGTATATTTTTGTTGACTCACACCTCATTCTGTTTAAATGACGAGGTGAACTAATAAAGATATTACCTATCCATCCATCCATCCATCCATCCATCCATCCATCCATCCATCCATCCATCCATCCATCCATCCATCCATCCATCCATCCATCCATCCATCCATCCATCCATCCATCCATCCATCCATCCATCCATCCATCCATCCATCCATCCATCCATCCATCCATCCATCCATCCATCCATCCATCCATCCATCCATCCATCCATCCATCCATCCATCCATCCATCCATCCATCCATCCATCCATCCATCCATCCATCCATCCATCCATCCATCCATCCATCCATCCATCCATCCATCCATCCATCCATCCATCCATCCATCCATCCATCCATCCATCCATCCATCCATCCATCCATCCATCCATCCATCCATCCATCCATCCATCCATCCATCCATCCATCCATCCATCCATCCATCCATCCATCCATCCATCCATCCATCCATCCATCCATCCATCCATCCATCCATCCATCCATCCATCCATCCATCCATCCATCCATCCATCCATCCATCCATCCATCTATCTTTTTAGCTAGCTAGCTAGCTAGCTAGTTATGTATGCATGTGTCTAGCTAGCTAGCTAGTTATGTATGCATGTGTCTATCTATCTATATATCTATCTATCTACATATATATATATTCAGTATGTTGTTATCTGTTTATTCAATGGAAGCACAACAACATAACGCTATTTCAAACAATAACCTTGATTGGGTTGTCGGTCTCCTTACATAGTTCCAGGGGGTCATGCGTTAAATAGAAGTCTTATGAAAACTCTTAATAGTAAAGAAAAAAGCTAAACACCGGGAAAAAAATAACCTTGGAATGGGAACTACACGCGTTGAAGCCTTGGAATGGGAACTACAGGGTTGAAGCCGTCATTGTCACGGAATCGTTTATGTATGGAGTCATGCGTAAACTAGAAAATCTTTGGAAAACTCCTTTATTATACTATAGACAAATATTAAACACCAGAAAAATAAACCTGGAGTAGGGAATACATGTGTAAAGGAAGTCATCGTTCATGTGTGCAAAGAAATGAAAACGTTGCGTATTCACGTGAAGTAGTAAATACGACCGAATTGTATGAAATATCTGCGTACCTCATTGATGACAACACAGATCACCTACTGTGATCAACTGCATTCAATAAGGAAGGGTTACTGGAAAGAAGAAAACGTTTCAAACAACCATATCTCGAGTTAAAAACAAGGTACTGAGCAGTAGTTTCACATCAACATTGTAGAATATCTATGCTCTACAGGGTAGATATGTTGAGGCGGTTTTAAATACTATAATAAAAGTTCTTACCTATTCCTTATGTTGGGGAGTCTGGAATCTGCTTCGCCGGCACGTAAGTCGTATTCACGACAGGAGTGAGGGCGACAGACAGAATTACACTGCTGGTGAAACGTAATTCCTTAAGATGAAATATAAATATATATATGCCGGAATCCGAACTGGATGTATAATAATAGAATAAGTTCACGGGCTCGTGGCATCCAACATAAAGGTGAATAGTGATGAACTGGATGATTCTATCCTCAACACAAATAAATATCGCGGTCCGCGGAGAAATGGAATGAAGTATAGGCCTTACACAGCAGCCTAATGCTGATAGGTAACGCGATTTAATTGGTAGGCTACTTAGCCGAAGTTCGTAAAGATGTGGAACTTCTCTTCACAAATAAACGATAAAATATGTAATATAACACTGGTAGATACGATATATAATGTTCCTTGCGATTTTTAGGTAAGTCCTAATCAAACTTCCGTAATGATTGGTTAATAATGGAGCACGTAAGTACGCTTTTTAAATACACTATTTTCTACACCGAAAAACGTGTTGTTTTTCTCTTTCGTAACCCGTTGTCCAGGGGAAAAAAAAGATGGCGCTATCCAGAAATCCGGCAATGCTGTTGACTCTACATTAGCCCCCTCCAGATTGAGGGTTGAAAAACATGAAAATCGATATTGTAGTCTAAAATGCCTTTCCTGTTCATTCTGGATTCAATGTTTGAATAAACCTTGTCGGTCGGTGGACTTTTCTGCCTGAACGAGTTTGTTTTTGTGGTATTGAAAATGTAACTTTCGTTTGTTTGTTTGTTGTAGCATTTTTGTTGGTGTGTGTTGGATGTTTGTTTGTTGTAGTACTCGGGGTGTTTGGTGCTGCCTCGTAGCACGTTGGTTGTTGGTTGATGGTGTGGAAGTCGTCTTCCAGATATGCTGGTTTAAGTCTACTGACGCTGACGGTGTCTTCCTTGTCTTTCATTTTGAGTGTGAAGTAATGCTCCGTTCGTTTCAAAACTTTATAAGGTCCTGAGTAGGGTGCTTCGAGTGGTTTTCTCACACGGTCGATGCGAATCCACACGTGTGAGCAGCTGTTGATGTCTTTTGGTAGGTAGCTTGCACGTTTAGTTGGCCTTGTTAGGATTGGCTGTAACCTTGACATCTGCTGTCGCAGCCTGTCGACAAAATCGCTAGGGTCCAAACACCCTTGGGGTTTCTGTTCGGTAATTAGATCACAAGGCATTGTTAGTGGTTCACCGTAGAGTAGTTCTGCTGGGCTGCAGTCTGTATCTCTTCTAGGGTTGTTCCGTAGAGCTAACATGATAATTGGTAAGGAATCATACCAAGCAGACGGGTTGTCTGTTGCTTTTATGGCTTCTTTTAATCGGCGATGAAACCGCTCTATCATACCATTTGCCTCTGGATGGTAGGAGGTAGTGCGAATTCTTCTGAATCCAAAAAGGTCACTGATGCGTTGAAATAAATGGGCTTCAAATTGTGCCCCACGGTCAGTAGTTATGGTGTCTGGGATTCCGTAATTTGCAATCCAGTGGTGAAGTAGTGCGTTGACCACAGTGCTCGCGGTAGCATCTGTTAGTGGTAATGCCGCTGGCCATCGCGTATAACGGTCCATAATGGTCAGGAGGTATATGTAACCCTTAGAAGGTGGTAATGGACCTACTAAGTCTATATGCAGTTGCTTGAAACGTGCGTTCGCCGGTGGTATTGTTGACAAAACTGGTTTGGTATGGCGGTGTACTTTCACCTGTTGGCACCTGGCACACTGCCGTGTCCATTTGGCGATATCGTGATTCATGGATGGCCAGACATATCGTTTTTTGATTAGCGTTCTAGTTGCCCTTGTGCCTGGATGTGCTAATGAGTGGACCGAATCGAATACCTGTCTGCGGTATGATTGCGGAATATATGGTCGTGGAATGCCCGTGGAAATGTCACATGCGATGGTTCGCTCAGTCATTGGTACTGGAACATCTAAAAATTGTAACGACGATGATTTTCGTAAGCTTTCCAGCTCGTCATCCGTCGTTTGAGTTAACGCTATGTTATCGGTGTCGACAACAGTGGTTGGTATTGATGATGTTGAAATATGTTCCAATCGTGACCTCGAAAGTGCGTCTGCTACGAGGTTTTCGGTGCCTTTGATGTGTCTGATATCAGTTGTATATTGCGAAATGAAGTCTAGTTGTCTGATTTCCCTTGGCGAATGTTTGTCAGGCTTAGCTTGCAACGCAAACGTTAAGGGTTTGTGATCCGTTAGGACGAAAAAGGTACGTCCTTCCAGGTAGTGGCGGAAGTGGCGAATTGTGAGATAAATTGCAAGGAGTTCTCTGCTAAAAGTGCTGTACCTTGTTTCTGCAGGTTGCAGCTTCTTTGAGAAGGAAGCGATTGGTTGTTGTTGACCCTCAATAGTTTGATGAAGGACACCTCCGACAGCGAAATCCGATGCGTCGGTTGACACATGGATTGGTGCATCAGCTCGGGGATGTGTTAACAAGGTTGTCTTTGCTAAGGTCTCTTTAGCCTGACTGAATGCTTTTTGTTGAGCATCATTTAATGTGATTTTTGCATTTTTCCTTTCCCCTTTTAGCATGTCTGTTAATGGTAACAATAGGTCTGCACAATGAGGTACAAAGCGTCGGTAAAAATTGAACATGCCCAAGAATTCTCTTAGTTGCTTGAGAGTCGTTGGTTCTGTGAAGGCTTGAATTGCTGTAACCTTCTCTGGGAGGGCACTGATGCCTTGGGAAGTCACATGATGTCCCAAGAAATCTACTGAATCTGCTCCGAAAACACATTTCGTGGGGTTGATTACAACGCCGTGGTCTTGGAGTCTTTCAAAAATTGCACGCAGGTGTTGCTCATGTTCCTCTTTGGTATTGCTTGCTATGAGTAGGTCGTCGATGTAGGTGAATACAAAGGGTAATCCCCTTAAAACTTGGTCAATGAACCTCTGAAAGGTTTGAGCCGCGTTCCTGAGGCCAAAAGGCATGCGGACGAACTCATAGAGGCCGAAAGGGGTTGTGATTGCGGTTTTTGGTATGTCTTCTGGTTGGATTGGTATTTGGTGATAAGCACGGACGAGGTCAATGGTTGAAAATATCTGTTTCCCTGCCAGTACGTTTGAGAAATCCTGTAAGTGTGGTATTGGATATTGGTCGGGCACCGTAATGTTATTAAGAGCCCTGTAATCGCCGCAAGGGCGCCAGTCTCCAGATTTCTTCGGGACAAGGTGTAGTGGCGACGCCCAATTACTGGTGGACGGGCGTATGATGCCGAGTTGCAACATGTGATTGAACTCATCTTTTGCTGTTTGCAGTTTATCTGCATGGAGCCTACGTGGCCTTGCGGTGACAGGATGACCTTTGGTGATGATGCTGTGAGTGACATTATGTTTTAATGCAGTTTCCTGGTAGTCCGGCTTTGTGATACCTTGGAATTCATGAAGTAACTTCGTGACGTACGCTTGACTATTAGCTATGTTGACTCTTGGGCTAAGTGGGTTTGCTTTCGATCCACTTCCGTTGACATGTAAAGTAGTCTGTGAATCTATTAGCTTCTTGTTCCTGACATCTACCAAAATAGAAAAGTTAGCAAGAAAATCTGCCCCAATGATTGGAGTCCTTATGTCGGCTAATATGAACACCCAGGAAAACATACGGCGTAATCCAAGATCTAGTGTCATGGATCGTTGACCATGAGTTGTAATTACAGTGTTGTTAGCTGCCTGTAGTGTGTGTGTGTGTTTTCTTTTTGTCGTCTAGCGTTGCTGGGAAAACACTTACTTCTGCCCCAGTATCAACTAGGTACCTGGTCCCAATGCGCCTGTCTCTTACATAAAATTGACGACCTAATAGTGCACCAGACGTCCCTGTCGCCGCTAGGCGCTGGTGTTGTCTTTTGGCGTCTGGTTTGCTTTCCATTTGCAAGGATCTTGGCATTTCTTTGCCTCCTTCCCGAATCGCCAGTGGTAATAACACAGACTCCCCTTTTGGTCGAATCGTCGCCTTGAGGATGACCTTTGGCGGTTGCCGGTGTTGAAAACTGACCTATTTGGGGACCTGCTTCTACGTGCTAACCCATCTGACAATTCTTTGACTTGAGCACTCAAGGTAGATACCATTAACCGTAGTTCTTCAATCTCACTGGAGGCAGTTGCGCTTGCCTGGGATTGTACGGGTGCTATGGTTGGTGTTTGGTTAACCTCTAAAATTCTATCTGCGATGACCGCAAGCTGCCCAATGTCCAGAGAATCACTGGTCGCCAGTATGGTTTGTGCAGAAATTGGGAGTCGTTGTAAGAATAGGGTTTTCAGTATGCTTTCCTCCAACTTCTTGTCTCCCAACAATTGTTGCATGCGCCGCAACAGTTGACTGGGCTTGCGATCTCCCAATTCCTCTGCGTTGATAAGCTGGTGGAGGCGTTTTTGCTCTGAGGTGGATGTACGCGATATCAGCTCTGCCTTGATGTTGTCATATTGGTCTGTTGTTGGTGGTTTCAGTAGTAGGTCACGGACTTCCTCTGCTACCTCGGGCTGTAGGGCGGCTACCACGTAGGCATATTTTGTCGTTTGAGCGGTGATACCCTTAGTTTGAAATTGGGCCTCTATCAGAGCAAACCAGATGGCCGGGTCGTTTGGCCAAAAGGGGGGTAGTTTGATGGAGACTGCTGACATGGTGGCTGTATGTTGTTTCGGGTGCTCCTTAACTTTCTTTTGTTCGTCGTCTCCTTCCGACATTCTTGTTGTATCGTTTTGACAATAAGATACTAAATGGTGTTTATTATTTCTAAATCTCTAGAGAAATGTTCATGCATTAGGTTAAACCACTTTAGTTTGCACCGAGAAGTACCGTGCAGGCCGTCATACAGTTCTTTGAAATTGTTTACCCTGGCTTTATATTTCTTCCCTGTGCGGGTGTTAGTACGTTTGGTTGCTTTGCGTATCGACACGTGCCAGGCTAAGGTTGTGAATTTTCTTCCAACTTGCTCCTTATTATTTAATTCATATATAGCATCATTGATCCTGTCGATCTTGTCGTTGAAATTGGTCTGAATGTCCTTGATTTCGCTCTGACTGTGTGCGACGACCCCACGATTTTGTTGGAACTTTTGGATGCTTGCGGGGGGTATAGTGGTAAAGATTACTATAGCTTTGGGGTGGACTTCTGTGACTTTACTGCGGAAAAACTCTAAAGTAGATATTAATTCCTCCGAGGTGATAGTAGATGGATAAATAATTTTCGGCTTGGTTGTGTCCTTGACTGGTCTTAATTCTAGGAGGTCATTTATCCCTGCAGCCACTCTGACCACTGGGTAACAGCGATTGCTGCAGTGTCTTACTTGTTCCAAAGTGGGTTGAAGCAGATCATTCACCTTAGCACCCCTCCTTATAATGTATTTAATTCTATGGTTGTAATGTTGTGGTTTAGAATATTTTTGAAATGAATGTGCTCTTGAGTCAGCAACAAAAATTAATTTGCAAAGTGTAGACATCAGTGATATATTTTACAGTGAAATTTTATGTTCCATTCTCAGTTGTTCGAACCTAAGAATCACGTCGGGATCACCAATTTGTTGAGGCGGTTTTAAATACTATAATAAAAGTTCTTACCTATTCCTTATGTTGGGGAGTCTGGAATCTGCTTCGCCGGCACGTAAGTCGTATTCACGACAGGAGTGAGGGCGACAGACAGAATTACACTGCTGGTGAAACGTAATTCCTTAAGATGAAATATAAATATAGATATGCCGGAATCCGAACTGGATGTATAATAATAGAATAAGTTCACGGGCTCGTGGCATCCAACATAAAGGTGAATAGTGATGAACTGGATGATTCTATCCTCAACACAAATAAATATCGCGGTCCGCGGAGAAATGGAATGAAGTATAGGCCTTACACAGCAGCCTAATGCTGATAGGTAACGCGATTTAATTGGTAGGCTACTTAGCCGAAGTTCGTAAAGATGTGGAACTTCTCTTCACAAATAAACGATAAAATATGTAATATAACACTGGTACGTACGATATATAATGTTCCTTGCGATTTTTAGGTAAGTCCTAATCAAACTTCCGTAATGATTGGTTAATAATGGAGCACGTAAGTACGCTTTTTAAATACACTATTTTCTACACCGAAAAACGTGTTGTTTTTCTCTTTCGTAACCCGTTGTCCAGGGAAAAAAAAGATGGCGCTATCCAGAAATCCGGCAATGTTGTTGACTCTACAGATATACTGAAATAATTGGTATTGGTATGACAGCAGAACTAAATTTTCATTTTGCAACAGTGGATTCTGACAATTCTGAAATGTGATTTCTATGTGTTTTCGAAACTGCACTTGAACCTGTCTTATCAAATCTGCGCGACCGCTGACACTCCTTTTTCAATAACCTTTACCAGGATGAAATGTATGGTCATTTAAATTGATTTAAAAGAGTCCACGCGTCAACTGCTTTGCTGACATATAATATATATAGGAAAGAGCAGAGTTTTGTTCAGTAACCTGCACGAAAAGTCCTTACTCCACTTCATTATAAAAAAAGGAATGGAGGGTAACTGATATCATTAATATTGAAAAATTGGTCTTACTTTCTTACGCAAGCGCATTCTTAACATAACAAAACAAGATAGCGTTTCTCAAAAAATGGCTCGTCTCTCCTTGGAACGCCAAGACGCCAAAAATAACAGTAAACGAATATATCAGTCTATTTCAACACAATTGGCTTTAAACAAATTAGTATTTCGATCTGTGTGTTCTGAGGCCTGTAAAATGTTTGCTTTAAGGTAGTGCACATATTCCACTACAACACGAAAATCAACTTTTGGTTTTTGCAACGTCTGATTAAATTAAGACAACGTACTTACAAAACTAGGACCATTGTTTTCACTTGAACTTGGCTTTCTTGTGGATGTTCCACAATGTCTTCCTCGGAAGTTAAGTCACCTAAATTCCAATTCAACGGTGAAAGGATGTTGAGTGACGACTGTGAACAATTGCACTTGCACATTCCAAAATTACAGTGTTTGCTGGTAAAAAGTAAGTGTAGTAAGTGGTGTAGTAAAAAAAGTGGTTGAAAGTAATTAGATAATCCAGTTCCACATATTGGGGCAAAGCTGGGACTGAAAAAGGTTGATGCAGGTAGAACCCTGTATTGGTCATCAAGCAATACTGAAAGGTGTGACCACATACTAGACTGTGCCCTAAGGTCATAACAGTCAACAGCATGCAATGGTTTGTAATGAAACAAATCATCTGGAATTATTAGAGACAGTTTGTATGATAATCATGGTAAAACCTGGTGTTACAAGGTCGAATAAGAAGCTTTACAGCAGAACAAACCACAAAAACATGTTCCACCTTTTCAAAGTGGAGATGATATTCTCAATTTGACAATATCATGATACTTGCTCTGCAGACATATCCATTGATCTGTGCAGAGCTCACTAACACTATGTCAGCCTTCTTTAGGCACCCTAGTACTTCACAAACCTGATCTGCATTGGTCAGCGAAGATACTGAGACATCAGTTTGGATTCTAATTTCCACATTACGCATATCTAGCCACTGGATCATCAAAAATCGAAACCATGAGTTTGCTGATGTTTCTTGGCTATTGTTTTAAGAAATGTTAATGTTGTTGATACATGTTTTATTCCAGCCTTTCAGTTGCTTGTGCTTTCCCTCTAATCGAATAGTTGTGTATTGGACAAGTGGTCCTAGCAATCCCAGTGCTCTTGGATAATATGTGCAAAGTTGCTGTTTGGGTGTTAGTTTCCTGTCTGGGAACATCTTCATTTTTTTTTTACTTTAACAGGTATGAAACATCTATGATGATTCTATGTGCCAAAATTGGTTTCAAAACGTCCAGTAAACCTTTGCTTATTTTATCTCCCAAAATGAGTGGCATAACCAAATCAAGGCATTTCATTTGTGAAGCTTTTGGTTCACTAGCACCGGACAGATTATTTAGATGTGGTAGCAATTCTAGACTTGGACAGTTCTTCTTGTCTACAAACCATGAATTTAATTGATTATTAATTAAACAATTTTCTTTCTGTTGAATTTACCAAGTACCAGTTTCATTTCCTTCCTTCTCTTGAGATTTACATCTTCTCTGTAGGGGCCAAACCAGCTACACTTTCATGCGTCTTACACAAGCGACAACAGTATGATTCTGAAATACTGCTTACGTTACCCGACACTTGATTAAGCGCTCAATTATCTCCCATCACTTGGAATAACTTTGGTTTAACCAGACCTAAAAATTAAATAGAGCTTGAGATTCGACTCCATCATTTTCAAGATCCTCAATTTCAGTTGAGATGACAGATAGTAAACTATCAATTCCAACGTCAGATACTAGTGTAGCTGGGGCTAATGCATCCAGTAACATATTCTGGACATTTCCAGGTCACTTGAAAGCAGACAAAGAAAACTTACATATAGCTTGTGAAACAGTCTTTTCTGGAACTTCAAGGGTTGGCAGTTTCAAAATCGTCAACATATAGTAATATGGGAAGAACACGTACACCAGCATTATTGTCTTTGACTTTTTGGAAATCTTCACCATCAAGATATGAAGTAAAACGACAATTTTGTGAGGCATGCACTTTCCAGATACTTTCCATTACTTCGGGTTGCTCAAGAAACCCGTTTTGTTGTTTCTTACATTGGCATGTACTGAATGGACTGATAGCATTCCTCTTGATAACTTCTCCCTGTGAATCTATCAATGTTAACTTTGAACGATCTTCCTAGTTTTTGCTCAACAGGTTATACTATACAACCATTTTTATGTCAGTATTTGTTCTGCACATATTCTGTTTCAAACTCATTGAATCGAGAGTTCAGGCTTTCAAGGAGACTCTCAACTCCATCAGTCTTGTCCACAGTTTACCATCGTTTATTTCTTGGAGAGCTTGACTGACAATGCTTCCACTAGTCCATTGCATTCTTGAATCGTAGAGAAGAAAACTGAAGTTGGATTTGAATAATTATGCATACGTTAAAAAAAAACTGACCTCTACTTATTGACATTTGTCACATTTTGTTTGTGTAATGTGGCGATGACATCTATTTATTCTTCGTTTATCTACAAATTAGCCAGGCCCGGAAAGGGTCATTTTCCGCGATCTAGGGAGTATCTTTACTCAAAAAATTTCTGTACTCTACGCGCCAACCAGTGGTGGCGCTCCGCTTAGATAGTGTCCAGAGCCGTATATAGCTCTGATAGTGTCGATGACGCCCCTACAGACCATTCTCGCCCCTCCTGACCAATACCCCTAGCTCCGCCACTGGTAACAATAATATGTTCATGCCCTTGGTTTAGATTCAGCTTGGTTTTATGTCAATATTACCATCAGAATCATGCTCATCTAAATTGTAGCAGCTTTCTATGTTCTCCCTAGCTTCTATGTGTGGTCTAATATCTGTCCTATCTGGGTGACATGTCAGTAAGTATCATGAGCCCCTGGAAAGAATTCCTTGCATCCATCCTCTGGACAAACAAGTTTTGTTGAGGTACTAGTCAATATGTAATGAACTAGTTTTAAATAACAGACAAATCCCGAGTCCACCTGCAATTGTCTTTAAGCATGTACAGCAGGTGCAGTTATCCATTGGTAGAGCTTGCAGAATTGTTTGTTGCGTAAACATTCTGTACAATAACCAGATGAAAAAAATTCTTATGATTCTAAATTTGCTGACAGAAATGACAAAAAGACTGAATTATATAGTTTGGCAAACTTTCCAAACAATTTATTCTTGAAAAAAAATATTCTTGAATGAACAAAAATAAACTAATCCACCGTACTTAATTTCCAGTATCTAACGAGATAAGCATATCTACCAAGTCAAGAACTTTAATCTTGGTTCCATGTTTGGAATCAGCTGCTTTATATCATCCTTTTGCAGATTGCAGAAAGATTCATCATCAAATATATTTTCTGAAAAACAAAGTTTATGCAAACAGTACTGTTTGTGAATTGACTTCATGTAAATTCCTCCATTAAGTAGGCATGTTTAATTTACAAACAAAAATCGCTTCCATAAATTTCACTCCATAGTGCATTATAGAGCGAGGTGCGACTTTTATTGCGTACTTCTGTGAACTGCTAAGATCATCTCACAGCAAAACATATGCATCTACTTTACGCAAAACTTAATTCTTAATCAGATTTCAACTTGTTTGTTCAAATGTATTTAATATTTTTGCACTCCACCAAGTTTTTGATTGAGGTCTATTGCCCAGGTCGATTCTCTAATTGGCCTGATTTACATTTTCCTTTCATTTACTGTAATTTCTGTTTAAGCAAAACATGTACAACTACTTTGCGTTTTAATATCTACATGCAGTATATTCTCCAAAAGCATTCCACATTTCAATATACGTTCTCTCTGTTGACCTCTATATTCTAGCAACCCTTTGTTTATTTACATATTGTTAAGCTTCAAACCGAAACTTAGTTTCATGTACGTTAAGTAACCACAGACGATGTATCAACTATCAACACACCATCATCAACAAACCCCATAACATGCATGGTGTAAAGCAGCACATTTGAAGTTGGTCTAGCGAATACCTATATGTTCAAGCTGGCATAAGCTCCAAAGGCTTATACGGGCCTGGCCATAGCCGGTAATGTCACCTTTTGTAACCAATATATGATTTACTCGGGCTTAGCAGTGGCTTAGTTATTTGTGGCCTCATTCTCAATAGGGAAGGTCAATATATAAATGACAATTGTGTTAACACTCAGCAACTAACTTAAATGTAGCCCAGTGCCATAACAAATTCATATAGCCAAGACCTAGCTAGCACACACAGTTATGTTAGAATAATTCAGGTACCATCTTCCTGCAAACAACAACAAAGTTGGCGGTATAACTGTAAGAAATCCTCCTTACTTTCCTTCATAGGATTTCGCATACAGTCTCAGCAAGCTGGGTCTGGCTATGCTAAACATTCTAACCTAGCCTTATCCGTCGGCCTTATGGCAAGCCGTTTTAACATTTACCTCGCAATTCGACTTAAGTCGAATACATTTCACTTAAGTGGAATTCAATTTCACTTAAGCAGAATACTATTTAACTTAAGTGGAATTCTATTTCACTTAAGTGGAATACCATTCCACTTAAGCTTAATTGTATTTTACTTAAGCTGAATTCATCAACTTGTCACTGCATTTTACTTAAGCTAAATTCTATTTCACTTAAGTGGAATTGCATTCCACTTAAGTGGAATTGTATTCCACTTAAGTGGAAATGCATTTCACTTAAGTGGAATTGTATTTTACTTAAGTGGAATACAATTCCACTTAAGTGGAATGTCCTGTCTATTTCACTTAAGTGGAATACAATTCCACTTAAGTCGAAATGCATTCCACTTAAGTGAAATGTGATTGGATAGTCTATTTCACTTAAGTGGAATGTGATTGGCTAGTCTATTCCACTTAAGTGGAATGTGATTGGCTAGTACATTTACCGCCAAACTTTGCCCATGCCTTTGCGCGCCATTATAAACAACTTGCCGCGATACGTGTACGTACGTTCGTGGTGTCGATATGTGCACAATGAATATCGGCTGTCCATCGGGATCCAGCTAGCACTTAACATCCGTGCAAGGTGTGTACGTACGTACCTGACGAATACCATTACCAAAATAAAGCCATGGCAAATACATTATAAGTGGTTGGAGCTACCGCCGAAAACGCATTGACAAGGACAAGAAAACGTTTTACTTTTTTGTGGATTTTGGGTTTTGGATGGAATCTTTTATTTCGTCAAAAGTTTCACTATCTAAAAAGTTACGAATTCTGCCTATATTACTTAAACAAGATGTAAGTCGCTTCTGTTGTGCATCATACTGATTGCTCCCCTGTGCAAGTGAGGAAACAACACTTCGAATTGTGTCTCTAACAACAACAATTATTTGATCGCATTCCACCAATGTTAGATGTGAATGATTAGCCGTAGCCATGATGTACACGTGCAACGAGGATCGACTAAATCATCATATGTGATGAGCAATTGAATGCGTTACGACGAACAATACCCTAAATTGTATTTATATCTAAGCCACATATCAACATTTCCACTTAAGTAGAATTGTATTTTACTTAAGCAGAATAGAATTCCACTTAAGTGAAATTGACGCCCAAAAGATGTTATTCCACTTAAGTGAAATTGTATTCCACTTAAGTGGAATACAATTCCACTTAAGTGGAAATGCATTCCACTTAAGTGGAATTGTATTTCACTTAAGTGGAAATGCATTCCACTTAAGTGGAATTGTATTCCACTTAAGTGAAATAGATGGGCTATTTAGCTTAAGTGGAATACAATTCCACTTAAGTGGAAATGTATTCCACTTAAGTGAAATACAATTCCACTTAAGTGGAATGCAATTCCACTTAAGTGGAATTCATTTCCACTTAAGTGAAATAGAAATGTCCATTTCTACTTAAGTGAAATTGAATTCCACTTAAATGAAATTGAATTCCACTTAAGTGGAATACATTTCACTTAAGTGGAATTCCATTTCACTTAAGTAGAATGTATTCCACTTAAGTGAAATATATTCGACTTAAGTCTAATTGCGAGGTAAATGTTAAAACGGCTTGCCATACGGCCTATAGCCTAGCCTTTACAGAGAGTATAGGCTATGTATGCTAAGACGGATGCTCATTCTGGAGTGTGCTCGGTCACTCATATTTAAGCAGTCACACTTGTACACCGTTTTTACAATATGTGGCGTGTTTACTGTTAGAAAGTAATTCAAGCCTTCAAATGTGACGATCAAGTTAGTTTTTTTTTTTTGACATTTCACAAGTAAAGAAGGAACCTTGCGCCACCTACTTATTGAATGTTCTGAGTTTGTCCAAGGTCAATTGGTGATGTCAGCAAATGAATTGCTGATATCATCAAATATTTGATAATATCATCAAATAATTTGCTGATATCAACAAATCATTTCTTGATATGTACATATCACTTATTCAATTGCTGATATCATCAATTGATTTGCTGATATCATCAAATAATTGGTGATATCATCAAATACAGAATAAAAACTAAAACGGCTTGCCATATGTCGGCGACGATTTAAGGGAAACAAAAAGTAACAATGTGACTTACAGACCAATATGCGTTTCTCGTAAACAAAATTTCATAATCACAGGCAGCTTCTATATTGCAATCATACCAGCAAGTCTGTGAGAAACGGATTTGCTTTTGTAAACTTTGAAGAAGATTGTGTTGAAGGATTTGGTCAAAATATCATCTTCCGTTAAATAAGACCGAGCTAAGTAAATAAAATTCTTAATGTAGTTGCTACTTTTAACGGCTCTATATTTATGAAGGAAACGGGGGAAAATAAAATTAAGTTTCTTCTTTTTTTAATTCTTACCGAATCCTTATTCATTAGGTATGATTTTAGATAACATGAAGACCCACTATAAAGTTGTTGAAACAAGGATATCAGGGTATTACTTAGAACGTCATACATATATTTAAAGTTCGGGAAACCTTGAGTGATAAGTTCATAACTGCTTAAGACATTTTGTTCGGTTTCCAAACGTAAAAACATCGATGTTCCGAACTTATTTTTCCTATTAAACAGTGATAGAGTTCCTACTTTCTTCAACGGTCAAGTCTTCGAGCTGAATGAAATCGTTCATATCGTGTAAACTCTTATGATTTTGGTACACAAGGATTCGTTATCATGTCAATCAGGCCTTCGTCTCTGCGTGACATTAACATATGATACGAGCCCAAGTCTTAAAATTTGTCAAATTCTTCTCGTAATAATGTCTGAGCACCTTCTTTCCAAAGTCATCCTTTTCATATGGATAAAATCCAAATATGGCCGTACTTTGACAGACTGCCTCGGCTACAGCAAGCATATATAAACCCGATGACGGGTACCGCCACAAGTTGTATTTCCTGAAGAGGAAGAAGAAGAAGCTGAATGAAATTGCTCATATCGTGTAAACTATAATGATTTCGGTACTCGGCTACAGCAAGCATGTATAAACCCGATGACAGGTTCCGCCACAAGTTGTATTTCATGAAGAAGAAGAATTTAGGGGTTTAACAGCATAGCAAAAAAAGAATCATTAATCTTTTAACCTAAATTGTCATAAATCTTAATACTTTCTTACCATTTTACGTCACTGTAGATGTCTTTCAAGCTGAATGCGACCTGAACGTGTAATTTCTTCTTTTTCAATGCTTTGGCTATATTCTGTAACAGTGTTGTGTGTTTACTCGTATCTTTCGGATACCAAAGAATCGTGTTGTTTAAGCTTGTCAAAGTTCTCCAAATTTCCCTTTCTCTTTCAGTCTGTGGACCAGACGAAAGTACCGTGTCGAGAATACCCAACATCTCATCGTTTACCAACATTAGGTATGTCTTGTTCCCGACGTCATTCTCGTATCCTCTGACTGGGGCCATGTTTGCTCTGATGACTAAATCATAAGAATCGATGGTACTACCACATTTACTCTCTAGTAGTATTCCACTGTTACCTATTACTGCACACTTCTTTTGTCTCTTCAAAGTTGAATATTGAGAATCTATTTCCTTGATGTAACATTTTTTACCAGCGGCATGGTCGGGTCTTCCACTTTCTTGCGACATTACAAGATAATCCATCAACGTTTTATTTTTAACATTGAAGTGGTTCATCTGATGGAACGTCGGGTTATCAGTAATATGCTCCCTATAAACGATTAAAGTGTAATCTCGTTGGAAACATTCCATGTCAGACCTGTGTAAGAAAGACAAGAAATGTAAGCGAAAATGCTATGGTATTTTGCCCGCAAGGCATGGAATATTTCATGAATAGACCACATCACATCGATTACATCTTACAAGCTACGTGTAAATACATTACTAGTCTTAATATTCGTGCTCTTGTTCGGAACAGTTCAAAGAAAGTTGGTGACGAACCCTCCACCAATGAGGATCTCACACAATAATTCAACAGAGGGCTTTGGTAGAACTAGATCCGCGAAACTTGACAAGCTGCACATTCTGAAATAATCTAGAAGTACTTTCAGGAATCTCTGATGAACAAATCTGTGCCGACCACCTGCATATTACCTAATTTACACTTTCTGTGACATCTTCGAGTTAATATATGGTTTTTTAGCATTCACATCTAGTCAAATTTAGCAACAAATGTTGTTCATCGTTCCCGACTGACATCTGATCTTCAACCAATCAGAAGGCTTATAGTTGACGTATTCTCATTCACGTACGCTAAACTTAGTGTAAGCGTTTAGAGTCAGTAAACATTGTATCTATAAGTCTCCGAAATGTTTACCTGCAATTCCTAGTTGATCAGCTATGGTTTAAAGAACTTCTGTTCGTAATTACAGAAGGCGAGATCATTTGAAGCATATTTTCACTACTAGTCTATAGATTAAGATATAATCAATATTTAGGCATTACGCAACAATACAGATCACGTGCATGAATATATTAATTTGTACACTTGCTATTGCGCCGGTATCGGTCCGAAAACGCTAATGACGTAGTGCCTATAACCAACCGTCTATTATCATTCCATAACCGTTCTCAAGTCACTGTGGACTATACACGATAAGCTGCCACAAAGGGCGCTAAATCATATTTACCGATCAGACACACATATTCCCCCACTTCATACTTATATGCTGAGCACCAAGCAAGATGGCAGAGCGCCTTAGGTCCCATTTTTAAAGTCTTTGGTATGACTCGGCCCAGAGTCGATCCCCAAACCTTCCGGCTGATAAGCGGATGCTCTAACCACTAGGCATACATTATATGACCGATATAAAAGCGGTCTCGGTAAGAACCGTCGAAGACCCCTTTACTCATCCTAAGCAACAATGATTACGTCGAAGCAGCTTTAAAGCGGATATGTCTAGTCTCAAATGTTTGTAGAAATATTTTTAAGTTACAATTAACATCTTAAAGTATAATAGTGAACTTTTTTCCCAGTTTATTATGTCTCTAATTAACCATCGTAGGATTACCCAAGTGACTATATAGTTTAGATTCCTTCATTAAATAAACATTCTATAGTGTATTTTATTCATATATAGAATGTCAGTAATACGTCTGAATTATAATGTACCAAACAGGACAACAGCTAAACGAACTTGGCTGGAACTCGAAGGGTTTTGTACTCGAGTAATTCTCAAGCAGTTTTAATTTTCTTAGTTACATCTCAAATGTCTTCAAAATACGTTTCAATTATTACGGATAGGCTTTTAACGCTCCTTAAAGTGATTGCTTAGTAAGTATGTCTGAAACTGTGGCAAGGGTAAAGCAAGAAAAATTAATTAAGGAGAATCAGAAGGCTACAATTTATCAAAATCATACATTGTTGTTTAGAAGCTAATGATAATATTACTTACGAGTATTAGTTCCTGATTTGATTATTGATAAGTTTATCATTTTAGTAGAAAAAAAGGGATCAGGAGGGACACTCAAGTCCTCATCAAGGACCGTATAGGAGAGAAAAATAACTGAAGACACAAACACTCAGATCCGATTACAATGTTTAAAGTGCTCGTCCAAAGCATTCTTAAACCCATTGACACTACTTGCAAGTACAACTTTCTCAGGCAAACCGTTCCACTCATTCACAACCCTATTAGAAAAAAAAAGTTATACCGACTATTAATCCTACTTTGTAACTTTGGAGTTTAAGACAAAGACCTCTAGAACAACTACTGTTAGCAAACAAGAAAAAGTCGGTAAAGGATTAATTGTCAAAACCATACACAATCTTGCAAACCTGAGTCAAGTCCCCACGTAACCTCCTAAGCTCCAGTGTGGTGATAAGGAACACTTTAAGGAACTAATCATCCTAGTAGCCCTCCTTTGGACCTTTTCAAGTATTTATTTATCCTTAGCAAATATGGGTTCCAAGCCAGCACAACATATATTAATCCAGATGACAGAAGATATTGTATCATCAACAGTTTCTTAATTAGTACTTCTTTTAGATAGTAGATGAGTGTATAGTCCATCCGTATATCCATATTAATGTATGTCGTCCAGTTACAGGGTTGTTGACAATTAGCAATTCATAATCATGGACGTTAAATATGAATGTAATAGACTGACTTCGGTCAGCTTGCGGCTTTGATAAACCAATTAGGCTTCTTCGCGAGTTCCTGCTTGCAGGAGGATCTAATATACATACATACATACATACATACATACATATCGGGCAAGCTTGACTTTACAGGTTCTGTCTAAACTTTCATGGTAGCCTGTTGTAACGTTATAACTTACATTGAAGAAACACCAAACCAACCGTCATTACATATCTATCTGAAATAAATAAATGACATGAACAACTTCCCAAAACAGATAAAATGTCATTTAATTTAGGAAATTTTACGGATTTCATCATTTCTTCATACATAAGGCAGAATACTTGATCTAGCCAAAGTATGGCATCATCACGTTACGTGTGTTTCAGTTCTGTCTGTCTTTCCTTTTTCACTCTGTAATTATTACAACGTTTATTTCTGTTAGTGGAGATTTGTTTGGCAGATACATTATCTACAAATTATTTAAGACAAGACATAATGATGACGTTGGTTTTAATGTTAAATAAAACACAACTGAATTCTTCTATAATGTCTCAATACGTGTTTGCTGATGAATTTCGAAAACAAACTTACGAAGCAGATTCAATATTTCTTATACTAAATGGTGGGTTGAATGGAGAAAAGCTGTCGCAATCGTAAAAAAGAAATTTATATCTGTTGCCCTGATGGCTCGAACGATTTACCGTAAAATCACTGCGACCGCCCATATCAGCAAGTTCATTACACAGATGCAACCTATATATACTCGTATCGTCCACCTTTTTTTTTTACCCATTCCACGGAGCAACCGTCTGAAAATACCTGTTTATACACTGCAATGGAAGGAAATGACACCATTTTGCAAGCTACATCGGGAAGACCGAAAGGAAGATACTATTCAAGAGAAGGGACCTAACACAGGCTAGTAGTCCTAGGCCTAACGGTCGTAAACAAAACAGAGAAATATTAAAAGAAAGAAGAATAAGAGAGAGTAAATGGGTTCGGATCCTAGTGACAACATGACATCACAGATATAAAATGACAGCTGACAGACTTTATTCAAAGCTAAGCCGTTGTTGTTCACAACGTTCCATGTCATGTAATGATGAAGTCCCCTCCTAGTCGACTCTGAACAATGCACAGATATCCCAATTAAGAAACCATCTGTTTTACACGTAAATCCATTCCTGACAAATATATCTGAAAGTGATACGTCAGTTTAACTATACACAACTATTTAGATACGAGTCATAACAATCCTGTTCAAAACATTTCTTTGATGCACACAGCAATTTTTGTGGTCTATTTAAGGCGCATCCAATGCCATTTGAAGATAGTTAAATCCTTCATTCTAATGCCCACCATTTTCTAAATAGCCAAGAGCTTCATGGCGCTTTGCCCCCTTGTCCCCCACCAGGGAAATCCCCCTGGATCCTACCAGGGACTCTATTGTAGGCCACTGGACCCCAGGACCTCGCATAGAGCCTCGAGCTTACGCGGCGCCGCCAGCGCCCTCCGGTCATCCCCTACCTATGAAGACATCCTGTCTAAGCGCCTGATCTCAGCACCCCCCCCCCCCCCCCCCATCACACGTTGGACATTTTGCAAAGCCTGTTTATATATACGATAATTTCTCGTGGTGTTACCTAGATTACGATATCAATCTGTCGAGTATTTCTCTCAGCAGTGCATAATTGGTTCTACAGTCAACATCTGTTGAGAGGTAGTTGATGGCGTCTTAAGTGTGAGTTGGTAAAAAAGCACACCTTCTTCTTCTAACATGGAAATATTGATTTTGGCTTTTCGCTGCAGAAGAATCGACCAGTCATTGTATTGCTTTTTTGTCACTAATAAGCACACACTGTATACAGTTCTGACAAACCTTTCACATTGTATTGTTCAAGCTTGTATGGAGAACTACTGGTTTGCACTCCTGATTACCGAACAAATACAGCTATACAATTACACACACAATACACCCTGGTGCTAGTATCCCCGTGCTCAAAGAAACAGGCACATCTTTATAATGGCAATAGCAATGATCTCTGGTATATGCTGCAATATACGTGCATCAGATTTCGCTTTCAGAGAGGATGTTCATATGCTATAACCATAAAGTGAATGTTTTTTTATTCAGCAATCTACAAATGAAACTGATATTAATACTGTCATTCTAAAAATTCTACGCGTATTGTGCCTCAGTTTCACATATTTACAATACTAGAATTCGAGTACTGTAGAATTTAGTTTTCATTTTGCAATTTGTTCAAATAGGAAGATCATAATGTAAATTACTAGGTTAAATTCTACAGCCAGGAAAAAGAAATATGTAGGACTGTATACTTTCCTCTAATAAATTATATATATTTTTTTTAAATATTTTCTGCTTAAATATTATTCAAGAACAAAATACAAACAAAAGCTTCGTCAACCATCTCTGAGTTTCTCTGTCAACTATTCGCAGTAATATATATTGGAGAGCAATCAGTACAAAGTCCAAGCTTATACAGCTTGACTTTGCAGTTCCAGAATAAGCTGTTGGGGGGGGGGGGGCATATACGTTGTAGCTTACATTAACGGAAATTAAGACCTATAAATTAACGGGGAAAATGGCGCAGAAACTTGATCTCATCGAGCTACATGTGCTTCATTTCTTTATGATTTAAACAAAAATGATTGCCAAGTTTATTTTCGGTAATGTAGATGGCTTTTGATAATTGCTAATAAGCTAAAATATTCCAGCCGATTAACAAAAACTGAAGTGGTTTCGGATCCTTGTGGAAATATGACGTCACAAAAATTGCAGCTCCCAGAAATGACTTTTAAAGTGTAGAAAATCTTCCAAACGGAGGACGACTTTTCCTAATTCAAACTATCATAAAAAGCTTTCTGTCGTATAAGCTGAAGATGATGATTGGGATTGTGTTCCATTAAAGTCATCGTTTGACAAATGTACTTTTCGAGTTATCAAAAAAAAATCACAAACTGCTTATATATACTGCCTACATTTTGTATAGGTAAATATATATACGTTAGAGGGCCTAACGTTATATCTACTGCCAACATCCTGTATAGGTAAATATGTTTAAGTCAGGGAACCTAACGTTATATTACACTGTCAACATCCTGTATAGGTAAATATGTATAAGCTAGAGAGCCTAACGTTATATCTACTGCTAACATCCTGTATAGGTATATATTTATTAGTTAGAGGACCTAACGTTTTATCTACTGCCTTCATCCTTTATAGGTATATATGTATAAGATAGAGAGGCCTTATGCGACGTTGACAGTAGATATAACGTTATGCCTTCTAACTTATACATATTTAATAATGGATCGGTAACATTTTTTTTTTTTTTTTTAAAGGCACACAAAACCATAATATGTGGAACCAAGATACCCAACAGGGCAAAGAACATCCCACTTTATTAAAGACATGGTGCGGTTTCTTTCCTTTAGCCTTTGTACTTGTTGATCAGTAAAAGCTTTACCTATTGTAAATTACATACAAAACATAATAATACTCTTTCTATGTACTCATTAATTATCAGGCGCGTATCCAGGATTTTCTAACCAGGGGGGCGCGAATTACTATCTAAGCGGAGCGCCACCATCGGTTGGCGCGCAGCGTACAAGAAAATTTCTGATTTTGATACCCCCCAGATCACCGGAAACGGCACTTCTCGGGCTTGAAATGACCAACCAGATGTAAACTTTTTGCCTGAGAACCAAGTATTTCCTAATAGTTTTTTTTTTTCCATCCATAACCTTTTTGAAGATTGTCAACCCGGCACACGTCATGTTCGACCTGATCGCATCTCCTGTGGGTCTTTGCTTTTGTAGGTGATTCTACGTCGCGGCCCACAATACCCGTCAGCCCCACTTTTCAAGGTTTTAAGCCCCAAATTTGTTCAGAATTTGAAAATTCACATATCTCGTGAATAAACTCACTTCAAAACATACCCATAATGTTGTACAAAATTTCATCTAGGGACAACCAATATAGAAAAACTTCCTTCAACCCCTAACAGACCGGTCAAAATTGCACGAGTAGAGGGAAGTGTGATGCAGAATGTTGGTCAGAAATTTTCGAAAATTCAGACACAGTTAATTTATTGGTGTAGAAATATTAAACCTGTTATAACGGCCATTATAAAACTTGGTTGAAGGAAATGAAAAAATAGCAGATATTTCCGAAAGCGAACACTACACACATAGGCGTAGGAGGCGCGGCGGCAGTGGCGGAGCTAGGGGTATTGGTCAGGAGGGGCGAGAATGGTCTGTAGGGGCGCTTTCGACACTATCTAAGCGGAGCGCCACCACTGGTTGGCGCGTAGCGCACAGACAATTTTTGAGTAAAGATACTCCCTAGATCGCCGGAAATGACCCTTTCAGGGCCTGGCTAATTTTCAGATAAACGAAGAATAGGGTGTCATCGCCAAATTACACCAACAAAATGTGAGAAATGTCAATAAGTAGATGAGAGCGCAATAAAAAAGTCAATAATCTAGAATAAGTAAAAAGTGGTAAAGAGCTGAAAAAGGCGCCAGCAGTCCATTTGAGTCCGTCAGGGGGGGCATCCGCCCCCCTGACCGTATGGACGCTCCGCCACTGCGCGGCGGGGGTGCAGCCCCTAATTCGCCATTACTAATGTAAAAGAGAGTTTTGACATAATTGGACCTCCATGCTTTTTATACATCTACATGAGACATGTCGTTGTTTAGATTAGCATCCCGCGGTATACTTCGCAATTTGAACGGACCGTACGGTACATGATGGCATGCGATGTAATAACCGATGCTTGCTTATATGATATTGACACTGACACGTTGAATGCGCGCTTCGCGCGCGAAAATTTTTGGTTATTTTTTCAGGCAAGCCGGACAGTTTTGAGGATTTTCATCCTGGAACGACATTTTCATGCTCACTGATATGATGTGATATCTGCTGTTTGCGTTACAAATTCAAACAGGCGCGTAGCGAGGAATTTGCCAAGGGAGGGGCGAAGCCTGTAGGCAAATTATCTAAGCGTAGCGCCACCACAGGTTGGCGCGAAGCGTACAAGCAAATTTTGGCCGAAAATGTCTCCCAGATCGCTGGAAATGACACTTCCCAGGCCTTGTAAGTTGCATCTAAGCACTTTCTATTTTGAAATTACTTAGCGATATCATTTAAAAAAATGCTGAATGGGGGGGGGCGGTCGCCCCCATCTCAAAATGCGTCATGTTCCCCGACGACACGGTCGAGTTCGAGACCAGCCACAGTTGGTTTCATAGCACAATTCTACACACGCGTTATGATAGACCATATATAGTATATATATAGATAATTAGTGAGAGAGGAAACTGGAAACGTCAAAAAAATGGAGTTGTCGGTGTAAGGGGTAGGGTGAGGCACACTTTTACGAAATCATTGATCCGTCACTGGCTACCCTTCAGCGCTGTAATGATGTCACTGTTCCTCTTTCTCTTCCCGGTGTCTTCGCGTTTTTCTTCTACTCCCTCCTTTTCTCCTTCTTCTCTCTTTCTTCTTTTTCTTTTCCCTTCCTTCCTCTCCTCCTCCTCTTTTTCCCCTCTTTTTTCCTTTTTTCTTCTCTTTTTTTTCTCTCCTTTTTTTCTTATCCGGGGGGCGCGCGCCCCAACGCCCCCCCTGGATACGCACCTGATTATATTTCGTACCAGAATAGTTTGGTGTCTGGCAGTTGCGCAAACAGTTGCATAGACTAATAAGACTATATTCAGCGGCACTGTTCAACGAATCCTGATATAACACACTGACGTCTACATATTAAAATAACACAACTCAATTCAATTGACTTATTCCAGTGCACAAAATAGTATTTATATAAAAGGGGTAATACAATACAAGATCAGAACAATATCTACAATATGTTAGTCTACAGGTGGTTCAATAACAGCCATAATGGCATTAAGTTAGCTAATGGCGTTCATCATGGCAATTTATATGTAATACGGTTGAGAAGCTATACCAGTGCTACCGCACCCTTTTGTTCGAAACGCAACCTTGCATTATGAGTCAGATATTAAGTTTTAACATTAGTAGGTAAGCTGGGAAGGGGAGGGGGGCTAACTTACTCGTTAAACTCATAAACTCAACGTAGCCCGTTTGAGTTTATGTTGATATTACATCTGCCATGATAATTTTTTTTTCTCTCTTTTTTTTTATTTCTCTTGCAACTATAACTTAACATAATATAGCACTCTAATGGTGACTTAGTGAAAATTCCTAGAAAAAACTAAAAAGTATTTATTTTAATACAATCTGAAGTTGTAAAAAATTATACCAAGGGTACCAATATTTCCTCCAAACACTGCTTTTCATATTACGCAACAAAATGTTTTTTTGTAATAGAAAATAGTCCCTCAGGAACAATAGTAACTTATTCTGCAGTGGAATTTCTTTCCGTACTTTGCAGTTGAAAATGAATTTCTTAACTAAAATTATAATCAAATTCAGCTCTCTGGCAATGTCCGCACCAAACAACACTGTCTTAATGTCTAGTACTATACCAATATCTATATTGTTTAACAAAGTTTGGAGATGATTCCAAAGCCTAGCTGAGATAGCCATGATAATTGATAATTCTAAATTCCTGATACGATCTACATCGCTCGCTAGAAATTTAGTGAAGTTTCATATAACATTGTGATGCAAAACGTGGCAGAATTTCATGTGATTTTCATTACTATGAACAAGTGTCCGAAAGGCGACATGTTATTAGTCGATTCGCATTCTTGAATAATTCATTCATATGGTCTTAAATTGGTGAGAACTTCGGAAAGATATATCTCAGGTTAATCAGTTACAATGTTATTTGAGGTAAAATCTTGTTGGTTTTTGGAGAAAAAAATTGTTGATCAATCAGAAACAAGCTGCTTTGTTGGTTTGTTAAGAGATTTTAATCTTGAAAGTGAGGATAAAATGATTGGAGGTAGTATATCATGTAAGAGTGTCCTGCTATAAACATTATAAAATTACGAAATGAAAGTGACATATGAAGGTTCTTACAGAACTTTACAAACAAGTTTAGCTGCCAATGAAAACGTTAACATTGTATTTTGGTCCCAAAGATAAATTGTAAACTAAGATTTTACAAGTAAGACAACTTGTTGTTAAAGAAAAAACCGGTTTCCAGTGGAAAATTTATATTGGAAGTGCATGTTAATCGTGACATTTGGACAATTATCATGATTAAAAGCACTCCATTTAGACTGTTTTTTTTTTAAGTTGACAAATAGTATAAAGTACCAATGTTCGCTTCTACTTGTTGTATTACAATGTAGACACTCTGTAATGTTATCATGATCCTGTATATACAGGTGCGGTTAATAAACACATAAAAAATAATCGGAATATTAACTTAGGCTAACATTAACGGAACATGAATACCACAAAGTAATATAAGTGTGTGAGTTTTGACTTTTGACGATGTCAATTTGCACGTACAGCTTGATCAAAATGTTCATGATTTTGTGTTAAGAGTTTTTCTTTTATCAGATCCAGTTTAAGTTCTGCAAACATCTCCCAAAGTGAAGCTTCTTATAGAACTATAGAACTAATTTCATGGATATACAAAGTCAATTTCGGATCTAATTCAATCTTTTTAAGTAGACTGAACTCAAATAGGTCAAGGAACGAAGCCATTATTGGCGTACACTATGCTGCTACTGAAAATGTTCAGAGTTGCAGAATTTTTTCTATTTGGGGGGGGGGGGTAGATGTGTATATGAGAACACGTTGTGGGGGAGGGCACCACAAACAGACGTGTATTTAAAATTCCCTCGCTTGAGTAGGTCGGGAAACCCATGTTGACAACATAACCTAAAATGAAGCCTAGTGTTAACACTAAGGCCAGTGCGTTTACTGAGTGAGTGTATGAATGTCGATAGAATTGGATGCTTGACCGTTTACACATATAAAAACATACGCAGAGTAAACGAAATAATATCTGTATTTAACGAGAAGCCAGTGGAGATCACTAAGACAAGCTGTACTAACATCGTACATCGTTTTATTCAATATTAGTTTGGCAGCAAAGGTGTTAACCCTAGTCAACAATTTTTATAAACTAACTAGCGTTGTTTGAGTTTCTTTTCAATGGTTAACATATTTTTAACCTTTGGGCAGCCCTTTAAGGCATAAGAAACACTGTCACGCGACCCATGCACAAACAAATCAAAAGCTTAAAAAAAAACTTACCCGTAAAATTGTTAACAACTCAAAAATACGTTTAATCTATTCTTTGCATTAATATTGTTTGTTCAACTATTTCAACCATCAACGTTATCAACATTTTACATAATTCAAGTACATACAAAGTATATGATTGAGGGGATCCTCGAAAAGTTCATAAGAACTTGTAAGTGAGGTAACCCCAAAATACAAAAAAATATTATCCCAGATTAATGTATGTCGTCCAGTTACAGAGTTATTGACAATTAACAATTCATAATCATGGACGTTAAATATGAATGTGAGAGACTGACTTCGGTCAGCTTGCGGCTTTGATAAGCCAATTAGGCTTCTTCGCGAGTTCCTGCTTGCAGGAGGATCTAATATACATACATACATACATACATATGATGGTATCATAAATACATAACGTTTAAGTCTTGAGAAATTCTATGACTTTGCAAATCAAATGCCCGTATCCTGCTGCCTAATTATTTTCATAGCAGATATTATTAATTACATTATATATGCAAGGAGATCATCGCTAGGGGATCATAGACCTTATTAGTGCATGTGAGATGATTATCATGAGAACGAAATACAGAATAGTGTACTTCTGAAAATTAAATAGATAATTATCTTTAAACGTTTTGTAAATATGTGCAAAGTCGAGTATTTGAAAGAACACAATAAACGTTAGGCTATACATGTTCTTTTATGAGTCATGAAAAGACACTATTGTCAACAAGTGTTTTTGAACCCTAACATTAATACAATGTCTATAATGGCAAAGCTTTCTTTAAAAGTACACGTAGACTTATCGTATCGCTGCCTTAATGCTTTTTACAATTAAAAATCAGACGGATTTTGTTGATGTTTTTTTCGGAAATGACAAGATAATTAGTTAACAATATGTTCTTCGTTGATTTAGAGAGAGAGAGGTGGAGATAGGACTGAAGAATATTGTAGAAGACTAGTACAAGACATTGATCTAGATACTCTTTCTTCTGGAATCGATGGTATTGCATTAATAGTTGTATCTGTCAACTAATAATGATGTAATAAAGCCTAATATCTGATAAAAAGAACTGCAATATACTTATCCTCACTTGTAACTGCAATAGCGGAACTCTATCAATTGTTCAATATTTCGCCATGTTTTGGGGATGGGGTGGCGGGGTGGGTTTCAGAACGCTTGAATAGTTATCAAGTATATATGTTTTAATGTCTAAAGCTTTCACGCTGAAGGTCCATTTAGTTTCGGCCATGCAAATATATACACATATAACTGTGTTACCCTAAACGTAACAACGAGATTTAGGTTACAATAAGCACTTGGTTGTGTCTAATAGTGAGAGATTGATGTGCTTATTGGTTTTAAATATAAGCGATTCTTGCGTTCAAAAATCAATGTAACAATGTAATGTCTTTATTTATTTTGTTTGTTATTATACTTCTATTAATTCCAGAGCAGTTGAAGTTGTGTCTTCTTTATTATTCTTTTGGCTTCAATTTCGGGGAAGTAAAATTCTTTCTTCCAAATGACTTACATTATTTTAGTTTATCACCCACTAAATATAATGAAAAGCAGGTTGCACTGCGCAAATGTAGTCACAGTGATAGATATCATAACAACATTTTGCATGTAATTAAACAAAAACACAACTATTGTAGGCCTACCCCTCCCAGGAGCGGACATTATTAGTGTCCATTACTAATACTGAGTATACAGACATGATTATGTCTGCACACCTTACCGTATGTTTAATCAGATTTGCTGTAAGGTTAACACGCTAGTCTAGTCGAAAACGACACCACGTATACCTTCAACGACAATGCAGTATAAATTATTCAAATTATGTGTCGTTTAAATTGGAATAATATCCATTTCAGTGGATAGCCAGCATTTGGACCAATTTAAAAATAGAATTGGGCATTAGGTGGATCCATCAGTGCAAATTGGTTTCAAATTTCTGTCTTAAAAATATAAACTGAACATGGCGCTTTCCCCCATAATAATGTCTGTGGTTTATAATTTGAAGGAAGACGAAATCCTGGAATTTACCATCATAATGACGGTAAAGTTTCTAGATAATGATAGAAAACAAACTCGTCTAAACGATAGTAATCTATATTAAATATAATTGCAAATGTTACGTCTTTTTGAAATACCCAAATCCTTCTAAGAAAATGTTTCATGTTTACTCACTTTCCACAGAGATAATCACAAGCAGCAAAGTCAAATGTAGGTGAATATCCAATTCTTATCCTGTGAAGGCCAAATATCCAAGAAAGAAAAACTACAGCAATAAGACAAGTGATACATCGTCTTCTCAAAGTCACACTACTAAGGTAAGAAGAGGAATACATTCTGTTGTGTTTGATGATGTTCTTTCCCCCTTAATTCTAACTGGAGAGTGTTTGCTTTAACCCATTTGAATGTAAGTTAAAGTGGATACAACACCGCAAGCTGACTGTATACTTATCCAAACAAGTGACACATCCATGTTAAATGCCGAGTGTACTAAGGAATTGGACCAAACTGGCTATGAATTGATTATAGAGGGCGTGGTTATGTATTTTAAGCACTGGTGGAAGGATATGGGCTCTTGGAAGGCGTAAGTTTAATGTACTATTACCAATTCTACATCTATATTATTGCCTTGCAGGTTTGACACGATCAGACTGTACTAGTTCTTTTCTATAAATTATTTAGATCGTTTTTGGTTTCGATGCCTCATCTGACCTTTGCAATCGTGCGCATGCGTATATATGCGCGATTTGTGAATGTATGTTATTTCAGAATGCTAACATGTAACGTCAATGTAGTGAATGAACCTTCGCAAATAGCCGAAATAACAATCTTGATGAAGGTATTTATTATTATTATTATTATTATTATTATTATTATTATTATTATTATTATTATTATTATTATTATTATTATTATTATTATTATTATTATTGTTATTATTATTATCATTATTATTATCATTATTATTATCATTATTATCATTATTATTATTATTTATTATTATTATTAATATTATTATTATTATTATTAATATTATTATTATTATTATTTTATTATTATTATTATTATTATTATTATTATTATTATTAGTAGTAGTAGTAGTAGTAGTAGTAGTAGTAGTAGTAGTAGTATTATTCTTATTATTATTAGTAGTAGTAGTAGTATTAGTATTATTATTATTATTATTATTATTATTTTTATTTTTATTTTTATTATTATTTATTTTTGTCATCTTTAATGAGGGTAGTCCTGATCAGTGCAGAAGCACTGCTTTCCAGAGGAGCCCTCAATACACAATACATATACGATATTATGCAGTAGAAAAACGGTAAGCATCCAACAGCACAAAAAAAGGACGGCAAAAAGATAGACAAACAAATATCAGACATCTAAACCAAATATATAAGTTTTCATATTGCGATTAAAAATATGAACATTTGGCAAGCATTTCAAATTTGGGGGAAGACTGTTCTTAGTTACTGTACTTTGTAAGCCTGTGGTACACATTACTGCCAGTTGTTACGTGAAATTATAGGCTGTACTGAAGCACTGGTGGGTTATGGTTTCTAATCTCTTGTTCAATGCTGTTCAAGTACCCTAAATGAACAGACGGGAATTTATAACTTGATAAACTTCTTCAACACAACGCAACATAAAATGTATATAGTTATACAATTTATTCGTTCAAAACATCAAATAGCGTATAAGACAAAGATATCCGAAGCAGTTCGTGTTTACTACCTCCATAAACCAGTGACTTTGATCGACAGCTAGATATAGGAAAGATACACTTAACGGACAGACAGTGCGAAGTCGAACCACTGTATAACACATTTATGGTTCATAGCACTGTGGTAATTCAGGAGAACCATTTTTTTGTTGAGAGTTAAAATTGGTGACTGATTACACTAATGAACGATGCATTGAGCGATTTCGTTTATCTGATCTTCTGTGGTGTTGCAGTTTGTTAGAGAAAATACGAATTGTAATATAAGAATACGGAGAGGGGAGGGGAGGGGGTTGGGGGAGAAACGTATAAACATGTTATTGCTGTTGTTGTTGTTGTTGTTGTTATTAGGTTCATATTTAAGCTTATAATGACACAGCATTAAAAAAAAATCTGTTTTATAAGTAAACATCTTCCATTTGAATGATTTTGAATATAACATGTCTTATGGCATGAATAAACTATTTTATAAACTACTAATATTAAGATGATGTATTTTTCCACTTGAGATGCAGATCATAACCTTTGGTGAAATTGTTGATGTATTCACAGGCAAATTGAAGACCAACAAAAGTGCAGATTACATTACGAATGTGTTAGCATTATAAAAGACTCAATGGTTTAACAAACAAATAGTTTTATTGAAAATTTATTGGTTCGAGGTCGGGAAAAGGTCACTGCTGCCCTCGCCCAATGATGTTTTGGTGTTACGGGTGTGATCTTCTATACCCCCCCCCTCCCTTCTTAGCATGTGTATGTATAATGTGAATTACATGTTTCATTCCTCTCCTAGTTCAGAGTGGTGTTGTATGTGCTCTCGTAGCAGAAATCATATAAAGGTACAGTAGCATAACGTAGCCGTGCACCCCGAAACCAAATAAAGACCGCACCAAAATTCAAAAACTATCTACCAATCAATCTCCTCCCAGCCTTAGGTAAGGTTTTCGAAAGTGTTAAAGGTAACACTCAATCCCCGTCTCAATAAGGCTTCCGCGCACATTAATTTACAATAAACCAAACTTTTCGCCTCTGCGAAGACATGTTGCATCGGCATTATAAAAAAAAACATTAAACCACTGCCCTCTTTCTTGATGCCGATAAGGTGTTTGGCACAACGGCATAAGAACTACTTAACTATAACCCCCCCCCCCCTCTAATTACACCAGACTTCTTTCCTCTTTCCTAAGTGAGCACAAAACAAAAATTTACTTCAAAAACCAATACTCAAAACCTATTCCACTTCGTGTAGGCACTCCACAGGGCGCTGTTCTCAGCCCCTTCCTCTACACCCTATTTGTTAAACATCCCCCCTCTAACTAATTGCAACTATAGTCAGTAAGCTGACCACATAGCCATTTGAAGCATTAGTAAAAAAATTCATTTGACGGAAATGAATACTAAAAAAGCAATTACACATCTCGAAAAATGGTGCTCGATGTGGAGAATAAAAATAAATCCCTCAAAATCTAACCTAGTCAATTTCTCCTTTAAAAACTAAAAATGCCGTGACCATATTTCCAAATTATTCTTTTCACTTACACATCTATCACTGCTACTCCTAATGCAACCTTCCTCTGTACCACTTTTGATAGCAAATTATCGTTTAATCCACATTGTAACAAAACTGCAGCACGCTGCTGGTCCCACCTTAAATCCATTCAAATCCTTTCACACAAACTACTTCCCTCCGAAAACCATTATCCAAATCTATAAATCCACAGTAAAATTCTCAGTTACGGGAGCATCTCCCTGCTTACCATCTCTTATACCAATATACAAATTTTAAACAGAATCCATACAACAGCTTATCGACTTGCACTCAAAATCCCTTCCTATATTGCTACTTCGCACGTTCTCCGTGCAGGACACACAAAATCTATTTGCGCCCATTGATTAAAGAACTCCTATACTGAAATACAAAGTTGCAACAACTCACTTCCCAAAAAAACAAAAACCTTTCTGTATTCACAATTGTTACTACTTAAAGTCTCATTCCATTAAAAAATCCTTTCCTAAAAGGGTCTAGGCCCCGACTCCAAGTATACTCATATATAAAGAACAAAACAATTCCGACAATGACCACTTGATTAAAAAAAAGTAGCAACCACTCCCTTCCTAAACAATAGAAACCGCTCCGTCTCTACAAACCGCCCCGTCTCCCAATCCTCAGTACGTAGAAATTCCTCTCCTTTAGAAATCCCTCCCTAATTGGCTCTTCGACTCCACCCTCGTGGTTGTGTATGGCTATCTGTGCAATGTAATTAAGACTTCATTTACCAGCAATTCCCTGACTGAACATAGACAACTTTCCAAGAAAAAGAAGAAAAAAGAAAGAAAATGTCTATTCTATAAAAAAAAAACATATTATCCCCTATAACCTCTCGCGGGGTCGACCAGGGTTAAGCTCCTTTTGTTTTGATTGTACACCCCAGACAGCCGCCTTAAAGCCCAGAAAGCCCCCGAATTCCCTTGTAAGTCGTGCAGGTAGTTTGTTTGTTTGTTGTTATCTATTTATATTTTTATCTTCTTTGTATTCGGCCCGGTTACGACTGTCGTTGAGTGTTGGTTATTATTAAGACTACACCCGTTGTCTATCTTACTCTGTATTCTGTGTGTTTCATTTTTCCAAATGTTATTTGTTTTGCTTCTTCCTTTTATACATTAAGTTGTAAGGGGAAATCTTAGTATGTAATATGTTACTATCGATTTGTGCATATTCATGTGTTTGTTTTCCCAATGTTTGTATATTTTATATTAATTTTGATTATTTTTAATTCATAGTTTTCACCGTGGTCCTGTTGTACTACGTGTGCAATAATAAAATGGTAGTAAACCTCCGACAAAGTGTTCAGCTACATTGAGAGTCGTCTCGGTGAAATTAGTTGTTACAGTGATGTTACAATTAAAGCAGTTGTACTACTTGCAACACAAAACTCAATATAGGACAACGAAAGTCTGCTGGCCACAATATAGCATGTTAAAAATGCATTACAAATGTTGTCAAGGACAAATAGTGTTGAATGTCATCCAAATGTGATCTTCTGTTCATAACAAGTTCCAAGAACATGTTTTGGTTAAGTTGTATGAATTGATTAAAAAGAAAAGTGGATTAACAGTAACATAAATGTCTCTAAAATAGGATCACGACGTCGCTATCAATTTACATTAAAGGAGCGTGACAGAGATATTAGCATATTTTAAAGATGAATATCTCAAACCATAAAAGCTATAGAAAGAATGCTAGTGCATCAAATCGTTTACTAAAGTCCAAACAAAAGTGTAGCAGGAACGATGAGATTAGGCCGCGAAAGATATTATGACTTCAAAATAAAGTAAACAAACCTGACATTTAATTACAATAACAACATTTAAGAAAAGTTCCTTCACTTTATAAAACGGGTAACACCTCGTTAATTATTAGCAATTACATCACTGTGTGTGTGTGAACGTGAGGGCCAGCTTGTGAACACGATAATCTCAACAAGCACAAGCTCAATGTCAATGCCATGCATGGTAGGTAGATATGTAGGTTTGCTATAATGCTTGTGGTTACCTTATCATGCATGTTGGTGAGTGGGCGGGCTTTAACGTAACGTTCTTATAATGGCAATATATTTTGAACAGTATATCCGATTTACTTTATAATTGGTATGGTGATATCAGTTCATGATATGTATGGGCCATATAAAAATCATAATAAAAAGTCATTCTCATCATTATTCATGAAGGGGCGTCGGTTAGAGTGTTATCGCAATGAAAAGCTTGCAAACACGATATCTCAAGACCATCAAATTGAATCATTGTAATACTGCAGGTGGGTAGATGGCCAATGTGTGCCCTTATATTGTTTGTCGTTCCCATCTCATGAATAGTAATGAATGGGTCAGGCTTAACCAAAAATTATTAAAATGTCAATATCTCTTCAATAGGCATGTCCGATCTAATTCATACTTGGTAAGGTGATGTAACTACATAGTATGTATATGCTCTTTGCAACAACAACTTTTATCTCATTAATATTCATGAGTTAGCGGCCTTTTGGCTTAGATCATGTGTAGTATCTGTTCCCTTTCAAGGGGAATGGCGATACACACCAGACGATGATCACACAGTCACAGTCCCGATGCAAGGGGATTGGGGTTGAGAGCGGATCAGTCGTTCGGTAGTTTGGTTTTCGTGTCCAGGTTCTTTCCTGGGTGACTTTTCTTTAAAAGTATTCATGAGTTGGTGGGGCTTAGTGGGAAATAGTCAAAAACAGCTTGTTAACACGATATCTCCTCAACCATGAGTCGAACCAATGGCATACTTGGTAGATATATGCCCCATGATTGAAATCGGTAGAAGTCAACAGGTGTCAAAGTCTTACAGATTTTAAACATGATAACTCCAAAATTAAAGCTTCAATAAAGTTATCAATTCTCCAATGGTATGGTTTTCTTTCGGTGAACATGGTTTGGTTAGAGTCAGTTCAAGCAGTAAGGTTTGTGAAGGGGCTCAATAATTCTTCCACAGAACAAACAGTCATCCTGGAAAGTCCAAGGAAAGTTGATATGTAGTATTGCTTTAAGCACACTAAAGTGGCTGTTATCCCGTTTCACCCTTTCAGCTTCAAGGGGTCGACAGGTTATTTCCAATAGTCGAAAGTTGGCTCAAGGGGTCAAACGGATATCCCAACTGGTCTCAAATTGGCAGTTTGATTTGTGATATATAGCAGATGATGTGTAGGTTGATAAAATGTCAGAGTGCAGTTAAACATACCATGTAGAGCTCTCAGGCTATAATAAATCACAAATGGATTTGCCAGCTCAAAATTGGTTACAGAAAATGTCCTTTTATTCATATACAAGCTATGTGTCTACAATACATTTCACATCGGAATAAATAAAATATGTTATACAGTAGAATCCTCACCAGTGAATTAAATGGTTGATTCTTTGTCAAAATGATAACTGATTACCTGATACCTTTCTTTATATGTTGCAGCATTAGTCAATAGATAGGCCTAATCCTCTTCATTTTGGTGTGCACAAGGTCATGTATATCATGGAGCTATCTGTTTATAGCTCCATATGTATATTGACACGATTGGCTCACCACACTATGAAAATGTTTATGCACCGTAACCAATAAAAGTTTTCTGCTTACAGTATGCGCATGCGTATGTGTGTAATTTGGCTTAATTAGGTGTATATCATTTCGATGCAGTTTAACCATTCACTGCTCTCTACACCAAGTAACGATGCTTCTTTCAGAAAACACAATCCATTAATACGTTACAATTTCACCCGGAAGGTTGAAATGTAGAAACGACGGACGATACAGTACAGGTTCGATTAGTTTGTTTAAATTACCAATAGTCCAAGTTAATTATAATAGGCCTGTATGTTTTTTTTTTTTGAAGTACGCATTAATAAAAGTGGAACATGTTTTGCTCAGACTTAAGCAATAAGCCTGTTTGTAGACCAGTTACTGTCAAAGTCACCGACAGTAACATCATTTACCCGATGACCGCAATCATGTCGTTTCAGATCACATGTTGCGGTATAGCCAATTTACACCATCATCATAATGCTTATTCTCATGTTTATACACTCCGTCTATGATTGGTAGAGAAGGGTTGCAAAAGTACACTCTCATGTCGCGAGCATATTCTCCTCACACTCCCACGCATCTGTTACCGTCTGTTGACAGTGTGTGGTGTGTATTTACACAAATATATAGTGAGCAATGCCAGTATAGTTCTCAACGTGTAAGGCTACAGAAAATTCATAGACGCCTACCGAGAGTAACATTTCATTTAAAATTACACCCAGTGTCTGATAGCGATAAGGCTTGGCAAAATTAATCTATATTAAGGATAATTTCTATCCTTCATGAATTTTGAGGGGGCAAAAGGTTCTGTTTGTTTTTATTTGATTGATATTTCTTCTTTCACCAGTTCGCCTATAGTCGGCTTCACCTTTTACATATCTATAGGTACATAATTAATTAATTAGGTACATCAAACAATTCCAAGTGTGCTATCATTATACTATCCATAAAAAATAACAAAGAGCCAATTTCTTAAAATGTAAGTTTGTGTGTTGGTGCAAGTAATTAGACACTAATTTTAATTACTCAATATTAAGTCGTTTAAATAATTTAATTCATTCATTCATTATTTTTGTTACATAATGCAATCATGTGTCCTTTCTCTGAAAAAATAATCAATTTTGGAATATTTGGAATATTTTTGTGTTATTATTATTAATGAAATTCTCGCTTCCGTCAGTTATTCCGTATCACATCCAGAACTGATCTTCTGGGACTGGCATGGACGATGTATCGTTGTTGTATGCAAAGTTGACATTCTTCTGCTTCGTTTCGGTTGGTGTGTCCTTCTTTTTCCCATTTCTTCGAAATTTCCTGAGTTATAAAGGCAAACGTTGTAACATTTAAGATATAAAAGGCACTTAATATCGAAGACATATCGAAGATATATCCAATATCTTACTCTTAAAGTACTAGATGTATTCAAGGAATTAACAAAAAGCTTAGAATTCGCATAAGAGTAATGAGGTATGGACTCTTTACAAACAATTCCGTTAAAACAATCTTTAAAATTTAAAGGTAGTTGAAATGTTTTATTGATATTTTCTTTTGTTTTCCTAGAACACTAGGGGCTTTGATAATATTTGACATGCATACAGAGACCGGGACCTTCCCGAAACAGCCGACGTTTTACCAGCTCTGAAAAAGTCAACGTATACTGGCGCAAGGAAATCAGTGATCTGTCTGAAAAGCAATATTCTGGGTAGTACGATTTGTCGCAGGGGTTACGTAAACAAATCCTTCAAGTAAAAAAAAAAACGTTCAAAGTTTCTAAACTGAAAGCAAATAAAATGGAAACCTTAAATAATAGTATTATTTTTGCAGATATGCCGACTTGTGTTCGTAAAATTGTTCCAACAACTCTAGAAAAAAATTGTTTGCAAACTTTACCCAAAAGAAATATTTAACCCCTAACACAATCGAAGCAGGTTATATCTGAGGAGGAGAAGGGGGAAGGGGAAGTGGCATTTATTGCCACTATGACGTCATAAACAAAACAATCAATTGTTGCTGGGATACACGGTCGGTTACCTGGTTACGGTATATACTTACTTAGGTAAGAATGAGAAGTGGCAAAGTGCGTCAAGGCCTTGATTGAAATATTTGACGACTGTTCTTCTTATTGGCTTCAAACAAGGAAATGTGTCTTCCCTGCAGTACGTGTATACAAAGACTGCTACCATCACACTCAATGTACCGGCTCCGATGTATCCACATATCCAGTAAAACTTGCCCATTCTAACAATGACAAAGAAGAACAGAGGGCACTCAAATGTTATATTATGGCCTTGCGCGATATAATATGTCATAATGGTTAACAGGATATTCCTGTATGCTGTGAAACTTCCTATAAAATATTGTACACTTGAGCAACAGAGGTGAAGGGTCGTTAATGCTCCGTAATAGTTGCAGTTAAAGAACTTTCACAGTGGGAAGACGGTGTGGAGGGGGTGCGGGGGGGGGGGGGGTGCGTCAAGTGGATTGTCAGCGAGCAGTTTGAAAGAGTGTAAACATTTTGGAAAGTCAAATATGCACCTTTATGAAAGGCACATCCCGGGCAAAATTATAGGGCAGAGGGCTTCATTGTTGTTGTACAGGAGGCTACTATAAGATTAATGATGATTTGTGTGTATCGGGTCGTGGGGTGGCGGTGGGTGGGGGTGGGGTGACTCTTGGTGCCGTCACTGCTCCATGACAATGCTGTCATGGGCTGGTCATCAGTGTGGTATACAAGTCATAACAAACGTATTACCAGTCATGTCAATCATTGCAAAACATTAGGAATGTGAACCATGCATATTGCTCATCTAACGGCAATTTAAGGACACCACCACCACCCTCCTCCTCCCGCGTCCCACTAGATTGATGATGAATATTCCATTTTTTTCGACCAATCATTGGAAGGGAGGGGGCGGGTGTCTGGTATCATTATGCAAATAACCTACGAACAGAGATTAAAACCCGGAAGCGATTTGTGACAGATATGTTTTCACTAACCGAATCGACGGAAAGAAAAACAAACACATAGAGCACGCAGCCACGTTGCATGAGAGCAGCTGGGATCAATGTAACACTGTCCGCTTTAAAGGGTGTGAAGACTCGCGCAAAAAGAAACGTCTAATGCCGGTAATCTGACCTAGTTTCGAATGAGGTGTAACAGAAGTGTTAGACACCACCATCGTTCCCAAAAAATACACACACAGCGTGCTATACCTTCGATCATTAGACACTTAGTGTAGCCTACAGTCAGTACATGTATACAGTTGCGGTCAATACCAACAGCACAGTATACAAACGATACAGCGATGGACATCTCAGGTCCAGCTAAAGATAACAAGGTATCACGTTTCATTAATGTCCTGATTTTGTAGCGACACGAACAAAACGTCACTTGCAAGCAACAGAAAGTTAACTTTTTCAGATGGCCGCATGCGGTTTGGGCGAGTCTTCAATGCCTTTAACTTGTTTGACGATTGTCTCTATAAACTTACTTAGCAGAAGATTTTTCTTCGTCACTCTGGCAGCATGAGTGGTAGTTTCCCTCTGAATCTGGTCTATCGTTCCAGCAACAGTTATTGTAATCATTCGGGGTTCCATCTGGGAGCTGGTCAGGACACTGGTAGCTGTTACCAGGTTCTGTTTCAGGTAAGATTGGATCTACCGCACAGTTTGTACCAGATACTGTAGACAAAACAGGAAAATAATAACTAAATCAACACCTACCTTACCAACTATGCAGTCGTTTCTTGAATGGCGGACCAATACGTCTGCCTATATATGTTTCAAGTGGGAAAATGTGCTCTGAAAACCTTCTCACAAATGCTATCACAAAATTTGAAAAAAAAAAAAATACAAACGTTACCCAGAAATCAACATGATAGCAGGTACAGCATGCAAGTTTTTTTTTTTTTTACAGGTTGTGTCAAACGTATATAGTAGATCTGCTCCCCCCCCCCCCACCCCCACCCCACCCCCACCTTCCCCCACCTTCCCCCACCTCACCCCCATTTTACTGTCACCAGGCGGAGGCTCATAATTTGTAATATTTTATAACCAATAACCTGCAACCGCCTCTCTGAAACGTTCACCAGTGAGGATAAAGATTTCACTCAAGTTCCGTTTGTGTAACCGGGAGAGAAATTTTAAGAACTGTTTTTGAACAGTATTTAAGACAAAAGAAAATAAATAAAGCCATCTCCCAGTCGAACTTAAAGATTGCATGTTGCTCATTTGGTTTGCACGTTCAATATCAACTTCCAGTCACTTCGTCGTCTTACGGCCGTCTTCAGCAGATGGGAGGGTACTTTACTTATATACTTGTCACCCGACCCATCCCCTTCCACGGAGGGGGAGGGGGATTAGCAGCACAGGGCTAGTGATGAGACTGGTAAGTCTCATCTATACAAACCCCGTATTGTATATGCACATTTTGAGTAGGCCAATGTAAGTTACTTATTCAAATACATACGCGTTGTACGCAGACAAATCAATGATGCCGAGATGTTTACTTCTTTTGTGGTGGATAATTAATTAACCATGTATGTATGTGTGTATGTATATATTGTATGTATTGTATACTGCATTGTATGTATGTATGTATGTATGTATGTATGTATGTATGTATGTATGTATTTTAGATCCTCCTGCAAGCAGGAACTCGTGAAGAAGCCTCATTGGCTTATCAAAGCCGCAAGCTGACCGAAGTCAGTCTCTTAGATTCATATTTAACGTTCATGATTATGAATTGTCAATTGTCAACAACTCTGTAACTGGAAGACATACACTAATCTTGGAGTGATTCGAACCGGGGACCTTATGATCGCAAGGCACCGGCGGGTGCCTTCGTGTTAATGTATTTAAAGCAAAGTGAGAATAAAGACTCTATCGAGCTATATGCAGCTATAGTACATGTATGCATGAGTAGTATAGCAACCATCTCACAAACCATGCGATGTTTTAAATAGCAAATGTTATGGCTTTACAAATAAGAACAAAAAAGTAATATTAAACTAAAAAAAACACGTTACATTAAAAGATAAATAGTGTATCATAGTATAAAGTCAAGCTTGCATGAGCTTAAAACCCTTACCTTCTCTTGAGTATAACAGTAATGCAACATAAATGAGTAGCTTCCATGTAAACGTACTGTTCCTCCTGGTTCCTTTGTTTCTCCTCATTAAACAATGTTTTAATTCACTTGTCGTCATCTTCTCAATGCTATCTCATAAATCATAAACTGAAGCGAAATACGACGGTTTTATTTAAAATATTCAATTCCGATCACTCGATTTAGGTCTTAGGAGTTAGAGTGAAGCTTATGTCCATCTTTGATCCTATTTTTGAATAATTAAAATTGTGAGTCCATTAAACGATATTTCCTATATCATATGGTATTTTACCTGATAAATCTAAATTGATAAATTGCAACACCGACAAACTAACATGTCTTGCATAGCAATTAACCAGACTCAAAATAGACAATTAACAGAGATCAGACCATCCGTTAATTAATTAATTAATGTGTTAATCCATTCGATTTCTGTCTTTCTTTTTTCCTGAAATTAAAGAGTAATGAACAGACGCGTATTTAGGTGAGCCAATCAGAAACCTGCTTTAATAACAGATAATACACAGTATCTAAACTTCTTTTCCCAGTCGTTTTAAGGGAAGATAATTAGTGCAATATTGTTCACAGATTTCAAATCCGAATTCCTGATTGAGGTGAAAAGATCCAGCTTTGAGTTACCGACCAATTTGAAATCGTGACTCAGTAAGCTATAACTATATGACAATAGTAAAACTACTGTTATCTGTTTGAAGTACTACGTACAAAGTACTACGTGGTATACATATGCCGTGACTCTTTGTCAGGGACCCTAAACTGTATAGGGACGAGATAATCGATAAACGCTTCTCCCTTCTTTTCTTATTTTGGTTTAGAAGGAGTTTATATATTAATAGGGGACTTACAGAATCGATGTAGAGAAACAGGCAGAATATCGATTGCTTGATAACGGGTTGTACGAAGGTAGCATACGCCTATTAAAAGCCCCATTGACTTACACACACTAAATCACAAACGTAATGTGGTCTCTAAGTCTAGATAGAAGTTCTCACTAGCTATACGCTACCCATCACTGGATAGCTGACAAATTGGCCTTTCATAGCACTATCAATTTTCCGTATCATGACCGTGAAGATTTTTTGCTATCCGAGCCGGAAGTTTTCGTCACTTGTAAACAACCCTTTTCACTCAGTAGTAAACAATTTTCGTACGCTGCTCCTGGGAGGCTTAAACTTGGGGTCTAAAAATGCCTCAATTTGACACAATTTTTGGACATTTACTTCCGTTTGCGCTCTTCGATATGCAAGCCTCAATAGACCAGATCCTGTTTGATAATCAAAAAGGATGTTCTCCTACTGCATTTTGTCACTTTTCATGAAGGAGAACATCCGGGCGGCTTGATATAGACTCTAATAGGAGTATGCCCCCCCCCCTCCCCAAAAAAAATGGTCCAGCTTGACGAGTCTCTGTATATGAAAGAATTGTCGTGAATCAGTTTTCGCGTTCCAATTCTGAGTCATAGTAAGACTGTGAATTCGTGACCGTCATCGCCTACAAATAATTGTGGAGTGTGCAAGCTATAGCAGAAAAATAAAACCTCCTTAAAAAACCCAGTATCATAGAACACGAGGACATCGGGGGGGGGGGGAGGGGGGTTGGATGGGTCAAGCGCTCACTCGGTCGGACATGGTGTAGGTTATTGGTAATCTAGATTATCAGTAAAGGGTCAGTCAATTCCCAAAAAATATATGTGGCGTGCACAAGCTGGCAGAAATTTCACACCGCTTAGAACAGATGGTGTTTGGGTGTGGGGAGTAGGGGGGGTCGGAGGGAAAAAACCGGTGTACAGAACCGTGAAAAACATATCGGGCCGTGAAAGCATATCCATGCATGGTTAAATTTGGTATCGCCATGTTGCTGTTGCTTACCCTGTTCGATGGCCCAAATTGCCCAATATAGCTGATCTTGACAGTATAAGGCATGATCAGATATTATAACACTGCGGCATAAACATCCGTGCATATAGAGTGTAGGCTACCAATGTGTTTTTCTATGGTAAGGGCATTTGTTGCCAACTATAGAATATGAATTTATATATATATATATATATGAATATATATTTTCAATATATTCAATATATATATATATATTTTCCGACTCACTACGATTTCAAATATATATATATATATATATATATATATATATATAACGGTAATGTATATAATTAATATTCAAGCTAAAGTTTTTCACTGTCCCAGTAACGAAGACAAACTAATGACGTTAGTAATTATGTTAATAGTTATCATGCCTAATGCCTTACAGACCGAGTGACAATATAATGAACGTTACCACGAAATGGTTGTTATAGGTTTACTTAACTTTTTCCATCTGAAATGTGAATGATCACGACATTCCTCTTACGAACATTATTATCCCCACCTTCAGTCGCAAATATCCATCTATAAGGAAGGAAATATAAGAAAGGTGTGCGCACAAGTATTTGACATTGAAAAAAAAACTGTTGTTTATATATATATATATATATATATATATATATATATATATATATATATATATATATATATATATATATATATATATATATATATATATATATATATATATATATATATATATATATATATATATATATATATATATTTGAAATCGTAGTGAGTCGGAAAAAATATATATATATATTGTTACGAAGTCCAGATATCATGGTTTGGGAAACGAACACAATAAAGTAGGTTAGATAGGTTTTGTTTTAAAAGAATCTAATGCGTGTTTCTTGGTAAAGGCCCAGTCACATCTCACCGGATTGCACGAACGGACAAGAGTACGCGCGAAAAACAGTCATCCGGTTATTTCCGTTGGTAAAAGTTGTCGCGCATGCATCTGGGGGTTGCAACGTACCGGACGTTCAACGGTGAAAACGGATTACAAACGTACGAGGGACGGACAGCAACGGACGAACACCGGATGAACAACGGAATAACAACGAACGAACTAACGAACACCAACGGATAGTAACGAATTTACAACGGACAATTAACGGATAAAGAACATACAAAACGTAGGAGTACCGGAAAAGCCTACAGACATACCGGACTAGCAGCGGAGAAGAAACGGTCTAAAACCTGGGCCTCCGGAGTGCCTCAAAATCAGGGGGCATCCTCATGAAGTTGATGAAAGATTTTGGTCTTCCATTCGCAGCTCCTGCATTAGTTGGTCATAAAGATTAAACTGCCGTCTTCTCTGTGAACCTAGCAAGGCCCTAGACCAGCATTTACGCCGAGCACGCGTCTCTTCCTTCTCTTCTTGACTTATTCATTGGTCTTAAGCTTGATGTTGGCTTCAATGATAAGCATCTGTGCTTTTAAAGCTGACAGTGTGTTCTGAAGCTTGAATCTTTCTGAAGGGTCCATGTTGTAGGTGTTGACGGTAGAGGTTATAGGAGCAGAATGAGGCATGGGACGCTTGGAGTGGACAAGGTGGAGGTGACGCTGCATCTCCGTTCTATGTCCGTCTGTTATACTTTCCTGGCCTGAGTTCTTCCGTTTCTTCCGTGTAACGTCCGTTACCTATCCGTTTATTGTCAGTTCTATTCCTTTGCACTTCCGTTATTTCTACGTTAGCGTCGAATATACGGTATTGGTACTGTACTTCTACGTTTCATCCGTTCTTTGTCCGTTAATGACTCTCCGGTGAGCAATAGCAATAACCAGAGACGAACGGAGAAATACAGTATGCCAAACGCATACAGAACGAACAAAACGCATGAGAAACTGATAAAACGGAAGCTTAACGGATTAGTAACGAATAAATAACGGAGACATTTTTTCCGTTCCAAGTTTTATGCATGTTCAAAATCGACACCGGACAAACCGGACCCTTCCGGTAATGAAACGTAGACGGACGGAGGAGAACCGCATACTAAACGGATACTAACGTACATCAACGGAGTGCCATTTTTTGTCTTCGTTCCCTCTCCGTTATCGCAATCCAGTGATATGTGACTGGGCTTTAACAAAAATATATAACTTAGCATAAATACATTACATACCTTAATACTTAAAGTTAACTTAGCGCGCACGCAAGGTACCTCGGCTACCGCTGGTCTCTCCGTCGGGGTGTCAAATCCCAGGGTAGTCTGTAACCGTAGTGCGGGTGTGTCTGGAAGCTTCCGGAAGGTGCTTTTCGTATAAATAACAGCTCCGGTATAGAGAACAGGACCAGGTAAGGTAAATAATAAGTTCAGAAGAATGGTATCCAAAAGAGAGTTAAGAGTAAGTCACACACAGCGTGGTTGGCATGGCGAAAAAAGGCCGGAACGGAAAAGGTAGGTTTTGTAAGGGCTATGCAGACATAGTTGTGATACGTGTCGTGACGTACAGGTTGGTGCCACTGGGAGAAGAGGCCGAGCCACTCCTTGAAAACTAATTTATATGACATTCGGTGAGGTTACTCGACCGTAGCTTAGAACTGCACTGATTGTGCTCTACGTTTACAAATTAGCATAATAATACACCATTTAGGAATTGCATAACATCAATTAGCGTAGTTAAGCTTTAAAGTAACATGCTGCATCATAACAATATATATATATATATTCTCACTTATATTTAATTGACAAGAACAAGACCACTCCAAAAATGGCCATGTAAAAAACAAAACCCAAATATGAATAAATCGTATATTTCTGCGACTGGCGAAGATGATAATTCGATTCAGCTTCCTCATCACGATTACGGTAAATCAACATCTGAAACAAAAGAATGGAAAAGATGGATATATTTTTGAAGAACATTTGAATCCTTAATCGAAACCATCTTAAATGTCTGCATTTCTAGATCCGACATACTCATGATCATCATTGTTCAAGCTCATACTTAGTTCATGGTTTGGTCATGATTAGGCCATGTGATTGGACATGAATTGGCCATGCTAGGGCCAAGGTCGTTAGTCAAGCTTTGGTCATTGTTGGTTCATGTTTTGGTTATGATTAGGCCATGAATTGGACATGAATTGGCCATGCTAGGGCCAAGGTCGTTAGTCAAGCTTTGGTCATAGTTGGTTCATGTTTTGGTTATGAGTATATGCCATGAATTGGACATGAATTGGCCATGCATGCTCGGGCCAAGGTTGTTAGTCAAGCTTTTGTCATTTTTGGTTAATGGTTTGGTTATGAGTAGGCCATGAATTGGACATGAATTGGCCATGCTTGGGCCATGGTTTTCATCAAGCTTTTGTCATTGTTGTTTCATTTTTTTTGTGGCCATGTTTCGTTGATGGTTTGACCATTGTAGGGTCATAGTTATATCATTGTTAGTTAATAACTGGTTCATGGTTGTTCACAGTCGGACCGTGGTTGGGTCTTAATTAAAGGGTGGTAGTTATGTTCAGTCAAGGTTTGGTCAAGATTTGATCGTTGTAAGGGCCGCCGCAATTATGTCATGGTTCGGTCATGGACGCGGTTTGATGATGGTCGAATGAAACGGTCGTGATTTGAAAACAAAGTCTCCATGAGCCACATAGATGAAACATTTCAAGATAAACGAGAAAATGCAGTTTCGTTTTGGTTTCGATGTTAACGCATAAACATCGGTGGCTATGCGAGAAGCCCACTTGTTAGTTTTCAAAAACAACGTTAGCATCCCAATGTGAAGGGAAAGGGAACTAGGGTAGCGCGATAAGGATCGTTCATGAGGTTACATTATGCAAACGTTGAGCGGGTGAGGGGAGGGGTGCGGGGGGGGGGGGGTTAAAGCGACGAGTTCAATACCCTTATTAGACACAGTTCACTTTTTAGAATGAATTGAAATTAATATAATAAATGCATGTCAATAAATAGTGTGGATGCGAATAATTTGCATATATTTGAAATTAGTTTCATTCCTGTTATTTCCAGTACTTACCATTAACAAGTGTTCCAAAGCTTTCTCGCCAAACGGTTTGCAGACTACTAATGCCAAGATGACGATAACTTTGATGTAGGTAGGAATCAACTTCCTTGCGTCTTCTACCTCTTCTTCCTTGTTTAGAAAAAAATGATAATTCAATAACTCAAGGAACATTAGTTTCCAACTTTTAAAACAAGACGTTACTCCCGAACACACTTAGCTTCTAAGTAGGCCTATGTTATGTTTTCACTGATAGCGAGAGACTGGTGTTAACTCCAAAGCAGAGTACTGTCATAACTACCACGTCAGAAAGAAAATCATGAACCAACTTTAGAGAATATCCAACGTAAACTGTTTCCACTTTCCTGCATCGGGTCCTTATACAAACAAAGGTAAAAGGGCCTGAAGTTTCGGGGCCTTAAGAACTAAGGTAGGAAGGGCATGAAGTTTCTGGTCCTTAGAAACTAAGGTAGGGCGGCCTGAAGTTTCGATCGGAGCGGAAAGTTCCAAGTGTAGCAAACAAGCATAATTACAAGAAAAAACAAACAAACACTTATTACTATACAACGGATGAAACGTTAACAGTTACGTTGAGGACATGAAGACAAGTACAAATTATAGATAGAAAAATGCACCTAAAAGAGCATCATCATCATCATCATCATCATCATCATCATCATCATCATCATCATCATCATCATCATCATCATCATCATCATCATCATCATCATCATCATCATCATCATCATCATCATCATCATCATCATCATCATCATCATCATCATCATCATCATCATCATCATCATCATCATCGTCATCGTCATCGTCATCGTCATCGTCATCGTCATCGTCATCGTCATCGTCATCGTCATCGTCATCGTCATCGTCATCGTCATCGTCATCGTCATCGTCGTCGTCGTCGTCGTCGTCGTCGTCGTCGTCATCGTCATCGTCATCATCATCATCATCATCATCATCATCATCATCATCATCATCATCATCAGTCCTATTGCCTAACCTAAAGAATTCCGATCAAATGTGTAATATTAACAAATGATTGCTCTTCAAAGATTGTAATTGAGTGTTGACTACGTGATAACTAGTTCACAATATTCTGCTTTACATTAAACATGCAGTTTAATCACGTTGATTGAAATAATTTAAGAAGGTTTAACTTGAAATGAACTGCCCGAAATAAATGATTTCTTTTACAATCGAAGATAACATTTTTAGTTTGGAAAAAAGATATTTTCTTATTTGACGCACCGTTGTGGTGAACTGTTCGAACTGGAAACCAGTCGGTGGTTCGCTACTATCACCCGACGCGTAGTCTGCTGCTGGTTCACTATCACGTGGTGGTTGCGTCAATACTACGTCACTCGCAACTGGTTGAATTGACTCAAACTTGCCTTGAGACCAATCATTGGAATGGTCCTGGTCCGTTTGTATTGTCCTGCAGTCTCTAGCCATTCCATATTGCGTGTTCCAGATACTATTGTTACTAAAGGAATCCCCAACACCAGAACTCCATGTGAAGTATCGGTCCTGACTGGAACTAAATACCGAATCATTGCTTTCATTGTAAGCAGAAGGATTAGTAAAAGAAAACGATTCCATCTATGAATGTATTTTCTTGGTTCAATTAAAGTGACATCGATCATATAACTGAAAGTAATGTGCCAATGGTTCTTGTGACGATCCAGTTAGATTCCCGCTGAAATAATGTCCATTTACAAAGACATTTCGATTTGATTCACTCTGAAATTATAGAAGCAGAATTCTGTTTTGAATTACTATAATCATGAATACTACATTAAAAAAGACTAAAGTAAGTAAAGTAAGCTAAACATAACAAGGAAGAAGAAGTTGATACGCTGTTAATAGTATATATACGGAGAGAGTATAGAAAATTGGTAAGAATGTCAAAGTAAAATGGGATGGTTTTTGTTTAGTCTCTGCCCTATTTAATGGTAGAGGTTAACTCAAATCCTCATACTCGTTTTTATATCATGTTATATCGTGACTTGAACTGCACAAATCTTCCAGTAGGCGTTAATGATTTAGGGCCTACTGAAAACTCTAATCATTTTGTAGTTATATGGTTATATATCGAAATGTTACTGTTACCAAATATAGATCCTCCTCTAACATATACCATAGTTGTACCATAGTTGACTTTTAAACACCCTGTCCTAGATATGTGTCATCGGTTTAACGAACTGCATCTTCCACTGCGGTATAGGACGGCGCGAAGTTGTGACCGTTTGCCGTGGTTCTCGTCCGACGAAACCAGCACTTTAAATTATTGTCATGGAAAGTGTGTTCAGCAGTCATAAACCATTCAAACTTCTTTCCGTTTCCTCAATCAATCAATCAATCTCACGGTCGAGACTCCATATACCAGTCATACCAAAATAAACATTTCCCAACCGTCTCATGTCTTTGTATGAGCTTTAAATTCAAGGAATACTTTAAAAATGTCTGTTAAAACAAGACGGTATGAAGTATATATAGCTGTCTTAGTCATAAGTATGTTACTGAAATGATGCAGACAGACTAAGCCCACCTCACAACATGCATAATGAACAGACGGTTGAACAAGTTGTATATTAGTCAAAATGCTTGCGCGTTTATATTAATTTGTATCAAGAGTTAGTTATTAACAATAACGGAGTATATACCATCGATCAACGATAATTGTACGATCAAATACGCCGTAGCTTGATAATTGAATATAACGTCTTCGAGGAAGCTGGGTTCAATGTTCATGTACTTTGATCAGCCCGGCATACAGAGCAGATGAGATATCAACATGTGTGGTCTCTTAGTAATTCATACGTGGAATAATGATTGTGAACACAGAATAATGCGTAAGCTATAGGAAAAATTGCGAGAGATGAAGTTGCTGTTACATATATTATAGATATAGCGTATGTTGGTATCATAAATGTGCTGCTTATTTCACTACCAACCATTGAACACAATGAATTTGTCTTACCATAAATAACACATCTAAACATTTAAGGATGGCTTTAGGTAAAAAAATAAAAAAATCAATAAAAAAAAATCAATTTTGATATGCGGTTGACTATTAAAACACACTCGTGGCGGCCGAGAATTCGTTTCTATACCATGCTTAAATTGCAAGCAGATTGGTAGATAAATTTCCTCTAGTGCAACACAAAACTCGTTTTAAATAGCAATTAAATGTTTGGGCTCATATAACATGTTTACAATGTATTTCAAACTTGGCAAGGGCGTATGATATTGAATGTCGTTGAAATGTGGAAAAAAATGAGTTCCCCTGGTTCCTCGCCTCCCCTCCCCCACCCCCTCTTCTGTTCATGTCATGTGAAGTCCTTCAAAGTCCTTGCACAATACAGCTAACATTTACAGTCCAAGAATGTTAACGGTTAAGGGTCAGGTTGAAATTGAATGTTTGCCAAATCCCCGTGAAGTATCGATGGATCTGGATTTCTGAAATATGTTCACGTCAAATGATAACATCGACCCAAGATGCAGCCTTTTCTATGCAGTTTCTTTCCGAGGGATTAAGTCAACAAACTGAATTGTTTTTCCTAATCACGAAGAATTGGAGAAAAAAAGAAACAAAACAACAAGAACTTCTTTTGAAAAGTTGTTTATTGTCTTTTAATGAAGTAAAGCACAATGTAATTAAGTTCACCGAGGGATTCTTGAAGGCACAACGCTACAACATATTCCAATGGTAAAATGACCGAAAAATAAGACTAAAATAAACATTTTCTAGTACTACTGAAAAAAAAAATAATATTCGAATACTTTAATTGTGAAGTAAAATTTAATAAATTAAACCACAAAAAGGAAAGTCTCTAACGAAATTTATACATTTTTTTTTTTATTAAACTTTTGTCTACAGTTTAATTTGTAAATTAATTTGTCGAAAATTTTTGACGACAAAATAACCAAAGTTAAACAGTTGAAGTAGTCAGAATACCATACATTGCATTTAATCTTCTATGTGCTTATTTAATTTTTTTTACTATTTTTTTTTATTTTATTTTTTTGGTAAATATTTTTATGGTTCTTAGTATGAAAGGAAGTTAAGTAAGATTTAAAAAGAAAAGAAAAGGAATAAAAAAGCAAGATAAATATCATAAAACATTTTTTTCTTTCATGTCATAAATCAGAATATATATAACGATACTTTTTAAAGATGAGTAATGAGATTGAAATTAATCTTAGTTTTTGTGTGTTTTTTTTTATCATTTTTTTAAATTTTTTTTTATGGAAACGACATAACAGACGTTTGCTGAATTGGGTAAATTTATCTTTAAAGAACAGTTAATGCCACATAGCCTGGGTATTGTAGGGAAATTTATACTGTAAACGAATACTGAAGTGGCCGAAATCAACTATATGAAATACTACTTCGAACACAATTCTTGGGATCGCCGAGACAAAGAAAAAATGTCCAATCAAGGGGAATATTCGACCGGTTTCCCAGGTTGCGTAACACACAAAATTATAAATTCCGATCGATACTTCTGAATGATCAATGTCTACCTTGGCGCGCCATAGATACAGGCACAAATAACTTATTACAAATTATGACCCCAAAAAATAAATCTGCAAAGAGACATTGTCTGAAGAGAGATGAGATGTTGTGGGTACATTCAAAACACAGTGGGCACCAATTCATGTCATGTTTTATTACGAATTATCGAAAATGGACACATCTTTCATTCAGTGCCTTGTCTTTTTCTCAGCAATAACGACCAGAAGTAAGATGGGCATCAAAACTGTCAAATTATAAACTTTGCTCGTTTTCATCTACCGTTTAAAAAACATACCAATATTCATCACTTCGTTTAATGGCTTTTATTTCGCGAAACTGAAGACATTCCTGTCTCCTCTTTCTGAAAGAAAAAAAAAAATCATTCCAGCCAGATATGGTTTGATAATTAAGATATATCTGGATGAACGGCTGTATGCTAATTTGTTTGAATATTCATGAACTAGTTAGGGTTTTGTGTATTTAGATATCCCATCTTTCCTGTTATCAGTACAATATGAATTTTTTTTTGCCAGCGCCTGCGCACTGGCTCAAAGGAATCACGCTCTTCCAACATCCACAGAGTTAATTAGATGCATGCAACATTTAAAAGAGTAGTGCAACTTTTCTGAATTATAAAATATATGAAACAAATTTAAATGACTCTATAGGTAAATACTTATTTTTTTTCTTCTGTTTCCCATAGTGTATTGCATATAAATTACGACCCTGTGCTGAAAGAGGACCAAACATACTAGCCAAATTCTTATCCTCTTTACCAGTTAGAACAAAGAAGAAAAGGTAAAACAAATTGGTTGTCGACAACGTCCACATCCCAACAGAAGAGAATGTATGCATATTTTGCTTCCCCCCCCCCCCCTCACCCCTTCTAAGTTTCCTTCTAAGGGTCCTTCTCTTGGGTCATATTATTGACAGAAATAAATGATAAATAATCATTTGCTCTTTGTCATTTCTTTTTATCACCAGTCCTACACAAATATAGTTAAACATACTGGCTGAATCTTCTTCCACTTCTAAGTGCGAAATGTCTACCAATGATATAACAATGCAATTAAATGTCTTCCGTGATGATTCCTGCTTCTAAAGGCAAACATCAACTTTTACCTAGAGTAATAGTTCAAGAAAGTCACATGGACCTTAGAAGACCATCAAAGGTTCCACATATAACGATCAAAAGTGTAACAGGAAAATTGTCACACGAAATTCCTGATAAACTCAACTCACTCAACTGACAAATGAGAACCATGGTTCTCAATGAGAACCATGCATGGACACTACGATGAAACCACACTACCAGTTACTATAAACCATGGTTGCAATGGTTCCGCAGTGTCATATCACTAGGCACTAAGAACTATTGGTGCCAAGTAGATGAAAGCACACAGTAAATTTAACCCCAAAAAAGTATGGTTGTGCTGGTTCCATCGTTCATACCCTACCCGGCAAGAACCACGGATGTTAATATGAAAACCACACAACAAATAAATGTGAACCATGCTTATGCAGCTGCCAGTGATATGAGATGTATCATTACACTTGCTGGTACAAAACCACGGATGTTGCAATGAAACCGCACAAACACATTGCTGCAAATGATGGTTGTGTGGGTTACAGTGTCAAAAGACGTGTCATTATACTTGTTGGTAAAAAAAAAAAAAAAATCGGCACAGCAAGTGACTGCAAACCATAGTTGTAAGAGTTCACCTAGTCAAGCAATTACTAACATGTGACATAAATAAGCGTGTTACCACACAAGCATGTCATTTTCAACATCACGGTATACATGCACGTTACTGCAATCCCATACACTACTTTGTACTAAACCATGGCTTCAATAGATCTGTAGATGACATCGAATCAACACATCACCCCACACATGACATGCACCATTAGTTAGACCAGCCAGGGCTGAAAAAAACCCTGAACGTGTGCATCGCACACAACAGAGAATGATTGAGGTCAGTGTATTGTTGCATAGAGTACCACCCAGTGCCCCCTCTGCACAACTCACTCGGCAGTGCAGGGGGTGTTAAAAATATTTCTCATATGATCTGGTTTTAACCTCATACATATTCATAACCTGAGACAAAGAAAGTTGTGTAGCCCTGTCACACTACTGTCTTCACCTATTCAAACGAACGCACCTTGATACTGCATATAATGTACATAAACAAAATGTGTCCTCTTTTGTTAAAAAAAATAATAATAATTATAACAAATAAAGAATATTATTAAGAGACAAACATAATGCCCACAAGACATCAATAGAGTAAAACATCAGATGAGAGCAGGTTTATATTGAAAAGAATGTGAATTTACAAGAAGGAATTATCAAGACTGAATTCATGCCAACTGTAAATTGCTATGGTCGAGATTATCAGTACAGATTTTCGTAATCAGCTTAAATCGAAACACTTTTAACTTTTTGTGACAAAGCGTCAGTATGCCATGGAGAATTAATTGATATTGGAATAACTGATATAATGTTTTGCGATTGCTTAACAGCTACAGAGATAGGCAGAAAGCCCAAGAAGTGTGTACTCACTTGGTGGGGATTGACATTGGGGGGTTCCAAAAAAAAAAAAAAAAGTTTTTTTTCAAGTTTGATGTGCAGTAAAAGAAACACAGGAAAAAAAGAAAAAATGATCTGGTCAGCAAGTTGAGTAATAAAAAAGAAAGGAAAAGCAAAAGAAAAAAAAATTGAACAACCACAAGGAAAATAAAAACAATAAGCAAAATTATTAAATACAAACTTTAAACCAATACACTGCCCAAACCTATCAGAAATAAAGAGAATAGGTAGGAATTATTTAGTACTTCTTCTCAAAGATCAAATTGGGTATTAACTTGCAAGGTAATTTTCCCTCATTAAATTAAACTGCAGCAACACTAATAAATGACTTTCTAGTCTTCTCAAAGACCTGTCATTTTTACCAGAGTGTGATTCCACTGAACACCTCACATTCTCCTTCATCCCATTCCCCGACCACAACTTTTACTACTGCAGAAAAAAAACCCAAATGGAATTAAAACTGAAGCCAAGGCTGTAACAATCAAAGAAACAAGATTCAAAAATGCCAGAAACCAGGAAGAGAAACCAATTAAATTATTTCAACGCATTTTACACGACAGTGGCTTGTGATATATGTTGGTGACATATTCAATTATTGTTCATCGTTCTAGTTGCCAAGGGGAACATAAAAGCCGTTGCTATCTCCTCCTCTAACGAGAGATACATCCCTTGAAAGTTGCAGGCCGATGGTCATCTCTTCCATATCTATCACAAATGGCAAAGCCAAAAAAGAACTGAAAATCATTTTCCCATAAATTTATAATCAGTGTGTCTTTGTTATCAGGTATATCACTTTTCTACAACAAATGCCACTGCTTTTGACTGGAGAGAAAAGAAATGTAAAAGAGGGAAATAAATTATAAATAATTTAGATCAACGAAAAAAATTAGTCTTTCACTTGTATTATTCATTACAAGGTTCTTCTTCCATTGGACAGGGTAAAAAAAAAAAAAACTAGTAAATCAATCCTTTACCATGTTTCAGAAGGCAAAGGTCAGCATGCTGGACAATTATTGGTTTCCAACATTACGACAGATACTTCTGAAAACTAGGTCAAAGGTTACATTTCTTCTCCCCCACCACCAAAATAAAGCATGGAAAAAAATGCTCCATATTGGCAAGAACATTGGTAGACTTGAATTTTTTTCGTGAAAACTATAAAAAAAAAAAAGAAAAAAAAAAGAACAGTTTTGCTAATAGAAATAATCTACAATGTTTCGATGCCCATGAAAAGACTCTTGGTTCTATATGTAATTTCAACTCTAAATTTCTATGTTAAGCTTCTTTAGACACATCTCTCTTTTTGTTTGTTTAAGTATTTCATATTGCTTTCATCCGTAGGAAACCATACCTCTGCCTACAATGTGATACTAGTCTTCACTAGTTATCACTTTCTGTTCCTCTGTCTTGTCTTCTGAGATTTCCTCATTCACTTCCCCGTTTACTTTCCCGCCGTCCCCCTTCAACTCTCTGTCGCCTTCGAACCCTCTGTTGCCCTCTCTGTCCCCCTCTCTGTCGCCCTCTCTGTCGCCCTCTCTGTCGCCCTCTAACCCTCTGTCGATGGCGACCTGCGGTCTCAGCTTCACGTTGTTGAAAATGATCTCTCCCAGCAGCTCCACGTCTTCGGCGATCTTGTCGGGCACGTCGAATTCCAAGAAGCAGAAACCTCGCGCTCCTCTCCAGATGACTCTCCTCGGGTAGACTCCCTTGGCTCTGATCGCCATCTTGAACTCCGAGACTCTCGTCCTGCGCGTGACGCCACCCACGAAGATCCGACAGCCCGGTGGGCACTCTGGAGGACCTCTTCTCTTGGAGTTACGGGAACGTCTGTTTTCATCCTTCTTCTTCTCCATCTCCTCCTCTTCTTGTTCTTCTGGTTCCTCATTGTCGTCATCCCCGTCCCTCCTCGCCGCCCTGGTGATCCGCTGTCTCCTCGGTCTGTTTTCTCTGTTCCCATCTCGGTTCCTCTGTCTTCTGTTCTTTCTCGGGGTGTCCGACTCCTCGGATGGCTTCAGCTGGGTGTCTATCCCGGCTTCCTTGTCCTTCTCTCTGAGCTCCTTCAGGATCGGAATAGAGCGAAACTTTTCCTCGGTCAGCATGCTCCAAATGATGCCCTTGGGACGCTGCCTGATGTCGCCAGAGCACTTGATCACCCTGGTAGGAGTCAAAATGTAATCCACCGTCAGGTCGTGGGGTTGGATGAGACTCTCGGGAATCTCGGTCACCTGGCAGTCGTGGACCGTCGTGACGACCACCGTATCGTCATTGACGGCGCCGGCCGCGGACATGATCGCAAACTCCAGGTCAGCGAAACCCTCTCCTTTCCCAATTCTCAGACCTACAGAGATAAATATATATGATGTATTTAAAAAGCTCAATTTGAAAGAAATATCAGGTTTGAGTATGGACCCCCCTGGCAGGGTGGATGACAGAATAATTGCTATAGAAGCATCAAGTCGTTTCCTCTATTTATATGATATACAAGATGCTTGAAGGTTCAAATCAATTTGCAAACATATTAACAGCAAATATTTTAAAATTTATTCTGGGACAAGGTTTCATTTCAAAGCGTAGCTTGGAAGATTTTTCAGCTTCAGGGATAATTTCCGTGCAGGCCTGGCGAGAGGAGGGGCCTGGGGTAAACAAGACCCAACACAGAGGTTTATCAGGGGACCCAGGCAGAACAAGGGATAGTGTATCCTCATTTTTTCAATGTACTTGGAGAAAAAAAATGATTCTTTAACAAAAAGTTGAACAGATACCAACTGACAGTGTTCTTATGAATCAAAACTCAGGTCATTGATACATTTCAAATGTGAAACGACTCAAAAACAATTTATCTTTTAACTTTTTTTGCCCACAACCAAGCTTTGTAATTCCGGTTACTGACAAAATGACAGTCTATTTCACTGTTTGCCATCAGACACAAACGCAGTGTCGTTTGATGCCAATAGACGTTAAGAACGTAAACACATGGTAAGGCAGGGTAACACTTGTCAGTGAAACATACTCAGCATGGTTTCTGTACCTAACATAAGCCCTGTATCATCACTGCTTATTATCAGCAAATATCATGTGGCTGATCCAATACAGTTATTTATGCGTGCTGTAAGTGATGAATATATGTCAGTCCGACCCTTGGTATATAGCCAGTAGATTTATTCAGCACTTGCTTTCTTTAGGCAGAGGCATAACTGTGAAATTCTAGGCTTGACATTGTGATGACTTTATTCAACGACGTCACTTGAATCAGAAAATGTTACTTGGTGAAGACTCTACGTGACCTTACGATGGAGTGACTTGTCACATCTGGGCTGGCAGGGAAGCTGCAGTTTGGGGCTATAGCTATCTATCTTTCTACACGAGAAAATTTCAATTCACTCACCTGATTCTGAGACAGCAACAGAGCCGATTATGACCAGGTCTACAGAATATTCCTCAGCGATACCAACAGAGGCACTGTTCACCTTTATTCCCTGTGGATGATGATAAAATATAAATCCTGTTCAAAGACCTCGTACAAAGGTTAAAGAAATTAAGAAAATGGACATCTGTTTTATTGAGTCACAATATCTGTCATGGTGTGTACAGGCAGATGAAAGCTGAATGGGGCGGGGGGGGGGGGGACAGTGAACTCTCCACTTCACGCAGAGGTTACAAAATGCATGACGGGCACAATAAGTACAGTAAAGGGTACGTTGCATAACCAAATATTGTGAGTATAGTTGCCCATTTAATGAGACATGTGAGGTGATAGCCATGTCAATGCCAATACAGTGGATGCTTTAACTTGGTCAGTGAACCTCATAATACATTTGTATGCAGTAAATTCACTAACAGTGATGTCTGAGTGCACAATATTTCTTAATGTCCATTATGAAACTTCTTCCTAGAAAGTTTATAGTCCTGAGCAGTAATCAATGAGTTATTCATTCCCACCTGTATGCTGGTGATGTTCCCTCATATTTTATTCTCAAACTTCCAAATTCTATGTCTTACTTTAAGGTATCTGTTGATGACTTGCTAAACACAAATTGAAGCAACACAAAAGGCAACTAAGTCCAGCAATCAAGCATGGAAATTAATTTGCCTGTAAACAGACTGCAGACTGCTTCACCAATGCAAAGATCATGTAAAGAATTTGCAGTACTTCCTGAGTAATGATATTCCTACATTGAAAACTGCAATCCAACACGTGAACACTGAAGTATATATTCCTGCATGTATTATCAATCCCTTTGTCATCCATATTCAGATTCTTATTGCTTAGTCACGCCAAAAACCTGTGGGCGCTGTCACATATATCTATCCTATCAAGTTCCGTAAGCTGTAGACCACAACGGTACCATGATGTAATCACTTGTAGCATGTACAATTTCGCTTTTAAATTTTTAATGAAGGTATCTTTTGATGAACATAAGATTCAAGGCTGACTGTTTTAAGTACCATAACCTGCATTTTTCCAAAGCATGTTCTTTGTGACACGGCACAAGTGGAACCATGACCTAGTCCATCACACACCATGCCATATGCAACTTCATAAAAGACGTTTTCCCAACTTTGCTTTAACGCAGTTGTATTATTTCAATTCAGAGATCTTTCGTAGATCATTAGCACTCTGAGAGCGCCTTCTGTTGAAACATTGGCGAGCCTCGTCGACATGGCAATTCTTCAAACGAATTGCTACACCCTGTAGGCTTACAGCTGTGTACAAGATTGCCTAGCAGTAGGAACAATTTACCTACTTTTAATATTTGCACACACAAACACAAATTTCTGAATCACAGATATGAGACAGAGGTAAGCTTCATAGATTTTCCCACAGACCTGAAAACTGCAGCATTCTCTCATGGTTGTTTTGTCAGCTCCAGGAGGCAGGACAACCCTGTTAAACAATCCTCTCCTCATTCTAGGCGTTGGTACAAGCAGTGTCTTACCAGCCTGTAAGAGGAGAAAGATCACAGATTTATGAATGATGATGGAAAAGTGAGTGGTGGAGGATGGTTGGGAAACGGGCGAGACGGGCCAGGGATTGAGGCAGATATGGGTGTCCAAATTCTTAAAGTGGGTGTCCTACCTTATTGGGCAACATGATGCAAAGGCACCATTATGATCATGCTCTTCAACATCCAAGCCACTTAACAAATTTCAATCAAGGTAACTGTCAGGAAGAGCTAGACATACTGTACTTATGCAATTTTCTGCGATATAAATTTGGCCACTTGGGGATATTCGATCAGAAGAATATATTACTAAGTAGTAGCCATGTTAAGAAAGGGGTGCTTACTTCTAAGGTTAAGAACCTTGCTTGTTCCTGCGGTTTGTCCGGATTTACTTTGATCGTCTTGGCATCCTTGAACTGATCCAGATCGCTTAACTTCTCTGCAGCAGCATTGGAATCCTATGGAGGGTATAAAATTGACATTTTATTTATTTTTTTGTCAGAAAAACAGCGGTCTTTCGACATTTTCCATCATGTGTAAACAAACATATGTAAAAAGCTGAATGCTCTGTAACATATTTGATTACAGGAGTTGTTCAACAAAATTCTTAACATCAAAGTACGATTTTCTCCTTGAACGCAGTATACACAGCGCAGATGTATTGGACTCATCCTGAAACGGTCACAAAAGCTTGGTCAGCATATTGCAGCAGTTTGGGATGAAGGGGGAAATTCCAAGGGAAAATTTGTTATAGGGGAATTCCTAGGGAAATTCCTTATAGCGTTTGTAAGGTACTGTTCATTGATACCTGATAGTGTGAGGTAACCAATAGTGAAACTGAAATGGTCACATAGTCCTAGCAATCAACTCAGCTACACTTTAGCTTAAAAGTTTAACTGACTATATGAGTAAATTTATTTGAGGAATTCTATAACATAAAACAGCACTCCTCTTGGATTTAAACAACAGTGTTTATAACAAATCTACAGCAAGTTTTACTCTTGAAAGTCTAGGATTGTTATTGATTAAATTTAGCAATAACTCCTGGACATTTTTTGGTATCAGTACAGTACAGTACAAATATCAAAGTGAGGAAAGGAATTACTAACTTCAATTACTGTAGATTCTGTAGACAAAAATTTATTTTCATGCCAGCCGATGTACAGTAGTAACAAACACATGAACACAGCCATATGCAAATGCATTCAGTGGCACTTTTGACTTTTGACATGAAGGTCACTTCGACATTGTGCCTAAAGCAAGTCTGTAAACTAAAATAAATGTACTTTGATTTTGGTGTCAAATGCCTTTGAGAAGGGCTCAAAGACAGCTCTAAACAAAACAGGGTTTTACAGCTCTATGGAATTTTGGCACAGTTTTTTCACATCCTTTATGCACATGTGCCTAAAGCAAGTCTGTTAATAAAAGTAAATGTGCACTTTGATTTTGGTGGGATTAATGCCTTTGAGAAATGCTCAAAGACAACTCTAAAAAAAACAGGGTTTTACAGCTCTATGGAATTTTGGCACAGTTTTTTTCACATCCTTTCATGCACATCTTCCTGTATGACCGTGCATGTTACTTGGAACTGACAAAGCTCATTTTACAGATAATTCGCTACAGATTAGGGAAAGCAAATTTGCTCATTTTTTGTTTCCCCCTTCTCAAAAAACACTAGTCAGTCAAGCTAGAATGCAAGAGTACGACCCATTCTCCATAGGATGAACAGACTTATTTAAATCGTACCTTAAAATTCGGTATTCTGTTGTGGACAGGACGAGGGAAATCTGCCAGGTCGTTTTCCTCTATGTGGTCCCAGATCTTCTGACGGATGCCAGCCTTGGTGATGTCCGTGGGCTTGGCCTCCTCTTCTCCTTCACCATTCTCAATCACAGCTGGAAATAAGAAATGCAAGAAAGTAATATCTGTATCCACAAATATACATTTTGAGTGGGGGGGGGGGGGGGGGAAGGGATGAGAGAGTGGAGTGAGAAGTACTGTCACCAGACCTTTGCAGCATTGTGCTGGTTATGATTTGTACATTTTAGAGCAGGGGTGGGCAACCTGCGGAATCAAATATTTGAAATCAACAGCAGGTCGTTGGTTAGGTGCGGCCCAGTCAATTTTTCACCTCTTATATCTGGCCCATTTATTGAAAAAGGGTGCCCACCCCTGTTCTAGAGGGAAAAAATTGAAAAATCGCCACCATGGGGGTTTCACACTGTGTCCAGACCTTCACATGATTGATACGAGGGATAGGCATTTGTTTCAAATAAAGGATCATGTATGCGACTTGATATATTTATATATTTAATTTTGGTATTTTTCGATAAAATATAGGGAAACCTGTCATTGGTAACAATAAAACAACTAGACTTATGTGCAGTAAGCACCAGATAGTACTTCAGGCCACTGACACAGGTTTTCTGATGCCATGGAACATTTATGTTATGATTAGATTTCATAACTTAGAAATGTTTTTCCCGCAATCAACATCAAATGGAGAACGATGTTTGAGCGTGAGTGACTGGATGCCACAGATGTTTTACCACAAAAAGAACATTAATTTTTCTTTCTTTTCTTCTCAGACATTTTCTGCTGTTTTAGTCGGTATGTTATGTCACTTTTTTACCCCCATTCATACCGCAACTTAGTTCCAGGATCTGGTACAAAAAGCACTATATGTTTTTCTTGTGCAGTTAAAAAGCATCATGAGAATAACCTTGGTTAGTTCATGTTCTGTCAATGGCTTACAAAATGTCAGTACAATAAGGTGCTACAGTACTACAGATAATGGAGGTACACTTAACATTAGTTTAATTAACTGAAATAACGAAGGCAGAGATTATATTATTCAGTAACCTTCAAAGTCTCTAATATTCAATTTTATGTTAACCGCTTCCTGTATGACTGAATAGACTCGCTTTGAAAATTGGCTCCCAAGGCCTCGCCACAGTATACAGTAAGCTGCCATTGATTATGCAATAAGCCTGAAATTCCATCTTGATGAAGTCAGGGAGGAACAACTCAATCGAGCAGTAGCGCTTTCTCCGTAAAAATGCTGTACTGAAGCACAGTCAGTAAACAACAATTTCATTAGAATTTCTCAAACAAAATGAAAGAAATCAAAGAAGGTTCAATGGCAGGGCCGCAGCCCTATGATTTTGATCCGATATTAACAGCAGAGGAATTACAGGCAAGGGAAACGTAAGAGTAAATAGGGGAAGAAGAGGATTGTGTGGCAACTCAACTGTGCGATATTGCATCGGGAGGTAGAGTGTGGTTGTTGCCACGAAGTGGATAATTTTGCGAAGCTCCTTACATCCCAGATGGCTGTTTAACAGTCAATACAGAATTTGAAACCCTTTGCCAAAATGCAGCGGTACTAAGAGCTACCTCAGTGATGAATGACATCCATGGCCATGCAAGGAATATTCCATTTGAAGTGGACACTATGTAAGCCTAAGTCTGGCAAGGCATGCTGTATGCTTAACATTACAGTCAGCCTACATTGTTACTGTTACCTTAGCGTACTCTAGGCCTAGCTTCAGTGTGCTTGTTTAGTGTAGCCTAGGCCATTTGAACCAAAATTTTAAGAAAAGAGAACTACTGATTTTTTGTAAAGTACAACCTTCAGGTGCCACGTTTATATTTTGAACTACGTTGGGCTTATAGGAAATTGCAAGGCCTTCTAAAGCTCTAGCCCTAGCAACAACAGCTGAATATTTTCCAAAGGGAGTCTACTACACCGAAAATGACTTTGTTACGAGAGTTGTTCCTCTCTGACATCATCAATATGACATTTTAAAGCCAATAACATAATCAATGACAGCGTACTGTGGTGAGGGCTTAGGAGCCAATTTTCACAGCGAGAGTATTCAGTCAAACAGGGATCGATTCACTTAAAAATCGAATATTAGAGAGTTTTGAGGTTACTGAATAATATAAATTGGCTATGCCCCTGCCTTCGTTACTCCTTTAATGTGAATACTAGCAGGAGCTCCAAATATTCTGGAACTTGATGGATTACACCATGACAACATTGTGAAGCATGAAATTGAACACATGTTCTACACCATAGCATTTTCCATTTTAGTCTAGGGTAGGCCTGGACTCTAAAAATGTTACAAAACGATACATACCCAGTTAATTGCGCATAACCCTACAAACTCTTAACTATCTAGGCCTAGATTGTTATTGACAGAGGAATATATTTGAGACCTTAGGAAGCAGGCTAGCCTAGACCTATGCCCAGGAGTAAACAGTAAATGGGCATTATTACATAGTAGCCTAGGCTACATACAACTTATGGCACTGTGCAAACTTAGGCATGCCGTGAACGTTGCAGCCCAAGGCCTAGGCTAAATTCGTACGAAAGTTATGTTATCAAGAAGCCACACGTTCGCAGACAATAACCTTTTTCGTCTGAAATCTTCTCTTGTGAATCGACGTCCATTTTATTGAGCCAGTTGGTCAGAAGTGCTAATATGATGTGTCTTAGTCTCTGCGCTGCCTACGTAGTATAGTGCTACTACTGTACTGTGATTTTGTGAAGGCTGAATCTCTCCTGTACAAGTTATACAGTGAAAACATAGTATAGCTTGGTTAGCGTGTTGAGGAGACTGATATGCACACGCACTGCATTGGAACGAGATTCCAAAAGACGCACGTGGCAAGCCAATGCAGTGACGTCATCTGTAAACATAAATTGTTCCCTCGCGCAGCGCTCGAATCATCACAAATGTTGGGCTGCAATAATCCTTACCAAATGCACATTACGGTGAGTTTTTGGGTTTACTCAGCATTACAAAAGCATGGAGTGAACGTGTATTCAATCTTCCTAACAGTAAAACACACCGATGGAGTTTATATGTGTATGAATGTGCAGGGTACCGAAATATACTTCCCTGGCCTGAGTATGATAGTGTACTTTTGACGCCATATAGGGACATAACTCTAATATTTTGGCCATGGCATATGAGTCACAACTTGGCCCCTCCTTTATAAAAGGATAGTTCAGGTGAAATTTTTGACTGATGAGAGAAACGTTTTCAAGTTCACCTGGTGAAAATTGCTGTGGTAATTCATGTATCATTTTCGAGACATTTCATTCGAAAATCCGCCCTTAGTAAGACCATGGAGGTTAACCTCCATGAAAAGACCAGCTGGTACTTTACCTCCATGGTCTTACCAGGGAGCTGCTACTCTAGAGTAGCAGCTCCCTGGTAAGACCATGGAGGTAAAACAGACTGCCGTTCATTTTTCGCCACAGGCCACTTCTGCACCTTTCAAGGTTATTAGTCTGGAACATTAGCCCGTGTGTTACGTAATCAATTCGCCAGGCCTAGCAAAGGGAACAAGCATGGAAAAGTCTCTTCATCATCTCAAACCCCCGCCCCCCCCCCCCTCCGATCTATATTGCGAGTCTGTGCGAGAGTCTATTGAAATGCCCGAGGCAGGTAAACTGTTTTGGCAGGAGGGCGCATTTTCAAATGTCAAGTTGACACATTCTGTTTGAACCTATGTGGCTACCAAAGGGAGCTTGAAGCAAAACAAAAAGAAACACTAAGTGGGATGTCATACGTGCACAGTGATAATTTGTTTAATTGCCTTCGGTACGAGAATCCTTGATTCATCAACATAGAAATATTTACATCAATGTTGGTCCTTCCACCAACCACCAAGGCCTGTAGCCTAGCTGGCACGGGAATTCTGAGTTGGGGGAGGGGCCCAACAATTTATGGAGGTACACGATATTAGTCTTCTGTAACTTGTGAAGCATTTGTACACATCGTGGTAGCACAAGGTAGTATTCTCCATGTAATTGCCTCATTGACTTACACACTAAATCGTCAAAGGAAAATGTGGTCTAGATATAAGTTCTCACTCGCTTATAACGCTACCAATCTCTGGATAGCTGACTAGTTTGCCTTTCATGGCGCCATCAATTTTCCGTATCATGACCGTGTAGGTTTTTGTTTTTGTGCTATGCGAGCCCGAAGTTTTCGTCGCTTGTAAACAAACCTCTTGACTCAGTAGCAAACAATTTTCGCACGCTGTTCCTGGGAGGCCTAAAGGGGTCTACAAATGCATGCCTCATTTGCACAATTTATTACACATCTACTTCCAATCATGCTCTTCAACATCTAATCCACTAAACAAAATTTTATTTTGCTTGATAACATATCAAAAAGATGTTCCCAGATTTTTTTTCCTGCCGCACTTTTACTGAAGAGGAACACTTGTTAGATTGAAGATTATATGAAGTATGCCACCACAAATGGTAGAACGTTGTGAGCATACACCTTTGGCCATGGGTCTGTGCCCTCTTCCTGCCTTTCAAAGGAGTGAAACATATTCAGATGGAAACTCTAAATCATCATCATTGGATCGGGAATTGGCTTGGTAATAGGGAACAGAGGGTGGTAATTAAAGGCTGTGCTTCTTCTTGGCAGAACGTTACTAGTGGGGTTCCACAAGGGTCTGTATTGGGTCCCTTGTTGTTTGTTGCCTATATAAATGACATCGACGGAGATATTTTGTGTAAAGCTAAGAAGTTTGCTGATGACACCAAATTGTATTCTGAGGTCTCTTCCAAAAGCGATTCTGAGAAATTTCAAGCGGATTTGGATAAGATTTTTTCCTGGTCTCAGGGGTGGCAAATGCTTTTTAATATTGTTAAATGTAAGGTAATGCACATTGGTAGTAGAAACCAAAAGTTTACATACAATCTTAATGGTGCGGAGTTACAGGAAGTCTCTGTTGAAAGAGACCTAGGTATCTACATTGACTCATCTCTGCAACCTTCTAAACATTGTCTTGAAGCTGCTAAAAGAGGTAATAGGGTTTTAGGTATGATCAAGAGGAACTTCAGTTTTCTGAAAGAGGACATCGTAGTTAGGCTTTATAAGCAGTTGGTTAGGCCTCATCTGGAGTATGCTGTGCAGGCTTGGAACCCTTACTTTGCTAAGGATAAGGAAGTACTTGAAAAGGTGCAGAGGAGGGCTACTAGGATGATTAGTTCCTTAAAGAGGGTTCCTTATTATAGGCGGTTACAACTGTTAAATCTCACCACACTGGAGCTTAGGAGGTTACGTGGGGACTTGATCCAGGTTTTCAAGATTGTGTATGGTTTTGACAATTTATCCTTTACCGACTTTTTCTTGTTTGCTAACAGTAGTCGTACTAGAGGTCATTGTCTTAAACTCCAAAAGTCGCATAGTAGGATTAATATTCGGCATAACTTTTTTTCTAATAGGGTTGTGAATGAGTGGAATGGTTTGCCTGAGAAAGTTGTACTTGCAAGTAGTGTCAATGGGTTTAAGAATGCTTTGGACAAGCACTTTAAGCATTGTAATCGGGTCTGAGTGTTTGTGTCTTCAGTTTTTTTCCTCTCTCTATATAGGGCCCTTGATGGGGACTTCAGTGTCCCTCCTGATCCTTTTTTTCTACTAAACTAAACTATCACATATAATAATAATAATAATAATAATGGACATTTAAAATGCGCCGGTATCCGTCAAAAAGACGCTCATGGCGCAGTGACACAAACAGTGCGACAGCAAACCAGTAAACATAGTACTAGACAAAAATGCAATCAAAAATGGGCAACAATGAACAATTAATTAAAGTTTCCATCAGATGAGTCTTGACAGAGCATTTAAAAGAAGCTAGAGATGGACTGTGTTTTACATGTTCTGGAAGGCTGTTCCACAGAGAAGGGGCAGCAGCAGCAAAAGCTCTTTTGCCCCGTGGTCGATTTGAGCGATTTTCACACAGAAGTAATTTATTGTGTGATCTAATGAAACTACGATTTGCGTGAAATAGTTGCAGAAGTTCTGACAAGTAGAATGGGGAAGTTCTAACAAAATTGCGATATGTGAAAATCAATATTTTAAAAATAATTCGGTCTTTGATAGGGATCCAGTATTAAACTACATGATGAGGAGTAAACACAGTAAAAGACAGAAACCACAAAAGAACGTAATGAGTGTTTCATTTGATGCTTTGCTTTTATTTAAAAATTGTTCGACACATGTGGAGGCGATATCACAGACACACTAACTACACCACTAAATATTTCCTGCACACATGATAGTGAGAGAAATAAACTTATTAACCTTAAAGAGATAACAAAGATTAAGATTTAAAAACAGAGAAGGCAAAGAAGAAATGACAGAACAGGTAAAATAAAACACTGTGGTCCACCTCCCATTCTCATAGCTAGCTTGCTATTTTTCTGAAATAAATATTACCTACGTTTTAAGTTTATAATTGTCTACTTGGATATGGAGCTTGCGAAACAATTTGTGATGTCATAAACAATTTGTGATGTCATTAATGGACAAAACATCAATTTCTTTTCACTGCTTCTTTTTTTTGGTATTATTATCACTTTGTTTAACTATTATTATTATTACTGTTTTTTGGTTTTTACAAAAGGTACAAGTTGGAACTCTATACCACTGAAACCATTCTTCAATTTGATGGAGTTACTTGATCGCATCTCACCAATATAAAATAGCATCCTATCACACAGGTGAATTATTTTTCCAAGGTTATACAACCAATTCACCCTTAGTACAAGAAAAACAAAATATAACCAGATCTGCTGGTTAAGTCTACAAATGACATCACAAATTATTGCACAATGCACACATCACAAACAAAAAGGAATTACCAAACTATAAGATTTTCTATCTGAACAACAGATCAAGAGATGAAGCTGGGAAATGGATCAAAATGCTTTTTTTTTCACAAGCTCTGTTTTTTCTTTTAAATCTAAGATATTTGTTATCACTTTAAGGCTGTATGTTACATTTGATCGTACAAATGAAGTATCTGAGATTGATACTTCTATGATTCTAACACAAACCCTTCTGACCTCAAGTTAGGTAAGATATGCAAATAGAATCTTAAAGTTCATCAATCTAAATGGGTTGTAACCAGTATTAAATGTACCTACACCAATCAGAATAGCTGTGTGCATTGGGTAGCACCCGGTGTTACCAGCAACAATCAGAAATAGACAGATTTCGAACAATTTAGACTTTTATTACCCACATTCTGCGTCCTCTATAAAGTTTCTCACCCCCCCCCCCCACTTCTAAGCAATGGGACAGTGCTTAACTTGTCTTTGAATGTTCCGGGTTGTTAACCAGAGACTGCCACAAATCAGATGCAAAGTGCATATTTATTTACTTCCAAACCACGGTGCCAAATTTAAAGACCCTACGTTAACACATTTAGTTTACTTCCATACCACAGTGCCAAATTACAGACCCTACGTTTACATGTGTTGACAATAATAACTCTCAAAGGACTCGAAGGACAGTGTAATACTAACGTCTTCAGTGAGGTGAAGAATAGAAAATCTCCAACTCAAAACCTTCATGGTGTGCCACCAATTCATTGGCTAAAAAGACTAAACACACAGTGTGCTATTTCAGTGGTCAAGCCTTGTCGTCACACACAAGAAAGTAGTGCTGGCCATTAGAGCACTTGTGTTAACAATCATATGGTGGCTGGTCAATTAATTAGGTGTGCTCAAGGATGAATCCTAATGGCAGAACTTGGGGTAGTTTGTGCTATCACATACCAAATATTTTATGCTCGAGTGAACTTGAAGACTGTTTTTCTATAGGCAGGCTCGACCATCATGTCCCTGTATATGACAGTGTCATGGTTCAGATAAATACCATCAGTTTTAGTTGCCATCGAGCCGAACAGACAGACTCAAAGAAGCACCACCACAGAAAAAATAATGATAATAACTGTGAGTGAATCAAGCTGGATACCTTCGATAGCAGGGTATAGCTTTAATGGCAAAAATGTTACTCAGTGTCAAAATGTTTAAGATTACAAATCATAGTCATTTACTTGAGAAAAAAAATGCATGTGCTCCCAAGTTGTTATGTCATGGACTTTAATTAAAGTTATTGCACCATAGTTTTCATAACACAGAGACAATGACTAACTTATGCTAATTTGAGCTTCTGTCAATGCCAGTAGCCTAAACTTGCTAAGAACAGTTCTATAGGAAAACAGAAAAAAGAAAGCAATTCATTTCTTTCTTTGTTAACTGATAAACAAAATATATCATACATGAAGCATCCTTCCTGGGTGTCTTGTTTACAAAAGATGACTTCAGGAGAATTTTAGTTTTGATATATTTTTATCTAAGACAACAAAGAACATTTGAGTGCTAGTCCTGTTTCTATAGCCTATTTCGGTTTTCCAAGATATTTCCCATTAAAAATATGCTAAATCTCTAGAGTACATCCTTAAGGCTAACTAGATAATGATGTTGGTGCAAGTCTTACTGTTAAGCCTTTGTTTTATGAATTCTCATAACTCCACTAACACATGTTCTTCAACTTCATGTAAACATCAGCACACCCCTGGATGACATTCAAACACCTTTTGTCCCGAAAAAAAATGTCAAACACGTCACAAAACATGTCTTAAGAGGCCACCAAATCCTCTTAATTTCCATTGAATTGTTATTGCATGTATTAAGGAACTGACCTAATAATGGTCTGTTTATTAGACTGTGTAGTCCAGTCATTTTAATTAGTTAACCTCAGCTGTTTACAATTTTCAAAAGTGATATTTTTTTTAGCATTTTTGCTTTTTTAGCTGGCTACAACTTATCCAAATTAAGTTTCTGCCCAAAATCATCCTGTCATCAAAAGTCGATTTCCACAGAGGTGCAGCACAGTACTGACTGTGTGAGATTGATACACAATACCAATCCTGTTAGTTTTGTACCTGTGTTACCGAATGAGAAACTCATAAAGAATTTACAAGAAATACAACTTATTAGGAACCTCAAAATTATTTGCATAAATCAATCCTGTGTATTATTTTTCCTTGTTACCATTTTTCTTTTATCATTAAGAGAGTTGAATAAAATAAAAGACAAACATGAATCAAAAGCACTCTTGAGTATTCAAAACAATGTTCCATTCATTCATCATTCCAGACTTTGCAGTATCTCACAGTATTTAATTTTTGTATTTTCATGATCTTGTCCTCTGATATATATTAAGTTTTTATTGGTTTCTGTAAGTTCCTAAGCTACGGTAGCCTGGTGGATCTAGGGACAAAAAAAAAAAAATAAAACATTATCCCCAAAAAATTGGTGGCACTCAACACCCAACCGGAAATAGGTTTGCTAGCAATACAACAATTATCTTCTGATTTTCATGTTGAATATTTTTATCCTGTAGAATTTTTGATCATAGGTATCAAGCAAAAACTGAACATGCCTGACTTTAGTGCAACATGTCGACTTGATTCATGTTGTTAGCTTGAAGTATTGTGTCTTGTGAGTTTAGAATGTAAGGAATATCAAATAAGGCATTTCCAGAACCCCTCCCCCAATAATTTTGTTGGGGGAGTGACTGTAAATTTTGTTTTTAGAATCAGAGACCCATGTATTACAATTCCCTGTTAGAGTTTGCACTCATCTCTGTCATTAAGAATTTGTTTACAACCTACCTGTGATAGGTTTCTTTGATCTATCAGGTGGACAACATGGTTTTGGAATGTTTTGATCTTTCCTTTTGACACATACAAGTATTATCTTAATATTGTGGCCCAAAGATTAGGTACAATATTTCACATTGGTTCAATCTCGTCCTTAGCCCTTGACTAGACTTTGTTACTGAAATTAGTGCATATTCTCCCCCTTATAACTTCTTGCTTACGCAATTTCTGCTCCGTTTAACATCTCTGCTTAAAAACCCCTTAGGATTAACATTTAATCTGGTAAGCATTCAGATACCCTTTACACGGTATAGGCTGACATTTTTTCCTAGCTTCACTGTGTTAGGCTGTAAACACCATTCTTATAATGATGGATTAGACAAAATGGAGAAAAAACTACGACTGGTATTCAAAATATCTGAATTGCAATAATTTAATTTAAATTGAAACTAAAGGGAGTAATCATATTTAGAACAGGATCGGGTTCACTCTAAAAGTCATACGGTAATATACAAATATACAGTATTGTGATACTTTGCAAAGTGCTTTAGGTCTGGTTTCTTTTTCTGTGAGATCTACCATCCACATATGACTCAAATTTTTCATATAATTTATTATACAGAATGAATTAAAAGAAAAGAAAGAGACACAAAAAATGGATACAATTCTCTAAAAGGACAAAACACAATGTGGAATAAAATAATGGTCATAAAAAAATAACAAAAAAAGTAACTGTTTTAGACCTAAAATTGATGTGTTTTATCTCCTGCTCTGGCCTCTTTTCTTGGACTTAGCATTCTTCCCCTTTCGCTTGGATCGACCATGGAGACAGCTGTGGCATGTCCATTTCCCCCTTTTTTGGAAGAAAGGTAAAAAGAATTTATGAATAAAATCATCATGAGACACATTAAGACACACACACACACAGAGCATTTAAACAGAGATCTGACTGGAACAAGATATCATAGCTTGACACAACTAATGCCCTACATTTTAACAGAAAAGCGACTACGTGTCTCAGAAAGCAAATATGCTACCAATGATACTTGGAAGAACTTGGTATGCCTTGAACTTGCTGGTTGTATTTTAGATTAAATGCTTCGATTCACAATCACCTTGGGCTGTGAGAAGGGTCACGGCAAAAGATGTATATTTGTTCATATAAATAAAGAATTTATGTATTACTCAGGTGTTTAATTGTAAATATTACACATGCCATAGAAAAGATGGAACGTTACAACCTCGTAACTCATAGCCCAATATTAGGCCCGTTATAGTCATGATTTTTTCTCACAATTTTGACACAAGTTAATATCATAGAATGCCGCTGTAAATGTAACATACCTAGGAAAGTTTCTCATGGGAGGTTCATGGCAGTCTTTGTGATATGCTGAGTCACACTGAGTACATGTGATCGTCTCGTCTCCCATTCCACAAACACAGCATCCGCTGCCGTCTCCCTCCTCACTGCCGTAATCATCAGAGTCTTCGTTCTCTGATTCTTCCTCATCTTCTTCCTCTTCCTAAAGATGCATGACAATAAACGGTAGGAAAATTAAAGATAACTAATCAATGGGCCGCAAAATTAACGATGGAAGAGTGATAGGAGAAATAATGAACAATATGAAGAATGAGCAGTGCAGAGATAAAATTCCCCAAATCAAAATGAACGAATGCATGGTAAAGATACGATTTTAAACTCTAGGTGATCAGCTTGAGCAGTGAGAGCTGGTAATGTTATGAGCCACGTGCCACCTGTCACTCTGTAAAGCGTGTTTAGCACTCCCAACACAACCCTTCCATATATTATTTTGATCCCCCCTGTTCTCACATGAAGTAACATGTTCTCACCTCTGATTCCTCATCTGTTTCGACCATGTCCTTGTAGTTTCTCTTTCTTCCTGGTCTCTGCGCCAACGGCTAAATACAAACCAAAACACAAAGAGACACCATCAGTTATGTTCAACTAGGAAGTATCAGTAACAACCTTAAATTCAATGTTTTGCAAGAAAAATGAATAAAGAAAAAGAGGAATAAAACAACAACAAACCAACAAAGAAAGGAATAAAACACAACAATATGAAAGTGATTAATTCTTGCACTGAAAATTTGACTATTGTGCACAATTTCTCTTTTAACTCAACCTCCCAATGGTCTTTTCTTAAGCTCAACATTTCCAAAAGCAATATAACATTTCCAGCTACACTATGTGAATGAGAAAATCAAAGCTTGGCCTCTGAGTTTTTTCAAAAGTTTGTTTGTATGACAGTTTTATCAGCTAACACAGTGTGGCTTTGCCGTCACTGGTCACGCAAACAAATCAAAACTACAGTATGAAATGTTTCCCAAAAGGTAATGAGGGCGGTATTGATGAACTTAGCGTTCATCGACTCTTGATGTGCGATCTAATTAATTCACTTTAGCTCCGGCTTTGAGTACAACTGTATGCTGCCCTGTTGGACGAATCTAACTGTAATAGTAACTACCAAATTTGCGATCCGCGTTAAAGACCTTGCCAACTTTGCAATCTGCGTCCTCTTCAAGGTCAGTAAGAGTTACTCCATACTTTCTCTTTTGGGAAACCAAAAAGCTCTGAGCAGCATTATACTGTAGATTATATTCAAATTGTCATAACATCCTCTGACTCACTGGCACAATGCTGTCATTGTTTTCCTTCTTCGAAATCATGTTCATCTTCAGATAAGCTACAGCAGGGAATCATTTATCCAGTATAGCATCGCATAATGTTATATAGGAAATGATCAGGTTGCGATACAAGGGCAAAGAGGTATCACAGTTTTTGCACACAGGAACAAATAGTATTGTAAAAATGATAATCTCACGGCCTTCAAAACAGCTACACGGAAATTGAACACCAAATTATTCCCTGAGCTGTGCTAAAACCTTGATGACAACATCATGAACACAAAAGGACAATGTTCTCTAGGAAACAAATCTACCCATAAACAGTGGTAAAACAACTGCAGAAAGAATACGTTGCCACAACAAACGCAAACGCTAAAACCTTGATGACAACATCATGAACACAAAAGGACAATGTTCTCTAGGAAACAAATCTACCCATAAACAGTGGTAAAACAACTGCAGAAAGAATACGTTGCCACAACAAACGCAACTGTCATACTTACATGTCTTCCTTCATATGTTGATCGTTTTATACCCTTACGATTATAAGAGATGGAAGCTAAAACAATGACATAAGAGAGCTAAACAAAAAGTGATAATTTAACGAGAAATGGCCATGAAAACTCACAGCACAGGATGGACATTTCCATTCTCCAGAGGGAACAGAAGTAAGGGCAGGCCTGAGACAGAGTAAGTGGAAAGGTTGGTTGCATTCATCGCACAGGAGAATTTGACTGGTATCGCCCTTCTTACGACAAATCTTGCACTTGGCATTCTCAGACGATTTCTCCCACTTCACGCAGACTTCAAAGATGCTTAATAGAACGTGTAGCCTGGACATTGTCACAGCACTCTTCACGGAGTCCTGCCACTTGTACAGTTTGTCGCTGAGCTTTCCTGAAGTGGGAATACGTAAAGAGCAAATATTAGGGAGGGAGGGTATCAATGTAGTACAGGACTATAATATAGGTTAGTTACATCAATCTTTGCTTCATGGTAGATTTTATTTGCAGCAAGCTGTGTTATGTAACTCTTGCCATAAAGTCAGTCTGTCTGCCTTTGTTATTTATGCATACTGCCACTACTTCAGTCTGAGGTACTTGGGGTTAAGCAGTTAAGAAGGCAAACCAAAAATAGCTGTCGGTCAAAGTAACAGGCCATGGTTGTAAGGAGACGAATATTTCCAACCCAATAAACAAAGATTAATCCTACGTTGGACTCAAGTCACCTTTTGCCTCCGAGATTTATGGACATTGATAATTAGTAAAATCAGGGAATAATTAAGCGTTCCAATTTTGGGTAGCAGTTGAAGGCTTTGAACCTTGTCTCTTATAATATACTGTGGTCTCTGTGTTAAACACCTGCTATGCATCTTCTCAATTGTATAGCAATGTGCCCATTTTGAATTTTGTGAATCCATACCGGATAAAGGATTCTCTAAATATGATGACAGATTACTTTTAATTGACATTCCTTCTACAGCTTCTCGAATTTTGTTGAACTGACTAGGTTTCCTTGCCATTCAAGGGTTTCAAATATCTGTTACATAGCCTTGAGGATAGGCTTCTCCCATAAGAAACTTAATTACATTCGTTGCAAGGATATTCCTGATAAAAAAAACGTCCATTACAGGAGTTCTCATTTTAACAATAAGCTAAAGAATTTTATTAGCCATTGTGGAATATTTTAAGGTTATGAATGGAACTATACCATTCGCATGCAAATTTGCTGAAAGTTTCAGTATTTTTTTTTTTTAAATCTTACTGTCTTCCTTCTCCTCTGTTTCCTCGTCCTCCTCTTCATGGTCTTCACCGCTCTTCGTCTTTGGTGGCGCCATCATACCCTCTAAGAATTTAGGATTGACAGATTCTTGACTCTCCAATACCAATGAGCCCTAGAGGTGGAAAAATTACAGGATATTACATGGTAATAAACATATAAGAGGTATATTTTAACTAAATAACAGTCGTCCGATCGGCCAAGACAAACATATCTTCATCTGAACGTCATCCGACTGACAACTTGTTTCCCTAACTTCAGACTTTTTTACTTGAGAAAAGAATGCCAAAATGTTTCATGTTTGCGATGGTCTTACAAAAGTTAAGGGTTTCCTGTTCTAGACTCATATAATAACAAAGTGTTTCAGTGTTAGGAACTTATATGATCAAAGTATTAAACCAATCACACTGAGGCATGTAAAAAGCAGGAAAACAGCGGTTGTATTGGAACAGCTCTCACTGGGCTGAACGCATTGTTCAAATGTTATCATATCACATATAGATATTTGCTCCAAAGAAGAAGTCAATAGATCAATCCTGTGATTTGATTGGCTTATAGTCCAATCTAAACGACCCCCACAGTCTTTTAGTATGTATACTTGGTACTCATTATACAGGGACTATTTGCCAGTTTTGACGGTTGTCAAGGTTACGTGTACTTTGTAAACACCCACCTTTGTAATACCCACAGATCATAACGTTAGTATGTTTCGTCACAATTTCATCGTCACAAAATACGCTATGAGATCGTCAGCATTCAATAATTATTCCTTAGGAATTTGCTCGCAGAAAAATGAATAATATAGGTTCCTTGGGGCAATTCTTTCAGGGATCATTTGAGAAACATCAGTGTCAAATCTTATCTGCGTGTAAACTTTCAAAGATGTTTGCTATTAATGGAATATGTTGATGGAAGTTCAAATGGCTAGCCTTGTTCTAAACATCAGTACAGCAATACAAATTGAAGGTGTGAGGCAAAAAAACTAAGTATTCACAAATATTAATGACTATGTTATGTCATTTATGTTTAATAAGGGATAGGCAACTTTACACAAAAAGGGTGATGGAATTATTGGTGGGGTAAAATGCAAATTTCCTCAGATTAATCCACTACGTAAGTGTCGACATGACGATTAACTGGATGGATGAAAGAAATCAAGATGGGATGGAAAGTCTATTGTTGTCTTAACATTAATTATAACACAGAAATTAATTAGGTCAAGTATTTGTCAATCTTACCAATTCTTTAATACTAGTAGCAGCATTGAGTCTCTTCTCCCACTTCTCAAAGTTTGCTACACCACCTAGGTTTCCTTGCCTAACATGAGTTTCAATATCTTTCATGTCCTCCTTAAATGACTCCAACAGCTCCTTAGGCCCATCAGAATCTCTGAGCTGGGGTCCAGATCTTGAAAGAAGAAAAAAGAAAAAAAATGAGGGACATCCTTGTAATTCGTGAAGCATTTTTTTTAATGGAATGAATAAGGAACTGACCACAAGAGAAATGAAGGAATAACAGAGCATTGAGTGTGTGAAGATATGGTCTGCTATATACTGGCTACAAGTCTGAGGATTTTGCAGTTTGCAAGTTTTTTTTATTTTTTATTATTGTCATCTTTAATGAGGGTAGTCCTGCTCAGTGCAGAAGCACTGCTTTCCAGAGGAGCCCTCAATACAAAATACATACAATATAATGCAGTAGAAAAAACGGTAAACATCCAAAAGCACAAAAAGGACGGCAAAAAGATAGACAAACAAATATCAGATATCTAAACAAAATAAATAAGTTTTCATATTGCGTTTAAACATATCAACATTTGGCAAGCATTTCAAATTTGGTGGAAGACTGTTCCATGACCTGCCTCCAGAAAATCTAAATGACCTTTTACCATTCCCAGATCTAACAGGAGCAAGTAAAACATTATTAGAGCAGCTAGATCTAGTTCTGTACAAATAGCTATCTCTCAGTAGAATAGTATTATCAGTAAGGTAAGCAGTCACAAAAGAATTTGCATAAACTTAAATTGTTCTGCGAGTAGAGACTAAGAATATACTCACATGACATAACATGAGTGACATAGAGTAAGGTTACATGTTAACAAGAACATTCCAGCATCAATTGGATTGGCACTGTATTTTAACTCTTTTGATGTAACAGGATCATAAAATAAAATTTGTCATTTTTTTAAAAATTTTTAAACGTTTACACTCACCTTCTTGATTGAAATATAAGCTTGCTAATATCACTGTATCTCTTTGTCAGTTCTCCATAGAGGGCGCTCTCTCTGATACCAGCATTGTTCAAGCCTTCCATCAGAGTATCCAGCTCTTTGACTGTATCATACTGGAACCAAAGATTCTGTCCTTCTTTTGGATAACTGTCAAGAGCCAAAAAAAAAGAGAATAAGAATTACGCTTCTTAACAAATCCAGAGGGCAGAAGCAAAAGATTTACATATTGGTGGAGCTGTGGTGGGTTTGGGATTTACGATAACAGCGAAACATGCGACTTTCACTTGAAGGGTAACACCGCATCATTAATTTAAAACATAGCTGACGAAAAGAAATGTTAGTGTAAATCCACTGGCCATCTTTCATCACAGAGCCACTTCTGATTTTCAGTTTCAACAAGGTATTATTTTCCTGTATAGATTAAAGAAAGAGGGGAACATCTTAATTTACTTAACCTGGCATATTTTTCCACTGACGTGATGCAGGAGGGGGGAAGGGGGTCGGTTACCCCAGCTTGACTTTTAAATGTGCCTGAAAACATTATTTTGTCACAAACCTTTTCTCCACGCCATCCTCAATCAGATCATTCTCTCCAGCTTTAGCGTTTTCATCTTGAAGACCGTTCTCATCCGTTTGAGAGGTAGCAGGTTTGTAATCGATATCCTGAACGGCCCATCCTTTCTCTATAAACAGACCGGGTGTGACCGTAGAGAATACCCAGTATCTGTTATGATTCCTATCGGTTCCAATCGGTAGCTGCCTCAATACTGATTTAGCAAGTTGGATACCTTCTTCAAAATTCTTTTCAAAGGTTAATTTTTCTTTCTGAATTCTCATTTCTTCCTGTTCTTTAAGTCGCCTGCAAATGAAATATGATGGTTTTGTTTGCTTCCGAAAATTTCAAAACTATGTTAGACTTTTCTGGGTACATTCGAAAGTAGAGATTGCAGTGTTGTAGTCATGGAAACTGATTCTTCTTGATGCAGCTGATTCTTCTTGGTGTTTCACCCTGGCCATTGGTCTAGCTTATCTCTGGAAAACTATTTCAAAGTATCGTACGGTCCACACTGACCTCAATAACTGATCCTAAACTAAAACTGTGTGCTAAATGTTGTCATAAAGTTTTCTGCCCAAACCAACCTTTACAACTTAACACATTCAAATTATTAGCATGCTAGATGTAATCTCAAACCCCAAATATTTGTGTGCTAGATGATTTCAATTCCACCTTGGGGGCTGGAATAGAAGCTTGCTTCTTGGATGCTGAACTATTGCAGCAACACTTGAAGTCTGATTCAGCATTGTTCTGTACATCATGCATTGTTATGTATTGTATTGTATTCTGTTCTATTGTATTGTACTTTACTGTATTGTAAAGTACAATTGAATTGCATTGTATTATTATACTGTATTCCCTTATTGTATATAACATGGTACTACATTGCATTGTTATGTATTGTACTGTATTTTATTGCATTGTTTTGTACTTTATTGTTCTGTACTGCATGTATAAGTGTTTTGTATGCCCTTTTATTGTATTGCATTGTGCTATATGGTATTGTAACATTGTATTCCCTTATTGCATATAACATGGTACTACATTGCATTGATATGTATTGTACATTATTCTAATCCATTGTTTTGTACTGTACTGCATTGTATAATTGTATTGTATTCTCTTCTACTGTATTGTATCTTGACATTGTATTGCATTATTGTATATAACATTGTACTACAATACATTGTTATGTATTGTAATGTATTCTATTGTATTTTATTGTACTGTACTGTGTATTGTATTGTACTGTACTGTATAATTATATTGCATTCTCTTCTATTGTATTACGCTATTGCTTTGTTAAAGTGTTTTGTAGTATTGTGTATAGTATTGTACTACATTGCATGATTGTATTTTACACTCTACTGCATTCTTCTCACCTCTCTAAATCCCTCTTGGCTTGCTCCTCCTGCTCTTGTATTTTATTTTATTGTACTGTGTATTGTATTGTACTGTACTGTATAATTATATTGCATTCTCTTCTATTGTATTACGCTATTGCTTTGTTAAAGTGTTTTGTAGTATTGCTAGTATTGTGTATAGTATTGTACTGCATTGCATGATTGTACTGTACACTCTAATGCATTCTTCTTACCTCTCTAAATCCCTCTTGGCTTGCTCCTCCTGCTCTTGTATTTTATTGTACTGTGTATTGTATTGTACTGTACTGTATAATTATATTGCATTCTCTTCTATTGTATTACGCTATTGCTTTGTTAAAGTGTTTTGTAGTATTGCTAGTATTGTGTATAGTATTGTACTGCATTGCATGATTGTACTGTACACTCTACTGCATTCTTCTCACCTCTCTAAATCCCTCTTGGCTTGCTCCTCCTGCTCTTGCTTTGCCTTGGCTGCCAGTATTCTCCTCCTTTTAACAATAGAGGCGAGATCCTCTGGCTCTTCCACAACAGGCGGTGTATCTTTCTTTGTTTCCTCCTTCTTGGCTTTCTTCTTTGCAGGTTTCTTGACTGAAAACAAAAGAAAACAAAAAGAAACATAACAATAGATCCATCAATAGGGACAAGAGTGATGTTATAACAACATCAACAGTCTACATGCCATTACCAAAAATGGTGAAATTTCAATTCGTTTTTTCTTATGCTGCATTCATGCAAAAAAGCTAAGGTTTTTTTTCTTCTCCTTACTGTTGAGTTGGTATCTGGTATGGTAGCTTGTTTTAACTTATAACATTTTTGTTTTCTTAGCACAGTAGAGGATAAGTTGGTCTTTGCCTTTTGCATAGTAATATCGACTTTTAGGCATTTTGTTTACCATGAAATACTGGAAAAAGGATCTGTACACACAATAAATACTGCTCATTTTAGTGTGTGGTTTACGTTGGTCAGTTTGTACAGTATTTTGCTATCCTATGTATAACATAATTAAAGCAATCCTTTAGAAAAATCCAAGTTAGAAAGCATCAGAATTGTAGGATGAAAAACACTGGCAAATTATTTTTTTTTCTCTTTCTTCATTCTGGACATTTTAGAGTAATTCTTTACCTTCTGGTTTTGATCCATTTGTCTCTTTTTCTGCTTTCTTCTTCTCTTCCTCCTCTTTCCTTTGTTTCTGAGCAGCTTCCCTTACCTCTCTCAATCGCTTCTTCTCCTCTCGTTTTTGGTCGTTCTTCAGTTTAAGGGTTTGCATCTTCTGACACCTGGAAGGGATTGAGGAGGGAGGAGAAGGGTTAATAAAAACATAAAGAGAAATGAGACTGTAAAACATTTTACTTTGATGAAACCTCCTTGAGTTACTTTAAGGTTCCCCACGCAATGAGATACTAAAGTCCCCTGAAAATGTCGTCCATGGCGTTTCCAGAACCAAGAAAACACAGAAAGTGGCACAAGTGTACTTGAAGGCAACCAATTTCTTATCTATCATTATAATCAATTTACATGTTCAACAACCATGTTGCAACAAGGTTGCAAAACACTTTTAATCATGTTTTCATTAATACTTCATCTTGACAGAAAACAATAAAAAAGACATTTTTTGACAGGCTGGACACAAAAACTAGTGATAATATAACAAACTCTATTTGTATCTTCTCAAGGATGCAAGAGTTTGTTTTGGCCAATTTTCGAAACTATTAGGCACCTGGCTCTATCTCATTTTGCAGCAGCTTTTTACATCAACACTACCACATGCATAAAGAAGCTGAGACATGGACCAACGGTTTTAATATTTAGTTAACGGCAGTCTGCTTCCTAAGTCGTGACTCTGAACAGTCGTAGACTTTCTCTGCTGCTGATTGGTTAATATTTCTAGGTTCCCCTCACCATAATTTTGCAGCTTTCCGTTGCTTGTCTTCCATGTAATCTACCAGGGAATACGTCGACAGGATTCGATTACAGACGCAGACCATCAGCTCGAGCTTCTCCTCGGGTGAAAGACTGAAAAACTCTGACGTTTCAAGCAGCTCCACCAGATCCTGAGGCTTTTGAAGAATTGAAATTTATCAAAATTTGTCTTTCTGTTTCATAAACAAATGGTTCTGTCAGATTGCTACGCTTGGGAGAGAAGTGTTAAAAAATTTGGAAATATTAATCTGGATCATCAAAGGGGATATGTTAGGAATAATGTTAACATTAATATGTCAAAGATTATGTAATGTTAATTTTCTGTACATTAATATTATGTACATTAATGACCTGTACCACTTCTGTAACCCGTTTTAACAGCGGTAGATCGTCAATAGGCATGTATAATCCTCTGATGGACCTTCCAAACACTTTTCCCCTCAATACCACTCAGAACAAAGCCTGATATACTATAAAAAGCAACTCTTACAACTAACCTGCCAATGTGTTGCCAATTGTATAACATTTACAATTTCTCATATTTTCTTAAGTAAAACTGAAATTTTGACTCTTTTGAGGTGTAAAAAAAACGAGCATTAAAAAAACAGTTTTTCCATTCAATTTTAGATAACTTTACTTAAAGTTCTCACTTTCGCGTTTTTTTCGGCAAGTTTAGACAATTTGAGACTCACAGCTGTGAATTCTCCTTCTTCTTGGTTAATGGAGCTGGTATCACTTTCATAGTCTTTAGATTCGACTGTATCAGTGTCTGCCTGCAGCAAGCTGAGACGGAGAAGTTCAGAGGCTGTGTGCATGTTAACTGGAATATCAGATAGCTTCATCCCTAACTCAACAAAGTCCTGAACAGATGGAGAAAAGAAAAGAGAAATAAAAGAGGGAATAAGGAAGAGGAACCAAACATTTACCCCTTCATGCTTTGATGTGTAGAATACTGTACCCAAATCTAACCATGGAAGGCCTTAACTGACTATGCATTCCAGGTTAGAAACAGAGAGAGAGAGAGAGAGATGCAAAGTTCGTATGAATATGGGTACTTTAAGTTTGCTAGAAGAAAAAATCACCTCTTATCAGAACAACTGAAGTTTTATTCGTTACTACAACAAACAAAATTAAATTAGAAACAAACAAAAGAAGAGCCCTTAATAAATTAACAAACAAGATCATTTTGTGAAGACTTCTTGCTGTTCTGGATGAGAAGTTATGTTTATACTTCATTAACAGTTTTAAATTCATGAAGAAAACTCAAGCGCGGAGAGGGGGTGGAAAAGTGGAGGGGGTCGGAAAAGGGTAATAGAAATTCTCATCCAATAAAAGCGCCTTTACTGAATGCAACTGTTTGCATTTTTGGCTGCATACTTCTAGCAATTTTAAGAAACCTTCAAATAAGTTAGCAGTTCATCAAACAAGTACACTCCCATTTATCTCTGTTCTTTTCATTAAAAGGGGCAGTAATGGGAGTTAACATTTTTGGACAAGTGAACAATTATGACTGAACAATTAATTAATTCACTTTATCACTATCCTTAGCACAGACACTTCTGCACCAGTATATCATGTACAAAAAGGAAATTAGAATTCTCAACAAGAGTAACCAAATTTCTTCATATCTGAAACTAAATATGACTATATGTCCAGCCAGTGATCTGCATTGTTTTTGTGTTTGTTTCACTTGTTTTTTTCTTCCTTTGTTGTTGTTGCTTCCCTGTTCTGTTTCTCTTGTTTATCGGACATGATCTGCCTTACCTCTGTAATTTGGTCCTGAAGTAATGTTTTAAGCAGGATAACCATCATCCTGGAGAGGTAGGCGAATCCTTCTTTGTCGCAGACTAGAGCCTTCATGAATGAATCTGTGACAGAAACAAGACATTCAGATAACAACATCAATAAATAGGATAAAATGTGCAATGTTATTCTCACAAAGCCTTCATGAATGAATCTGTGACAGAATCAAGACATTCAGACAATCATGAGCTCACATGCTCTGAGCCTGTAAAACACAATCTTGAGTAAAATATACTAACTTTTGATCACTCTATTATAGTTATGAGCTATACACATATAAACCTACCGACACTATTCCAAGAAGATATTAAATAATTTTAATAAAGGGTGCAATTATGGTAAGCTAAATGGTGACACAAAACACAGATACCAAAAAGGCTGCAGTCAAACTATCTTTTGTAGGCATAACCTAGAGACATACACACATGTACTTGGTAACCTTACAGACACAGGCCAGATGATATATCTATAATAATGCTGTATACATATATATCATATAGACATGAAACAACATATAGCCAGTCACAAGAATCTCTCACAATCCTGATTATTTATATGCAAAGCTACATGTGTAAAGCTACAGTCATCCACTCCTAGATAATCTTGCAGAGAAGCTACAATGTTACTCTACAGACATAATGCTGCAGCCATGTGTCTATACATCAGCTCCTAGACAACATTGTAAAGAAGCTACAATGTTATTCTACAGACATCAGAATGCTGCAGCCATGGGTCTATACATCAGCTCCTAGACAACATTGTAAAGAAGCTACAATGTTATTCTACAGACATAATGCTGCAGCCATGTGTCTATACATCAGCTCCTAGACAACCTTGTAAAGAAGCTACAATGTTACTCTACATACAGAATGCTGCAGCCATGGGTCTATACATCAGCTTCTAGACAATCATGTAAAGAAGCTAAAATGTGTTTCTCTACAGACATAATGCTGCAGCCATGGGTCTATACATCAGCTCCTAGACAATCTTGTAGAGAAGCTACAATGTTACTCTACAGAAATAATCCTGCATCCATGGGTCTATACATCAGCTCCTAGACAACCTTGTAGAGAAGCTACAATGTTACTCTACAGACATAATGATGCAGCCATGGGTCTATACATCAGCTCCTAGACAACCTTGTAAAGAAGCTACAATGTTACTCTACATACAGAATGCTGCAGCCATGGGTCTATACATCAGCTTCTAGACAATCATGTAAAGAAGCTAAAATGTGTTTCTCTACAGACAGAATGCTGCAGCCATGTGTCTTTACATCAGCTCCTAGACAATCTTGTAAAGAAGCTACAATGTTACTCTACAGACATAATCCTGCATCCATGGGTCTATACATCAGCTCCTAGACAATCTTGCAGAGAAGCTACAATGTTACTCTACAAACAGAATCCTACAGCCATGGGCCTATACATCTGCTCCTAGACAATCTTGTTAATTTTACCTGTTGTGACAGGGTAGGGGTCATTTGGCATGAGAAATCCACTGTAACAGTTGAGGAATTCAACCACCATAGCGATATCACCAAAGAGTGTATTAGGCAGGCCCTCTGGAAGGGGGACTGGTTTCGGCACTATCAAAGGCTTTAAATCGAGCACCTGGTCTTCATATCTCTGTAACAGAAACAAATAGGCAAACATCAGTTGTTTTATTTCTAAAATGACATCATATCTCACTAAGCTCAAGAACTGCTAAGTGTTGTGAGTTTTTCCCAGGTCCGTTGGCAATATTCCTTTGGAGAAAGTATTCCCAGTTTAACGACTTACCTTAGAGAGCATAGCCCATGCTACAGCTTACTTTAGAAGAAGTTACCATGACTGCATGTTGCACCAGATAGCATTAACAAAACTTACTTCAGAAAGCATCTCAAATACCACCAGTTACCTCAAAAGGCATTACATCATAAAGCATTCCTTTTCTACAGCCAACCTTTGAAAGTATTACATTGTCAATAGTTTCCCTTCAGCAAGTACTCTCTAAGAAGGCATTACCATGGAGACAACTTACCTTAGCTTTTTCCTTTTCCTCCTCGAGCTTCTTCTTTTTCTCTGCCTCCCTTTTCTTCTTTCTCTCTCCTCGCTTTGCTTCTAAAATCTTTTTCTTCTCCTCTGGAGTCATCTTTTGCCTGCCATAAAAGAAAAGAAAAGAAAAGGAGGTTAGATCACATGACAATATCCATGACAACACATACCATGATAAGTGCATTCACTAATTTATGGAACAACCCTTACCCATTTAAATGAAGCATGAGTAGGTCAAAGGTGGGCACAAAATGGATGTTACGGGACACAGTGGATATCTTTACTCCTACTCCCAGGAGAAGCAGTTATTACATAATGGCGTTGTATGAAAGATCAGAACATTTGAGGACACTGTCCATCCCGTATTTTGAAAGATTGTCTCAGCAGTAAGCCCTAAGCCTCTCATCTCCCTAGATAACATACATTTCATGATTTCTTGCAATGATTTCATGATTTCTTACGACCCACAACGTATTAATAGGGTTTTGAAAACCTTGCGGGCCACAGAAAATGTGCCAGCTGGCTACATGCGGTACCACATTTGCCCCATGTGTGGTACGAGCTATCGATAACATGGGATGAATGGTGTAAACATGATTGCTAACTTTCATCATATATAAAATACATTGGTCGCAACACAACTGCCAGAGACCTATCCTATCTGAAAGTCCTCACCATTTCATCCTGGCCTCAAACACCTGGGCCCGAGCCATAACGTCCCCTTGTATGAGAGGTTTAAGGGTTAGGATCTGTTTCTTGGTCAGCATTCTTGCAGCTTGTCCCACCAGTCTATTATATAGGCTCTTGTCATTTGCCCGCTTTGCCCTCATCATTCTGAAAATGTGAATGAAATCAAGATAACAATTTTACTTAAAAAGAGAAAAATAAGGCAATATAACCATATATATATATATATATATATACTAGGCTGAAATTCCAAATGGCATTTTTGTAGTATTACAACTAGGTGTATATTATTATAATTCAATTATATAATGACCATAATGGGTTAGATCACCATTATTGCATGCCTGCCTGGCACTCTCTGTAATCATGCACACAAGAAAAAGTAAAATAGAATAGATAAGCTGCTTATAAGTCTTCTCCTTTTTGGCAGCTGTCAATCATATACACATCTTGAAGCCTATTTTTCTTCTCTAAAAAGTTTAGTTCTCACCAACCCCCCCCCCCCCCAGGAAGAATCAAATCTTGTTTTACAGACACACATGCATGACTAACTTGGCAGCTATCAATCATCTACACATCCTGAATCAATTATCTGCACATCTTGAAGTTTGTTATTTCTTTCCTTCTCCTGAAAGTTTACTTCTAACCTCTCCCCACCCCACCACCTCCCCTTACCCTCCCCTTCCCCTACCCCCACCACTCCCCCCAAGAAGAATCAACTCTTGTTTATGGACCTAAATGCATGGCTTATTTACTGAAAAGAAAAAAAGGAAAAGCCAAACTGCTCTTATGAAGCCCTCTCCTTTGATAATGATTAAAGTCTATATCTTTGCCTTCTCCAAACAGGTTAGTTCTCACCGCCCCTTTCCCTGCCCCAGAAGAATCAGATCTTGTTATATTAACCCAGATGCATGACTTACTTAGCAGCTATTGGAGGTTCCCTGGGTGTGAATGGTGGAGTAGGCTTGGCTATCTTGTAGAGGATGAGGGCGTCGTCATCGCTACTGTTGTACTCAGGTTGTGTCTTCTTCTTGCTTGAAAAGTTGAAGAGTGTCACTTGCTTTAAGGACTGGTGAGAAAAGCAAAAGGTTCCAAAAAACGATCACAAACAAATTAAACTATATTAAATATGAAAACAGATCATGAAGAGATTTAGGGGGGAAAAGTACCTGGAGGTTTACAAGGACACAACCATCAATTTGTTTTCCTTCCAGACGATATTGCTGTGTGCTTGATGCTCTTTAGCAAGATCTGACTCCGCAGACATATTTTGACCTAAAAAATTTTTGTTTCTGGGACACCGTGTCGCACTTTCGACTGCTTGCATGTGATCCTGCAGAAATCTACAATACAAAAAGTAACTTGTCACTAGCACAGACTTGCTTTGGTTTCTCATATCTTTGTGCAGTCTTTCCAATAAAAAAAATGCAGTCTTTGCTCTTCTGGATTCTGTTAATATTTTGAATGTCTATCATTTAGTTGTGCAACAGGTACAAAGTTAGTCCCAATTTGAAACATTATCATTGCGATGGGTTTTTCACCTTATTGATGGTATTTATTAATAATTTCCTAAACTATATTTTGTTTCAGGGACTTGCGCAAATGTTACCACAGTTTTTTAAACAAATTATGTTGAAACATAATTAGGTGGCTATTTTTTTTTTCTCTCTTTAAAAGAGGTAGAGGAAAATATATCTGTACAGTAGAGCTCAAGTATAGGATAAAGAGGGGCAAGTCGTGTCTTGTTTAGGAAAAGATTGGATGTTCATCCAAATTGCAGAGTATGATGGTAATTTTACAGCTTTCAAAAGGATACCAAGCAATTTTCAAATATTTGAAAGGGCACCCTCCAAGCCAGTAACCATGAGACCACATGTGAACCTGTACATAAACATACTCACTATTCCCCACACATGCTTCTGACAATTGTTTCTGACAAAACTATCGCAGTGCTCAGATTCTGACAATTTGTAAGCCTTGATTTAGTTTGATAATTATGAACTTTAATGGTAGCGATCATTTTGAGGGCACCTACAGCAACTTGATCGAGGCAGTACCACAGTTTTTACTAGTTTCTGCTATCAGTAACGGACATTACGGCAAGTGGTAGGAGCAGCTACAGCGAAAAAATTAATAAATAGGCCCATGGGAAACTTAGAGCTTAACAGTGTTTCCTACCTTTGACTTTGAAGCTTTTAGCGATAACTTCCTCTGCTTCAGCGGAGTCTTCTTGACGACCGGCGTCTTCTTCGGGGATGTTTTTGAAACTTTTGTTGGACTTTTACCCTTCCCCTTCTGGCTCTTTACCGGGGTTCTCGATTTAGCCGGACTGTTCGTCTTGCCCCTCGCCCCGTCGCTAAGCTTCTTCTTCGGTGAAGACTTCAGCGACCTTGCAAGAGTCGCCAAACTCACAGATTTTTTTGACGGAGAATTCTTGGGAGTGGTTAACCCTTTCTTTGGTGATAATTTTGCTGGTGATTTTTTCAAGGGGACAGATTTTCCCTCCGTCTTGGAAACTTTCGCAGGGGATGCCTTGACGAGTCTGTCTGTCTGTGTCGAAGGCTTCTTTCTGACCACTTTTGCGTTTCCTTTCTTCGCCCCCACGATAGATTTTTGCTTAAGTTTAGAAGCGTCGACTTTTGCAACTTTTGTCCCGCCGACGTTAGCTCTCTTTTTCGTGACCGCGACTTTTGTTTTTCGTGGACTAGGCGTGGCTTTCGTAACTGTTCTGTCTGCCGCGGTCCTTTTAGAAGTAGTTTGACTATCCTTACCTTTACTCATTGATAAAAAATGATCTGCTAGAGTCCTCCTGACGGGTGCCGGAGGTTTCGGCCCCCTCGGAGGGGAAAGTTTCTTGGATAGGTCCATGAGAATAATGTCAGAGTCTGAGGAATCCGACGACTCGGAAGAATCGCTGACTATCTCCACTGTCTGTTCAATGTTCACTTGCTTTCTGACAGATTTGCTCTTCGTCCCCCCTTCCTTCTCAAGCGTTTCCACTTTGGTCTTTTTCGACCTCTTTTGCGTTACTTTAAACCCTTCTTCCTTCACCGAGCCCAGTGCTCTTAGGACGCCCTGCTTCGTGACTACCGTTGGAGGTTTTTCTGGCTGTGGACTACTGATGCTGGATGCCTCCTCTGGGGTCGGGCTGGCCGACCCTTTGGTCTTGGCTTGAGGAGAACTGTAGCTGTGATCCAAGAGGACCTTCTCCGGGCTCGGAGAAACGCTGCTGGCGTCTTGGTACTCCTCACTGTCCGTGTCAACGATGACGACTGGATTAGAATCTCTCTTTGGAGGGGTCTTCTCTCCATCAGCAAGGTCTGCGTTACACCCATTCTCCACCTTTGGTTTCTTAATGGCTTGGGCGTTGGGGCTTGTCACGGTCGGCTTACGTTTCGCAGCACCCTTTAAACCACGGATGGATATCTGCAACCAAATGAAGTTAAATGTCTTACACATTGAATAATAAATATCTTTTAACTCTTTCTTTCTACTGCAGAGAAAGTTAACAAGTTTTACTTACAGAGAAGCAAATCTAGGCAGATAAAAAAAGGACACTGAAATAGATTTCCACGAGAATGTTTGCCTCGTTAACAGACCTGTGTCAAAATATCTGCTTCTAAAATGTCCATTATGACCACACAATCACTGTGTTCAAATCTTAAACCAGTTTGAAAAATTTCTGTTATTTAAGGAAACTTATCTAAAATCATTCTGAAATATTAAGCAGTAGGCTCCTGGGCACTACATTGTACCACATCTCACACTGGGGGACTTCCCATTGGGTGTAGCCACAAACTGGCATACTCAACTATATTCACAACTTACCTTGCAAGTCCCCAGTTTTACACCTGAGTGAAGAGAGGCAATGGAGATAGAGTACCTTGCCCAAGGACACAATATAATGATCTGGCCAGGACTAGAACCTGCAATCCTTAGATCACTAGTTCATTGCCTTTGGCCATCGCCTTCAATACTTACGTTAATTCCATGCTATCATTCACCAGACCCCACTTATGACCTACAGTACTACAACAGTTTGTCTATAAACTATCAACAATGGGAAAAGGGGGGGACAGCACAATGCCTGACTCGACTGAACGCTGCTGGCTGACTCAGACAGTGTGTGGTCCATGTTACATGAAACAGTGGATTCCTATAACTTGAATATACGTGTGATGGCACGAGCTATCCCTCGCACCACAATTCGCAAACTGAAACTTACCCGGGTGGAAGGCAGCATGGTCTCGATCAACTTATTACGAATGTCCAGAGCTTTGACCACATCTGGGGTCACCACCCACGTGCTGTTAGACTTCGTCCCAGCCTGGAGAGCATTGGAGCGGATCAACAGAGAGATGAATTCTGGTGCAGGAACATCTTCACATCGGCTGCGACGGAAGAAAAGAAAACGTTACATACATGGCAGTCCTATTGTGTCTTTGTTGAAACTGTACGAGGAAGCTAAGAATACCGTGCAGAATACCATGCAGAATACAGTGATTAAATGTTTGAATCTGTTGTTTAAATCAGTGAAAGTTTCTCTTATTGTATGAATAGCTCTTACACATCGTCCTATGGGAAAAGAGTAGATACCTGCAATCCATGGTGGGGGATGGAACCGTGGAAGACATTTATGCTGCATATGTGATGCCGGTACATTAAGAAGCTCAGAATACCAAGTTTAAGCCCCCACAAATGTTGGGAGAAACCCGCAAGGGCCTATGGATTACAACTTACACATCTGGTGGCTCCCAATTCAACTTTTGAACTCAAATTTGGTATCTTTTCAATTTAGAACAGAATTGTACAAAATCGTTGACACAATGAAGTGCATACGAAGATTTCAGATACAAAGTGGTTGAAAATATTGACATTTTTTTATAAATGTTCAAAAAAAGATCAAACAGACTTTACATCATTGTTTTAATTCAGCTCTTTCTTCACAACTTACATAAGATCTGAGGCAGGTACAGAGCTTATGACCTTGCCAGTTTTACCACCAATTTGAATGTTGTAGTAGAGCGGTTTATTCTGGAGAGAGAAAAATAAACTAATTAGTAAATATAGGAGAAAAATACTTTATCTATGCACAGCAGCAAGTTGATAGTGAGAACAACAGCAGGATAAGCTAATATTCCCATAATTCATCTTAAGATCAAGATGTTTGAAACACAGAGCAAACTGATGGAGCATCATCATCATGATCAATTCCTGCCTGGTTCATTACGTTATGTCCTTGGGCAAGATGCTTTATCTCACTTGCCTCTCTCCACCTAGGCAGGGGTTAACTGGGTACCTGTGAGGTAACTTTTCATTGGGCACAGTTAATAATTGCAGCCCCCTGGAGGGATTGTCTCTGAGACAGGTTATCATTTACCAGCGGTTATACCAGGTCTGTAAAGCACTTTGAGACCTATCGCTGGTATAAAGTGCTATATAAAAATCAAATATTATTATTATCATAAGAGAGAAGTTGTAGCCAGTAATGGTTTTACCACTTTGGGATTATTTGTCACATTTTTTGAACAGTTCCCTACTGCAAGGTCACACAGAATGACCTGATGAAGTTTCAAATAATATTTTCTTATTAAATAAATACAACATGTACAGTAACATTTTTAATAGTTTAAACAATTTAAGGCAAAACACTATATGAATACCATAGCCATGATGAGATGAATGATTTTATAACAAACAAAAAAAACAGTTCATAATCTTCTTATATATAAGTAACAGTGTTCATTTCAGACGATTCCAAGCATCTGTTATGGAGATCCTGAAACATCCAGGTACAATAACCAACCAATCATTCAATTCCATTCCTTTATGATAGTACGGTACCCTACATATTTGTATCACTGTACGATATGGTAGATACGTGTTCAATCAAACATTACAAAAGTTATGACCCAATTGCATTGTATTTAAGAGAAAATGCTCCAAGCACGACAAATTCCATTTACAGTAATAAAATACACCAATGTGTGATAGAAGGCTGCACTTTTTTTTTTTTTTTGGTCTCCTCCTTATCCAGACACCCTTGACCTGTAGTCCATGTGTGAGTTTAGGAAAAACTACTCAAACCTGTAGAAATTACAAATACAGTACTAGTAAAATACACTGATATATGAAAGAAGACTCCTTTTTTTTTTTTTGGGGGGGGTCTCCTTTAGCCAGACACACTCTACCTGTTGTCCAGATATATCGAGACAATCCAACCTTTAATGTTGCATATATGTATCTATCAATGCTAACAAAATGATGTGAAGTTGAACTAAAAATTACCTTGTTTGACTTGCTCTTTCGTAAAAGCTCTGGTTCGATGCTGTGGTTCTCTTTATCACTGGATGGAGACCCATTACAAGTCTGGTTCTGTAAGATACAGTAACAGGATAATTAGCATAGATTCTAGAGAATTGCTCTACTGGCCAACATTAAATACAGCATACTGTTAAGTATAGGATACTAGGGCAGGATTCTGCCTAGTGTTTACACGGGTCCAAAAATCCGGAACCGGGTACCCGAGAGCCGTTACCCGTCGGGTATCCGGGTACCCGGAAAAAAATTGTTTACCCTCGAGTATCACGATTTTCAAGAAATGACATATTGGATGCTATTATAAATGAATCATATTCTCTACTGACAATGTTTTCATATTCAAAAACGTAAGTGTAAGATAAGGTATAAAACCTTCCTCAATAATTTCTATTTTCTATTTCTTTCATTTACTTGTTAATATTATTAACATTACTACTAACATCGCACTGCCGTCGCTGCTTATGCTTGCTCTCCACGTCTATTGATCACACCATATAAATATCCAATTTAGTTCGTAAACAGTTGTTACTACTACTATCTATTATGCAGGCACAGGGTTCGCATTAGCCGCGAGATTGCACGATTCGCGCAATTTGATCGCATTTGGAATAAATGTTTAGTAAACAGCCACATGCGATTACTATTTTTTAGTTATCCCATCTATAATCCGTAAACGTCTCGTAAAACTCCTTGTCAGCCTTTCCTTCCATGAAATAAAGAATGAATAAATAATAATTTCTTCCACATGGTAGCCAAACACCACACCACACTAAGTCAATGAGAAATCTAGCTAGGCCTAACCATCTGTTTATTTGCTGAAATTGTGACGCAGTTATAAGATATCCATGGATATTTTCATAATTACTGTTACGTTCGACCACATGGTTGCCTAACACCACACTAAGTCAATGGGGGAAATCTGCCTAACCATCGGTTTGCAAAAAAATATTCACACTTTGCGAAGGATTCGGGTAATAATTTAAGAACCGGTTAGTATCGCGTCGGGCGGGTGCCTTCGTTATTGCTGTTATCTTCGACCACATAGTAGCCTAACACCACACTAAGTCAATGGGAAATCTGCCGAACCGTCGATTTGCCAATTTTTTTTTTTTTTAAATCACACTACGTAGGATTCGGGGGAATAAATTAGGAACCGGGTAGTATCGCGTCGGGCGGGTACCCGGATAACCCGTGCAAACACTAATTCTGCCTAACTGGCTAACCTTAGAAACAGCATACTGTAGGTATAGGATTCTAGGGGAGGGAACTTCCTTACTGGCCAACCTTTAATGAATACGAGAATGTACAATATTAAGTAACGTACAAACATGAAAGATATTACTTACCGGCTCGCTTTTAACCTGCACAATTTTCCCCTTTACTCTGTGAAAAGAGATATGGAGAAAAAATCATAGTAACACTGGGAATTCCTTGACAATTTTGTACAAATTTCACTCTTAAAAAAACACAATCAATTCACCACATGGCAATGTATAATTATTAACTTCTTCTTTTATATCTCAGGTATTGCCAGAACAGAGTACCACGTCATTAATACTTACATTTTCCCTTTACATTTAGCTAGTTCCACGACTTCCCCGACATGGAATTGGGTGTTGAATTGTTCCTCGATTCTGTCAACTAAAAATTCTAAAGATCCAGTACCTGAAAATTAAACCAATAGCAAATTAAATCAGAAGGTGAGCAAGACAGAAACAATTTCTGAGTTTCTTTGTCATAGATTCTCCAACAGGGAAGGGCATAGCAATGTAGGGTATAGCAGGGAAGGGCATAGCAGAGAAGGGCATACTGTAGCAGGGAAGGGCATAGCAAGGAAAGGCATAGCAGGGAAGGATGTAGCTGGGAAGGGTATAGCAGGGCAGGACATAGCAAGGTAGGGTATAGCAGAGAAGGGCATACTGTAGCAGGGAAGGGCATAGCAAGGAAGGGCATAGCAGGGAAGGGTGTAGCAGGGAAGTGCATAGCAGGGAAGGGCATAGCAAGGTAGGGTATAGCAGGGCATAGCAAGGTAGGATATAGCAGAGAAGGGCATACTGTAGCAGGGAAGGGCATAGCAAGGAAGGGCGTAGCAGGGAAGGGCATAGCATGGATGGGCATACTGTAGCAGGGATGGGCATAGCAGGGAAAGTAGCAGGGAAGGGCATACTGTAGCAGGGTTGGGCATATCAGGGAAGGGCATAGCACAGGGTTGGCATTTTCCCGGGAAAAACCTGTTTTTCCCACTAAGCGGTAAAAACCAGGTAAAAACCGGGAAAAACTGGTAAATACCGGTAAAAACCGCCTCCGTCTCGAAAACTAGTATTAATTGTCCGTAAAATGCAGGGTCATCAGTAGGCACGATATTGTTTCATGACAGGCATATTTTATTGAATATGGGAGTTTCTTAGCTTCATTTTGAGCTATTTTATCACATTCTTATTCTACTTTTTGTGGAAAAAAGAGTATTTTTCGTATTGCACATGTATAGTATTCTGTCACGATCTCTTTAACAGTATGCATTGCCTATTGCCCAAACCATTATAGGTCTACACTGGGACATTCACCCCTCCTAAATTCTTCAGGCCTATTATGTGGCATGAACAGCGGAGGATAGAACGAAGTGGCGAACCATGGCATCCAAAGCCTCAAAGGGACAAGGAACCATATAATAATATAATATTATGTGCTCAGACAGTTCATTCCATTCCATTAATACAGTAGGCAATAGTCTATTGAGGTGAACTTCAATCCAGGGGGCTCAATAGAAACTGCTTTGAAACTTTGTAAGGCACATGGGCCCAATTAAAGTATTAAACGCACAATGGCCCTATGGAGCCATTCACACAACCAAACTGTTTACCTTGATGCAAACATGGTCCAATTATTATACAACTTCATGCATGAGTGATTAAACACTTTGAGGTGGACAGGTGAGGTGATACTGGGCACTTCCTGTGTATAGGCTAACTGAAGAGGTAGGAGTATCAACAACACAAGTAACTGTTCCAATTGTTACTTATTCTCAAATTAGTTGATGTCACAACAGTCACTTAGTACAGTGCCTATAAGCAATATAAGCATAGTACAGTGCCTAGTGCGAAGTGTGAACAGAGTACAATTTATCGCAGACATGAAGTGATCGTTCTTGGATGTGAATCATCATTTGGATCTGAGCGGACTAATGTGGCATGTATAATATGACGAACCATAGCCCTAGGAGGCACCAACAGTTTGATACGAGTCCATTCTCTATATAATGGAATTATGCATCTCGATAGGAAAATAAAGTTGGTTGATTTCAGCATCCAATATATTATTTATTTGAATTATTTATAATAGTCTAATCGGTAAACTCACAAGTTATAGATCATAGCTGTTCTTTGGATGTAACCCAACCCCCTACCATAAGATGCCATTTTCTTGTAGATTCTATGCTCCTCCACAAGTTCCACATGAGTTTTTAGGAATTCTATATAATTTGAGGTTTTTCCCGGTTTTTCCCAGTTTTTCCCACTTATAGGTGGGAAAAACCTCCCGGTAAAAACCGGTAAAAAACTTGTTTTTCCCGGGGCGGTAAAAACCGGCCAACCCTGGCATAGCAGGGAAGGGCATAACAGGGAAGGGCACAGCAAGGTAGGGTATAGCAGGGAAGGGCATAGCAGGGAAGTGCATAACAGGGAAGGGCATAACAGGGAAGGGCATAGCAGGAAAAGTAGCAGGGAAGGGCATACTGTAGCAGGGTTGGGCATAGCAGGGAAGGGCATACTGTAGCAGGGAAGAGCAGATTAAGGAAGGGCATAGTAAGGAAGGGCATAGCAGGAATGGACATATCAGGGAAGGGTGTAGCAGGGAAGGGCATAGTAACGAAGGGCATAGCAGGGAAGGGCATAGTAAAGAAGGGCATAGCAGGGAAGGGCATAGCAGGGAGGGAATGGAAGGGTGCATAATGAACATTCTTCTTGTACGTCTGTTAAAAGCATACTGCTTAACATTTTAATTGTTTGGACTGAATGGCAATTTTCACAATAGCAGTAAATGCTAAAAACAAATGCAATGAAAGTTGATCAAAAAGCACAGGATATCTTGATGGGAATGTGTGAGGTGAAGGAGGATTTGATGATGGTGTTCTGTGTATTGTACGTCAATAGCAGATATTAAATATTCAATAGAAATCAGAAATTAAAAGTAACAGATTTCTCTTAAAATAGCTGAAATGTCACGAACTTGCCAAACACATTTCTATGGAACGCCAAAAGGTCCACAGTGACATGTACCACTACTAACTTGACATGTACTACTACTAATTCGAAGTGTACTACTACTAATTTGAAGTGTAATACATGTAAAATGTCGCGTACTACTACTAATTCGAAGTGTACTACATCTAAAATGTCGCGTACTACTACTAATTCGAAGTGTACTACATCTAAAAAGTCACGTACTACTACTAAATTGGAGAGATGGCGCTATTCACAATCTTTCCGATAGCATGTCATCGAGTTGCGCATCTGCATTAAAATAATGATGAAGAGAACATATTCTTCAATACTCTGTTGATTCAAATGTCTATTTTACAGTTTATACCTTTAAGGTCTGTGGCAAATATAGAAAATAGCATGTACTTTGGCACAGCTGGGGAATAAAAAGCATTCTTGACATTTCAATGACTGGGAAATTGCTGCTTGTGAATAATAATGTGTATAACAATTTTAAGAGTTAAAAACTGAAGTTACATTAAGCACATTCTTGGGGATCGATGGTTCCACCTGCTGGGGCTTCGAAAACTTGTTGCTTTGCCACCACTGGATTTTATTTTTGTGATGCCCAATGGTCACAGACAATGGTGATTATAGTATTAGTAATGAAGGCAAGGAGAAGGGGAACATTCAGGAAGACTGACACGTACATATATACTCCTAATCCTACGCATACTAAGCTCTGCACAAGGGCGTAGGAACCGGGGGGGCTGGGGGGGCGCCAGCCCCCCCAGTGAAAAATGTGGAGGGGCGGAAGTATCATTCCGCCCCCCCAGTTCGCAAGTCAGAAAACCCCTTTTTCATTTCCAAATGAGAAAAAAAATCTCATTTGGAGCACCAAATTGCATCTAAGGCCAGGTGAAAATACAAAATTTAAGTTTACAAAATGGAGTGGATGTTGAAGTGTGCTATATTGCACCAAATTGCATCTGAGGCCACCTGGAAATGCAAAAAATTCCAAAGGGGAGGGGGAAACCCCCTCCCCTTAGACCCCTCCCCCAGGCTGGCCATCAGTCTTCAGCCCCCCCACTCAAAAGTACCTTCCTACGCCACTGGCTCTGCATATACACACATTACTGTGCCAAAATCTAAATTTAAACGGTAACGTATATTTGGGCTCTTAAGTTATGCTCGGAATTAATCCATGACCTAGTACTTAAGTAGGCCTATATCCAGGCCATTTGTAGAACACCTAAAATGCATACGGTACTAGACCTGTATATAATTTAAACAAGTAGCAGTTTTGGAATATCATTTAAATTAGACACTATATCCTAGCCGCAGCCTGGCCTAGCATATAGAAAAAGTCTAGGAAGCCTAACTTAAGCTCATTAACAGTAGCACCTCACCGGTCTTTTCTGAATGTAAAGCAGCATTTTGCGTTTGGGCGCCGTTTTCTATTTTTTTGACATGTTCATCGAGTTTTTGACATATATATATATATCAAATACACCAGTTTTTAACTCTTAAAATTGTTATACCCACTATTATTCACAAGCAGCAATTTCCCAGTCATAGAAATGTCAAGAATGCTTTAGATTCCCCAGCTGTGCTTAACTATATGCTATTTTCTATATTTGCCACAGACCTTAAAGGTATAAACTGTAAAATAGACATTTGAATCAACAGAGTATTGAAGAATATGTTTTCTTCATCATTATTTTAATGCAGATGCGCAACTCGATGACATGGTATCGGAAAGATTGTGAATAGCGCCATCTCTCCAATTTAGTAGTAGTACGTGACTTTTTAGATGTAGTACACTTCGAATTAGTAGTAGTACGCGACATTTTAGATGTAGTACACTTCGAATTAGTAGTAGTACGCGACATTTTACATGTATTACACTTCAAATTAGTAGTAGTACACTTCGAATTAGTAGTAGTACATGTCAAATTAGTAGTGGTACATGTCACTGTGGTCCTTTTGGCGTTCCATACATTTCAGGGTTCCCAACACATGTCCATAATATTCCTGAAAAACAACATTGTTGACTTTGCATGACAGAAAGTACGACATTCTGTGAAATATTTTCATTTTTTTTTTTTATATATCGTTAATTTTTGGTAATATTCCATTTTCACAAGTTTTCCATGATAGTGTGTACTCTTAAGAAGGACTTCATAATTTCTGCAATTTGATAATCCATGTATGATTAAATAACAGTTACAAAGCACTTACTGTGATGTACCATTTGCAGAATGGTTTTCTGCAGTGGTATTGATATATTTTCCCCTACAACATTTTTGTACTGGAGTTCCGAGGCATGAGCTTCTTCATACGTTAACCCTGAGTCTCCGCTGCTTTGACACGTCCAAAGCGGCTGTTGATAGAGAGCAAGTTGCTCCTTATACTCTCTGAACAACGATAATTATGGAAAATATTTTGAAAAACAAATTGCTCCTTTTTGTATACTTTATTTTGTTCTCATAATGATAAATGCTTTTAATCGTATGGCTATGATTTTGTTAATTGTTTATTATTATTTTTTTCTATTTTATTTATTTTATTAGTAGCCTACCATTGTTATTAATACTATTAGTAAATATATGAAAAATTTTTTTGAGGGGAGGTGGAAGGGGGAAGTTGGGGGTATTGTTATTCATTCTTTTGCAATGGCATGGATACAAAAATGATTGGAGTGACACAGATAAGGCCTTCTACCCTACAACACATATTTTGTTTTGCAATGATGGGATAGGCTATCGGTATCACTTTAAAACTAAAAGTTGCTGAGGCTATACCATATTAAAATTCTTCTCAGCGAGCCTAGTTCTATGCCAAAGAACGGTTTATTTTCATTTTACCAAAAATGATCTTTGAAAGAAAACTAGGCAATAGCCTAGCTGTTTAGAGTAGTTGCCTAGCCTAGGCCCAGTTCTGACATCAGCCTAGCCTACACAAGTCTGAACAATTTTTAACTTCAAGGTTCTCTTCAAAATACTAAAATTTGCTGCTATTCTGTAAAGTTTTTACATGTCATTGGTTTCTGTGCCAAGGCATGGTCATTGGTACATTTGCTAGTGTTAGGCTACCCAAGTTGGTAACATGAACAAATAAAGAAAACATAGGGCTCACTAATTTGGGATTCCTGAAGCTGAACATTTTGAATTGCTCTTTTAATGATCTTATTCGCTTGTTTCATGGGGCTCCTTGGTGGTTTTCGCGCACAGTTTCACGATTATTTATTTTACCTAGGCAAGCCTATCCTGTCCGCCATTTCCTATTCTAACTCCTACGTCGGTCGTTACGTAGCATACAGTACATTCATTCCTATTCTATGCGTATACACTTGTTCGTTAATACTGAACGAGACCTAACATGCTTCAATGCGAAGATCGTTGTCCTAGTGTTATACATTTCACGTATAAACCAACAAAGACAAACGCACTCAAGTAATGTTGCTAACACATCGAGTAAGGATACTTTTCGGAGTCGAATACTTCTTCTGTAAAAGGAATCCGGAATTTTGGCGACTTCAGGTTCTTATTCCTCTCATTGGCTCGGGGTTGATATAACTTTCTACCCCATAGAGGCATTGTGACTGTCTGTTTCCGCAGGAAAACAAGAGAAATGTCGCGCGTTTTGAAATCTGGCGCGAGATGGAAAGTACAGTGACCTTCCCAAAGCGAACCGACAGAAAGTCTTATGTGACCTGTCGCCTAAATATGTAAAAGTATGTTAACATTTATAAATGAGACAGGAAGACAATATTGTACTAAAAACAGTAGAAATATTTTAGATATTGGTACACTATTTTAGAAATGCCCAATAGAAGTCAATTGGACTATTTGTAGCTTAATTATTTCAGGCTTTAAAGATAGTGCACAACGGTTGTTTTGAAAACACCGTGGGTATCAGTGCTGGTGGTAATTACAAACAGACCGGTATAGCGCTTACTGCTTACTAAAAAGGGGTGTATTGAAAATGTATGTTGTGCAATAATTAGAGTTAACATTTTCCCTGCGTTAGGCTGCTTGTCAAATACTTTTATGAGGATAAAATGGGGGTAAAGTATTTATGGAACATCCTGGAGCCTGTAAAGAAGGAGGTTCCTATAACGGATCTGAAAGGACAAACTATTGCTGTCGATCTTAGCGTTTGGATCTGTGAGAACAGTGGAGTGAAGGCTGTGCAGGGCCGAGTTGTTAAACCACATCTCAGGTAGGCCATTGGGCCTAGCCCATAATGAAGCTAAGGCCGATGGCGGAGCCTAAGTTAGGACGAACTGTTACGAGTAATTGTCTCTTTGGCAATATTCCATCCGGAAATAAGCCTTGAAATACAGTAGCCGTAGGCTTATAAAGTTTAGTATAGATTGACCAGTCTCCGCCAGAAATAGAAAGAATTATACTTTTAAAGCTTGGGAGTTGAGCTGCTCGAAGCAAGGAAAGCCGTTTATAATTCTGTGCCGGCATTAATGTTTAAAGTACAGACTCAAAGAGTATAATCCGTTCTATTTCTGGATGAATCTGGTCAAACCATCACAGCTGAGCACAAACTGTGAGAACATCACCTTCATCCTTTAAAAGAACACTAGTAATGCTCTTACTATTGCAAATTTAACGTACACCATTTCATTTCACATCTAATTTCTTATTGTTTTTTTTTTTCTTGGGAGAACCGTAAAGAAATAGCTATCTACCTACAATTGAGCCAGCTTCAACAATCTTACAAGTAGGCCTATATTTTGCAAAATGTATTTCAATTTCTTTGGGTACTGTAGCCCTTTGGTCTTTTATAAAATACACAACACTAAGAAAGAATGGTAGAATACTGTTATTTTGTGTGTTCCCTTAAGTTGCGTATGTTTCTGCAATTTATAGACAGTGTAGTTGCTGTGTTCATTAGTCAAATTGTAACCATTTTCTTGATTGCATATACAGTACAAAGCCTTAACTATAAATTCCCACAGCAAAAAAGCTAAGAAACATCAATTTTGTATTTTGAGACCTTTTCGTGAATTAGTCCATACTGGAATTCTACGGTAAACTTCAAAGCAATGGCGAACTTAGAAACACTTTTTCTTCCTTTGTGCAGTTTGACTCCAGACCTTTACAAACATTTAATTGTATATTTATCTGACAGAATTTGGTCAACCATCAATTGATGAAATCACATTGCTAAACGATAGAACTAAATCACAGAGCAAAATCAGTAAGGTTGTCATCACCACTATATAAAAGAACATTAATGGCCAAGGTTACTACAGTGTAATGCATCTGTTCGATTCAGTCAATTCGACTGTTAATATGTACAGGTAATGCTTCATTTTTGTTTTCTTTATGGCTTCATGAGTCTCTCAGCTCACAGACTATGATCCGGTGAATATTGTAAACAAGCGTATCGTACTTATTCACCCGACGATTAGGTAAAACAACCAAAAATGTTCTTTCTTTCATATCTCCAGGGCTCTTTTCTTTCGAGTGTCAAATCTCTTACAGATGGGTGTCAAATTGGTCTTTGTTGTGGATGGGGAACCACCTGAGATGAAGTGGGAGACCATTTCTAGTCGTGTAAATGCTAGATTTGCTAGCAAAGGTAGAGGAAAAAGAGGTGGGGGAAACCCTAAACAGAGGACGTCAAGATCTCACTTTAAGAGGTTCATTAAGGAAGTAAGTTAAACTAAGATAAAACATAAAGTTGCAATTTACTTCAAAAAAGCATCTTTGAGATACTGTTCATATAAAAAGGGATCTTCAAAATTCCACTGAGGGCACTGTCCTAATCCTACATTATTCTCCAAAGGCTGTATGTACACTTGTCTTAAATGTGCTTGATGTAATAAAAAATGTTTCAAAGATCTGGTCTAGATGACATTGTACTTTACATACCACTAGCAATCAACTAGGAATCACAGGTATGAGGCCGGTATATTTCGGAGACTTTGATACAATGTTTACCGATGTGCTCAAAAGCTTGAAGGGGAGTTTAGCGGACACGATTGAGAATGTATCAAAGAAGCTTTCTAATTGTTTGACGATCAGACTTGTCAAAAGTTGCCAAAATGATCAGTAGGCAACATTTCATTGCAAAAATGTACTTAGTTACACAATGAGTGGGAAAAAAGTTTAGCTCCAATAAATGTAACACAATATATTAATTAGGTTTCAATAGCTTCAAAGACTAGCTTTTCAAGTGTCACAGAACTAGATAGGACAGCGCCCTCTATTAATGTTGGGCATGAACTAAGATCCCATTGTCAAAATTTATATACTGTAAGTAAATTGGAAGCAGACCTGTCTGTAATCTCATACAGTAGTTGCACACTTAGTACAACTTTTGTTCTGGCCTCCTGAGTTGGTACTTTAGTGTTTTGACCTTTGACCTCAACTGGGCCCCAACTGTACCCAATACATTAATGTTTGATGTGTACCCAATGATCTGTACTTAATACATTAATGTATGTAGTGTAAGCAATGTTCATTTTACTCAATACATTAATATACAGGTAGTGTACCCAATAGTCAATGTACTCAATACATTAATGTACATGTAGTGTACCCAATAGTCAGTGTACACAATACATTAATGTATATAGTGTAACCAGGATTTGTGTACTCAATACATTATTGTATGTAGTGTACCCAATCTTCATTGTACTCAATACATTAATGTATGTAGTGTACCCAATGATCAGTATACTCAATACATTAATGTATGTAGTGTAACCAATGTTCATTGTGCTCAATACAGTAATGTACATGTAGTGTACCCAATGACCAGTGTACACAATACATTAATGTATATAGTGTAACCAGGATTTGTGTACTCAATACATTAATGTATGTAGTGTACTCAAAGTTCATTGTACTCAATACAGTAATGTATGTAGTGTACCCAATGACCAGTGTACACAATACATTAATGTATATAGTGTAACCAGGATTTGTGTACTCAATACATTAATGTATGTAGTGTACTCAATGGTCATTGTACTCAATACATTAATGCATGTAGTGTACCCAATGATCAGTATACTCAATACATTAATGTATACATGTACAGTAGTGCCTCAAATGATCAGTGTACTCAATATACGCTTTTCTTTAAATTTTGCAGTGCCTGGAGTTACTGGACTTTCTTGGAGTGCCATATGTTCAGAGCAAAGGGGAGGCAGAAGCAATGTGTGCTCTTTTGAATGAGAAAGGGGTAAAACAGTTTTGGGACATTTTCAAAACAGAATATTTATGAGAGGGGTTTGATGCAGGCTATATTCAGTCACCAATAGGCTATCTAGTGTGCATTTATTCATGTTCAAGGCCCAAATTGCACATTGAAAGTTTCAATTCGATGGTTCTGTATTTTATTTAAAAACGATACTTTCTTCTTAAAATTAGACTCCAATTATCATTATTTCTGTAATTTTTTTCTCACATTCATTTAATCGTCATATGAAAGGTTCCGATTTAAAGACATTTTATTTAAAATTTTATACATTTCCTGACAAAGGCTCTACTTAATTAATCAGTTTTTTTACTGTTCTTTTGTTTTGTTTGTATCTCACTTTTTGTTTTCTCTTTGTTTACAAGATATTCTGTTCCTACGTTTACCAGGCACTAATTGTCTTTTCTTTCATGAATTGTGCAGATCGTAGATGCATGCATAACAGAAGATGGTGATGTTTTCTTGTATGGAGGCAGGACAGTCTATAGGAATTTCCACGTGGCTGGCAAGGTAAACAAGCATCAAACATAAGGATGTCCAGCCGTAACTTACACAGCAAATTTTTAATGCTCGTCTGAGTGAAACAATTTTCTGTTAGGACGACCAAAAATCAGCTTTTGAAGTCGTCCATTAGAACAATTTGTTAATATATCAAGTTCAGATTGCATTATAGTAACTAGATACCTCCAAAGTGGCAAACATGATAAATTGATAGCACCTCCAACCAGTGTTAGCGATAGGATGTTTAAAAAGGGGCAAATTCCCCAATTCAATTATTTTGGGGTGATTTTTCAACGACAAAAAATTATATATTGAGGGGGGTTGAGAGAATTTCATGATGTTACTAGTAAGATGTCCGTACAAATGCCAGTATTGAGATTTAGCGCATATATAGTACATACAGTGCTGTGCAATAAACACTTTGCTATGCCGCACAATCAAAGCCAGTGTTTTCTTGTTGGAAAGATTTGACCAATCACATTACTCCTTACGAAAATCTACAAAACTTTATAATTACTTGTTATTGGCAAGTTGTGTACTGGTGCAGGTTTTGGGAAGTACCAGGATATTTTTCAAAAAATTCCGCCCAAGAGAAAATATTTTTGCGGGACCCTCTAGAAGAATTGCAGGAATCACGCATCCTAACACGAAGGTTGCCCCCAACACTAGTGTTCTATTTGTCAACACCTACACATCTCTCTTTCAGTGTATAAATTGGTCTTTGTTCTTTTGCTACATGTTTCGGACATTACCAAAGTTGCTGTTCTGACAACCAAAAAGTAGGTTGTGCGAAGGTTGTGCGGGGGGGGGACAACCGTAACAAAGTCCTTGAGAAACTTTCCCTGCCTTATGAGATGTTGCAGATGTATGGGAAATGTGGGGTCACCTAGAGCAGCTGACCTAAATTTATTTCATTGCTAAGTAGAATTCACGTTACTATTGAAGACACTGTTCAGTAGTTCTGCAGGTCTGAAAATGAAATTTTTACTTGCCTCAGAAAGGCTCAATTGGTTGGTTACCAGGATTTTAATTAGCCCGAAGAAAGGATACAAATTTCCAGTTCTTCCTCATGGTCTCGTACACTTGTCATGAAGGAAAGTTGTGGGTGGGGTGGGGGTGATGGGAGGGTGACTGACTTTCTCCCATAATTCCATTAATGGATTTAGCTTTAGCTATCTCTTGTTCTCGCTTTTTGTCTGTTTTTCTTTTTCTTTCATTTCTCAATGTCTTGATTTAGTAATTGTTTTCCTTGAGAACTACATTCTGTTCTATTAACAACTACTTATCTTTCTTCTTTAAACCCTTACCGTACAATATCTTTATTGTCTACAGAATCCTGTCATTGAGTGTTATCGTATGTCCGACGTGACTGAAAAGCTTGGAATGTCCAGAGAGACCCTGGTTGCTCTAGCTCTGTTACTTGGATGTGATTATGTTCCAAAGGGAGTTCCAGGCGTCGGAAAGGTACACGCCATGCAACTTGTCAGGCAGTTGGAAGGAAAAGATGTTTTGAAAAGATTTCAGAATTGGTCCAAAGAACCTTCATTTTCTGGTGAGAATTGTTTCCTTCCTGATGTTCGTAGTATCTGTTGTTATGACGATTATTGAATACATGGTATTAAAAGAATACTTTTTTTCTGCTGACTTTTTATACTGCAAAATATCTGTATCCAAAAGTCTTTACAGATTAAAAACAAATTCTGATCCAAACTGTCAAATTACTAGTCTAAACATTTGACAATGATTGAAGAGTAGAGTTGGCAGCCTGCACACACCCACAATATTCCCCTTTGGCTTGTGAAGCAAACAAATGAGCACTCCTGATACATAAAGCAACTATAAAATCAAAAGAAGTGCCAAGCAGTCTGCTGATGTTCTGTTTATTTCTTTCAAGTTTAAATAATTTAGGCTTCATTTTCAAACTCTAGAATTCCCAATCTGACAAGGTTTGAAAAGAGTTGGAAATGGCTGATGTTCTGTTTATTTCTTTCAAATTCAAATGCCTTCTTTTTGCTTTCTGCTCTTTTATATATAAATATATATATGTACATATATATATGTGTAAACACGCTATTCCATTGCATTGCAACTCAGAGTTTTACGCACACATTGAGTTCTTTTTTCTGCGGCGATAATCTGGTCTCCTTTCAGCTTGTTTGCTTACCACGGTGAGGTTCCGAGAGGACTTGCAGTTTTCCCTTGAAACTGGTCTGACTGATATTTGCAAGGTGTAATTTCCTACCCTGCTTTGACATTCTTTTCCTTTTAATATTTACAGACACTTTACCCGACAAACCAGCTCATTGCTCGAGATGTCATCATGTTGGCTCTGCTCAGATTCACAAGAGCAAAGGCTGCCCTCAGTGCAGTGGCACGCCGACCTGCTCAGCTGGAAAGAATCCAACAGAATGCGTCTGTCCCTGGCATAATGCCAAGAAGGAATATGATATCTGCTCTATAGAGAGAGAAATCAAAATGTGAGCAAAGATGTTGTATCTCCGTACACTTAGAGTAGTAGTGTTCTATTTACCTGTATGTAAACTGTGGCATGATTGACTGTGTCTCTGAGATAAATATGATTTGATAGAGATCCAACAGAATGCTTCTGTCCCTGGCATAATGCCAAGAAGGAATATGATGTATGCTCTATAGAGAGAGAAATCAAAATGTGAGCAGCGATGTTGTATCCTTCTACACCTAGAGTATTGTATCCTCCTACACCTAGAGTAGTAGTGTTGTATTTACCTGTATGTATACTGTGGCATGATCAGCTGTGTCTCTAGATAAATATGATTTGATAGAATCCAACAATATGCATCTGTCCCTGGCACCATATTCAGTGTGTAATAATCTTATTCAAAATCTGTTGAAATTTTTGGAAAAGCTCTTTTTGTTTCCATGATATATACACAAGTTTTGATAAATCTGGGAAACCCATTATATATGTGCAATCTATGATGTGTAAATATATTACTTTAGCCATTAATAAGTTAACCTTTAATAACAAGCCCACATATATCATTTGAGTAGTGTGATGTTCCGCTTTTCAAAGAAGACAATAAACTATTGGGAGAATTCGTCTGAGGCTACAAACCTGTGTTCAGTGTCGATGAAACGAAGGTTATTGAAATAAAGGAATAACAGCTGATGATCGTATCTGTATATTAAGGAAACCCTGGAACACAGACATTGTTGCTCTCTTCCTTATCCTCCCACTCCCCCCCCCCCCATCCCCGGCTTGTTTAACACAGATAATTGTTACTATTGTACAGCCCATCCTCTCCCCACCCTAATCGCCTCACCTGTTATAACAATACACCTTGACTGGTAAAAGTGTTAACTACAAAGTTACCTTTGTTGGAATGGCAAAACGTTGTACAGTCTGGGAAGTGTTGTTCTCTTCTTCATCCTCCCACTCCCCCCAACCTCCGACCCCCACCCTGGCTCGTTCCTGCTCTCGATAAATCATATTCACTTATGTTATCTTTTTTTGTCTTTACATAAGTGTGTATTGTGATTAAGCCATTTCTGTGTAGCACTTACAATTTCTCATGACAATTTCCCTATCCTGCAATCTCTTTTCAGAAAAGCTATGAAAATAAGTAATTTTCCACAACAAGATGTCATTAGTGAATTCCTTCAGACCAAAGATGTTTGCCCTAAATACAAGTTGAGGAAATCAAGACCAGACATGGTTAAATTAATGGTAATCAGTTTATTGTGTTTACTTGTTGTGTTTACTTGTTGTGTTTACTCGTATCTGGTAAACAACAGAGTGAGTGATGTCGTCATGGCAACTGAGCTGCAATTGTCTCTGCTCGTCTTTTATAACATTTCAAATTAATTGTAATCAGTTTATTGTGTTTACTTGTTGTGTTTACTTGTTGTGTTTTACTCGTATCTGGTAAACAACAGAGTGAGTGATGTCGTCATGGCAACTGAGCTGCAATTGTCTCTGCTCGTCTTTTATAACATTTCAAACATTTATCAATATTTAAAAATAGTTCTACCCAAACAAAATTGCATTTTGTCATTATTCTCAATACAGAGAACCTTATCAACTAAGCTTACATTGTAAATGTCATTTAGCCTTTGAAGAAGATCCTGCTAGTATCGAAAGTTTGGCCAACTTACTTTTACAAATTCTCTTACACAGGCTCTCTAGTGGATAAGCAGTTTGCTAACAGTTTTATTTTATTTTGATTCTAAATGTGACACATTTTTGAGATAAATCATCAAGTGGATTATAATAAGAAAGACAAGCTTCAGAAGATGTGCGATGATGACATCACAGACCGCCTATTTTGATACAACTTTGTGAAGTAAAGAGTGCTTTCAGCAAGTCACAATGGGCTACATTAAATCAACCATATCTTGAGTTACAGACAAGATATTGAGATGGGTTTTTTTTTTGTGGGGGGGGGACTGTGTGGAATATTTATTTCAATAAAAAGTATTACATTATCAGCGATCAGAGTTGCTATGCTTCTAGGTGGAATGTTTTAGCTATCAAATCTCCATAGCTACATGAGAATACTTTGACATGAAAAACATGCTATTGGTATATGTTTTAAATGTTACAATGTATTCTTTAATATGTTTACGTAATTAGTAGAGTTATATAAGCAGTTCAATAAATTGTATGCAGCTGTAATAAATATTTTCCTGCATCAAAGATAATTATGTATATTTTTCAATAGTTATATGCAGCTTTAATAAATATTTTCCTGCATTAAGATAACTATATATATATATATATATATATATATATATATATATATATATATATATATATATATATACATATATATATATGTTTCTTCCTTCTCTATGTGAATGTTTTGTCTCATGTTATGACATTACAAAAGCATCTTATATTTTCTTTTTTTGTAACATTTACACAGCAATTTGCTAATGAGAAGCTGGAATGGCCTCAAGTTTACACAAGGGAGAAGGTCATAGATTTAGTGACCCTATATGACCTTCAGTGCTCATACCAAGAAGAATTAAAACTGGACCACATTGTGAAGAGGCGTGTGAGGAATGGCCAACCTTGCCTTGAAGTAGCCTGGAGAATGCCTGGTAAGCTAATGTAATAGATGGTATATGTCAAATTAATAGCATGCACAAAGAGAAGCCTCACTCCACCCCTACCCACCCCCACCCCCTTCCCCACCTCCATCGGTCAGTTTGTGTGAGGAATGGCCTACCTTGCCTTGAAGTAGCCTGGAGAATGCCTGGTAAGTTAATGTAATAGATGGTATATGTCAAATTAGTAGCATGCACAAAGAGAAGCCTCACTCCACCCCTACCCACCCGCTCCCCTGGCTTCACCTCCATCAGTCAGTCTGTGTGAGGAATGACCAACCTTGCCTTGAAGTAGCCTGGAGAATGCCTGGTAAGTTAATTTAATAGATGGCATAAAAAATGATAAATGGTGTGAAAAATTAAAGTTTATAAACAGTTTACTATTTTAGTGTTATTTGAAACAAAACATGATTTTATTTGGATATGTTTATTACATGTATTACATTTGTAAAGTCTGTATTGTAAGATATTCTCAAAATATGGTATCAATATCAAGTTCAATTTTCACTCAAAAAACATCTTTTCAGCTGAATTTCAAACATCTTTCATGAATATTGACAATTTTATTTTACTTTTCTCCTTTTTTTACCTTGTACCTTGTCTCTTTTAAAGATTCTTGGCATTTAGAAAATGATGATTCTGATTTGATAGTCACCATTGAGAAGTTGGACTTGTTCAAGTCTGTTTATCCTAAGATGCTTGCTGGATATGAGGCTCAAGAAGAGTTAAAGAAAGGCAGGAAAACAGGTTAATTCTTGCCACTTAAAAAAACAGTATCATGTGGGTTAGCCATTTGTCACAATTTCTGTCAATCTGGTTAGCAAATGAATTTGGAAATCTTGCTTCAGTCTAGGTTATGAAACCTTTCATGATAATTGAGCTGAGCAGTTTCATAAATAATGAAAAAAAAAAATATTCACATTATTTATTTATCCATTTTGTAAATTCTATAAGATATGAGAGCCTTTGGCGAGTTGTGATTGAATAAAGAATCATCACTTGATAGTCACCAAATCCTGTTTGTGACACTTTATTTCAATTTAACTGACGGGAACAGTCATTTAATGTGCATAGTTTGAATATTATTTTTGAGGTTTCCATCTTTCTTAAATATTTAGCGACATATATCTTCAACTGTCTAGCGCACTATTTTGGTTTAGGATATAGCCATACAAAACCAGATGTTGAAACAAGTTTGTATGCATTTGGTATTCTTAGGTATTTAAACATCTTGTTTTATGTTGTTTTGGGGGGGATTTAGTTTATCTTCTTTATCTACATTGACATTAAAATATATCAATAAACTTTTTTCAACTCTCTCTCTTGACATCTGGCACGGTTGAAAAGGCAAGAAGTCCACCAAGGAGGTTGAACAAAAGGGAAGGTCAGAGGATACAAATGTAGATATGATTACAAAGCAGTTAATGGACATGGAACTACAGGCGTTAGAAGATGGTCAGGAAAATGATAAAGCTTTGCTCCAGTCCTCCGGGAAAGGAGAAAGTCAGACAGTAGAGAATGTACGAACTACAGAACTCTTTCCAGAGTTTTACGAGAATAATTTCGGTATGTTACTAATATTGATATTTTTAGAGAATAGGTTTAATATCTCAACATCACTAATATATCGTCTTTTTCTTTTTCATTTTTTTTTTAAATCAGGATATCCAACAGATTACTTTTGAATTTAAAACTAAAGAGCGAAAAAATAAATGTTCAAAGAACTACAAAAAAGCCTGTGTAGGTGAAAGTACAATTGTGTCCTTAAGCCTGTTTTTCTTTCAGTTTGCCTCTGAAGAAGTTCCTGCTTGGATCACAAACATCAGCTTCAGCTTCCAAACCTCATTTCCAGCCTAATCAGTTTGGGGGACAATTTTGGTGACCTTTAAATATCTTTCTCCAAATTGGATCAATTTCAAATTCTTATCAATGTAACAAGCTGCTTGTGGCTGTACTTCCAAGTTTTGCTTAAATTTGCAAGACCCTTTGATTGAATGAATTGATAATTTACTATTTTCCTGCTTTTTAGTCTTTCAAGATTCTTGGCATTTTGAAGAGGATGACCCTGCACTGATTTCCACCATCGAGAAGTTGGAATTGTCTAAGTCCCTTTGCCCAAAGATGACCTCCGAACGTGAGGCTGGAGAAGACTTAAAGGAAGACGGGAAAAAAGGTCAGTTCTTGCTAACTGTACAGGAATTCTCGATACCGGGTGAAATGTTCTCAATTATCCTCATGGTAAATCATTCACAAGTGTTGTCCAAATTTGGAATAACTAATTCCATCTCAACAGTCTTATGTTGTTCTTCATTGTATTCCTACTGTAGAAGAGCTTCAAACAATGTTTGAAGTAGTCGCATTAGGAAAACTTTCAGGGTAATCCATCTTCTTCAGGAAAAAAATTTCCTACTCTTGTCCAAGTTAGAAATGCTTAAAGTGTCTTTTGTCAAGAGTAGTGCAGGAAAAAGTAATTGACAAAGACTTAGTCCTTTACATTTAACTGAAGGAAACAGTTATTCCACAGTACTTAAGAGATTTCCACCTACACTTCAAAAAGAACATAAATCAAAAATGCATAATTAGTATTAAAAAAAGTTGCCAAATATCTTTTAAACTTTCTGGAACTTTAAACATTTTGTTGATCATATTGCTTTTCTAAACCAGATTTTTAATTTGCTCCCTGTTTAGCAGAGACTGTAATTAAGTTTAATAAACATCTTGTGGATTCCTTTTAGTTTTTGGTGGGGAAATATTGAACATTCAAGTATTTCAAGTAAATCATCATTTTTGTTTGTTTTCCTCTCTCTCTCACTCTTGGTTTCATTCATGGAAAAATAGGCAAGAAGTCTGCAGAGGAGGTTGCAACAACAGAAATGTTGGACAACACAAATGGGGATATGTCCCAGTTAAAGGACAAGTCATCCCGAGCACCTGCATCAGAGTCTTCCCTAGTTTGGTCTGACCCGACATTAATCAATATCAACACGCCATTTCAAACTCCCACAGCTGAACCTCAAACATCGATAATTTATTTGGACGAAACTGAGAGCTCACTCATTAATGATTCTCTCGCAGATGAATTGCCATCAATCTCATCTGCTGAGAGTTTTGAAACTCCTGTCATTATTAATGATTGTTCAGGGAAGCCTTCATATAGAGAAGTAACTAGGATGTCTATAGGATCGGATCAGTTTAAAATGGCTGACTTTAATTCTCCAAGGACCAATTTTGCTACACCAGAATGCCATAATAAGATGGAAAAAAGCCTAGATCATTCATTATTCCAAGGATTAAACTTTTCCTTAAAGACAAGTCCATGGAACTGTTGGACTCCTTCGCCAGTTGTCCAGAGTAAGAGTACCTCGAAACGTCACGTCAGCGGATTGAAGGAGGAGACAAAATCAAGACCTATGGCATTAGATACGGAGAGATCAAATCATCTCTCACTCGGTGGGAAAAGGGAAAAATCACAGACACTTGAAAGAGCAGAGCTTGAGAAATACCAAATGAAAGACTCACATTTTAGCAGAAAGGAACAACAGATGAATTTTTGGCAAAGAACAAAACCAAAGATATCAGAAATTGTTGACTTGTGTCACAGTGGATATGAACAGGAGGAAGTGGATTCACAAGAGGAAGAGTTGCATGTCTCAACAGCTGATGACTGTCACAACTGTAGATTTGGAGATCAACCAAATGGGCAGATGGCAAAAGCACAGAGGTCAAAAACTGATGACCCACAGGGTCACGGAAACGAAGAGATACAAGGCTGTCAGAGGACAGAATTGGGCAGAAGAGTAACGTATGACTTGACTGGCCCTGGTGAGGACCTTACCTTTACTGATAACTGTTCAAGAAATAATCTAGGACCTGATGAAGAAGCAAAATCTTACAGGAATTTGATTTCAAAGCATAAAGGTAGCAATACTGAAGGGTTTACACTAAGGCATATAGAACCGTCCAGTGGCAAAGAGTTCCATATCGGTTCACTAAGAGAAGACATACGACATGACACAAAAGTCAGAGGAATGCAAGCAGGGCTGATATCTGGTAAACTGGATGATACCCAGGAAGGTCCACCATTGGGCAGAAATGATGAAAGATTGGGTGTTCATACTAATGAAACTAATGTCGTGAACAGAGCACACTCAAATGTACAAGACCTCAATGATGAAGTCGAGAAACTTTGCATTAGTCGTGACTGTGTCGGCAAGTTAACGCCAGACGGTAACTCTCAGAGCAGGCCATCTTATATCGTGGGCGACAAAGATATGAATATGCAACAGCACATCATCAAGAGAAATATGTTATCGTTGGATGACAAAGAGAACAGCCCGGCATCCTTGATGGACAGATTAAAGAAGAGAAATGTAAAGCATAGAGATATATTAAAATCTATGGAAATGGATTAGGAATGTTAGAATGCAATTATGTGGTGATTTTAACTTTGTAATTGACTACTTTACCCACAAAAGGTAACCGACCATAACGGGACTAAAGAAGACATAGCTCAATCATACTATCATGATTTAGGTTATTTGGAAATATAGAGAAATTTGCAGTGAACTGATAAGAAACATCTTGGTCAGTTTGAAAAGATCCTGGTTGGCATAAATAAAAAGAACATAGATATCTGAGGCTCTTTAGGTTCAATCATGTCATATTTAGACTTGATCAAGTCCTCCTTGTGTAAGAGATCTACGTACCAAGTATAAACTTCACCCAAGTGTTGTTCCTTTGTGACTTAGTTTGTCTTTGACATATGCCGCCACCAATTTCAATGGTTCCTGTAATCCGAGTTCTGGGAGGAACCCAAAACTTGTGGTAACCCAGTTTGAGGAGGCTCGGTTGCATTAGCATTTTGGTCCAGTGATGGGGGGGTGGGGGGGGTGAGAGACTGGTAGGGAGGAGGTAATACACTTGTAACTATGGTTGGTGGTACCTTCAGTATCAAAGTCTGCTTTTTGTCTTGGTCGGAGATGCAAAAGGTTCGTTATCCTTCAAGAGTCTATAATAAGACCATTGTACAACTTGTTTTCATGAATTAAGTTATACCACATCTCATCTTGAACACAGGAGGCAGTAACTTGGCACTGTTCTGACAGAGAAACAGAATAATTTGTAGAATATGAATATGTTATTAATGGCAACAAAGCTTTTAGTTTCATGTGCAGACTAGTAATAATTTATTGAGTTCCACTGAAGTTTCAAAATTACTGACAAAAATGGTAATTTTTGTGTATTAAGAAATAAAACTCTTGAGTCAATGTAATCCATCAGTTAACTTCACTCACCACATTGTCTGTTTATCATCATCATTCATTGATCATAAATACTCCATAAATACTCAATCATAGATGATGTTTCAGGAAATTATGAAAACAAAAGAAGGGGAAAGGTACAGCTGTTGGACTGTCCCTTGAAATTCCCAAAAGTGTACTTGACCTGCAAAGCATCAGTGCAGTCAAATTGCAAATGCCAAAAATATGCATCTTATTATTATTTTTTGGTTTTTAAACGACTTCTTTATATTGAACAGAGCAATTGTTAACTATTCATCTCATTAAAGAAGGGCTGCCATTAACTTAATACACATTGAAGTCACGGTAAAAGTTAAAGGTTTACAGTCTTGTATGAGGCTAATGCCTCCTCACTTGACTTTACAGCACTAAACCCCTGGTCATATGGGAACTGGTCACACTCACACACATGTGTGCACAATTCAATCAGTCTCTCCCAGGGCACCACATCCACGTGTCCCCCGGGGACACCCCCATAGGGTGCAGCCACAGACTGGCTCACACAATTATATGTACAAGTTACCTCGCAGCTCCCCATTTATACGCCTGGGTGAAGAGAGGCAATGGAGATAAAGTGCCTTGCCCAAGGACACATTGCAATGATCTGGTCTGACCTGCAATCCTTAGATCACATCAGATATTTGTCCCGTTTTATAGCCACAAAAATATAACCTCGCAGACTAAATTGCCCTAAATCTCTGCGGATGGGTCTCAGTCAAGTTAAAAAAATGTCACCGTTTTATTTATGATACGTACTGTAAATAAACTAAGTAAACATGTTGTATGCAGAACTCATATATTTATTCCCCGTCTGTACTGTACATTACATAACTGTGCGTGCCCATTTCCATAGCATAATGTACATCACAGTCATGTCATATACGTGACACAAGGCCACATATTAGCCTCTCAAGCTTGGTAAGGAGCTACATAGTTCTCTTCAGAATCCAACATTTTCTTCAAAGGAAAGGGAGGGAGGGAGCAATGTCCCACTTTTCCCTTAATCCCTATAAATATGTTACTTACTAGTATGAGCATTACTGGCCAAGTTAGAGGATAAATATGTACAAGACATTTTCAGCTCAATTTCATGATGACCTCACCAACTCTGCCATTGCCATATATATATTCATGAAATCTCACAAAATACTAAAACTTGTCCATCAAGTTTTTTTAAAATTAGGATGCAATTTTTGACCAAAAGAGCCAGAAATTTGCAGGTTATTTAGGGTCAACAGTAGACTTCAGCTATTGGAGCATCCCTTTAAACAAATGTGCAATCAGAAAAGATCGGTACGATCATGGAGCTATAAACAGCTCCATGGTACGACTAAATGTTATGCAAATCTTTTGAACTTGTCAAAGCAGGTATTAGTTTAATGGTTCGTATTTGACAATGCTAGAAATGGATTTGAGGGTAACTAGTAGTCATTAGGAGAATAATTTGATTTTTATAATGAAGTGATCAGTTTATATTGGTCATCTGCTGACTGTTAACTGCTTAAATCATGTAGAGCAATACAAGGACTGGCCATAACTAACAGCAAATTGGCGAACCTCAGTTTTCTTAATGATACGTGAAAGAATCGCTCATCGATCAAAACTGTTCTAAGATTTTTATGCAGAGCAACAAGAGTTAGAATATTTTTTGAACCTCCTGAATTATATATTTAAGGTATTTTACAACCACTTCACACCAGAGAAAATCAGTTTCTGCAGCAAATGGTCTGCACATCAAATCATGTTTCAAGAACATTAAAAATAGTTTTCATTCAAAGAAATAAATAAAATAAGATTCAATTTTTCCAGATCCTCAGCTCAAATCATGTTCAGTAATTAGTGGAGCAGTTAGTAGTGATACACCTTTCTCAGTCTCTGTGTCCTGTTTTTTCACATCTGTATCTTTTTTACCTTCACAGCTCATTTTTAAAATACCATATGTGTTCCATAACAGCCTAGAAAAGGTAAATATAGGTGGCTACACAAAATAAAGTTTGCTATGTTTTTTGGTGTATAATATTTTATAACAAAGTTTGCTTGAAACTTTTCCTCCAATAATCTTACATTGCTCTTAGATAGCAACTTCATCAACTTCCTAAAATACTGAAGACCAAAAGAAGATTGAGAGATGAGAGTATATTAGGTTGACATTGCTCTGTGTACCCTGTGGAGTATGAAACATGTGGCAGTTTGTTTTACTGTCAAGATCAGGCCCAGATTGAAAGGATACTTATACAGTTTCCAATCACAAATAAATGTCCTTATTCTAATGGAACTTACAGACTATAGCACGATTAGTTTGTAGGGATAAATTGTTCCTTTGAACCTCATGTAAATGTCATTTCTTAAATTACAATTTAGGTTATGTTGAATCTATGTGTTTATACATGAAGTGATAAACCAAATGATCCAATGATACTTCAAATGTTGTTATCTCGAGAAAAAATTATTCATATTTACGTTGAATGCAAAATATCACTGGTATGCATAAAATCAGTTCCTCTCCCCCCCCCCCCCTCCCACCTCAAGAAAAAGAATGTTTTCCTCTGGAATATTCTTTACACCAAAATTGGAAATAAAGGAAACATTCAAATTTCCAATGTCCCTTCGAGAGCATGATTCACTCCTGAAAAATCCTGGCCAACCGTCTTGTTTGTGACCATCACCGCATGTTTAAACTTTCAAAGTTATGACGTTGCACCAGAATTGAAATGGTTGTGAAGAGCAGGATTCTTGTTTCCATAGCCATGCAACAGACTGCTATTATTTGACCTTTCCAGTCCAGTAAAACTTAGTTTTTGGAATACAGACGAAAAATATCATCAGCCTTAGAATTGACAGAGCTGTCACAGCGATAGCAGTAATTGACATAATCCTCGCTGATCGCCGACTAGAAAAAGTTACCGGTTCCTGATAGACAGGTTTACGACCAAAGGACCCGACCGACAGTCGAGGCAAAGTGTATGTTGCAAGATGGCGTTGAAGTACTGGCGGACGCTCCGAATCTCATAATGTTGCAACTGTCCAAAGAAAGGTCATGTGAAGAACAGGATGCTCACTGCCATGGCGATGCAACAGACTGCAACATATGGACTTTTTCTCTCTCCAATTCTTGCAAATTTCCAAAATACTCCAAGTAACCTGAATCATGACAAGAAAAAAAAGTTTTGGAAAATGTTTCAAAAAATATAGGAACTTAGGTCTTACAAACTGAAAATTATGTCCAGGCATATTTTGAAGAGCTGCATTATCTGTAGCTTTGTAACTCTGCATTAAAACCAATCAATCTATGTACCCCCTCTAAAAACTATTTCCCGCATCTCATTAGCTGCTTGGTTATCACACACACTTATAATGGTGGCAGACAATGTTACCAAAATCTTAAAGAGGGACATATTCCAAAGATAATAGTTGAGTTTGTGTCCCCATTTAGAGCAGACTGATCATCTTAATATTGCTATATAATCAAAGTGGATCATTGGAGGGGGGTGGGATCCAACGGGCCCAAACCCCCTCTTCTTAAAATTTTGGGTTAGTGACCGCTTTTTAATGGTGAGTTTCTTGAATTGTTAGTTAACTAGTGCAACTGTTGAACATCGAACCTATCACCAATTAAGTACCCCGCAGCCTTAAAACACATATACACATATTTACTTCATGTATATTATATCAAAGCACACACTTCAGATCAGCCCTGGACTGGTTTTACCGAACAAGTATTTTGACAGAACTTTCTAACAAAGATTTAAATGCACTACTGAAAGTCAAGTTAGTTGTCGATTAAGATTGTTAGGCTTTGATCAGTGGATAGATGGAATAATCATTGTTGAGTGCAAATGTTAGATTAAAAGTTTCAGATTCACTAGGGTGATAAAAAACTAAAAAAGAAGTTTTATCAGAAGATTATACTTTTTTGCATGGTGAACCCCAATGTTCCCCTTCATGATCTTGGCCACTCTACTGTTGCCTGCAGAAGGGGTCGACTCTACTGGCTCTACTGGGAGGAGACATCCCTCTCCATGCAGAGAAATTGCTTTAAATATGATTAAAGGGATTGAAGACTCAGGCACAAAGAAACGTCTGTTGCCGGTAATCTAACTTGGATCAAACGAGGTGTAACAGAAGTGTTAGACACCACCATCGATCCCAGAAAATACACACACAGCTTGCTACCGTCAGAAATTAGACACTAGTGTTCATTCAATACATGCAGCTACGGTCAATGCCCACAACACAGTGTACATAGCAGCGATGGACATCTCAGGTCCAGATAAAGATAACAAGGTGACACGAATCAATACTGTCTGCATTTTGTAGCGACAACAAAACACTTCACTTGCAGGCAACGGAAAGTGAACTTTTTCAGAGGGCGGCACATGGTTTGGGGCGAGTCTTCAATGCCTTAAGGGTGCTTAAGGTAGTTTGAAGTAATGTATGTTCAAAATTTCTTTCACATTTAGCAGTACAAATACTGGCAATTTCTCTGTTCTTCCAGTTGAATTTGTTTTTGTGACCATCCAAAGTTTTTGGGCGAACCAAGAAATGGTTGAGACTTTCACTTTGAATATCCAGGATCTACAACAAGGTTATTGTAATAGGCAATCGGTCAGTTTTCAAATTAGCATGTTGAGTGTCAAAATTTGCAGAACTTCATAATCGTCAGCATCTTACCCTTCTTTGTTTTTATCGAGCATTCTTGGAGCTATCCCTCTAATATACGTGCAGGTGCATATCAGTAAAAGGACCACCGTCAACAGACTCTGGAAGTTGAACAAGGCAGACTGCAGGAAGATAAAGAAAGAAGGTAAACCTAAACAACTGATTCATCTTGCAAGTTTACAGTATGTAGGGTTCTAGTCTATCCTATACTGGTAACCTACCTGGTACCCTCTGTATAATTGTTGTAATGTTAGGTGCACTGTCAGGTGTTCATGCTAGGTCAAAGGAAATTACATTATGTATAACCCTAGCTTTGTAGTAGCATTCCATACTGTTTGGAGACCTAGCCTAGTGGGGTATGGCTACAAACAACTCATGTACGATTAATGTATATATGTATACATTGTACTAAGAGGTGTAACTGGAGGGCATTGAAGTGAGATAATAAAGGAGAGTTGCAGCAACCCTCGAGCAGTCAACATGTGTTTACTCAATCTCAGTATGCTGTCGGTCCCTACCTAGGCTACTTACCAGTATAATGACCTTTTCCAAGCTGTTATACACTTAGCCTAGTTCAATTGTTAACCAGATACAGTAAAGGAGAAGATTTCTCATGCCAGCGGAAGCGCTGGTTTGAAACAGAAAATTGAGTACTTTTGTTATTATTACAGGACCGGCAGTTTCGTGAATCTAGTACAAATTAATAAATGCATATATAACCTAACGTTAGCCCTAGCCTAATTTAGGCTAGGCTGTGCCTACACTACACTACATTATTTAAGGTCAGCCTACCAGCCTCCATTCACAGGAGGTTCATAACTCATTTCTTTACACCAAAACCTTTTTTCCACTACCATATTTTTTCAGTAAGGCAAGACTGTCGATAAGTTTAGTTGAACATCCAGGACACAATCTGCTGTGGAAATGCTGTAGGCCTAATTGTCACTCTCTATGTCGACCTGCCAACAGAGCTTCCGATAGACCAGTGTCTTTGACGTGGCTGAGGCTAAACCTCAAGTGTTTCATGTGTGCGTAAATTATTACATTATTGATAGGCAAATCGTACAGTGTTAAAATACTGTTTAGTAACGTGCACAGGAGTAACTTCTATGGAACATTGTTAACAAGAACGTTTGAACTTTATATACGTTTTCTCTAGAAATGAAGTTTCTTTGTCATACAGTTATGTTGTTTTTATTCCTTTCTTCTTTTTTCGTTGTTGTGTTGAGGAGCTGGAGGGGGTGATATTAGGGGAAGGGCTATCATGGCTATGAGGATAATAGATGATTGTTTATCAAATAGGTACACACCTTTCAATCTACATATTAAAAATTTCATGTACTTACGTGTGCTTCTTGAATTTGCTGATATGAAGCTAAAGCAAGTTCATGGGGCTTCGCCTTTAATAAACCCCCATATGACACGGACCCAATGAAACAGTAGCGTGCGGAAGGGCGGTCGACCGGTGCCATTTCCTCCTCCCATCGTAATTATTATTTTATTTTTATTTTTATTTAATTATTTCGGGGAAACTAGCTTCATTCGGTGGATTATTGCTTTAAGCCGAGAAAGATTTGGAGCACTACTACCACCAGGTGTGCCAACTTATCCCCTTTGCAACCTAACACAAAGTATTATTTCGCCCGTCCATCAGGCTGACGTACGTCTATTTTTAGTATTCTTCTTGAGGAGGTACCATCACCTCTCCCTCCGCTGCATAGGACACGGCTTTTATGACCTCAGGTCGGCCGGCCCTTCCGTGATAACCACCCTCCCCCCATTACACCCCCCATAGATAGATGGATGGATGGATGGACAGACGGACGGACGGACGGACGGACTGGTGGGTGGGTGGGTGGGTGGGTTGGTGGATGGACGGACGGACGGACGGAAGGACGGACGGACAGACAGACATACACACATACAGATCTTACCATTTAACCAAGCATTTGCGTTAACGTCACACCCATAATAATAGGACCAAAGCTATAACTCAAAGAAATTCCAAGTTGAAAATGTGAATGTCTTTTCAAGGATACCGTTACTTCCTTCTACGTGCATATACGAAGTTATTTCAACATTGTTAGTGGGGTACTTTACGTGGACAGAGGTTACCATGCAGCCATACATTTGCGTTAACGTCTTTACTCCAACGACAGTCAGATATATGTGGTTTTGGCATTGAAGTTCCCTTCGGTGAGAAAAAAAAAGAAGTAACCAACATTTGGTCAAAACGATCGTCGAACCTACCAAGATTACAATTATCGTGTTACCAATACCACAACGTTGTTGAATTCTCCTGAGGGAAAGATCTACTGTCAAAAGGTGAGTTTCAGTGCCTGCAACAACGACTGGGCAAATTGTATCAGTGTTTCAAATACTGAAAATGGCGGATACAATAACATACGCATTCATCCAACGAATTTGGTTGCATTCAATATTTTTGCTATATTGTGTTATACTGCTTAATTCGCAGTTTGCACAATCAGTTTGTTCTTTCGTACACATGCTTGGTTGATTTTATATTATTTTCCTTTACGTGAAATTTACAAAAGAGTAGCCTCTCCCGTCTAAGTACAGCACTTAAACATGACTTAAGTGTATTTTGTTTTAATGTTTTGTCGTGCTTATTTGAACTGCTCATATGGTTGCTATATAGTCTACTGTACGTTAACAGAAAACCCGACACAGGTTTCTAAAGAGGAGGGAATGGTCAGGAGTCAGACCAATGTTCGATGGTGGTTAAAGTACCCACGTGTGGATAAAATAACAACTGATTCATATTGTTCAAGAACTAGTAATCTGATTTTGTAAATAATCATAAGCCAAACAAAATGAGGGAGAAAGAACAAAAAACTAACATCGTTAAAGACATTTGTGGACGCCCGCTGAATTACATGCGGAAATGGCAGTGTCTGGGATTTTTTTATAACAGGAAACAAGGGGCCTGAATACGCAGTCATACCATAAGCAAAGAGATATTAATATCCTGAAATCTTAGAACTGGTAAAGACTAGAGTTATAGTACATAAAGCCCTTTTAAGATAACCTTTTGCCCTCAAAGCCATCGCTGTATGTTTGCCATCCGGAATATGGTAACGAGGTAAACTGATACTGGTGGTACTATCATAAATATGTGTCGCAAAATGCAAAGCACTAGTTATTTATATATATATATATAAATATATAGTAAACATAACTTCTTATGCATCTAATCACGGAAACCAATTTGCATACAAAAGCGATGAACTTTGGATCGAGTTACCATAGAAGTTATAATCTCAGTAGGCTAGAACGGTTCCACGGTACGGGCTGATATTCCGGTAGTAAATGTATAAACCTCCACATTTCTAGCTGGAAACTTTTTGATGTCTTTGTACGTTATTTCGAAATATGATGGAATGAATGAAACATAATTTGACTATAGCTAAACATTTTCTCATCCAAGAAGAAGTATCGACTATTTCGTAGAACCCTGTGAAAATGGTATCCATTTTAGACTTACTGTTTACATTGAAAATATTAAAATATACCTAGAATAAGCAGTAGAATCGATTCCTGGTTAATGTGGATGTATGGTTTGCCGCCTCAGAATCATTAAAGTAGCTTAGAGTTTCGCTGCAACGATAGTATGACATGCTAAGTTGGTAAGTTTGTAAATTTCAGAAGTCCATTAAGCTTAATATCTTTAAATCAGCAATTAAAAATGTTATTTGTTATTTGTAAACGTTTAAATGCATGTTGTGAAAAACAAATAAATGAAATGAAAAATATTTCATTACTAAATTGAAAGAAGGGGAGAGCTCTAGCCTATATATATTTTTACTTTTATGTATCTTTTTATATGTATCTGGGTGTATATTGTTACTGTAGTATTTTCGTGTTTATAGGGACCACAGTGGAAATACATCTGCTTGTCAGACTTTTCTGTGTCACCCTGCACTTTTGTTTTCGTTCCTATTCTTCATGTATTTTTCTACATTGTTTTTCTTGTTTGGAATTGTTGTGCAAATAATTCAAATCAAGGTATTCATAGTATCAAATGAACACTCGTGAATTCGGATACATATTTGTAGATAAGCTTAAAGTATTTTCTTAATTCGTTGTATATCCATATCAAAAATACTCTGTTACAATCATTAATGAGACTCAGTTTATAAGCCTCCATTGACGTACTAACTACCTCGAAGGTTAAGCAAGAGGGAATTATGACGACAATGGTTCTATCCAATTTTGCCAAAGTTATTGAATAGCAAACCGGCGACTTACAGATATAAACTAATTGTATTGCCTGTATCTACCACAAGCGGTTAAAAGTGCAAAGTAAAAATTCATACATCCATTTCGGTGACCCCGAAGACGGCAATTGTAGTCCTTTCTAAACGCGATGCTATTCTCTTCCCACCAGCTGACAACGATATGCTTTGCATCGATGTGAAGGTCACTCACGTCATCTTGTTACACCCTCGACAATGACTCACGCATGGGTGCCTACGTTTATAGTAAGGAGGTTTCGACGAAATCCTGATCTTATCGTCGATATATTGAAACATGTTGAAACAGTCTTGAAGCACAAGAAAGAAACAAAATGTTTTGGAGAAAATTACTAGTTGAGTTGAATAACAACTCACGGCTATTTAGCTGCGGCTCTACACAGTTGTTCTAACTTTAAAAAAAATAGGACACAAAGACTAGCCGTCTATATTGTTAACAATGCTAATTTTGATTAGACCTAAAAGTAGGCGAGACGTCTTTACAGCAATATTTGGGCCTCCAGGGAACGCAGGCGCGTATCCAGGATTTTCTAACCCGGGGGGCGCGAATTACTATCTAAGCGGAGCGCCACCATCGGTTGGCGCGCAGCGTACAAGAAAATTTCTGGTTTTGATACCCCCAGATCACCGGAAATAGCACTTCTCGGGCTTGAAAATGACCAACCAGATGTACACTTTTGCCTGAGAACCAAGTATTTCCCAAAAGTTTTTTTTTTTCCATCCATAACTTTTTTGAAGATTGTCACCAGTCACACATCATGTTCGACCTCATTGCATGTCCTATGGATCATTGCTTTTGTAGGTGATTCTACGTCACGGCCCACAATATCCGAAAGCCCCACTTTTGAAGGTTTTAAGCCCATTATCTGTTGAGAATTCCCATTTCTCGTGAATAAAATCACTTGAAAACATACCCATAATGTTGCACAAAATTCAATCTATGGACAAGCAATATAGAAAAACCTCCTTGATCCCCTAACAGACAGGTCAAAGTTGCACGAGTAGAGGAAAGTATGATGAAGAATGTTGGTGAGGAAATTTTCGAAAATTCAGACACAGTTAATTTATTGGTGTAGAAATATTGCAACCTCTTATAATGGCTATTATAAAACTTGGTTGAAGGAAATGAAAAGTAGCAGATATTTCCGATATCAGGTATATCGAAACCGAAAACTATACACACATAGGCGTAGGTCCGTAGGAGGCGGTGGCTGCAGCCCCCCCCCCCCCCCCGCAACCAAATTTTGCCCCATCTTTTTCGGGCACCTACTGAAAGAAAAATAAATAGCAATGAATAGCTTAAAAATGATCTCCTTGGTAATTAAAATAAAGTTGTAAGCTTGGCCGACATTACTACTGTAAAAGAGAGTTTTGACATAAATGGATCTGTATGATTTTTCTCCATCGACATAAGACATTCCGTTGTTTACATAGCATCCAGCGGTATACTGCGCAACTTTCACGGACCGTATAAGGTACACGATGCCATGCACTGTAATGACCGATGCTTGCTTATACGATATTGATATGTTGAACGCGCGCATTTTGGCTTTTTTTTTTGGGCAAGTCATTACAGCCCCCAAATCCAATTGGCTCCTACGCCTTTACACACATAGACAGTTTTTGAGGCTGTTCATCGTGGAACATGCATTTCAATGCTCACTGATATGATGTTATATCTGCTCTTTGCTTTACAAATTCGAACAGGCGTGTAGCGAGTAATTGCCAAGAGAGGGGCGAAGCCTGTAGGCAAACTATCTAAGCGAAGCGCCACCATGGGTTGGCGCGAAGCGTACAAGAAAAATTTTGGCCGAAAATGCCTCCCAGATCGCTGGAAATGACACTTCCCAGGCCTTATAAGTTGCATCTAAGCATTGTCTATTTTGAAATTACTAGCGATGTCATAAAGAAAATTTGCTCGGGGGGGGGGGCGGTCGCCCCCTTCCCGAAATGCGTCATGTACCCCGACGACTCGGTCGAGTTCAAGACCAGCCAGAGTTGGTTCCATATAGCACAATTGTACAATTGTTTAAGGCGTCCATACACACACACACACGCGTTATGATAGACCATATATAGTATTTATATAGATACATTAGTGAGAGAGGAAAAATGGAAACGTCAAAAATGGAGTTGTCGGTGTAAGGGGTAGGGTGAGGCGCACACCCCCTCCGTAATCCTTGATCTGTCACTGGCTACCCTGTGTATATTATAGGGATCAGCGCTTTAACTATGACTGTTCCTCTTTCTCTTCCCGAGGTCTTGGCTATCTTCTACTCCCTCCTTTTTTCCTTTTTGTCTCTTTTTTCTTTTTCTTTTCCCTTCCTTCCTCTCCTCCTTTTCTTTTTTTCCCCGCCTTTTCCCTTTTTTCTTCTCTTTTTTTCTCTCCTCTTTTCCTTACCCGGGGGGCGCGCGCCCCCAACGCCCCCCCCCCCCCTTGATACGCACCTGGAACGGATACTCTTAGTCGGAGGGACACCAACATTTCATGGACAGATTGGAGGGGGTAGTCTGTGAGGAGGAGTTGGATGGCCCGTAAGGCCCATCCTGGTAACGGGACTGCTGGGGGAGGAGCCAATGTTAACATGGAGCCATATAGCTACCTTAGACAAATCCACATTGAATGATAAAGACTGGTATACACTGCAACGCAAAACCTATTTGGATAAAACTTAACTTCCCATTGTATAATTTCCTCTGTACTATCTGACCAGTTTCAATGAACTTGTCAGATTGTCATATCAGATTGAGTGGAAAATAGGTATGTGCTTTCTTGTCAAATAGAAGTATACTGACATGGAAGACGAAAAGAAATCCTCTCTGAAAGAATCCAACTCCCCGTACACCATCTCAACCCCATCCCCACTCCTTCTTTAAAATGTCCAAGAGGTTAATACAAGTTACAACGGAACAAGACATCGTCATAGATGTACTACAGACGTATTTTGCAGCAAGTTTAGTAATCTGCCACGGTACTTTGTTGTCATGCAATTACAAGCGTTTCCATTCTACGAGTTTTGTATTTGTGCAGATAAATACCGTCTTTTAAGATTACTCTTCACTTTTTATCCTGGATACACATTCAATTAGAACTGGCTAACTTTTCTGTGTATTATTTATCTCTTTTAATTTGTCTTACAATATATATAATGTAGTTGAATTTGTATGTCAACGACCAGTATTCTTCCTAAATCTTGATCAGCCAAAGTAGTAAGCACAAATACACACACACTGCCCGACTGTACATCCTCATCTATGTTACGACGGCTGAGGTAAGTCCGGTGGCATTCAGTCGGTCAGTGTGCGGCCGACTTTGCAATGTGGCACTAATTGACATTCACATTCCAATGGTCGGTAAATATCGGAAAATAATGTATTACCTTTTTCTCAAATTTTAACAAACGAACATGAGTAAATTATCTAGAAATTTTCTCTTTGCAGTATCGAGGATAAATAAGTCTAAGTTAAAAACCACCTTACACATTTTCCTTAAGTTTCATGTTTCAAAGAGTTTGCAATACTCTAGATTCTTTTCATCATACGGTTTCTCCAAGGAGTTGGAAATTCAGAGAAACATTACAGATATTTCTTATTGACATCCATACGTTGTTTTCTTCCTTTAGTATACCAAAGCAGGCAAGTATGGACAGAAAACATGCGGCTTCCAAGAGTAAGTATAGTCGCCCTAAGCAGTTAATTCATATACAACATGAGCATACTTCCTGTATCTACAGTTTTTATGTTTTGTCACGATTCTCCCTTTAATAGTATTATAACTAATTTTTCAGATTTATTTCTTTAAGGCTTTTCTGGAACCTCAATAACGCGATGTCGACATGCGCAATGTTGTAAATGGCAAACTATAGTATTCATATTAACAAGCAACTTGTCAAACACTTTTATTGGTGTATACAGCGGAAAGCATAGAAATGAAGCAACAAAAACCAACATCAAAGCTTCAACAACCTAGATATAGAGAAAACGCGGTTACTAAACTAAACTTATGTAAAATGTGGTGGAATACACAATTCTCACATAATTTCGCCATTCAGTACTTATGTCCCATCCAACTTGATAGGAAGCTTTGCTCATATCAAGTTGATTTGTACTTCACACCTCCTATTTTCTACAGTTTCCGTTGTCCATGTACCTTCCCAGCAAACACATAAACGTTTGCAAAGCGTTATTAAAACGTTTCGTCTTTTGTTTTGTGGTGTAATAAATATGTCACGAAAACGTTTTCAGGCTATAATTTCAAAACATTTTATCGTTAAAACAGTAATATATCATTAATATAACATTAATATCTCATAAAAACGTTATGCCGACGTTTTTTAACACCACATTTAACGTTATAAAAACATATTTTAGAGGCTCTTTTCAAAATGTTATGATAACGTTTTGTGTTTGCTGGGTTATACTCAAAATAAATAAAAAGCAAAATGATCAGTTTTGAATATATTAATGACTCGTTGCCACATCTTATAGTTTATTTCACTCCGACTACTTTTCATACCTCAACCATCTTAGACTTTGGGCGCTTTCAAGTCGGTCTCGCCAATCTTCTAACAATCGAGATCATTCTGCAGCTTTCAGCGCTGTTCAATCTTCCTCCTGCAAAAGAAGATCAGATAAAAAAAGCTCGAAGTGAGCAAAGTACACCATCATTACTAATGGTTGCTACCATGAAAGAAATGGGCATCATCAACCCATTGGACATTTCACCTCTGACAAAAGCTCTGGAAAATCTCAAGCTTCACGGAACGTTATGTGATGTACAGACATTATTCCAGAACTATAACGAGAACACTGAAGATAGCACCGACTCGAAATTCCACGGTAAATAAATTACTTCTGACACGCATGCGAACAATTTTTCTCTACTAATGAAACAAAATCAGATTTACTTTGCCCTTCGCTATACCTCTTTTTCAGTAGCGTAGCCAAAAAGGAAGTTAGCTGGGGGAGGGGTTCTGGTGAAGGTTGGCTGGGGGAGGGGTTCTGGTGAAGGTTGGCTGGGAATTGTTAATAAAAATAAAGCTCTTGAAATTTGGCTCACATCTCGACGGCTGGCTACGCCCCTGCTCTTTTTTTCGATCCGATATTGTTATTACATTCATACATTAAGGTAACCAATAACATTTCTTATATTTTGGTTCTTACATCACTGACTTTCCAGGAAAAAGAGACACCTTCTTGTCATCATTGCGTAAGATGTATGTGAGCCAGTACGACAAGATTCAACCTATTCCGTACATTCGCGACAGTGTCTCCGTTAATGATGTTTTTGTAGAAGGAGGCATTGAAATTCAGAAAAATACGCAACGACTGAGCAGGAAAGCAAAGACTGAGTCCACAGACGATGAAAAGCCGGACGTCAAACCATTAAAATCACACCTGGACATATTCAACGAGAAGGAAATAGACTCAAAGCGGATTCTTGTACAAGGCGATCCCGGTTTCGGTAAATCAACTTTTCTGATGCAGACTGCATACGATTGGTGTTTTAGCGACGATTCATCACCCCTCCGTCGTATAGATGCCTTTGTGTTACTGACATTAAGACTTCTAGGTGGGAAACTTTCTGTGTACTCCGCCATTCAAAATCTTCTAATACCAGGCGAGTCAATGCTGACAGAGGAAGAAATCAAAGAAATACTGGTTAGTCTGGGATCGGTGGTGATAGCCTTCGATGGATATGATGAGTACCCCGAAAGAGACAGCGAGTTACAAACAGATATAAAAGACATTATTGGAGGTAAGATGTTTTCCGATTTCACTGTGATTATATGTACAAGAACAGCATGCATACCACGAAATCTTGATCCAAACGCAACCAGAATCCGTTTGACAGGGTTTGATAACAATGCCCGAGAGGAATACATCGCAAAGGCCGTTGCTGGTGGCGACAGGAAAGCCGTGGAAAGGATTATGCAGCGTCTCAATGGTAGTCCGATTTTAAGCGACATCTGTCAAGTTCCGATGTTTTGTGTCATGTTCGCACACATAGCGGACGAGACAGAGGACCTCACAGTTTTCAGCACTGTTACTGGATTCTTCCATTTTATGATTCACTGTTTCTACGGTCACATGCGTGGGAAGAGCTCTGAATCCGCAGAGTTCGATCAAGATATTCAGCCATTACCTGTTTTTGATAAGCTTAATAAGCTAGCGTTTGAAGGTTTAACTGCTAGCAGGCAACAGTTGTCATGGGAACAAAATGATTTTCAGAAAGCAGTCGGGTTGAAATGCTTCTCCGAACTTACTAAGATTGGTATTCTCGTTCAAGAAGTGGCACAAGAAATCAATTACAGCCCAGGGACATCTTTTACTAAGCAAGTGATAAATACCAAAAGTGTAAGATTCTTTCATAAACTCTTTGCTGAATGGTACGCTGCAAACTATGTTGCAGCTCACGTTGGTAGTGTCATGACCTTCCGGGTAGATTCTCTCCTGAAGAAGATAAGCCCTGTTGATCTACAATTCATTTTTCGCTTTGCATGTGGACTCAACAAGAAAGCCTCAAAAAGGATAATCGCCTATCTGAACGGAATTGAGGACAGTAAGTCCTTCGCCTCGCTATGCTTGTTTGAACAGGTTAAAGACATTGGAGATGTTACCGCAGTTGTGGAAGACCTTATCTCTGAGGGTGTGACTATCCGGTCTAGTGACACCAGACTGCTTCAAAGGTCAAACAAACATCTTATCGATATAGCATCGGTGAATCAGGTAAGAGTCTCGTCAAAGAATTTCCTATTAGATTGACGTGCTAAACAGAGAGAATAGTAGGCCTCATAAGATCAAACGGCATGCAGGTTATGTAATCAAATGGCATATCCCATAGTGAACTTGCACTGGTACTCAGACATGCAGACTGGGAGGGAGATTCATGAATTACCTTTGACCCAACTCACTAAACGCAGGCATCAAATACTTCTGAGCTGCTTGTATTTGACCTTGACTGCCAGACTAGTGAACATGGCTCACTACTACTGCTTACTACTGCCAACACTGTCAAGACATTTACCTTGAAAATTTGAAAAGAATCTAAGGAAGAAAATGCCAAAGATTTCACCTCCTTTTGGTTCTAAAGGCATCACTGATTTTAAAAATGGTTGCCCCTTGACAAGATATTCCAACGGAGATCTCCCAAGATTAGGATGCTTCTCCTTTTGTTAGAAATTAGTTTCAATAGTATGAAGTAGTTTGAAATTAGAAAACATTGGTTAGTTAATTAGCCCGGAGATCACTCAAAAGGACGATGCTCTTCTTTAGTTAGATATTAGTTTTAATTAGTTTAAATAAGTTGGTAATAAGTTCGAATATATTAGTTATATAACCCGAAGATCTCCCAAAAGGAAGCTGTTTTCTTTAGTAAGATATTAGTTTGAATAGTTTGAATTAGTTTGAAATTAGTATGAAGAAATCAGTTTAGTTAGATAACTCGTAGATCTCCCAATGGAGAATTTGCCTTTACACTAGCTAAAGATGCTGGTCGCCGCGAGAGGGCTTTTCATGACTTCATTATTTTTTTAGTTTGGTTCTAATGTATTCCGTGTATTTTTTTCTTTAAGATTACAATATCATGTCTGGTGTTTGACCATTCGTTTTGGAAAATCAGCCAAGGAAGTATTTTTCTAAAATCTGGTCTCTGCTTGCATAGCCTTTCCACGGTGACGAAGGTGGAACTAACGACAGGAGAAGGTAGAGAACTGAGCGAAGAACAAGTCTTGGATATTTTAACATATTTTCAACATTCTGTTGTTTTGAAGCAGCTATGGTGAGTGGTACCTCCCTTACTGACGTGCATGACAAGCTTTTTGATGTCACTTAAAAATAAGAACACATGTTATGTAATTGTCTAATCTTAACAGTGCCTTTCCAGAAGCAGGAGGGAAAGAGCCTCAAGTTCCGTAACCCGGAGAACATTAAACGATCTGGGTACTTGTTGCACAAAGATGTCTCGCGAGGAACCGATCTGCTTGTCGACGATCCAAAACTAAATAATTGTTAACAAATTGTTTAAAAAAATTGTTAAAGAAGCCATCAAGAAATCAGGCTGGTAATTGAAACTATTCGCAAAGACTTTTGACTGAAAACTGTAGTTCCTTAATATGTGGCTTTCAAATGTTTTGTGCAGTTCCAACAAATATTGGAAATGATCCATGTATTGAAAACAATTACAGGAACTTTAGAAAGGCTTATGGTTGCACGACGTGTTTCTCGCAAACGTGTTGAGTGGAATGAATCTTTGTTGCAGCTTTGGTTGTACAGACCATATGTATGTCTCACGTAATTTGCTGTAATGGTCTGAGATGTAAATTTGAAAGGAAATAGTTAACTGTGGTGACTCATACTGATGATGGTGTAAACACTCAGTTGTTAAACATTAAAACAAGGGCAACAGAAATGCTCTTCTTGTTTGAAAATTAGTAACGCAACATGAGAGTTGATACAGTTGTGAATAATTCCATTGGTATATTGACAATGAGGTTGAGCATTGTCACGTGATTTTTAATCACATGGTCATAACAATGATAGATAATAACAAGATGCACATCTATCGTTTGCTATGGTTAAAACATTAATTGTTTTCCTGCTATACAGGTTTAACGACAGCCTCCTTCCTCTCGCTTTGCCTTCTGAATCCATCCCTTGTCATCTAAAAGTCAATACTCTTCAAGGTAATCAATTCTGTTAAACATTATCTGCCGTAATTGCTGTCATTGAATGGTGGTATACTTTGTGAATTATTATTCCTTCAAATCAATGGTCCGTAAGCTGTTATGCCCACACTCCAGACTTTTCCACGAGGACTGAGCCACGGCTCACCAAACCTTTACTGTTAGGTCGCTCTTCATAGCTTGCATACCGTCGCTTCAAACAAGTATTTAAGGCCCGAGTAACTTTATCTTTTTGAAATCTCTCGTCGTTTAAAAAAATTGAATTGTACCCGTCACGTTTTAAATATTATAAAATATGTTTGTCTGTTTTTTCGTTTGAGGGTCCGTGATAACAAATGTTTCACCATTGCTGGTAACATTTTCCCGTGATACCTATCTTACTCTTCATTCTTTGCAGTGTACTGGCCTCGTTTTGGGTACAGACTCAATCTTGAAACTGGACTGTGGCTTGTAAGTATCTAGGTTTCCATTTTAGGACAGCTTGTAACATTGAAAGTATATTCCATGTTTCTTGTCAACCTCACCTGTTAATTTCAATTTGAGGATACGCTCACGGGTCAACCAAATACAGAAGGGGGACCAAGTTTTAAAGTGGGATCAATAACAGCAAAATGGCTCAATTGTAACTACATGGGTGGATATTTCTAGGGATTTATATACTCACTTTGATTTATTCTGGTACATAATTAAACGTACTAAGTATATCTGGATGTATTTCTTCCCCACCTAAGATGGATGACGTCATGCCTATTCGTAAGAAGTGCTCTCGTAATGTGTTTATCAATAAAGCTGATAGCCGATTACTACAGGAGTGCAAGATTCGAATGTTGGAAAATGCAGCAGAATATGACGTAAGTATAATCCATGTCATAAATAATGAACGGTTTGAGTCAGTATACCCTGCAGTGGCGTGCGCAAGGGGTGCATGTTATCGCGGGGAGGACAAGGGCAGGGGGGGGGGGGGTCGGTGGGCATGACAGGCATGGTCAAAACTCCCATGCTACTGGTTTGCAACGCTTTTTTCAACTTTTTTTTTAAGAACAGTTTAGTTATTGGCCTACTACATAGTATTATTATGCCCCAAAATAGAAAATTCAACTCAACCCAACTCAATACATTTGAGTTGTAAAAAAAAATGACCCGAAAGCGTTTTTAGGTTGCGGCGTCGAGTTCTTCCTGGATGCGAAACTGCCTTTTGCGTCCGGGCCACCAAATGCGCAATTGTTTCAAATCCAAAGGGTCCCGATTGGATCACTGATTTGTAGCAATTTAAGTGCCAATCCGCCCATGGCCTATACAAATATCAACCAATATGCAATTGACTTTAAGACTCATCAAACGGTGATAAACAGGTTATTTCCAAAGAAAATTGCTTACAACATTTGTTTAGGTATGCTCACAGAGTGGAGTCTGATTCATAGCTTTCTCTCTCTCCCCCTTTCTCCCTCTCTCTCCACCCCTCTCTCTGTTTTCATATAGATTTCTGTGACCTGCCTCTGGCTTGTTGAGTCATTTCATGAGGTAGTTGAAGGATCCATCGTTCTCAAGTCAGGATTAAGGTTACCCAAACTTTCCACTGTTGACAAGATTGAAATCGAAACAGAGAACGGCAGAGAGATGAACCAAACAGAGACTATTGCTATATTGAATTACTCAAACCAGTTAGAGAAACTAACAAAGCTTGGGTAGGTTTACCTTTACTGGCAACTGTAATAGAAAATGGGTGAATTTATTTAAATTTTCCATCCTTACTTTCCTTGATAAAATATCTGAAAATAATACCTCGATGTCAAAATTAAATTGCTAATATAATTTGTTGAACGAAATTGTTCAAACTAAAAACCTGACTTTCAAAGGACAAATGACAAAAGCCAATTTATTTAAAGCAGATTTTGTTTTTGTTATGGAATAATTTGTAAACTATTCGACACAAAACGAATCTTAGCAACTTACAGTACTTGATCGCGAAGAGCAAAGTTGTTTGTTTTAGCTTGCTAAAAGATATGGGCTTTAACGATTGCTCAGTTATACTAATAAGCCTCACAAGTAGCACCTGGATCATGGTGAATTATTTTCGGCATATTTTTCAAACTAAAGTAATGTTCACTCTGTATGGATAGGTTAATTTCTACCCGTTTTTAGAGAGTCCCCATAGCCCAGGACGAAAAAAAAAACATTTCTGAGTTTACTACAGAATGGGAAAATGTTGCACACAAATAACAAATTTCAAAATATAACACCATTTTGCAACTAAGCGGCCTTATTTTAAAGAATTCTAAAAAGTTATGGGGGAAGCTAGACCCTTTCCCGTTTACCGAGTCATAAACATTGTAACTCGAAGGTCGCCAAGATGATCAAGATGAACTCAAGGGGCATACATCAAGCCACATCAACGTTTGATTACCAGGAGGTTAAAGTTCCAATCATTCTGATCGATAATTTGACCCGAGAATGAAACATATAATACTATATGATTATTATAGTATAGTTAATACAGTCTTGGTTCGGTTATCTCACAAAGGTTTCTGGGTTGCTTGATGCCAGAATGTGTGAATCTGACGTCAATACCTTCAGCGACAACGTCGAGGGCTGTAGCAGGTATTATACTTATTATATTGCTACACGTTATTGTTATATCTTATACTGTTACTGTCATTTTAAAGATTTTGGGGTGTTCCGTTCTCATATTATACGACATACTTACCGGTATTGTTTAGTAAATACTATGGGCACTCGACTCATATAGGTGTATTAAATATTCTATCCTTTATGACCAGTGGATTGTACAAAGGGGGAGATTCAGGGCGGCGCCATGCTCTTACCTTTATCGTAAGACGGGACTGAAATGGTGAAGTCGGCAATTTTTGTTTTTGACATTCAGACATGGAAGAATTGGACCTCGCCTCCGAGTTTAATCCTCTCTGTTCACCCTCACAAAAGAAATGTATTAGCACAACCATACAATTAGAAGTATAATAAAAAGACCTAATTAAAATAAAACGAACATGAGTCGAATGATGCACAATTTAAGTCTTAAGATCTAATGTGTTTCTTAGAATGACTCCCAGATCCCCTCCCCATCCCACAATAGATGGTAATTGTCACCGACGTCAATCGAGCCACAGCCCCTTCTTTTGAAATCCTTGGTTTGCTGCTGGCCCTCCGATAAATGAAATGCTAATGCCCTTACTCAATCCGTTCGAAGTATATCGAGATAATCCCCAACTCCCTTTTTTGAAACCCTGTGCAGGCAACAGTTTAAATATGAGTACAATGAAGCAGAGGGTCAATATTAAAAGTCCTTTTAACTTTCTTTTCACTCGTTATTGTTTTTTTTTGTGGTCAAAATGATAATAATCATAAATAATCAGCAGTTATTTTCACGACAAATGTGGGAGAAACCCGTAAGGGCTTATGGGTTTACAATTCAACAGTTTAGCTCAAATTTGGAATCGTTTCAATTTAGAAAGTAATTTCAGGAAAACTGTAGATTGCTCTTGGATGAAAACCCACCTGATTACGACCCGGCTGGGTATCGAACCTGGAGCCTCCCGATTGCTAAACCTCGTTGCTGCAAATGCCACCGCCTTTACCCACTCGGCCACAGCACCGGTAACGCGTTATCTTGATTTTTTTTTCTTTTATAGTTCGTTGGGAGCCATATTTACCATTGTTATTATCCGAATCGGTAAAACCAAAGTATCATCTCAATCCTCACAGTGGACAATGGATGGTAAGATAAATATAACAATATCTGACCTTAATATTATATTAAAACCTAAATTGCAATACGTGACAGATCTAAAGAAAATTTAATAGGCCTAGAAGGATCAATTCAGGTATAGAAAGTTCATTTTGACATTTTGTAGACCGTTAAGAAACACTGCTGTAAGTAAAGATTGCATCCCGTCCATTTGTCAGTTTTGAGACATGCATCATGATCCTTGGAGCATCTGAGACTTGATTTGAATAGCTGGACTACTAAGTCTAAAACACAGACCATTTTGTCAGTTCCACTTGAAGCAACGCAAAACTCAATTATAAAACACAGGCTCAAATAATATGTTTACAGTACATCACAGATTTTTCAATAACACATCTTGTTGAATGCCATCCCAGGCTGCACTGTTGTTCATGTTAAGTCAAAGAAAGAGATGTTTTGGATGAGTTATTAGAATTACAATTCCAGAAAACACTATACCCAGTTGGGCGGTGTGTAACGGTTTATAGCATTACGAGTGGTTGATGTGAAATGAGAAAGTGCCCCTCTGATGTGGCCCCCACTTTTTGGAAGCTTCCTGTACCCCCTGCATTCAACCACATGGTCTCAACATCCAAGAAGGGAATGACTTAACCCCTCCAGGCTCCTTTTTCTCTTTCTTCACCACCCATAGGATCACAACGTCAGGTGCTCTGACATTTCCAGAATTAATATTTATTACAAAAAATGGTTGAAACGTAACATCTAGGCCTGTAATTAGAATGAGGAGCTGACGTCGCCATCAATTTAGCATTAAACGAGCATTAAGCAGATTTTCTCTCTTTTTATTTTTGGTGTTAATAACACAGGTAGGGAAACGAAGATCAGGACCAACGCAGGTATCTCTTAACGAAGAAGTAAGTAAAAGTTAGATTAATTTGAAAAATGATTACATGACATCGATTGCCAAATTAGGAAAAAAAAACAAATATTCATCTCGTTTATTAAACTTTTAGCAAGGACTAAAGGTGATGGTAAATGCATAAATTTACTTAGGAAAAGAATGATTGGACATGCATAAAATAAAGAGGTACCGAACCTAAAAGGCAATTAAAGAAAAGTTAATTAAACGATATAAAAACAATTATTAATCTGATCAAACCTCATACGAGCAGCTTTAGAGGCATTATAGCTTTGTCGCAATCGACGTTTCAACCATTAAGAGAATTCTTAATTTGCTAACCAACAAATTAAAACCGTGTTATAATGCCCCCCAAAAAATCTGCTTTAATAGGTTGCTGTGACAAATTTCATTTAAACATGTTCTATGCAAGAATTGTAAAAGGTGATTATAATTATAACAATATGTATATGCTATATTGTTTTAAAAGAAAATATGCTGAATAAATGGAGAAAAAAAAAAGATTGCTGTGACAATAATCCCATTGTAGGCTATGGGAGGTCAGAGGTGGGAAAACCCCAAATTTCCGGTAAATTAATAGTAGAAAAAAAAAGAATGATGTGGCTGACAAACACAAAATTACTGATTAGATGCTTTAAATTCAAAGTTACACTCTTTGCTATCTGAAATCATTACTATGCATAGAAAAATGACGGTATGAAGGGTTCATGGTGCAGAAAGTACTATGATTTTGTGAGATTCGCACATGATAAGTTACACGACGAATAATGGATAGAGGTAACCAGCGGAACATACATTGTATAGCTAGCTATCAGATATGATATACGTATAGCATATATCATATACCAGACCAGGAACAAACTGAAGGAGGAAAAACTGAGACATCCTTTCTCAAAAGCCGTGTTTTTAATTAAAATGAAATTAATTGAATTAATTTATGCATCAAATCAGTGGCACACTACAAATGCCATGTGGGAAATAGATAATATTAATTGAATTATAAATAATATTATAAAAGAAACAAACAAACATATAGAATATAAGAGAATACATAAATATAAGGAAACCAGAGATGAACTTTCAAATAAGCTTATGCGATGTTCTGGCTACCTTAAGAAACCAAAGAGAGAAAGGGGTGGTGGAGGGCAACAAAAGAAGATGGAGAAATTGTAGAAAGGATGGATGATGTATCATTTGAACCTGATTATACAAGAACACGGCTTGTAGTACCATTGTAGTAAGGACAAAGAGAGCATGATGCTAAAACAATGTAACAACAACAACAACAACATCAGAACAGTGATGTTGCTCCCCCCCCCCCGGACGGTTGTTAAACAATAAATTATGAAGTTTCAAATGTAACTATATATATATATAAATGAAAATCGTAATGAGTTGGAGAATGTATATATATATTCATATACATATATATATATATTCATATATATATATATATTCATATATATATATATGTTATGTCTATGTTCCATGTTCCATCATTGATATGAATTGTATCTTAATTAGTTCAATTGCTTGTTTATTTACAGGTGAGTCGCTTCAGGGAACGCCACAGGTAACGTCATGATCTTCCATATTTTTGCTGACTGGTTTTGACTTATTTGGGGCCTGAACAATTATTCCTCCATAATTAAGACACCATCCTCTCATAAAATAGAAGTTAACGTAAAACGAAAATTTGGCTTGTTTAAATCACACACCAAGCAGAAAAAAATGTACCAATTGTGTGTTTTACATGGAAAATAGCGAGGTAAGTTTGTAGCCATTCTCGTTATGCAAGGATAATATAATGTAGCCTTATTAGTTACAAAGCGAGATGGAAATAGTTACCTCTTTTCCAATAATTTTCAAGAAGAAAAAAACAAACAAAAGATCAACATCAAGGAGATATATTCCCGACAAATTTGAGAAGCATGATATTTGTAACAATTTAATGAGACTTTTGTTCCTCAACAAATTACATTAAATCATACTCCCGATCAAAACCATTATTCGCAGACTACGAGTAAATCTTAATTCACATCTTAAATTTCAAAACATAAAATCATCTTAAAATATGATTGTGTCCAAAAATATCGGACGTGGATTGTGTTAACAAACTGCTTGCTTCCGCCGCATTTCACCTAAAAACAATCACACCCAAAAGGTATTCAATTTTAAATGTGGTGCCCAGCAACTACTTCAAACTAGCTGTATGTTGTGCGTTTGTTTGTATTCTGACTGAAGAACTTCAACAAAGGAATTCCAAGTCCCCAAATTTATCGACATAATTCCCACGTCCCCAGATGATTCCATTGTTCAGGGATAAAGTTAAGGTAATAGTACGTTAGACTGAACAACGATAACAACAATGACGTCATCAGTCAAAATTGTAAACACACCTGTGAGGGCGTACCTATATATAGAGATAAATTAACAAAACTATCCATTTACTTCCTTTGATAAATGCAAAATTATCACTGTACTCTGAAAGTGTATATTCATGTTTTAGATTTAAGATTGACTTGCAAATGATTTATCCTTATTTACTAATTGCAGAAAAACTGTTTGGCAGAAACAAAGGACGGCCAATGCAGACGTCTGAGGACCTATTCATTCAAAATGATTCACCTGAAGCGACAGCTCAATCATTACAGTATGGTTTGAACACACACAAGGGTATTTTTGAAGAAGACATAAGCCCACCATTAGTAATTTCTTTCCCAAAAAGAATGCCGTTATTTGCAGTGCAAGACACATTTATATCTTCCGTCATCTCACTGATCACTATTTTTCGAACCTTATTCTTCTTATTCATGCACAAGTCACATTAAGGCTCTTTCCGTATTACAGTACTAACAAAGTATATCATTTTCTCAGTTCTTTAGAAGACGTTTAATGTTAGGTTTAAATGTGATCATTGTACTTATATTGTTTCTGAAATCCATCTTTATCAAAAGAAAAGAAAAAGATAGAGAATAAATCAAAACAAATTGAATTAGTTTGAACGTGTATACTATTTTTGTTTGCATTAATTTAAGGCGCAGCCTACCGTTTAACCCCTCGCCTGCAACTCCATCGTACAATATGTACGTAGCTGTCTTCTGTGTTGCTTCACCAGGAAACCCTTACGAACTCCAACATTCCCATTGCGACAATTTATTTGCGTCTTTTCATACTCTTCAGCGGTGTGATTTTATTTGTCTTCGCTTATAGGTTTCAATGTTGGAAAAGTTTTTGTCAATTTGGGGACGCTCTTGCTAAACTGTCTAAGAAAATTTGTTTCCGGGCAAAAAGTACCGCCCACTGACTGACACACAGCTGTTCTCTTTTCGGGGTTTGTATACTCAAGTGTATATAACTAGTGATACTGCAGTATCATACGTTTGTTTACAATCTGAATGGCGCTCGGATTTTGCTGAGTGACACATGTGTATGAAGATACTGTAGGTTGCAAATCACACACTGTTCGATATTACAAACTTAAATTAACCTAGCTTCAGCCTAGATGTAATGTAACGCTAGAACTTAGTTACGGATAGCCTAACATACGTTGTTTGATGCACGACTTGGAACGATATTCAACAACCTTCTTTTTTGCTTAAATGTACAAGAGCTGATTGCCTCATCTGTCGTTTGCTGCTGGGGGAAAAGTGATCCATATCTCTTAATAACCGATTATGGTAAGATTACGAAACCAAGCCCTAAACGTTAGGCATAGGCTAGCCTATCTTACGTGCAGAGGCTAAGTTAAAGTTATCGTTAAGTTGCTAGGTAGACTATGCACAAGCCTGCTTTGTTATGTCTAGCCTAGGATTTTCCCTAAGCAAGGTTTACGCTACATGATTACACTATCGATAGAAAGGGACTGGGGTTGTGGGTAGATCAAGTTGTTTGCTTTTTCTTGCCCAGTTGCAATTTTGGAAATTTGGGTGCCAATTCTTATAAAGGCGGCTAGGCTGGAAAACCTGAATCTGAACCAGGTTCACAGGAAATCCAGGATGCTCAGGGGAAACTCCAGCCTGACCGAAGACAAAAAAAAAATCGATAGAACGGGCGAAAAATGACAAAAAGAAAAACACTAAGGGAGAAAAGGTACATCTGTAAAAAACAAAAAAGTAAGATTTCACAAGAACAGTTTCAGAAACTAAAGGAAAGTATTCAGAGAGTGCTCTCAATTTTAGTCACAATACCAACGAGTAATGATGTGCCCCCAACCTACTCACAACTTCAGGGTATAGGTGTAGGTGTCACAACGGACAGCTTCTGCCCAGTTGCTTTAATTTTTTCTTTTAATAATCAGCCTAGCGGGAAATGTTTGAACAATTTATTGCCATTACACATTTTTTAATATTGTAAGGTGCGCAAGAAAACTTGTATTTTCTAGAATTTTCCAAATATAAGAAAGAATTAATATCCTATCATAGTTAGGTGTATAGCAAATAGACTAACTACTAGCGGTTACGGCCGGATCTCACACACAGTAACTACAAAAACACAACTATAATTGTATTTTGCGGAGTTGACGTTTTCTACAGGAATATTTTAATAAAGACAGGTGGCCTAAAACGTGTGATTTCAAGATTTTCTTTCATAAAGGTGGCCGTAGCTAGGAGCTGTGATATTGTGCTAGATGCGTGTTTTTATGGGGAATAGACAGTTTTGTTCATGCGGAGGAGTCTGTACTCTGTTGGCTTGATGTGTGTTGTACTTATAATATAAATGTTACAGAGATATTTGACCTACTTTTCTTGAACATCTACAATAAAAGTTTGCATAACTTTGCAGATCCTTTACTGACTGAACTGATTAATATAAATAAAATAAAACTGTTAGCAAACTGCTCATCCACTGTAGAGCCTGTGCAGGAGAATGTGTAAAAGTAAGTTGGCCTGGCGTTTCGATCCTAGCAGGATCTTCTTCAAAGGCTAAATGACACTTGTCATTTAGCCTTTGTAGAAGATCCTGCTAGGATCGAAACGTCAGGCCAACTTACTTTTACACATGAACTTATTAATGTTAGAGTGGAGCCAAAATAATTTACTGCATGGAACTTTCCCTGGAAACGTGCCAAAAATGTTAGAAAATAGGTGTTAGACAGATGAGCTCATAGGCAAGGGAAAATTTGCCTAGGTCTGGGTCTATTTTCAGCTTCTAATTGCACAAGAGGACAAAGTCGGCCTAGGCCGACTAATTTTACCGATTGACAATAAATGGTAATATATCTAGCCTCTTAAAAGTTCGTATAAAATGGACAAAAAAAGAGGCAAGTTTCACAAAACATTTTATCACTGTTTTAGAGAAGCCTTTATGATTCTAGAAGAGGGACTCCCAGCCTAGTTTCTTTCATTGTAAGGTTCACAAAAGAATGAAAGCATCGTTTTAACTTCAATATTGTAAATGGTAGTGCCAGATTTCATAGAGCTGCTGTACATTTTTACATTTGAAATCAGTGTAAAGTGTTTGCTGAAATATGCAACTCCATGGATTGCCCTCTTATCCTTGTTTTGCTGTGAAGATCTCACAGCTTGTTGCAAGTTATAATGTGATTTATGATATAAGAGCTACAGTACAGTACTGTACAGTAGTGTACAGTAGCTACTGAAGGATGTTGTGTATATCTATCAATTCACAAACTGCACTGTACACACTGTGGGTGTGTCAAAATCCTTCTTATGATTGAATTTGTGTATTTTGCAACAATTTCAGTGTCTGGTGATTAAGTTGTGGAAGAATGTTCAAACAACAATATTTAAGTTAAACTGAATTAATGTTAGAAGCTGGTCTTTATCAATTTTGACCAAAGTACCACAAAATGAAGCACTCTACCATTAAACTTCCACGCATACATTATGTCCAGTTTCTCTCATTTCGGTTAGAACTGTGCTGGATACACAGTGCCAACATGCAGAAGTGATGAATTATGGGTTCTTATTCTGTGATCTCCTCTTCATATTAAAAAGTGAAATTTTCAGTTCTGGGGAATTCATGATAGGAATGCTTTCACGGCAAGGTAAAATACTAAGACCATAATTAATAAAGTTCAATCAAAATGAAAATCCAGGCTTATTACTGCAGTCTGTTTCCCGATAAATGATTAATATAATTGGATGTCATTTTACAAAACACACAATATTTGATTAAGTGTTTGATCAAAAGCTCCATTTTGAAAAATCAATCTTCCTTTGCCTGGTACTAAAATGTACAGCATTGTACTTGTATAGTGATGTACATGAAATAACGAAGGGATTCAATTCCCTCAATTTTTTCAGACTAATTTAAATGGCTTAAATATTTAATAACACACATTTGCACTACACATATTTTGTTAAAATAATGGAAATGATAGTGCCAATTTCCATCTTAGAAAACCCAAATGTATTTTTTTTTAGATCTCACCAAAGACAGACACAGCAAAACTTTGTACCCCCCCTGGCAGCACCCCCACCCCCTCGTCTCTGAGTCGGAACTCTGGCTACTGGCCCTGTCCATATAGCCTACAGGGTTCCTTCCATGTAACATTCAATTTGATGCTGAATATGTCCACTAGACAGAGCAAATGAGACCTTCTACTTTTTATAGAAGTTGCCATGAAACAAAATTTGGTCACAAAATTATGCTTGAGAAATTTTTATAAAACAGACATTTATAATAGAAAGAACCGGAGTGATTATCTTTTTCTGAGTAAATGTTGTTCCTCTGGGTCTGTTTACACAGCTTCTTGTGTAAACAAGTGCTTACCATATATCAGCATAAAAGTCTGGGTGTTTATAAAGTGTAAACACATACACTACAACCGTTAGAATTGTCTGTGACTGATATCACACAACGAAATATGCTTGTCTTTAAGTAGATAACTCTTATTGAGGTGTATGTAAATGTCAAAGGTAAAACTAGATACTTGGCCCTTTTATGCATGTATGCTGTATACAGTAATCCTTGAAGGTAAGTACAGGGTGTAAGTACTGTAATTGTGTATTAGATACACAGATCAATTCCACACCTAGGTACAACAGCACGGCCACTGTATTTGGCCAAGAAATTTCACAATTTTAGCTACTTGCGAAAAAAAGTAAATTTGCTAGGAAAGATTCTACTAGTAGCTAAAATCAACTTCCCACTGGTATTTTGTCCCTGAATTACAATCTCACATCAGTTCCTGATTAAAAGGATGTGAGTTGGAGCAGCTGAATAATACTTGGTGATAATAAGTAGTGATATCCGGCTCATGATCATCTTTGACAAGTTGATGATCGTCACAAAAATGTATAATTGGCAGAAGCTTCCAAGTCCTTCCTTCTTGCTGCTGGAAAAAGATGAAATCCGACAGCATTTAGCAATTAAGTAGCCTGTAAATATTTTGAGGTGTGTGTATAACTGTATTTATTAGTCGGATCATGGCTGCCTGGCTAAGAAGTTTAATCAATTTAAGTTACTTTCTAAACAAATTGAAAATTTGTGCATATACAGTACTGTACTGTAAGTTTATATCTGTACCTTCATTAAGTATTCAATGTACTGGCTATTACAGTCTGTAAATACTGAAATGGGCAACTATTATAATAATTAGTCATAGCAAAAGTTATGCAGAGCTGTGCTAACCATTGTCTGAAAGTGAATTTTTAACCCTTAGGATTTTATATATTATAATGTATACTCATATTTATACATTGTATAGTATTATAAATTTTACAATGTTAAGTGAGATAGGACACTTTAAAACAAGTGGGGAGAAAAGAACGAAAGCCGGCTGTGGGGGTGGGCACCAGTGGGGGAGGGGTGGGATTGGGACACTTTCACAGAAGAAATTCCATTTTTGTAAGTGCTCAACATGGTGAACAGGCAATATAAGCTTCCAGGCAGTTTTAAAGTCAGTCTTGTAACGTTTTCAGTTCAGACTATTATATTTTATATGACACTCCCTGTGTGCATTGCACAGCCACTTTAGTGAAGAAGAAGAAGAAGAAAAAACAGTGAAAAGTTTCAATATGTTTAAACTACAAACTCTGCCAGATGTTCAAATCATTCTTCATCATTCTGTCTAATCTAATTACATTAAAAACTAGTTAATGTGTAAAGTAAAAGGGGCTTAAGTTTAGATCCTAGCAGGATCTTCTTCAGGATCTGTTTCTGAAGAAGATCGCAACGTCAGGCCCTCATTCTATTGCACATTATCTTACAAAGGCTCTTCAGTGGATTTAAGCAGTTTGCTAACAGTTTTGTATTAATTGAAAAACTTATTTAAAAAGAGAAAAAAAAAAAAAAAAAAATCAAAGAAGCATATTTCGTTGGTTTCATTCCAACTTTTTCATAGTTCAAGGTTTGATACATTTTGGAGTGTGACAATTCCAGATGATATATCATTTTTTTTTCATTTTTTTGCACTCTTTTAAATAAAATTTAACATCAAGTCAACCATGCATGCCATAAAATACATAACAATGTCAGCAACATCTGTAACATCCGTCAAATGTCAATGTTTGGTACCTCCACTCTGTGAAAGTATTGATTTATGGCCCTAGTAGTCTTCCATAGCAGCTGTTGTTACAGTCTGAAATGGTATATTTGCATTATTCTGGGGTAGCATACATGTGGATAAAGTTCTTTGAGCTCTACAGGTATAATTTTCTAATGTAACTTGTCTTGCAGTACTATCAAACCTTATTGGCTTTAGCATTCATCTGCCAGGATAAATTACTTTTAGTACTGTGTAGATGTATAGCATACACAGTGCAGTACCTGTATGAACCTGTACATGAAATGAACATGATGCATGATGTACAACAGTGTAAGTGCTATGTTGTATTAAATATATGCTGTACAGTATATACAGATTGTGTGTATATGTTGTACATACTGTATATGTCAGGACCAGTCTTAACTAGGTGCCTACCTGCCGTATAGGCTCTTAGTGTGCACTCACCTAGTTAATCCTAGAGAGATAACAACAATGAAAATCTAATAAAACAAAACAAAAAGATAGTAAAATTACATTAGTAACAGACTATTGTAAAGTTAGTTAGGGACCCAACTTAGGGCTTGGGATTGGATGTATTAGATGCGGAGGGGTGAGAGGATTGCGGGGGGGGGGGTTTGGATTTTGGAAATCATCATGAACTGAGGAGTATCAAACAAGTAGCTCCACAAATTTCATATAGTATAGGGCCACACAGATCTTATCATCTTAAGCATTACTGTAGGTGTATGTTAGTGTAGTTTATTTGTACATACATTACTGTGCCATACATAGCCCTGTTTATGTGGGGAGTTTTTTGTCTTGCAGCTAAGACACATGTATGACTCTAGACGCACACTACCGTACATGGTAGTAAAGATATCCAGTATTCTACTGAACCCCTGGACAGCTAGCAACCCACTCCCCCACCCCCTCCCCTCCCCCACCCAGCCCACCCCCACCCACCCATAACAACGGACATCCTGTGGAGGTCATGCATCTTCCATATAAGTAGGTTATGAACCCAGAGCTTCTGGTTTCCAACAATATAATTAGCATCAATTTGTTGTTTATTAGTACATGTACTTAAAGGTTGTTTTTTTTCTTCAATTTTCTACTGTAGATGTGATGTGTCAGATTCCTGTTCCATTACGAAACAGTCAGCCATAGTATACCTTGGTGAGAAGATACTGTAGCCTACATTAACTACATTGCTCAGTGAATTACTACATGGTTATCAATGGGCCATCTGTCATAGACTGCTTCAAGTTTTAATACACAAAATGACACATTCACTCTCTTCTGATGAAAGATTAACGGAGGCTCTCTATCCCGTGGTGGAGATTTGCATCTGTTGAGTTGGCTTGTTCAGGCTGTTCTTTTCCAACTTAGTGAACAACTTCAGGTGAGGATTGTAGATATTTGATATATTTTATAATGAGCTGAATTAAACTGCCACTTATTTCATTGTACCCCTGGCTGACTGTTTGAGAGTGTGATGTTGGAGATTTGCATGGTGCTAGGTTTATGGAAGAGCTGTGACCAGATTTAGGTACCCACGTGGCCACGTTACACCTATTCCCTGGCCACTTTCTCCCACTGTTTTACCTTACAAAAGTCTTTTACCTTGTTGATGTTAAGTTTTGGGTGTTTTATCTAATGTTGTGAGTTTCTAACAGTTGAGAAACTCAGCCGTGTTTCTCCTTTCTAGTTTCTTATCAATTAATTTCTTTTACATAAATTACATAGCAAATTTAGTATGTTTACAAAATAACCTGGATATGGATAGAGGCCTGTACTATAGTATAGTACCCATTCACATTATATATATTACACAGCAATACAGTAGCTAAACAATATGTTGAGAGGCTATACTGTACATAAATGCACTGTCATGAACGGTAACTCTACATAGCCAACAAGTTGTTCTGCATCGGAAATTGGATAAATTGAACTTTTTTTTGTTTGTTTGTTATAATTCTATTTGAATCGCTCTCTACGTTGTATCTTTAAAGAACTATACTAAATAAGAGGATAAAAACAAAATTGCAGATACACACTGTGTTTTAGTTGTATTCAGACTTAAGACCCCATAGTTCTTTCTTTTTCCATTGTTCTAAACCACATACTCTATAAACTTATCAATACCCCGTAACAATAGATTTCTTCTGAGGTCATGGTGATTCTTTTCAAATGACACCTGAGGACTTGTAATTCCTTTCTTCAAGTTTCTCAGTCACAATACAAATCAAGTGTATATTATACACAGGCGCACAGACACACGAATGAACAACAAAAACAACACAGATTCAGTTATTTGACACATATATTGTATACTGTCATTTGAAGTTTATTAAAATCCAATATAAATACATAAAATATTTATAAATATAATGTGAAACAATATCATAACAAACAATATAGAAACTGTACAAAATAATACAAAATCATTCCACAAACCTAACAATATTTAAATATATAAAATATATATGTAAATGTATTTACTTTCTCAATTTTATCAGTAAGGCCTTTCAGAATTGTTCTTAGCAGTAATTAACCTGATTAGTAACACATCAACATCCAGGTGATATCTTGTTTTCTTTGCTGGTCTGTATAGTACATACCAGACATGAACAGCATAGAAAATCTGAGGTATTATATTAAAAACTTTTATTCTGACTTTAACATACACACAGTATGAGGGGTGTCATGATTTTTTTTTTCATTATATACTTACTTTGCTCGATATGATCTTCCCATGAAACTTGCAGTTGTACACCTACAATTATAATTACTACATTCTATTCATGAGAAATCATTGCAACTACCTAAATAAGTATCATGACTAGTGAATACATTATTATCTTCATGATTTTGATAGCCCGGTTTCTGGAATTATATCTCCCATCGAACTAAAAACGGGTTATCTTGAATATGGTACCTACAAAGTTTCTACTGCAATTGTGTTTCCAGATAATTGTAATTTCACACCGTTTACTGCATACTACAGTAAAAAGCTTTAATCCGGGCAACAATTTCCTTTAATTATCTTACATTTTTTGTTCCTATGATTTTAATGCATCTTCATGTACAGTTTGCTGATTTATTTACCTACCAGCAAACGTACGTGTATAGATTTACAGACAAGCCAATACCAGCACAGACGTATTCAATTTTAAGCCTGTCATCGTCAATATTTATTATTCATTGTCCTCCATCGAAGATCAAACACAAATCACTGAACAAGTTTATAGTATAAACTGTACTGTTATTGATATTATAATATCCCTGTCATTGGTCGTGTCCATATATCATAATCTCAGTCAATTGAGCAAGTACTGTATCGTGAATGTACTGTAATTGATATTATAATATCACTGTCATTGGTTGTATCCATATATTATAATCTCAATCATTTGAACAATTTAAATTAAATATCAACAAAATAGCTGGAAACGAGTTTAAATAGTGATACAGTGCCAATTAGTTCTAAGGTAAAATTTTCTTCTGAACCAATCAATTTACGCCACTTTCATTAAACGTTGTGTTTGTTTATTATTAACATTGTGCTAAGGTACCGTACTACATATCTGTATTTGAAGGACAGCTGCTATGTAACTACTGTAGTATTAAACCTACTAAAAGGTGTATTATAACACATCTAGATTCTACATTGAGTACTGGAGCTGTACTTGTGATTTAATGAAACTGTTTAATGTACCACATTACAGTCCAACTGTACATTTCTCAGTCAGTACTGAATGTATTACATATGGGACTTTACTGTACATGTACATACATACAGTAATGTATATGCATAGCACTTGTACAGTATTAAGACTGCAGACATGTATGTACCATGCACTATATTCAATTGGTCTGTGTAAATAATTTACAGCTTAAATTGGATATTTGGAAGGACCTAAATCTGTAGCAAGGGTTGTAGAAAGAGTTATTATATGATTATTATTATAATAATGTAATTATCATTATCATTTTTGTTATTGTTGTTGTTGTTATTATTGTTATTATTTCATTGTTATTTGTCATTTTCATTGCTATTTTTATTGTTATTGCTGTTATCATAATTTATAATAATAATGAAGCTATCATAAGGTTTTGTGAAGGGTTCATTTCATTTGGCAAATATTGTGTAGGTAACTTATGAATAATCATGAATAACTGAGCTTCCATTTCATTCATCTCTCCACCAGGTACCATACCAGGCTGTACCCCATTTCTTCACCTCCTCCTCCTTCCCCCTTTGATCAGCCATGGAATCACCGTACAGTCAACAGCTGAGCGAGGAGGCCACGCCTTCCCCGGAGGAGCTCAAGGCCATGATCGAGGAAAAGGCGAGGGAGCTCTTCAAAGTCTGCGACGTGGAAGAGAAAGGCTTCGTCAATAAGCGGGACATGCGTCGACTGGTGGGAGAGATCCCAGGTCACGACGAAGGTCAACTCGAGTATGTCTTCGACTCTTTGGACTCAGACGGTAACGGATTCCTGACGCTGGAAGAGTTCACGGAAGGATTTGGTTAGTAGTTTAATACTGACATTGTGGAGATAAATATACAAAGAAATATAGAGTGAACTTAACTTCACTTCCTGCCTCCTTACAAACTCAGAACTCACACTGTACCATGCCTCTAGAGTAGGGTGAACTTATTAGGTACCGTACACACTCAGTGACCGGTCACGTGACTGGTCAATGACCCTCCTCAGTGCCACCCAAAGTGCCCAGAAGTACATTTCTCAGTGGACACTTGAGGTCTCAAGGATTTTTCTTTATACCTGGTAGCCATAGATTAGACATCTTTTTGGTGTGTTTAACACCTAGCTAATCTTTTCTGAAACCCTACTGAGTGGCAAATTAAAAGTATCCTTTTTCAAATTTGGGTTTTTTTTCCCCGATATTAAACTTTTTCAGATCTCTAGTTCATGGTGTGAATGCTCGATGCAGATCCATGGGTATTGATCATTACAGTAGAAGGGAGGGAGAACTTTTCAAATTAAAGTTTGTGTTTCAAAACCTTTGTAACATTCCATAGCTCATTATTGCTATTAAAATTTAATAATTGGTTTATAAAATAATCATACTGTATATGAGTGCACCAAGGCTTCTACAGCATTTACAGTTTGGGGTTTTAATTCCAAAAGATGACAAATTTCGCCTATCTTTAAACTTGATTGGCATGAGGAAAGTGAAACATTCGGCCAAACAGTGTTTTGGTGTTTGTTTATGGGTATCTTTTTTTTCTATTTCCTATCAATTGAAGAGAAATAGTAGCTGGAGATTGTGTTAAACTCCCTTAAAGACCATTGAATCCAACCAACATTTCATGTTGTTCAGTCCTACTCAGAGTGTACATGTTGTCGGGTTAAAAGTCTTTTTCTATTTTGTATTTTTTTACCACGTTTCTGCTGCCGATGGTAATGTTCCTCTAGGGGACCCCAAATTGCAACAAATTGCAAACCCACGCAATACCTTCCCACATGTGCAGGGTAGATTGTGATGAAATAATGCCTGCAAATTCGTACTTGGTATTCATCATACTTTTTAAGAAAAGTCACCCAGGAAAGAACCTGGGCACGAAAACCAAACTACCGAACGACTGATCTGCTCTCAACCCCAGTGCCCTTGCATCGGGACTGTGACTGTGATCATCGTCAGGTGTGCATCACCATTCCCCTCGAAAGGGAACAGATACTACACCTGATCTTAGCCAAAAGGCCGCTAACTCATGAATATTAATGAGATAAAAGTTGTCGTTGCAAAGAGCATATACATACTATGTAGTTACATCACCTTACCAAGTATGAATTAATTCGGACATGCCTATTGAAGAGATATTGACAATTGATCTTAGCATTAATTTGGCACTCTTTCTGGCTGCTAATTTGGCCGGTTGTGCCACAGTAAAACTACAACCCTGTGCTACTACGGTATTGATAACATATAGTGTGCATGATATGTCTGCAAACTGTATAACATTACAAAGTAATTTAGTGTTAGCATTGTGTAACAGTTTGCAAGTCTTTGAAATTATATTAATACCTCTCATCAATACTAAACATAACTAGTATGCCGTAAGTGTACAAAACAAATTTTGTATGATATTTTAGCTTTAGGATATTAGATAAATAATTCATATTATTCCTCGCAGTAAGAACAAATATTGGGTTATCATTCTAATTTTCCACTTATTAAGGGTGATATCAAATGAAAGTTTGAAGTATATACCAGGACAAACCTTATATATTTACTTTGCCAAAACTTGTAACTTTTCTTTGTTTGGTTCTGTTATCCCCTCCAGGTGGTTTTCTAGGGATAAACTCCACCACAGAGGAACCGTCTGAGGACCCAGGGATGTACGAGGTACACAAGATGGACCAGGAGAATGATGCCATGGAAACAGACTTCCGACAGGCTATGGACAGTCTTGGTGCTAATGAAATCTTTACAGAGTAAGAATTATTTTAAATTTTAAACTTTTAATGCTCTCTGGGTTAATTGTAGACTGTTGAATGAAAGAAACTATAATGTATGGTTAGGTATCAAACCAACTACAGAAAAGAAATATTTGAACTCTCTTAAAGTTGTTCTCTTTGTGTTAAGCACTGAATGTCAACCTAATCAGTATAGCTGCACAGGACTTGAAAGTGTAGGGTGGGGGGGTGGGTAGGGGATAGGGGGCTTGAATTCAAAATTTTCCCTGACTGATTAAGGTAAGGGTATGTATCTTTACTCACTTTCTAGAAGTAAAATTAGGATTGGACATAGAGAGGGGTGTAGCCCGCTGGTCGGTGAAGCAGACTTACACATAGTGGGGCCCTCCCCCAGAAAGAAAAACTTAAAAATGTTTAGATGTTCAAAGGTGCATGCTGAGGCATATTTAAACTATAGGTAAGGTCATGACAGTTCTAGGTATAAATGCAAGGCTGTGCTAATGAAACACTCTCGAAATGTAAAGCAAATCCCTCAACTGAACATTTTTTCTCCTCCCAATGAATGGGTGTTGCCCCCTCCCTTTGCACACACCACTGGACCAAACATGAGGTGTTAACTAATGAATTGCGCTCAGCAAACTGAAAACAAAAAGGACAAAAGGAAAAGCAGACACCAGCAAAAGTAGTGAATTTCTCCATTTGGAGGCTGATTGTTTGAGTAACAGAATGTCTAAAATTAATATTTTGAAAGTCCTGATCAGACGAATACCGACACGCTAAAGGCAGACTAGATGACAGTTCTAAGTAGAAATGAAGTTTGTCTTTGCAAACTTTAGGACAGAGTGCTTTGACTTTGGGCAGAATATTAGTCTTGATTTGTAACTTAGGCTGACAGCAGTGAATTTTAATAATCTACAAAATATCGAAATGAATTTTTGCGCCTAAAAATGATCCTCAATAGAACGAGTAGAGCTAAATTTACCGGTTGTTACAAAAAATTAAAACCAGGTCATACCGTAGAGTAGCCAAGACTGTTCTTTTTTTAAATATTACACAGCGAAAGGTGAACATTGTACTTTCTAAATCTGAAAGCATTCACGGTGAAAATCATTGTAATGTGACACGTTAGGGTATTAAAGATTAATCTCATATTTATGATTCTACAAATTTTGTTAACAGTAAATACAGATCCATAGTAATATTTCATATAAACTAGTAAGGTAGATGCACAGCCTGTAGGAGGCAAGCAATGATTTATAGGGGTTCAAAATAACCAATTTAGGACTCTACAATTCATTCCTTAAAAAACACAAAATCTCTGTTCTGTACTTAAAATCTTAGAGCACATGAATGTACCCTTGGTTGTAACCTTCCAGGATTGGGTTACATCTGACGCAACTATTTGACAAAAGGATTATGGCGTTCGTTTGTTCCTGTTTGTGTAAACACGAGATGTAAACCAAAGATAAAGTTGTTATTAAATGCAGAGCTAACTTTGATAAGCCTGGCAAACTTTGCTTTCTTTTTGCTTAGTATAAAACCATGGTTTTGGTGGATATAGTTTTGAGCTTCAATTTTATCCCCAAATCTTTGCATCAGTTTCGTCCTGTCATCCCTCCTTTCTACCGCAAAATTTCCGAAGAAAGTTTCCTTGTTATTGGCACAGTGAATAACAAACAATTATTACTATAAATCCTTATAAGTAAGTTAAATGAACAAGGAAATTTTAGTCAATGGAAAAAGAGTAAATAATTATTTAAAAAAAAAACAAATTTCTCATGAAATCGGTTCCCTGCTGCTTTCTGGGTTGTATCGAATGAAACAGGGGCATCATTCCTGGTATGCAAACGGTACTGTGGCTTCTGAATTGCGCCCCCAAGCAAAGAAATGGATATTAAGGGATTGTGACCATCTAAGGGCTGGATGACTCAGTTGGTAGACAGAGATTAGTGGTCAGAAGCTCGTTCTAGCCATTAATGTCTTTGCTCTTTCCCATAACTCCTTACGATAACATTTCGAGGGGAGTGGGAGAAAGTTAAACTGGATTTGTCCATAGCAACCCGCTGTTCATACAGACTATGAAACAGTCTTATTTGATTCAATTTCAACTTTTATTATATCCCTGAAACCTTAAATATATTGCTCTGAGGAAAAGTGTAAACATGAAGAGAAAGTAAAATGAAACATAGAATGATGACAAAATGAACAGAAAGGTAAAATAATTTCCATAGAATGTGAAAGAATGTTGAAAATTCAAAACCCTCTAAAACTACCAATTAAAGTGAAAACTTTTTAATATGGCAGGATATCAGGAGACTTATTTCGGCTTATAGCAGTGTGAGGTAGTTTCATCTGTCCAACAGGGATAATTGACCGGTCCGGGTAATTATCATGATTGATTAGTTTTATCAAAAACAGAAATTAAGCAAAGTAGACTTAAGAAGACATTGGTAGGTTGAGGCCAATAGATGCTGGTTGTCTCCTAAAGTAAGACTGGTTTGTTTAGTAATTATAATATTGAAATCGACATGTTTAAATCTGCAACTACCTACTGCATATGGACAAGCTAGTTGACCATTAAACATTACACCAAAATCTACTGATCAATACTATAGCCGTAATACTTATATCAATGTTGAACAAATTATGTAGATAACATATACATCGTGTCTTGCTACCTTCTTCTTAGCTTCATAAAGAAATTATATTCATGAAAGGGATGATGGGGAGGGGGGTTGGGGCGAGTATTGAATACAGAAAATTAGACCTCCAAATCTCTGAGATAGCATGATAGTTGTTACAAGATATTTCCTATCTCAATATCTGCTAAAATTCATGCAGAAAATGCCATTCTCATAAATCTGTATCATGTGTGCAATATCTCATTTACTTAGAAGTACAATTAAAATAGGCAGCTAATGAGTGATTGAATAAATAAAGATCTGAACATTCCTTTATTAATTTTTTTTGATCAATAATTTAACAAAGTGATATAAACGTACATTCCAGAGCAAAGATGTTTACACTGTATTGTGTTGTTCATTGAGTAAACATGTTTGTTACTTCAAATATTTCATATTCCAATATATATATGCTAACAAATATTTAATAATTAATTTAGTAGTAATACTTTAATTTTGAAGCTTGTGAATTTCGTTTAATATGAAATGACTTGGCATGACAAAAGATTGTGTCTTCAACCACTTTTAATAACATTTAACAACTGAACTAGATTGCAAGGCTTTTTGATATTAGATGTACCACCTTAAAACTATATTTCAGATCATTCTTTTTATGATTAATTAATAAATTTCAAAGTCAGACAATATGAATTTTACTCTAAAGTGATCTTAAATGTTTCCATTTTGCAGCTCCCTTAATATACTATGATTATAGCTATACGCCATAAGCACATCACATGACCTTCATAGCTGTCAACAGTTTTTTCCTTACCCTAGCTCACACCTCCTGGACAATCAGATTAAAGGATGCTAATGTGGCTACAGCTTTTTTCATGAATGTCACCTCTCAAGGCTCGCAAAAGGCAAATTCGTTCATAAGCTTTTGCATTTTCACATCTGTTTGGTTCATTCGTTGGTGCCCTGGGCTTCGAACTGGAGCTTGAATGTAAAATATGTGTTAAAACGGTACTCTCTTGTCAGTAAATGATAAATGTAATGTAATTATGACATCTGCTATAATGGTGTCACCACTGAACTCTCCATAGAATCCTTTGATTAGCTTTCGTAGAACTAACTGCTGCTCGACACCATTGAAACACCGTACAGCAGTGTAGAACTGTACTGCTTTACACCGTTTAAACACCATAAATCAGTGCTCTATACAGTAGATATACTGTAGTCCCTGTGTTTACAGTGTAGTGCTACATGTTTTAGGGCATTTAGAAGTTTGAAGTTAGTCATAACTTCAGTAAAAGACTTACCTTAAAAACCAACAAGGCTGTGTCTTTTTCTCCGTCGTTAATGGCAATCCTTGCTCTGCAGTGCTCAGCAGTTCATGTGTGTGTGTATTTTCGTCCTTCTGGCAAAAGCTGCATTTGTCAAAACGTTTCTCTCTTTTCTGATTTGTTTTCTCTCCTTCACCTTCTCCTCAAAATTAGAGCAAATGACCCCATAGGAGCAAGTTCTTCTTTAGACTCATCACAAGTCAATGATGACATTTCAGTAGAAAGGTACCTTGTTTTATGTACTGTACTGTTGTACCTCATGAATGTTCACCTAATCCATACTTACTGTAATCATGCATTTATACCATCTATGCATTCATACTATCCATACTGTGCATTCATACTATCCATACTGTGCATTCATACTATCCATACTGTACATTCATACTATCCATACTGTGCATTCATACTATCCATACTGTGCATTCATACTATCCATACTATGCATTCATACAATCCATATTTCTTACTCAAAATGGTATGTCACTGTACAAATATATTATACTTACAAGTACATGTATTTACCTGTCACTGTACACACACACACATATATCTACCTGTACATACTTGTACATGTATATAAAATTATCTACCTGTACACATTTACCTGTACATATATTAACCTGTCACTGTACACACACACATATATATATATGCCTGTACATCTATATCTACCTGTATATACCTGTACATATATTTACTTGGCACTGTACACACACATATTTATATACCTGTAATGTTTGTATATTTCTGGATTTATTAACTAACTACAATTTCAATTATATTTACTGTCCCATGCTTCACTGCATTAATGTTACATGGACTATAACAGCTTTGGCATTGAAAAAAAATAAAAGTAAAAAAAAAAATAACATTAATTAATTATCGATACATAAATTCACTTTATAAACAAACATTTATCATTATCTATTTGCAATTTAACCAGATATTCAACCTGCACAATCACCATCTTAATGACCACATCAATCATAAAATATGTATTAAAACAAATTTGGTCGGACTTACAAATGACCTGTATGCTGTCATGCTTAACTCTGTTCTATAGCACAGATTTTCACCCTCCTATATATACTTTATTAATAATGTATCACCAATGCACTCTATGAATGTTCTTCAATAGCTACTTGCGTGCTTTCTTTCCAAAATATCATCATTTCTTGCAAACTATTTTTATAAAAATATATTAAAAAGATGCACTCTTTTTCTTTTGAAGAATGACTTTAAAAATAAGTTTATCATGTGCCATGACACAAATTTTTTTGTCCGCAGTAATGTTCGTATATATGTCAATTAATTATAAATATGCATGTGGATTCAGATCGTTGCATAAATTATTTTCTGATTATTTTGTTTTCCTGGTAACAATAAGAGTCAGTATAACAACATTCTCATTGTAATTTGTAGAGTTGTTGTGTGGTTGAGTTGAGATGGTGGTATTTTGAAACCTGGCATATATGGAGCTGGGAGGTTGTAGGTTGCAGACCCGGCCTGCATCCATTAAATGGGTTCTCCATCCTGGCAAAAAGGAAGGAGGTTTTCCCATGGATCTGAAGCACTCTTCCAAACAAGAAGAAAATGCAACATTACCTGTACTGTAAACAATTTAGCTTGGATAGCCACCTGACATGCAGTGTATTTAGTGTAATAGTTACTATACAAGCCATTTTGACTTCCCAAACAGACTTATGTGGCTGGTTTTTGACAGTGTGGTGAGGCAGAGGTCACCACAATATCATAAAACATGAATCCCTACACAATGGCATTAATTTGGTCCATCTATTATGCTGATTTAAGGCTAATATTAAGTCTATATATTTTTCAACTGCTTTATTTCATGAATAAAAGCATCCCTCCAGCGTATGATCTCACACAGGTATGGTATCTATAGTGTAGATTGAATGCGATGTATCATTGTGTTTGGTGTATATATTGTAATTTGAAATTGTCGACACATATTATGCTACCTACAGATGCTGTGCTCCTACGTTGTGTGTGTGTGTGAACATAGTATTAATATTTTGTTTGCTCTGAAAACATAAGTATCCATTACTACTCCATTGTGCAGATGGTATAAATTGATACATGTATGGACTTGTGCATGTAGTATGTACAGTGTACTGTACTGTGTGGATATATTCTGTTAACTGTAAATTGTTTCTGTATTCTGTTCTCTATTACTGTATAGTACTGGATATACTGTACGTACTATGCAGACAGTATATATTATACATCATTGCATAGTAATGAGGCACAATGCATAGTAATCGATGTATTCTGTGCACAGTAAATTGTGTATTCTGTTCTCTATTACTGTATAGTACTGGCTATATATATGTACTATGCAGACAGTATATATATTAGACATGTGCATAGTAATGAAGCACAGTGCAATGTAATGGATGTATTCTGTTTACAGTTACTGCATGTATTCTGTTCTCTATTACTGTATGTACAGTATATACTGGATATATATATTGTACGTACAGTACTATGCAGAAAGTATGTTAGACATGTGCATAGTAATGAAGCACAGTGCACAGTAATGGATGTATTCCATGTTCTGTATCTGCATGTATTCTGTTCTCTATTACTATATAGTACTAGCTATATATATATAGGGTTTATATATGTACTATGCAGACAGTATATTATACATCATTGCATAGTAATGAAGCACAGAGCACAGTAATGGATGTATTCCATGTTCTGTATCTGCATGTATTCTGAACTCTATTACTGTATAGTACTGGCTACATATATGTACAATATGTACTATGCAAACAGTATATGAGACATGTGCATAGTAATGAAGCACAGTGCAATGTAATGGATGTATTCTGTTTACAGTACTGCATGTATTCTGTTCTCTATCACTGTATGTACAGTATATACTGGATATATATATTGTACGTACAGTAGTATGCAGAAAGTATGTTAGACATGTGCATATTAATGAAGCACAGTGCACAGCAATGGATGTATTCTGTTTACACTACTGCATGTATTCTGTTCTCTATCACTGTATGTACAGTATATACTGGATATATATATTGTACGTACAGTAGTATGCAGAAAGTATGTTAGACATGTGCATATTAATGAAGCACAGTGCACAGTAATGGATGTATTCCATGCAGTATCTGCATGTATTCTGTTCTCTGCATGTACAGTACTGGCTATATATGTAATATGCAGACAGTATATTATACATCATTGCACAGTAATGAAGCACATGCAGTGCACAGTAATGGATGTATTCCATGTTCTGTATCTGCATGTATTCTGTTCTCTATATAAGTCTATTACTGTATGTACAGTATATACTGGATATATATAGAAGACAGTTTATATTAGACATCATTGCATAGTAATGAAACACAGTGCACAGTATTTACATCTATGTATTCTGTTTTCAGTACTATATGTATTCTGTATTCCTAATCCCTTCCACCATATAAATGAACAGTACATACTTTGCAGACAGTGTACACAGGTAATTCAGGTAGGTGTTTCTTTGAATTAAATATGTATGGTATTAATCTACTGTAGCAAATACATGGATACTCTATTTAAATTCGTTCTGCACATTAATACACATTAATCTGCACAATATATAATGTAAGAGTCATTCAATCTGTGTGTCAGTACACGCTCTGCAAAGGTGCACTAACAAATATAGTATAGAGGACCAAGATCTACGGTGGTCATTCAAAACATTCAAATTATTTAATATATAAATGCACTTGGTGAATACAGAGTCATAGTAGCATCAGGTTCCCTGTAATGCCCTGTATTGCCCTGCAATTGCCCTGTATTGCCCTGCAATTGCCCTGCAATTGCCCTGTATTGCCCTGCAATTGCCCTGTATTGCTGTGCAATTGCCCTGTATTACCCTGTAAGTGCCCTGTATTACCCTGTAATTGCCCTGTATTACCCTATAAGCCCCTGTATTGCCCTGTAATGCTTTTCAAATGTGCTGTATTGCACTGCAGTTGTGCTGTAGACTCCCTGTAGTTTCCTTTTATGGATCAACAAAGTTATTCTTACAGTTATATTACTCTACTCTCATCATACAGTAGTTATAGTATAATGTACAGTAGTAATCTATGGGACAGTGGGTGTGATTGCGATATATATCCCGTAATTCACTTTGACAAATTACTCAGACATTTAGGAACCACTCCCATATTTTAGGACTCTTTCAATAAACTGCTCTCACGTTTTGTTGACATACAGAGATATTGAACAGCATTTGAGCTACTGCTTGTTGAACATCTACAGAACAAAGCAAATGTCATCGCATAGTATAATACAATACTGCACTTTACTTTGTCATCTCCCGAAATAGCTGAATATTTACTTTATATGAGGATGAACGATTTTAGCTAGTGGACAATCTTCCTTGTTTCATCCATGAACTGTAGTTAGAGAATCCTTTAAAGGGAGAGGGGAAGTGGGATGGGGGGGGGGGCTAATAGGTCAGTCAGAAATTACTGTCTTCTCTCTGTCTTTTTATCTTTGCTGATTAGTGTCTGTATCTAAAACAAAAGAGATTTTAACTTCATATAAGAAGGAGGCTCCCTTTTTTCACAAAGAAGGATATCCTTTGAAGTTATAATTAACCATCCAACTCTTCTGAAGACGATTAAAGCTAGGACCAGTACTGCATCAATCATTTTAAAAGATCTGAATGATTTGACCCACAGACAATGTTTCTCTCTTTATGTACATCAGATTGACATGGGTAAAATTTGATACATTATGCTGATATATATATTGTAATGATACACACACATGTACAGAACATGCACATTACAATGAAGAATTTAATGTTCAAATGTTGCATAGCAGTGGCGGAGCTAGGGGTATTGGTCAGGGGGGGGGGGGGAATGGTCTGTAGGGGCGCTTTCGACACTATCTATGCGGAGTGCCACCACAGGTTGGCGCGGAACGTACAGACATTTTTTGAGTAAAGATACTCCCTAGATCGCCGGAAATGACCTTTTCCGGGCCTTGCTAATTTGCAGATAAACGAAGAATAAATAGGTGTCATCGCCAAATTACATCAACAAAATGTGACAAATGTCAATAGGTAGATATTTTTTTTGAAATTTGGCTCTTATAAAATACTATGATTCCTGTGTAAACACCTGCTATGCATCTTTGTACACTTGTATAGCATCTGAACCATTCTGCACAGCATTTTGTGATGAGATAATGGATATATATTATTCCCTGCAGTATATTGTTTGAAACTGATCACCTTTGATAGTAAGCATGTGCTTTCTTTTCTATTGTCAGCCATTTTTGTCAACCGTACAGTACCTTTATGTACAAGTGTTTGTGTCTATGTGTGTTATCTGCATTATAGTATGTTTAGCAAACAATATCTGCATGCTTTTCTAAAACCCAAGAAAAATGTTCTGATACAGAGTTATAATTGTCAGTTCTTGTTCGTATGAAATTTTATAACCTTTTCTGTCGTTATTGACATTTGTTTCAATATCGTTGATACTAAAATTCCTAACCAAGGCGGTTCTACAATCTTTAGCTCATCAAGTTTTATATTATTATTTGTATTATTGTTTTTCAAATAAATTAATTTATGCAAATTTTATGCAATGTTTACCACATTTGTCTTTTGATCATGTGCACCCATTGTCAAATTAGTCTATTTACTGTATATTATTACTTCGTTATATCTGAAGCAAAATAGCTTGTGCAAAGACGAACGCAGGGGCGCAACCATGTACACATTTAGAAACCCCACAGTATACAATAAGGGGTGGTTTATTTCCCCACTCCCCCCCCCCCCAACTGGCAGGCAGAGTAATGCCAAAAGTCCTAGCGGACAGTATTTAAATATGACATGTCAAGTGCAGTTCATTACCTAAACAGTTAAAAATGTCCTCCAAATTTATTACAAAAGTTGCAAACTATATCATCATTTCACATCTATCATAATTTCTGAAAGCAGAGGGGATTGCTCCTCCCCCTCCCTTAGTCCCCTCCACTGGATGACATAACATCTTACCCCCCTCCTTCTAGTACAAAAATGGTGGTTGCGCCCTAGGTTACATGCCAATGAATCAGTGGTAACGGTTGGCAGCGTATACTGTAACAAGCCATATGTAGATTTGTGTGTGTTGAAGCAGGATATTGATTGCACAATATTACACTTTTGAACTATGGTGACCCTAAAGTACATGTATGGAAGCTGTTAATATCCATGCAATGTGCTGACGTTGCTCTAAAATAAATTTGAATCCAGTAGAGGGATATTTTCTGCCAAATGATAAATCTCTATTACATTAATTACTTATTAAGTTTTAATGGCTTTTAGGGTATTTAAATGTTGTCTTCAATCCATGTTTATATCTACAGACAAGATCAGATTAAAGGCCTTTGGACGAAACTGAGGCAGGAAAATCCTGACCTTTTGGGCAACTTTGAGGAAGTCCTTCAGAAGGTCTCTTTTGACATCAGGACCGCTACAAGTAGCAAAGGAGAATTGGAACAAGTCTTAAAGAGGTAAATTTAACAATAAGATCCATTGTACTTTCACACAAAGAGACTGCAGCCTTGAGGAGGATATTAAACAGCATGACTTGTATTCTTTGGTATTATTTTAGTATTCATTGCAAAGTTTCTCTGCTGTTGTGTTTCCTGTAACAGAGATACTTTATGCCATTGATGGAACTATAATTTGTTTTTACATATTCCTTATACAACCTTTGATTGTAATTTGCTTCATTGTCAGCTGTACTGTGACTATTTACAAACACTTTGAAAAATATGCCATTTAAAAAGCAGAGGTAATTTGGACAGTATTGGCAGTCTTTGAAACCACATTCAAATTTTCATATATAATCTTTCAAACAGAGCAAGATTTTTCCTTCGTGTGTTTGGGGAGAGTTGTTAATCCCTCAGATCTCTCTGATAGAAGTTATGGGTAAATTTTGTTGGGAGTACTGCTTCTGTAAAATTTCAAAAGATTAAGATTCATATTTCAGCAAACGCACTCTAGCTTAGGTGCGCTAGAGTGGTGAGCAAATCCTATGTCGGTACAACCGCAGAATCAGGTTCGTGTAATGATTTTTTGTTTTCTCAGCCGAAGCACGAACCATGAGGAAGAAGTCAGCAAACTGTACGAGGAGATGGAGAGACAAATACAAGGAGAGAAAGAGAAATTAATTGCCCAGGTAAGACAACAATTAAAAAATAAAAAAATAAAGAAACTTTTTGGATGCACGACTTGAATTTGCTGCATAAGATAGATGCAGACACAAGTACTGTACTATCTGTCTCCTCTTCTTTAGGGTAAAGTTGCTCGTTATTAAGAACTGTCGAGAAAGTCTTTTGTCCTGCTTTAGATCTGGGTTTGCTGGGGGTGGGGGGGGAGAAGAGGAGGGGGTGGGGGTGTTAGCAAAGACATCGAAACTGCAAAAAATGTGAAAAGCTGGATCATATTATTTGTAGTAGCAACCTTCCTTTACTGATTAAGTTTTAATCATGGTACTCTTGCAAAGCCCTTCGAAGTAGAAAATAAGGGTATTAGGGATATGTTACAATCATTAAAATCCCAAACCGTTTGGATTAGATAAACGCTACAAAATCTTACAGAAACGCACTATATAATTTAGCGCTAAAATTTTGTGAATCTGTGTTTGAGGGTTTGAAATTTGTTTTGTAAATAACCTTTCTATATAAGGTGCTTAAATATTTGCATTTGTGTAGCAATTCGCTATACTAAACATAACAAAATAACATTTCTGAATTGAACAGAACTTTAGCAAATTCGTCCTTATGTTTGCCATGCTCTTTTCACATGCTGCTGTGTATGTGACATTACAACAACAAAATAATCAAATGTGGGAAGTTTTTCACTACTTTTCCTGTCCATATTTTACTTTTAGGAGAAAGAGAGAGAAAAGAGGGATAAAGAGGAGATGGATGCTGAGATGAGGAGGAAGGAAGAATTACTCCAGGAACTGCTCCAGAAACAGACAGAATTGGAGGTCAAGCTGTCGAAACTCAGCACCACGGAAAAACAAACCAAAGAGCAAAAGGATAAATTAGAAGAGGTTTGTTTGTCTGTAAACATTTTTGCTGGTCTCTGTCTTAGTTTGAATGTTTGTAGGTAGCATTAGAGATATTCTGGTGAAGTGAAATCCAACAATTTCGGATAAGAATACAAAAACTGTTCTCACAATGTTTTCTAGCTGGATACTGCATTGGGTTGTCTTGTTGAAGTAAATACAATGCTTTGATATAAACCTTTCACTTGATTGAAGAAATGGATCAGAAAAAAAGGACATTTGATGTCAGTGTCCACTTTCTGTCAGTAAGATCAGCAGAAAAAAAGGGACATTTGATGTCAGTGTCCACTTTCTGTCGGTAAGATAGCAGGAAAAAAGGACATTTGATGTCAGTGTCCACTTTCTGTTGGTAAGATCAGCAGAAAAAAAGGACATTTGATGTCAATGTCCACTTCCTGTCAGTAATATCAACAGAAAAAAAGGACATTTGATGTCAGTGTCCACTTCCTGTCAGTAATATCAACAGAAAAAAAGGACATTTGATGTCAGTGTCCACTTCCTGTCAGTAAGATAGCAGGAAAAAAGGACATATGATGTCAATGTCCACCTCCTGTCAGTAAGATCAGCAGGAAAAAAGTGAGGGCTTACTGTACAAAGAGCTTTTCCTACAAGATAAACAGACTTAGTTGCCAAGTGAGCTAATGTCTGTCTTCCTAATCATAACTTACAATATTTAGACACAGAGAGACAGCCAGTTAAATTGGACAAGTCAGCAATGAATAGAGCAAAAATGGACACAACAAAAAATATAGGATTTCCTTTGTTGTGTTCTTAGTTTGTTTTTATTTCAAGTGAGCTAATGTCTGTCTTCCTAATCATAACTTACAATATGTAGACACAGAGAGACAGCCAGTTAAATTGGACAAGTCAGCAATGAATAGAGCAAAAATGGACACAACAAAAAATATAGGATTTCCTTTGTTGTGTTCTTAGTTTGTTTTTATTTCAAGTGAGCTAATGTCTGTCTTCCTAATCATAACTTACAATATGTAGACACAGAGAGACAGCCAGTTAAATTGGACAAGTCAGCAATGAATAGAGCAAAAATGGACACAACAAAAAACATAGGATTTCCTTTGTTGTGTTCTTAGTTTGTTTTTATTTCAAGTGAGCTAATGTCTGTCTTCCTAATCATAATTTATGATAGGTAGACACAGAGGAACAGACAATTGAATTGGACAAATCAGCAATGAATAGAGCAAAAATGGACACAACAAACAGTAAACGATTTCATTTGTTGCTTTCTTAGTTTTTTGCTTGTTTCAGTAAGCCTCTGAAGAAGATCTGCTAGGAATCAAAATGTCAGCATGCCCTCTAACTTTTACACATGTACCTACACAGGCTTTTTGCAGTAGATTAGCAGTTTGCTAACAGTTTTCTTCTCTTAATATATGTAGTTCAAATCAAATGAAAATTGTCTGTGTTACGATTAACAAAAAGCTATGAGTACAGTGTTACATTTTGTGTCTCTACAGACTAACAATAAATTATTTGGGAAATTGGAGTTTGCCGAGAAAGATTTAGAGCAGACCAAGTCTTATCTGAGGTCTCTCCAGGATAAAGTAAAGGAAGAGAAGAGAGCCAGAGCAGAGTAAGTAACAAGAGAGGTTTAAGAGTAAGAGTAAGAGTAACTATAATTTAATTGATCCTTAAAAGGAAACTACAGTGCTCGCAAGGCATTAAAACATAAATCATAAATGAGAGGGCGTTGTGGTCAAGTGGTTAAGGCAGTGGACTTGTGATCTAAGGATTACAGGTTCGAGCCCTGGCCAGATCATTGCGTTGTGTCCTTGGGCAAGGCGCTTTATCTCCATTGCCTCTCTTCACCCAGGTGTATAAATTGGGACTTGCGAGGTGACTTGTAAATATAGTTGCATGCGCCAGTTTGTGGCTGCACCCTATGGGAAGTCCCCCATGGGACACGTGGCTGTGGTGCACTGTGGTGCCCCAGGATAGATTGTTTGAATTGTGCACACTTTGGTGTGTAGGTGTGACAAGTTACCAATGACCAGGGTTAAGTACAGCGCGGCGAGACTTTATTGTAAGTTGCGCTATATAAGAACTGAGAATTATGATTGTTAAGAGTAAGAAGTCAAACTAAAAAGAAACACAACATAAAAAACAAAAAAACGCTAAAGATGAGAGGCATATCTACCCAAGCCATCATCTCTAAAAGCTGTTATGATTTAGATCTGGGGTGGGCAACCTTCGGCCCGTGGGCCACATGCAGCCCGCCAGTGATTTTTTTGCGGCCTGTGAGATGTCTCAAGAGAAAGAAAAAAATTCAATCTATTTTACATCATCACAAAAACGAGCTAGCTGCTTAGAATTTATGGGCACTAATGATGCTGTCAGGTAGGCCTACTATCCCCATTAATTATCAACTGTACTGTATTGACATTATGTTTTTGTGAATACAGATTAAGTTCACACACGTATTGCTTGAAAGTCCTCAGAATCAAAGGTTTGAAATCAACAGCAGGTCGTTGGTTAGGTGCGGCCCAGTCAATTTTTCACTCCTTGTATCTGGCCCATTCATTCAAAAAGGTTGCTCACCCCTGATTTAGATAGTTGTAAGAGTCCCTCTGTCTTGCCCTGAAAGGAATACCAGGCAGCATATATTGCTGCCATTTTGTGATAAAAATTTGTCATTTTTACTCATTCCCAACTCTCTTATCACCTTTTCTAGAATCCCCCTCTTACATTATTCCACGTCATTGACTTTCTATCGTGTTACTGGATTAAAAAATCAATTTGTTGTAATTTTTATCTCAATACATTACATGTATAGAGATATTGTAACAGTAAGTGGGACTTTCTCTTCTCTTAAAAATTTTTCAGCGTCTTCAAACAAAGTTCTTTTTCTCTGGAATTTCCAGAGCAAGAATATATCATATAGACCAACAAAAGTTACCATTTTTTATTCCAGAATTGTATCTCATTCTGTGACTTTTTCACCGATTTATGTCCAAATCGGGCCAATTTGGACTGAAAACACACTTTGTCACACCTGTTTTGCACACGCTCCAAAACTTATGTTTTATGAAAGAGAATAGAATAGAACTGTCTTTCAACAGTGGTATCGTCTAAGATAGGGTCCTATGTATTATATATTTTATTAAAATTTTAAACTTCCATTTGTTGTTTACAGGTAGGTATTAATAAGAATTTTACTACATGTATATGACATTTAATGGCTTTTATTTGCTTTATTTGATGTTTAAATGATTTTTCTTTCTTAAAACAACACTGAGCTGCCGCCCCTACTTTTAGTAAAAAGGTCCGTTTTTGATGATTAAGCCCCGCCCCCAAGTCTGTTTTGTAGCAGATTGGCTATGACTCATAACAGCTACATGTTAGATATACGAAAATGGCTACCCTCGCGAACAATTTTCTTTTCTGTAGTTAGGTACGCGAGGTGTTAGTGTATTGCATGCTAATTACATTCTGTACTGCTGAATTCTACGTAACATCCATTTAAGGATAGTACTGGTGTAGTGTTCAACCGATTAACCTAATCGGAATCGGTACGAATATTGCATAATCGGTACATAATCGGTATCGGTAAAAATTACGTGGAATACCAGTTATGTCATACCGATTATTCAAAAACATATGGAAGGTGAAAATATCATTATTCAAAAACATATGGAAGTTGAAAATATCAACTGATGAATTAGGTTTGTTCTTTTACTACGAAATATTAAAAAAAGGCACCCCCTATACGTCTTTCACAGTGTATACTTTCATCAAATTAGGCTGCCAGGGTCGCCGATTTTGCTTCCTTCGTGGTTATTGGCTGCATATTTCTTGGCACAGTAAGCATAGCAGCAATAGCAATTTCGCGAATTCAGGAATGTGCTGGACAGGGTAGGAAATAAGCGGGGGCAACGGGCGATTCGCCCTCGCAAGTGCTAAAAAGCCCTCCTAAAGCACAATTACGAGTGCGAAAAAGAAAAATGAAATAAAAAAAAATCGCCCTCTTTATATCAGGTGTCTGTGTAAAATTAATTGTGACATGCGTTTGCTTTAGCTAGGAATTGCAGTTGCATCGCGAATCGCGCAAACAGTTTTCTCACCCCGCATCAAAATTTGAAGCAGTGCGAGAGGGTCGCGCACAATCACCGGGAACTTCCCGTGGTAAATTACGGCCTGCAGTACCAGCGAAAATAACCTAAAATCCTCACAAATCTCCGACCACATAGTAGCCTTACTTCACACTAAATCAACTGCATGGAAATCTAAACTTGACATCTGTTTATTCGCTCTAGTTGTGTCGCAAATAAAAACTAAAAATATCCACGGAAACTGCAATCTTCGACCACATGTTAGCCTAACAACCACACTAGGTCAATGGGAAATGTAGCCTAACCATCGGTTTGCAAAAAAAAAAAAAAAATTGCGTAGCTTAGTTTACAACTTTCAATTTGCTGGAAATCGGCATTTGTTTGGAAGGTAATGTAAGTGATATGTCTTATAGAGGGAATGTTATATTTTATATTGGAGTAGTTTCTAGTTGTTATTATTTCTTTACATCAATCTGGTATTACATTTTAGAGTAATTTTAAACAAGTTACGATGGTACAATTTGCTTTTCAGTTTGATTGGCCTAAGCTTGCACATTCTAATTGAACCTGAATGGAGTTATATAGGTAACGAATAGGTATGTTTAACTTCAAGTTCGTAACATTTCTATTTGTTCTAAACGGTATAATACTGAAAATAAGTACAAAATATTGTCGGAATGAAGGCAATATGTCATTAAAATTTACACTTTGGTAAAGATTGCAGATGGATGGTTTGTCTGAGATACTTTTTGAGATGGATATTTTGAGTAACTATTCGTAGCCCATTTCAAGCCATTAACAGGTGACATTTACGTCGAGGTGGTTAGGCCATTCGCTTAGCACAGTGCTGACTAGGTAGGATGTCATATCTCCGTATTTTGGAAATTTAAAAAAAAAAAATTTCTTTCCGAGAAACTCCAGAGGTAATTTGGTACATACAAAATGGTACCTTAGAGCCTTGTATAACAACGAAGCAAAAGGAAACTGGGGAAAATCACAACAATTGTTTCTGTCAAACTTTATTACCGATTTCGTATAAACGGGATATTTTCTCATTTTCAAATAATCGGAATCGGTACGATTATGAAAAAATAATCAGTAATCGGTATTTTCTGTTATGCATAATCGGTTGAACACTATAATGGTGTTCAGGTAGCTTTTCAGAGCAAGGGCCATGATAAGTTTGTTTGATTGCCCTTCATGTATTTTGTATAATTACGTATACACATTCTTGTATTTCTGAAGGCTATTTACTGTAGGCCTAGTGCAATTTAAAAAAAAAAAAAATATATATATATATATATATATATATATATAGGCCACTAGGCCTATTAGGCTTTCAGTGATAGCCACATTAGCATTGTACTGGTGTTCAGACAGCTTTTCCTAGGAAGGACCAGGGTAAGTTTGTTTGATGGGTACGTATAAAAGAGGAGCCGGCCATAGCATCACAACTTTGATAAGACAATAAAAATTGTATAAGGTTATGTTTTATTTATAAGGATATAGGCCTAAGATGTATAAGGTTATAAGAAGTATGTTTAGCTTTCTTTTGAACCTGTAATGTTTGACATCAAATGTACAAAGAATTAAAATAAAATAACAAAATGAAGAGGAACTGAGGTGGCTATTAGGGGAAGAGGAGGCCACCCATCACTTGCATATAAAAACTTGTAATCTTCTTTTACATTATTTTTTCCAAGTCATAAATCCATGAAATCTTCATGTCCGAAAAATTGAGATGGAAAAACGTGGGTTGTTTTGATATCTAGAAGTGGACACAGTTTTGATGGTAGTCACCACTACAGTCTACATTAACATACAGTAGGTCAATAGGCCTAGCTCTCAAGGCAGGCATCAAGAATATGGTCGAGTTGTTCGCCTCTTCTAATTTGGCTGTTGTCATTGACATCAAACTATATGACCAAAAAGTCCAACAGAGACTGACCTAAGATGAAGGATACCACATGAAAAACAAGTTCTTAAATATTCTATGACATTACTAAACCTTGCAACGTCGTTCTTTCGACTAACAGGCAATGAGCGCTAAAGGCAAGACTAGCAGGATAAAGTGTAACCTGCAGAGACTATTCGTGGCAAAGTAGCAAAAATGCAAGTTATATATTTGTTGTACCATGATTGATAATTGTAGAGACAGAGCAAAGATTTGAAATTAGGAATCAAAATTAAAACTTCCAGTATTGAGATACTGCATCATTGATGCTCTTGTTAAATTTTGGTATATGAAAGTGTGAGAACAAACAAGTACATAAGCTCCCAGGGATTAATTTAATCCATGGACTATTACCAGATGGTTGTAGAGGCCTTAAAGGAGCTTACAGAATCAATGAAATATATTCCATAATATTACTAGACAATTCCTCAACCAGCACTTAATTCTGCTTCTAAACATTTACTAAGTTAAACATAATCACAGGTTCTTTTGATTGTGATGTCCAGTTCAGATTTTCATAAAAGTTTTTTTAATTATTTATAATCTGTTTTAATTTAAATATTATAATTTAATTTCTACCACAAAACTGATTAATATGACTACGGTCTCCTAACTTTAACATGTATCATTCAGATGGTTGAGCACAGGACTTGTCTCTGTGTTCAATCTTTCAAATTCTACTTTTTTTTCTTGCACTCCATTTCAAATCACAATTGCTTCTCTTTGGGTGTGGCATGTGTTTCTATATTGCATGAAACCAAATCATTGTTTTAACTATTCTCATGAATGTTTTCAGTGCTTCTCTTCGAGTTACGAGAGGGATCGCAGAGGAGAGAGCAAGTCTATGTAAACAACTCAGTTTATTGAAGTAAGTGCTTCAGATGGTCATCATTGGCTTGTTTCTACCCTTAAAACAGCTGTGTCTGTGTGGAAGTTTTTTCTTCTCTCTTTTTGCCAAAAAGTACAGTCCCATGGTCAATCATTAGCAGAATGTAATTCCCTTTGTAGCAATCAATACGTTATACAAATATCATACTGAAGCATATTAAAAATTGCTTCAGGTTTTACAAGATGTCCCTAGTTGGTCCAGCATTATTTGTGTGGACAATTACTTTGACATGCAATGTCTGTAATTGTTATCTTTATTACATTTCTTCATATCTTGATATTTTGTCAGTTTGTTATATAAACCATGGTAATGTCTAGTTTCTTGATATAAGCCACAGTGTTACAAGTGAGGAAAGAGATCATTAAAATAGAAAAGTAAATAAATTGTTGGATATATAGGTGTGAGGTAGTTTGTCATGTAAGTTTCATACTCAACTTTGTCAACACGATGAACAGTTTTCAAACTTGTTGCATTTGTGTTAATATCTTCTCATGATCTTTTGTTTTGGTCTTTAGAGATATGAATAAAAAACTCGTAGATGAAAGAGATGCTGTAAGGATGGAAAGAGAGGTGAGTCATTCAATAAAACCACTTGTAGCAAACAGCTCTCTTTGGCTGGATCAAGCATGAAGGGCCTCAATTAATCATAATAATAATAATCAGCAGTGAAATTAAGACGACGCTTAACCTACTGCAAATGTGGGGGAAATCCGCAAGGGTTTATGGATTACAACTTACACGTCGGGTGGCTTCCAATTCAACATTTTTACCTCAAATTTGGAATCTTATCAATTTAGAAAGTCATTTCAGATGGAAAAACCGTAGATTGCTCTTGGATAAAAAAACCCACCTTACTAGAACCCGGTCGGGTGTCAAACCAGGAACCTCCCGATTGCTAAGCCTAATTGCTTCAAATGCCACAGACTTTATTTACTCGGCCACAGCACCATAATGATTGTATCTTTTCGGCCTTCCAAGGAAATGTAGCCAAGTGTTGATTCAGTAGTCTCCCTGCCACCTCTCTTTTTGCATTGGTGTTGGTTTGGGATACTAAATCCAGCAAATTAATGCAGTTCGTTTTGACCTAAATCAAGCAATGTTTATTTCAAATAATAACAAAATAGTTACAAATTTGACAATTTTGGCAGATGAATAAATGCTTCAAAGAAAGAAAATGTAGGAACACTAAAGATAAGAAAGACAACAGTTGGTTAGAAAAGAAAAAAAGGAAGATAAAAGGATAAAACATCAGCAAGCTTGAATTGTTTTTGCATTGTAAAGTTACCCTCATGTATCAGAAGTGATCAGCTGTCCATTGTGCAATTAATCGCAAGAAATCAAATTAAAGTTGTTAATTGACTTCATTAAGCAATGATTCAATTCCAAAAAATAACAAAGAAATAAAATATTTGAAAATTTTGGTCAATGAACTAAATTAGAAGGAAAGAAAAATAAGAATATAAGACTTCAAACAGCAAACAGTTGTTCAGAAAAGAAACCAGAAAAGAAGAAAAAACATCCCAAGTGTGCTTGAATTGGTCCTTCATTGTAAAGTGCCCTTATGTATCATGAGTGATTGGTTCTTCAGTTAGCAAACAATCGCAAGAGGTCAATGGCACTAGCAAATATGTTACATGGGAAAGTTAGCAACGTTTCCCAAAGGTGGTTTTCCATTATTAAGTAACATATTATATTATACTATTATTATTATTAATATTATTATTAATATTATTATTATTATTATTATTATTATTATTATTATTATTATTATTGCTGTTGTTGTTGTTGTTGCTGCTGCTGCTGCTGCTGTTTAATAGCTATAGATACCTATCCATAATTTTCAATTCAGTGAATTTGATTAAGAATTATTATTAGTTTGAGAAACCAAATAAGATATTAGGATTATGATCTGCAATACTTTTAGCTGCTTTGAGTAATCTACTTTATATTGAAGATAGTTGTTCACAAAAATCCACCACTTTAAAGTTTAGGCTGTTCAGCTAGATGATCATGCTAGAATATCTACTTCTAAAACCCTTCTATTGACAATTCATCAATCTAGTCACTACATAGAATTCTCTGTAAAGCTTGGAACAACTTAATTATTTTTTTGCTATTTGTCAACTATTTATAATTGAATCTATAGATTGATGAAAACATGGATAATAGAAATCATATTGAGTTTACATGTCTCACAAAAATCCATCACTTTAAAGTTTCACTAGATGATCATGCTACAATATGTACTTTCTGAAACCCCTGTGTTGATAATTCATCAATCTAGTCAATAAATATAATTTTCTGTAAAGCTTGGAAAAACTTGTTTTCCCTTCATTTTTGGGGTATTTTGTCAACTTTCTTTTTTTTTGAATCTACAGATTGAGGAACACACAGATAACAGAAATCCATTGATCAAACAGGGCTCGGTGATGTCTGATTACTTTGACCCAGCTAATGATCATCAGAGGTCAGTTTGAAGTATATTTCTAAGCTGATCATGTTTGCATGGCTGTCTCCTATGAATTGCTTTCCAAAGTGTCTGTCTTTTTTCTGAGAGCATGGAATGTTATCTTCTGTGAAAGTGTCAAATATTTTTGAATGGCTTGATTCAAATCTTGCATCTTTGGTGAAAGTGACATAGTTTTACAATACCAATCCAAAATACAGCATAATAAAGTACAGTAAGCACACTGTATTCAGTGTTGATACTAATCTACCTCTGTGATGTAATAGTGTCTATATGGAATAGATTTGGGAAATATCCTTTTATGTGTGAATATTGCAAGAATGGGTCGAAGTATTAGAAACAGTTATACAGTTTACAAACACAAAATGTAGCTTTAGTGTAACATACCCCATACAGCATGAATAAACCTGTGTGATATGACATGGACTAGATTTAGGGATATCCTATTACAGTATGTGTGAGTATTACAAGAACAGGTCAGAGTAAGACAAAGTTATAACCCCAACACAAAATGTAGCTTTAGTGTAGCATACCCCTTACAGCATTAATAAACTTGTGTGATATCATTGAATAGATTAAGGGGTATCCTATTTTGTGTGAATATTACAGGAATCGGTCAGAGTAAGACAAACAACCCCACACAAAATAGAAATACTTGACCAGATTTGCAAATAAAATGGCAAATCCTGTTTATTTTTCATTTTAATCTGTGACCTCTAAAGCACTTATGTTTTACAATCAATAAATGTCCATATTTACAATCTCAATTCAGTATTTATTAAAAAGTTTAAAGTTCTGATATATAAGCTACTTTGCATTTCTGGTTGTTGACTTTTATTTTCTTTTTGTTTTGTTTTACACCCCTTCATCTACACAAATTCCTCTTTCAATTTATTCCTTATCCTTCAACAATCTTTGTACATTACTGTACTTGTACATTATAACCTTAATGAAAATATACTGTGGCTGGTAAATGTTCCCTTATATGTACTCTTACAGTATTTATCCAACTAAAACATAACCCTATCAATTTTACATGTTTTTTTTTTTTTTACCCTTTCGCTGTAATTCTATTTCTGTCTATTATCATTTATATAATCACATATTCTAGCTTGTTTAATAGCATAAGGAATGAAGGACTTCTTGGTATAGGCTTGATATTAAAGTTTATATGCAAACTCAAGTTGCTGTTTGTTTAAAGGGTATCAATGATGCCCTGCAAAAAGACATGGGAAAAAATGCAAATATACCTGAAAGAAAAATCTGAAAGAAGTGGTCCCTCAAAGGACTGTTAGTAGGCCAATAGATCTGTTAATCTTATCCTGATTAGTGCTTAGTATAGGTTTGGTAAAACTGATGTCCCAAACACAAATTACTGTTAGTTAAAAGTGTATCAAAAATGCCCTAAGAAAGACATAAAAAATAATGCAAAAAAACCCTGATAGAAAAACCTGAAAGAAACTATTCTCTGACTGTGAGAAGGCTAATATATCTTTTAACATACCCTGATAGTTCTTGGTATAGGTTTGATATTTATGTTGAAATACAAACACAAATTGCTGTCAATTTAAAGTGTATCAATAATTCCCTAAGAAAGATTTAATAAGAAAAAAGGAAAAAAAAAAAATTGTGAAAAAAATTTAATCCAATTTTTTTTTCCTCACAATTTTCAAAAAAAAGAAGACCAATCTATCTGTTACCATAGTGACCAGAAATTGTATTTTAGGAGGTTGGAAGTCTCTGTGTATCAACCAACTTAAATAAACTTTATGTGGACAATAATATTAAACTTCTAAAAGTCAATAATAAAATATGAGACCGTAGCCATCCCACCACCCCTCTCCCGCCTTCCCCGTTTCTTGCCTCCTGCCTTGTAAATACACACTTTATTACATATCTTGTCGTCTGCCTTGTAAATATGCTTTCTTACATTATATGATAACTCTTTTTCTTTGCATAAGGGCTTGGGTGCTAATCATGTTTCCTTTATTCTTCATTTAAATTCTTGACTTTCGCTTCCTGTACAAAAAAAAAGCATGTATGCACTTATATTTAACGATGCAACTCTATATAGACTCTTTATACGTACTGTATATATATATATAAAGCGGGAAGCCCGGATTCGAATCCCGGTGGAGGCTGGAAGTTTTTTCACTGTTCTGGATTTTCCAACTCATTACGATTTCAATTATATATATATATACTGTATATTTTATATATATATATATATATATATATATATATATATATATATTTATCATCAGGTTTGGGCTGGAATGCTCAACAGGCAATGTGCTGCCAAGCTTGTTACATATATAATACAGAAGTCAATGGTACAGATCCTTTTCTAGCTATGGATTTCTTTACTCCGTTCGAATTTGAGGTTTAAAACAGTTTTTAACCCTCTGCCACTATTTGCCATCTCATGCATTGGAGGAAGCAGCAGTTGGTGAAATCAAAGAACAAAATTAAAAGTAAACATGAAAAAAAAAAAAAAATTAAAATATAAAGTAATACTCTAATGCTGAGCTACTACCTGAAAATTCTAAAAGAAAAAAGATCAAAATAAAAAGGAAATGGTTTTTCTTATTTTTTTTCTGTCAGAATTTGAATTCATGCTAGTTTCTGTCTTTCACTTTACTATTTTCCTTTCTTTTCAATCCTTCAATCTTTCAATCTATCCTGTCCATTCTTCTTCACCACTCCTCTCTTGCACTCGCGCCGTCTCTGATGTTCTCCTGCAGGTCTCATCCTCATCCCAAACCTTAAGAATTCTTCATCTTTTGTCTGCTGATCACCAGGTGATTTTTAATTCAAGCTGTTTTATTTTTTAAATTTTATTCTGTTTTAGTTTTGTTTGAATATCATCATTTTCTCATGTTTTTCTCTTGGAGACTTTGAAGATGCTTTCTTGTCTTCTTGATACGGTTCTGATCTAATTGTAAAGCTCTGATCTGTTGGGCAGGGTGAGGGAAGGGAGGGGGAGGGGGAGGGCGGTGAGAGATAAAAGTTTTGATATACCAAAAAGCAAATTCCTTGGCAGTTGTCAAAATATGTCTCATATAAAATTGATTAACTGAAACTTAAAATACATTGAATTATTTTACAATTATAACAGCGCTGATGGTTGAAAGATATTTCAATAATGTAGTGGAGGATAGCTTATGTAAGAATGCTCCAGCCACCACCACCACCACCACCACCCCCCCCCAATGCAAGTAGGAAGTTGATTTTAGTCAGTTGACTTTTTAAGCACTGGCATTTTTTCTAAGCAAGTGGCTAAACTTATTAAATTCTAGACTTGATTGGCCGAGCAACTACTACAAACTGGCATACTACTTGCTGATCGCTGTCCGTTCAAAATTGTGCAAAAAAATATTTATATATAGGTATAGATATGATGAACCGTTCCACGTGTTGCATAGAAATAATAGTAGAAAAAATAAGGACAACAAGGAATGCCTTTAATCCAACCTAATATTAAGACTAGGTACAACATGCGTACAGACCCATTTCTCGATGCCGTACCATTCCAAGCCAGAAGAACGCAGGAGGGAATTACGTCTCATGAAATTGACCCAAACACGGTCTAGCATCCACTTTTTGTCCAACTGCAAAAGCTTGGATCTCATTCCTAGAGGACTTTGATTGAAGAACACAATTATCTACTGGACATGATTCTGAAGCCACTTCTATCTGTAGGATGGCGTCACAGAAACAATGCATCTGGCGCTCAAGACGCTTACAAGAAACAGAAAAGAATTTCTGAAAGTATTGAACAGGAGAAGAAATACCTCTCCCGGTCAATTACCGATCCAACGCAAATGACACAAGTTCATTCCAAGACCCAGTTCTTGGAGATCTCAGACGATGGAGATACTATTGTGCTACACAGTCTATAATTGATCCTCAGGAGTCATTGCGGGCACCCAACCCTCAATTGAACAAGTCTTCAAGCATAGTTAACCTGTCCGCACACACCCTCACAAAATCAGAAAGGGAAGGCCTTGACGAGGGGTTGTCATTTTGTCCTACCTAGGGACTTAATGACATTGAGCTATGTCAAGACACTATGTCATTCTGTCACAGAATCCGTCTAACGGAGTGGGCTAAAGATGTACCCCAGACAATACAATAGGTGATCAGCTACTAATCCAATCGAAACCAAAATCCAGATGGTTGACTCCACCGGAAGGACGTAACCACTACATCAACCCAACTACCCCCGCAAGGAGGACAAATCCATAGTATATTCTCCTCTTTTCTTCTAAAAACCAGGGAGGGAAACTTTCTCACAGTGTTCATATCTCAAATTCCTATGTTCCATTTCCGAGAAGAATATATACAATCTCGTCCTAACCTCAATAAATTGCAGCACACGGCACTCCAAACTGTGAAGAACAATATCGGCATTGTGGTGAAACCAGCTGACAAGGGAGGAGCCATTGTCATACAAGATCGCGACGACTACACATCGGAGGCACAAAGGCAACTAGGCAACGACACTGCAACAACTACCTGCAACTCAACTCAGACCCAACAGTAAACCATCAAAATGAACTTAACAGCATAATCTCAACCATTCCTGAACGGCTCTGCTAAACCATCGGACATCTCATACCCAAAGCTCCATCACCCGGTTGCTTCTATATGCTCCCCAAAATCCTCAAAATGAAGACAATACCTGGATCCTCTGAATCGACCGCCACCATGCACACCAATGACAAAGAGATACCACCCGGACGCGCTATTGTTTCTGGTAGAGGTACCCTCACTGAGGATATTTCTGGCTTCATCGATAGCCAGCTACAACCACTGATGTTTCGTCAAGGATACCACAGATTTTCTTTGGAAACTATCCACCCTACCCATCAGACTCCCGGCCCATACCTTACTTGTCACACTCGACGTATCTGCCCCTTACACCAATATTCCGCACGATGAGGGGGTGCGGGCATGTAAGAAATACTTATCTGAGGGCAACCACAACAACGCTGAGGAGATCGCCCTACATATAGACTTTATCCTCAGACACAACGTATTTGCGTTCATGGAAAAATTGTATATTCAGGATAAGGGGACAGCCATGGAGACAAAAATGGCCCCAGCGTACGCTAATCTATTTATGGCTAATTTTCAATCTAGATTTCTCGAAAGTTCTAATCTTCTACTACTCCTGTACCTACGTTACATTGATGATATCTTTGTTATGTGGTCACATGGGGAACAGTCTTTCGATGCGTTTGTATAACCTCAATCTATTTCAGCCCTCCATTAAATATATATATATATGTATATATATATATATATATATTATATATATGTCTCTGTTGGCCTTCCACAGCTTAAGTTCAGACATAAACGCCAACGCCGTGCCAGAAGATGAAGATGTGGAGTATGACTTTGAGTACGAACATTCCACGGGTGCCCTGCCGCCGATACGGGACAATTTCCCGACCCAGGGACGGGTATTGAATCGTAGCCAGTCCAGTACCTACCACGGTGGTAGCCCTGTCAATGGACATATGTTGCAGCAAGGAAATGGTGACCTGCTGGATCGGGGAGAACCCGATGATATGGGATTTAGATCCATGGACCCTCTATTTAATGGCACCCCTCTCTCGGAGGAACTTGCCCAGAGCCTGGATGCTGAATTAGAGGCGGCCCACCAAAACGGGCATTACGATGATACACCTTTGTCTCAATTGAGGCACCAGTGGTCAATGTCCACACAGAATGCTGATTCAGATGTTATGATGGAATCTGTGAGTGTTGATGTGGTTTTGAGAGGTCCAGGAGAAGGGTGAGTAACCTGCTTGGTGGGAGAGTTAGGGTAGGGTGGGCAGGTAGGTGACAGGAGTGAGGAGAATGGGACGGTAGAAGGGAAGGGGGTGGGGATGACAGATACTTGGAAGATGATAGCTTTTGGGGAAGGTTAGAGTGATACTTCACCTAAAACTAGTAGATCTGTCACATTCAACGTCCATCATCAACAATTATCATTATGTAAACCAGAATCTACAGAAACCGGCCACAAATTTTAAGTCTGCAATAAGAAAAAAATAAAAAAATGTGAAAAATATGTTGTAACGATTTCACAGTTTTACAGTTAGCAGTTCAACAACTTAAAAAAAAAATAACAAATCAATGAATGGAGGTAAATTAGTACAAACTACGAAACTTACAGCCAGGTAGTACTGAAAGAAATGAGATTGAACCTGAGAAGATTGGAAAGAATTATGAATGATTGAATTAATATTTAAGTTGGATCTTTGGCAGGGAGGAATCACCACTAGAAGATGATGGACACAAGTCTAAGCAGAGAAAAGTGAAGAAAGAAACAGAAGATTCGGTGGATGGTGGTGGACAAGAGGTAAAGCATTTAGTATGTTAGCTCTGCCTGTTGTTCTTCCTCCCTACCCCACCCTACCCCACCCTCCCCACTCTCCCCCCATCACCCAATTTACATACTCCCGTCCTCATGTAATCACAGAAAAAAAGTCATATAGTAGACAGGGATGTGCCCACACTGGGCGGCACTGGGCGGCCCCCGCCCAGCACGAAAAACTACCGCCCAGCACTGTCTTAAAAATCGTCAATCCCGCCCAGCACTATTTTCATCTAAAATCCTGACATTCCTAACAATATATTTCACCCCAAAAATTTAAATTGTTAGCAAAACTAATGTATGTGCTGAAAAAGCTACACAAGTGCCAGCATTTGGCATCCGAGCACCTTCAAAAATCAAAGGGGAGGGGCACACCTCCTCCCCTTAGACCCTCCCCCAGGACAGCGATCAGTATACCCGGCACTCAAGAAATCCTGGGCACATCCCTGAGTAGACCTTTGGTCAATGGTATTAGGAGTCATAGTTAATACTCTTCTCTATCATTTACCATCCATATGCTCCTCTTCAGTCCTACACCTCCCCCTTTTCCATCAAAGATTTATTTATTTCATATCTCTTATTTATGGCATTTATCAGACTTACCAATGTAAAATGAAATCTGGATCGCAGTAAATTTTTTATACATTAAAACCTTGGGTACTTATGAAAAACATACACTGTATATAACTTAAATGGATAAAGTGAAAAGTTGAGAGGACCATGAGCAAAATAATGCTTTAAGAATTATTACTCTCCATGTGGAAAGGGCATGGAAAGTTCTGCAAGGTCACTTCACTTTGGTTAAGAGGTACCTCAAGTTTTAAGAAACAGCAATGATTAAAGAATCATCGTAGATGAAACTTATTCCAAATACTGTTTACACAATCATATTTTCTCTTATGGAACTTTCTCGTGAGAAACAGATATGAACTCTTTTGAGGTTCTTCTGAGGGTTCTGGGCACGTTGAAAAATGGTGGAATCTCACAAGAATTCCTCGACATAATGATTCTCATAAAAGAATATACCGTACCACTACCGAAAGTCTTTTAAACTTGCTTTCATTTTCATTTTCTCTACCTCAGAAAACTTACCTCCTGAGGGACCCTCAGCGCCTGTACAAAGTAGTTTTTGTAGGTGATTCGTATGTGGGTAAAACATCCCTCATGCACAGGGTGTGCAATAATGCTTTTGTGGAAAGCTTCAACGCTACCATAGGTAAAGACAATATTATGATGCTGTTTTGGTTTCCTTCCTTTTACTGGTTTCTTATAATTTTACCCAATGTATCTTTGCAGCTCAGACAAAGTACACAGTAGATCGCTCACGAATCTTTTACTAAGATCATGTTTTACATCTGTTCCCTTTTGAAGTGTAAGCTGTATCACCTCACCTTGTATCTCACCTCACCTCATCTCACCTCATCTCACCTCACCTCACCTCACCTCACCTCACCTCACCTGTATCACCTCACCTCACCTTGACGTAACACTGTCACGGTCAGACAGTGACAGTCTCAATGGTAGCAGTCTGGGCTTGAGAGCAGATCAAGTCGTTCGGCTTTCTTTGTACCCTAGCTCTGTCTTGAGTGATTTTCCTTACAAAAAGTACCTTTTTTGTTTTTATTTCTTGTATTGTTTGGAAGGAGGATATTTTAGAAGAGGGGAGAAAGGGGTGCAGGGAGATTTGATGGGGTTAACAGAGGTACATGAAGGTAATACAAGATCCACTTATAAACAGTATTCCAAACTTGTCTGAGGACAAAATTCTATCGTAGAGAAACAAGACGTACGACGCAAAGCCATGAGATACATTTGACCAATCTTGTTCTTCTACCTTCCTGCATAAGGTGTCGACTTTCAAGTCAAGACAATGACGGTCAACGGTCATTCTGTGGCCATTCAACTCTGGGACACGGCCGGTCAGGAGAGATTCAGAAGCATCACCAGACATTACTTCAGGAAAGCTGATGCCGTCATCGTGGTCTTTGATCTGACTTCGGAGAAATCCTTTCTGAATGTCCGTAACTGGATGACTAACATCGAGGTACTAGCTTGATTTAAAGATCATACTTTATTGGCTCCAATTATAGCTGGTTATAGCTAGGAGAGTTTTGCGATTACGTAATCGACCTGCCACGGTCGTAAATCGACCTCTGGGCTCAACAATTAGTCTGCATAGCTTCTTAACACCATTAGGCTCTTTGTGTTATCACTGTGTGGAAATATGTTCACGTCTGCAGTGTAGTTAATCATACAGCGTTCACACAAAGACTCTCATACAAGAAAAAAAAGGGGCAGGCATTTAATTGGTGAAAAGAGGCCATTCTACGGCCAAGGCAGGTCGGTTACGTAATCTCAAGAAACTTTTCCATAATAGGGTGCTATGGTTGGGGTTTATAAAGCAGACCTTTAACACTCTTTGTTTTGGGGTTCTTGACCTCAGTTGCCATGGTTACCGCAAGGCTAATTTAACATCTTTGCAGTTTCCAGGAAATTATCGATTGTCAATTGTTACAGTAACGATGAATCAACCGGACTTTGTATGTTGGTTTGCATATGTAGGATTCATGTTCTTATTACAATTGTAGCAAACAAAATATGTTTAAATATATCTTTAATTTTCAGGAAGTTACTGACGAACATGTTGTCAAGGTCTTGGTTGGAAATAAGCTGGACCTGGAAGACTCACGACAAGTCCAAAAGAAATCAGCTGAGTCATTGGCCGCTGTGAGTAAATCAAATGAGTTTTGGTCTAAAATGTGATTTATCAACATTAATTATATCTTGTATAGTTGAATTGATCTAGCTTCATTGAATATCTTTGGTCTGTCATTTGATGTTCCAACATTAATGTTATCTTGTCTAGTTCTACAACATGTCTCCACACATCCCAAAGCACCCTTACTCATCTCTATGTGTTTTCATTTGCTGGTTGACACTCAACCGCCCCTCCCCCTCCACCCCCCCCCCCCAAAATGGTTCCATTTTAACTGTCAATTTAGTACTTGCAAGGCTACACATGCACTGAATTAATTAGTTTATGACTATGGGAGGGGGGGGGGGAAGGATGCCAGAATTATTACTTGGTAGGATTTATAAAAGAAAACTATCAAAGTATCATAAGGAATGTAAACTGCAAGAATTGTAGCAGAAGTGACCTTTGGTCCTGCAAGAAAAATAAGTCAACTGTTTTACAAATTTTATTTTGCTCAGGAATACTTTGAATTTCTATTAACAGACAACTAAACCTCCTTTCTTGTCCGACAGTCCTATCAATGTCTCTTCTACGAGGCCAGTGCCAAGAGCGGCGCCAACGTCACAGACTGTATCGAAGAATTAGCTCATCAACTCTTGGAGAAAGAAGATCGTGAGATGGAGGAGGCCCTCAAATTAATCAATGAAGTAGTCGCCAAAAAGAAGTGCTGCAGGTCGTAGCATTTGTAGCATTTTTCTTTCTTTCTTTAATAAAAATAACCAAAAATATTTAATGTAAATATCATTGGAAATTGTTTCTAAAAAATACTTCCATGTTCAAGTGAAGGAGATTCAACTGTGTAAATGCTCTTATTGTCTTGGTTTCCTTGTTTCAACAACAGTTGACCTAGTATTCACCCTCCCCCACCCCTCACCCCCGCTTTTTACAACATGTTTTTCAGTTTTTGTTGGTAAGAGTAACAGTTTTGGTACCAAGGGCATTTGATGTATCTAGGTGCATGAAATGCAGCCTGCTGACAACTTTCCTGCAGTTTGTGAGATTTCCAAATCCCTCTTTCAATTTTCAGACCATGAACTCAAAATTCTGATATCAAGGTTTTTTTGACAAGCTTGCAAAGAACTTCAAATTTGCCACATTAGTTTGTTGTACAAAAATATTCTGTAAAATTAAAGAACAAGTATACATTTTTTTATTTGATTTTCACTTTTTTGAAAAGTGAGCCATCAGTCTTAGTAAAATTCATTATTGAAGCCACATGAAAAGATGGTTTCTTTGTAATAAAACCACCCGGATTCTGTTGGACAACCAGATTTTCTGTTGCATGGACCTTAACAATAAAGATACACTTGAACAGATGTAGGGATATTGCTTAAAGGCAGTTTTGCTTGAGTTTACTTGTCTCAATGTCACATTACATTAAATTGAATACATGCTAGTCACTTCACAATTTCCAAAATTCAAATTAAACCGGTACATTTCTTTTAGTTCTCTCAAGCTGGTATATATATTAATGTTCACCCTGCCATGGCTTCATTTTTTGTCAACTATTGGACTCTCAAACCATATTTCATTTTTAATTATCTATTGCATAAACAATATGACTTTTGAGACATTTCTTGAATTGTTTCAGTAAATTGACATTATGTCCAAATTTTAACCTTGATAATATTTATGAAAGCGTTAATGATACTTAACGAGCCGTGCTGTCAATATTTATTTTCTTGAATTTTTAAACAGCTGGGGAGAGAGTTAAAAAGATTGTTGTATGTTCTTCTGATGGCATCAGCATTCCTTTGGTTTACTTGAGGCTCTCCAAGTAACCAGAAGTTACCCAAGTTATCAAAGGTTTATCCAAGTAACTAAAAGTTATCAATTTAACTAAGGTTATGCCAGGTTATCAGTGATTACTCAAGTTACTTGAGGTCATCTAATTCTCCAGCAGTTATCCATGTTATTTGGAGGTTACCCAAGTAATTTAAGGTTATATATCTTACTTAGGGTTACCAACGGTTACCAGCATTACTTGTTATTCAAGTTATCAGATGCTACTCACATAAATCAAGGTAACCCACATTACCAGTGGTTACTCAAGATACTAGAGGTTACCCCAAGTTACTTCAAGTAACGCCGTTTAACTCAGACCTTTGTCGGCCTTATAACTAATGTGGTTTTGTGATCCACATCGTACTTCTATTTTTATTTCCATGAGCTAAATTGGTTATCTACTCGTAATTATTCATGCCTCAACTTTCTTTAAGATCACTCGAACAATTATTGTTTATTATGTTATTTATGGTAATATCAAAATATAATATGTACAAAGCTAATAACATAGTGCTTTCAGTACTACTAACAGTTTTATGTGAAAATCTTGATTTGCACATCAACTTATTTTGTTTCCTCTTCTAAATATTCCACTTCTAAATAATATTCCTCTTCTAAATATTCCTCTTCTAAATAATATTCCTCTTCTAAATAATATTCCTCTTCTAAATATTCCTCTTCTAAATATTCCTCATCTAAATATTCCTCTTCTAAATATTCCTCTTCTAAATAATATTCCTCTTCTAAATAATATTCCTCTTCTAAATATTCCTCTTCTAAATAATATTCCTCTTCTAAATAATATTCCTCTCCTAAATATTCCTCTTCTAAATAATATTCCTCTTCTAAATAATATTCCTCTTCTAAGTAATATTCCTCTTCTAAATATTCCTCTTCTAAATAATATTCCTCTTCTAAATAATATTCCTCTTCTAAATAATATTCCTCTTCTAAATATTCCTCTTCTAAATAATATTCCTCTTCTAAATAATATTCCTCTTCTAAATAATATTCCTCTCCTAAATATTCCTCTTCTAAATATTCCTCTTCTAAATAATATTCCTCTCCTAAATATTCCTCTTCTAAATAATATTCCTCTTCTAAATAATATTCCTCTTCTAAATAATATTCCTCTTCTAAATATTCCTCTTCTAAATAATATTCCTCTTCTAAATAATATTCCTCTTCTAAATAATATTCCTCTCCTAAATATTCCTCTTCTAAATAATATTCCTCTTCTAAATAATATTCCTCTCCTAAATGTTCCTCTTCTAAATATTCGTGAATATTCATGTTTCTTGTCTTTTATTCCATATTTATTTCATCTAATGAACAGTCTTCTTGTCATACCATTTGGGACAATTTTTATTTCTATACTGTTCTTTCATATCCCGCTTTCAAAGCACTCGTACTGACAGTAGGAGCAGTGAACGTCATATTTCTATCAGATTAAAGTTAGGAACTATTCAACCTGTCCGTACAAGTGCTTTGAAGCATTATCTGAGAGTACAGTACAAAGTGGTTTAATCATTGTGAAATTGTCTCAACTGACCGGCCTTGTTTTGTTTCACTATATAAAGTCATCCAATGGTGTCTGTACATCTGGTCTCTATAAACTGATATCTTTATGTACATATTGACTTATGAGTTTATATTTTCTCTTTCTATTAGTTTAATATATTCCATCACTCTTTCAGGTCTGTCTTCCAGAATTTGCCACAATTTATCGTTGCTTTTGCTTTAAAAAAGTGAACAAGCAGTTAAATAAGTAATTACTTTCTTCTAATCAATTTTCTCTCTTCCAACATCATGCCTATTCTTTTACGTTTTGATGTAAATTCCTTCCAAAATCTCAAACCTAAGTACAATCAATGAGTCTTCCAAAAGGTGACAAAAGAAGTCTTCCAAAAGGTTGATTGTGTTTGGATTGGAATTTGGCTCCAGAGAGACCTGACAATTTTTTTTTTTATTGCCAACTTGCTGGCTTTGCCAAAGATTAATTTTTTCTGTTTGAAAATTACTTGTGTCAGATTTTCTCTCTGTGGATTATACTGGGCCAGTGTTCTCAGTACTGTTGTTAATTGATTTTTTATTGATTTGTTAAACTGGTAAAATATTATTTATTCAAATTTTTTTTTTGAACAGCCATTCATTATTACAGTTCATGTCAGTTCATGTATCCAACAGACGACTTATTCCTTCATGAGAAGAAAATTGGTCCCAGTGGAATGGCTGTCATTCATTTTTCCCTTTTAACAGCTGGGATTATTTTGTTTACTGAACATCCTTCCCCGCCCCTCTCCCCCAACCTTCCCTTCCCCCTCCTCCAACCCCCCCCCATTACCTCTTCCACCTTCCATCCTCCCAAATTTCTGCTGCATCCAACCTCAATCAAAAGTGAGAAAGAAACTGTTGTGTTTCTCATTGGTTGTATCATGTGCACAGAATGGGGGTGGGGTGGGGGGTGGGGGGGTAGGTAGCTCTCATACATCACCAGGTCAACTTGCAGTATTTGGAGCAAGCTCTCAGTAAAGGAGTCATGTGCTTGATTTTCTAATGAATTATAACCAACCAACACAAGTAATGGTGAATTTTGTCATTACGGACAAAATTTTGTCATTTCATTCATTGCTAATGTAATTTTCTGTTAAGTTTTTGTAAATGAAAGTCACATACAGAAATACTGACTGTGAAATAAAAAAAAAATAAAAAAATTGCACAAAAGCTTCTTTTGGCTGGGTATTCTATCTCAAGTGGTGAAAGTTCATGTCCGCTGTTTCTTGTCTCACGGTCTGTCAAATTTGTCTTTTGTAAAACGTGATATCACAGTCGCCTTCTTTCATCTAGTGTGGGATGCTCACGCATACTTTACCTGTTTGACGTCATACTTATTTCCACTGGTGCAAAATTTATCACAAATTTAGAAGATTGAAGTTAAGTAAGGAGTTAATATGTAGGTCGTTAACATCTCTCAAATGCCTTGGGATGGTATTTATTTTTCTTATTGAGTTAATATTAAATTATATATTCTGTAAATTTGTTACTTTGTTCCATTTATGTTTTGAAAACAGGTGAAAGTACTTCCAGCTTTGCTCATATGATGTCATCCTCTTCTTATTATTAAAATATAATTGTAAAATTTTATTTAACAAATAGCCATTTTATTTTCTCACTTTTCGTTTTTCGCTTTTTGTTTTTTGCCTCATGTATTTGCACAATTTATGTTGATGATACTTACTGCTAGAAGATCAATGAAATCAATTTGTATATATTATATCTATTCTTAAATTTTAATGTATTCAATACAAGTGCAATTAAACCTGGTCTCTCAGTTTCCCAACTCTTCCAAACAGGAAAATAAGAAACATGATCCTCCCATTCCAAATTATGAGATATATTGAAATAAATAAAATAATAGCATTATAAACTATGTGAGTCTATTTGGTCTTTTTGTTTTTTATTTCCTTGTGTTTTGTTTTCCATTACAATGTAAGTATGATCATGACAATTAAAGTGAGGTGACCATATCTCTACCCCAACCCCCTCCACCTTTGGTGACATCCCTTAGATCTCATGTAGCCCACCCACCAGGTAAAAATGTGCCTCCGAAATAGTCTTTGTACATGTCTTGAATATCCCCTCACTTTAAAATTGAAATTTTGACCCGGGTGAGGTTTTGTTGATAGAAACCACTTTTGGCAATTGTTATAAACTAAAGAGGTTTAATTCATCGATGACTCACAGATACAGGATATCCTGACAAACATTTCAAAGGCTGTAATGAAATGCAAACATATTTTTTTTGCATTTAGTGATAAAGTATGAGACTTCTTATTATCATCAAGCTTTTGGCATTTGGATTTTTAATCTTGAACAAAATATTCTTATTTTCGGATGAGGTGTTCTTAACTGGAACATTTTATCATCATCCTTGCATGTACAATACTCAGAGACCCTAAAAATTCCATCTAGCCTTGAGCCCTTTAAACGTATAATTTCGTTGGTACCAGCCCTTTATGTCAATGTGACAGTTTCATGTCCCTGGACTTCCTGGAAATAAAAAGATATTATGGCAAGAAACTAGATCATGAGCTCTTAGTTGATGTCAGGTACTGTTACATTATGAAGCATAAAATAGTTGTGGGCAGTAGTTAGTCCCTTGGCGCCTCGCATCAGGAAGTTGATATGGAAACAACTCCGCCCTGCTCGCATATAGGTCTACTGCAGCTCTCTTCATGTATGTTCATGGCCAGTGCGGAGTATTAATGAGCAGGTGAGGTAAGTGTTTTGAGTGTTAGGAGACCTTTGCGAAGTGTGAACATTCACTCACAGCTACATTGAACCATGTACCTCTTCCTACCCATCCTATCCCCACCCCATGTCCCTCCACATAACCACCTCTCGATATCGAGTACGCCCCTGGACGTTTCAGGGTTGTCCCTGGCATATCTGTCACCCAATTTATGGTCAAGCTCAAGTGTCCTTGCAGCTTCATGTCCTTCAAGTTTCTATATACATGCCTGCAGCCTAAATTGTTCTGCCCACAGCCAACGTTAACTCAGGCACTACTGCAAAAGAAAAAATAGAAAAATGTCGTTGTCTAAAGGTGAGGTCATTTCACTTGTCCATTGTAGCTTGCGCATAATTATGCAACACTCTATGAAAATGGGAGAGATATCTGCATTTATCTCGTAAAGCATTATTTTGCTAGTAAGACCGAACGTTAGATAGCCTATATCGCCTTGGCATGATATTGATATATCCTAAGCCTAGAAACATGCAGTAGGCTAGAGGTCCTAGCCTAGTTGGACCAGTTGCGCTATACTGTACTTTCTGTATCTAGTGACTCATCACAAACCAGTACCTTTGGCTCAATAAGATTCATATATAAAATAATATTCCTGATTTGAAGTGAAGATAAAACCCAGGCCTTCACAACTGTAAGAAAGACTTGGTCGATTGGCTGTCAGTGTCAGGCAGGGGTTGAGGCAGAAATGGTACTGTAGATGTGGGTGTCCAACTTTTTAAATGGTTGTCCTACCTTTTTGTGGGCAACATGATGCCTGAGGCATCATGTGGGGGAAGGGGGGGGGGGGTGAAGGGGGACACGCCCCCTTAGAAAGTGCATTTCTGGGGTATCAGAGGGTAAAATGCAAGCTTTTTAGTCAATACAAGGTTTGATTGGTAAAATGATGGAAAGTCAGACAAAAAAACAAAACCAATATTGACATTGCTGTCGATCATTTCTGTAACTCTGTATAATTGCCTACTCTGTATTAAAAACTTGGGAAAACTTTCCATGGCTTCATATATATTTTGCAAGGCTTGCACAGAAAAATAGGCTTTCATTTTGCAAAACCGGCCATGCAAAAGAAGGCTGGACGGCTGGCTGCATAAACCCCTGGTGTCAGGACAAGGTACACAGGCATACACAATGTTAGCCCAATGCCTCTTATCTTCACTGTTAGTGTGTCAGCCCTGTGGTTAGCAAGGGAATCTTGCTAGCAGAGCAACTATATGCTTGTATAGGTCTAGGCTAGTACGTCATCAGCTAGATTTGATGATCAGATATGGCCAAAGTCAAACTACTGTAGTAAAGCTGCTTGGTCAGTTATATACTGCTTCAAAGGGTAAAATTATCTAATCACTGAACATGTGTCTGAAATTGGTACCACTAGTACGTCACCAATTGCAAAATTGTTCCACATTTGGAAAATTTTGTTTTGTTTCCCATTTCTCAGACCTGAAGCATATATATGTCAGAACTCTAATGAAGAGCTGTGCTCAAAATATAGCTTTCTCAAAGTATTGTAAGAAAGATAAGTTTGTGCTAGAAATTCCAGCTCAAAATATCCATGCTTGGGTTAGCCTAACATTAGCTAAAGGCTCAGTCAACTTCTTGCCTATGTGCCATGGATGCTCTTAGCTCTATAATCAAGCCAGGTCGGCTAAGACTACTTACCTAGGCTACATTAAAGTTACAGCGTGTAAAAGGTGAACATTTTATTTTCATTATAGACCTTGGTTTTCAAGTGTTTAATAACTTGTTTGAACCCCTTTATGAATTTGTTATAGGAATTTTCATCGTTGCTGCCAAAAGGACACCCTTTGGAGCCTTTGGTGGATCCCTTAAGAACAAGACTGCTACAGATCTCTGTGAAGTGGCAGCTACTGCAGCACTAAGGGAAGCCAACATCAACCCAGAATTGGTTGATTCAACATTCGTTGGCAATGTTAGCTCAGTAAGTATGCATGCTATGTGTATAAGTCTTTAATATTAAATTTGAAATGCCATGTGTGCTCCATTTTCAAAAATTATATCAATTTCTGTCCTCATTGTGAAGGCAGATAACAAGGCTAAATTGCTAGATCACGATGTCCTATAGCTAGGTGGCTACATCCTACCATATCAGAAGTAAGTTTCAGGGGCTGGTGAATAATTTGGTTACACCCCAGGTGCCCCTGTCATCTGTGCAAAAGAATATACTTATCATTTTCTGGGGCTATACTTCTAAATGTAAAATCAGGATGTTTTGTCAGCAAACTGTACTTTTGTGCCAAATGATGTGTGTACAATGACGATAGTCATCATGTCTCCAATACTGCCAGTAATTTTAACACATATCATTACTTCTGTGTTCTTCTATATATACTTTCACCTGCATTCAGTCCTCTGCGCCTAATGACCAATTACCTCTCAGGTACCCATTTAACCCCTGGATGGAGAAAGGCAATTGAGATGAAGCATCTCGCCCAAGGACAAAACGTAATGAACTAGTCAGGAATCGAACCAGCAATCCTTGGATTGTTAACATATCGTTATATTAACATATATATCATTAACATATTGTTGCTTCTGTGTTCTTATATACTTTCACTTGCATTCAGTCCTCTGCAGATGGCCCGTACATAGCCCGTCATGTCAGTGTCAGGGTAGGTGTGCCCATTGCCAGCCCAGCCCTGACTGTGAACCGTCTCTGTGGGTCAGGCTTCCAGTCTATTGTCAGTGGTGTACAGGTAAAATAATTATATATAAATACATACCTAGCCATCTCTTTTCTGCTAGTCTTGGTAGTCGTTCATATTCGCTTTGTTTTTGTGTATTGTAGGAGTGCACATCTTCAAGCAAACCCAGTTAGGTTTCTGTGCATTTCCTTTCACCTGAATGTGAATAATTTCTGTAATAACAATTTATGTTATGTTGTACAATCTCTTTTAGTAACAGTCATCCTTTGCGACACACTGTTGGTACATACCATCGGAAAATTCTCTTCTCATTTCTAGAGTATCTATAATAAGAGGCCTCTTACAACACCAAGACCATTGTATGTAAATTGGCCTAGCCCCATTTTCATACATAGTCAAGATTGGGAAAAAACATGATGTTATTGTCCATCTTCCTTAATGTCTACTAGTTAGAAGAAAATTACAAAACTTGAGTTGTAATTATCACAAACAACTGTTGAGTTTGGTAGTGTTTTGTTTGTACTGTAATCGAACAACATTTATGAAATCTAATGTAACATCAGAGATGATGGGAGTACATTGTTAATACCAAGCACATTTATTTAAATACACAAATATGTGTATACTGTATACATCTTTATGTGATTGTGTGTTTGTAGAGGAGGGATTCGGCGATTCTGACAATGTTTTTGACCATTGACAGACATTCTCCTTTTGTTCATGAAGGATATCCTCTGTGGTGAATCTGAAGTGGTCCTTACCGGTGGTGCTGAAAACATGAGCATGGCACCATACATGGTCCGTGGCGCTCGCTTTGGAATCCCATTAGGAACAGACCTAAAGGTACGGTATTAATCTCTCATTACAAATTATATATATCTGTTTCTAAACTAAAACTCCCTTCTCTTGACATTTAACTCTCCCGATACTTGTGTACAAGGAGGGTCAAATGGTCATAAATAGGTCAGAAAGCATGTTGATGCATGTAGAAGGATTTAACTGTTTCACCAGACCATGGAGCAAAGAATGAAGTAGAGTTCAAATTTTGTGTAGCAGTTTTGAAGTCTCTGACTTTATCCTCTTCTCAAATACTATGCCTCCTGTGTAAAGACCGATACATCTTAGGACTTGTATAGCAATATGACCCTTTTGAATAACATTTTGCCATGCGATATCGGAATAAATGATTCCCTGTGGAACGAGCCTTTCTTCCTGATGAATGACACATATCTCCAGAATAATGGCATCGCGGTAAAACTTCATTCTAGATAGCATCGCATCCACACAGCAAAGCAGACTAGGAATGAAACAGATCATATACATACGTTTTACATCTAGTGATGGCACCGCAGTAAAACCCATCATTCTAGATAGCGTCGCATCGATGTAGCAATACAGGCTAGGAACCAAACTGAAATCATGTACATATGGTTTGGATCGCAGTAAAACCCTTCATTCTGAAATAGATCATGTACATATAGTTTACATGTAGTAATGTCACCGCAGTAAAACCCTTCATTCTAGATAGCATCGCATCCACATAACAATACAGGCTAGGAATGAAACAAAGATCATATGGTTGACATGTCATTCAATGGACTCTTAAAATAATCAGTTTTACTTAAATTGAATGAAGACTAGCCCTACTCAGTCTAAATCATAAAAACTTGTAAGTACGAAGGTCTCGACACAGTCATGAATATCATATAACACATTGTACATGTCTGTAACATTTCAGGCCATTTTAGCGTTCATTTAAGGATGTGTGTATCTCTTTAAGCTTGTCATGTTATAAGCATCCTGTCGTGAGCGATGCTGTTTACTCTATGCCAATGTTAAACAGAGTTCCAAACTAAAGTGTTTGCTACATAATTGTAGCACTGTGCCATAATGTGCACTATTTCAGTGGTTACCAGTAAACCTTTGATTCCATTTAAGATCTGTATGTGAGCTCATACCAGCACTTTCCTAATACTGGGAACAAGCCAGACAATGTACATATAATGCAGTCTGCTCAAATGCTGGTTTTACTGAACTCGTCTCAATTTTGTCTTCTTTCCTTTTTTTTCCTGCTTTATTTATTTTGGCATGATACATGCATGTGTAAGAGTATTCTGGAATGATGCAAACCAAATTGTATCATCAATTACTTGCTTATAACACTTTCATTAAATAAACAAAAGGTTGTTAAAATTTGACCGTTTATTATCTCAAATTTGAATTATCCTTGACAGGTGGGTCGAAATTGTCCATGAAATTGCAATACAAAACTGGTAACATATATATCGGATTTGTTTCAAACACTGGCGGGGCATCCCGCTGTGTACCGTATGCTGTACATGTGCAAGATAAAAATTTAAAAAAAACAAAAGCTTTTGTGGTCATTTTCCCCATGAAAAGCAACAAGAACAGAACTACAGTCTGTATGTTTTGCTCTCCATAGAACTTTGACATATAGCACAGTGCTGAGCTTAATGTTTAAACGACTTGTTGCAACAGACAAAAGTATAGAAATTCACCTTGCTCATCTATCTGGCCCGTATTGGTCTTTGATCCCCCAGGTAATCAGTGAAGTGTGTGGTTAGAGAGGGTATGATACTTATGAAGCAAACAGTAGTTGTTGAGAGACATGACAGGCTACAGATACAGTAGTTTAATATCATATCACATGAAGATATTGGGATGATTTGAAAATCATAAAATCTCCTTTTGTAATTTCATGTAGTCGTTAATTTGCTGAACAAAGGTCTACATTCCTTTTTTTTTAAAATGTCTGGCAAACCTCATAATTTTGTTACCTTTTGTTGACTTCACTCTTATGTGAACCTCAAAAAGATGTAATATAACATAATATAACAGGTTAAAGGGCCAAGTAGGGCACATGCCCCATGGAAAGCCCAACCATAAAACAACCAGCACAGGAATACAATAACATTAAACTTGACTTAGTTTGTATTTTTTATTTAATTATTTATTTTCTTATAATACAGGCCTCGAAATTGGGGCTATTTTCTGGCTAACTGCGAGCGAATTTTGCTCTTTGTCACTAGAAAAAGCTTAGTAGATTTTTTTTAAGCAATTGACTTGCTTTATTAAATGGCTAAAGTTGTTAAAATCCTGGGCCTGTTATATAAAACACATTTTGGAGGAGGAGTAGAATGGGAGTTGACTGATATTATTATAGATAGTTTTGTTATTTGCAGTTATATTTTCCTCTTTCTGGAACGTTTTTGCTTGAATTGTTATTATTAAAGCAAAATCATGTTAATTTTCTTTTATTCTTGCATTAATGTTTTAGATGGAAGATGCTCTCTGGGCAACTCTTACAGACCTGCAGATTAAGACTCCTATGGGGGTGACGGCAGAGACCCTGGGTGCTAAATACGGAGTGACCAGAGAAGATGCTGACCAACTTGCACTAACCTCACAACACAGGTGGAAAGCTGGTGAGTCCAATATATATAGCTGTACATTCAGTTAATTGACTAGCTAGAATTATGCGAATTCATTCACAGAAATATGGACTTAAAATTATTTATACAAATTTAAAAAAAGCAAAGAAAGTGTTGGTCTTAATGTTCATTGGACCCACTGAACTCACAGAAGTACAAAGTCTGACGTTGGTCTTCCAGTTGAGCTACCCAGCCCTTAAATTGGTGGTCCTCTCCAAGTAATTATTTCCCTTTGGGTGGAAGTCAGGATGAAGCAATGGTGCTGTAAACAGGGTTGGAGATCCTTGCAGAGCATCTGAACCAGGTTTCAGGGACCTTCACAACTGCTGTAGGAAGTCTGGAAAATCATCATAAATTAAAATTGCAGGGGGTGGAAGGGTCGGGTAGGGAGGGGATGGGGTGAAACAATGCATTTTCAAAAATAAAAGGCTGCAATGTTTTAGAAGAGAGAAAAGATTTACAGTTCTAGAGTGTATCCTATTTGTATTTTTATTGTAAAGTAGCTGGATGTATCAGGAGTGCTATGTGTGTTCTTTTCCATGAACCACAGAGGGAATAGCTAGACTGTGTTCACAGGCAGTTTAACAAGGCAACCCTGTTGCCTTGCACCCTATGTAGATGAATCTCCCTGTTTCAATGTAATCTAGAGTGTCATTAACGGGAAGTATAGTTAGAGAAAGATGGCTCTCTGAAATTTCTGTATACTCCTGATAGATAGGTCGTCAAGAGCTGATTGGTGTTAGAAGAAGGAAAGATCTCACAGGAGCGTGTATTTCTCATATTTGTCTTGTTCATTGTATAATAACCCGATGTGTCAGTAGGGTTTCTGATGGAAACCTCCTGGAGATTAATTTTGATAAATTTATCTTGCTGTTCTCTATTCTTCTCTGGCATTATTTTAAATATGAGTCATCGGACTGCAGATGGAGCCTATTAGCTTCCTCTATCTTCAGAAGTATTTTACTAATCATTACTTTTTCTTGATTTGATCCGCTTTCATTTTTTCATTTGTTTGTTTAAAAAGGTTTTCAGTTTCATTTTAATTTGTTCACTACTTTTTCCCTCCTTTTTTTATCTCCTTCTTTACCTCCTACCTCTCCTCTTGTGCCTGTTGGTTGCTTTCTTCCCTCCATCCCTTGTCTACTAATCCCCTTACATCTATCTCTTTGTGTTCACCGTGCTCATTAATCTGTCTGTATTCTGTGCTTCTATTTGTCCCTTCTGTCACTTGTCATTCAGTCTGAAGAAGATCCTGCTAGGATCGAAATGTCAGGCCCACATACTTTTACACATTCTCTTAATACACATGCTCTTTAGTGGATAATAAGCAGTTTGCTAAACAGGTTTTTTTTTATTTTACTCTTTTCCTCAGCGAATGACGCAGGTTACTTTAAGCAGGAAATGGCTCCTGTGGAGGTAAAGACAAAGAAAGGACCAAAGATGTTGGACGTGGACGAACATCCTCGAGGAGAGACTACCATGGACATTCTTAAGAAACTACCTCCTGTATTCAAGAAAGACGGTTTGGTATCTGCGGGCAATGCATCCGTGAGTTTTAACCCAGCTTGAATACCTAGGGCCCATCTTACTCAAACTGGGATCCATGGACCCACCCCACCCCTAGGTGATCTGTGCAAAAGTCTTCGTCAGTCTGTCATAATAGGGTCCAATAAAAAACCCATCCGAAATGACTTTCTAAATTGAAAAAAATTTGACTTTGAGTTTAAACTGTTGCATTGGAAGCCACCCAATGTTCTCCCACATTCGTGATCACTAAAGAGTCATACAAATAACTGCCTGATTATTATTAGTGTTTTTAAACAAGGGTCTCCTGCCCCCCCCCCCTCCCTGCGCCCGGAAAATGTTTGTATGAGTGTCACGTTGTATGGAAAAGTTTGTGCATACTTCTTAATTTTGACAAGATAATATCATGAAATTTGCTTGTTATGATATTACATCAAAAAAGTCCAATTTTCCAATCTGCTCTACATTAAAAATGTGTCATTGTGACTTCTGTGCAGGGTATCTGTGATGGGGCTGGAGTTAACATCTTAGCCTCGGAGGAAGCTGTGACCAAACACGGGTTGACGCCTCTGGCTAGAATTGTGAGCTATAATGCGTCAGGATGTGACCCACACATCATGGGTATTGGACCTGTTTATGCCATCAGGAAAGCACTGGACAAGGCTGGACTGAAATTAGATGATATGGACCTCGTTGAGGTAACACAAGATATAAAGGTTTCCCAAGATATAGAAAACTTGTAAAAAAGTCATGGAAAATTGAAAATCAATTTGCAGGCTGGGAAGTGTAAAAGTAAGAGAAAAAATGTCAAAAGTCATGGGAAAATGGAATGAAATCTCTAAAACAGATTTTTTTCGCACGATGCTTCTTTGCCTCGTGAGGAATGTGACCAAATCCAACATTCTTGGCCAAGTTCATCTAAGTGGTGTATTTTTTGACAGAACAAAGTCATGGCATTTTTTATTTCCTACAATGTGTGTGAACTTGGAAACCCTGTGTAAAGTATGTTTTATTACAATAATTTTCTTTTTTTTCTTGTTTTATTGTAACATAATCTCTAACTATTAGATTATGGATTATGGTCAGAATGGTCATGTATGTGGTATGGGTTACTCTACAAACTGTACCATGATACAGTATACCAACAGGACAAAGTAATGTATGGCTCAGCAGGGCCAGTAAATTTAAAATTCCACTAGCCCTGCTGAATGTTTTGCTAGCCTTGGTATCTTGAACATGGAATAAGTAAAGTTAATGTTTTCTCAATGTGCAAACAAAATTGGTTAAATTGATAGCATAGATTTGATTTTTCTAGAATCTGCTATGAGCAGTAACATCTTCATCCCTGCCCCTATTACAAGCCAGCTGGGAAACCCACTAGCGGCAGGATAATTTTCAGAAAAATATAGCTCTCTTTTAAGCAGATCAGAGTTTTGGGATGTTGTATTCATTATTATCAGTTTATGGATGAATACTCTAAATAAAGGATTGTTATTGTACATCAATAGACTTCAGTATAAAAACCTCACCAAGAACCAATGAACCTATTGCCATAGTTTTATACACCACAATCAGACTTTGAGTTGATAGTTATTTATGCTGTATCTGTTCTTTAGGTCAATGAAGCATTTGCAGCTCAGTTTGTCGCTGTTCAAAGAGAACTGGGTCTTGATATGGACAAAACGAATGTAAACGGTGGGGCTGTTGCAGTAGGTCATCCTGTCGGTGCCTCGGGTGCAAGAATCACAGCTCATCTCACTCATGAATTGAAGTAAGTTCTGTTTTATCTTCTGTTCCTTTCGTTTTGTTATCAAGAATCTTCTGAAGTATCCGTCGCATTTTACAAGCCGATCTCCAAGTTCAGGCTATTTACTGGCTAAATTCCAGTGGGTTTTGCTTTTAGCATATTGCATTTTGCAAGCAACAGATAATAAGAATATAAACACATGGCCAAATTGGTAAACAATCGTCATTCTTACGATAAATCAGTTTCCAATGGTCAGTAAAAGAATCCGATTGATGTCCGTACCTAACATTAGCGGTTTATGACCGCTTGATTATCAGTAAATAGTATTAGGTTGCTCTTAAGTAGTAAATTGTAGTGTGTTGTAACTCGGTGCTGTGGCCGAGTGGCATTTGAATCAATGAGGCTTAGCAATCCGGAGGTTCTGGGTTCGATACCCGGCTTGGTCATAGTAAGGTTTTCCCATCTGAAATGACTTTCTAAGATATGAAGATTCCAAATTTTAGTTAAAATGTTGTATTGGAAGCCACCCGATGTGTAAGTTTGTAATCAAATAGCCCTTGCGGGATTCTCCCACATTTTTGGTCTCTTAAGCCTCGTAAAAATAACCACTGATTTTTATTGTTATTAAAAAATGCCAGTGACAACTTGATTGTTGCCATTAGATTTTCTTCAAGCACTTGGCATTATTTTAGTAGCTAAAATTGATAAATTCTAAATCTGTTAACCACTCAATGCTTGAATCAGATTTGAGCAGTTTGGTGGTTGTGAATTTATACCACAAAAGTACTTTTCACTTTGTTCTACATTGTTTATGGCTTTGCCATCTTCCTTCTTTAAGTTTTCCTCTGTGTTGTGTGTGTTTTTTTTTTTGGGGGGGGGGGGTTAGTTGTGTAGGGTACGACTTTTAATCGTGGTGCAAATAACACCTTTGTAAAGAAAGACTTGTTTGTCTAACTGCTAACTAGACAATGTGCCATTGTTTTTCTGACTGCTACCATTGGCTATTTATCCAATCATGCAATGACATTGTGCCTTTAGTACCTCTCTGTGTTCAATTCTGTGAGTGTATTTGTACTGAAATGCTTGCCGTTAAATACCCTGCTTACACTTCTTCAGAGTTTATCCTGTAAATGTCTTGTAACATGAGACTCACTGCTTCTTTTTTTCCTGTCTAGACGAAGAGGAGGAAAGTACGCTGTTGGATCGGCCTGCATTGGTGGTGGACAGGGCATTGCAATCATTCTGGAAAACATCTACTAGAGACTTGCCATCATCAGCAATGCCAGTGTTTATGCAACTAATCAGTGAGAGAATGAATCGATGATTAATCAATACAGCGAAGTATTCAGGTCCCCATCGAGAGAGGATATTATTCGCTGGTGACAGAAACCACCATACTAAATAAATATAAGATGTGCAGTCTTCATTAAGAGAACATCATAAGAATGAGATTGTCTGGTTGGGCATCTTGCTCAATCACTAACCTTTGTTGGCACAGGCTAATGTTGAAGTCTTGGTAAAACATAATGCTTCGTTACTGAGGACTTTAAAATCGAGGCTAGTTACAGTCTCTGTGCAATTCATGTGCAATTCATGTGCACGGATTGTTTGTGCGTAGATGCGTCTAGCAAAAAAAAAAAACATGTGCATAGGTATGATTCAATTGGAAGGAATGTAGACTTCACCATGAACCCATCAAACCATAGAAAGATTGTCATTATGATCTTAAGAGTTCAGCCATTCTTCATGGGAATGTTTATACGCATTCCTAGTACTCGTAATGAAAAAAATGATGGTTCTGTCCATTATTCAATTGTTTTTATGGAGTAGTATATTCAATAATGAAACACTGTGAATAACTTGAACCTTTGCAAACCCTCGTAAATATGGTTTGTTTTAATTTGTCAAAACATGCAATGTTTGTTCACCGTACAAGTATTATTCCACTAGACGTATGTTGTGAAAGGAAAGGTAATGGATTGACAATTAAAAATGGGCTTCAAATTAATTGTGTGTGTTTATCTTGTAACTTTTTTGTCTGTTTTGATACTTTGGTAGAAGATGAATCTCTTTTTCATTATTATCACAAAAGAAAACTTTAATACTACAACATGATATTCGATTGGTCTGGACTGATATGAAGAACCGTAATGATCCACCACTTTATGCATGTTCACAGTTTCACATCTTATATTGGGGGCCCCTCGTGATGGAATACCCAGTGACAATTTTTATTCCAGTCCGTCCCTAACCATAAGGTTTGTAATAGCTAAAGACTGATGTAATTCCACCTAGCTAAATACTTATGTAATTCCACCTTGAAATGTTATTAGATTGTTTCTACGTATAAGAACATTAGGAGCATATCATACATATTTCTACTCCTTTCCACAGAGCCATACTCCATAACATTTAGAGTAATTCATTCTCTCATTTCGTTACATCTGTACTTGGAATCTGATACCAGTTGTGATTCTTTTCTCACATGACTTTGGCATTGTTTGTTATTTTGTGATATTGTTTTCTCAGATTGTAAAAAAAATGTCTCAGAAGTATAAAATATATAGTTATTGATCAAACATACACTAATTGACACTTGTTGTTTCTCTTAACACTTTTCAGTGGTTACATAAGTAGCTACCTGGGTGGTGGGGGGGGGGTGGAGGAAGGAGAGGAGAGTTGCTGAAATGAGCTAAAGTAGATTTAAGAATGGGAATGGATGTAGTTCCATAGAATAGATTGGTGAATTACGTACACCGAGGCGGTTTAGGTGGAAATTTCTCGTAGTATTGGACCTCATGTTCATCTGATCAGGTACGTAGCCAGGGGGTGGGAGGGGGGGGTTGAGCAGTGGGAGAAACTGCTACCACCCCTTTCAGTGTCGAAAAAATGTTAAAAACCGTGTTTTTTTGTTGTTGTTTTTTTTTGCATGGTGTTGCCAGTGCTCTTTTGATCTTGAAATCTCGTCAGCTCCGTTCACTCGATTATAATCGTAACATTCAGGCCTACTGATTCAGCTACTTAGTTTGGCAGATGCACTTAGCTAAATTTAGCCTGTAGCATATAACAAGCCTACAGCATATAACAAGCCTACAGTTGGCCACTGCGTAATAAAATACATATAGCCTACCTAACTGCACTCTATGGAATGTCACGAACCATATGCACAACGACGACGACAACGTGCGTTCTCATCCTTTCTATGATTCGTCATAAGTTGTTGCACGGACAGCGTGTTATGAAGCTAAGCTAGCAATCGTACGTGACTCGCGCTTGTTACAAATAATAACTCATTATTACACTGCGATAACGATATTTGTGTTTAGGCCACCGAACATTTGGCTGTCTTACAATATATGAAAGGTTATATTGTCCAAATGTATTAAAGTCCAGATATTGGACAATAAACAAGAATCATGCTACTGGAAAAATTGTAAAAGAGCACTATGTTTGTCTTTCTGATATGATATATGTAAAAGAATTCAAACAGGAAACAAAATCGGGATCCCCAATCAAATGTCTCTCCCACCCACCCCTCGCTTGCCCCAAATGACATTGGTTTTAGCCTACGATAAAACAAGATAGAGTTAAATGAGAGACACACATACTCCCAGGTAGATTTATGTTCAACGATTACACAACGTACGATGCATTGGCAAACGGAAGACTCAGTTTGGCATTTTGCTGAACTATGTTTATACCTGTACAATTTTCATACTTCACTTAACACATTCAGCCAAAACAATTCGTTTGGAAGCACCGACGTTACAGACAAAGGTTGTTTTGGAAATGCCCTTGCACTTTTTGTTTCCGTCTGGCATATCCAAATGTGTATGTGTGTTGATTGTGATCTAGTTAACACCTTTCAATATGCACGTGCGCTTATTTTACTATGCTGCTGCAAACATTGGCAAAGTGTAGACAGATATATACTGGCAACAAAGACCATATGGAACATTTTCCTGTTTTGTAAGGATACTGTGGCAGTAAAACATTGATTAGCCAACCAAAAACTGCAGAAAATTGAAGAGGCTTCATACGAAGAGCATATAATTATAATAGTGCCAATGAACATTTTGTGTTCTATATAGAGGCATAATTTAATCGCCGTCTTCACAAATTCTGGAAGAATCGTATACATATTGAGGTAAGTAAACTATGCTCATTTTCGAATGAATATCTAAAGCATTCAAATTAATGTTGTGTCTAACACAGATTAGCCGCCATTTTGCATTAAACATGTATGCGTTTGCTACATACATTACTGTACAGTTTAAGCGGGAGGAGTGAAGGAAGGTTGGGGTGGGGCAGCTATTTCTAGATCATTGGCACTAACGCGCACTTATATATTGTAATAATATACATTTTGCATTATCTTAGGTCACATAGTGGGGTAACAGTTTCAGCTGCTTAAATCTCCCGTCCAACTGTATATGGGAAACACTAACAAATTAAAGCTGACCTCATTTTTGCGATACCTGGATAAAAAGGAACACACAACAGAGATAAATTTTGACCTGAAGGAGAACCAGTGGACATTTTTTTTTCTTTTATTTTTCTTATTAATGGTCGACGCAAAATGTAAATGGTTTCAAACAGAAAGATCGCTACTACTGGAATCAGGCGCGTAGCCAAGGGGCGGGGGGGGGGGGCAAGGGGGCAGCCGCCCCCCCTTGAACATATTTTTAATTTTGTATATTGTTGGGGTCTGTAACCTTTATGCATTATTTAGTCATAGTGCATACCCGTAACGGAATATACAACTAGATATTAACATTTACCCACTTGGGATGTCAGTCAGACCTATATCTTGGCTCATATACTTCACTTAACCCATTCAGCCAAAAATGTGCAAGTTCATTCGGATGCATGGAAGATAGAGACAAAGGTTGATTAGGACATCCCTTTGCGTTTCTTTACCGTTGGGCTAAATCCAATTGTGTACGTGTCTTGATCGTGATCTTGTCAACACCTTTCGATATGCGGGTTTATTTATTTTCTCACACTACTGTAAACATTGGCCAAGTGAAGATATATATATATATATATATATATATATATATATATATATATATATATATATATATATATATATATATATTGGCAACGTAGACCGTTATATGGCTCATTTTCATGTTTTGTAGCCGTTGTATGCCGTTGAGAGTGACAAAATGAGATTATGATATACCTGAAACAGTACGTGGAAGTAAAACAGATCAATAAACCAACCAAAAACTGCAGAAAACCGAACAGGCTACATACGAGTGTCAAATATAATTGTGGCAATGTATATGTTGTGTTCTGTAGAGGCATAGTTTAATCACCGTGTACACACAACTCTGGAAGAATCGTATGCATTTTGAGGTAGGTAAACTATGCTCGTTTTCGAATGAAAATCTACGGCATTCAAATTTGATGATGTGTCAAACATAGTTTAGCCGCCATTTTGCTTAGACATGTACATTGCATGTTACAGTTTGAGCGGGAGAAGTGATTAAAGAAGGACATTAGTTGGAGGTGGGGAGGCTATTTCTAGATCATTGTCACGAACGCACTATATATATATATATATATATATATATGTATATATATATATTAATATATATTAATATATATATATATATATATATATATATATATATATATATATATACCCGTGTGCAAGCAAATACTTACATATTTGTCAATAAAAAGTTATAGTTTTGGGGGTGTTAAATGCTTAGGTCTCCGAACTTCGCAGTGACCATACTACTGACTATGAGATATAGAATAGCCTAGCTAAATTATTAAGCATAGTCAGTATTGCGAAGTTCGGAACACTGCGAAGTTCCGACTGCCCTAAGAAATACACGATTTCGCCATGACAACCTACAGCAAGAGCCAATTTCACGAAAACTACAAAGTTACAATTATTTCTCTCCAAAATGACCCGTGTGCAAGCATGTACTTACATATTTGTAAATAAAAGGAAGTTATAGTATTGGGGTGTTTTAAGGCTTAGGTGTCCATGCTACCTTCAGGACTAGACCTAAGAAAGTGTATGCCTACTGTGAATCATACTCATACTAATCAAGACCTGGCCTTTGCTAAATCAAGGGCGCTTCTAACTCTACCAAATGCGAGTAAATGTGGTGTACAGTGAGTTCTGAGGGCACACCTAACGAAAGCCACACATTTATGCACAGCAATTTTTACGCATGGGTCAGCACACTTTAGTTCCCGTAGCTTGCCTTCGCTTTTAAAAAGACTAGGCCTAAGCTAAACAGTGGATATGTTAAGACCACTAGTGGTCTACATGTTTGGGGAAATGGCTATACTAGTGATTGCCAACAGTGAAAGAAGAAAATATGGCTTTTGCATATGACGCATTTATTGTAGTGGCCTAGACTAACCTAGTGTAAAACTTACCCAGGCGGTCAGGCTAGGCTATAGCAATTAAGCCTTATTAGGTTATATGTATTGCAATGAAGCTACATTAGGTTAAATGTATTGATAATGTAAATTTATTGAGAAAATGATAATTTTAAACTTTTCATTTATAAAAACCATGAAACTCTTTTTTTTGTAAATTTTCATCTAGACTATGCTTCAATATAAATTGGTCAACATCAATGCTTTGGGGTAGGGGAGGAGGAGGCGGGGGGTACTGGTGTGTCAAACTGTAATAGGTTTTGGCTGAATTGTAAGTTAATTAGGCTAAGCCTATCCATACAATGATATAGGTGTCTAGCCCTAGTCACATGTAAGTTTTATCCACATGAGTAATGTAAAAATGAAACACTACATAACTAGGTCACATCTTTGCACATATATACACTTCTTGCAATATAAAACAGACATGAATATGAACCGTTGGATATTACATCTCATGCTGTTCGTATACTACAATTATACTCCCCAAAAGTAGGTATTGGAGCACTGTAAGTTAGGCAGATTATATTTCCATTTTAGGCACAGCAGATCATGAAATTGGTGTAAATCTCAATAAACTGAACTGCCCATATGGCATTGATTTTCTGAACATTCAAAAAGGGACACATTTACACTGCCCTGTCATACATCTCTCCAAAGAGGAATGTTTACAACCTGGGTATATATAAACTGGTAAGTATTTAAGCATGGTTTAAAACTAAGTAAAGACCTTGGAATTAATTTTGTTTTACTTTTAAAATATTTCCTAACATATGTGACCAGCTTCTGTTAGGTGCAGAAATAAATAACTCTTTTCTGCTGTTATGTGTTATTTTGTTTTGGCAGAAATAGAATAGAAGATTTGTCCCAAGAGGAGCTTACAGCCATGACAGAGTACAGTAAATGAAACACCACCTTGAGCCTTCCAATTCCATTGAAAAATACATGGAAAAACTGCTGGCTGCAGTTTACTTAGCCCTCAGATTGTAAGCACCGTTCAATGTAATGCATCTGAATACTGTCCAGTAGAAGTAAAATATCTCCATACCAAAATACTGATATGCTTTACTTCAGAAGATTTGCAACGAGTGAACATGTTCGTTTATGTTGCTGCAATGTTCATGCTTTATACCCTGGTTTGACCCTACTGTACCGGAAAGGATCAAACCATTACAGAAATAATTTTTCAATACTAGAGAATTCCCGCACCCCAACATGATTAACCCTGAACAGTGTCATACACATAAAATGTCTATAACGCTTCACTCATTGTTTTTTCCAAGATTTAAATGTAACGCATATCCAGAAAAACTCGCATCCCTATAGATCTCCATGAAAACATGCACTTTAAAGTACCACGACAGGAGCGCACAATACTTAGTTATAATGACCCCTGACAATCATTGGCTTGTGCACAAAAAAATCATATGATGAAAGCTGTAACTAGTATACAACAACAAAATTATTGCCAAATTTTGAAGCGTTTGAAGTTTGCCGTAGACTGGTTACCATATATTTATGTAGTTGCATGTAAACAACACCCTTTTTGTTCATTGAGAACAATAAATGCAAGAATGCTTGCAGACTTTGATATGGGCTATAAGCCAAGCAAATAACAATAAAGTTACAAACCACCATTGACTATTTTTAGCAAATCTGATTGATGTTAACAAATAACTTGCGTTGATTGTTATGATTTATTCGTTTTACAAACAGAATCAATCATCTGTGCACAGGATTTGAATTTTGGTTCTTTCAAGAAGTAGTTAGACAGCTTTGCAGTAATAGAGACATATCTCTGGCTCGGACGATGCACATCAGGAATGTGATTGTAGCTGTTTATGAGAAAAAGTTCCATTTCAATCCATCTCTCTCTCCACAATTACAAAGTACAACTTCAATGAAACTGGACAGAGATGACCTGTGATGAAGAGACATATAGAGGTGTTCAGGAATTTTATGTGCACGGTCATTTAGGAGTCGGTTACGTTAATTCTTTGAAAATGCTTCTTGTCCACGGACAGATATGTGAATGTATGCAAATGTGATCATAATTATTGTCAAGGATGAAGATGGTGGTTAGGGGTCGGAGTTTCAGAAAGTTCATGTTAACGGATACTTCGATGTATTCTTCAACTGTTTGTTCAAAATCTTTTCAAATTAATCTTTCTTGAGATTATAATCCACAATTACCACTTTGTATTTGAGTTAAAATAGTTTGCACAAGAATGTGACGGCAAAGGAGGAGCTAATAAATAAACCATGAATGGTATCGTTGGTAACATCATTATTGACTTGCAGAGCCTTGCATAGATTTCATAGTTAATGGTTAAAGATATTCGGTTTGCCAGTGCAAAGTAGTAAAATATATTGGTTATTAAATTCGGAATATAATTTAATTACCAATAAATAAATAATTAAACTAAAAAAAAAATATTTGGTAGTAGGTCATCCTTATCAACAACAATATGAACATAGATCTTTTAAGACCTTCCTAGCTAGTTCAAAGAAAAGTAGCTACTGCTGCAGGGCTGGATTTTGTCGTAACATACAGGTTATTGTGAGAGAGGCTTTGATAAAGTATATTAGGAGACAGGTAAAGGGTCCATTTGCCCTAGTAAAATCATAGCACGTGACCTATAATTGAGTCAACTTTGTTCAATTCTTGTTCCGTAGTAAAAACTGTTCAAGTGATTTTGTTTCCTTGTGCAAAAGTGCTGAACAAGGTCTTGGTATTCCCTGTTATACCTCACAGTTGAAGTCAAGCAAGCCGCGGCATGTGACGATGGTAATGTGAAACATATGTCCTCAACATTTTGTCTTCAGTATTGCATTTCTTATAGAATTTCATCGTATAAATATTTGAGGAATTAATTTAACTATTTTTTCAATGTTTATTTACTCAAACTTCAAAAGTAATAAACTTTCAGTAAATTTGATTATGTTGTCTTATAATTTATGTTTTGCCTTTCCATAATTTGAATACATTGCAACTTTAATCGAGGATAAGGTGGTATACCCAATAGTATTAATGATAAATGGGGTGGAAAATTATTTGATATTTACCAGGCTAATAGTCACATCAATCAGGAAATGTTTAATTGAACCATAAAAAAAGGTGAAACGATCTATAGTATTAACCAGGAAAGTATTGGCACCAGCTAGGAAATGTTAGTTAATTTAACCTATAATAGGTGGAATACGCTTGATATTAACCAGGATAGTAGTCACATCAACCAGGACAGAATGAGGTGAAATACTCATTGATATTAACTAGGATAACCAGAATAGTGGCAAAATCAAAACCAGCAAATTTAACCAGGATATCTTGGTTATTTCTACCAGGATTTTGTTCAAGTCTCATTCACCAGGAAACCTGGTGAAAACAACCAGGATATGGAGGGTGGCACACGGGTATACAGGTCTTCACATTTACTGTCTACCGCAGCAGTCAGCTTAGCTACTCTATGCAGGTCTTCACATTTACTGTCTACGGCAGCAGACAGCTAAGCTACTCTATGCAGGTCTGCACATTTACTGTCTACGGCAGCAGTCAGCTAAGCTACTTTATACAGGTCTGCACATTTACTGTCTACGGCAGCAGTCAGCTAAGCTACTCAATGCAGGTCTTCACATTTACTGTCTACGGCAGCAGTCAGCTAAGCTACTCTATGTAGGTCTGCACATTTACTGTCTACGGCAGCAGTCAGCTAAGCTACTTTATACAGGTCTGCACATTTACTGTATACGGCAGCAGTCAGCTAAGCTACTCTATGCAGGTCTTCACATTTACTGTCTACGGCAGCAGTCAGCTAAGCTACTATAAGCAGGTTTTAATATTTACTGTCTACGGCAGCAGTCAGCATAGCTACTATATGCAGGTTTTAATATTTACTGTCTACGGCAGTAGTCAGCTTAGCTATATGAAAGTCTTCACATTTAGTATTCTCCTGTATGATTTCAGAGCTGGATTATAACCTTGACATCGAACAGATATTGACTACTTCCACAATTCAATTAATCTCTCCTGTGGCACCACAGTGCACCACGACCACGTGTCCCCCGGGGGACTTCCCATAGGGTGCAGCCACAACCCGGCGTACGCAACTATATTTACAAGTTACCTCGCAAGTCCCCATTTATACACCTGGGTGAAGAGAGGCAATGGAGATAAAGCGCCTTGCCCAATGACACAACGCAATGATCTGGCCAGGGCTCGAACCTGTAATCCTCAGAACACAAGTCCACTGCCTTAACCACTTGCCCACACCCTCTCTCAACGATCGGTCTTTATTGCACGTTTTAGATAATCATCTACATGGCAAACAAAGTTATCTGATGATTTACTAGTAGTGTGTAAAGACATACCATTTTAACACCTTTGATCTGCATCAACATTAAACCGTTAGCTTTCTCACTTGATCCCTCGTATTATAATAACTTTACAGTGTAAAACAAGGCCAAATAATTTCTTAATTGTGAATTTATTATCACAGTTTTTACCTCAGTTACCAGTCATACTGATTCACTTGTTCCTTATGTCGCTTTAAGACAAATCTACATTGTTTGCCTTACCAATATTACGAGTAGACAGTTCCTAAATAAATATTGCCGAAAGCTTAAAGTCTATAGTTGAAACAATGTGTAAAATACATATTTGATATACTATCGGGTCCAAGTTCCACACGTGCATGTACAATCATACCCCGCATAGATAGTTTGGTGTCTGTGCGAACTTCGAAGTTAGTTTTCTACTCTGCACGCAGAACACAGCATGCATCAGTAAAAAGATTGACTTTTGCCGAAAGAGTACCATATCAAATTTCAATAAGGGAATCTGTGAAGTGTGACCATTGGAACTTAAACGTATACCTACGAGGCATCCTAATATTTGAAGAAATATTTTGTTTGCAATATTGTAAGTATAGTCTCTGGATATTATATTAACATACGTGGAAAAGTAATACTTTATAACCGAGAAGCGTCGGGAGTAGAGGAAAATGAAACATTCGAATACTAACTTCAACCATAGTTTAGTGAAATAACATTTGCTAATAATTTGGTTCAACTTTCGAAACTATCCAATTTTCATGATATGGATATTATATTATTGTAATATAGCATCACATCGTAACTGAAAGTCAGTAAGTAGTCTGTTGTTGTTATTAAGGATCAAATCGTCCAAACTCTTCAGATATGAAACATTCGAACTGTCACTAAAATGTGTATTTCTGGAGTCCTTCCAGTAGCCTAACATTGCTGATTTTTTTCTCTTTCCCCTCATTAGCACGGCTATTTGATGAATTGTCATCCCATGTGACTTCATGTACGTATAAAGGGAACCGATGATGGCCTCCAATGATTCAGCATTGCTGGCTCTACTTCTACTATCTGTCATAATCCTTACTGCAGTGCAGCCCTCAGTAGGTCTTACGAAACCATCCGGGGTAAAACTGGTGAATAATGAATATACAGGACTTGTGGTAGCTATTCACCCAGATGAAGAAGAAAATTCCAAGATCATTGATATCATTAAGGTAACTAGAAAGCACATTAATTTGCAATGTTCAAAATTTCAGTTTGAAGTTGACGATACCGAACCTGCTATACCGTTATTGTTTGGATATTACTTGTTGTTGGTATTTTTGCTGGTGGTGTTTCGATATGCGGATCAAGTTATGTTTTGATTTTATTGACCATGAACGTATGGTACAGGGCATAAGTTTAATGTAAATGGAAACTGTTTATCTTATATTAAAACAAATAATGTTGAAAGTGTACGTATTGCAGTGACCGTATACGGTAACTGTCATTGTTCATAATCTTTTGTGCTGTAACTGAATTTATTAGTCAACACTTAACAATGCTGACAAATATTACTATATAACTGGTCAAAGTGACATGAGAAGCAAAGAATACTACAAACAAAATGAAGAACTACTCATCAAATAACTATTTCATAAGCAAGGAGAAAACCACATAATTAACTAGTTTCTGTATCAAAGTGGCGAACAACACTGGTGTTTGTTTAAATGGCTTTTCATGATTTAAAGTAAACGAGAAGTTGGTGATTTTGTTTTCTATATAAAATAATGGTGTAAGCTTTTGAAGAACAAAACTACACAATGTATGGGCCCTGTAAGTGTTTCATCGGCACAGTGCTAACGATTAGTATTAAAACAATGTATCACTCTCTATAGCAAGATCATTTTCTGCTCTACACTATCAGTGTTATTCGATTGCTAATGTTAGAGCTACAAGCTAGAATACCTCAAAGTCAGATAAATTTAGAGCCATCGAAAATATCTCCTTTAAGGAAATGTAGATGTAATATTAATTATTTCACCTCTCGAAAATTAAACTTGAAACACCTTTAAGTTAAAGTATCTCAACTTGGTATCATTCCGAGCTGATAAGACATCATGAACATCCTCTACCATCAGGATATGTTCACCAACGGGTCATCATATTTGTACAACGCAACCAAAAAGAGGGCGTTTTTTAAGGAAGTTACTATCCTGATACCACAAACCTGGTCAGATAAGTCAACTTATAGTTCACCTGGTAACGCCACATTCAATGGAGCAGATCTCATCATAGCGCCACATAACCCACGATTCGCACCGGATGGACCCAATACGGCCCTACCATACACCAAACAATTTGCTGGATGCGGTGAACAATCACTCTACATCCACATGACGTCAAATTTTCTACTTTCTTATCGACATTTGCAGGCAAGGGTTGGTGACTATGGTAGGTTTTTTACATTTTTACAGAGAACAATAGAAACTAAGACGAAGAAGTGCAAATATAACATCAATCTAGGCATAATGATCGTACTATTGGTTACTCTTTCAACATAGCTTCAAACGTGCCAGACGTTTGATATATAAAGAATACGCCATAACAATTATCAGCTTTCATGCAGACAGTATTACAAATAATAGAATTCTCTTGATTTTACTCGAGATCTACATTATAACGGAGCTGACAATATAAACAGCCTATTGAGCCCATTACGACTATTATCTCAGCCCAATAGGACTGTAGGTTGCCTTGTTGTAATTAATAATGTTCCTGAGAAGCGAGGCTTGAGGGTCACCCATAGTAGAGTGAACGAGGGAGGGAGATGGGAAGTTCATGTCTGCGGGAGGGGTAAAAAGGGATTCCAAGGGTTTTGTTTCAGGTGAGTACCCGTTAATCAGTTAAAACTTATGTGTGCTATAATTCCTTACATGTGTTACATTTATGACCAGTTGCTAATTAGAAGGACTTACAAACAGAAAATACTAAACACAAAACCCAACGCATCATGATCGACTGGACTAGCCAGACTACTCTTAAGGGTGTTTAGAGAAAGCGTTAAACTGACGTGTCTTATAATTTCTTACATGTGTTACATCTATGACCAGTTGCTACTGAGGACTTACAAACAGAAAATATTAAACACACAATCCAATGCGTCATGATTGACTAGACTAACCAGACAACTCGATAGGTTTCGCCAATAATTTCGTCCACATTTTAACAGAAAGTGGATGACACTTTACTGCAAAACGCTTAAAATCTGCAATTTGAACACTATTTTCAAGGTATACTTACTAGTCAAACATATAGGGACAGTTGTCAAAAAAAAAATGGTCAAATGTCAAATTAAGTGAAAATGGGATTCTGGCTTTAACTCAAAGGGATGTATTGAATAAACATGCAACCTTCGTAACTATAATAGGAATGTTTTATACTATCAAAATATGTGGTTGCAATGGTACAAAGGGCAGAGTTCAACGAAACGTCAAATGCCGTAGGTCACACTAGGAACATTGCTATAACTCCAAAGCGAAGTATTGAATTGACTTCTAACCTTTATAGAGTAACGAATATATCAAATACTATAAGTTTAAAAAAGTAGTATTGTCAAAATATATAGTAAAAGTTATGATCGTGGTCAAAAGTCAAGTGGTAGAAATACAAATGGTGGCGTGTTTAGTTGATATGTAGCCCATAAGCAAGTCTTCAAGTTTTACGATCAGATATGCAAATCCGTTGATTGGCCTCTTTGTACGTACTAGGAAGAGTCCTTGTGCATGAATGGGGCCACTACAGATGGGGACTCTTTAATGAATACTCTGACGAACGAATAGATCTACAAGCAGCGGAATATTTCTACTTTTCGGAAGCAAATTCTATATGGGAACCTGTCTCGTAAGTTTACCTGTGTCATTACGAAATTTATATATTAAATATGTAGTGTAAGTGACATAGCTTTAAATGTCTATGCATGTGCCCTTATTGTACGCTATTTTGACCACATGTTGCAGTTGAAATCTATTTCATGTATTATTTGTTCTCCATCGATATTCATTTGGTTTGCTGCAGTACCCGTTCGACATCACATGGACGACATATGCAATTTCGATTGAGGGGAGTGGGGGGGGGGGTGATCGATCATGGAAACAAAAAACGTAGAGCACCACCGGCAGTGGGACAGGCAGCTATCAAAAAGTGAAGAGGAAGGGAAAACAGTGGTCAGTTTGGGTATCCTCGCCAAACGAATTTTACATTTTGTAGACGCTACGGTAACCCAGATGGGACTAAGAAAATTTCAAAATGTTATCTAGATTTAAACAATAAAATAGTTGCATGGGGAAAACAGTCTGAGGTTTGACGCAATGGAAATTGAAGTTGGTGAACAATGTTTCACTCGTTAACACATGTGATGTGTATATACTACATGATAACCTTTAAGAAGCTTGTTGAAATAGTTGAACTATTTTGTGTGAATATACGAATGGTTAAACCTTTTTGTACATATAAATAGGTGTCCTACCGGTTGGAGGCTCAAATATTTGAAGAAGGTTGACAATACTGAAGGTGAATATAGAGAATGTGAGGGCGATATACATGTAGGATACGAGAATGGATGCTTCACTGAGGCGATTGGGGAACAACCCCGAATAAGCGGCTCCATCATGCAGTCAGTAATATTTCCAGAGGTACCTATGAACGTATTTCCTTTTATCTGAAAAGAACTCAAATATGCATGGTTAGTACGTATACGATGGCTGCAGAGTGCTTCAGAAGTAATTACATAGCCAATGCATGTAACGGCGTCATATATTTGGTCGTTGGGGCTCGACCATTGATTTCAATATCGTATTAAACGCAATCAAGATTAGTTCTTGTATGTATAAACCCGTTGATCAGCCACGTTGAAGCTTATAATTATACATGTATACCAAATACCTGTTTTACAAGGGTTGTTTTCATTTATCAAGTCTAAACCAATCGACGTGTTTACCTTTCTCTGCCCTTAACCTAAATTTCTCTTCAAACATTCAACCTGCAGGTTTGAGTAACCTGTGTAAATGTCACACATCCAAATACATGTGTGATACAGATCTAAGGAAAAGAAAAAAAGTCAATTCGGATGGCATCGCTTCAATAAAAATGATGGATTGAGTTACTCAGTCATTATGAATGAGCAAACAGTCATGTGAATGCTACGGACTAGTGTCTACATATAACTAAGTAAGATGTGAAAATCACCTCGTTAAGAAACTCCCGTCTCCCACAATTTTTTTTTTCTGACAGACTTCCATATTATACATGTCAGACAGTTGTGGAGTGATTGAAGGTTTCACCAATCAACTTAGATTACATATTGAGATGTTTTTAACTTGAATATTTTGTGGAACATCTTTTATTGCAGTATCATTCTACACTGGAACACACCATGTGCCCAAGCACCGGTATTTTGCGTTGTCATATAAAACTAAAGAGATTCTGATTCAAGTCAAGTGATACCCACACATATCGTAAAGTAATGACAGTTGACTAAATACTAAATATGCTTCTTATGCAGGTAACCTGTGCTAATTTAAACAAGCACAAAATTGTAACTAAGAAGATGTCTCTTAAGGCTCATGAATTAAAGTGATGGACGTCACAGCCCACAAGCGCTGACGAAAAAAAAAGTTCTAATACAAAATTGCAAGAGATGAATAGTCATGTTTATGCTTACAATAAATGATATTACAACCTCAAAGACAGTATCTACATACATTATTCTTTTTAGATTTGCATTGTGCTATTAATACTATATTCTTTGTGACTCAAACTGATTCGTCCTTTTCAGTTGACTATTGAAATAACCATGATTGACATCATAAGACACATGTGGACAACGATTACCTTTAAGTGTAACATTCCAAGCATAAGCTTTAGGATTGCAGGCTAATCGATTCAGCTTCTCTTTATGAGCCATTGTCCTTAACTTATTTCCACCTAATTAATTATTGTAAAAAAGGTTGGAAGGTTAACGAACGATTTAAACTTCTAACTTGTGCCGAGTATTTTTTTCCTTCTATTTCTTAACAAATTTATCTCAATGGTTATTTGATCTTCAGGTTACCAACTTCTGTGACAGCGACGCAGACGATCCGAGTTTTCTTCATAACAGCGAAGCGCCGACAAAGCAGAACAAGTTTTGCGATGGCAGAAGCAGCTGGGATGTAATGCGAGAACACCCGGATTTTAATGGTAGATTAATTCAACTTAATACCACATTATTTACGAAATTAAACTTGATACAATCATAAATGTTGGCATAAACGAAAAAATGTATTTTTGTTCTGACGAAATGTCTATTCTTTAAACCTTAGGTTACCTAGTTTCAGCTTTGTCTGAAGGATGCAAAAAACTGTACACATTTTAAATGAATCAAATTAAATCTACATTAACAGAAATCAATCTCTGAGGTAGGGTTTTTGGACCATCGATACCGATAAATGTTTCACCTAGAAAACCTTTGATTTTTACCCCTTAAATGAAACGAAGACATCAACTGCATTTATTTTTTTCCAGGTTATACAAATAATCCACCAAGAGAAGTTGAGGACGTAACCCCAACCTTCCATGTCGTTAGAGCTAAAAAGCTTCGTATTGTTCTTGTTCTGGACACTTCTGGCAGTATGAGTGTAAGAAATTAAAGCATTTTTATATTAGGCACCAAAATGGTTCATTAATCTAACCCTTGTTGATCGATGATGAGGTAAGAAGTGACAGCTTATTGATGGCATTTTTAAATCACTGCTTGTGATCAGTGTAACCTTTGCAATGTTTAAGGGATACTATGATTTCAAAGAATTTGAGCTGCGTTAGAGCTTGGTACATATTTCTGTATATGTATTAATTACCACGAAATACGAAAAGTAAGCCCAGGACAGTGTTACGAAATAAATCTTAATATATCTGGAACCATCAAGCAAGTCATTACAGTCAGGAAAGAACAAATAGGTAAAGGCCTTAAGTGAACTAAAGCTTGAATGCGATATTTCTGCAATTATTCTGTGTCACGCTGTTATCCAGTAAGGGCATTAGACCTATCAACTCTGAGGCGTTCTTGTCAATGAGTTGGATCATCTCTTGGAGATTGAATTCTTCGTAAAGACGATTTTCAAGGTAAGGAGAAGTAGGTTATGGGTGGTGTGGGCATGGAGGTGGAGGTTGGATGGGAAGAGATGCATTAACGACTAGACTTTTATCAATCATCATACCACTGATAGATTACTTAGTTATATCTCTATAGACAAATAACAGACATATGAAGCTAGCAGCCGCTGCTCGCAACTTTATCACTTCCGTTGCGCCAGATGGGTCCTTCATTGGATTGGTGGATTTTGATGACGAAGGGAAAGCGCTGAGTGACCTTCGGGAGGTAACATCACCAACACAGAGGAGGAATTTGGCTAATTTGGTCCCAGAAGACGCTGATGGTGGGACGTGTATTGGGTGTGGAATGAGAGAAGCCTTGAATGTGAGCAATGCAGACATAAAACATTAGGCTTATAATGCTACAAGCCAAAATCACAAATAATATGTAAATACCTCATAAATTGCCTTATTTCGTTTTCATGTTACGTATGCGTCAATAAATCCATAGGACAACCAACTGACAAAAATAATTTTTTCTAATTTGATGTGTCTATCTGAAACGAATTGATAAATTTGTATTTATTATACCGCTTGGTGTATTAGCACGTGGTTGGCTGAAATTTTTACTGATAGCACTTGTGAAAGAATTTATAAGTAAAAATGTGCAAAACCTAGCAAATGGCCACACAATACTACACTTGGTATTAAAGACCTTCGATCATCTTCAAAGTCTTTCTTTGACTATGTCTAATATCACAACTTTATTAGAACTAGGTCTCTGACTAGGCTACTTATATAATACTAAGACCTAAGTTACTTACAGTTAACTCAAGTTCCAACTGACGTTCCATCAAGCTGACCGAAGGAAAACCGACCATATTTATTGTATATTTAGTTTAGCAGAAATTTAGCTTCCAAAGTCCTTTGGTATGAAAGTAGTTGTCCGATGATAAAGCCTAACGCAGAGGAAGAATTTAGTTGAGAAGAAAACAACCGGTATCACTACTAGCACTAATATCTTACAGGATTAGTGCCTATTGTATATGTGCATTATACATACCTTATACCAGCATTACCATGCTGACGCGACCATGGTACTAAATATCTACAGGTTATGAGGCGGTTTTTTTTACGAAACGAATGTGGAAGAAGCCCGCAAATGTTTATGGATTAGAACTTCACATCGGGTGGTTATTTTAACTCAAATATGGAATTTAAAACTAAAACTTGGGTGGTATGCATGTGTTACACCGGTGTTATCGTCGCTGTTAGTGTTGCATATTTTCCACTGAACTCACATCTAGGCGTGGTCTACCTTTTTATAATAGAACCGTGTTTTCAAAATGCGTTCAGTATTGTACCGTTTCTACGACGTTTCTGTTAGTCGTAAGAACTAACACTTTCATTTGCAGTCATTAAATGGCAAATGTCTTCCGTGATCAACACTGGTGGTACATTGAAAAAAAAACATAACATTAAACATTATCTTATGTATTTGTTCACTTTTTGGTATGCACGTAATCACTTCAATGTGCCTAGATGTATCCAGGCAAAAAATGTGACAGTCATTATAATTTAATCGGCTTTGTTCCTTTCTTTTTAATCAGATATTGAAGCGAAGCAATTCTGATGTTGGAGGTAGTAAGATTATGTTGATTACCGACGGAGAGGATGGGAAAAAAGAACTTACAAATTCCATGAAGTATGAATACATAGAAAATAAAGTGATCATCGACTCGATCGTGATCAGCAATTCTGCATCAACGGAACTAGAAAACTTGGCTAAAGAAACAGGTAAGAATATTGTATCGAAAGGTAATTTAAAACTAACTTCCATTTCAAATGTGATCAACAATACTTTATTACGTTTCAGTCAATAAATTGATTGATTGATTAATAAAGCATTACTTAGCAAAGAGAAACGCATGATGATTGGGTAATGATAGATACAAACAAAATGTGTTATTCCAACACAACAAGCTAAAGTATGATGCAATTACGAATGAAGATAACTAACAAGGTGTTACAATTTTAGATAAGCAAGTCAGGTAAGGAAATCAACACTTTACGGCAAATTTTTGTTCGGGAAGCCAAGATCGGTTTTATTTCACTAGCATATCATGTCTATTTTTTAAAATCTCTCTTCACGTTGTCGTTGTTAGGTATTTGTCAGTTTTTTTATTAATTGCTTGAAGGTGGGCAGTTTGACTTACAGACGGACAATTCTGAATCTACGGGCATTAGTGATGCCTTCGCAAAATCGTATGAGAGTGGTGGTACAAGAGAATATGAACGGCGCTTAGAGGTAAGTTATTCATCTGCCCATGACAAGCTCGTGCGATATACAGTTGCATTGGTTTTTTAAGACAACTCAATCTATGTTTTTGCTAAACTCAAGTGCAAATAGTAATCTTGTAATTAATGTGATATGCAGAACTTGACGACGATAGACCTTTAAACGTAGTAATACATCATTTGCAACTATTTCTAATCAAACGCAGAAATTAAGATATCATATATAAAATAAACTATATTTCAATTCATGGTGTCCTTTTGTTGAACAGCTCCAATCTACTGTTGCGTCGTTTCTGGTAGGCGACACAGAATTTCGGAAAAGTGTCTACATTGATTCAACTCTTGGAAGAGCGACCGTCTTCGATTTTACTTACTTCACCACTAGTAGAGGTGAGACAATGATTATCATGATTTTCTATGGCGGTATTACTATTTAACTGCAATCTGTCATCTCACTGGTAGCAGTGTTGCACTCAGCTATCACTTAACCATAATATTACAACAACTTCTATATTCGCGTTAGTTGTGTTACTTACTTTGTTACTTCAGCGACTCATGAATGTGTTTTGCTAGCGCATTTGCTCTTACAAAAGTATTATTTTACATCTAACTGCTGATGCGATAACGAATATGATGGTTAGTTATATATATGTAATGGTCGAAGAAAGGCACTAGAGGGAAGAGGATAGGTTGGCTTGTTTTGCTTAAAGAGGAATGTCGAGTAATTTCCGATTTCCAATATAAGGCATTATATTTCTCGTATGGTTTCATAACTGTTTAACTATTATCACTAAGAGATCAGACGGTACCAAAGCTTGCCCATATTACACAACATTGGTCACCTCAAAATCAAGTCAAGACCAATCTCTTTTTGGTTAAAACCATTTGACTCTTTCTACTAGTCAAACTTTTAAGGGGAAACTAACTATCAAATAAAGTTGCTAGACTGGTTATTTAAGGATTGAGAAATATTGTGGATTGTTTTAAAATGTCGTAATACCATTTTTAATCCAAGCACTGAACCTAAAACAACTTTCTTTTTGTTTTAAACTTTCCATAATATCAGTTGCAATCGATGTACGGTTAACGTCACCGACTGGAGAGACATTTGACCAATCGTCTGATGAATATCATAACGATGTGTCCTTTAGAAAGGTAGTGATTGAAATAAACGGTATAGCAGAGGTAAGAAAATTACTCAGCGATAATCTTTGCGACTATATTTGAAAAGAGATACGGTATGGAGGTGGCAGGAAGGTAAATGAATGGAAGTTTAAGTATAATCGATGCATGAAGCTGTTTCTCTCACACAAATAAAAAGTCGTTCGTACGTGCAATGTGTTTGATGATTGCAACCAACCGTGTACAATGTGAAGCATCTGCCTTAATATTAAAATTGCATTTGCTATATTGTGTTTGAAGCAAATGTTTGAAATCCAGCCTGCTTCGCTACTTGACATGTCAACAAACTAAAAGCTGCACTTGATTGAATACAAAGTGTCGAGGACGTTGGCAACTAAGGAAACAATCCTAAGGTGTGGCACATTTCAATATTATACTGAGAATGTTAGCTTTATAATTATACACCTACCGTGAATACGAAATCAGACCAAATATCATGCTTTAATAGACATCATGGAGTAAGGAGGGCTTATCTGTTGAATATTCAAACATTCAAAAATTCAATCTTAGCCAGCGTTAAAAACATAATTGCTTAAAATAAATGATACTTTCGTAAAAGTCTCACTTTACCCCTTTACAATTTAACAGCCTGGGTCATGGGAATACATTATTCAAAATCTAGCAACCAACGAAGCTCATGACGTGCCCATATCCGTTTCGTCTTATCCGTCTGAAGAGGGAGTCGATCCTATAATAGTTGATTCATACCTGAGCAGCTCAGAAACTGACGTTAAAAACAACAAACCGTTGGTAGTCTATGCTGAAGTGAGGCAAGGTTTCTATCCCGTTATCAACGCAAACGTAATTGGTATCATAGACACACCGTCTGGAGAAGCGATGGAGTTACAACTATTAGACAACGGTGCCGGTATGACTCTTCTACTCTGTTCTGCATCATTTTCAAATACATTCAAGTGTAATACAGCTCCTGGATGTACGACATCACATATGTCAAATTTGTTGTGGAATTTGTTTCTCCTTGAAACATTTAAGTAGCTATTATGCTAAAACTGTTGTGACAGAATTTTAGAGTATGTGACTATTATTTCATAAGCCACTCAAGGTTCGATATAAACAGTATAGTTATAAACACTTAGTTTTTAGTGTTCCACTCCTTAGCACTTCATCAGAGTTTAAGATGTGTACATGTTCTATTGTGTCAGTACATTCCCATAACCTATTTAGTCCACTTGCACCTATTACTCATAGCTGGTACAGTAACTACTTTGGTATTTTTTTAAATATATATTTGATACTAGGATGTGGTCCTTCTTTAACTAGCAACAAACATATACAAAATTATAAATGTAAAGCAACATGCTCATATCTGTTCCTTTAATAAATTAGGTGCTGACGTCACAAAGGACGATGGAATTTACTCCCGGTACTTTACACAATTTACTGGGACCGGTTTCTATGGTTTCAAATTACAAGTGGAAAACCAAGGAAGCGCAACAGTTCTGAAACCAGGAGCATGGCGATTTTCTGGTATTAAAAGTTATTTTGATCCAGAGGTACTTCTTGCAGGAAACGTCAGCGTTTATGGTAAGTATCATTCGTATAGTGGATAAAATGTATACATACATACACACAGTTGTAGACTAGATGTTTGTAATTTTATAATTTGATCACTCAACCTTGGCATATTTATCTGTGCAAAACAGATCATCTCGACTTTTTTTATCTTCTGGTTTATTTTCTTCCAGTCACTTTCTGTATACTATTTACTTTCTCTTTCTCCTGGCAGGCAATGATACACTGGCTCTTCCCGGTGGTCCTCTACCAGAATTGGTAGGGGAACCAGCTCCAAACTTTACAAGAGGGGTATCAGGAGGAGCAAGCAGTGTCCCAGAACTGCCAGTAGGGTGGACCCCCGACGCAGACGCCATCCCGCCTAGTAAAATTACCGACTTGACGGTCTTTAATACATCATTTGACGAAGGACTTGTCCATGTTAAATTCACAGCACCTGGAGATGATCTCGACTTTGGAAGTGGTAAGGATAATTTTACCTTAAATGGGATTTGAAGCAATGGACCTTGCAAGACAGGAAAAATAGAATGATAAAACGTTCTTCAAGACTTACAAACCAATCATCTTTTAACGGTGACTTATTTGATCTGTAACTTTTTTTTTAAATAGTCTTTAGTAAATAAAATGGAGGGCGTGGAAAAATCCCAACATGGGCTTCGTAAATGTCAAATTACATTGTCGTCTCATCAAACAATTATGCGCTAGTAGGGATATGGACGCTCATTGATATAAGCTGAACGAGAAAAAATAGGTAAATAATTAGAATCCACAGTCTATTACTGAATACGTCAATGATGATTGTAAAAGCCGTAATATGGTATTCTTCCTTCTCTAAAGATGTTCATTAAGACCCAAACCCAATCATCGTAGCAACTTTTACGTTGGATTATTTATGTTTGAGCCAGCGCTATAACATAGTTACAATACATTGAACTCAGTTCGAGGAAACGTTGCAAGGAATTCTGTTACTTGGATTTTATCCATTCTGCATATTTGAGGTACAATTAGTTAAAATGCTGTATTTTTTTTTAACCTATACTCACATGGAAATGTATCTAATATTAAAGGCTCAAGTGATTATTTGAACAGCTAAGGTCATAATGACTTCTCATGATAAAAACTGTTTGTCCTCCTATAAGCACGGTAAACTTTAAGAAATATATGCAGTTTAATGATGATTACTTTGTCGAAAGGCCATGTTGGCAAAGATAAAATTGTTATATAATGCTCTCTCATTATTTTATTTTTATTTTAGCACATCAGTACATCATACGTTGGTCAAATTCTTCAGTGGGACTGCGGAAACAGCAGGACTTTTATCAACAATTAGATCAGGTAGACATCATCCTCGGAAATCTTTCATCGCCTTTACCATTTGGGAGCCCAGAAAGTATCGCTTTTCGAATATCGTTTCCAAAAGACAAGGAAACAGTGTCATATTTGATAGGTGTATACGCCATCGACGAGGCAGAAAACGAGGCATCCATGTCAAATCTCGCACAAGCGGCGTTTCGTCAATATATTCCGCCACCTTTGGAAGATATGATATCACCAACGACGGAAGAAACAACGACGTTGGAGAAAAAGATGAAGACCCGGTCGGGAAAAGATGATAACGATGATGTGAATGGAATCAACTACCGTAGAAGGCGTTTGGGAATCGTTATTGGTGGCGTTTGTTTAGTTATTTTTATTACTGTACTCGGAATAGTCTTGGCAAATGTTTTGCGTAATTGGCGAAGATTCGAAGATAGAAATACCAAAACTGAGTATGCGAAGTATGATCCAGCTGGTGAGGTGATGCTAGCTAAAGTGTAGTCTCGTCTGGCTGAAGAAATTACGATATAATTTGTTGTGACGTGTTTTTTAAAACTATAACAAGTACGAATGGTGGTTACTGCAGCAAACTCAACGTTCACTGTAATCTGACTCTGTCTTTGTTCTTCATAATGGTTCCTAATTCTTGAAACAACTATTACAGACTGTCAGAGACTGATACATTAAGTTTACCAGTCTTTGAGTTTTGCAGAATTGCAAGATGGACTCAATTTATACTTGAAAAGACAATCGTAATTGTATTATTGTTCATTAAAGAGTTTTTTGGAACTGCTGTTTTACTAAGGTGATATTTTGTTTTTCGTCAACTTGTTCTTTCGGCAAACATTTATGGTATGCACGTTCAATTTCAACATTAAAACGAGCAATCTATACAATATTTGGCGTTCTGGGCACTCTTAAATAAATATGAATGAATGAATGAATGGTTTTATTGGTGGATGGATATGTGGATGTATGAATGGATGGATGAATGGATGAATGAATGAATGGATGAATGAACGGTTTATGCACAAACACTTTCTAGCGGACAACGCAAGACGTGCACGACTGAGCTGAAAAACAACATATAAGTAAAGCTAGAATAATGGTTACATTATTGTTGCAGTTTAACTTAAAGAAGTTTCAATTATAATTATTCAAGAGAAAATGTTTCGGACGTTTTTAAAAGAACCAACTGCAGGAATGACACGGAGTTCTAGCGGTAGGGCGTTCCATAATTTAAGGCCAGCTTTGGCAAATGAACGATCACACAACTTAGTATAAGTTTTCGTTGTGAGAACAACTTGGCTGTGGAGGGAGTGCAATTAAAGATATAACTACTTAAATAAATAAGCGCAGAACCATTTAAAGGTTAATATACCATCAGGATAATTATTAATATCAATCTGGTAACTGGAAGTGACATATTGTTTTGAACCTGATAAAGACTTGTATGTACATTTTTTTTTCGAACAATTAAGAAAGGGAAGGTACTAGCATAAACGTAATGTATTATTTCATGTCACCAAATCACACCAACAATGCTAAAATTAGGTCACGCGATTTACATTTTAATGGCATGCAGCTGATAGAACGGTTAGTAACATGCTGATGAGATTGAACGAAATAGTTGCCACCAATAATATTTAAATAAATCGAAAATATCAATTTATCTTGAGAAGGATGTAATTCTAGAAGGCAACGTTTCCTGTTATACGAAAAAAAGAAGAAGATTGTGTTAATATCTAATATTTAGAGATTAAGAGTTAATAACCTCGAACCGTCGTATGACTGTTACTAAATTATTCATTCATCTCCTTCCATTCACTTAATCATTCCATCCTATTCCATCTCTTCATTCTAAAGCATGCCACTAACGCTCATATTACGCTCACATCAATTTGACTGATAACTCTTCTCCATTTATCTCTATCCACCTAATCCCAACCATAATGCTAACCATTTCAGTCATAGGTGTTGCAAGGCTCCCTGGGCGTTAGGAGTTGTGTTCTAAGTTCTAATTTAAATAGTTAAGTCGAATTAATAACACTATTTTGTAATTAATGCTAATTTGGAATAGTAAAAGCTTGCTTCGTACTCGTTTAAATTTTGTTTTCAATAATATTATCAACGAGTTATAAATCCTCTGTTTAATAAATGTTTTGCTGAATCTGTAGAACCCTTGCGCGGGGATTCGTGATTTACCTTTCTGCATGGATGCGTGGGTCGCCGGGTTTGCGACAAGGGTTTGGAATGCTGTCTGAGAGATAACCACAAATTGTAGATATGGAATTTTGTGTCGTCGAAATCAGCAATTACTTCCACTTCCGTTGTGACTTTAGTTGAATATATGTAGTGCACATTGGTTATATGTTAAAGTGTCTTGAAGGATATTTTTGCTATATTTTACAAAGTGTCATTTAGATAATAAGTTTGAGGCTACATTTTCTACTTTTTAAAACTATCAAAACATATCTTTTCAAATAAGGGTGTGAGGTGATATAATTATTTTTATCTCTTTTATGAATAGTTAAAGGTTGGTTTTAATATATATGCATCTTAGGAAACACAATTATTTTTTCTGCATTTGTCTGGGAATTGCACTTGAAGTTTCGAGTTTTAATTATTCGAACATAGCTAACTTTTCCAGAAAAAAAAAATAAAGAATCTTATACAAAGATGGAATGTCACAAACCGACTGCAAACAAAGCAACTACAGGTTTGCCAAAGTGAATTATATATTGCTATACAATTATATAGATATCAATTTGTATTATAGGCTACATTTGTGTAATACTTCAAAGGAATCAAGGTTGCAATCCATATAGCTATATGAATAGTACTACGCTCACGTGCAACCAAAATTGTCTTCGCAACAAAGTGTTAGTAGTAGTTGTATCACTTAAGATTATATGAAATCGATAATCGAAACTAATTATTAATCAAATAAATGCTGAAAATTAAATGTTATTGTAAAACCTCTGATACTAGTTTTTTTTTCATAATTAAACACAATAAGATTCAAACTTGGAACTTAGTTTGAAAACTGACATGAAATGTTTTTCCCGTCAATCTAAGGAGTTGCATTGCTACAGTATTGTAGTAATCGAAACTAGTGAGGTAATATGTCAAATTATATAAACTAATGAACTTAAATGATTGCTTTAACTGTTATATATATATATATATATATATATATGAAAAAGATAATATAACAAATTGTATGCTCTTTATTTAAATATTGTGATGAAGTAAACTTTAATAAATAAACTGTACCAGATTTTACATATCACGAGTAGATTGAGAATAAATTATTACTGACCCTGTTATCATAGGTAATGATATGTTATTTTGAACACCTAAATTGATTTTCAGAAAGGGATTCCCTTTTAACTGTAAAAAATTGCAAAGTATAAAACTTAAAGCAAATATTATATTTTAAACTATTACAAAAAGTAGCGATTGTTAATTCATTTGATAGATTTTATTTCCGACACCGAGCATGCATTTGCACCTGCACCAACAATGCATAACCTCCAGTGAGGTCGTTTCTGTATTGTGTTTACCTTGATCAGTTGATGTGTTACTTGAGAGCTTACGATATTCTTAAAGTTACACAGAGTAATAATCCAATCATTAACTGATATGAAAACAAATTCTTTGACTTATACAAACTCAAGACTTTCGAGTGAAGAGAAGAACATTGTCATTTGTTTCATGAATGTGTTCAGTTATAATTCAGGTATCCTGCGTTGGTAAGTTAGTATTTTACTTAGTAACATAAAGATACAAATTTAACTCAGTTATATGTGGTTAAATACTCAAGATATCTATTTCTAGACAGAACCACAAACCATCGTGTATTTTGTTCTTGATAGGCAATTTTTCCAATCTGTTCAGAGATCAGCAGCTGCTCAGTTTCTCCTCCTCGCCGTGAAAGCATTTGGCTTTCTCTACTACTGATACAGCCGATATGTTTGTTGTTCCTTATAAAAATTTAAGTAACAACCAAAAGACACATAGCTGGCCATGCCTTTAACAACAAAATACTGCTTTTACACGTCATAAAAAAACAGTAACTTTTACCCTACAAACCCGCTTTTTAGACATTTATTAACCAACTTGTTTCGTTCAGGAAATCCATACCATTAACCGTGACATCAGTCACTCTTCATTATGTCGTAAACTGAACTGCAAGCTACGCAAAATATAATGAGTATTGCCCCAATGATACTAATTATATCGAAAACCTCTCCAAAAACTGTCAACTGGAGAAGATAAGAAACAGCAGTTGATAAAGTCATGCACATTCCAAATACGCTAACTTGTTCGTGTTCCACTGATATAACACCAACTACAAGCTGAATAGTACTGGTTGTTAGAAAAAGAAGCAAGATGATGATTTCTGTTAAAGTTTCAGGTATTTTCCATGCACATTCTAGTGAGGTCCACAAACCAGACATAATCATCCCGAACATACCATGAGTAACTGACATAAGGTAACAACAGAGTGTATCTTTTTTAGACAAATTGCGGATAAAAATGGGCCAAATGGAAGAGAAAGCAGCGCCACTCAGAGCGATAGCTGCTCCAATTTCCTTGTTTCTACTACATGATTCGCAATCAGACATAAATATAAAAGATGGTTTCGTAACAAAGAAAACACCAACACAATCAATTATGACTAGTACCGCCGTCTGGCATCGCAAAGATTCACCGAGTACAACGTGTCCTACAATCACTGTCAGAACAAGGCCACCTCCAAACCCTATTGCTGTAGCATCACCAACTCCGATGTACATGAAACTCGACAAATTCAGTGCATGCGTCAAGATGCCGGTGACCGAGGTGAGAATGTAATTAACAAGATCACGATTGGTGTATCTTCTGGCGCTTTCCCAGTCTATGAATGGAAGTAATGAGACGAAGGCCAAAGACCGAAGGAACATTAACCAGGAAGAGTGACTATTATAGGTTAATAATTTGGCCAAATTCATTTAGCATGTCATTAAAATACTATACAACAGGCAGAAAAGTAAGCCCTTATGCATCCTCAAAGTATCCACAATCGTCATTCTACTGGTTTTTTTTCTCTGCAGCACCGTATTTCTCCAACACAAAATTGTTCTTTTCCTCCCGGTTGAGACCATGAAAATCAGTTCAGTGACTGTGTTGTTCTCCAAGTTAGCAGTTTAGCATCTTCATTACCCTTAAAGGGTTTTCTGTTAGCTACCGGTAAACTGCTTTACTGGAATAGCTGGAATAAAAGGAACAATATATAACGGATACGTGAAGAGAGCTGTTAAGTAAAACGAAATGAGATGGGTATATAAATGAAAACTCTGTGAAGGTGCTATCATTTTTCAGTGTTGTTTTCGAAGTAAAATGAAGAAATCACAGGAGTTTCAGTTAGGGGAACTAGAAAAATATTTCATATTTTAATGAGCAAGGCATTATTGAATTGGGATTTGAACCATGAGACTTTAGGATTGCAAGCCCTGTTATTTTTCAACTGTGTTTATCCGATTTCCATTGATAGTCATCCGTATAACTGACTGGAAGTTGCATTATGTTGCCAGTCAAATGACTTACTTTCTAAACGCACACGTTATGCTTCTCTTAGTTATCTTTTATTATCACAATGAATGCAAATCAAACTAATGGCTTACTGATATTAACAACTGTGTTTACTTCACTGTATTGAATGGCATTTCATGACAATCCCCTAAGTGTGTAATAACAAAATATGCTATCAATATTGTGGGTGTGGGATACGGTGGACTTGTCTGAAGACAAATCTTGGTTTAACAGCATTCCATGGCATATCACAAGTGTAACTTCATATGATCATAGGGTGCCAGCAGATATGCATAAATATCCAGCCACCATCATGAATGTACTCAATGAATATTCAATACTTACATTTCTGATGTCAATGAATGATTTTTACACCGGCGGGAACTGACATTGATCCTCTGCCGTCTTTCTCGTGTTACTCTTCTGTTGCTGTCGAAACAGAAAATATTTGTTTGATGTTAAAATATACATATAGACATATATATATATATATATATCATTACCGAAATCAGGATTTGGAATATGTTAATGTGGTAAATCGATGATATGTCGGTTTAAATAGATATATGTCATTTTGAGTTGCTAGAAACTGGTATTAGTCCAAGGAAATTGACTTCTACTGATTTAATTCGAAATATCATCGCTTTAAACTGGTAGATGTCGATTTAAATTGAGATATACCGATTTATTTACATATCATCGATTTAAATTGGTTTATGTCGATATAAATCGGTATATGTCGATTTAAACTGGTATAAGTCGAATTAAATTGGTATATGTCGATAAAATTGACATTATACAGATTTAATTCGACATTTCGTCGATATAAACTGGTAATTGTTGATTTAAAATGACATATACCAATTTATTTAAATCGATGATATGTAGAATTTAACTGGTATATGTCGATTTAAATCGGTAGAAGTCAATTTAAGCTGCTAGAAATTGGTATAAGTTGAAGGAATTTGGTATATTTTTATTTAAATCGGTATAAGTCGATTCCCCACGATTTGAGACTGATGGCCCGCCAAATAGGTTAGCCCAGTGGCTATCACACAGATCTAATAGAGAACACATATGCAAAAATGCATTGAGAAACAAGAGATTGTATTTAAAGCACAAACCAGTAATTAAAGCATCAGAACACATTTTTCACCTGAAGGATATCTTACCATTTGTTGGTATCGTTCATATCACAAATTTGAAATTGTAGACCATAACTGTACTCGGTAAAATCGTGTATTTATTTTGTTTCTGTCTTTGTGGAGATTATCGGTTAGTCTTGTAACATATTGTCACACTGTAAATGCATTGTGATGGCGTATAATACTGGCAAACTCGCAAATATAAACCATGATTTATGATGTAAGAGTCTGACAAAATGCGATAAAGATGTCTGTCATCATGAATATGTGCAGTTTACGATGGTCATCGAATCAAATGGTTAATGGACACTTATATTCCCAATTATTTCTAAACATCTTTAGGTCTACCCAAGTATTCATTTATCACTCCTTAGTGATAGGCATGAAGCCTGAATGAATTGCAAGGCAGCCAAAATGTAAAGTTGACCAATACTGTATTTGTGTATTCACAGCATAAACCTGGCATCAGGTCATCAGTGCTCCAAGATGTTGGAAACATGTACACAGGTTGCAAAATGGGTCAAACAGCTTTCAATAATTTCTTAACTACGGACATACGTTCTGAGATATATTTTATAGTTTAAATCAATAACACATATATCTCATCAACGCAACACTGTTACCAGCAGAGTTAAACACTTTTTTCGTACAGCAGAGCGCGATTATTACGGAATGTTCTAAGTGAATCACTGTTCAGCACAATATTCTTAAAGTAATGTTAAGGTTTCAATCTTTCTATGCATCATTCACAGTTAATCCTAGAGCACTGTCAGTGAGATACAAGAGCCCCTTCCATTTTCAACAGCTGTGACTTTGAAAACTGCTCTTCTATAATACGTCACAAAAGATAACGAGGAAAAGACTATACACAGAATGAAAATGGATCGGAAAATGGATGAATGATTTTCAAATAAAGTACAAGATTTATCTTAATTTGACAAATTGTCTTTATACAGAAATCAAAGAAAAATTAATTGTCATTTTCATTCAAACAATTTAGGCCTAGTGTTATGGAGGCCGAACATGTACAAGATGGTTATGCCTGCATGAGGGCGCCCCTCTCCTTTTACTCCTCCCCCAGTGGCAGCAACATACATAAGAGGAAAATAACTAAATTATAACTGCATGGGGATTTAGCTTTAGGGCGGGCCAATTAGGTCTGGTCCTATTTTCTACTTCCAGCAAATCAGCTTAGATAGCCTATCACAGGTCTCAATTGCAACTTTGGATTAGGTAATATTTCAACTGGTAAAAACTCTGTAGGCGAGGCATAATCACGGTGCTGGACCAGTGCTAACCAAAGCATCACTATCACAAAGAATGAATAGCGATATGTCTGACCATGTCTATATAAGAAGACTAGGCCTAAGTACCGCTTTCGGTGGAGCATGGTCATGTGTCTGGCCCAGCCTATACCTATATCATAAGACTTCACATTACATCGATACACCAATGAAACATCCTCGCTATGGAACTGTATGGCTTACGTATATGTCTACAATCCAATAGTAATGGGCATTTGCATAGTTACCGGCCTAGCCTCATGTTAGGCCAAACGGATGAATGTTGATCGCGTGAATGCCGCACCTGTATGGTTTACGGTTCTGGCGAAGGAAATTCCAAATCATAACCTTGAAAAGTCTCTAGAAGCTCCCCCATCTGATGAGAATTGAATTAAACTCAGGCTCTGACATGATGCATTACGGCCATAGAGCAGGATTTTAGGAACAAATAAATGCTTGCTTTTCGGAATTTAACTGCGCACATGTACTGTCTGTTACGGTACCGGTATTGCACGATTTCAGTGCAGTACCAAGGAAAGCCAAACGAATTTTTGGCGTGGAACACTCATTTTCCTCAACTTATTGGCACAAAACCGTTGCTAAGTGCATCAAGCAGCATTTGCTTGCAAACATAGTAGTTGTCTTCTTCACGAGTTGGGCAGTTTTTACCAAACAATTCTTAACCCAACTAGTTTTGCCCAACAGTTTTAGACGTGTATTATCCCTTAATGGATTAAAAACTTGTCGTTACAATTCTGCTGGTAGTAAGCTTCACTTTGTTCTTTTGCGATTTACATTATTTTTCTTTCTTGAATAAATATTGTAAGCCTTCCTGAATAAATTTTCAATCCTGGATTCCTTTACAAAATTCCTATCAATGCAAAGATAACGACTTTCCTTAATAATCTTATTTAGTCTTACAACATATCCATTTCAGGGATGTTTCCCACATCATCGGAATCGGTAGGAATCATTTCATTATTTTTTTTGTGTGGATTGTTTTTAAGCTACCGTTCTTCTTCCCATCCTCCATATTAATCCTACACGCCGATGAGTTTTAAAATGCTACAAACAATTACATATTTAAATGATTACAATTTTATAGAATTACATTTTAATATAATTACAAAGAAGTGTTAGCTCAGTGGTTAACGCCGGTGCCTTTCAATCATAAGGTCTCGAGTTCGAGTCATTTCAAGATTAATGTATTTCGTCCAGTTACAGAGTTGTTGACAATTCATAATCATGGACCTTTAAATATGAATCTAAGAGACTGAGTTCAGTCAGCTTGCGGCTTTGATTATCCAATGATGGCTTCTTCGCGAGTTTCTGCTTGCAGGAGGATCTAAAATACATACATACATATTTCAGCGTGGACAACTACATTCAATATCGAGCTGAAATCAAAGTTGAAGTTTACACTCTCTAGAATATTTACGGCCACTAATGACCTTGACGCGCTCTGCATTACTATGAAATTATTTCGATTCAAGCATTTATTTATTTAATCTGAACAATACGTACTTACATGACCAATCTTCGTCGATTTTACTAGACTCAGCCAAACATAAATTTTATGGCAATAGCACAGTAGGCCAGAAATTAGGTGCCAGCGGTTTTGAGACTTTTACCACTTTTATTGTGATACTGAAGTCACGCTGAAATATAAGTGAGATTGAAACCCGCATTTCCTATTAAATTCTGTTTGACAGCATTCACCACTGATAACGTTCATTGCAGTGTCGCCCCAGATCAAATAACACAAATTACTATTTGAAACCAACTGCAAAATGTTTTTCACGTCAATCTAGGGAGTTGCATTGCTATAGTATTGTAGTGTGGGTAATATGTAAAATAATATAAATTAATGAACTTAAATGATTGCTTAAACTGTCACATATATATATATATATATAAATATATATATGTGAAAAAGATAATATCACAATTTTGTATGCTCTTTATTTATTAATTAATGTGATGAAGTAAACTTTAATAAATAGACTGTACCAGATTTCACGTATCAAGAGTAGATTGAGAATAAATTATTACTGACCCTGTTATCATAGGTAATGATATGTTATTTAGAACACCTAAATTGGTTTTCAGGAAAGGATTCCCCTTTAACTGAAAAAAATTGCAAAGTATAAAACTTAAAGCTTATATTATATTTTAAACTATTACAAAGAGTAGCGATTGTTAATTCATTTGATAAATCTTAATTCCGACACCGAGAATGCATTTGTCCCTGCACCAACAATGCATAACCTCCAGTGAGGTCGTTTCTGTATTTTGTCCTACCTCGATCAGTTGCTGTCTTACTTGAGAGCTTACGACAAAGTTACACAGAGTAATAATTAAATCATTAACTGATATGAAAAAAAATCTTTGATTTATACAAACTCAAGACTTTCGAGTGAAGGGAAGAACATTGTCATTTGTTTCATTAATGTGTTCAGTTATAATTCAGGTCTCCAGCGTTGGTAAGTTAGTATTTTACTCAATAACATAAAGACACAAATTTAACTCAGGTATATGTTGTTAAATACTCAATATATCTACTTCTAGACAGACCCACAAGTAATATCACCATAATAACTAACATCTTTTCATTCCCACCATCGTGTTTTTTGTTCTTGATAGACAATTTTTCCAATCTGTTCAGAGATCAGCAGCTGCTGAGTTTCTCCTCCTCACCGTGAAAGCATTTGGCTTTCTCTACTACTGATTCAGCCAATATGTTTGTTGTTCCTAATAACTATTTGAGTAACAACCAAAAAACATACAGCTGGTCATGCCTTTCACAACAAAACAATGCTTTTACACGTCTTAAAAAACAGTAACTTTTACCCTACAAACCCGCTTTTTAGACATTTATTAACCAACTTGTTTCGTTCAGGAAATCTAAACCATTTAGCCGTGACATCAATCACCCTTCATTATGTCGTAAACGGAACTAAACACTACGCAAAATATAATGAGTATTGCCCCAATGATACTGATTAGATCGAAAACCTCTCCAAAAACTGTCAACTGGAGAAGATAAGAAACAGCAGTTGATAAAGTCATGCACATTCCAAATACGCTTACTTGTTCGTGTTCCACTGATATAACACCAACTACAAGCTGAACAGTACTGGTTGTTAGAAAAAGAAGCAAGATGATGATTTCTGTTAAAGTTTCAGGTATTTTCCATGCACATTCTAGTGAGGTCCACAAACCAGACATAATCATCCCGAACATACCATGAGTAACTGACATAAGGTAACAACAGAGTGTATCTTTTTTAGACAAATTGCGGATAAAAATGGGCCAAATGGAAGTAATAGCAGCGCCACTCAGAGCGATAGCTGCTCCAATTTCCTTGTTTCTACTACATGATTCGCAATCAGACATAAATATAAAAGATGGTTTCGTAACAAAGAAAACACCAACACAATCAATTATGACTAGTACCGCCGTCTGGCAACGCAAAGATTCACCGAGTACAACGTGTCCTACAATCACTGTCAGAACAAGGCCACCTCCAAACTCTATTGCTGTAGCATCACCAACTCCGATGTACATGAAACTAAACAAACCCAGTGCATGCGTCAAGATGCCGGTGACCGAGGCGAGAATGTAATTAACAAGATCACGATTGGTGTATCCTCTGGAGCTTTCCCAGTCTATGAATGGAAGAAATGAGACAAAGGCCAAAGATCGAAGGAACATTAACCAGGAAGAGTGACTATTATAGGTTAATAATTTGGCCAAATTCATTTGACATGTCATTAAAATACTATATAACAGGCAGAAAAGTAAGCCCTTATGCATCCTCAAAGTATCCACAATCGTCATTCTCCTGTTTTTTTTCTCTGCAGCACCGTATTTCTCCAACACAAAATTGTTCTTTTCCTTCCGGTTGAGACCACGAAAATCAGTTCAGTGACTATGTTGTTCTCCAAGTTAGCAAGTTTATCCAACACAAAATTGATCTTTTCCTCCCGGTTGAGACCATGAAATTCATTTCAGTGACTGTGATGTTCTCCAAGTTAGCAGTTTAGCAACTTCATCACCCTTAAAAGGTTTTCTGTAAGCTATCGGTAAACTGCTTTACTGGAACAGCTGGAATAAAGGGAACAATATATAAAGGATACGTGAAGAGAGCTGTTAAGTAAATCGAACTGAGACGGGTACAAAAATGAAAACTCTGTGAAGGTTATATCATTTTTCAGTGTTGTTTTCGAAGTAAAATGAAGAAATCACAGAAGTGTCAGTTAGGGAAACTAGAAAAATATTCATATTTTAATGAGCAAGGCATTATTGAATTGGGATTTGAACCATGAGACTTTAGGGTTGCAAGCCCTGTTATTTTTCAACTGTGTTAATCCGATTTCCGTTGTTAAGTCATCCGTATAACTGACTGGAAGTTGCATTATGTTGCCAGTCAAATGAAACCAACTCTGTTGTTCCTTAACTTACTTTCTGAACGCACACGTTATGCTCCCGTTTTCTTGCTTCTCCACTCCGTGAGATTACGACGACGATAAAAACTACCCTCGTAAAAGACCGCAGAATGAATGCTTTTTATCGCAAATAGTATAATTATCTACGAGTCATCCTTCGGCAGTTAATACAAAGTGATTGGTTGTAACTGTGTTTTTCATTTTTATGAAATTTGGATCTGTAGCTGTCTATTCTGTGATTTTGTTTCAATCAATATAGGTTACATGTTCTATTAATATTACACCGGTCCCCAAACGAAGCAAAATCGTTAACAAATAACAAATAGCAAATGTGGTTACAATAAATCGCAACCACCCTTTTCAATTGGATTGGTTTGTTAGCCCGAGCGTGGACTTTCCATGTCACTCTTAGTAAAAATGGAACTAGACTACTGTCTTAATTGTTTGTTACGATTTGTTTCCAATTAATGTTTTTATGCACATTAATAAAAGAACAATTGATACAAGATCAATGGTTTATATAGAGTATACTAGTTTTTGGGTAGCATTTTTCTTCAAGACTGGACAAAACCTTAACTTGCTTAACTATGGGCAATGTCATGTTTAACCAATATTTATTAAAATTTGACAGAAACTTTCAGGAATAACCTTTGCAAAACATAGTTTATTAAAAATTGGTAATATTTCTAACGTGCTATGATTCCCCAATTTCTATCACTGTAATATTCTCCAATGTTGGTTACTTTCTGCTACAGTTAATTTTTAATTTATAACAAAAATGCAAATCAAAATCCCAGAATTAACCAAAATAAATTTTTGGTTTGCAAACTCCTTTAGTTTTTATTTTTTAAAAACAATTGCATTTTATACATTTGCTCTTACAGTTACTTACCATTCGTTTTGTTTTTTCGTGTGATATAAGTTTTAATGTATATGTACATAGAAGCACGGAAAACTTCCCACGCAACATAATTAACCACTTGGGTTTATTTGAATAAGCGAAATGTGATACTAAACCATTAAACATTGTTATCTTTCACTGTAAAATGTAGCCTATAGATTCTGTAGAGTTTGCCAGTAAACCAGGCCTGAAATCTGTGACTTATAGGGCAATAGTCTGATGATGTTAAATAAAAATACTGGTCACAGTGAGGTCATCCTTTATACTACTTTTTTTTTTTTAAATGATAATACAAAAAATACACTGTCACAAATCTTTCCAATTAAGTTTCCAATGCTAGACCAGGAACATCTCAGGACGTGGCACACAAACATGGCTGGTTTTTGAAATTGGACTTTATATATCCAAGTACTTCTTGAAATGCAATCCCCGTGTATAAAGTCAGAGTACCTATATGTTTTCAGCCTTTCTTGATGTCATATGACTTATGATATATTTTACAGCTGAAACAGTATCTGTGCCTAAATATAAAATTAAGTATATCAATACCACTGTATTTTTGGATTTAAAAACCAAACCAACAACACAATGATTTCCCACACACACACCCGTAGTACTTGTACCACGTGAAACGTTTCCGTCTGATGTCTTTAAGAAATGACAAGAAGGTGGTTTACACATCCTCTTGTATCTAGAGAAACTTTAAGTAAACCACTGTTTGAGCTATACCCGCTTTTACCAGACCCAATATGACAACACCCTACTCATCATATAAAAGTACTGTTGCTAGTATACAAGTAGAGATGTAGCAGCTTTGGCATGATGTCAAGATAATGCTGTCACAATATATATCTCTGCTTGCCATATCATGATTGTTGACATCAACCAAAGGACAGCAGGCTTCAACTTCTCATAAACTGGAACCGATCTCATGTATCACGTTAACACAATATATAATTCAAATACCCTGAACGTGGTAAAGCCCAATATGCATCTACATACACTGAGTTGGCTGCCTGATAAATACTTGTACAGGTTTTCGTTTCAATTAAAAATCATACATTAATTATAACAAATTAAAAAAAAACAATCAATTAAACAATACTGTTGACCAATAATTTCACCATAACCAGCATATTACTGATGGTCAAATGCACCAATCACTCATGTAGCTGAACTAATCAACCATTACATGGCATGTTGATCAAACGTATACTGAATAACCCATGAAATATCTTTATGCTGACTGTTGATCAAGCTAATCAATTGTAATTAACTATCATATTATTGATGTTGTCAAACTAGTCAATCATGTAGGTTACAAAATAAATCAGTACCAGCAAGTCAATCATAAAGAATGACACGTATATCACTACCAAGCTTTTCAACCATAATCAACTGCTTTATTAATAATAATAATGAATTCATTCATCCTTATTATTAATAATAATGAATTCAATCAGAAGAATTCAATTATAACCAACAAACTAGTCAAAGCAAATTAATCAACTAAAACCAAATGTTTATCAAAGCAGACTTAATCATTACAGCAAACAAAGTCCTTTATAGAATTTAAAAACAGAAACTTTACAACCAACACAGTTAACCATCACTATTAATGCAGGTAGTATAATACTTTGTACTGAGTTGTAATAGGCGCTGAATGCCTTCACATAGTTTATTTCGTTTGTGACATCTATGTTCAACTCATGAAAAATGCTTTGCTGAAATTTTCGGGCTGATATTCGATAAGTGAATCTTGAAGCATGTGTCGATAGCTTTCAAAGGCAATGCTGCAGGAAGATGCTTTCTCTCAATCAGCACAACAAATTGATGAGACTTCTGCTTTTAAGTCCCAAAGAACTACAGTAAATGGCTGTACATCGTTTGTGACGTTTCATCATTATCTTTACAAACGGACTTGATGTTTTTCACATTCTGTAATTGTAAAGGATGTATAAATCATACACATAAATGCTGACTGAAAGAGAGACAGAGGGCTGGCCAACAGACATACAGACAAACAAACCAATGGCAGATACAACAATGGAAACTTGTAGGCCAAAATATTTCTGTTGTGACATCTACAGTTCAATGAATGATATCAATAATAAAGTTTGTTATTATCACAATGAATGCAAATCAAACTAATGGCTTACTGATATTAGCAACTGAGTAGACATCACTGAATTGGAAAATAGTGACAATAATAAACGTTTCACGATATTCCCCTGACTGTGTAATAACAAATTGTGCTATAAATATTCTGGGTATGGGATGCGGTGGACTTGTCTGGAGACAACTCTTTGTTTAACAACATTCCATGGCATATCACAAGTGTAACTTCATATGGTCATAGGGTGCCAACAGATATGAATAAATATCAAGCCACCATCATGAATGTACTCAATGAATATTCAATACTTACATTTCTAAAGTCAATGAATGATTTTTACACCGGCGGAAACTGACATTGATCCTCTGCCCGTCTTTCTAGTGTTCCTCTTCTGTTAGTGACGAAACAGAAAATATTCGTTTAATGTTAAAATATACATATAGACTGTTATACAGGGTTCTACCAAAAGTTGCATAAGCCCCTCTTTAGTGCTTTGTCCTAAATCATGGGTGGCCAATTCCGTTTCTCTGCTTGGAAGGGATGTCAACATTTTAAGGGGTGGAAAATTTGCTGAAACAGTAGTTATCGGCAGCTGGTGAAGGGAATTGCTCAATGTGTATGTCTTCTATGTGTGTCAAATGAACCTTAACTTTGCCAAGGTTTTACAATTGGTAACATAGTCATCGTTAAAATGAAATCCTGTTTTCCACAGACACACACACACACATGTTTGTATTACATTCCAACCGAGGACCTCATTCTATTTCCATTGTTCAAATCCACGTACCCTAACCTTAACAATACCCCATACAATAGAATTCTTCCGAGGACGTGGTGATTCTTTAGAAATCACAACCAAGGACCTGGAATTCTTTTGTTCAAGTCCTCGGTCAGATAGAAAAACAAACGCACACACACATACTATTTGTCAAAAGCTGTTTGTCTAATGTTTTTCTCCTTTGGTAGTAAACATTACCCAAACCTTCTTCTAGGTTTGTAACGCTTAATCCAACTTACAATATGTGTAGTCCCTAGGAGGTTCTTCCACCCATCCTGGAAGGTTTTTTATGTGTGTGGGATAAAATAACCTTGCAGACAGCTGGCCATTTCTCGTACAGTTTGTCTGCTGATTCTGGTTGAAGTACTTGGAAAATCTTGTTCACTCTGTATATACATTTACAAGGGAGAGCAAACAAAACTATTCACTCAGGGACAGCATTTAGAGAATAGGATTACATATAATGCAGTAAATCACTGATTGGACTGATGTAATTTTGAGGTTAGCCTAGTGTCTATCACACAGAGCTAATAGAAAACACAAATGCAAAAATGCATTGAGAAACAAGAAATTGTATTTGAAGCACAAATCAGGAATTTAAGCATCAGAACCCTTTATTCACGAGAAGGATATCTTACCATTTGTTGGTATCGTTATTATCACAAATTTGAAATTGTAGACCATAACTGCATGTACTCGGTAAAACAGTGTATTTATTTTGTTTCTATCTTCGTGGAGAATATCGGTTAGTCTTTAAACAGATTTTCACACTGTATATGCATTGTGATGGCGAATAATACTGACAAACCCGCAAATATAAACCATGATTTTATGATGTAAGAGTCTGACAAAATGCAATAAAGATGTCTGTCCTACATGCGCAGTTTACGATAGTCATTGAATGAAATGGTTAAGAGACACATATATTCCCAGTTATTTCTAAACATCTTTAGACCTACCCAAGTATTCACTTATCACCCCTTAAGAACGTGCATGAAGCCTGAATGAATTTCAAAGCAGCCAAAATGTAAAGTTGACCATTACTATATTCGTGTATTCATAGCACATACCTTGCATCAGGGTCATCAGTGCTCCAAGATGTTGGAAACATGTACACACCTTGCAAAATAAGTCAAACAACTTACAATCATTTCTTAACTACGGACATACGTTCTGATATATATTTTATAGTTTCAATCAATAACACATATATCTCATCAACGCAACAATGTTACCAGCAGAGTAAAACATTTTTTTTCGTACAGCAGAGCGCGATTATCAAGGAATGTTCTGAGTGAATCACTGTTCAGCACAATATTCTTAAAGTAATGTTAAGGTTTCATTCTTTCTATGCTTCATGCACAATTAATCCAAGAGCACTGTCAGTGAAATACAAGAGCCCTTCCATTTTCAACAGCTGTGACTTTGAAAACTGCTCTTCTATAATACGTCACAAAAGATAACGCGGAAAAGACTACACAGAATGAAAATGGATCGGAAAATGGATGAATGATTTTCAAATAAAGTACAGGATTTATCTTAATTTGACAGATTTTCATTACAGAAATTAGAGAAAAGTTAATTGTCCTTTTCATTCAAACAATTTAGGCCTAGTTTTATACAGGCCTAAAATTTACAAGATGGTTATGCCTGCATGGGGGCACCCCTCCCCTTTTACCCCTCCCCCAGTGGCAGCAACTTCCCTAAGAGGAAAATAAATAAATTATAACTGCGTGGTGATTTAGCTTTAGGGCGGGCCAATTAGGTCTGGTCCTATTTTCTACTTCCAGCAATTCAGCTTAGCTAGCCTATCACAGGTCTGAATTGCAACTTTGACCTAGGTAATATTTCAAACGGTAAAACCTACGAAGGCGAGGCCTAATCACGGTGCTAGACCGGGGCTAACCAAAACATCACTATCACACAGAATGAATGACGATATGTCTGGTCATGTCTATATAAGACTAGGCTTAAGTACCGACTATCGGTGGAGCATGGTCACAGTTTCTGTGTCTGGCCCAGCCTATACCTATATCATAAGACTTCACATTACATCGATACACTAATGATACATCCTCGCTATGTTGCTGTAAGGCTAAAGTATATGTCTACAATCCAATAGTAATGGGCATTTGCATAGTTACCGGCCTAGCCTCATGTTAGGCCAAAAGGGACGAACGTTGATAGCGTTTATGCCGCCACACCTCTACGGTTTTACGGTTCTGGCGAGGGAAATTCCAAATAATTACTTTGAAAAGTCTCTAGAAGCTCCCCGTCTGATGAGAATTGAGTTGACCTCAGGCTCTGACATGATGCATTACGGCTATAGAGCGTGGTGGCCAATTGGCTAAGGCGTCGGACTCGTGATCCAAGGGATTGCTGGTTCGATTCCTGCCTAGTTAATTACGTTGTGTCCTTGGGCAAGATGCTTTTTTCTCACTTGCCTCGCTCCACCCAGGGGTTAAATGGGTACCTACACTCTAAGAAAATATGGTTCCACATAGAACCAAAACTGGTTCTTGGACTTGTCCCGTATGCAGAACCTTCAATGGTTCTTAACGAGAACCCTTTTCATGATGGTTCTAATAAGAACCCTACGAAATGGTTCTCGAAAGAACCATAAAAGGTTCTTTCAAGAACTTTTATGACTATGGTTCTTTTGAGAACCCCTTTGAATGGTTCTCGAAAGAACCATAAAAGGTTCTTTCATTTTGTCCCGTATGCAGAACCATAAAAGGTTCTATCAAGAACTTTTATGACTAAGGTTCTTTTGAGAACCCCTTTGAAATGGTTCTCACCAGAACCATAAAAGGTTCTTTCAATTTGTAGCTGTGTGCAGAACCCTTAAGGTTCTACCGAGAACCTTTTCAAATATGGTTCCCAGGGGAACCCCTTTGAAATGGTTCTCAAAAGTTCTTTGGAAGGTTCTTACTTTTTACTGTTCACAGAAGCCATGAAGACCAGAAAATAGTATTAAGTTGCAGCTATTGTGACATGTGTACAATTTTTGCTTAAAAATAATGTCAGAAGTCTGATGATGTTCTGTCAACTTGCAAATAACTTTATTCACTTTAAAATTCAGCAAACCACGAAACATACAAATCTTGTCAATTATCTATTGCATGAAATATCAATTAGATTCAAAATGCTGAAATACAATAAAAAGACATTACCTTTCGTCATATCACAACAACTTTGTGATTTACATCCAAAAATTGTAGAATGAGCTGATATACAATGTGGAATTATTCAATCACTTAACAGTTCTCTGAGGAATGCAATGTTGGGATTATGCCAAATGCTGTATGCTTTGTACATGCACAATCATGAAATACAAACTAAAGAATAACTCAATAACAACTGCACCACACCACAAAATATTCAAACATGCAAGTGCATGTAAGTGAAATTAATCAGGTGAAACAATGTGTTCTCAAAGACTTCTCCTACATTTACTATAAGCTGTGTAGTGGTCGTTTACTCATCCCTGCTAATTCGACTAGTATATTGCGATTCAGTGTGATATTACAATCCCACCTACAATTTTTGTGAACCAACACTGAAAGCTTTGATGTATGTTGTTCTGGCTTATCTTGTAGCAGTTACCTTATACCTCAATGGAATGTACATATTTCCAGCACGCCTATATGGTATCCAGAGCATGAAAATCATTCTCTTCACCTGGTGAAAAGGTTAACCACTCAGTGGTTCTTCTGACTTTATAGGCAATGTAATGTTCTACAAATGCTTCTGCCATCATTATGCAGCTACAAATAAGCCACATATTACAAGAATATAAGATATACTTGACTTCAACAAATAAATGGGATTTCTTCTTCATGAAGCAACTAAACCACAAAGCAATCATTATGCTCCTCAGCTTCAGGTTCTTGTGAATGCCGAGCATTGTGGCAACGACGGATATGTTTTCTGTAAGATCCCATTTTGCGATATTGGGTTGATGTGCATGAGCTATTTCGAGGTGTCGAAAAAGCTTCTGCAGTGAGAAAAAAATGCCTTTGACGAGTACCCCTGCAAAAGTCACAGTCATATGGAATATGCATTGTGCTGTGGAAATTTGATTCATATCAATGCAGAAAGCAGTCGCAGTATTGGAGTTGGTATTTTTGGCCCCTCATCTTCTTTCTTGATACTCATCATGTAACGTTGTAGGAATCCCAGAGTGTTGGCCGCCTCTGGGGCGTAGTCGATCCCATGCGCATAGTACACGGCCATCAAGAGTACCACTCCATACCAGATGCTGGAAATCCCTTGACAGACTTGACATCCTTCGGCCCATACAGAGATGGCATCAGGTTTGATGGTACTACACTGTAGCACTAAAACTGGTGTTGGTGACACTATCTCCTGAAAAAGGAAATGATAGATAACAATCAGAGTACATTGACATATGGTTGACCACAAAAATTCCATTGTTAACTCTGGGACTGACTGATGTGTCCGAGTTATGGTGGTACTATTTTTTTTCAATAGCTGCAGGCAATTTTGTGCCAAACATATGTGAACATTTTGCAGGTATCGGCACTCGGCAGAGTTAGTAAAAAAAAACAATATGGGTCATTCCATATCAAATCACCAAATTTTGGGGTATGTTGTAGTTCGACATCTTTGAAAAATTCCCAAATTTATTGTATGAGTGGACCACCATAAAATAAGCATATTCTGAAAATTTCAGTTGCATTGCTTTACTATTGGCCGATTTAAAATTCTTTGAAATTCCGCAATTTGTCGCCACCATGGCATTTTGGCATATTCTTGACTTTTGAGGTCTCATTTCTCAGCAATTAAACATTTTACTACCTTTCTATTACAGATGCCTATAGAGTCTAACCCATAGAACAGGAAAAGAAAAAATTAGGCTACAAAAATATTGTCTTGTGAAGTTAGGTCAACTTAAAAGTGTCAAAATATTTGATTTTTGTACTTTTTACTAAAAAATGTGCTATTTTTAGTGATAAAATGGTCCTAAACCATTGCTTCAGGGTACTTGATTCTTTCAGAGGTTATTATGTCTAGTACAAACATTACAAAATATTGATTACAACACTCTCCTATAATACATTTGCAAGTTGTGCAACTCTAAAGTTGCTATATCATGCTGCGATTAAGTTCAATACTGTGCAGTTTTTAATTTCATATAAAAAAAAATACTATTTGCATTGTACTTGTCTGCTCCTGGTTGAATTCATTTCATAAGAAGACTTATAAAATGAACTTCAACCAGTACACACATATGTATGATCAGTGTGTACAGTACATACACTGTACTAGGTGTATATGTACGGAGTGCCATGAGTGCCAGAAGACTATGTTTAAACTAACACTAATATACACACTGTACATATACAATTGGTTGAATTAGAAGACTTTACTATAGAATTAATTTCAACCAGTACATAGATGTATGTACAGTACAAAACTGTACTGGGTGTACATGTACATGTCTGGTTGATATGAAGAAAATCCAGATAAACTTTTATATGACCGATATAAAAAAATATATCTGGCTAAAATGTCAATCAAATAGGAAATAAGTGGCCAAAACTGGACTAGCATTGATATTAACTTTCCAGCGTGATCAGTTATCTCTGTTCTGGTACGGAGACCCATACAGAGAGCAAGACACACACAAAATATAAACACAGCTGTGTTCTAGAACTCAACTGGATTGGAACAAAGTGGAAATATGTAATGTGCAAGCTCCTTGCTGTTACCTAATCCGACTGCTATGGTCATAAAATGACCGCTGTTCAAAAATAATACTTGAAGGTTGAGTTCTTTATTCTTCTGTGGTCCTGTAGATGTTGATACTAAATTGCGTTGTGCTATTCTTTTATTTAATATATTTGCTTTAATAAGTTCCAGGAGGGCGATATAAGTTCCATTCAGTATCGAAGTTCAGTCCCAAAATATATTCCTTGTTGCCATCCGTTCCAAAAACTTCTTCCTTAATTCTGACTGTTCAGTTCACTATAGAAACCTTTGCCAATGTCCTGACATCAATAGGTTATTATTTATGAATCTCCATCACCTTTTCTTAATGTACCATGGTATTGCAATCCTTTCTGTTAAACTTCCTTCTGCTCTTTACTCCTACCATGTGGACACTAGTGTACACATAGCTCCCTTTCCTATCTCACTCCTAGAGTATCAGAACACATATGTCCATTGTTCAAAAGTGGCCTTCACACTTAATCAACCTCTGAGTCATCCTGTTTCAAGCTAAGACCCTGTGGTTGCCTAGCAACCCAGATAGAGATAGTTATTCCCCCTTTGACTTAGTGTATACACTGTAAGTGATTTACTATTGAAATATATATGCAAAGTGCAGTACCACAATATAGTGCAATGTAAATCTCTATGAAAATACACTATGTAAGAGCATACAGTCTTAAAGTTTTGTCTGTCAATATAAAGTCAAGTATAACTGGATAAACATGATGTATATCCAGTTATACCTGACTTTATATTGACAGATAAAACTTTATCTGCATATCTGGATTGACTCTATATCCAGTTATATCTGGCTTTATATGGCCAGATAAAACTTTATCTGCATATCTGGATTGACTCTATATCCAGTCATATCTGGCTTTATATGGCCAGATAAAACTTTATCTGCATATCTGGATTGGCTCTTTATCCAGTCATATCTGGCTTTATATGGCCAGATAAAACTTTATCTGCATATCTGGATTGGCTCTATATCCAGTTATATCTGGCTTTATATGGCCAGATAAAACTTTATCTGCATATCTGGATTGGCTCTATATCCAGTTATATCTGGCTTTATATGGCCAGATAAAACTTTATCTGCATATCTGGATTGGCTCTATATCCAGTCATATCTGGCTTTATATGGCCAGATAAAACTTTATCTGCATATCTGGATCGGCTCTATATCCAGTCATATCTGGCTTTATATGGCCAGATAAAACTTTATCTGCATATCTGGATCGGCTCTATATCCAGTTATATCTGGCTTTATATGGCCAGATAAAACTTTATCTGCATATCTGGATCGGCTCTATATCCAGTTATATCTGGCTTTATATGGCCAGATAAAACTTTATCTGCATATCTGGATTGGCTCTTTATCCAGTTATATCTGGCTTTATATGGCCAGATAAAACTTGATCTGGCCAGATTAAACCAGATATAAAGCCAGATCTGGCATTTCGGTAAGGGTCTGTTCAAATTCCAGTGTCTACACTGTATGTATTACAAGGGTAGAGCACATTGTTAGTAACGGCGGCCTCCGTGTGAGAAGTCAGACCATAGATCGGGGTCCAGACCTCTGAAGGGGGGGGGGGGGGGGTTTCACTTCGCATACCCGATCACAGGATACTCCCTGACCTGACTGCCGGGCTGTTGGGTGCTCAGTGATTGCACTCTTCTGCTATCTCTAGAACACAAGGAGTCTGACCATGGGTGTTCCAGGAATACATTCGCTACCAGCTCCCAGAGCGGGTACTCAAGCTATACTGTATAATCATTGATCATTGTCAGGTCCTTTAGTTGGCTGGCGTCAAGCCTCACAATGCCAGATGCAGCCCTCCTTGGCATCCTGAAGATACGAGCCTTATACTTACAATAGACAATCTTTGATCACTCCTGAAGAACTGAGAGTTCCAAAATGACATAATCAATTGAATACAGGCACACCTTAAATGTTAAACAGCAACAACCTATCTGCTCCTGGACAAATGGTCATTTTCACAGTAAATGGTGTAACTTTGCATTTAAGACCTTTTGTCAGTAGTGGCCTCATGAAGCGACACAATTCAAGGACACTTTGCCACATGATAGCTTGTCAGGACATTCACAACTATTTTCATACTTTATGATGTAGTTTAAGCTTCTTAAGTAGTTTTCCCCGATAGTTAAGATATTTATGTACATGATTCTGGTGGAAATGTTCATGACAAATCATGTTGAAACTTTGGTGTCAGAGTGCGTCAATTTACACCCTTTACTGTGAAAATGACCATATACAAGAGGAACTTACCTTCTTGTCCGAAACATACAAGAACCCAGGCTTCTCGTCGAAGATGTACGGTAGAGCCATCAGAGCGACAGAATACTCCAGGTCTGCCAATAAAACCTAAGATTGGAAAATAAAGTTCTGTATCACTACATTTTCAAGTGTTACAAGGCAGCAGTCATAATCAGACAATGAGCAATGTTGTGAGAGGTTACTACCACCATGGTACAATGTATGTATGTGTCTTTGCATTGCGGTAACTGATGGAGAAATACAGAGAAGGCCAACGACAGCTGCAGCGTATCTTCATAGATCTGGAGAGAGTGCCCCAAGGCGAAGTATTGAAATGCCCAAAAGAGAAAGAAGTACATCCGGCTGATAAAGGATCTGTACGAGGGCAACCTGACCCAGGAGAATGCACTGCGAGAACCATAGATGCATCTGCCGTCACTGTCGGAGTCCACCGAGGCTCAACGTTAAAGACCGCATAACATGGCCATTCCATTATGTGTGCAAACAGAGTAGCTTTTTCCCTTTCCAACGGTACCATTTTTAAGAAAATGGGAGGTAACGTTGTTGAGAAAATTGATTTCAAACTGTGAATATCCCAGAGATGTCATTCCCAAAATAGAGCCAAATATTCATAATTATGAAGCTATGACGTCACCGAATGAACCAAATGAACACCAAATCTATATCCCCCTGTGCTAATCCAATGGGGAAATGAATCAGTATCATTCGTCACTGAAATCATGAGATAGGGGGCATGAAGTCAAGATTCTCCATGAACCCTGTCCCTAATGACCATATTCTGTTGTCGGTAGTTCCAACTGCTGTGAAACCCACGATGAAGAGAAACAACATTATACTTGTGGTTTTATCGGCTACACTTTTTATTTCTGGCTAGTAACTGGGATTTCCATGTTAAAGATCCTTGCTGACTTTGCTCTGGACCGGCAAAAAACGAAGTTGCTTGTATGTGAATTTCACCCCCCCCCCCCCCATTTTGAATCCTCATGAGCCAAGGATTCTAAACAACCCAATCATCACCACTCTCTGTCCCATTTGCCTGAGATAATTTATCATAACTCGGACTGGAAGTTTATTTGTCAGCCCGACAAATAGCCTTTGAACAGTGATTTATGGAATTACATGAGCAGTTAGCACAAATATCCCCACGTTGGAGTAACATTGAAATTGACATTGTAATTGACGGGTGAATAGGGGTCAACTCATAGCCTGCAAAATCGATCAGTTCAACATACAGAGAGCAGGCAGCAGTTCCTCTTAACTTTTTCCTCAACAACGACAGGGTTGTCGTTCGTGATTTGCACACACACACTGTACATATGGAGTACTATGCCTATGTAGTATGTACTGTACAGTCAGTGTACAGTACGACAGTATGATATACGTAGGCATACTGTCAGTGTCAAATGCTGGTCGACTGCAGCTTAGCCTCTTTCTAATTACTTGTTGAATAGCAGATATCCAGTGTCTCAGAACCAACAAGTACAGACACCTTTTCATCCCTTATGCAATAACAGACCACCAGTACTGCAAAAAAGTAACTAGACAAATTTGAATGCAAAGAGGGCAATGATTGCACTGTGAGTACACTCTCCCTGCAATCCTAATTTCCTAACAATATTCCCCTTTCGATCAAAATTGTTCAGCTGCTCCTACACCCCAGTAAAGTTGCTCTGCTCACACCTTATGCTCATTTGTTCACCTAATTTCCCCGTGACCGGACAAATACCCCCCAGACAAATACCCCCCGACGATTACCCCCCAGACAATAACCCCCCGGACGATTACCACCCGGACAGATACCCCCGGGACAAATACCATCCCGGACAACTACCCCCCAGGACAACTACCACCCGGACAGAAACCCCCCGGACAATTACCCCCGAGGACAAAAACCCCCCGGACAAGTACCCACCCGGACAACTACCCCCTCGGACGAATACCCCCTAGACAATTACCCCCCGGATAAATACCCCCGGACGAATATACCCCCTGGACATATGCCGTTAACTTTAGGAGACGGATAAAGCGACGGATACGCCCGTCTTTTTTCGAGTTTAGTTTCCCGCGGGCCTCAACATATACACTGGTCCCTCGGGCAACTCCGAGAGCATATTTACAATTGGGTCAGGGTGACGGTTAAACTGGCACCACTAGGTCGTCGTGTGCCCTGGCCCTTATAACCTCCTCCCGACTTTTAAAAAGATTCGAGCTTTTCATATATACTGTAAGCCCCCAAAACTCCTGGATAGGGTTTGACAATGGACCGAGGCCCGGGGGTTGGATTGGGAATTGCTCACTGCTGGTAGTAACCAGGGGTGTATCCAGGATTTTCTAACCCGGGGGGCGCGAATTACTATCTAAGCGGAGCGCCACCATCGGTTGGCGCGGAGCGTACAAGAAAATTTCAGGTTTTGATACCCCCTAGATCACCGGAAATGGCACTTCTCGGGCTTGAAAATGACCAACCAGATGTACACTTTTGCCTGAGAACCAAGTATTTCCCAATATTTTTTTTTTCATCCATAACCTTTTTGAAGATTGTAACCAGTCACACATCATGTTCGACCTCATTGCATGTCCTGTTGATCATTGCTTTTGTAGGTGATTCTACGTCACGGCCCACAATATCCGAAAGCCCCACTTTTCAAAGTTTAAAGCCCATTATTTGTTCAGAATTTGAAAATTCCCATTTCTCGTGAATAAAATCACTTGAAAACATATACATAATGTTGCACAAAATTCAATCTATGGACAACCAATATAGAAAAACCTCCTTCAACCCCTAACAGACCGGTCAAAATTGCTACGAGTAGAGGGAAGTATGATGAAGAATGTTGGTCAGGAAGTTTTCGAAAATTCCGACACAGTTAATTTATTGGTGTAGAAATATTACAACCTCTTATAACGGCAATTATAAATCTTTGTTGAAGGAAATGAGAAATAGCAAATATATCCGATATCAGATATTTCGAAACCGAACACTATACACATAGGCGTAGGAGGCGGGGCTGCAGCCCCCCCCCCCCAACCAAACTTGTTCCCCTGAAAATTCGGGCAATATGCTGAGAATAAATGAATAGTTAAAAAATTATCTCCTTGGTAATTAAAATAAAGTTCTAAGCTTGGCAGACTAATTCGCCATTACTACTGTAAAAGAGAGTTTTGACATAATTGGACCTGTATGCTTTTTCTCCATCTACATAAGACATTTCGTTGTTTACATTAGCATCCTGCGGATGACTGCGCAACTTTCACGGACCGTACGGTACACGATGCCATGCGATGTAATGACCTATGCTTGCTTATATGATATTGTATGTATGTATGTGTGTATGTGTGTATACATGTCTGTATGTATGTATGTATGTATGTATGTATGTATGTATGTATGTGTGATCTTCCCGCAAGCAGGAACTCGCGAAAGAAGCCATGGAGGCTTATAGACTCGCAAGCTGACCGAAGCCAATCTCTCGGCACACATCCATTTAACGTCCATGTCGGGAAGTTGTTATTGAACAACACCCTTGCCAGACGACACACCTTGCTGTCGGCAGGGAATCGAACCGGGGATCTCATGACTGGGAGACGCCAGCGTTAACCACTAGGCTATACACTCCGCCTATTGACATTAACAAGTTGAACGCGCGCTTTGCGCGCGAAAAATTTTGGTTATATTTTTCGGGCAAGTCGTTACAGCCCCCAAATCCAATTGGGCTCCTACGCCTTTGACTACACACATAGACAGTTTTGAGGCTGTTCATTTTTGAACATGCATTTTCATGCTCACTGATATTATGTGATGTCTGCTCTTTGCTTTACAAATTCGAACAGGCGTGTAGCGAGTAATTTGCCAACGGAAGGGCGAAGCCTGTAGGCAAACTATCTAAGCGAAGCGCCACCATGGGTTGGCGCGAAGCGTACAAGAAAATTTTGGTCGAAAAAGCCTCCCAGATCGCTGGAAATGACACTTCCCAGGCCTTGTAAGTTGCATCTAAGCATTGTCTATTTTTAAATTACTAGCGATATCATAGAGAAAATTTGCTCGGGGGGGGGGGCGGTCGCCCCTTCCCGAAATGCGTCATGTTCCCCGACGACTCGGTCGAGTTCAAGACCAGCCACAGTTGGTTCCATTGCACAATTGAACAATTGTTGAAGGCGTCCATACACACACACGCGTTATGCTAGACCATATATAGTATATATATATAGATACATTAGTGAGAGAGGAAAAATGGAAACGTCAACTAGAGCACCAATGGTGCAGAAGCTCATACCTTTTCGAGCTTAAAAATGTAGGGCCCACAAAACTTTATGGCCCACCAAATTTCCGGCCATTTTTCAGATTCCACCAATTTTGGGCCCATGAGGGATACCCCCCCCCCTCCGTTAGCAGAATACTGGCCACACCACTGGCTATAATTCCTATTTTCCCCCTTTAAATCCTGTTTTACCCACTCTCTCAAACAATACCACTGACCTACCCTATTAAATTTTCTCCCCTCTACCTGAGCAGACCTGAAGTATGGAACGCGAAAAGGGCAACCGTATTTCGTTGCCTAAACTAAGTTTGTTTCGTTGCCTAAACTAAGTTTGTTGCTGTCTAAACTAAAGCTGTTGCTGCTAGTTTACCATGTTGCTGTTGTTCGTTAATGTCTAAACTTACGTTGATGTCCAAAGTCACGTTGACGACTAAACGCGCCTTAATGTCTAAACTCACGTTGATTTATAAACCTTACGGTTGATGTCTAAACTCACGTTGATGTCTAAAACTTTGGTTGCTAAGTTAACTTACGGTTGATGTCTAAACTCACGTTGATGTCTACACTTTCGTTGCTATCTAAAGTTCCGTTGTGAACACATTGTGAACGAACATCATTCTTTCTTTTCAAAAAAATTATAACAATCAACCGCAAGTTGCTTCCGTGCATTGCTAACAACATATCTATTACAGAGATTTTCATGCTAAATACAGCCAATGATGTTTTCTCAAATTTCCCGAGATTTCTTTGGTTAATAGTCCCTTACCCATTGTCTGCAAACATGCTTGCATCTTCAGTGCTCAATGAACGCAAAGTATGATGGTTTAACTATGTAACGCGAAAAGGGGGGGGGGGGTAATCGTTAATGTCATGCCGGATTTGTAGCAACAGCCATGTAAATATCCTTAACAACCTGATTTGTCGAACAAAATCACGTTGTTAACGATATTTACATGATAGTTGATACAACTCCGAGGACGTTATTTACATTTATATTGTTAATGTCATATTTGAATAATTGTTTTATCACAGAAAGTTATGAGTTGAGACAATCTATGAATTTTGCGGGAAGCTACCACAACATCTCTGATACTGAAAAGGACTTTAAATCTCACAGTATGTTTTGTTCTCTCCATATTGAGAGTTGATAATGTAAAATGTGCATTTATACCACAGTTATTTCTTCGTTGCAAACTTGCGTAAAGTTTTGCGGTCCCTTTGACCACGTGCTTCAAGTCATGATTCTGGTGCAACACTAATTCGTGTGCATAAACTACTGCAGTCATACATCGTCAAAAGTAGTCATTGAAGTTTCGACATTGCGTAAAAATGTTATTTAAATACTATAATTTTTACGGAAGCCCATTAGGGCCAAGGTTGTTTTTTTTTCTTGAAATCCGAAATCCTTATTTTAAAATCCGAAATCTTTTTTTGGAAATCCGAAATCTATTTTTGGAAATCCGAAATGTTTTTTGAAATCCAAAATCTGTTTTTCAAAATCCGAAATCCTAATTTTAAAATCCGAAATCTATTTTTTGAAATCCGAAATCTATATTTTAAAATCCGAAATCTATATTTTAAAATCCGAAATCTATTTTATGAAATCCGAAATCCTTATTTTAAAATCCGAAATCCTTATTTTAAAATCCGAAATCTGTTTTTTAAAATCCGAAATCCTTATTTTAAAATCCGAAATCCTTAATTTGAAATCCGAAATCCTTATTTTGAAATCCGAAATCTATTTTTGGAAATCCGAAATATGTTTTTTGAAATCCAAAATCTGTTTTTCAAAATCCGAAATCTGAAATCCTAATTTTAAAATCCGAAATCTATATTTTAAAATCCGAAATCTATATTTTAAAATCCGAAATCTATTTTATGAAATCCGAAATCCTTATTTTAAAATCCGAAATCCTTATTTTAAAATCCGAAATCTGTTTTTTAAAATCCGAAGTCCGAAATCCTTATTTTAAAATCCGAAATCCTTAATTTGAAATCCGAAATCCTTATTTTGAAATCCGAAATCTGTTTTTTAAAATCCGAAATCTATTTTTTGAAATCCGAAATCTATTTTTCAAAATCCGAAATCAATTTTTTTTTTAATGTACGGCAGTACGGGCGACTTTTGCAGTCGTTGCTAGTGTTATCAAAATGTTACCTATTGATCTTTATTAAATGGTTTTTGTCCAAAATTGTCCGTATTTCTAAGTTTGATAGCCCAAGCTGGAAAAAACCCTTTATCAAATCTTCACGCTCCGCCATCTTAACATGGATGCAAGATGAATGATGCAGCATTGGCCTTCAACAAACTTTACAATGAACAATAATTAATGTTACAAACGCTGAAGGAAAAACTAGGTTTCGAAAAATAGATTTCGGATTATAAAATAAGGATTTCGGATTTCGAAATAAGGATTTCGGATTTTAAAAAAAGATTTCGGATTTCGAAAAATAGATTTCGGATTTTAAAATAAGGATTTCGGATTTTAAAAAACAGATTTCGGATTTTAAAATTAATAGATTTCGGATTTTAAAATAAGGATTTCGGATTTTAAAAAACAGATTTTGGATTTTAAAAAACAGATTTCGGATTTTAAAATAAGGATTTCGGATTTCAAAAAATGGATTTCGGATTTCAAAATAAGGATAACGGATTTCGGATTTTAAAAAGCAGATTTCGGATTTTAAATAATAGATTTCGGATTTGAAAATAAGGATTTCGGATTTTAAATAATAGATTTCGGATTTTAAAATAAGGATTTCGGATTTCAAGGAAGAAAAAAACAACCTTGGCCCTAATGGGCTTCCGTAAATTTTCGTGGAGTTGGTTGTTTCCAAATACTGAAAAGCATCCAGGGTAAATGTTGGATCAGTTGCTCTATGGTTGGATGTAGTCTGCGCTTCGTGAGTAACAAGAGGGGCACAGAATTGAAGTACGTAGGCAATATGACTCACAGAACTAGTTTACTAAACCCGCCAAGCAAGTTCATTCGTAACACCAATCCAGTTCGGAGTTTCGATTTGCGAAAGGGATTGTGTTGTAAATGGAATATACACAATCCTCGCTCAGCATTGTTAAGAATTTTAGACCAAAAAACCCGCTAACATGTTATGCAAGAAACGAATCATCCAAGATACACTCGAGTTTTGACTAAGGCTATGTGTTGTAGGTAAGGTGATATGATCTTTTCTCCACAAATTTTCAGGATATGAGCATGTGCAGTTGAAACTCCGAAGTTTGAACAGGCCTAATACAAATTGCGTGGAATTTAGCGAGATATGCACACTACATTTGCGGGGATATTTGAAGAGTTGGGGTAGCTGGTGAAATCGCTGCAGGTCAAAGCATCGAGGTACTATATACGGAGTTGGAGAGGAGGAAAGAGTGGCAGGGCAGGCGAAATGAAGGTCGGACGGCCGCCTTTGTAAAACAGCGAAGCTAGGGCACTGGATGGCATCCGCCATATATATATTGTGTAGAGAATTCACAAAGTACAGGCAGTGATAAGATCGCATCTTCTCAACTATAAACACTAGTAAAAGTATAGGTCATATAATAAACGCAATTGGTGTTCGATCGGGACGAAAACATTTGTCTGTAGTAATATTACTGTCATTCGTTTTACTTGATTGCCGACATTCACAACATATCCAGACATCATGTAATGGTTCAATAATTCAATTTTAAGTACAGTTTTTTATGCTGGCATTTTGTCTCGACACTCGTTTTACTTGATTACCGACATTCCCAGATTATCTCTACACATTGTTGGAGGCGCTCAATGAAATCAGTTTAAAAATGCAGTATTTTTATGCTGGTACTTTGTCTAGACACTCGACGTTTTACTTGATTGCCGACATTCACAACATATCCAGACATCATGTAATGGTTCAATAATTCAATTTTAAGTACAGTACTTTATGCTGGCATTTTGTCTAGACACTCGTTTTACTTGATTACCGACATTCCCAGAATATCTCTACACATTGTTGGAGGAGCTCAATGAAATCAGTTTAAAAATGCAGTATTTTTATGCTGGTACTTTGTCTAGACACTTGACGTTGTACTTGATTTCCGACATTCACAGCGTATATGCATAGCCTATAAGTATAACATTATAACTTTTTAAAAGTTGTTTACCGTGCAGCCTCCTATTCGTATGAGTTGTACTAATGCACATGTTATCTGATAGGCTGGCTGTGGGAGATACGGTAGCTTATAAAACAAGGTTTCCACAAGTTTGCGTTTGGTGACTCCAAATGGACTTGGACCTCCAAGACCCCTATTGTTTTTGGTGCAGGTGTGTATAGCCACGTACAATAGACTGACCTGTGTTTATTTAATGTATCAAAATGATGGTTCGGGCCATTTCTATAGTAACAGCTAGTTCTGCTTATACTAACACCTTTCTAGTGTACTGAAGTCATCGAAACCTCAATGCATTTTGCATTCTGGTTTACATTACGCGGTTGAGCAATTTTGAACAGCGCCGATAGCAACAACGTAAGTTTAGACAATGACGTATGTTTAGACAACGGAAGTTAAAATAACAACGTGAGTTTGAGCAACAACGTGGTAAAACAGCAGCAACAACTTTAGTTTAGACTGCAACAAACTTAGTTTAGACAACGAAATATGGTTGCCCTTTTCGCGTTCCATACTGAAGCACTCCTTGCCAAAATTTTGGCTGGCTGCCTACATACCTCAGGCTCAAAGACTTCTAAGAATCGGCAAGTGCTGATTGGCTATAGGGCTCTCATGCTTACAGTTCAACAGTTAATAACAACTCCCAGTCCTGCTTTAATTCCACTAACAGCCTCTGCAGAGCTTAACCACAAATGTCAACAAACACTGCAGAAACTGGGAGACAAATTAAAGGAGCTTTGGCAAAAGGTGAAGGCTCAGATTTTTTTAAACAATGGGGATTCATCGTAATTAATTAACTTTTGACCAAAAATTATTAGGCATCATCTTATTCATACACAATCCAACAATCATCAGTTCAACTTTGAATATGATCCATCAAAATCTTGAGGAGATTGAGATATTTGAAAATATTACAAAGAATGACCCCTGATGACCCCCTAAATGACATTTGACCTCAATTTTCCGACCACCCCTCATAACCCTCATCCCGAGGAACGTTGTGACCAAGTTTCATTATAACTGGCCATACACTGTACGAACAGGAGCAATTTGAAAATATAGGGCGGCGGCCCGGGCCACAAAAGACCCCTAGTTGATCTTTGATCTCAAATTCATGAACAACCTGAAGGTAAAACTTCCATAGTACTATCGTGACAAACCCTCAACATTGTACCATGGAATCTGTAGGAGAAGAAGCATTTTGCGTATTTCCACAAAATGGCTCATTACGGCCCACAGGTGACCATTGACCCCAATTTCGGACCATCTCTGATGGCCCTATACCCAATGGTCCTTGTGTCCAAGTTTCATGAAATTCCATTAAATACTGTGTGAGTGGGAGCAGTTTTACCAATTGTTGACGGATAGAGTGATAGACGCCGCACTGTAACAATAGCTCACACCAGCATGCTGGTATGAGCTAAAAATGGAGTTGTCGGTGTAAGGGGTAGGGTGAGGCGCACGTCCCCTCTGTAATCTTCGATCTGTCACTGGCTACCCTGTGTATATAATAGGGATCAGCGCTGTAATTATGACTGTTCCTCTTTCTCTTCCCGAGGTCTTGGCGTTTATCTTCTACTTCCTCCTTTTCTCCTTTTTCTCTCTTTCTTCTTTTTCTTTTCCCTTCCTTTTTCTCCTCCTTTTCTTTTTTCTCCCTCTTTTTCCCTTTTTTCTTCTCTTTTTTTCTCTCCTCTTTTCCTTACCCGGGGGGCGCGCGCCCCCCTGGATACGCGCCTGGTAACTATTAATTTACTATTTGTTATAGTGACACTATTCTGTATTATTAATCTCCGAACAATTCAGGCTTATTGCGGCTTACCATTTTCAAGTTTTCTTCTGAGTAATTTTACTTGATGATTTGTTATGTTATGTTAGTTTTTGTATAGCGCTTTATATGGCCCATCTCATAGCACTTTGAATCCCTGGTCATCAGGATGGCTGCTGAGAATCCAGCGCACACAGCTTAGTTACCTCACAGGTACCCATTTATACACCTGAATGGATAGGGGCAGTCGAGATAAAAGTGCCTTGCCCAAGGACACAACATAACAGGATTATATATAAAACAAAAGCATTAGCCACTCGGCCTCCACGCTCCTCTTGTTTTGCTTATTCTAAGCTATTTTTTCCTGTAAGTGCACGCCATTTTAGGATGGGAGGAGCAGAAGGGAGGGGCGGGGCAAGCACAACCGCGGTCCACCCCTCTAGTTTAGTGTGCATGATCATCATCCATACCCCCATGCATTGTTTCATGGACCGCTGGGCTATCATAGTCAAACCCGGTTACGGTGTAGCCCGTTACACCAACAGAATTGCCTGTAAGGTTTCATAATAGTATGTACGATTGTATGAAATATAAGTAAAGAAAGAGGCTTGAGACCACGACGTCAGTACCATTTGAAAAAACCTATTCTCTGGTCATTCTGTTTGCAAAAAGAATGATGATAATCTAAGAAATCAATTTAATTTTCCCTAGTTATAAAAACGTTTCATATCAGAATAATAATCTGATATATCAGAAAAATAATCTGATATACCAGATTAAGAAAATTGTCTTTCATGGCCCTAATGGGCTTTTGTACTACGTAGTTCACCAGCTAAAGGTCCGCTTGGTTAACGGGCTCGTGGGGGGTGGGGGGGCTGGGCGTATTCTGGTTTAGTTCGGGTAGTAACCTGGGTGAGGAATCTGTGCTGGTGTATTTGCGCGGGTAGAGTTTTCCCGGAGGTAATTGCTGGGGGTGGGGTTAATTGTCCTCGGGGGTATTTGTCCTCGTTGATGTATGTCCGGGGGTAGTTGTCCCGGGGGTAGTTGTCTGGGGGGTACTTATCCTCGGGGGTATTTGTCCTCGGTGGTGTATGTCCGGGGGGAATTTGTCTGGGGGGTAGTTGTCCTCGGAGGTATTTGTCCGGGGGGTGATTGTCTGGGGCGTACTTGTCCCGGGGGTATGAGTCCGGGGGATATATGTCCGGGGGGTATTTGTCCGGGGGGTATTTGTCCGGCAACCAATTTCCCGCTCTCTGTCTACAATAGAACAGAGTACATGGGAGTTTGATTGCAATTGTCTAGTTACTTTCAGGCAGTACGGTTTTTTGGACCAGTTTCTACCTAAATATCTTTATGGGTTCTCGCTTACCCTCCTGTAACTCCCGCCCATCATTTTCCACTCTGATCGACTTACTAGTAATTGTAAGGTAAAATTATGTGATAACATACACTTCTTGTCCTCTTCAAGAAGGACTTCCTCCTCCTACCGGTAGGCACGCATCAGCTCTTTTGCTTTGGTCTTCTTGGAACCGTTCTGGATTATCTTTGGTGCATATTTTTCTAAAGCAGTCTTCATTTCAACAACAACGTTCCTCCCTGTCAGCATTTCCAACTCATTGCGAAGCTGTATATGAAGATAAAAGTGAAATATATACCAAAATTAGACATGATTTGTTGAAAAGGCAGCCCATTGGACTCCCTCCAAGCCACACTGAAAAGGAATATCCACCTGACTGATTAATTAGAGATCAGTTTTCTACTCTGCTAAGGGGTCGCAGGGTTGCGTCAGAAGTCCAACTTGAAGCTCCCTCAGCAGGTCATTTGCAGAGCTGGGATGCACAGTGAAAGTCCTATTTATACTTCACTTCCTTAAATGGCGACGCAACGGCAAAATACGCCCATATCATAAACCTACTATAATATTTGTATATGAAGTACGCATATACTAACTGCTATGATAAAGATTCGCTAAACTGATACCATGCACGGAAAAGCTCGTCTATGGTGGCACGCGCGTGAGTGGTATAAAATTGGCTAGCGAAGAAATAGATAAAACTTGGGGCTAAACTAATTCTGAGCTCAGAATACAGTAACGCACTGGTGATATAGCCGGCAAATGTACGCTTAAACACCTTTGAAATACTTCTAAAGAAGCCTAATTTTAATAATATATCAAATGCTAGGGAGTTCGTATCTTAGTGACAAAATTTTACATGAATAGACTTGGCCACGGCACTGGTTGGAGAGAATGCTATGAGTGTGTGTTTGTTTATAACTTTATATACCGTGAAGTTAGTTCAAATGTAGAGGACCATTCCATTATTGCAAACCGCTCCATTGACCTGGGTGCCCCCAAATCAATGTAGGTAGAAATGTGATTCACTAAAGCCTAAGTATAATTAAAACTATAATCAGCCTTTATTTCACGTCTTTGTTTCCAATTACTGTGCAGTTATCAATTCTCATTATGGACAGGTTATTTCCAGACCTGATCGATCGTTATTGGTGGAATAATTAGTGGAATAAATTGGTGGAATAATAATAATTAATAACAATCCTAATAAATAATGATAATAATAATTAGTAGAATAAATAGTGAGGAATGTGTGTTTTTCGGCACTCTGAGTATTTTTTTATGAAATTAAAAATGTTGTTTTATTTCCATGGAGGGAATAACCAAAATATACTAGGTTGGGGTTATTTACAGCTTTATTAAGCAGCTTCAAAATGAGGTGGGCAAAAAATTATGTCGATGGTCTCTGTTCTGCGCAATGAGCATACAAAGGTCTGATTAGCCCAAGGGGTTAGTTGTAACATTTACTGCCAGGAATAGTTGGAGCATGCACACAAATTTGGTCATATTCACCTATAATCATAAAAAACATGCCAAAAACACTTAAAACTTAGACTGCAAGGTTAGCAGATGTTAAAATATTCTGATTCACCAATGTTGCCTAATTTCAATGGGCTGGGATGAAAAATGTCTCCAGAATTTTGGTAGCAAAGTTATATTCTCATTTACTTCCATATAGTGAGTCCGGCTTTAATATCATTTGATATATTATAGTAGGCATATACCAAGGTATCAATGTGTATAGTTGTGATAAGTTCTCATTTATTTCTTTTGAGCAAGAATCCATCTTTCAACTAACCCACCACCCGTTCCAACTAACCCCATAGGTGGGGTTAGTTGGAACGCCTATCACCGACACCTCACTGGATTATCTCCTGAAATATCAACAAGAGTAGTGGTTTTATGGGCTTCATTTGTGACACACGGCACACACCCTCTCACTGGATTATCTCCTGAACTATCAAGAATTGTAGCAGTTTTATGGACTGCCTATCCTAACAGGATAGGGCAGTGTTTGCTGAATTAATGTTGTTTCTGAAAATAGAGATTTTTGTGAAAAATGTTCCAACTAACGCCGCTCTCCCCACATACCCTATTCCAATACGAAGCAAACTTGCTAAATTGGGGAAGAAGAATAACACATCAGTGGTAATCCCTGGAATGTTTTATCCATTTTGGATAGCCTACTGTAGGCCTACATCTTCCTTTATTTTTTAGCTCGATTGTTTGTTAGCCTAGGTGGTCAACACATGGTCACGTACACCAATAAGCCTTATTCCGGATGACGTATATTGACGCGATCGCAATGCATTGTGGTATAAATTATGCCAAATTGTGGCCAGAGACATTTTGATTTAATTTTCCCTCAATTTTCTGCGTGTTAGTGATGCATTCATTCTTCATGAGCTCATCATAATGTATTCTTTTTATTATTCTATGGTTTCAATCTGTTGGTTGGACAAAAACATATTTAATGGATATTTTAAAGTTGACTAAAGTTGGAATGTTGTCTAAAAACTGACGTTTGCCCGTGTTTGAAGCACCCTCAGTAGCCTATATCTGGAATAAGGCTTAGGCTAGGACTATATAACAAGGTATCCGAATACTGCGGGTGCCCGAATACTGGGGACCTAACAATACGTTCCAATATTACCATAGCAACGTGTTCTAAAAGCGCTATGAACGAATAACAACTTAGCTACTTATTTTCAACCATAATATATGCAAAACAGGCTGGCTTTTCATCATCTTGACCAAATAAATCTAGATTTTTATGATAATTAGAAATTTTCATTTCCAAGAAATTTTTGAATGGAATTGTTGTAAATTTACTCCAAGTTCTGCTTCAATCTTAGTCTTTTTTGCCTAGTACACTGCATCTGCTTAATCAGGTGTAAGCTAAGTTTGTTATTTAGGCCCCCCTCCCCTGTTACCCTAAAATTCTGGTAAAAACGCTTATTTTTTTTTAAAGGATATTACCGTATCAATACTGAAGTGTAGGTTTAGCCTAGGTACTGTGTGCCTGTTCACAACCGCTTGTTCCATTAAGAACAGTAAACAGGTCTTTTTTAGCAAACGCTAACTTGGAAGTTGGACAGAACTGTCTTTTTAATAGCTCCATATTTTACAATTTCGACCATAAAGATTCATATCAGGATTGTGGGTTTGTGTATCAGATGCTAAAGGTTCGGTACAGACATCATCTGATTTTTTTTAAGGGATTTTGAAGAAATTTGTGCTGAAAAAGCTTAGGGGGGGCCTAGGCCTAGGTGCGCACTATACAGGCATCCCAATTCCCATGCTATAGTATAGGCTAGCCTAGGCCTACTCCATCGTATGTGGCTGAAACCCGGTTGAGCTGTGGCAGAGACAGTAAGGTTCTTGCTCTTTGAGACTATTATAATGTTATCGTGATTAATTAATTAAATGTCCGGTCTTCCTACAAATATGGCCTAGGCTAGGCCTATAGCCCTACAGAATTCTGTTGACTATAGAATGGGCCTAACGTTAGGCTATGCCCATACAATTATAAAGTAGGCCTAATATACGTTAGGCTAGCCTAAGCCGAATATTATTTGCTCAATGGACATTAATGTCGATGAAGGAATCGTTTGGTATTCACGTCTATTCACCAAGGGTCGACCCGATAACTTATTAGCAGGTCTGCGCTCAGTGCGCTGGAGTTGAATTTAATTTTCGGTCTACATGTTTCTAAATTAAAACTGAAAAACTCACCGCACCGGGGCTTCAACTTCTACTCGAACATGATCGACGGTCCGTGACGCAAGAACTGCACGCAATATGTACGTAGGTAGCACGTAGGTAACATACACAGTGCATATTGTGTACGTAAAGGCGGCCAAATTCGGTGCACTCACTATCCTATTACATGTAACATGAACGTTTGGTCAGACGGAACTTTGGAGCCCGCGAAAAGTGGTCGAAATTATTACGCAAATTCCACTCAATGCGTTGTATTCAAATAAACGATTTTGTTCACAAGTCAAAACAAATTCCATGGTAAAGTGAGAAAATGAGATTATTAACACTTCTATACACTTTATTATTCCCTTACAATTACATTTCCCGATGAAAATTGCCGAACTTGTTTATTCATAGATCATGTACACACTTGTGATAAGTACGATTAGAACCCCTATTCGTGCAATTAGGGGTTCTTTGTGGAACCATCTTGTACCCACAGAACCTTTTCTGTGTGGGTATGGAACCAAGAAGAAACGAATCAAGAACCTTTATGGGTTCTTCAAGGGCACATGGTTCTGACGAGAACCATTCTTCATTTCGAGAACCCCCTCTAGAACCCTTTTTTCTTAGAGTGTATGATGTAACTTGTCATTGGGCGCAGTATATAACTGCTGCCGACTGGAGGGATTGTCTCTGGGACATGTTATCATTGACCAGGGATAATAAAGCTTCTGTATAAATCGTTTTGAGACCTATCGCTGGTATAAACGCTATATAGAAAGCAAATATTATTACATATTATTATTATTTTCGGAATTTAACTGCGCACATGCAGGTACTGTCTGGTACGGTACCGGTATTGCACGATTTCAGTGCAGTACCAAGGAAGGCCAAACGAATTTTTGTCGTGCAACACTCATTTTCCTAAACTTTTTGGCACAAACCCGTTGCTAAGTGCATCAAGCAACATTTGCTTGCAAATAGAGGAATTGTCTCCCTCACGAGTTGGGCGATTTTGTTTTGCCCAACAGTTTTAGGCTTGTATTATCCCCTTAATGGATTAAAAACTTGTCGTTACAACTTTGCTGGTAGTAAGCATCACTTTGTTCTTTTGTAATTTACATATTTTTGCTTTCTTGAATAAATATTTTCGGCCTTCCAGAATAAATGTTCAATCCTTCATTCCTTTACAAAATTCCTATCAGTGCAAAGATAACGACTTTCCTTAATAATCTTAATTAGTCTTACGACATATCCATTTCAGTGATGTTTCCCACATCATCGGAATCGGTAGAAATCTTTTCAATAATTTTTTATGTGTTTTTTTTTTTAAACTAGCGTTCTTCTTCTGATCATCCATATTAATTCTAGACATCGAGGAGTGTTAAAATGATGCAAAAAATTACATATTTATATAATTACAATTTTATAGAATTACATTTTAATATATTACAAGTGAATGTTAGCTCAGTGGTCAACGCCGGTGCCTTTCAATCGTAAGGTCCCGAGTTCGAGTCACTCCAAGATTAATGTATGTCGTCCAGTTATAGAGTTGTTGACAATTGACAATTCATAATCACTGACGTTAAAATATGATTCTAAGAGACTGACTTCAGTCAGCTTGCGGCTTTGATTAGCCAATGATGGCTTCTTCGCGAGTTTCTGCTTGCAGGAGGATCTAAAATACATACATACATATTTCGGCGTGGACAACTACATTCAATATCGAGCTGAAATCAAAGTTGAAGTTAACACTCTCTAGAATATTTACGGCCACTAATGACCTTGACGCGCTCTGCATTACTATGACATTAATTTCGATTCAAGCATTTATTTTATTAATCAGAACAATACGTACTTACATGACCAATCTTCGTTGATTTTGCTAGACTCAGCCAAACATGGCAATAGCACAGTAGGCAAGAAATTAGGTGCCAGCGGTTTTGAGACTGTTGCCACTTTTATTGTGATACTGAAGTCACGCTGAAATATAACTGAGATTGAATCCAGCATTTCCTATTAAATTCTGGTTGACAGCATTCACCACTGATTACGTTCATTGCAGTGTCGCCCCCAGATCAAATTACACAAATTACTATTCGAAACCAACTGTAGGTTTCGCAATATATGATCAACTTTTCGTACAATTAATACATCTGTATTGATTGTTTTATCGTAGCAAACTAATTTCGCATTATTAATTTCGGCTTTGTTGCTTTTACTTTTGATAAACTGAATGTAAACATGTCGGTACCAGTTAATATCACGATTTAATATATTTCAAGTTTCGATTTATTAAGCGTTTTTAAATGTTTCTCTGCGGTGTACGAATGTCATGGATACGGTCTCAATGAAATTTCACTTTGACAGTCAATGCTAGTCAGTAAGGTGATTACATTTAATTAGTTTAGTTTAGTTTAGTAGAAAAAAAGGATCAGGAGGGACGCTTAAGACCCCATCAAGGACCCTATAATTGATAAGGAACTAAGATCTGTGAAGATTAATGTCTTACTATTAGTGTTTCCATCTTCTTGTAAACTTAGCCAGACCCAGAAAATTAAAACATTTCAGGTACATGGGTATCTTATATGCAAACACAGTCAGTGAAGGCATGTATAAACTCAGCTTGTCATCGATGGCAAACCAAACTAAGAGCTCGTAGTTGTGTAGTTCGTTCCACAACACGCATATCTTGCCATTTCCACTTATATCGCAGAATTGTACAGCTGTGCGCAACACAAGCCTGGATTTGCCCATCGACAATTGTATATTTGTGTATCACCAGCAAATCTAACAGCTTAAATGAGTCGCTCCTCCGATGATGGCACATAGTCTGACACCGGGATATTCATTTAAAGAAGAAGCAATGTAACTTAACCATTACTTGTGATAAACAAATAATCCCAAAATAGCTAATTTAAAACAGCTTTTCATTCTATAGGAAAAGAAAAGAAAACTTAAGTAAGTTTAAAGATGACATTATCGAACGAAGTTTGCATCGTATTACATTGGTTTTTTTATTTGACAAAATACTAATGTTATGAAATAGTGGTGAGATTTTGTATCCATTTTTTTAAAATTTTAAGGTCTTAATCACTTAATTAGTTGTTATGCTTTTATTACCATTACAGTTTTACATCGAACGCCAAAAGCGACAAAAATTAAGTACAAAGAAAACGTGTGAATCTAAGTCATTATGTGAATACAAAGCGACATAACGACATAGAACAGTAAAAGTCATTATCCGGAGTTTTCCACATTCCAGACAAGATACCCAGAGTCAAATTTTGGCAGAGTCATAACCAACCACTTTAACGATGAGACCTGCTGCCACTCACTTATTGCTCAGCATTAGAGAGAGAAAGAGACATGAAGTAGACAAGAAGGGAACATAGGCAACATATTCTGTGAATGTCAGTAGGCGAATCAAATGAAACGAGTGTCTAGCAAAAATGTCAGCATAAAACTACTGAACTTGTCAACTGATTTGATTGAAACCATTGAACGCTGTGTGCATATGCTGTGAATATAGAAATCAAGTAAAACGATTGTCTAGAAGAAATGCCAGCATAAAAATACATAACTTGTCAACTGATTTAATTAAGCCCTTCAAATGTTGCGTGCATATATATATATATATATATATATATATATATATATATATATATATATATATATATGCTATGTATGTTAGAAAACAAGCAAAACGCAACCATGTAGATATATTGAAAAGTTCACTTTTTTTATCGTACGTATGTCATATTTCAAATATCAACATACTGAAGTGCAGAAGGGATTGGCTTAAAAGATGTATGCCCCACTGGTCATAAAAGTATTTAAATTTGTGGATCCAAGGGCCCAAGTTCTACAAATTACCGTAGTTAAAGTTTGGATATACATATCAAACCAAACAAACAACACCAATATGTATTTGAATATATCAGAACTATCAATGTAGGCGAATAATGTTAACAGCCCATTATCGCCATTGAAAACATGCTAGAAGATGAGAATCGAAAAGCTAAGCTGAAATTGGTCTGTGACGGATCTAGGATATTCCGGTCGGGGTCTGCTACTGCGAGTGATAGGCCATGTACGGTCATGGGCAGACATAGGCATTGATAGCTATTCTGACTTTGGGAGTCTCCCCTGCCATTCAGTTCCTACGCCTATGATCATTAGTCTGTATTTCTACCCCTACCCCCATCGTACCCCTCCCCATCTCCTCCCCGAATATGCCACTGGGTATAAGGTCTCAGGATAATTCAGTTGTCCTGTTAACTCTCAGTCAATTGATCTTACTTCTCTGAAGTCTTGCTTATTGTCAGTGTATAGTATTTGTTATAGTCGCAGCTGTCTATTATTTTTGGTGAGTGCCAGTGTCCCAGAAAAGAGGGCAGTATTCCACAGTGTTTGCTTTAAAAAAAAATCCGATAACTTGATTGACTATGACTTTTTGAATTAGTTGGAATATTAATCATTAAATATTGTTCAGATTAAAACTGAAGGAAGCAGACATTGAAAAAAGATGTAGAATGGAAACGACAGAAATCCAACCAACTGAAACAGATCTGTTGAAAATATCTTTGTGCGGCTTACGAAAGGTACTTACTGTTATCTGTTTTATTACAGTTTTATGAATTGATTACTTATATGGTGTAGCTTGGAATGCGTACCTGCATGGTTACACGATGGTTATTACATGATGATGTTAGGATGACATTGGCTGTTTCAATACCCAGAAGTTTGTACTTGGTGTAAAAGTTAATGGTCTATCATGATGGAAACGTGTACAGTACATGGTACATGATTGTATGATACCAACATGCCCAAGTGATTTATAAAAGATTTGACTACATGTTGACCATCCTCTAAAATTAAACATAAACAATCAAATGTTTCTTGGATTGGAATACATGTTTTTCATCAACATATATGTGAAGACCATATTGAAGCAAGGTGCCCCAAATGTCTTTGCTACCATCTGATACATCCTTTGGATTGTTAACTTTTTATTTATATTAATATTTATAGCATAATTATGCTATCAAACAGTTAGGCTAGTCTAATGGCACTGGTACATGCAACAGAACACGAAAGGTAAAATTTCAGATGTGGAAGTCTACAATTTGGAACTTGAATTTCTATGACTAATAGGTGCAGACAAGTTCAAAATGTCACACAATGAATGGGACTGAATCAGACATCTACCTCCACAATATAACACTAGCTCTCACTACATGATTTGGGAGCCTGATATTAAACCTGCTTAATGAGTTCCTCATCTATACAGTGTTGTGGCAGTGATTATAAACATATCAGTTACAGACACAGTGCAGATACAGTGACTGTATCTCTAAAGCACAGTAAACTGTGCTCCGTAATACTGTAAACATTGATGGAATCAAACTTATGTGATATATTAAGAGTTCTTTTAACCTTACTGTTTGCATTCAAATTACATCTAGCTTTCCATTTCTGTATAACTGCATTGCTCCCATCCAATAATTCAATAATACAGATAACACTGCATTTGTTCAGTATTTATATACATAACTTCCAGTTTTGCTGAAACACAGAAAACACCAGACCCAGTCCAGGGTATTTTCACTTGACATAGCATCACTGCCCTTCTCTTGTAAACCAGCTGTAACAGATAATGTAGTATGAGGTATATATGCTCAGTGGAGTGGCTGCTGCGTGTTAATACCTTGCACAGATAATTTTTGAGTCTAATAATCCATAAGCTACAGTATGCCATGTCCTGTAACTGCATATATGCATCAAGGTTTGTTTTAGCCTGCTCACTGTGATTAATTGTCTGATGTTTTGCAAATTTTCAGAGAAGTTGAAGTCCACAGCATAGATATACGCAGAGAAATACTTTAAATGGGTGTGGGACGTGTCAATGGAATACACTGGGTAAATAAGGTAACATCGCATTCTATCATATTCTGATGCTTCCATGGAAGATCTACTATGGTAACTACAGGAGCCAGTGCTACCCACCAATTACGGAGAATAAGGTATTTTGTCAGTGTTTTTCTTTGCCAGGCGACAAATGGTTTATTATGCAATATGCCTTCCTCCCCACCTTTCTTCCCCTATGATTGTCTAAAAGTACAATGTAACAACCTAGAAGCACGACCTTTTGCTGAACTGGAAATGCTCTTGAGGTGAACAGTGTATCTACCTGTAAATTACATCTCCATTAATATTTCTTTTAGAACACTGTACATGTATTGTTACAATATGTTATGTGGTTTACAAATCCTGATGAGCAGATTTGGCAAATTGCCGTGCTTTATTCGTAGCAATTTAACAGTTGTACTGGATTGACAATAAACAGTTTAACATGTTCTCCTCAGACCTGGAATAAATTGGGATATGTAATGAGGGTCAGTTTGGGAGGAATCTTCCGATTTAACTAAAAGTACTCTTAATCACCGACTTTTCAGAGCCAGGGGCGAAAATGCCTATTCCGCTCACTCTTCTCAGGACGATGTTGTTGCAGGTAGGAAAAGCCAGACCATATCTTCTGTGATAAGAGATACCAGTTAATTCTGGAAAAATCCCAAATGCACCCACACTGGGAGCGTTGTTGCAGACTTAGTCCGGTTACTGCATACACTGTATGCAATATATTTATGAACCTAAAATGATGACTGCATGTTATTCTGTTTTTCGTATATTGTGACGACTACAGAAAGTATCATTTTGGATTTAAAAGAAAAATCGTATTACCTAAGGTGACATAACCTATTAGATTCTATATCAATCCGACCCAAGTGTTTGCCTTCAGGAAAAGTGCACAAAAAGGCAGGAGAATCTATTTTGATACAGTATGTAACCAATCAGGGGTCTTGTGAAGCTGCGGCACGACTCTCTCCTGTGAAGTCGCGGCAGAGCTCATTTGCATGTGAAAAGTGAAGCCACAGTGGCGTTGCAGCAACTTCACAGACAGGTCGCAGGAACTGTTCGTAGCAGGCAGGACGTTTTAGTAAGGGACTGCAGGTATTAATTTTATGAAACTGGAAACAAGTTTAATCCATTGTGCAAGTTTGTCGCCATCAGGATCGGTTTGACAATGCATACTTAAGTACTACAAGTACTACAAGTTATCACTACTCCTATTAGTTATGATTGCAGCATAATATTGCTGTACATGTTGGCCTACTGTATCACTGAAATACACTGATTTCTTAATAATGTGATCACATACATTAGATCTCAAACTCCTCTTTTAAACATAATACTGTAGTTTATGGTTCTTGGATAATAATTCTGGTTTTCTTGAATAAAACCAAATCAAGCTACCAACTTAAATGTAATGTTTGGTTCCTTAATTTCAGAAAAGGATATTACAATATGTATTCACCCTGTTTTCGGATCATATATAAGTTTGTTCTATCTTCGATTTGTTACCCTCTGCCTCCTCTCACGATAATGGATGAAAATTTTTGAAGAACCTTTACCATTTTGCATCCAGTAGTAATGATATAGGATCAGCTATTGTAAATTTGTACACTACATCATTTATACTCAGAAGATACCACTTGGATAGAAATTTAGAATGCGACACATGTGGTCAAGCCATTTAGCATGTTTAAGTGCTAAACTTTATCACAGATGTTAGTTACAACTGCAGCATACTCTTCATGTGGGCCTATCACATACAATATACGCTGATTTGTTAATCAGGCGACAAATACAGTGGATCTCAAATAGTGTATCATTGTATTAATCATTGTACTGTAAAATCAGACCTTGTAAGCAAACTTTATGTTGGTTTTGGTTTTGTGATGAAATACTATAATTTATTGATTTATTGGTTCCAGTCTAACATTGTAAATGGCTTTTAAAAATTCAAATAGTGTATTCACTTTGTTATGCATTTTAAAATAGAAAATGTCTCAACTGACAAACATTTGTTTTATATTTTAAATATGTAAAGTTTCGGAATAAAAGGTGGAACAGTAGTTTGGGTGAAGATGAGGTGGAGAAGGGGTTAGAGTGGGGTGGGAGGGGGGGGGGGAGGGAAGGCCAGTTCAATGGTAACCTGCTGTTGCATGTCACTAATGTATAATGAGTCAAATCATTATATTCCCTTTAGGTTCCCTGTAGTGACATGTGTCCAGGGACATTTCCATGCCAGGGATTTTAAAATTAGAGGAGGGGATATGCAAATTGTGTATTTTGCTATTATTCAAGTTTGTTTACTCCTCTCCTTTGGTATCGAGAATGTTGTAAATGTGCCTCCTTGCACCCAACCACTGTAAATGAAAAACAACTGTAGTATGAGTTAATGGATTGTTTAGTGTGTCTTATTGCGTTGGGAACCCTTATAGCCATGTCCTTTGTATTTTAAAGTTAACATGTCAGTATACTGCTTGTGTAGTTCATTACTGGATCCAGATCCAGGAAGCTGTTTTATTTAGGAGATGAATTAAAAAAAAGTCTTTTGTGGTTCTTTACTCAGAGAACACGGCAAATGGTATACCTGCCTGCATTCTTAGCAATAGCCTATTTTGATAAAGTTACAAGAATTGTTAATGTCACCCTAAGTGTTGTTTTCATATTGTGTATCCTAATGGTCCTAAGCAAGTATGAAGGAGAAAATTATTTCATAATGCTAAATGTCCCACAAACCTGGACCTAACCCCCTCCCCCTTCCAATAAATCAATAAATTGGCACAGGTTGAAAAATCATTAACATTTTCTTAATATAAGGGTTTCAGCATGGTATACGTACTTGAAAATTACCCGGCTCTGCCATTTAGAATATAACTGTACTATTATGGTTTTTGGGCGTGTTCAGGCTCATTTTTAAAGTTGATATTTTGTAGACCATTCTAAATAATACGAGTGAGTGAAACTCCTATTTGCCATGTTCTGTTTCTCAGTTACACAACTTTATTATATAATTCTTTAACAGCGCCAGTGCTAAGAGTACTCAAGTCCAGATTGTGGACTTGAATCCGCTCTCCTGCAGGAGGACTCGGGTTAAGATGGACCCTGTCCAGTTGAGTCTGCTGGGATTGTCACTTCTGGAAAGAAAACAATTGTTTCTTTATAATTATACTCAATATTATTTGAAATTTGCTGCTGCAATATCAGCTGTTCAAGAAAAATGTTTTGCAGCCACTGCAGTCATGTATGTACAGATTTTAATTTTCTACAGGCCTAAACACCAAATGTCCATGCTTGATCTGGGGCTTGCCCACCTGGGAAAGAAATGGGAGCTCGGACACCGGATTCAATTCCACAAAGATGAATGCACCCTTGGTACAACTTTATATCACTCATCAACAGTTATTTGAGTCCCCCTCCATTTAAACAATAACGTCTGGTAAAACTGCATGTTATTAGCATTGCTTGATCCTTTATACTTTGATAATATGTTTTCAGAAGCAAAAAGGTATATGGCGGTGGTCGGTGGAGGGTGTTACACTCCTAGGGTGAGCAGGGATTCCGTCCTAGAATGTTAGATATTCGATTGAGGGGCCCATTTAATGATTACAAATTTACAAGGGGCCTTAAACAGTAGACATAAGTGACGTAATTACTGGACTTATCGCCTATTTTGCTGGGCCCGACAGCAGAATCAAGAAAGTGCACATCTGGATATACAGATAGATGTCCGTTTGGTTTAATGATTGCACCGTTAATATCAATATTATGCTTTGGCAGATGGGTGTATACTTGTCACTGCCCCCCCCCTGGGGTCCGGGCCCTGTGAGGCCGCACTGGCATAGGTATGTCACTGATAATGGTGAACAGTGCTTATATACCAACATAACCAGCCTATCAGATATTCTCGAAAACTGTTGGTAACATGACGGAAATGTTATAAAATGAATTTCAATAACGAAGTGTTGACCAAGATAGGGCAGGGCTCCAAAATAACTTCTACGTTGCCTGTTTTTGGATCCTTCCTTTATCGGAGACGAACTCTTGTCAGTTTAGGCACTCCCTCGTACCCCCCCCCCCTCCCTCTTCAAAAGTTGAACAGTGCATTTCCATACTTGAAAGAATCAACCACGATGTGATTGGTCCATGATTACACATCGGATATCACCATTTCCCAGTAAGGATTGCTTGGTGTAGTTTTCTACGGAGTTTCAACTAATCTATAGATAACCGGGACTTCCTGGAGCGCTGGTCTTAGTGAACAATAGTGAAAGAAAAGATTGGCTAGCTTGATGTCTAGCGCAAGTATGATACCGTGGTACCATATAAGCGCCGTAACTTTCTTGTAAGAAAGTTTTGGTATCCAGCATAAAGCATACTGTCAATTGTCTCCAATGATTGCTTCATGTTAGCAATTTACTGCAACTATACCCAACAAATGCTATAAGGAATTCTTCAATCACACTGACCACATTTTCACGAGTAATACTTTCAATGCTACAGCCATGCTTGGAAGGCCGTATAGTTATACACTTCTTAGTTAAGAAACTTTTCATAGATCATTTAAAAAATCATTGTGGGAAAACAATGCATATGTGTTGATTTGCAGGCTAAAATAAATAAATTTAGCTAATAAGTGGTAAATATAATTAATTATGCAGCTTGCGTATAAATCAATTCGCGGATTGTTTAAAGTCTTACCATATAAGTGACTGAAGGCATGCATAATATACGTAATAACAGAAAATATAATATGTCCTTATAGTATAGGGCGCGTTGCAGTTTTAGGTTTAATGCGTAATGAACGTGTACCTGCAGGGAACCGACTGAAACGGGTACCCAAAAGCATATATTGGATTTTTCCCTCGGGCCAACGCTATAATGAACAGTGTGCGCTTTGGTGTCAGTATACACAAAAGTCTTCCATCTTAATATTTTCTCATCATTTTGGGAAATAATTCCACCCGTGGAAGACTTGATCGTATCGAATATTTACTTGTTATTCAGGCTTCCAGTCTGATGTCATTCTCTGCAAAAGAACTATACATGGTAGATTTGTAATTTTAACTCAGCTTTCCACAGTTTGTTTGTGAAATACGTCATTTGAGAATGACCTATATTTTTGGAGCCGATTCCAATTTCTGCTATACCACGTTTCTCTGTGATTCGTCGATTGTAAACAAGTTGCAGGTCGTTCTCTTATCGTATGGGTGCAATTGTCGGGAGCAATTTGGGGTCATCACATTCAAACGTGATATTGACAACATTTTAGGAGATTTAGAAGAGGAACACTTAAAAAAAACCTCATTTCCGTTCTATTATTGCATGAATGAAAACTATACGAAGCGCATATACTGTTGGTTCTTTGTTTTTGCAATGGGGCATATTTTATCCCTAGTACTAAATACGACGATCTTTTGGAAATTATAACTTCGTCAGAGTGTTTTCACTTTGAAGGAAATTTCCAGAAATACGACAATATCGGGAAATATTTCGCCCTACAGTAAACTAAGGGCTAACAACCGTTGAAATCAGTCCATTTCGGGGGAAAGATAAAAAACATGTTCATCATATCTTACAAGGATAACATTAGTTCATTACATGTTACAATGACAATCATCCGACAAACCTCAATACAGATTTGAATTCTGGTTTAAAGATACCACAAAGACATCTCTGCATTTTACGTTATAGGCTATTCAAAAATACACCTGAGCGTAAATTACAGGCTTTTGACATTTCAAATTTATTTCAAACTTTAATCATTGTTTAATAAATTCGATAAAAAACATTATCTTTATGTCTTATTTTAAAACAAGTTCACAACTTTCTAACATAGTATAACATTATGTCTGTGGTATGAAGGAACATAGGTCAAGGATAAAGAGATGGGAGGAAGGGAAATGACATAGTTATCCCGCCTAGGTCTTATATTCTTCCAACAGACAAGTAGATAAACTGCTCAGAAATACTGCCAACCAAAACAGATGTCTCAAAAAGAAGCTTAGCATCAGAACTCTACAGCGTTGCTGCTTTTTAAAAAAAAAATGTCCTCCTTATGCCTGTTTGCAAATCTAGTATTTTTTACTCTATGGCCAATCGTTTTCTCTTATCGTGACTCGTTGACTGACAACTAAAGGCCATGTAGGCTAATTAGATGTCTATTCGATTGCCCCCATGCCTGACAACTAGTATTTTTTTACTCTAAACATATATTCACACCCTTATCAAAATCACACTAGCGTTAACAAAAAAACTTGCTATTGCGGACATGAGTACCCGCAAACTAGAAAAAAAGTTCAACATATCAACCTGTCAGAGATAGTACGCACCAATTGACTTCAGTGTAGAACGATCGTGCATATGAATGCAATAAATGCGTAATAAATTTATTGAAAATATGGCAGTTCAAGGCCCGAGTAACGAACTAATTTCGCACAGGATTACATATATAGTAGCACAATAAGACATACAGATTGACAGATGTTGGCTGCATTCATTCACTTTGCACAATTATAGTGTGCTATATGTTGAGCATCCGCCAGACTAGTATAGTTCCTTAGACGAAGATGACACATGCGACACTTAAAATGGATGATATTAATATAGTCATTTGTCGTTTCCTTCCGTTCTGAATGCTGGTCATGTTTGTTTGGTTGTTTATTTATATCCAGTTCTTTTCCACGGGTGACATCACGCGGTAAACACAACAGAATGTGTGCAACATTCTCACCTCCAAAGATATATGTTGTTCATCAGATTTTCTTCATCTTAAAAGCACATTGTCGAGTGTTAGCTCAGTGGTTAACGCCGGTGCTTTTCAATCATAAGGTCCCCGGTTCGAGTCACTCCCAGATTAATGTATGTCGTCTAGTTACAGAGTTGTTGACAATTAACAATTCATAATCATGGACGTTAAATATGAATCTAAGATACTGACTTCGGTCAGCTTGCGGCTTTGATAAGCCAATGAGGCTTCTTCGCGGGTTCCTGCTTGCAGGAGGATCTAAAATACATACATAGGCCTACATTCATATATAGAGACAGAACAGACAGACAGATACACGGAAATATGTCTTTTTTTTTTTTACTTCTAACCGATGGCAAGACGCATGCAGTATTCTAATAGTCATCGGTTTTGCTCTTCATGATATCTGAAAGTGAGCTACACGATACAGTAAACATAATGAGTATCGCTCCACTGATGCTGATTGGATCGACAGCCTCTCCAAACACTGTCACCTGAAGTAAATAAGAAACAGCAACTGATAAAGTGATAAACATCGCAAACACTCTCACCTGCTCGAGCTCCACCGATTTCACGGCGACTAAATACTGAGCAGTACTAGTTGTTAGAAAGAGAACCAACATGACGATTTCCGTTAAAGTGCCAGGTATTCTCCAAGCGGATTCCAGTGACGTCCAAAGACCCGACAGAACCATCCCAAGCATACCTTGAAAGACTAACATTGAGTAACAACAAAGTGTATCTCTCTCGGCGAGCTTTCTGATAAAAATGGGCCAAATGGAACTAAATACAGCGCCACTCAGCGCGATAACTGCTCCAATGTTCTTGTTGATACCACATGACTCGCAATCAGACATAAATATAAAAGTTGGTTTTGCAACAAGGAAAACACCAACAAAATCCATTATGACTAGCAAAAATGTAAGGCAGTGCACAGAATCACCAAGAACAACATACCCAACCATCACGGTGAGAATCAGACCACCTCCAAACTCTACCGCTGTGGAATCACCAACTCCGATGTACATGAAGCTCAATATACCAAATGCGTGCGGCATGATGCCGCACACCGTGGCAAATATATAATAAACCGTATCGCGACTGGTACAACTTCTTGACTTTTCCCAATCTATGAATGGAAGTACAACCACTAAGGCCAAAGATCGAGTGAACATCATCCATGAAGGTTGACTTGTGAAGGTTAACGCTTTTGCCAAATTCGTTTGGCATGTCAAGAAAATACCACAAAGCAGGCAGAAAATTAAACCCTTATACGTCTGAAATGTTTGCATTGCCTTCGTGTTCATTTTCAGGCGGATCCTTAGGACAATATATGTCATCAATTGGTAACTGCAACGTCAAATATATAGTATATATTTCTTCAATCCTTTAGTTGGACTAGAAAACAATCTCAGTATAAGTTGGTCATCCTGTTAGCAAACGCAATATTAATAGTCTCATATACTTGTTATTGTTATCGACCAGGCAATAGTCCTTCTTTGTGCCGATTTGTAAGTTATTTCCAGGCACTTGCTGCAAAAGAAGAAAAGAAGAAGTTCTAACGTGTGCATGAGAACTCAAATTGAATGTATATACTTAATATGTTGCATGAGTGAAGATCATAAACATTGTCATAAACAGGTCAGTAATGTAAATCAGCATCATAATATCATTCGAAAAGTTGCAACACATATGAAAGATCCAATTAAAGAGGAAGAGGAGGAGAGGAAGTTATTTGCTAGAAAGGGATTTGAACCAATGACTTCAGGAGCACAATGCCATGCATTCTAGGCACGGATGCATATATTGTATAAGGGTTATATGCTATCCCCCCCCCCCTTCACACCTCCCAACCCAACACACCTCTTCCAACAGTGGCGGAGATTTCTTGTCAGAAGTGGGGGGGTTGCAGGCCATTGATGAAATAAAAAGTCATAACTGCTGGCTCACTATCTAATTTTTTGGCAAATATTGCCTCCCAGATTGCAGTAAATGGCACTGCCCAGGCCTTGAAAAGCTGCATTTAACCAGGGGCGTATGCAGGATTTTCTAACCCTGGGTGCGCGTATTACTATCTAAGCGGAGCGCCACCATTGGTTGGCGCGCAGCGTACAAGCAAATTTCTGGTTTTGGTACCCCCAGATCACCGGAAATGGCACTTCTCGGGCTTGAAACTTACCAACCATATGTACACTTTTGCCTGAGAATCAAGTTTTTCCAAATACTTTTTTCTCATCTATAACCTTTTTGAAGATTGTCACCAGTCACACATCATGTTCGACTTCATCACATATCCTGTGGATCATTGCTTTTGTAGGTGATTCTTCATCGCGGCCCACAATATCCGTCAGCCCACTGTTCAGAATTTGAAAATTCACAATTCTCGTGAATAAATTCACTTCAAAACATACCCATAATGTTGCACAAAATATCATCTACGGACAACCGATATAGAAAAACCTCCTTCAAACCCTAACAGACGGGTCAAAATTGCACGAGTATGATGAAGTATGATGAAGAATGTTGGTTAGGGAATTTTCGAAAATTCAGACGGCTACTAAAAAATTTCGTTGAAGGAAATAAAAATATACCAGATACTTCCGAAACCGAACCCTACACACATCGACAGTTTTGAGCATGGACGCAGATCAGTCTTGGATAATGGTGGGCACGTGTGTTTGTTCTATGACACTATCTAAGGCTGCGGAGCGCGACCATGGGTTCGCGCGTAGCGTACGATTTTTTGGGCAAGTATACCTCCCAGATCGCCGGAAATAACACTTCCCAGACCTAATGATGCTCCTAAACCTCCTTAAGTTTTAGATCTCATGGCTTAGAAATTTAGTTTGGAGAATACATGGGCGTCTGCAGAAAGAGAATCAGGGGACAAATAATCCAAGTAGACTTTGTATATACGATGGGTCTGGGGTCCTCTCCCAGAAAACAAATATAGACTGCCGCAAATCCGATTTCCGTCCTATATTTAACAACTGTGGATAAAATACAATAAAATGAGAACTGCTGCATGTCATTTGCACAATGCTGGATCAAACTGCGCCAAAGTTCAATACAGGGGAACTTGAAATGCAGCTCTTGGTCAAGACAAATTGGTGGGGACACGGTATATCATGTCCCCACTACTGAAAAAGTTGGTGGGGACGCATCCTGCTGTCCTCACCAGGATCTGCGCCCATGGTTTGGAGGCTGTTTATCGTGGAACGCCATTTTCATGCTCACTGATATGATGTGATATCTGCTGTTTGCTTTACAAATTCGAATAATTTTGTCACTGTTCCTCTTTCTCTTCCCGTTTTCTTGCCGTATTTTCTACTCCATCCTTCTCCTTTTCTCTCTTTCTTCTTTTTTTTTTCCTTCCTTCACCTTTGAAGTTGGCAAGTGTATACAGTTCCAAAGCTATTCAACAGCAACAAAACGTTATTTTGTGTATGTCTGTTGTGGGGTGAAGTTAGCGCTATGAGCTACAAGTTCCAATGCGCAAGGTGGGGGAAAGGGGCTAGAAATAATGTGTGGGTCAATTCTAACTCGGTTTTCGGTCGTTAATTGTTGATGTAGCCTACTAGGTAAAAGGTTGAAATGACTTTAACAATTTCAAATTTAATAATTTGATTTATTATGCCATTTGGAGCACATAACATAGGCTATAACAGAACATTACTGGCAAAAACTAGGGGGGGTTGATTGTGTGGGCCAACCCCCCCTCTTCAAAAAGTGGGGGGGTTAAAACCCCCCCAACCCCCCCTGTTTCTCCGCCACTGTCTTCCAACCCCCGCTTAAATACTGTCTGGCAACTGAAATCTCGAAAACCAAACAAACACGATTTACTTAAATTTAGGGGTAATAGTCAACTCGTTTTATAATACCAGATTTCGCGATATGTTGAACCTATCCAGCTGCTTGCGCGGACTGAACCAGAACTCTAGCGAATGCAGAAACAGCTTATAATGATATTGTTGCGATCCACGTTCCTACATAACAATGACTATACAAAGGACAAGTTGCGATAGCACGACAACGTTCATCACAATAACATCAACATTAAACCATACACATGAGGTCAGTTACATGCTCATAAACATGTACTATATGACACAAAACCTTTGTTGCGTCTAGGCATTGAATAAAGGGTGATCAAAAATGATCCGATTTTAAAAGCATATACTGATTTTGGCAAAAGTCAATGAAACGTAAGCAGTGTTGGAGAACAACACATTAAAGACTATATAACTAGGCCGTTTACTTGCTCCTATATTCTGGCCGTTAATGTTAACTAAAATATAAATGGCACAGAGATTAAAATAAATTCGGATCCAAGTGCGAGAAAATGTTTGCAAAAATACTGAAAGCATTACATGCCTAACAACATTATTTGCAAATACAAATTTTCCAATCCTGATAACATTTGTACCGACCCAGTGTGTATGTTACCATTAGTCACTATATATATATATATCTCCACGAATGATTCTTTTAAAAACATGACAATTCATACGGCCTACCCTTATACGATTGGTATACAACCATATGGAAGCCTATCGGCCAAACATATCACGCTCTTTACACGATAACGAAAACAGTTTCCAGCTATCGGAGTAGTGGAAACGAATGTGTGCACAATGAATCCGGAAGATTACACATATGGAAGTCGTGGAATTGTTTTAGCCGTCTACAGCCAAGCACATCATCAGAATTAAAAAAAAATATGTTTAGCCAGAAAATGTTCGCAACTGTTGTTAAACCCCGCATTGCACTCAATAATTCTTTGACTTTGATTTTTATATTAGTGCAAAAACAATGGCTTTTTTAGTTTGTTTCTGTCTTTTTCTTAAACTTGTTTACAAACGCAATTACATGTAAACGGCGGACGTTAAAGACCTTTAACACTAGTTTCGCCCCTAGCTGAAACTAATCATCGACTATGACTTGTTGACCCGCTGTTGTGATATCTTGTGATGTGTAGGATAAGCGACAGTTACCCAAATGATTTGCCAAAAGACGAAAAAATGCTCAGTGGTTCTATTTTCTCTTGCTTTAAAATGTCTTAGAGGGAATATCTGAATGTGGTGGCGGCAGCCATTTCCAATTTTAATCTTGCTCCACCTCCGTATGCCCAGTCGATTCTTCATAACAAAAAACAAAGTTATACGCTACCAGACCCCTACATGAGAGTCGGCGCTAATGAGCACATGGCAGTATAAAAAAATGGCAGCAAAAAAAAAACAATCATTCCTCTCTGTCCCTACAAGGAAGGTTCAGGCCGTTTCCTAAGGACTGATAAATATCTGAAACCGATGCTTCCAGGGGCGTCCCTACAAAACATTATTCCCCTTTGTTGGTACATTCCATCCCCTACCCTACCCTACAAGAGACAGCCTAACCTCATACACCTGCGTTCCTTCGAACAACTTCGTTTTAACACTCCGTCCCCTCCCCCTCCCCCATCCCATGTAAATTCTTCAAAAGGAAATAGTTCCATCCCACCTATACGTTTTTATGGCTACATGATGTTTAAGCTGTTGAACAAATAAAATAAATACACTTACATCGATATCTTATTTGTTTTACTTTCGGTTGAAAACCCATGAAGTTCCAAACTGACAAACGGCAACTCGTTTGTGGATGTGTCAAGCACACAAATCGCAAATGCATACTATAGGGCTCTTGCATGTGTGATTAAGCTATAGGGAGTGATTGGCGAAGAATTATGAGTAGTTTTGATACTTTATATTTTATTTATTTTTAAATTTAAACTACGTAATGTATTTCATTGCATGGCGGGCTGAGCAAGCACACACACACACACACACGAAATACCCTCCATCATCGCCGTTTTCCGTTAACAGAGTTTATCGTCATGACAATCACATATAGAATTTTGATAGAAAATTTGGTAGTTCTTACCTGATCAATCTTCGTTGACGTAACTGGTTTCCACTAAAAATGCAATTCACACAACAGAGCAATGATAGCCCAGGCTACTACAGCATGCAGCTCGTTACTTTGAAGTCTGGGGGGCAAAAATTAAAATCGACGAAAGATGGATTGTTGAAATGTGACGGTATCAATCCATTGGAAAAGCTACTGGTAACCTGTTATTCCCATGGCGACCATAACTCATGACAGATGGAGGTATAACATCCGGTTGAGCTGAGAGACTGGTCTTTTCACAAAACAATAAGCCATGAAATAGTTCCTTCTATTACATTATCTAGTTGCTTTATCCAGTTCCTGATAACAGATACTACGTTGATCTCAAGATTCCATTACAAAATAGCAATAGGCTACGAACGGTCGGCTTTGTTATTGTAATGTAGCCTTTATCCTTCTATTATAATAGCGTAATCGAAAATCTCTGAAATATTTTCTGTAACGTACGTGTCGAATAAAATATTATTCAAATTAGGATTTTTTGCATATAAATCTAACCTACTACACACTGCGCATACCTACATGATTTAAACTTTTGATGCGTCAATGATGCGTACAGTACATTAAGTGACTATAGTCACGTGGTTAAATAGGTATCAAAACTTTATACTTACGATGTATATATGGCTGATCACACGAAGTATACGGTAGTCAGCTCAAACAGAACCTGAACAGAATATAGAAGCCGATCTAAACTATATACACAATTGTGATAATAAACTTGAAAAGCAAAAAAAAACCCTTCATCCCGAGTGATGTAAACAGTGCACTGAATCTTTATGAAAGGGTCAGATGCGAATGATGTATATTATCAAGGGGGGGGGGGGTGGAGACTTTAGTGGGGTTATTGAAGCCAAACTCGCATCTATAAAGGGTGGGGTAGGCTCCTGCCTTATAAAAACCAAAAATACAAATTAAGAATCCAAATGGTGTATTCTGTTGACACATATGAACAACATTTGCCCTAATCACTCTAATAAACATTGCAAGTCATGAAAATAGCCTCAACTTACATCAAAATATATCAAAGATTGACCATTTTACAAGTCTTTTCTTAAATCTAGTTTCATTTATGAGTTAACTTATCATGCACATTAATGATGTAAATTGAGTGATTGCCTTATTTCCTGTTATGTGATTTCATGGACACTGAACACAGGTTCGTGGCCTACCGAGATATTTTGATTTTTTGCAAAGAGGAACATCACATTATTCAAATGATATATGTAGGGCTGAAATAGGAAATTTTTATGAGAGCAACACTCTACGTCATAGTTTTCACATATTTAATGAGTTTCCAAGATTGATCAAATTTCAAATGTGTATATTTTGGAAAAAGAGGTTTTCCTAAAATTTCAACAGATTTCGAATACGATTATCACACACAACAAATGCACTGATTATGGGGCAGATTCGCTAGGTGTACGTATAGTAAACTGTGATACTAATGATTTAGGTCTATACTTGTAACTCGAAATGAAGCTATACGTCGCTGATAAGAAATAATAATTTTTAAATTTTCCCCCGACTGACGATTGGCAGTTTTGAACGAAAAGTTATAGAAGAATCACAAAATTAAACGTATAAGTTGCATTTATTAACCGCAAATTATCAAGTTCATATTATTATTCAGTGGTGAGTCTGTTTTCCCAAGGAATATCCGTAGTTCACTATACCTTGCTATACAACCCGTTAAGCATTTTATTTTTAGGCCTACAATGGTAGTTGCAATCTGGTATCCCTCAGTAAGTAATAGAAACTGCATTAAGGTGACTACTTTGAAGGTAGCAGCCACAGCAGCCACTGGTGTATACGTCAACGTTACGCGTAGTTGGCGATTGATGTTTGTACACTGTGACGAGCGCTGGGTACGCTGTGGCGGGAAAGTGGATCCCAGCAGCCACTAAGGGCAGACTTAATTAGCGGACAATAACAAGAAGTTTCCCTTTTCTTACTTGTTTTACAGCGATAATAATTCACGCTATGCATACTGTAAAAGGCCAAAAATGGCACCATAAGAGAGATGAGATGTTGTTCTTTCATGTGATATAAATTCTGGAATAGCTAGAATGGTGGACGATTTTGGCATCCGTAGTCAACTTTAACTTGTGATCCTACCCAAAACTTGTGGAGAAAGGCGTAAATTGTGGCAATTTTTATACCATTTTGTTTTGTTTTTTCCCCAAAATGTCTAAACGATTAATTTATAAGAATATGCAAGAGTCAAGAGAGGTATAATGAGGAAGTAAAGTTATTCCTCTTACACGTACGTGGACGTAGTATGAAAAAACTTTCAATAACACTTTGATTTATTGAAAATCGATGGCTACAAACCGTTCGATCCTTACAGGAAAGGGATGGATCATTACACATTGCGTATATACAGCGCGTTTAGAGAGAGGTCCGTATCAGGGTTAAAATTTTAAGGCCACTTTTGGTCAAGAAATAGGTTTTGTTACCGATAGAGATATACCGTAGAGATATACCACGTGAAAGAAGAACCATTTTTCTTAAAAGTAGTGCTAACCGGTCCTCTAAACTAGCAATATAACTCAAATTAATCGATTTTGAAAAAAAAAACACAAACAATACCTTTCTTATTTATGCCCTATATTTGAACAATACACTCGACCGCATTGTCAGTTATAACACACACGACCGCAGTGTCAGTACTGTATGTTATGTCTTACTGTCCTTTTTCTCTCAGTGGCTGCTGTAATGTCTTGCTGTTGGTGGCTGCTACCTTCAGTGGGGTACTTAGATGACAAAGATTACTGAAGTGAAACGGCGAACGAAAACATCGTTCCTTACTGGCAGTACTCTCCTCTCGGTTACCTCTCAGAGTATCATCAGAATAATCATGACAGAGGAAGCAGATCGTGGTAATTTAAAATATTCATATCGTTACCATCCATGAGTGCAATTTCGGGCTTCTCTTCTCTGTCCCACCCTACGTCTTCCTTTTCGTTCGTCCCTCATCATATACGCACCTTGCATAACATTAGGCCTAACAGTAACATAAACAGTAAGGCCTAGCGAGTAACGAGTAGGTTCTATACTAATTGTTCGGCCGACACAGTATGATGGTATACGGTTAATTCGCTATAGCAAGGCATTAATACTATTTTAAAAAGTAACGTTTATGACGAGATCTCTGATATCGTTCAGTGGTTTAGTTCTATCATGCAGCTATGTGATTTCATCGATGGTTTGACCAGATTCCGCCAGAAATAGAAATAACTATGCTATGCTTCTTGTGCTGGTTAGGAGTCAAACTGCTTGAAGCAAGGAAAAACTTCGCGCATGCATTGAAGTTCACTGTACAAATTAAGCTATACGAGCGGAATATTCCACGAAAGCTTCTTAAAATCCAAAATTGATATTTTCATGTTTCACCGTGGCAATTTCAGCTGTCTAGATCTGTTAAGGCTTTGTACAATGACTAGGCCTAGATTAACATTTCTAAAAAGTGGTTACAATTTGACTTGCAGGCACAGCAACAACTTAGACTTAGAGGACACACAGAGTTATCGTGCACTAGCATACTAGCCTATCCCAGTAAAGTTACAAAAGAGACTGGTCTACTCATAACAGCTAGGCTTAACCTCGGAAAACGTCTAGATGTTAACACAAAGATATCGTAGTTAATTCATAGAAAACACTACAGTTCTATAACTGAGTGGAACTTCTGCATTGAAATTATTGAACCAAAGGAAACTAACATAAACTGTTGTGAAGTTGCCACTGATGTTTAATTTTACCACCCAGCTTCAGATACTCAACATTAAAGACATTGAAGACTCGCCCCATACCACATGCCGCCCTGTGTAAAAGTTAACTTTCTGTTGCTTGCAAGTGGAGTTTTTTTCTTATTGCTTCAAAATGCAGACAGTTATGAAACATGATACCTTGTTAAGTCTTTTATATGGACCTGAGATCAGGGAGTTAATAAGACATGTGCTAGACAAGTTTGTTAGTAAGACATACATGTTTATAATTATTTATTAAATTACTATTTATATATTTGAGCGAAATTGTGTATTAGACATCTATTAGACTAGTTAATAATCTTGTATTAGACTTGTTAGTAAGACATCCATGTATTAGACTAGTTATGTATTAGACATGTATTAGACATGTATTAGACCTCAAACTAATATTAAATTTCATTTGCACTTTGCATACAAATGACATTTTTAGCTATGTTTGTTTCTCTCATTAAGGACTTCTCGTAACTGCTGTTGAAAATGCAAAGGAATCTGGAAACACTTTGAATCAGAAGACAACCCCAGAGCAAGGTACTATATTTTTTATAATGTATTGATTCACTAGCTGTACATTATGTAGATTTCACATACTGTATACCGTGTAGTTGATACTTAACATTATCATCCAACAACAACTAATTTTTTTTTATTCTCTTTTTTGCTAGTTGCATCCTAAGTTGCGCCTCACAATGTACCAGTAATGCAGAACCTTGTTGTTAAAGATGACCGTTATGTAGCGAATGCGTTAAAGCACTGCACAGCCCTGGAATAAATTAAGCGTTCTCATATCAGTTCAAATATTAATCAATATTACTTCTCATAAAATAATGAAAATGGTATGGTCTTGTGCACATACTAAGCAGCTTTGAACAGTTTATAGTTGCTTCCTTTCTTTTAGCACTTTAGGCATTGTGTCAATTTGTCAAAAGTAAGATGCTGAGAGGGCTGCAGCATCCTGCATCCAGGCTGCATAAGACATATCGTTTGGTATTGTGCAGTTTCACACAATAGATACTGCAGTTTCACACAGTACCTGTAGTTACTGCTGGTGTGGTGACATAATCTGTATAACTTGATATTGATTCAGCTTTGCTGCAGGGAACTTGCAGCTGCTGCAGCTTAGCTCTCTGGCATAGTGTCTTAGTCCTTTTGTTACACCAAACCAGATATCTCATTTCATGTAGCAAATAGTTCCCTTAACAGCCTTCAGATTCAAGCCTAACCAGGTATGATACTGTGTGCAGCAGATTCAACATCTGTATGTTTATGCTATGTAAGTTTATACCAACATTCCCGAATGAGTATCAACTTTAAATATTAGCAAACTCAAGCTGATATGTGATAAAATGGAGAATGAATTGAGTAACTGGACAGTAGTAACATCAACTTGGTGTTTCATTTAATTTAATTTTTAATTTTGTTATTGTTTCATTCATTTATTTTTTATTCTACTTCATTTTATGTTATATGTTATATTTTATATATTATTATTATTTTTTTTATTTTATATATTTTTATTCTAGTTTATTTTATTTTATTTCTTAAATTTATGTATGTATTAAAAAATTAACTTTATTTTTATATTTCTTTATTTATTTTCTTTATTTATTTCTTTTTATTTTCATTTTATTCTGTTTAATTTTATTTCTTTATTATGTACAGGAACTAGTGATACCATTGTAAAGGTCAAGATAGAAGTAGATGAAGAAACTCCAACTGAAGACGAGACTTGGGACGATGGTAGGAATAAAACATGCATGAATTTGGCACATTCTTAAAATGAGGGAATGAGGTCTTTTTGTGAATAAATTTGACTCTAGGATCAATCTGTAAAAAAGCACACTGGGAGGTTAATCTCTGAGAAGACTTGTAGTATGACTACAACAGCATCAGTTATGACTACAAGTAAATTTTAACCTTGGTATGAGTATGAGTACAACAGCATGAGTTATGACTGCAAGTTGACAATCCCTTGATATGAGCATGGACAACATCATGATTAATGACTAAGAGTTCAAGTAACCTTTGTATAAATATGAGAACTACAGCTTGAATAATGACAGTACCTTTTGTTTGTGTCTACATTTGAGCTCAAGCAAATTGCTTGCAGACATGTATCAATGACTTTTGATTGAAAAGTCTATGCTACAGAGCTTGGAAGGGCAGGCTACTTATTGACAGTGTAACAACAGTCGATGTTGTGATTAGTAAGTGAGATGAAATGAGAAATTCTGAATGCTCATAAACCGACTATTTCCCACTTTGCCATTAAATAATTTCTTCCGTTCATATATGATGCTTCTCATGTGGATACACAATTGCTAAGTAAACCCTATTGCTTGTAGTGGAGATCAAAGGTCATTAGAAGTCATCAGAGGTCAATATATACTAAGACTGTAGAAACTTTCAAGAAAGGAAGCTAGGATCTCCTAATCTTTACAGTAAATGTGGATGTCCAATTTTATTAATTATTTTTAATGCAAAGATTGGCAGTTAAAAGTCATTTGAGTGTGTCATATGTCACAAATGTGGAATTCTTTTAAATATGGTATTTCAGTAAGTGAATGTTTCATGGATCTAACACTTTCTATGACCCGATGTCAGTCGAAGGAAGTTGAGGGCGGCAGATATGTCACAGTTTTACATTCTCACAAATTTTAGTGAATGTTACATGTATTGATCTCATACTTTGTATGAATTAACTCTAATCTGGAAGGAGCCATGTGTTAATTGGACGATAGTCTGATGCTGATGGATGTTAGAGGTCAAAATAGGCATAACGTGCAAGTACTATACTTATACACCAAGCCCTTAGACACACACCAGTACCTTCACACTTCTAGCTGCCAGCTCTGCCACTGCAAGTTTGGAATTTACCAACGGTCAAGCACTTGGTCTTCGTCTCATTTGCTCTAACAATTCCTCTATCATTTGTCATACAGATGTTTTAGAAAAACACCTTACTGTCAGGGGCCATAGTGCCAGAAGGGTAAATGGAGCCATTCAGAGAGTCCACTCCCTATCCAGATCATGAACATTGTCAGTGAAGTTCAAAAAGGGAAGAGATTGAGACGACAAGCTCCATCTGGTTGCTACTTTCCACCCAAATCTTCCTCCTATTCAGCAAACCACCTCTAACAATCGCAACATTCTCCTAACTTCAGATAGAATCCAACGAGCCATCCCTGAAAAACCCACCATCGCCTACAGACGTCCACGCAACCTACAAGACCTTCTTGTGTGTGCTGCTGTTCCACCTCGTACTTCTAACCCTACACCCATTCATCATGGTACTTTCAAATGCGATTGTACTTCTAGATGCATCGTCTGAAGCCACCATATTGTTGAATCCAATTTCATTACCAGCCACAGCACCCAACTCACACACAAGACTAAGGGTCACATCACTTGCACAACATCTAATGTCATCTATTTGATCTCTTGTAGAGTTTGCATCATCCAGTATGTTGGTAAAACCAAAACCACCCTCAAGAAGCAGTTCTATGGTCACAGATCCACAGTCAACACCATGAAGACTGAGACCCCAGATTGGAGAGCACTTTAACCTTCCCAACCACACCATTAATGACATGTCCCCACAGGGGATTGAATCCTTAGGTAGCCATCCTAACCTAGTACACATCAGCAGAGAGAGAGACTGTCGATGAAATGCCTGTGCACCATTCAACCTCATGGGCTCAACATTCAGGAAGGACATGACTAACCTTTCTTCTGCTCCCCCCCCCTCCATCTCCCTTTGTTTCCCCCTCTGCCACCCCTCTTCTTGGAGCTCTCTTCCACCTTTTTTCTCCACACTTTTCTGTCTTTGTCTTTCTCTAGTGTATTCCCTACCCTCTTCCCTTATCCTCTCTTAGTCCCTCTACAGTGTATCTTTCCCCTCTTCCCCCTGTTGGTTTCATTCTTCTCTCCATCCCTTGTCAAATAGTTTTCTTACTTTTATCTCTTTTGTGTTCACCATGCTCATTAACCTGTCTGTATTCTGTGCGTGTATTTGTCCCTTCTGTTCCTGTTACTTGTCATTCAGCCTCTGAAATTGATCCTGCTAGGATCGAAACATCAGGCCTACTTACTTTTACACAAATACTATATCTGAGGTATAAAATATGGAACACTTTTCCAAAGTTATGCGGATGAAACCTGTTGTTTTCAGTGAAGGTCAAAGGTCAATTTAGTATAGCTGTCATTAAATTATGAAAATATGGTAAGTGTGATGTTTCAAGCAAGGAAATTTTGATGCCTCTCATTCTAAGTATGTATATGTCAGGATGCCTAGCCTCTTGATGAGGAGAAAGAAAGCCATATGTGTGTGTTGTGGAGGTCAAGGGTCATTCAAAACCAGCATGCGTCAGTTTAGGGAATTAGTAACACACAGTCATCAAGCCTCATTGGAGTTTTGCAATAGTTTTGTTAAGTTTAGTTTTGTTATACATGTACTTTAACAGACTCATAATAATATTTTTGATCTATTTCAGAGTTTCCTGTTGTTTTTGCTGAACTCAATAATGGTGAGGAAGAGGATGTTGCTATTATAGCTGAGGATGTTCCACCAGAAGATGGTAAGATGATTAAACAAGAAAACAAGTGCAAAGAAAAGTTTTGTTTTCCCCTTTTCTTCAGACGTTTGGTAATCTTTAGGAAATCCAAAACTGACCATTATCCTACAAAATCTTTTAGAACATTTCAAAGGTGAGCAACCCAAAAATGTTATAAATTGAAGTTTGTACAATACAGAATGTGAAAAAAATATGGAATAAAAGTCATATTTGAAAATATTTGAATTTAACCAATTGATGGTAAATGTTAACTGCCTGGAGAAGTAAACCAATGTCTGCTCCATTTTCCCTCTGTTTCTGTTGTTGTTGTATAAGTTAACACTGTTCTTCGGACAACGCTGTCTTACCTTTTGGTTGTCTGCAAATTGCAGCAATACAGCAATGACCAGTTTATATGCTGTCAGAGATATGTGCTGGTTTGGTGAAGTGAACACAGGCCTTGGGGAGATACCAATTTATTAGTTTACCTATTTTGGGAATACTATACTAACAGTGCAATATGAATATGATGTACACAATGTAATGCGTCAGACAACCTCCAAAGCTGAGTTTAGTTTACCAAACAAACACTTAATCGTCTTGGAGAAACAAATTTCTGCAAATTCATTTAAGAGTTTACTTAAGTGTTCTGTCTGGCAGTTGGTGAAGAAACAACCAAATCAGATCATTTCCCAATTAATGTAAATATTCTTAGCTATGTTCACATTGATAGGAATGGAGTATCATATATCTTATGGGCGTTACAATTACAAACATTAAGATGTTTTTCATTATCAACTTAAAACAAGTATAAAATCAAGTTCAATTTATGAAACTGTTTTAAGTTCAAGTGTGTTCTTTCCTGTCTTGTTGAATACACAGATGTACAGAGCTTTTGTTGCGAAGAATGCGGTGATCAATTCACAATTCATCGATACCTTTTGAAGCACATGAAGTATATACATGGACATCCAGTCTTTATTCCCAGAGATGAAGAAAAAGCAGACAGCGATCATACTACAGATGAACAAACTGGTGAAGAAGACAGTTACTCCTCGGAGAAACCAAATCAATGTAAAAAATGCTACAAATCTTTTAGTGTTCAACTTTTGTTGAAAGAACATGAGAAGACTCATATTCAGTCAAGTGATAGGCTGCATCAATGTAAAACTTGTGGCAAGTGTTTTAGTAAAAGTGATAACTTGAAGAAGCACGAGAGAATTCACTCTGGAGAGAGACCGTATCAGTGCAAAGTCTGCAAGAAGGCTTTCCGTCTTATGCACCATTTGAGAGTACACGAAGTAGTTCACACTGCCGAGAAAGCATTTCATTGTGGGATCTGTCAGAAATCTTTCACCCAGAAGAACAGTCTACAGCGACATGAAAAGTCCCATTCAGAAGAGAGGCCATTTCAATGCGAAATTTGTCAGAAGGCTTTCAGACACGTACACCATTTACGAGTACATGTAAGAATTCATTCTGCGGAGAAATTATTTCATTGCACGCTCTGTGAGAAGTCCTTCACCCGAAAGCACAGTTTAACACGACACGAAAGCACCCATTCTGGAGAAAAGCCTTTTCAATGTGTCCTATGTCCAAAGTCGTTCAAGTTACTGCAACATTTAAAAACCCACGAGATTGTACATTCTGGAGAGAAAATTTATCAGTGCACTATTTGTCAAAAGGCCTTTAACCGGGTCAGTAATTGGAAATCACATGAGAAGAATCACTCAACAGAAAGACCGTTCCAATGCCAGACCTGTGATAAGGCCTTCAATCAGAAACACGTTTTAATCAAACATCAGCAGATCCACAGCGGCGAAAAACCATTTCAGTGTACCAAATGTCAGAAATGTTTCTTTCAAAAGTCAGATTTGACAAGGCACCAGAAAGTGCATTCTCTCGAGAAACCTTATCAGTGTAAATTATGTGACAAAGCATTTAAATTGTCTCATCACTTGAAAACCCACGAAAAAATTCACACTGGAGAGAAACCACATCAGTGCCTCAAATGTGGGAAGTTTTTTCGTAGGATCTACAACCTGAGATCGCACGAAAAAGTTCACACTAAAGAGAAACAGTTTAAATGTGAAACCTGTGGAAAAACATTTTGTAGGAGTTCGAATTTAGAAATACACAAAAGGACTCATAATGCAGCAAATTCATATTCGATCAAGTTGAACCCTGCGGTATTTAACGAGGAAGAGGGTTGGTTAGAAGAGGATAATATAACTGACAAAAATGATGATCATAGTCCTACAAGAATGGACACAGTGGACAATGTTAATGAAGACACTTTGGATTCATTGGACAGGTTGGACAGGAATGACAATTTAAGTGATGATGAGTTGGACACAGCCAACAATGTTAGCCAAGACACGTTAGACTCATTGGACGATCCTAATGATGACAAGTTGGACAACTCAGACAATTGCAGTCATGGAAAGTTGGGCACAACAAAGAATGATAAAGAAGATAGGCCTAGCTCTTTTGACAATCTTAATGTAGACAAGTTGGGCAAAACAGACAATGATAAAGATGATGGGCCAAGCTCTTTGGACAATGTTAATGACGACAAGCTGGGCACAACAGACAATTTAAACCATGACAAGTTGGACTCAGCATACAATCTTAATCAAGACAAATTAGATTCATTAGACAATCATTATGATGGTAAGTTGGACACTACAGACAATTTAATTCATGAAGAGTTGGACACATCAAACAGTGATAAACAAGACACATTAGACTCATTGGACAATGTTAATGATGACAAGTTGGACAATACAGACAAATGAGGAGTTGGGCACAACAAACAATGATAAACAAGATACGTCAGGCTCTTTGGACAATATTAATTGTAACAAGTTGGACACTGCAGACAAATGAGGCGTTGGACACTGCAGACACTACAGCAATGTTGATAAGGATGCATCAGACTCATTGGACGAAGTTAATCATGACAGTTTGGACACTAAATCATTTCAATCATGACAGTTTGGACACTAAATCATTTCAATCATGACAGTTTGGACACTAAATCATTTCAATTATGACGAGTTGGGCACAACCAACAATGTTAATCGAGAAATGTACAATTCCTTGGATGATCTTAAGGATGACAGGTTTGGACACTAAAGGCAATCTATATTATAAAGAGTTGGAAACAGCAGATATTGATAATCAAGAGATGTTAGATTAACCCGACAGTCTTAATTATGAAAGGTTGAACACTGTAAACAGTCTGTATTATGACACACTGGATCCAACAATAATCATAAACAGTTATTTACCAAAGACAATCTTAATAAAGACATATTGGTCGCAGAAGAATAATCAACAGATAATCTTTATCATGGTGAGTTGGACAAAGAGACACTTTTCATCCTGACAAACTGAAATTATCGGATGAGAACATATTCAAGAGAAGTCGGACACGACAAACAATCTTAATGATGTTTCATTGACAAGATAACATCTTAGTAACAAAGAATCTCTATAACTGCTCATTAAAGTAATTTTCATAATTATTGCAGTGACATAACTACTTTATTTCAATTTCGCACAATTGTAACCATTGGCGTAGGAAGGTACTTTTGAGTGGGGGGGGGGGGCTGAAGACTGATGGCCGACCTTTGGATTTTTTTTGCGTTTCCAGGTGGCCTCAGATGCAATTTGGTGCAATATAGCACACTTCAACACCCACTACATTTTGTAAACATAATTTTGTATTTTCACCTGGCCATAGATGCAATTTGGTGCTCCAAATTGTTTTTTTTTCTCATTTGGAAATGAAAAAGGGGTTTTCTGACTTGCGAAGCGGGGGGGGGGGGCGGAATGATACTTCCGCCCCTCCACATTTTTCACTGGGGGGGCTGGCGCCCCCCCCCCCAGCCCCCCGGTTCCTACGCCCTTGATTGTAACCTAATGACTTTTTCAAATTAATGCATTTTTAGACAAGAATCGCACAAATCTGTAGTCAATCTAGGGTACTGTATCTATTACATTGACAATTCTTACAAATCCATCTCTAGTTTCAGAGACGTTTTTAGCCTTCATGTCTACATTCATTGCTACATTAATGACTTCGGTATGTGTACTTCAAGAATCTCAATATGTCAGTAGGATATTTATGATAATTATTTTAATCCACAAAATTCAGTTTTAATTTTGTAGTTCTAAAATTTGACAAAATGCCTATAATCTTGTGACCATAAATCCATTCTTAAACTAGATCGTTCACATTTTCCCATCAAGAGAAGTAACCATGTTTTAATGTGTACATTACCTTGGTAACGGTATCATCATGTTATTGACGTAAATTGCAGCGAAAATATTTTGAATGCCAATCCGTATCAACTCAATATATATTTTTTTATGGCACAGAGACGTAAGTAAAGAGTTGAAGAAACATTATCTAGGATATTGCAAAGAACAGAATGGCTTTGTGAAGTCTAAGGAATCAAAAACGAATCCAGTATTTATTCAAAAGAGTGGATGTGGTCCTGTGGTCGTTCAAGCCGACTATCATTTGAGGGAAAAATATAAAAACGAAATTCTGGGGCATATTAAAGCTACATGCAAGGTTGCTAATAACTATTAATATTTAGTATGGCGTTTACAAGGTGGAAGGGGTGAGACCCTCATCCCTTTGGATCCGCACCTGGGAATTTACAGGTAGTTACGTTGGGTAAAGCAGTTTATAATGTGTTACGCTGTTTGACATGTATTCTAGCAACGAAATTAATGAACTTATACCCGTTACAAAGCTCCTCATCTACAATAGTTTCTGCTATGTTCTTGCGAATTAAATAACTTCCCTGGGAAAGTGGTATACAAGATATATATTTACAAGTGTGCAAACTAATCTATTTTGACTTTTCCTTGTGTTGTTTTTGTTTTTCATTTGAAGTCCAAAATGATGCAGAGAATATTTTGCCCTTAATCTGTTCGAATTGGCATTTTCATCCCTTCTTTATTGCTTCCTGTTATACTGTAATATAAATTATGTGATAAGCATTCCCAAGATCTACCATGTGCTATGTCCTGTACTCCTTGTTCTACATGATTTGAATCAAAATGTTGTTGACAATAAAATTCACATCCTACCATACATGTACAATGGGGATTCCCACTCGAACAAAATCAACGTATAGGAAGTTATCATATCGGTCCTATCTAGTTCCACGAAACATGAATCTCATGAAGCATCATATCGGTACCATGAGTTGATCACGGTAGGTTCGTTAATAACTTTTGAAGAAGCGATCAAATTCAGTTGACTCGTGCTATTTCTGTTATCGTTTAAACAAGATTCGTGTGAAAACGGCCGCTTGTATATTTGTATGTTATTGGTAAAGGTGGAACGGTTTGATTCTCATCAGGTGCGTATCCGGGGGGGGGGGGCGTTGGGGGCGCGCGCCCCCCGGGTAAGGAAAAGAGGAGAGAAAATAAAGAGAAGAAAAAAGGGAAAAGGAGGGGAAAAAAGAAAAGGAGGAGAGGAAGGAAGGGAAAAGAAAAAGAAAAAAGAGAGAAAAAGGAGAAAAGGAGGGAGTAGAAGATAGCCAAGACCTCGGGAAGAGAAAGATCCCTATTATATACACAGGGTAGCCAGTGACAGATCAAGGATTACGTAGGGGGTGTGCGCCTCACCCTACCCCTTACCCCGACAACTCCATTTTTGACGTTTCCGTTTTTCCTCTCTCACTAATGTACTTGAACTCGACCGAGTCGTCGGGGAACATAACGCATTTCGGGAAGGGGGCGACCGCCCCCCCCCCCCCGAGCAAATTTTCTTTATGACATCGCTAGTAATTTCAAAATAGACAATGCTTAGATGCAACTTACAAGGCCTGGGAAGTGTCATTTCCAGCGATCTGGGAGGCATTTTCGGCCAAAATTTTTCTTGTACGCTTCGCGCCAACTCATAGTTTGCCTACAGGCTTCGCCCTCCCTTGGCAATTACTCGCTACACGCCTTTTCGAATTTGTAAAGCAAAGAGCAGATATAACATCATATCAATGAGCATTGAAATGCATGTTCCACGATGAACAGCCTCAAAAACTGTCAATGTGTGTAGTCAAAGGCGTAGGAGCCAGATTGGATTTGGGGGCTGTAATGACTTGCCCGAAAAAAAAGCCAACATTTTTCGCGCGCGAAGCGCGCATTGAGCATGTCGATGCCAATATCATATAGGCAAGATCGGTCATTACATTGTATGGCATCGTCTACCGCACGGTCCGTCAAAGTTGCACAGTATACCGCCGGATGCTAATGTAAACAACCAAATGTCTTATGTAGATGGAGAAAAAGCATACAGATCCATTTATGTCAAAACTCTCTTTTACAGTAGTAATGTCGGCCAAGCTTACAACTTTATTATAATTACCAAGGAGATCATTTTAAGCTATTCATTGCTATTTATTTTTCTTTCAGTAGGTGCCCGAAAAAAATGGGAAAACAATTGGGGGGGGGGGGGCTGCAGCCCCCGCCTCCTACGGGACCTACGCCTATGAGTGAAGTGTTCGGTTTCGATATACCTGATATCGGAAATATCTGCTATTTTTCTGTTCCTTCAACCAAGTTTTGTAAAAGCCATTATAAGAGGTTGCAATATTTGTACATGTACCAATAAATTAACTGTGTCGGAATTTTCCAAAATTTCCTCACCAACATTCTTCATCATACTTTCCTCTACTCGTTCAATTTTCACCTGTCTGTTAGGGGTTCAAGGAGGTTTTTCTATATTGGTTGTCTATAGATTGAATTTTGTGCAACATGGGTATGTTTTGAAGTGATTTTATTCACGAGAAAAGTGAATTTTCAAATTCTCAACAAGTAATGGGCTTAAAACCTTGAAAAGTGGGGCTTTCGGATATTGTGGGCCGTGACGTAGAATAACCTACAAAAGCAATGATCCATATTACATGCAATGAGGTCGAACATGATGTGTGACTGGTGACAATCTTCAAAAAGGTTATGGATGGAAAAAACTTTTGGGAAATACTTGGTTCTCAGGCAAAAGTGTACATCTGGTTGGTCATTTTCAAGCCCGAGAAGTGCCATTTCCGGTGATCTGGGGGGTATCAAAACCAGAAATTTTCTTGTACGCTCCGCGCCAACCGATGGTGGCGCTCCGCTTAGATAGTAATTCGCGCCCCCCGGGTTAGAAAATCCTGGATACGCGCCTGCTCATATCTTTACGCACGGATATCATGAAACGTAATTCTGTATATGTTTCTTTCTTGCCAGTACCTAACAGTTTGAATACACTATTTATGACAGTATAGTTACCCATATTTCTTCTATGTTGTCATTTGCCTTATTTGTGTTCAGGTACAGATCAATACGCAAACTTGTTCAGTATTTTCCACGGACAGTTCCTGAGTCCACTTTGAATTATCTTAACTTATCATGGACAGCTTGTCACGCTAGTATGCTCCACCATCGTACAGATGTATACTATTCATTAGAATAGTGCATATTCTATGGCCTTTTCAACTGGACATAAAATACAGAACAACCCAATACCATTGAGCTATATAACTTCCCCTGACAAAAGTTACAGGCTAAAGCCGGTATTTATTCCAAGTAGATACTCTTCACATTGGGTTTGCCTGGCATTGTATGTAGGCTTGTCATGTTTAAACAGTTTAAATACCATGCAGATATCTGAACGGTTGGTGGTAGTACTTTGTTGTATCAAAATATGGTAACTGAATAATTATACACCCACATTATTAACCCTTGCGGACAACAAAAATACAGCTATCGAAAAAATAAAGTCCGCGAAGACTAAATCTTTTATTTATAAATCGTAATTAAAAGAATACATTGCTGCGTACGCAAGGGACACTAAAGAAGAACTTTCGACATTCAACACTAAATTCATTGAAAGCCAAGTCCGTCCTCTGGAAAAACAACGTCACTTAGCTCCTGTTCTACACTATTTATTTTCCTTGAAGTATATCAGAATATGAGAACAAGCTTCTCTAGCCCACAGGGCCTCACTTTCCCGGCTTCCTTAATATTTTCCCAGGACCCCTTATTGGCCCTGGCTCCTTTAAACCCATGTCGTCAGGCCTTGTCAATACGATGATTGTTGTAGGAAACATTTGTTAGCAAATAAAGTGTGATATTCGTACTTAAGTCTTAACTTGTACTGACTTGTGAGATGATAGTTGCCATGGGCACCTGTACCTTAAATATGATATTTTCCTAGCTTTTGACGGTGTAGAAATGATAGCTACAAATATGTCATTATAATCTTTCAATACCGATAAGGTACGTTTTTACTATTTGCACTTCTTCAATGTAAAATGGGTGTTGTGTTTTCGGTTGACATTTCAAACTACTGATTGGTCTAAATTACTTCGGACCTGTATTATTCGTTGTTCTAATTATTATTTACTGAAACCTATAAGTATGTGGGTGACGATTGAAGGATGAAAATATGTTCACTACATATTATCTTTGTGTATAAGAGACATTCCTTAGTTAACTCATTGAGGTGTTACCCTGTATAAACTATTGTGGTTTTGATCACCAGTATACCCCATACGTCATCATCACCATCATATATGCACTGCCTGCTATACGAAAGTCAAAAGTAAACCATATAATATTGTGTAAATGCAGACATGATCCATAGTCACACAGCATATTATTATTTATCATGATCGCCCCTATATCTTATCTTATCAAGATTCTGTGGTTTGCATTTAATTTTTGTTGGACTTTGTCTTTCATTGAGTGGTTGTACTATCATGAGACCTGCCTATACAAACTCACAACAACGAGCAGTCATCGGTGTATCAGATAAAAATTTCATTAACCTTCACGAACAAATAAATAGCGTCAACGACTATTTCAACAGTGTAAATTGATGAGATGGCCTCGTTTAAAGGATTCTGTAATATGAGAGCGAAATATAAACGAATATATACTTTAATTATTGTTATGACTCTTCAGTCGTTTGAATTGAAATTAAGAAATCGATTTCGTTTTAACAATTGATACATATTTAGTGATTTCTTATCAAAACAAGTTCATATAAAATGATGAAACGAAACAAAAATTCAGTTTGAATAATTTTCGATGCAGAACTTCTTCATGCCATCATAGATTACGCTCTGTCTCGGAGCTGAGAACCAATATGGCTGCTGCATGCGTAGCATAATTTTACACATAGTTTCTTTTTATACATCATTTTTGGTTGACATTTTATGCTGAAGGTATATAGATATACCTTTACTTATCCAAAATATATGAAGTATAATTTAAGATAGTCTAACATATGTACTGCTTTAAAGAAGATGTGAATGCTGGGTAACAATAGCGCGATAAAACCAGTAAGAAGGGTAAAGTCTAACTTCAAATCTGATAAAAAGAAAACAAACAAGCTGAATAATAACTTGACGAATATTTCAATATGAACATCGAGGTCAACCAATTACCAGTAAGGATGACTGAGCCGTCTGGTATTCAGCCAGTCGCCATTTTGATTAAGGAGTGTTCACTGAATACCGGACGTACCTTATTGCTATTTCTTCAATTAAACGAAGAGAGAAGATTGCCGTGATTTCAATTATGCATTTTGATAATCACATTTCTATCTGACACGGTGAACAACTTTCCTCTTAGGTAAGTAATTTTCTCATGAACATTTCTCGAGTTTATGAATCATGCTCCTCTCTTCAGTAATCCTGTAAGGTAGATAGTTTGATAGCTATTTTCAATCTACACAAAATTCACTTTAATAAAGTGGAAATCTTATAAAGACACAAATGTCGTCATTCACTACGTCCTTTCCTTTGTCCAGACCAATGTGTTAATTTAATTCGTTGTTAATTTGTAAATTTAAAATGTTTTAAAGTTAAAATCTTTTAACTTAATGTGAACAACATAACGTCCATATATAACATGTAACATCATTTGGCGTTGACATGTCTCAAGTAATTTAACTTGCATTCTTTTCAGGTTCTAAGCATTAATTTATTATTATTGTAACAATGTTATCAAGTATGAAGATAACAATAATGCGAAAGGTTGAAATTCGATTTAACATAACAGCAAGAATTAGTATACAGAAAGAAGATATTCAGAAATGCAAAGTAATCATTGGATAGGAAGGGAGTTAACTAACAATTGCACAGAGAGTATCCATGATTTTAAATTCTTTCGTAAGTATGATTGTAAACTTACACATTTGTAGTCTTTAACGATAATTGTATGTTAATGTTAACTTCTTCTTTGCCTGCCTCGATAATTCGCTTTTGCTGATTCCCTCAATTAATATCAAAAGCAATGGTCAACACTAACGACACGAATTATTTCAAACTACAGTTTTATGTTTTATTATTGTTTTCTAAAAAATCTACCCATTGAACGTAAACCTTCGTGCCTGTTATTGGTTACTGTTTTACTGTAATAGTTAAAAATATTGGTGATATAGTATAAATATCTGAATAGATACATTTTTAGTTATTCGTGTTATATTTACTGTTAATGAATAAAAAAAAACAGACTCATTTGGATTGATCTAAAGTAGTAACATGCTTTAGAATATTACTAATAAAGCAGGACGAAAATAAAATGAAATTCAACACCGGCCTTCCATGACTTAAATGTATCATAAAGATTCATAAAATTATGCAGTAACATGCAAACATACTTTTATTGTACCTTTCTATATCTTGTTTCTCAGAAATGTCTATAGCTAAAAGTTTTTTTTGTGATTTTTAACAGTATACAAATATAATTATACTACACATTTCAAAACGGTCTTCAGCTGACATCTGCTTTTCTTTTTAATCAAGATGAGTTTGTTTGTATTTTCAGTACACATTTGTTTCTTTTCTTTTCTCTATATGTCACTACATCATTTTCTCTGTTTCATTAAACGTTTGGGCAAAGAAATGGTATACTATTTAAAAGATTCAATGTGGAAATTTATAACATACATCCCTTTTTGCCACAAAACTTACTTTAGTTTGAATTCAGCATTCATGACAGCAAATTCTCTATCAGATCATGTAACAGTAGAATCTTCCGAACTGTAAATTTGGTTTTAAACTTAACGTGACATTAGTCTTATACTATAGAGGAATATCCCTTTTTGTGTTTAATTATTAATTTTCTGCAGATAAAATGCTAATTTGTGTTTATTCGGTTCTATTCATTTTCGGTTTGGGTGGACTTAGACTTTGCTGGTGTTTGTTCTACCGAGTGCACTGTTTACAAACCGACAAAAGCATCAAACCATTTGATGTTTTAAGATAACAATTTATTTACAGTCCCAACATTTCATATTCTCACTGCGAGCTCAAATAACAATACACGCAATATTAGTTAAAGGAGCAGTATGTCAATACATCCAAACCGAATTATATTCATGTTTAATGTGATTATAACTGATACATTTAATTCATACAAACGGTCGAATCTCGCTCTAGCTATTTCATGTATTTGTTGCTTTTACAAACTGAATTTGCACATGAGCTGCAACAGCACTTATGCCATACTATAGATCGAGGTCTCGAAGGCCAAAGGTTGCCTGGTAATATCATAATTCTATCTATAATCCTCGTAAAATTGTCTACCTTTAGATGTTTTCTTGATAATGTCAATGATATGAACTTATATTAATACCCTATAAAATGTGCATCATGCTTTAAGAACATTTTGCCTCATATTGGTTTGATCTTCTATACCATACTGTTTGAAGGGGAAAGTATAAAATCTGATGAAGAGCAATCAGACGAATATATAAATATGGACCTTGAGCTCAGTCAATAACCAAATTAAGATTACAGAACGTTTAATATTCGGTTGTTATACCGTTCACTATTTTGATTAAGTTCTTGTAAGAGAATGCCCTCATTTCCATTATGTAGATCATTGTCTTATGAACTTGCTGAATCTCGTGAGCAAAGTTTTTTTTTTTTCTATTGCATTGGATCACCAGGCCATGCTTTATGTAGCCACATATTGATTCTTCTTTACACGTATTAAATATTGGCAGGGTGGTCTGTAATTGAAACTATAAATTGGATTCTTAGGAAACTAAAATACTTGGTTTGGTGAGTCTGTTTTAATATTCTGGATATTTGGGTGGCAGCATTTTATCAATAATTGGTTCTGTTGTTTAAACAATTCGGTAAAGAAGGGTTTTACAAACATGTTTCTATACGATTATTTGCTAAAAGCGGAATATAAATCTCACAGTAGTAAATGTTATAGACCATACTATGTTGTTAACGATCTTTAATGAAACAGTCAAGAAGTATTTTACATACTATTCGTGATCTAGGTGAATGTAATTCCGCTCAAGTACTAGTAAATATAAGCGGTAATTCAATAATGAATCAAGACCGAATTGCTGCAGTTTATAGAATACTGTGAAGTAGAAACTACAGAATCTTGAATGTTACCGCTACTTTGGTCGAGTGGATAACGGCGGCGGTATTTGCAGAAATGGGCTTAGCAATCGAGGGTTTTTGGGGTTCGATCACTAATCGAGTCATAGTTAGGTGGGGTTTTCATCAAAGAGCAAACTAGGGTCCCATCTGAAATGACTTTCTAAATTGAAAAAGTTCCAAATTTAAATAGAAGTGCTGAATTCTTCAGGCTTCTCCCCATTCTTGGTCGCTTAAAAATAAGTGCTTGACTATTATTATTATAATTGATTTCCAACGTGCTGTTCAGTGCATTATGGTGGCTTTTAGTTAGTTTGAGTTCGTTTGTTTTAATATTTTAGTCTCCTTTTTCAAGTTCATTTTTACGTTGTTTAGTTGATAAACATATATATAGTGTATGAGCTATTTTACATATTAATGAGCTGTATATCTTTAATTAGGCTATATCGATTTTGACTGAGTTTCTTCCGTTACCTATTCAAGGTAGAAAGATGGGAAATCGAAGTTCAAAGAAGAAAGGTTCGAAGAGAGGAATTAAAACAGACACAGCACCAGGAGCTAATCGGAACTCACAAACACCTGAACTGAGGGATGCGTCGTCACCAAGACAACCATTTAAAAGTGAAGCATCTGCATCACCATTTGAGAGTATTCCACACCGTGAGACTCCCTCAGCATTATCTTCAACAAACACAAACTTCCGAGCATCTGAAAAACATAGCACCCCTGCCAGAAAGAAGTATTCAGACCCACTGACTATAGAAGGTAGGCAATATTGTTTAGTTTTGGAGCATCACCTGCGACAGCTTTATGATTTCTTGGTGACTATTTTGACACTAGTCTTACTCGATTGATTGAGGGACTGGGAGGGGAGGATGGGGAAAGCAAGACGGATTACTGATTACTTTATCAATCAACAACTAATCTCGTCGCTGTCTGCACGGCGTTCTTTACTTAGAAACATTGTTTGGTAGAAATGCCGTTCACTTTAATGTGGTGATTTTAACTTCAAACGTCAGTATTGAATTGTCACATGATTGTATAAGCGTTGTGATGCAATGTAAATGGCCCACACTTGTCATTCAAAACGTAGTCTCACTATTGCATTACCACATCTCGTTTTTAACGTGATGCAATGGTTAAATCCTTGCTTGACGTATGCATCTGGTAGATTTTCATGTTCATATAGCTTAACATTTCCAACCGTCATACCACATTTCTTGTTTAAAAATCCGTTTATTTTACTTAAAGTGTATCGAAAACTCACTTAAAATGCATAAAATTCTCGTTCCATGAAATATCCATGCGATTGCGGCCTTTATATTTAGGAAGAAAAAGCACCGATTCACATTGTTAAGAAACGAAATGTAAGTTAAATTAATTTGAAATATGGATTCTAATGAAACTGATAAAAAGTGTACATCAAGTCCATACATACTCAAGTTAGTATGCGTATTATATTTCACAATTATTATTCCAATCAAGACACCAATATTAATTTATATTGTATTACTTACACCAACATTAAGAAACTCTCTAAGATGCGTTGTTAGATCAACTGACGAGTCGGTTCTTCAACGGTTAATGATTGCATTACTTTATATATAAACAAAGAATCTATCTTGCTGGTGATTGTGTTGGCCTGTTAGTTTCGTTTATTAATTATTGTTTGTTTTATTTTTCTCATAGATAAGAAACAAATACTAATCGATGGGCTTAAAGAGAAGTATAAACTTTATTATGACTCCGTAAAACCTTTACCCTATATACAAGACAGACTTTATTGTGTAAATACGATATTTGTCGAGAGTGGTGTGGTTGCATTGAGTGGCAGTGTTACATCGAATGATAAAGATGCACCATGGGAACAGTTAGATTCTTACAAGACTATATTCAATGATCCTCATAGGAGGTGTAACAGACGTATCATAGAAGGAGAGCCAGGGTATGGGAAGTCTACTCTTACCCTGCAGTTAGCATATGACTGGTGTAATGGTGTCCAAGATTCACCTCTCGCTGACGTAGAGATTCTTATTTTACTCAGACTTAGACAGTTGGGTAATGTTCCGTCGATCTATAGAGCGATCAAGCGATATTTGGTGCCAAAGGAATACAGGGTCAAGGAGAGAGACATCAAGGAAATACTAGAGAGTTGCAAGTCAGTAGCATTTCAGTTAGATGGATATGATGAATACCCAGGCAGAGACACCAACGAGAAAAGTGTATACGGCTTGAAAACAGATAATGGCGAGGAAAATGACGTAGGACGCATTATCAAGTACAAGATGTTCCAAGAATCTGACGTTACCTTGACAACCAGGTATCTACCTAATGAGTATGACAGAGCCAAAACCAAACGATTTAAACTTACTGGTTTTGATGAGACTGCGCGTGATCAGTACATCCGTAAGGCTGTTTGTGGAGATGATGAGGTAGCTATTGCTAAAGTTAAGAAAGGTCTCAAAGAAAATGTCATTCTTGATGACCTATGCCAGATTCCTCTCTTATTTACTATGTTCTCTCACATGACTCATGAAATAGAGGGTTTTCAGAAATTTAAATCTGTTACTGACTTCCTTCGCCACGCGATGAATTGCTTTCACAGTCACATGAGAAACAAATCCAAAGATTTCAATGCTAAAGAATACTCAAAGTTCTTAGAACATAATCACAGTGAACTTGATAAAATCGCTTTCGAAGGGCTCAGTAAAGAGGATCAACAAATAACGTGGAGCCAAGTAGAATTCCTCCAGCGACTCGGTCAAGATTTTTATGATCAGTACATTCTTGTTGGTATCCTAGTAGAGGAGGAGATGTATGATATTGCAGATGGACAGACTCCTGGTAAGAGCGATAAGATGAAGATTGAAATAAGCTTTTACCATAAACTATTCTGTGAATGGTTCGCGTCATTTCGTGTGGTGGATATCCTATGCATGCTGGAAGATTCAGCTGACTTGGAACCAATTCTTGGGAAGATGGATCCATTTGACCTCCAGTACGTATTTCGATTCGCTTGTGGGTTGAATTTCACCGCTGGCAAGAAAATCATCGAATATTTGAAAAGCAAGAAAGATGGAGACAAGTTTGCAATCCTTTGCATCTTAGAACAGAGTGGAAATGTTGAAGGCATCGTAGACACTGTCAAAGAGCTCTGTTCTAAATTGATCATCATCAGTAAAGTGCACAGCAATTTACTTCAGAGGTCGACCATACAGCTCCTGCAGATAGCATCAAGCCATGAAGTAAGTATACTTTATATACTGAAGCCCCCCATTGTTTTGTGAAATGCTAACCGAGAAACATTTACCCTTTGATGATACTTATCTAAAGCATAATAGGACTCTCGGATTAAATTAAATTTATATGTGGTAGTTGTTAATACCGTAAGAGGGGTCCCACTGTAGTCCTAGTATAAATAATTTATCGAAATCGTTATACCAAATTGTTTCTCTTATACATGGTAGTTCATATCTCACGAAATCAATGCAAGTTCCAATTGTATGATACAGTCAATACATTTCAAATAAATGATATTGATCTCAACTAATCAGCCTCAACGGTACCTCATTCTGGAACACTGGAACCGTTATCAGACAAAAGTAGGTTTGTACTTGTATGGAGCAGTTGTTACAATTCTGCTTATTGAGCTAAAAACTAAAAATAAGAAGAGGTATTTAATGCGATTATATAATTGAATGCTAAGAACTAGAATTCATCGATCAAAAGGCAAGTTTAATAACATATTTGGGAATAGTACGAAGAGGAACAGTTCACAGAAACATATTCAACTTGTGTACAGAAACAGATCAGGTATCTGTGAAAACAGATGAAGCAAAAGTATTAGGAATTTATGCCATGGCATACGCAAGCCTTAGACTATGTAATCGGACATTCGTGTGTTCTCTAAAAAATAGTAGCCTGGCACTGTCATAGCTACTCAGTACATTGGCACTGACGCAGCTTCTCAGTATTTAGCTACTATAACAGCTACTCAGTACGTTGGTACTGTCAGAGCTACTCAGTAAACTGGCACTGCTTGAGCTACTCAGTAACGTGGTACTATCACATCTATGCAGTACATTGGCACTGTCACATCTATGCAGTACATTGGCACTGTCACAGCTATGCAGTACATTGGTACTGTCACAGCTATTCAGTGCCCTGACACTGTCGCATCTACTCAGTATTTTGCTACTATCACAGCTGCTCAGTACGTTGGTACTATCACAACTATTCAGTGACCCTGACACTGTCTGATGTACTCAGTCACTTGGTACTGTCACAGCTATTCAGTACATTGGCACTGTCACATTGATTCAGTACATTGTTACGGTCACACCTATTCAGTACCATGAAACTGTCGCAGTTACTCAGTATTTAGCTATTATCACAGCTGCTCAGTACGTTGGTACTATCACATCTATTAAGTAACCTGACACTGTCTGATGTACTCAGTCACTTGGTACTGTCACAGCTATTCAGTACCTTGGCACTGTCACATTGATTCAGTACATTGTTACGGTCACAGCTATTCAGTACCATGAAACTGTCACAGCTATTCAGTACCTTGGCACTGTCACAGTGATTCAGTACATTGGTACGGTCACAGCTATTCAGTACCATGAAACTGTCACAGCTATTCAGTACATTGGCACTGTCACAGTGATTCAGTACATTGGTACGGTCACAGCTATTCAGTACCATGAAACTGTCGCAGTTTCTCAGTATTTAGCTACTATCACAGCTGCTCAGTACGTTGGTACTATCACAACTATTCAGTAACCTGACACTGTCTGATGTAAACAGTAACTTGGGACTGTCACAGCTATTCAGTACCCTGACACCGACTCAGCTACTAAGTACCTTAACACTATCAGAGCTACTCAGTAACCTAGCACTGTCACAGATACTCAATACCCCTGGGACTGTCATGTATACTAAGTACCATGGTACTGTCACAACTATTCAGTTGCAATGGCACTGTCAAAACTACTCAGTATCCTTGCACTGTCACAGCTGTATGTATCATGAAACTGTCACAGCTAGTCAGTACCAACTACTGTCACAGCTACCTAGCACCACGACACTGTCACAGCTAGTCAGTTCCATGGCACTGTCACAGCTAATAACTAGTTCGGTACTGTCATAGCTACTCAGAACCCATTCACTTTCAGAACTACTCAGTACACCTGGAACTGTCAGGGACACTCAGTACCTTTGGACTGTCACATCTCATATGTACCTTGGCACTGTCACAACTACTCATTTACCATGGTACTGTCAAAGCTACTCAGTATCCTCGCGCTATCACAGCTACTCAGTGTCCCTGGAACTGTCAGGGATACTAAGTAACCTGTCACTGTTGGAGCTTCTCAGTACCCTGGCACTGTCACTGCTAATTAGTACTCCTGGTACTGTTAGCGATACTCGGTGCACTGGCACTGTCAGAACTACTTAGTACCATGATACAGTCACAGCTACCAAGTACCTTGGCACTGTCACAGTTACTCAGCACCCTGGAAAGATCACATCTACTCTCAGTACCTTGGCACTGTCACAGCTAACCAGTACCTTGACAAGCAGTCACAGTTACTCAGTACGTTGGTGCTGTCACATATCAAGTACCTTGGTACATGTCACGACTACTCAGTACCCATGACACGGTCACAGCTACTCACTGCCCTGACACTGTCAGAGCTACCCAGTACCTCAGTACTACCTCAGTACTACCACAGCTAATCAGTATTTTGACAATGTCACAGCTACTCAGTACCCTGAAAAGATCACAGCTACTCTCAGTACAATGACACTGTCACAACTACCCAGTACCTTGGCACTGTCACAGTTAGTCAGTACGTTGGTACTGTCACAGCTACTGAGTACCCTGGCATTGTCACACCTACTCAGTACCCCTGGCACGGTCAGGGCTGTGAGATCGCGCCATCCCATCGGGCACATTGGGTCTTTTGTTTGTTAATGCAGTGAGTCTTACTTATATATGCAGTTTGTGAAACTCTTTCATGACAGTCAGTTCAGAAGTGATCCGTCGCCAAAACAACTCCGATTCACCGCAACGTCTGTTAAAAGAAATATATAAAAATATAAACCTCACAACATTATTCAGGGTATATTCATTATGCAAACGAATCGCAACTATGTGTTGTCTCTGTAAATTGAGTCTGTACCCAAACTAGTTGTTTTGACAAATAAATCGTTATATTACGTGATTGTTAACTGTACATGACTTTAGAATGTTACTCATCTCCCCTCACAATGCACCACCATATATTTTGAAAGTAGCGTACATGTTCACGTTGTGCTATACATAATTGCGCCCTCTGTTTCATTAATGTGTGCCAGAGCAATCTATGACACTGACGTTTCCATGTTGCAGACACTTTTCTTGCGCGAGGTATATTATGTCATTGTGAGAGGGACGACCCAATGTAAGTACGTACGGTATGCATGTATGTCCACTGTTCCAGCAATCTCGCAGAATTATAAGCTCATTATTCTCACTGGCATTGTCCTGTTAGGAACGATCTTTCTATAACCAGAAATATCATAATACAAGGGCGTAGGAACCGGGGGGCTGGGGGGCGCCATCCCCCCCCAGTGAAAAATGTGGAGGGGCGGAAGTATCATTCCGCCCCCCCCCCCCGCTTCGCAAGTCAGAAAACCCCTTTTTCATTTCCAAATGAGAAAAAAATCTCATTTGGAGCACCAAATTGCATCTAAGGCCAGGTGAAAAAGTTTTTACAAAATGGAGTGGGTGTTGAAGTGTGCTATATTGCACCAAATTGCATCTGAGGCCACCTGGAATGCCAAAAAATTCCAAAGGGGAGGGAGACACCCCCTCCCCTTAGACCCCTCCCCCATGCCGGCCTTCAGTCTTCAGCCCCCCACTCAAAAGTACCTTCCTACGCCACTGTCATAATAAGATCATAAAACTCACACATGGACAATACCGTCCGACTGAAGGAAGGAATCCCGATATCTCAGGGCGTGTAGAATAGACTATGCACTGCATGGATACGGAGAAATTGTGACATTCACAATTTGAAAGAGAACGTTATATATTTACTTTGACAACTAAGCTTTATATTGCATAATTGTAACTTGGGCTTGAGTTTCGGATATGTTGCTCCCACAATGCATCATCGTCCAACCTGTCTCCGTCGGTGCGTTCAAATTACACATGCATATGTACGAGGTCAATTATAATTATGACAGCCATTATTGATAAGTTATTCTTGTATCCGTGTTTGCTGTCGTCGAATTATGAACTGTCGTAAAACTATTTAGAATAAATTCTGACAATTTAGTTAGAATGCTCCGATCATTGATAAATACTATATCAGGGAGTAGCTATCCACAAAGCATGTATTTATTCCAAATACGCCCAAAACCGTTCACTAAAAATCCTACTTGCGACCTTGGACTATCTTATAATGTACCATCACGTGACCATGTGTGTGACACTTTACATTGTTATTCCATTACGTAGCTATGAGTAAAACTAAGGTCATGGGATTCAATGTATTGTCAATTGTCAAGAAAGAATGCCAATATTATATTCGGCTCCTTTTGAAATAATGTTGAAGAAGTTTCTTTGTTTCGGTTGTACCGCATATATATGTTGTATATTTATGTACTGTACAATATAAGATTTACAATATCTCTTTTCAAGTGAGTGATTTTGATAGCCCTTGTTTTTATTCTGCCCTCACGATGGGGATATTAACGCCGCCTACACCCTCCCCCACCGAGAAGTAAACATAGTCCAGGTCCCAGACCCGGTAGTTTACAAGGAGTCTTATACGATATAAATAGGATGACAGCCAGTACAGTCTGCTTTCATTTGTGAACTTTTGGCAAACATGCGATGAGATATAATGACGTACAGATAGACAACAACTTTCACTTACACAGAATTAATGTCGGTACCAATGAAATCGGCGAACTATCAACCCATCAACTACCGAACGAGATCATTGCACTCTCCCTTCATTGGAAATCTCCTTGACCAAAATATACTGTCTTATGCATTTGTACGGCTTGAAACTAAATAATTCACATTTATGACGTAATCCTTCCAAAGTATGTGTTCATGACGAAATACTCACAGTTAGTTATCAATGGTATATAAATTCCCGTACTCGGAGAGCGAATTACGCAGTGTTTCTGGATAGCATAATGAGTTTAAATAAGGCTAAGTCTAGAATCCTTTTTGGGCAGAGCACATTTGAAGGCTCTTAACCAATAATTACTGAGATTTATTAATTATATACCTTCACACACCGAATATATTTTATGTCTGCTTCAGAGTTAGTCTTCACGCGGTTCCTTTTTGTTCGCCTGAATAGGCCTTTATGCTAAACGGTTTCCCTCCTTGGTTTGTACATCGTGGCCTGACTGTGGCTACAGCACTCATATTTCAATACAGCATTTTAGAAGGAACAGTCGTAGAAATTGTAGCCCTGAATTAACTAATTGGCAGATTCCGTCTTTCATTTCTAAAGTTTTACTATAATTTTCACTATCGATCGCTTCTTGAATCGCGTATTATGAAATAGCTGGAAAGCAAGGAAATGATAAACCTTTAAAAACATGTTTGACTAGTTTGAAAACATCGAAGTATCGAACATTTTCCACTTGTGCTATTTCAGAGCTGCGCCCTCTATTACAGTCATTCACGCAAGATTCATAAATGGTTCTGACGAACGCATGTGGCAGAAATTTTCCTTGCGCATGTTACATACGCTATCAGGGGAGGAATGAACGTAAACACACACGCTGTTCAGCAATCTCACCGAATTCTAAGTTTTAACCATTTAGTGCTTACGTCACACTTACATTGTGCCATTAGTGACTTTCCTCCTTTAACCAGAAATACGAGTAAAATCATAATAATCTCACAACGAGGCCAATCAATGTAAGGAATCTTACTATCCCCGTGGTGGAGGTAGGTGTAGGTGGAGTAGGCTTATCTCAACTATTCGATCCGCCCAAATAATTCAAACTTTAGCAAACCGGTGTTCATTCCTTATACTTATAGTACGTTGGCTCCCTTCTGTACTGTAGCATTTCATAACTACCGGCCTCGCCAAATTGTAATTTATATGAACTTATAAAATAGTATTACATTCTATAATGAAGTTTATTAAAGTTATCAAAGTACTTGAGAAATACACCAACTGTTATCATGACAAAAAACTTCGACACGGCTACTACAAATTGTCGCTCTGCACTTCCTCTACAACCAAAACAACCCGCTCCGGACAAATTCCCCGATAAAGTCAACGAGACCTGCCTCCTCATCATCCCGAACACACACAACACGTACCCGAGCACACACATGCATAATTATTTATATAATTGTATTCAAGCCACTGTATCCCCCCCCCCCGATGGAAATATCCATTGCAGTCATTGCGTCACGTTTACTAAGAATGAATGTCACGGACTCACGGCTACTACAGCCTACAGTACGTGTTACTCGCTATACTGTAGTAGACGTGTATAGTAATTAACGCTACGTGTGTTTGTCTATAACTGTTCTTAGTATTAATGTGTCTGCTGATCACATACTTTTCTATTGGGTTGTCTATACGATATACGATTAGCACTAGCGATGCTTTTAAAGCGATTGTATTCATTTTTAGTTGTCTCTGAGTAGCATATGCAGGTAAGTGTAAGTTAAACTCTTGTAAACGTTGTCAGGCTTATGGATTAAATTTAATAGGAATTCGTATCACCGCGTTGTAAGGTACTTGTCGATTTTGTTGTATTTGTCAAACTTTGTACACCTACGGCAACCGATTAAACGTAACATTTGGTTGTAATTAAATTTGTAAGTTTAAACCAGGGCCTACACAGACTCAGAGCGCTGTGCGTATGCTCATATGATGTACGGTGCGTAGTAACAGTAGCAATAGTGCCTACACGTAGAAATGGATTGAACCTTAACTAAGATTTTAACAGAGCGAAATATATGATAGTGATTCAACACCATTTCTATGAACATATTTTTCGGTTAACTTTAAATTCATTGTAGCCTACGAAGGTGTTAGGTTTGTTTATTTCTTATTTATTCTGGAATAATTCATGTGGCACGTATTTCCCTTGTGATGTGAACTTTTACGGTCAGCGTTATGTCAAGTTACTTTTTTTTAAATGCTAATATCCTGTGGGCCTCATTGCTCGCCGGCCTAGTGTGAAGTTCATTTTAGAAGGAACCAAGATTAGCATCAGTTAGGTGCGCGTAATTCACTAATTATGCTTGGCATATCCTTCATTACTAGTAGTAGAGTTGGATATCAAGTTAAGCCACCAATTGCACACATGATAAGATGATATGCAGCCCGTTTTAGCCTTGGTTAATTCGAAAGTCACATATGGCCTCACTGATTTTTCATGGATTACATAAAGAACAGAAGCTTAAGCAGCCTTGACTTAATCTATGCTACTCATCAATTAACTTAGGCTTATAATTGATAGAAATATGATTGTAATAATCAGAAGTACATTAAGTCTCCAGTTTAGTTAGTGATTTACACGAACACTTCGGTGAGCGAAGACACAATTTAGTAACGTTAATCATTAGTGCACTTTTTGTTTAGAAAGCTTTGTAAAGTTTATCACATACTTTACCAAGTTATGTGGCTTCATCATACATTAATCATTAAAATTCTACACAAATGTTTGCATAAAAAACAAACCTAAGTTAGAAAAAGATGTTAAAAAAACAACAACAGTGCAGTGAAGACCAACTCGTTACTCTACACTAAGCTAGGCCTAGGCTAGATATGTAGGCCGAGTGTGTGATAAATTCTCGGGAGATGTTTTCGTCTGTGGCGGGCTGTTAACGTGAGAATTGCGGGCGAGCGTCGGCTGCATTTGACTACATCGCCTTGTTCTACAGTTTCACTCTGGTGAAGGAGAAAATAACATGCACTATATATGGCTTAATTATACAGCTTTATTGAGCAGGTTGGCCTAGGGCCTAGGCCTACAATACTACTACTTGCGAGGAGCAATTTGCAAACCATTGCAATTCATCTTTAATTGAATCTTAAAACTTCAGCGAGTCTGAGAGTAATACATAATAATACTTAGGCCTAATGGGCTACTTTATACTCACACATGTCAGTTGCTGTTATATTAGGCCTTGTCTACATCTACGTACGTGACAATGATAAATTGGTCAGGTTGGACTTTAATCTAAACGTACAGCCGTGATTTGTAAAACTGCAGTTCGAGTTGTTTGGAGCTTGTTCTGATACACCGTGGTTAAAAGAAAGATATATGGTACCTGGAAATGCAACTCAAATTAAGGTGATAATTAGTTAATTTTTCCTTTAGTCTATTTAAATCGCTGGAGAATTTATGGCATTAAGCTAAAGCGTCAAATGGAGGTATTTTGCAATTTTTTTTTGGGGGGGGGGGGGCGGGGGGGGGGCTTTTGTACTTCGAGATTTGAACTTTGCATGTTAAAAGCTATCAAATGATTTCAGACAAGCATTGATTTGTTTTATCTAGATTGCTGGGTGAGGGTGACATGTCAATACAACATTCTGACCTTAACAATTAATACTGCAACTCCATACCTTAATTATTTCAAGCACGAACAGTTACACTGTAAGTGAAGCTGTTATATCAAATGTAAACAAGAAATTGTTTTTGAAGTTAAATTGAACAAACCTAATACCAGTGGCATCGCCAGACATTTCAATCTGGGGGGGGGGGGCAGGGAGAGCACAGCACTTATTTAAGGGGGTACTAAAATTTATTCGTAAATGCCGTCCTGGGGAAGGGGTGTAAGGGAAGGGGGAGACATTTTGGATTAATTGAGGGTCCTTAGACGCAATCTGGTGCAATATTGTTTAACTTGAGGTAACTTTATGTTCAAGAATTGTCGGGCTTAATCTGTCTGATATTTGTTTTTTTAATTGAAGCGTTTAAAAAAGTTATACAAATGGTAATGTTTTTAAATAAGAATGTTGAAATTTGAAATTCACGCAGGGTAGTGAAACTTTAAGCACTAGGGATTCACACCTGTGACCTTGTTACTGTTAGTGAGAAAACAACTGGTTATTGTGATGGCCGGTGCAAAGGAGGTTTACTGCAGAACATAATGCGTTTCTTCCTTTGTAAAACAAGTTCTTGTTTGAGTTATTATTTTAACACTACAAATCGCATCAGGGGGAGGGGGGCACGTTTTTTGTTTGGGAGGACACGTTCCCCCGTTGACAAAGGCGTAGGAGGCGGGGGGGGGGGTTGGGGCTGCAGCCCCCAACCCAAAATGTTTGTGAAAATTCGGGCAATATGATGAGAATTTTTCTGGCAGCTACTGAAAGAAAAATAATTTGCAATGTGTTTTTCAATGGTTTAACTAATATTATTATGATCATGATTATTGTAACGACTTCCCCAATAATTCTAACCAATATGGAAGGGGAATGACACGGCAAACGATTGTATGTTATTGGCATGCGATGTAATAACCGATGCATTCCTATATGATATGCACATTAACATGTTGAACGTGCACGGAGCGCGCAAAAAAATGTGGTTATTGGACTCCTACGCCTATATTGGTGACGCCATTGATAACAACCCTGATCTTATCTTCCTGCAGATACCAATATCTGAACTAGAACTGCAGTGGTCCTTCAGTAAGGTTGATAAAGGTGATATCGTGCTCCAATCTGGTCTTTGTTTACCAACCCTCTCGACACTACAGAAGTTATTAGTAAATTCAAACAGTGCAGAACTTACTGAGGAAGACGTTATTGGACTATTGAACTATGGAGTACAGTGTAAGAGATTCAAAGAGCTTTGGTAAGGAGAAAAGTATATTATGAAAATGAAAATGATCACAATAAATGAAATAAGGTCAAGGCCTACGTCTAGAATATGTTAACATTAAGATACTTATGTAGGCCTAGGCTACGATTTACGTAAACACCACGTAGAAGACGAAATATCTGTTAATCATAGTTCTAAAGTTTTAGTAAAGAACTATAGGAAAAAAGGCAATTTGACAGAACACATTTGCAACAGCCGAGAGAATCATTGGATACAACGGTTTTTCCTTTTCTTATGAGATTATTCTTAAATTTCAGTGTCATAAACAGGTATACCATTCCCTGATATAATGTCGAGACTAAAAAATTTTACTCATGACACAGCACAATAATATCATGAGCGATTAAAGGCCACTGTATGTATTGTCGTTGCAACAGATCTACCGAATGATAAATAATTTAGTAAAATAAATTTAGAAAAATTTAGAAATAATTTTAAAAATAATGAAGTAATAATAATTTAGTATAAAATTGAAGATACATTTATTATTAAGACCCTTACACTCCTTCTAATTTGAGTCGACTTAAGCTGACCAGCTGCTGCTTGAATGGAAGTATTTCGAGTCAGTGGTAACAATTAATTAGTGACACCAAGGTTGATGTAATTCCATTATCGAAAATGATACCCATACAAATTGACAGAAATTTGTAAAAATGTATAGTGCAGATATGTTTCGATGAAAGTTGGCAGATGATATAAACATAGCAATAGTAACTAAAATACTCCACAAATGACAGTCGCAACAGTTTTACGGTAAAATGGGTACAGTTTAAATCTGAGTTGAAACAGTTATGTGAAAGACACTTCAATACAATACGGGTCAGTGTATTTTAACCGAGCCTCGTACATGTAACGAGGCAGGGATCTCACACGTTGATATTTAAGTTCGTGGATTTAAATGGATGTATAATCATATCAATAACAATATTATGACCATGAATATATTGGAACAGGGAGATCACTTCAATTTATCACATTAAAATAGGAAACAGAGACAAGAACGAACAAATCGGCCAAGGAATGTTTTGAAATATGCTCAACCGTCACAGTTACATGTCGGCTACATGTTTTTTTAAAGTAATGGTAGCGTTTTGTCGTTATATCATTATGTATATACAGTAACGTGTAAACTGTATATTAGATAATTTTGATACAGAAACATCATTTATAATAACATTAAGATGGATACGTGTTGTTCAACATTATTCAGAAAATATTAAGTAACGTGAGAGAAACAATCTTTAAAAAGTTTTCAAACGTTTTTTTTTTTTTTTTTTGATCTTTGAGAGGAGTCACGTATGTAACTGCATTATTATCTTGTTTTACAGGTTTTATCATTGTAAACTGCCAGCATCCATCAATCCTAAGATGATACCGGAAACAGCAAAATCAAGGAATGTTAAAGGTATTTTGCCGCAGCTCACAATGGGATTTTGTTAAAATGAGCGTGAAAAGTAGCTAACTATTTGAGTGTGTGCTGAGTTTTTTATTCATGTGTATTTGAAATGCTGGGGGCGGGGCGGAGATGGGCGTTGGGGGGGGGGCGGAGGGAAATTGTTCCCAGAGAATTATTGGAACAAGTATATTATAGCATTTGCGTATTTTGTTTTTTTTAGCACAGCCGTGTACGTATTGCATTGTCCGCTGTATATTGGTTGTGCATAAACCCTTCATTCATTCATTCATTCATTCATTCATACATAAACACGTGTAAGTGTAGGACCATAGTACATACTCTATTACATTGTGTATGGGTACATGGGATGGTTCAAAGTGTACCATTCCTTTCTTATATGAACTGTTATGATTTTTTGAAATGAATACTGATTTTTCATCTGCTTATTTATGTAGGTAGAAGCATAAGCAATAGTACGATGAGGAAACGATGAACAAAAACATGTTTACAAAATTTGACTGTAAAAGTGTAAAGAATGTTTACTGTTTTTCTTTATTTTTCATTCGATTTACTCTTAACTACTATACATGCGAGCAAAGAAGATAAGGCACAGTGTGTGTGTGTGTGTGCGTTTGTTTTGCTATCTGACCGAGGACTTGAACAGAAGAATTTCAGGTCCTCGGTTGTGATTTCTAAAGAATCACCACGTCCTCGGAAGAATTCTATTGTGGGGGGTAATGTTAAGGTAAGGGTACGTGGATTTGAACAATGGAAAATACAATGGGGTCCTCGGTCTGAATGTAATACAAACATATGTGTATGTGTGTGTGTGTGTGTTAGGGGAAGGATGCGAGAGGGTTGCCTCAAGGAAAGACTCTTAGTAAAGATCACTCACACTATAATGACTAATAAAACAAAGTGACATAACACTTTTCTGTCAAAATTGCAAACTATCTAATAAATTGTAGTAGTCAATAAACCTCTCCCTTCAATAAGTTTATTTAATTTTTGCTTGTTTTTAAATGTTTGGAAACTTAATAAACCAGAAATCGAAAATTATTTTAATATTTCAACCAGTTAGTTTTATTTTGCTGTTGTAGGTAAGCACGACAAGTCATATATTAATGTTTTTTTTATTTTCTTTCTCTGAAGTTCTTTGGCCGGAAGAGACCTGTCTACTTAATCTACAGTCTGGTAAATGGAAACAGGTTGGTGATAAGATGGTAAACGTATGTAAGGATCAACATGGACCGGTTATGTAATTAGTATAGCCTATTTAACTGCTAGTGTAATTATCCGTGTACAATAGAATATCCCATTGGAGCGGGTAATGATACAAGTCTGACACTGTGCGCCGCTTAATTGAAAACAATAGCTATTGTTCTCTCTGGGTAATAGCCGGGTAGGAATATGAATAGAGAGATATGGTGGAGAGGAGGAGGGGGGGGGGGAGCCAGTTGGTACCTCTTGAATGGTATATGCCTATTAGAATATCCTCACAGTAATTGACAGTTTCACGAAATTATGACATTACGTAGAAACAGTTGAATAAATATGAAGTAAAACATTTTATGAATTACAGATTAACGAAGAGGTGAGGGAAAAGAAGGCTAAGCTTGTACGAGATGAGGAGATAGAGTGATGACAGACACGTAAAAACCAACATATGAAATATAAATAGAATTTAAAGGACTTTAACCTGAACGTGTCAGTATCTAGAGTAGAGAGAGACAAGTTAAACAGTGTGTACTTTTGTCATTTTATATCAAAGGCCGAAGACATCCAGACTATTACAGAGCTGTGTTCAAATGTTGTCGTCATCAATAACACCAGCAGTCAGAAATCACAGAAGTCAACCATTAAACTCCTGAAGAAAGCATCAAGACATGACGTAAGGATAACATTGAAGGGATATGGTGAAGTAAAACACATCACAATAACAAATAATTATTATATTTATTCTACTCCCCAACTATGAGGGATTTGATTGTGAGTCGGAGGGGTGGGGGAGGGGTTGGTATGACTAATCACTATAACCATTTCTAGGTTTTATTTTGTCGGTTAATTATTTTTTTGGCATTACAATAAGATATTTTTTAGGACAATTCGAAACAAACAGTAGTGATAAATAAAATAAGAGATTTTAATAAAACAAAATTAGGTAAAACATACTTAAAAGTAACAAAATTACTAGTAGAATATTGTAAGCTACAGAAACTTAAACTTATCCTCTTAGCTACTGAACTACTTAATAACCTTTAAAACGAAAGGCCGAGAACTGTTAATTACCTAATTTAATATTTATTAGGCCGTCACCTGAACCACCATCACTCCCCAAGGCTCCAATACAACAGGTAATATCACATAGCCCACACAAAAGAGAAATTACAAAGATTGCTGTTCTAAACAACATTAACATATCATGTTTTAGTTACTAAACAACCTGATACAAAACGAAAAAATAAGAATCAACACGAAATAAATAATAATCAACCATAAATTTATAAAATACGACAACATTTTGCCTGGTTCCCACTAACCCTCTCAGACACTCAGCTTATACACCCCTCCCCACCACCTCCCTAAATGTATCTATCACTTTAAAGGTCCCGTAGATTAGCTCCACAACTGACCCATTATAACGGGGAAAAAACTATCAACGGAAACAAATATTGCAACCTATATTACAAAATTCAACGCTCCTGTTTCACCCAACAATGAGATTGGCTAATGTACAACAATGAACACCTGTAACACCCTTCACTTTCCCTCCATCCACTAATCTTGTAAACAAAGGACCCCACCTTACCCTCACTAAAACAAAATGTGTCTTTATTTATTGTTTAGTAGTCTATTAATTCTATTTATTATTTATTTTCATTCTAGTCAGTGTTTATCCTGTATTTATCATTTTTTTCAAGTTTGTTTTTACCCTATACTAGAATTACTTACAACTGAACCGTAAAACTACCCATACCACTAACAGAATATGCAATGACCCCCCCCCCACCCCACCTTCACCCTTTCCCTGAACCACTTCACACCCTCCTGTTCCCCCTTTGTTCAATAATCTTACAACAGTGTCTCTTTACAGTAAAGTAATATATTAGAGTAGCTTTAACAAAACACACCCCCTTTACACCAATTTGAATATTAAACTGACCCACTATAACCCCCTCTAAACCCAGGGCCATTAGAACTTCATTAGTAATAATAAAGAATAGTCAACTCATAAACATTATTGTAAAATAATAAAAGATATTTATGATATTATGATATAATTATAAATATTATATTTATTATTTACTTTCCTTCAGATTCCTATAGACTGTGTGCATCTAGTCCGTTCCTTTAACAAGGTTGATGAAGATGATATTACTCTCTACTCTGGTCTCTCTCTACCAATCCTAACATCAATAGAGATTATGAGCATACAGACAGAGAATGGGAGAGAAATGAATAAACATGAAGTTAATGGAATATTAAACTATGTACAACACTCTCAAAGATTCAAGCAACTGAGGTAAGTATAGTTAATAAATATGTAAGTAATATTAGTAATTATTAAAATAACTAATTAATGTTAATGATGTAATCAAGACAGGAATTATCATTATAGTTTTACTTAGTAATTACTGAAGGTTTTATTGATAGGTAGAGATAATTGTAGAAGTAAAACAAATAAATGAAGAAGAAATTGGATTAAGAAATCGACTTTCAATGAAAGAACACTCATCATGTAAGGAATAATATTAATAGGAGAGTAAAATAGAGACAAAATGAGACAGAAAAAACATATTTACAGAAAAAAATTAAAAGATAGACTTGTATTGCAGTAAGAATGATTAAAGTATTTCCAGCGTGAGAGAAGAACATATTTGTTTACCTGGTTTATAATAATTATTAATAAAATTGAATAAGGAATCTAAGAGAGAAATTGACAAAAGGAAATTAATACTCTTGTTGTTAACTATTTTCTGTATGCAAAGTAAATTATTATGATAAGAAAAATAACAAAATAAAGACAAATTTTTATTGATAAATATTAAATTGTCCAAATTCTTATAAAGAAATTTAGTAAATAAATAAATAAATAAATAAATAAAGCGATAATAAATGAATAATTCGTTTATCTTCTATAACTTAAATAAAACAGTTGGTAAAATAAAATTAATAAACACTAGAAAAAAGAAATATACACAGAAAGAATAAACATTAATCTCAAATGTGCAAGAATAAAACATTCAAGAAAAAAATCTTCATTAAGAAATGTAAAATGGTCAAAATTCATAGTAAATTTAGTAAATAAATTGATAAAACGATAATAAGTAAATAAATGAAACGTTACTAAGTAATTGAAATTAAACAGTAGGCAAAACAAATTTAGAAAACACCAAACACGAAAAATATAAACACAGACAAAAAAAAGCATTACCCTAGAAATGTTAGAAACTTGTTTGTTATTGGGTTTTTTTTATGTAGCTTAATGTTTAGTTTAAAAACTTGAACATCAACAGTGAAATTAACTATTGACCGCCATTAGTTAAGAAGCTGAATTAATAAAATATATTTTTGTTAATAAGATAATGAGATCTGTCTACAACTTGAATGCCTTAAACAGTGTATATAATACTATCCTTCACCGGGTCCCCCTCCCTCACCCCTTGCCTTTGATACTATTCCTCTAATCATTAAAATATTCACATGTGAAGTCCCTTACCATGCCACAACAACTATACATCGGCCGCACCACAAAGCCCACCTCCGCACTGCTAGCAGAGCCTTCTGCTGTGCCTACTTACTGCAAATCACGCCCTGAGCCAATGCATAAACAACGCAACTATATATATATATTCCCTCTCTCACACCCTCTCCCGCACCCCTCAAAAGTTACTTCTCATAAATTGTTTAATATGTCCCATACGGTATTTCATATCCACGCTCAACGCCTCAAACACCTGTACGTTGCAGCCACGCTACTTAACACCATTTACCCTTTCTTCCATGAAAATTAAATCACCAGTCCAATCCTTTGCTATAAACCCACCATTTTAACTCCCCCGGTAACTCCCCCCCCCCACCCACACACACACACAGGCACGTACATACGCACATCATTCCATTGTTCCTATATTTGTTTTGATCCATGTTTTCATCCTATGGCCAATTTACAAAAAGTAACGTAGATCGTATCCACCCAACACTGTGTATACATTCATCATATATCTGTACAGTTAAATATTTCTACTCTTTTCTACTCAGACAGTACACATTTTTTCAATGATAAAAGTCTGTTGAAATTATTTCATCATTTTCTTCCTCAAGATGTACACTAATCTTTCCTATTACTGACACTTTCAAAAGTTTAACATTTTCTTTTGTTCATCACCTGTCAATCAAATACTTGAACAATACAATGAAAAGAAGTTGTGTTCAATAAAGCGGCGCGCGCGTCCCAATGAAAAGAAGTTGTATTCAATAACAAGAAACGCGCGCGTGACCTTTATATAACCCTTGGAATCTTGAAACAAACAAGTACCCGGATACGTCTAGACACTGTCTGGTTTTGAATTGTTGGTCGACCTTGCAGATAGAATTTTTTTCAATGATTTTTACTTTCTTGTTCTTGGTGTTAAGTAAGTGTACTTTAAGAAAGAAGAAAAATTAAAATCCCCCAACATAATAAAGAATTCAGAGAACAGTTTGGTAAGGAGATTTGGGCTAAATTATTTTGATAAATGCCCGAGAGGGTGGAGGCTGGGGGGGGGGGTTAAGGCTATTTATTTATTTAATATCACTTCCTCCGGTAACTCATTTTCAATGGCAGGTTAATACACCATATTGTGTGTATGCCCGCAGAACAAGTTGTTACAAACTCAGATCCCTGTTATAACGTTTTCATATTCGTGGTCGTTACAAGGCAAATTCAAAAGACGTTTCCTTATAGCAGTAAGGCAAATCAATGCACAGGTTAAATAGTGTTGTATGCTCTTAATTTAAAGAGGATTGTTCACAGTAACGGGTGAGGTTCATATTAGGAGAAATAGATAAAGATTTTTTATATAGATAGTGGTGAGGCGATTGAAACTTCATATACTTGAGGATAAAACAAAATTATTATGCTGTGGGTGGGGATGTTAACATCAGCCTTTGAATTTACCAAGAAAGTATTGAAAGTTGATGTTAATTGGAATTGGCATATATAAAGGGAAAACTATGTACAGCAAAATAACATTTAATAAAAAAAAGAAGAAACATTTCTACATCGATTCCGATAGATGCAATATCGGAGTTAATTTTTTTTATTGAGAGGAGAAGTCAAGCACTATTATTGCAATTTATGTTTTGAAATTTACAAAAGATGCGATGATGTTATTTTTAATTAATGCAAGATGATTAACATTGAACACACTCTTGTCTTAATAATATTAGTAGATGCACAAATGATTATCTTTCTAAGGAAGAGTGGGGAAGGGGAGGTTTAGTCCCCAGAATAAAATAATGGCAGACGGAATATTCCAAAGCACCCTGTACAGTATATTACATAGGCCTATGTGTGTGGTTCAGCCTAAACAGTAACAAAACCTCGACATTTCATTAGAAAGTTGCAAGCATTAGAACCGTTTTGCAAACACGATCCATTTAACAAACATTTCTCCAAGGGAGTGAGCCACGGTCCCGACCCCCCCCCACCCAAGACCATTCACCTGGATGAACGGCATAATGCTTTTGCCTCCCCCCCCCCGCAGGGTTAGTGCATAAAACGGGTGTCACATCCGTGGATATGGGTAGTGTAGTGAAGTTATGTTGAAATGTAAATTACATACGAATCATTTCCACTCGTTAAATGTTAACATTTAGTCTATAAGTAATTGCATAACTTTGGTGATCTTGTCTGTACCAGCAGACAACTCCACGCTATTATAGTCAGGTACAAAATGGCGTTATTCAGACCGAAATATAATGTCAAAGGTAATTTATCGCCTTTTAAATAACGGGTATCATACATTCAGCTTTAAGGTAATTTAGCTTATAATATTGCTAACCTAATACTAATTACAATGAATATCTTTCTTCTGTAGGTTTTATTACTGTCTGCTGCCACCTACTATTACATCTTCCTCTCTGGCAAATCTGAAAGCAAGGAATGTCAACGGTGCAGTATAAAGCTCTTATTGATGTTCTAGTGATCTTTATCAGGGAGTGTTGTAATGGAGCGATGAAAGGTTTTGGCGACATTTTAAGGTTGAAGAGTTCACACAGTCAGATGTGACACTTAATTTATGTAGTCCAGCCTGGAGTATATTCAATATCAATGAACTACAATGACAGAGATCGATTGATTGCTGTATACTTAAGTGTATTGAATAAAGGAGTGCTGTAAAGTAGGTTTATTTAGCGATGATAATAAACTGGTTTTATTACTACTGTTAATGATTGTGATGATTTCTCAATCTAGTTGCAAGTGAGATGGTATCAGGAAGGATTTCTAACCTTCTTTTCCCTTTGAACCATTTTTCATGCCACTAGCGTGAGGGTTGTTTTTTATGAAATATTTCAATTGATGCTTGTTCACTAAATGCGGTGCTGTTTTTATGAGTTCTTGTCTGTTATACATTAATTTGATGAAGTTCCAAAATACCAAAAGCACATGTATTGCTGTGCGTTTTACTGTTCACATGAAATCAGTGAGTGGTCATGACGTCATGTCCGTTTTAATGATTTGTTAATACCTCTGGGCGGCTTACCAACATTATATTTAATACAAAGCAGCAACTGCAACATTATGACAGTAGTTACAAATTTCATCTTTACTTCTACCAAAAGGAAAATGCAACCAATAATTTTAACCAGATATATGTAATCGATAAAATTGTACGGCAGGCACACAGTTGAAGTGAAACTAATATCTACGTCTTTAAATGAAACAAAACCTTTGTTTCTTCGTTTGCCTGTAAATTAAGCGGCAAACTCTCTCTGGCAACTAATGAGAAATTGTTATGTTAAATTAACACAATCAGCAGAGCAAAGCATATTTTAAGTATTGTTATGTATTTCTGAGAAATAAGTCTTCAATCTTGCTTTCCTTTAGTGAAATTGTTAGTGTTCGCTTAGTATTCGCTAATGACCAGACTAAATTTTGGGACACTTTCTTCTATGCACATAAATCTATATACCCTACAACATAAGCCATGGAGAATAAAGATATAAAAATGTTTAGCATATGACTATGAATGTCGCAATGTTAGTGCGTATTGCTTTGTGGTACACACTGCCGAATGATCTCCAGAGGCGGACCTGAGGTAACATTTTAAAGGGATGCGACAAATTCATTATCGGTGAAAAAGAACTAGCTGAAAGGTACAAAGACACACATGAGCCAAATTTAAGGTCCCATTTACGGAAATTGAAGTTTCAAATCGCCACACGATGACACAATTTCCCGTGTAATCTGGCACGGCATAGAACTTTGATGGAGGAGCACATCTGTAGTTGGTAATCTGGAACAATATGGATATACTAAATTCGAGATGCTGAATCTTTCTTCGTTATAAATAGGGGTGGGGAGAGTAGGACCATAGGCGTAGGAGGCGGAGACCTGGGGGGGGGGGGCTGCAGCCCTCAACCAAATATTTTTGTGAAAATTGGGGCAATATGCTGATAATTTTTCGGGCACCTACTAAAAGAAAAATAAGTTGCAATGTGTTTTTCAATGGTTACACTTCTACTAATATTATCATGATTATTGTAACGACCTCCCAAAAATTATAACCAATATGGAAAGGTAATAAATTGGCAAATGATTTTTTGTAATTGGCATGTGATGGTATAACCGATGCATGCTCATATGATATGCACATTTACATGTTGAATGGGCGCGGAGCGCGCGAAAATGTTGGTTATATTTTTCGGGCAAGTCGTTACAGCCCCCCCCCCCCCCCAATCAATTTGGACCCCAAATTTTAAAAATGAAAAACATGTCCATTGTTACAAAAAAGTTAAACATATATTCGCAGCCGTTGTGTCACATTCGGGGACATGGTGAAAAAATTCACATAACCAGTTTTTGCCTCATCCAAATAAAGCAAATTTACAGTAGATTACCCTTCAAATACCAAGATCAATAACGTTGGATGTGCCTTATTATTCTTGAAATCAAAATTGTGTTGAATACAATGTAGGTTTTGTTCTATTAAGATTTAGTAAACCATCTTTTACGATATGACAAAAGGTCCAAAGGGGAAATCTATTTACTAAAAATTTAAAGCAGCCAGTTGGTTGCTAGGATACCGAATTACATTTTAAATCTTCTGTTGTACCATAATTTTGTTGATTGTAGTTGTTTTGATCATATTTTTTTCTAATTTTCTCAGATTATTATTCTACATAATTCCATAGTAACTGGAATTTACATATAACAGACCGTTACGGTTATAATGACCAATTTTCGCAATTTTACTCTTCAAGTCTAGTACAACGAAACACTCTTTAGACTGTATTGGCGACGTGTCTCTGATTATGACACAATATTTAATAAAACAGCTATCGATTATCAAACCAATATTGATAACTGTTTCCATTAATGAATATATTATGACAAATGTCAAGTTTGGAAGCATGAGAAGATACTTTCCATTTTTTGTGTGATGTCATTATGTGAGAGTTACCGTAAAGATCAATTATTCTCTTCTATTTGCATATGAGATGGTAAGGGGGGGGGGGATAAATGTCCAAAAGATGACTACGAATGTCCAGTTTCTCAATTATCCGTGCATGGTCGAGTTACAATATTCACTATAGTCTTTTGTTCCTATCCATTTGACAGTTTTCTGGAATCCTTACGGCTATGATGAACGCAAGTATCGTCTGGATCTTCAGTCTGGTCGCTGGCTTCTGAACAAAGATCCTGATTCATTCTTTCCTGTAAGTAATGCGTGTGAGTTATCATTGCGTTGAAATATTTACTTCAGGTACAAACATAAGTTTTATATGTCGTAGACAGTTTAAACAAACTGAAGTGCTGCCTAAATCCATCCTTTAGTATGCATTATAGTTGTTGCCATCAGTTTGCCTTCAGCACTAAAGTGTTACAAATTTCCAGACGGAGTGCAGATACACATTCCTGTTGCTCGCTTTGAGTGTGAGGTTGTTGGATTAAGAAGTTTATTTCAAGGCGATAATTTGCGAAATCATACATATGCTGCTTCAACTAGTAGAGAATTCGTTCACATTCCTATCGCCCCCTCTCCAACCCTCCCTTTCGCTCACACATCAGACTGAATTATAAATGTAATATTCCAAGCTTAAATGGCGCTATAAATTACTGAAATTACCTGTTCCTGTCATTGGGAATAGAAGTGGACAGTGAATACAGTTTTAAAAGTTTAAAGTAGTGTATGTTCTAAGTTCTTCATTTGAATCTATGTACTTACCAGAAGTTGATAATACTTCTAGGCATTTCCTGCAATAAATCGTTCAGTAAGATCAAATCAAGAGAGTGCAACATATTATGGTTAACCATCGAAAATTCCTATTTGTCATGACTTATTCCTACCCGTCTTCTACTTTGAAAATCAAAACAAAGTTACTACTAAATGATAATAAAATAGTAAATGGTTACAAGCGTTGCCAGCGTAAAGCGAACTTAAGTAAAAAATGAGCTAGCTATTTCCATGTCTTCATTGAAGTTGTTGAAAAGAAAAGTTCCATAAAGCCAAATTATAGATACAAACTTTTCTTCACATAAAAAATTCTCAATTCCATTTGAAAACAAACAGAATAACTCAAACACTGTGATAGCAAGAAAATTATAGAACAGATGACCTAAGAAATCAACTAAAGTGACTACTAAATTATAATTTGTTCCTTGATATTAAAACTCCCTAGATTTAAAATGTTACATATATTGACTTTGATAAATAAATGTGTATAGTGAAGTAAGGCAAGGCTGCAGTAAATAACACAAGAATAGAAATACCCAAGAAGTAAAGGGCCGTAACTAGGAGGGATATGGGGTTGTGAAAACCGCCCCCCCCAACCACCCCCACCCCCCTGTTCATCGACGAATTCGGCAAAACTAGGCACCAGTTGGCAAAATGAAGGAAAGAGAAGAAAAAAAGAAGGAGAGAGAAAAGAAGAAAAGGAAATATTGGAGAATAACGAGAGAAAATAGAGGCAGCGGTGTACTAAGCGATTGGTCCGCCCTGGTACCAGCCAGAGGTTGCCATGCCACCCATGTCAAAGCCCCAAAAATGTAATAAATAAATGCAAAATATAAATAAATAATATTTTACGGGGATGCTAGGGGTGACCATAGACGAAAGGTCTATTTGTAAATCATTGTGGAGGTATATGCCAATCTAAATTATCTACTAAAAGTAAATACTTTGTTCAAATTGCAGAAAACAATTAGGAAACATTCATTAAAGAATGAGAATTCCTAAACATATCTGCAGTTCAATGATTAGCCAATGATAGCACCAGTTTGCATGTAAACCACCTTACATAAAAAAAATATACCCCTCCTAGGACAGCATCCCCTGCACCACGAGATAAAAGAAGGATCATCCCCTGTGTGTGAATTATTCTAAGTATGCAACTGAAGAGAGGGAGGAAGAGGAGAGATAGACGCAAGGAAGGGGGTAGTGTAGGTAGGAGAGGAGATTGGAATGTCTATCTAGATTGTAGACAACTCTATATTTCAGTATATGAAATAGTGCAGGTTAGAGTTGAGCCCCATTTTAGCAAAAAGGTAACGTAAACCTCAGCAGTTATGTGGGCCTGGACCTCAACTAGGGGACCTTCAAGCTCCATCGCACACATACCCAATGGACACCCCCCCCCCTCCCTCCGCTTGACTCACGCTTCGTTATTGACACTTCCTGTCGATAGTTTCCTGTTTAAGGCGGCCAAACATGGCACTCCCCCCCCCCCCCACGTCAACACGTTTCATTCTTTAACAATTCCTTATTGAACATAATATTCATTGTCTACTTTGATATGCTCTAATTACAGATGTTGGAAGTTAATGATGAAATAACAGATGCTGATTATGCAAATGAGGTAAAGCATGGAATATTCGTCAGATTGTCTTTGTATGTGTGGGGGTGTGCGTGTGGGAGTGGGTGTAGAGATGAGGAAGGCTCTGCAAGTTCTCACCAGTAATCGATAAATATTGAGATGATTGAGTTTGGTTAAGAAATATTAACCTGCACCATTGCTGTTTCGTATGTGTTTTGTATGTAGGTTGTATCATACAGGTTGAGTGTAAATAAATGACATAGGCCTATTAACGGCATTATTTGTGCATCACTGTCACTAAGCAGCTAAACATTCTATTTGTACATATTTATATGAATATTCTGGCGTTCATTAATATCAGGACTACATGTTTTTAATGAAATTCAGTGCAACTCTTATCATTTATTATTTTTTATCTGAAGAAAATTTAAAAGTGCGGCTATGCCATGAAAAATTTACTCCGTAAATGCATCATGAGAGTTAATCATGATATCTCCTTATAACGTATTATATACAGCATCGCAAGTTTGTTGTCTCTTATACTGCATAGTATAACTCACAGTTTTAACGTATAATACCACAATCGGAATTTTTGATATATTTCTATTTTATTATTTTACTGTTTCATTTGTAGGTCGAAGCCTTCCGGGTTATTTACAGGTATATTAACACTCACTATATTTGCCCCTTAAACTAGACGAAACAAACCCTAAATGGAGCGATTTATCACTTGCCCTTGCATTATTACTATAACGTTATCTTGAAATAAAATCTAATGCTGCAATGTTCATCAAAATCTACGGTCAATACTTTGATTTAAGCTTTCGAAAGTTTCAGACTCTAAATGAATCGATTCACTAAGTGTCCTGATATAAGACTACTATGTCATATAATGAACTCGAAAAGTGCAATGTTCAATGATGTAAGTCATCCAAATTGCAAACAACTAAAGTTTGATATATTTCATGTGTAAATGTACATTTTAGAGAATCCTTATTTGGCATTCCACCAATCACTCAGAATTAATGAACATATTGCAATTTATGTTTCTCAAATTATTTAAAATACCTACTAATGAAAATCACGATGAATGACATGAGGATATTAAAATACAAAATCTGAGGAATCATTGTGTACACTGAGGGACAAAGAGGAATTAGGTCTGCTGGGCAGACTTTTCTGTGTTATCTCTACACCATGTGTCTTGTTTTGTACTTTTTTATAAATAAATCAAATCAAAGTGAGAAATAAATACAAAGTACAATGATCACGACCCCCACACCACCCCATCCCCTTCTCTATAACAAATATCAAAAGAAAATTAACCCTAAACATAAAAGATTCGAACAAGAACATTATGGTTTGAATGGATAGAGATCAATATGAGAATTTTTTTATGTTGAAACCATTTTATATTAATGTTCTAAAATATGAAGTACTAGAAATGCTACCAGCCTAGATTGAATAGCCATAATAAGCAACCTGAATCATTTAGAACAGCTCTTAACAAATTATGTCATCTTTTGACACATGTGTCTTTCCCTTTATTTTCTTAACAGCAACCAAGCCTGGCAACTGACAAACAATGCCTCCTAAGAACATAAGCCGATGTAGCCGACAGCGTCTCTGCTCGTTGTTTTTAGGTCGTTCTTGATTATCGAGATAAACAATCGCAAATTTCTCCTGGACAACATGAATCTCACAGAGGGTTACCTTTTCTCCAAGTCTGACCATTCTTAGCATCTTCAAATTCTCTTGTCGTTTCATGTGAATCAAAGTATATATGTTAAGGACGCAGTCTTAGCAAGGTTGTATTTTGGACCATCGTAATGATTAGCTCTATGAGTCTCAAAGTAGCGGAAATGATAAGAACTATTTTTGTGTGAACTTGCTGCATTCACCTATATTCTGTAGATGAACTTGAGTTACAGTAACACATTGAAAGACATTAAAATTACAAATACTTTAATGGAAACTGGCTAAGAGATGCACTGAAGGTATCAAGTCACTAATATCATTTTTATATATTTTCTATAATATTGTGCTGCTAAACATAACCTGCCACTTAATGTTTGATGCAGGTCTACATGGCCTTACTGCTTCCAATTACACTGGAACCCTGTAATGCATAGTAAGTTGATAGAAAAGATAGAGTAAGGAACATTCGATTGTTAAAACTTGCAGATAGATCCTCATATAATATTACCTGTAGATAGATTTATAAATTAATAATATAAGATAAATTAACTGTAGAAAATTAATTACAATTAATCACTGTTGAATTTAATTATTATTGTTAATGTGGTGAATGTAATCAGTGCTTTGAAATCATTTTACATATTTTTCCACGATGTATTTTATTTTGGTTTATGTGAGTTGTTATCTATTTAAAGGTATCAGTAAAATATAAATATGAATGCCAACAGCCAAGTTGACTCGAAAATCAACATTTTTGTATTACAGAAGAGAATTTGTAATTTGTCAATAGTCTTATATATCGTGAATGGAAAGGTAACAGTATAAATAATTTCCGACCTGCAGGGAAACTTAATTCTTTCTGCATTTGTTCTACGACGAATATTTTTTAACTAGTAAAGTGTTCCCACCTGTACCCCAAAAAACGGGGGAAAATGTGGAAAAATGGGGATTGTAAATTACATGGCAAGGTGTGCACATAGCTACTTATCAGAAAAGCAGATTGTGATCTTGCTTACAAAATTAATGCGTGGTGGATTACGATACTTTTTGTAAAGGTAACTTTTAATAAATCAACCTTTACTACAACTTATTCATCCTTTAGAAGATCCATTTACTATATAACTATTCACTTTCAATAACAATCCAGGTGCTTTATACACCATTTAGTTTAGTCATATGCAAGGTTTAAATTTACTCTCTTATCTAAATATAGTAGATGGTCAAATGATTGCCATTCATTATACAGCTTTGAGAAGCATATGTCATACCATCTATCCACCAAGGATTTCCAAAAACTTTCTAATTTCATGATCTAATGTGTCATTTCTTGATAGTTTGGAACAGGTTCGAAACTTACAGAGTAAGAGATATACAGAAAGACTGTACGCTTACTTTTGTAACTTTTAGTAACTTGAGTCCTTTAAAGAAAATTATTCATCTTTAAAATGTCAGAAGACTATACCATGTTAATAACAGCATAATATAAATTATTACAATATCTAAAGAAGTTGTGTTTGTACATAGCTTTCCATTTGGCCATTTTATTGTGTAACGTATATGCTACGTAATATTTAGTAATAATTTCCAATGTCAAAGGTGAAACGTTTAGTAATATGAACATGTTGTAATTCCACGTCAGTAGTGTTGACCTTTCAAAGAAATTACATAGTTGGAAATATCAGTGCTGACGTTATGTTATTTTTTTCAAAACACGCATATTATCATTAATAACATTGACTTAAGAAATCATGGTGCTGTATATAGCTTTGTTTTTAAAACATTTTCCTTGTCTAACTTAGCGCATCTCAATAGTTTGGAATATTAAGAATGATAGATGGGAGGATGGAGCTACTTTTGAAAGCTTTAGTTAGTTTAGCCAGTAACAATTGCACTTCGTATCATTCGTTTTAATGTAAAGATATTATAATTAATAACGGAAACGAACGAAATTGTGGCACTGTTTACAGTTTCAATGAAAGCAGTAAACCATGCTCTGCAAAAAAAAGATAAATAAATAAAAAAGTATCGCTACGAATGGTATTAATCCCAGTATTAATTTGAATAAGGCTTATATTTGTATATGTATCGTTATGATTTAACTTAGCACTCGCTTTCACTTTGAAGTAATTTGGAAGGTCTTAGAGAGGTTACATCTACTATTGGAAAAATCAGTATTGAAAAGATGAATATTCCAGTGCACTAAATATTATTCGATATAATTGGAAGTTATTATATAATTAATAAAATATAGCTAACAATGTTGTGCTTCTCTTTATAGCGTTTCAATAACGACGTTAAAAAATGCAATAATGTTATAAATATATAGAGATTTTCAGCGCAACTAATATTCTTTTTAATAAACGTCTACTATAGTTTCAGTACGTAAAAGCGTTTTCCTTTGTTGTTTTTTTCAAGATCGAGGAAGATAATAATTTCAAAAGTTCCAGAGTGCTTGATATTATTATGGTTAATTGAAGTTACATTATGATCAATTAAAATACTGCAAAGATATTTTGCAACACTTTTCTTCAATGTCAGCACTTTTTAATTATTTTTAATTAAGGATTCAATTGTATTGAATTTCGCAGTGAACTTGATAACATACTTGCTGAACATATAATTATTAATCAATTACTAGAGCTAAATATCGATATAATTACTTTCTTATTGGACATGATATCCTTCATGTAAAATTTTGCGTTTTGTACTTACTTTTATACAAACTGGTTGTAGTCCCGACTGTCTAAGGATCATTGCTCGTAAACTTATTGGAAAAGTTCTACAATAAATTTGAGATCATAACTTCACTTATATATCAGCATTTGCCACTTTCGTAATCCTCCAAAAATTTGAGTCGTAATGGAGCCAATACAAGGCAGCATACAGCCATTTTAGTTCATAAATCTTACAAGACGAACTGCTCAGACTGGTAGAAAGTTAGAACCTTCCGTAAAAATGCAGCTTTCATGTAAATGTCGTGTACTCAGACCCGTTGCTATGCATTTTGAGTTAAAGGGTGACCAACAGTTAAAGCAGTAGCTCAATACCCATGTCATGTAACTTGTGCAGTAGTTTTATACATGATCGTAACATAGGGGAGAGAGATGGGGAATGCACATCCCTGAAGCCCGGGCTCGCTACGGGTCGGAGTATAATCAGTAACTTAATAAAGTTAACCTCTGTTATAATTATTTCCAAATCAAGTAATATATCTTGTTCACAAACTAAAATTGTGCTTTAGAATAAAATAAAATGATTTAAACGAATCGAACGTATTGCGTACTTCATATTTTTCGTTTCTGTTTTTCTTTCTAGCATTAAATAAAAGTATTTGAGGAGGTAGTGTCACTATTTCTAGTAGACTATGATCGAAATATTTGAGAGGTTTTTGATACTGTAGTTTCTGTTATGATAAATTTTGTGACAACATGGTTGCTATGGCAGGTAAATACAAAACAACCATATTTTCATAATTTGTTTACAGAACATATTCGATTACATTTGCAATTTAACGTCCTAGCATCTCGACAACACGGTGTTATCAGCACCAAGAAGAATATTGCCACAATGTTAAAACATTGTGACGTATAGTTTCAAAGTTGTTCGTTACACCAGAACAATGATGTTGACAAACTGCAGCGGGTTTAATGGTGAAGTTATTTCCTTGGCCGAGCGAGCTTTATTCTTCCTTATTTAATTTGAACTATGAGTCATTTCATGACTAGCTGACTATACAGATTACAGTTTGCTGGAGGCAAATCCTGGTTGTGTTTTGATCTCTAGAAGGGTGTTTGAGGGGCAGGCGTGGACCCAGGGGTGTGACTGGTGTATACTCCACCCCCGTTTCTGTCACAGTTTATCTTTGTTCTAAAATCGCTACAAACACCTAAGTTTGCAAGCAACTCTACAATTCACCAAGACACCCAAGCGGCCATAAATTTGCAGTAGAGACGAGCTGTAGGCTAGAATATTATTAGGAAGTAATTATCAAACATTACTTAGCTGATATTGGTTAAGTTGACTTCTTACTGAGAGACTGTTCGATGTTTTCATTAGACGACGCCCTAAGGAGAGCTTGTTAGACGCCGGAACCCCACCCCCCCCCCCCCACACACACACTCATGGTCCTGTGACCTGAATTCAGACGGAGTATTTGATGCACCCTCCACTCCTAAACTCGTAGGCTGAGGGTCCGTTCTGCACGGATGAGTTTGGCGCCCCTCCTGCATTAGTAGACTGAGTAGAACATGCGTTTTACATTTTAATGACTTTCATTGATTATTCTTGATTTGTGTACTCCGTCTTTTAATTCATCTTCACTGTATGGTGAATAAGTAGTATTTACCCTGAGTATTGCAGGAGAATTCTGTGCGTTGTATTCATTTTGATGCGCTTGTGTGTTGTATCCTTGTAAAGGCAGGTGACTCATAGCTCAAATTGACCTAAGCTTACCTTGATTTAATTTATCTCGAGGATGCGTTATACAATCACATGCCAGTTCTCAAATGATATGCTACACTCTAAATAGGTAATTCGACTGCATATGTTTACTGGCTACACGAGAAAGACCAGAAGATTGCAGTGTTTTCAAAATTTCTTCTGGGAAACGGGATGGGTTGAGACATTCCCCTCTGCAGGCAAGGTTAATATAGTGAACAACGACGCTGACAACTGGATAATATAAGCCTTATAGACACAAATGTAATCGATATGTGAAAATCAACCATGAACGAAAGGAACTGAGCACTGGGATCGAAACATAACGTCACCATTGTCAAACGACACCAACAGATATGCCCAAGATCCTGAATCTATACGGGAGTGTAGACAGTAGATCAAAATGAAGATTTGCACACATTGCAAACTGTCACAGTCAGTAGACCACCATTTTGCAAACTTGTTATAATGCAAAATACAGCATTTGTTCCTATTGTTTTACAACGTGACGAGAAAGATGATAATTCCTGCTACGCTCCCATTAATAGTTCTATTCCAGGTGGTAATCCGAGTATTAACAGTTGCGTGCACATGATTTCAAAAATGGTGAGGGAGGGGAATTCAAAGTAGAGGCCCGAACTTTTGTGCGAATGAAGCATTTTATAAGGGGTTAGCAGCCCTCGGGTTATGTAAGCCGGTTAGTAGCCTACTTTGCATGAATAAACACAAGTACAAAATTTCTAACACATATATCCAATATCAAGTGGTCCGAATAATCCAGGTGCTATTGCAACTTGTAAAAAACTGTCAGAAAGCAAACAACCAAATAAAGGACAAAACAAGTCGTTAGTTCAGATCAAAATATTACTGGTCTCATATTGCAAATTGAAAACATTCATCATATTCATGCACACGCCCACTATGATTCATATTATTTGATTTTTCTGATGTGATCCTAAAGATACAAGCATTACAATACACACCTTACAGATCAAGTATGATGAATTATTCTTCATGCTGCTCTGTATTTTTCCACTTATCCGTTCTTCATTACGAACTTGAAATTTCCAGAACTGAGTAGTTTGACAAAACACTTTAAAAAAAAACAGTCTTATCAGATTTTAAAATATGTGACCTACAAATGTATGAAAAGATACTTGATAACATATAAAGATTATCCTAGAAAGAATAAAACAGCAATTAACGGGTAGATGATATTTATATGTAGCCAGTGCTAAGGTCGAGTGGTTAAAGGTGGTGACATCAGAACTATTAAATCTAGCATATGAGAGGTCGTGGGTTCTATCCCAGGCGAAAAATCTAAATGATCTAAACTGTTCATCTCTCCTAAGCCAATGAAAAAGTGTGCAATGAATTTCATATTCAGGTCAAGTTTGCATAATTCCGTCTTATGCCATGGTTGGAAACAACATAGACGTATACATTAATCACTTTACATAAATTACATTGCTTTCTTCTGATCATTTAAGTCAAGCATGATTGATTGCAAATCATTGCGACTTTTGCTGCTTCTTTTTCAGAGCGTACTTCCGAAGCCCCTGATGCATAGAAAGCTGTACATAATCGCTGATTACCACCGGAACAAAACTAACCACGGCGCCCTGAGGGGAGAAAAAAAGGACGTCAGGTTAAAAACAGTACGATTAAATCTTAAAATAAGGATATTATCCGAAAACCATTACATAGTTGTTGTTTCTTTTCTTGCTGGATGTCACTTAAGCTTCTCTTGATAGTGAGTCTTCCTGGCACTTGACTATTGATCCAGGGTAAGGAAAACATAATTGCACTTGTTTAGCAATTTGGATTAAATGATCAAAATACACAAGCAATTACTGCTGATTAGTCATATGCAGAGTAAATTAACTCACAGATAGTAATTAGAATAAGAAAGCCAGCAGTGATTCCTTACCTTATAAATATATACTGTATATTGAATCACGTAATTGATAGAGCAACTGAGGAAAGTGTGTCCTGAAGTCATACCAGAACATAATACCAGATAACTTGGTCATTGCAAAGGTATTACCCATTTGAATGTCGTGACATATAATAGTCACTTGTGAAAGTGGAGACTCTGTCATCCACCTAAAACAGGAACGGTCAAATCATATGGCAATAGGGAAACAGAAAAGCCATGCATCATAAAAATAATTGCAGATGCAAGTTCATAAAGTTTCCAGACTTTCCAGACCACTGTTGAACTCGAATGACCTTCTATCAGCATCATATTTAGGCAAACAGTTAGAACAGGTCTGGCACTAAATGTGCACCAAAGGGGCTACTGTAAAAGGTTAAGGTGAAGTGTTACGTGTAAAGTTAAATCCATGAGGCTTTTAATTGAGAATTCACTGCAGTTTCGGATATTGTGCGCTATTTCTGGTAAATTTAGATTCAAATGACATCTTAAACAGCATATTAAACCTGTACCAATTACGTTTGGTGAGAGCATGGGCGTATACCGTGATACTGATTGCAATAGAATATTGTCCTGACGTAGTGTAAACTTTACGTAGTTACTAATATGGATAAGTGCAAATCATTCTCAATTTCATTACAACAATATCATTTAAGATCTGACCGCTCCTGTGTTTTCATGAGCACCCTGCCCTTGCACAAAATGTCATTCTGAAACTCAAAGCTTATTACTGACCACTCCTTAATTAAGAAGAAAAGTTTTCAGGGATTTAATTCTACCTTAAACAACTACTGACTTGAAGCAAATCAGAAGTCTCAACTTGAAACAAAATTTTCCAGCTACAGTCTTCTAAGGTTTTTACATTTCCCAATGGCTGAACTTAACTGAGCTATGACTTACACAAATGATTAAGGCAGTGTTACTTATTTTGCTAATGCATTATGACGTCAGATGACGTATTGTGTAACATTTCCAGAGTGTAACCTCTGGTGAATCCAAATAGCATGTACTTCCACCAAGACAATATATTTCTTGTCCGACTATACACCGTATGCTCTGTTTCGTTTACCACGCGATTTGAAATACTAATCCAACGTAGGCGAGTTTATGTAGGCCATGGTAATGACTAGGTTAAGTAGGCTAGTATTAAGAGTATGCTTCTATAGTTCTACTGTACTAGACCAACACTTAAATCTTAACTAGTAACTAGGCTTGTCCCATGCCTAAATTAATGTTGTTACTTTCTTAATCTGAGGCATGAAGTCCATTCACTCGGAACCGTAATTTTACGCACAGTACTATTTCATGTATTGCTCCTAAGATCAATGCTTGAAGGTAGACCTGTCGATATTTTGAAACTAATGAAGTGGAAATTACACTGTATCTGTAGCAGACTTGTGGTGTGAGTACAACGTCATGAGTAATGACTTCAAGTAGAAAACCTCTTGATAGAATATGTGTACAACAACATTTGTAACAACTACAAGTCAAATTAAACATTGGTATGAATATGAGAATAACAACATGATTAATGTATAGAAGTAGAAATACCCGTGATATGATCATGAGTACAACATCATTGTAATAACTAAAAGTCAAGTTAAACCTTGGTACGAAAATGAGTAATGATTACAAGTAGAACACCCCTAATGATTACACCCCTAACACCCCTAATGATTACACCCCTAATGATTACACCCCTAATGATTACACCCCTAATGATTACACCCCTAATGATTACACCCCTAATGATTACACCCCTAATGATTACACCCCTAATGATTGCAAGTAGAACACCCCTAGGTATGAGTATGAGTAAAATGCTTTAAAATGCACTTCTAAAATATCAACATGTCAGTAGGATATTTAGGATAATAATTTGAATCCACAAATTTCCCATTTAATTTTGTAGTTCTAATGACAAAATGCTTATAATCTTGTGACTAGAAATTAATTCTTAACTTGATCGTTACATTTTCCCACCAAGATAAGTTACCGCAGTGTTTTAATGTGTACATTACCTTGTTTACGGTATCATGTTCTATGGCGTAAATTACAACGACAATATTGTTAATGCCAATCCGTATCAACTCAATACATATTTTAATGGTACAGAGACGTAAGAAAAGGGTTGAAGATATATTATCTAGAATATTGCAAATAGAATAGCGTTGTGAAGTCTGAGGAAATCAAGGACGTATCCAGTATTTATTAAAAAGAGTGGATGTCGTCCTGCGGACGTTGAAGCCGATGGTTGCTAATAACTACATTTTAAATTGTTTATGGAGTGTACAAGGTGGGAGTTGTGCAGGCCCTCATCCCTTTGGATCCACACCTGGGAATTGACAGGAAGTTACGTTGGGTAAAGTAGTTCATAATATGTTACTATTTTTGACATGTTTTCTAGCAACTAAATGAATGAACTTATACCCGCTACATAGCCCTTCATACAATGGTTTCTGCTCTGTTCTTGCGAATTAAACCACTTCCTGAAAACAAAATTATTCGGGTTTTTACTCTCAACTTCATGGAGTTTGGATGGTCTAAATTCTGTAAAAACCAGTAAGCTTACATATCACTACACTTTTTTGGAGTACCTAAATTGCAAATAAACCAGTACATATCTCTTCACTTGTTTGGAGGGCCGAAATTGCATATATACTAGTGTATAATCCCCTTCACCTATAATCTTGAAATACAGATACGCTACGTTTTACTATTTGCTCTCTTTCAATGTAAAATATATGTTGTTTTCTCGGTTGACACATCGAAGTACTATTCAGGCTTACTCGTTATTTACTGAAGCCTATAATTATATGGGTGCAGGGTAAAGGCTGAACGTTATTCATTCCTGGCAACAATACACCTTATCTTAGTTTGTACGAGATATTTCTTACTATATTAGTATTAGGTTTTACCCTGGCGGGTGATAAACTACCGTGGTTTTTATCACCTAATATGCCCCATATGCTAGCACCACCATAATGTAAGCACAACCCGCTGATGCAAAAGTCATAAATGAACCATAAAAAGTTGTAAAGTCTAAATTTCAAATCTGATAAAAATAAGTTGAACAACTTCTTGACGAATATGTAAATATGAACATCGAGCTCAACCAAAATATCAATATATCACCTAATATACCCCATATGCTAGCACCACCATAATGTAAGTACAACCCGCTGATGCAAAAAGTCATAAATGAACCATAAAAAGTTATAAAGTCTAAATTTCAAATCTGATAAAAATAAGTTGAACAACTACTTGACGAATATGTAAATATGAACATCGAGCTCAACCAATAACCAGTAAGATGACAGAGACGTTTGGTAATCAGCCAGTCGCCATTTTGATTAAGGAGTGTTTCCTGAATACCGGCCGTACCGTATTGCTATTTTTTTCAAGTAAACGGAGATGATTGCCATCATCTCAATTATGCATTTTGATAATCACATTTCTATCTGACACGGTGAACAGCTTTCATCTTAGGTAAGTCATTTTTTCATGAACATTTCTCGAATTTTATGAATCATGCGTGTCGTTTGAAATGGCGGACTTCTCCACAATAACCTATAAAACATTACACGTTGTACTACTAGCATTTCAAATATAAAGAAAATCGACTGCAGTCACAACTTGTTATGCTAATATGACATAGTGGAAAAAATCTACCTTTAGAGCCCGTTGATACTCTGATAGCTATTTTCAATCTACACGAAATTCTCTTTAACAATGTGGAAATTGTATAAAGACACTAATGTCGTCATTAATGAAGTCCGTTTCTTGTCCAGACTAAAATGTAAATGATAATTTGTTGTTACTTTGTAAATTTCAAATGTGCTTTTAGCTTCCTATAAACAACATAACGGCCACATATAACATGTAACATCATTTGGCGTTGAGTAAGTCTCTTGCATATTTTTACTTCCTAAACATTAATTAGTATTACTGTAACTATGTTATCAATTATAACGATCATAATACTGCTTAATGTTGAAATGCGATCTAATATCACAGCAAGTATAACTATACAGAAAGAAAATATTCAGAAAATCAAGTAATTATTGGATAGGAAGGTAGTTAAATAACAATGACACAGAGAGTATCCGTGATTTTAATATCTTTCGTAAGAATGATTGTAAACTTATATCATATACATGTAACATCCAACAACGAAAAAACAAACGACTGTATTCAATTGTAAAGTTAACTCTCACCCTTAACCTTTATCCCTCATTTGTATATCCGAAATGCTAAGACGATATAGGAATGATGCCCTTTATTTTGGTAACAAAAGTTTAATCTTTATGTTCACTGATGCATGTTAGCTGTCGGCGAGCCCTTGCTCGCTTGTGGAGAAGTCTGGTTAAGTTGGCCACGAGGTGTTATATAGTACGTTTCATTAATATATGTTACGCACGGTTCCAGTGTTGTACATAGTACTTTTTATTAAATATATGTTACGCATAATTCACAGTGTTGTACATAGTATATGTTTGTATCCTTCCGAACTCTACATTTACCGTAATCGGCCTCGCTTACATACACATTACTAATCTTCAACAATAGTTGGATAATGCTGTTAACTTCCTTTTTTGCCTGGGGCGTTAATTGGTTTTTAATAATTCAGTCAATTAATATCAAGAGCAATGGTTTGCACTAACGATACGCAATTATTTCGAACTCCAGTTTTATGTTTTATTATTGTTTTCAATAAAAAATCTACCCATTTAGCGTAACCCTTAATGCCTGTTATTAGTACTGTTTAACTGTAATACTTGATAATATTTGTGGTAGTATAAATATCTGAATGGATACAGTTTTAGTTATTCGTGTTATACTTACTGTTAATGAATCAAACAACAAAATCATATGAATTGATCTAAAGTAATAACATGCATTAGAAATATTACTAATAAAGCAGGACACAAATACAATAAATTTCAACTGCGGCCTTCTATGACTAAAATGTATCACAAATTAAGACTTATAAAGGTATGCAATAACATGTAAACCTATTTTTATTGTACCTTCCTATATCATATTTCTCAGAAATGGCTATAGCTAAAAGGGTTTCCTGTTAATTTTAACAGTATTCAAATAAAATTATACTACAAATTTAAAAACGGTCCTCTACTGACATCTGCTTTCGTTATACTCAAGATGAGTTTGTTTGTTTTTGCAGTAGACATTTCTTTCTTTTTCTTTTCTCTATATGCCACTACATAATTTCCTCTATTTTATTAAACGTTTTCGCAATAGAAACGGTATATTAATTAAAAGATTAAAGAGACCATGACATGAAAAATCCAACTAATCGAGAGTAACTTCCTCTGAATCTATGAGAAAATCTATGTTCAAAACTATCCTCATCACCTTCAAAACATCAAGGACTAATTAGAAAATTAACGTTTTAATAATCGCATCCGAAAACAGACCTCTGAAAAATGCGATTTCAAAACAAGACAACGATGACGTCATGTTAGGAACACAAGTGCCAAGACCAGGCATGTACCGGATGGGCGACGATCATACCGTTCCACATACACGCACATTTACACTGAGAGAACAACCACTGTATTACGCTATATCGTTAGAAATTTCAAGTTTGTTGTAAACTATCCGAGAGAAATGCCGGTCCGTTGTGTTGTTGGGGCTGCATAAATATCATAACCCATGCAATTAGCCTTCATCCATGGCCGAAGGACGAATAAAACACGGCGATTATGACCAAGTTAGTGTACAACACCAGCGCCGATTTCACTGGGCCTAGCCAGTATACAGCTCCGTATGTAGCGAACACTTCACGGAAGCATACTACGATCCCTCCTTTTTTATGAAATAAAATAAATGGGCTTTAACGGGTCGACATAAACGAGTCGTTCATTTGTCAAGTATTCCACATTAAAAACACCGAAGACCAGATTGGGGAACAGGAAACCTCCAACTACTAGTATTAGTGTGACTACACTGAAGTCGCAATAGACGAAGAGATTTTGCTGTATCATATAAATTGACACCCCCTTCATTGCCCTATTGTATAGTAATAAGCTATGAGATTAGCTTCAGAAGTGATGGGTTACATCTTCTTGTGAAAAATCTCAGTGCCCCAATTTATTTCTGGAATATGCTGGGTCAGTTAGTTATGGCAATAATTTCTTATTCGTATACCAGGAAAACCCTCTTTTTTTTGGTTGGGGAGGGAGTGGGGTAATTAGTCAAAATAGCCTGGTAGATAAAAAGTTATATTCCAAAGGGTGTTTAAATCTCACAACGGTTTATTTTAAACAGTCACAGAGCCAAAAGTTCACACAACGTAGTTCAAATCTTAAATCATTAAACAAAGTTTATTCAATATCTGTTCTAAACAGTCATTCTGGACAATCTGAACAAGCCTGTGACTAAACCAACATTAACAACAATCATTGTATTATATGACATAAAAGTTAAACTGTACTTTCCATAGACATAATCATTCTTAAATTACACTAATGTAATTTGTGACATCAAAGGAGGTTTAAAGAAAAACGACTTACATGAAATTTTTGGCTTTAAGCCTACAAAACAGATGCATGTCCATTGCTATCAATCGTTGTTGTGACAAATTAATTAGAATAAACCAGAAGAAAATAGAATAAAGCGTAATTTCAACCAAGAAACACTGCACAACGCAAATCACATGGAACAATGTTACCCACGCACGACGACACGTACAACACTGACGCGCAACGTGAAACACAGCATCACACGCATTTTTACAATCGAAGACCATTAACAGGGTATACTGCTGAGTTTCCGAAGATAGATTGTTAAACAAACCACCTGCTGCTGAAGAAACTAAGCCTTAACATTCAAGAGTTCTGCTGCCTCCATTGGTCTTTATTATGACTTTCTGCCAAATATCATTGGTGATATGGATATTTTGGCTTCCAGATTAAAGGTACGAGCAAACATGTCTGGGAGGTAAATGCTTCTAAAAATGTCAATGCCCGTTCCCTTATGCACACATTATATGACATCACGGTCACGCCAATACATCTGCCAATGCTTCAAAACATGCCTTTTCTTTCATTGTTGATGTTGGGTCTGGAAAATAACCATTTCATCCTTAACTAAAAGTTTTGAATTTCAATATATCAACACTGAGGGAACCCTGACGGATTGATAATCCAACACAATCGTGGAATAGAAAAGTTGTTTCTGGAGGAATTTCTCAACCAATGCCTCCTATACAATGAGTTTCTCCTGGCAACTTGAATCCAGTATAATTACCATTGGCTGGAAACTGACTTCTGATCCTTTGGACTGCACATGATGGTAGCACAACCCTGACGTGTCTTGCTAAGAACCCCCAGTACCATCGAACCTGTTGACCGTAGGCTATGTATCTGTACTGCCTGGAAAAAAAAATAATTATGAAAGTTCAAAATGCATTAATGTTGGCCCATGATGTCCACAATAACAAGCAGGGATACAATGTACAGTGATGGTTACATTTGTTGTGAATTTACACCTTCCATGTTTCATGAAACATTCTTTTGTTTCAGACAATTGATTTGCAAAACTCCAGGCCAAAGTACTAGCCAAGTAATAATGAGTATGAAATAACACATATGCCTACCTAGCATGGCTGCATAATGCAGCTTACATCCCCGAGCCAAACTTTCAGTATGCAACCAACCCTACTACTATATAGTAGTACTACGCACCATACTGTAAATGTATGAATACATAGCCAACACACAGTACATATGGGTTGTAAGGATTCTATGGTTGTAAGTCACCGTAACACAACGCACAATACGGTTTAGGGTGTTCCAACAACACATGCACAAAATGGACTGGATTTTGATTTTAAATGCTTCGTTCATAAATTCTTACCACGTTGTATGTTCCTTGAAATAGTTCCGAACGGGTTTCTTCTTCGATATGTTGTGGAGCTTCAATTTCGGCTCGTTTAACAGGCTCGAACTGATACGGTTCTAACACCTCAGGTCCACCCTCAAGGTTCGGTTCAGTATTGGCATGATCATCGCCTTCACTCTCCCCTGGTATAAATTCCAGTAGAACCCAGTTAAAAAAATCAACTAGGTTCTACTAGGGCCTACTATGTTTAACTGGTTTTTAACTGTGTTTAACTGGATTTTAACTGTGTTTAACTGGGTCTTACTGGGTTTCAACTGGACTATGCTGTGCATGAGCTAGGTTCAACTGGATTTACACAATGTTCAACTGGGTTTGTTCAGGCCCAACTGAATTTGAACTATGTTTGAACTGATCCAATTGGGCTTCAACTAGGTTTCACTGGTTTTTGCACTTGCCCAACTGGGTTTGAACTATGTTGACTGGTGAACTTGCCCTGTTGGGGTTGAACTATGTTTCATTGGTTTTGCACTGGCCCAACTGGGTCTGGATTATTGGCTGGTGAACTGACCCACCTGGGGTTTAACTAGGTTTCACTGGTTTGCACAAACCCAACTCGGTTTGAACTATCTTTACTGATGAACTTGCCCTGTTGGGGTTGAACTATGTTTCATTGGTTTTGCACTGGCCCAACTGGGTCTGGACTATTGGCTGGTGAACTGACCCAGCAGGGGTTTAACTAGGTTTCACTGGTTTGCACAAACCCAACTGGGTTTGAACTATGTTTACTGGTGAACTTCCCCTGTTGGGGTTGAACTAGGTTTCACACTGGCCCAACTGGGTTTGGACTATGTTGAAGGCTTTTATTTTAGGCGTAATTTTCGAAGATATTATAATGTAAGTTCGTAAGCAGTAACCGTATGGTACTATATTGAAAATGCTAAATTAGCCAACTTATGAGGGGTGTAAACAACTTTTGTACCGCGATGATTAAAAATATGAAATATTTACTATTTAAAAAAAAATATATATATATATGTTATACTTTGTTCGGCGATTTGAACAATTGGTAGGCAAAATGCCTTCCTAGTGCAAAATGGTATGATCCGACTAAATTTGAACTTTGACATTTGTCTTGCGTTAGCGCTAAATTTATAAATTCCGAAACCGGAAACCACATACGCCAACAGAAGCTTCGCAGAATCGCATTTGTAACCAATTTTACCAACAATTTCAAATTATTACCGCGGCTAAGTTCCCTCCTTTGTGATCTTGCAGTTTCTTTGTATTATTGACACATACTTGTAACGTTATAATTGATTGTAAACGGGCTCTTTATCATAAATAATTGAATTGAACAGAAACTTCCCTGGTAAAGTGGTATACAAGATATATATTTACAAGTGTGCTAACTAATTTATTTTTACTTGTCCTTGTTTTTTTTTTTCAAAGTCCAAAATGATGCAGAGAAGTTTTTGCCCTTAATTTGTACGAATTGGCATTTTCATCCCTTCTTTATTGCTTCCTATTATACTGTAATATAAATTATGTGATATGCCTATTGCCAAGATCTACCATGTGCTATGTCCTCTACTCCTTGTTCTACATGATTAAATTAAAATTAGAGAAGAGATCTAAGTTAGTTGATTCGTGCATTATTGTTATTCTCTAAACCAGATTCATCTGAAGACGGCCGCTTGATTATTATTATGTTATTGGAAAAGGTGGAACGGGTTGATTTTATGAGTCTGTGTGAAGAACCTTCATTCTCATCCCTTTACTCACGGTTATCATGAAACCTAATAATGTACATGTGTTTTTGTTGCCAGTACCTAACAGTTTGATTACACTGTTCGTGACAGTTTTCTGAAAGAGAACATTGTAGTTAGGCTTTATAAGCAGTTGGTTAGGCCTCATCTGGAGTATGCTGTGCAGGCTTGGAACCCACATTTTGCTAAGGATAAGGAAGTACTTGAAAAGGTCCAGAGGAGGGCTACTAGGATGATTAGTTCCTTAAAGAGTGTTCCTTATTATAGGCGGTTACAACTGTTGAATCTTACCACACTGGAGCTTAGGAGGTTACGTGGGGACTTGATCCAGGTTTCAAGATTGTGTATGGTTTCGACAATTTATCCTTTACCGACTTTTTCATGTTTGCTAACAGTAGTTGTACCAGAGGTCATTGTCTGAAACTCCAAAAGCTACATAGTAGGATTAATATTCGGCATAACTTTTTTTTCTAATAGGGTTGTGAATGAGTGGAATGGTTTGCCTGAGAAAGTTGTACTTGCAAGTAGTGTGAATGGGTTTAAGAATGCTTTGGACAAGCACTTTAAGCATTGTAATCGGGTCTGCGTGTTTGTGTCTTCAGTTTTTTTCTCTCTCTATAGGGTCCTTGATGGAGACTTAAGTGTCCCTCCTGATCCTTTTTTTCTACTAAACTAACTAGTAGAGTTACCCCTTTTTCTTCTACATTTATCTGAGTAATCTGTCTTAATTGTGTTCAGTTGCAGATCAATACACAGACATGTTCAGTATTTCTCACGAATAGTTCCTGCGTCCTCTTTGAATTGAAGTTTATATAGATGTCGCATCACAATTAATTGCCCAATTGACTTACACACTAAATCCGTCACATTTTTAAGGCCGATATAGCATATATGGAAGTTTTCAACTGACATATCCTACCCAGCATATGATACCTTTTACTTTGGGCTATCATAAAACATTCAAGTTTGCCACCTTGACCGTTTAGATTTTGAGCTAGAAGAGCTCAAGGTTTATTATAGTGCTCCCAACCTATCTGCCAACTGTCGCTGCGGAATCTTCTTGTTTCACCCAGGATTTTCTAAAGTACAGTAAAATACAGAATATCACATTCAATTCTCCAGATTTTTAAACTATTCGTAGTTTTTTTCATCCTATTCAACATCCAAGCATCAATAAGAATGGTGATGATTCAGAAAATGAAAAAAATCAATACAGTAGGTCACTTGGGGGCTGTTTTCCGACAATGATTAACCTCTCAGGCCGACGTGCACTACTCTCATTATGGTGTGATACATGTACGTACGATGGACAGCTTGTCACCCTAGCATGCCCCACCAGCGTAAAATATATATCACAATCATTGGAAGAGTGCATATTCCGTGGCCTTTTGAATGTGAAATAACATACAGAACAGTCCAATACCTCCAAACTATATAACCACGTTCATTCCCCTGACGAAGGTTACAGGTTTAAGCCTAATACATACTCTTCACATTGAGTTAGCCCGGCATTGTATGTAGGCTTGTCATGCTTATTAAACAGCTTAACTATCATATTGAAATATCTGAACGGTTGGTTTGCTGTATACAAAGTGCTAAATGAATCATTCTACACAACTATTATTTACATTTGCGGATAATAAAGCTATTTAAATCATAAATTCCGCAGAAACTGTAAATATCGTATTAATACATCGAAATAAAAAGAAAAAAATGGTTGCGGGTTGCTAACTTATTGAGGTATTACCCTGGCGGTTGATAAACCACCATGGATTGTATCACCTAATATACCTCGTATGTTTGCACCACCATATTGTATGCACTGCCTGCTGATGCAAAAGTCATAAGTGAACCATAAAAAAAATATGTAGATGCCAGACATAGTCCATACCCACACAGCATATTATTATTTATCACGACTGCCCCTCCATATACCTTATCAATATGTTTATTCTGTGTTTTACAGTTTCAGTTTTGATGGAATTTTTCTTTGATTGTGTTTTTGAACTAACACGATACCTGCCTATAAAAACTGACAAAAACAAGCAGAGTCACCGGCGTATCAGATAAAATCTTTTTTATTAACCTTTACAATAAAAAAAATAGCGTAAACGTTCTTGCCAATTGGTTATATGGCCTCGTTTAAAGGATTCTGTAGCATGGGAACGAAATATAGACGACTTTAAAATAGACTACTTTAAATATCGTTATTACTTCTTCATTCGTTTGCATTGAAATTTACAAACCGAGTTCTTGTAACAATAATTGATCAAGATTCGGTGGTTTCTTATAAAAACACGTTCAAATAAAATGATGAAATGAAACAAAAATTTATTTGAATACATTTTCGATGCAAACCTTTTACATACCATCATAAATTACGGTCTCGCATGGAGCTGAGAAACAACATGGCTGCTGGAGGCGTATGGCAATTGTACACATAGCTTCTTCATATAAATCAGTTTTGGTTGCTATTTTTCCAACAAATATGAAGTATAATTTAATATTGTCTAAAATATGTACTGCTTTAAAGAAAATGAGAATGATGGTCATTAGAGCGCGATACAACCGGTTGGAAGGGTTAAGTCCAAATTTTACATCTGATAAAAAGAAGTTGAACAACTTGACGAGTATGTAAATATGAACAACGAGCTCAACCAATAACCAGTAAGTATGACTGGGCCGTCTGGTATTCAGCCAGTCGCCAATTTGATTCAGGAGTGTTTACTGAATACTGGCCGTACCTTATTGCTATTTCTTCAAGTAAAGGAGAAGATTGCCGTGATTTCAATAATGCATTTTGTTAATTACATTCCTATCTGACACGGTGAACAACTTTCTTCTTAGGTAAGTAATTTTCTCATGAACATTTATCGAGTTTATGAATTATGCTTGGTGTGTTAAATGGCGGACCACTCCACAGTAATCCCGTGAGGTAGATAGTTCGATAGCTTTTTTTCAATCAACACAAAATTCAATTTTAAAAAGTAGAAATCGTATAAAGACACATTTGTCGTCATTCACTACGTCCGTTCCTTTGTCCAGACCAACTTGTTAATGTTAATTTGTTGTTCATTTGTAAATATAAAATGTACTTTTAACTTCATGTTAACAACATATAGCGCCCATATATAACATGTAACATCATTTGGCGTTGACATGTCTCAAGTAATTTAACTTGCATTCTTTTCAGGTTCTAAACATTTATTTATTATTGCTGTAACAATGTTATCAAGTATGAAGATAACAATTATGCTAAATATTGAAATTCGATGTAACATTACAGCAAGAATCAGTATACAGAAAGAAGATATTCAGAAATACAAAGTTATCAATAGATAAGAAGGGAGTTAACTGACAATGGCACAGAAAGTATCCGAGATTTTCAACTCTTTCATAAGAATGATTGTAAATTTATGTTATATACACATTATTAGTGTTTAACGATACTTGCATAGTACTGTTAAGTTCTTCTTTGCCTGACGCGTTAATTCGCTTTTGATTATTCCCTCAATCATTATCAAGGGCAATGGTGTGCACCAACGAACCAAATTATTTAAAACTACAGTTTTATGATTCATTATTGTTTTCTCAAAAGAAATCTTATCCATTGAATGTAACCCTTCATACATATTATTGGATATAGTTTTACTGTAATAGTGAACTGTTACTGTGATAATAAAAATATCTGAATAGATACAGTGTTACTCTCTTAAATTTGAAGACTGAAAAACTCAGTCTAAGGTTCGACTGAAATTTATTTCAGTCCATAAGACCGATTTCCAGACGCTAAGACTGGAATTGTTTCCGAACGAAATTCAGCCTACAATAGACTGAATGCAATACCCAATAAAATCATTGTATTTTGTCACGTGCTCATTTTATTTTCAGTCCATGCGAAGACTGAACAGTTAAACCAATCCGGTCTGTCCAAATTAATGACGTATTCTAATCTACATATGCCCGGCCGCGTACGTAGGTACGTACGAACGTTGAATCGACTCGCCATCTTAGCTGAACTTACCTTGAATACCGAGAGAATTTACGCTTCGTTTTATGTGTAAAAACTAACCTTTTTAAGCTTTCCACGAGGGTATAAGAATGGCAGAAACATTGAGAACGTGTTTGGCAGGTAAAGGATATGCAGACGAAGTAATATCATTGCTCGAAGGTAATATTAAAAAAGGCCGTTTTTAATCGATTCATACTCATACGCAGTCATAACGTTAACATGAACAATGCTATGCCTAGTACAGTAGTAGTACAGTTGGCTATAGCCTAGTATAGTTATACTATGGCCCGGTATACACTGTACTGTCAGACTGTCGTACATGTACGTCTATTGTGTCACTGGTTACGAGTAATTTAGTGTTGGCCTAGGCCTAGTGATATTTTACTAATTATTACTAAATTAGGCAAGCCTATTCAGAGTGTGCCAACTGAAATTAATAGGTACCGGTTAAAACGAAAAAAAAAGGCTTAGCCTAACGTTAGGCCCCTAACGTTAGTCCTTAATAAATGATTTTTTTTTTTTTTTTGAAGAAAATTTATTCCTACCCTGCAGGCTGCGCATACAAGTTTACTTAGCCTAAGTGAAAAGGCATTGGCTATTTACCCGGCCGTTAGGCACTGGTGCTATAGGGCTCAGTATGGTTTCTACTTGGTCACTTCGTGGGGTCACTTATCATTACAGTCAATGGAGAAATACTAGATTTTTCACTTCTTTAATTGTAATTTAAAAGAAAAGTACTGAAAATGCTTTCTTTTTCTTTGAATATGTTTCAGATAAATGCCTAACACATCTATTAGTAGCAAACAAAAATAATAACACATTTCCATACCCATCTAAAATAGGAGTGTTGGACATTATTGGCTAATTCAAGCCAGTGGGGCGTGGGTAATCAAATTGTCCATGACAGGCCGCTGGCCCTTTTACGGGTTAGCTCAGTTGGTAGAGCACCAGACTGAGATGCTGAAGGTCGCAGGTTTGAATCCTGTGCCAGCGATTTTTCAGTAGCTTTATTGCAGGTAGATGTGCTTTGCAGCCAGTTAAGTATGTTATCTGTAGGCTAGCTTCGCATTTTTCCATTGTAAAGGGCATTGAGACCGGTTTACGTATAATGCGCTATATCAAGCATTTCTAATAATCATAACCTTCTTTTCAGTCAAAAGATAACTGAAGAAGCAAAATTTTGATTTGATGCAGTAAGTTTCATAATTGTGATACTAGAAAAATCTCCTAGCATTCTGATTTGCAGTAATAAAATGTTTACATTTCTTTCAGATAAATGAGGAGTTTCGATTAATGTTTGCCGAATCCAGGGATAACTTCATCACAAAGTGGGATGGATATAGAGAACGCATCATAGAAGTGAGAAAGAAAACCTCGCCAGCTATCGCAAATATGATTGATGCTTTTGAGGAAACTGATAGTAGTAAGTTAAATTAGTATAGCTATCATATTTCAAAGTTTTCTTTGTATGCCTTTTTCTAGCTAACCAATCAATAACGTTTTGGGCATTACCCCTTGGTAAGAGGCTGGAAAGTTCTAAATTTTATTCTTTTTCTCAATTTGGGCAAATTGTGGCCGCTTGATAGATAAAGGTTTAAAATTAAGACCGAAAACTTAATTGTTCTTATTTTTTCTTATTACCATATAGGCAATAATAAACATCATAGTTAAATTTTCTGTGAATATTCTTTGAAATCAAGCACTTAAAGTACTATAAACATTGTTTCCTGTTTACGATTAGAAATATGACACAATTTAATTTGAGCAGATTGTCATCCAAAATTCAATGAACCATAACTTTAAAAAATCAATATATCAATAACTTTATAGTTTGTGAAAATACAGAATTATTTATTTGGATGTATAACTTATCTGGATTATATTCAAAAAGGTTATTTATGGAATGTGCCATTTGTTCACATTTACTTGTTCTATGATTTATTGCATTTAATTAGCCACATACTATGCCTTGGAGGTTATGTTTAAAACTTCAAACTCAATTTTCTTTTCAGAGGATATGTGTGCTTTATATACATTTATATGTATACTGCACAGGTCAGTGACTATGTTAAAGCAGAAGCAGCAGTCCACTAGCAGAGCAGGGGAACTGTTGTACTTCCTTCAGAACAAACCTGTGAGTAGTTTATGACAATATACTGTTTATTCCCTTGCTCAATGCTATATAAACACCCCTGCGTTTAGTGGAAAAGTTTTGGTTTTAAAAATTTGCTTGGCTAAACAAAAATTGGCTTGTTATGTGGAAAAAAGTTTGTCTGGTGTATATTAAGGTTAGCATCATATCCACTGGGTCTTATGGCTCTTTTCCATTGGCGCTACTGAATGGTATAGGCACTGGCTCTATAATCATCATGGCTCAATGGAAGTGACTTGTATAGAGTAGGAAAAAACACTTATTATGGCAATGTAAAGCAGGAATAATTTATTCAGTACTGTCTGATTGGCAGCGATACTGACAAGAATGTGGAGCAAGGCGGAAAACCGGCAAAAAGGGAATTTAATAGGGGTGTTTGGGGGAGAATGCCCATTGTGGTCACAATTGTAGTAAAGTGACATAATATTTTTAAATGTAAAGCCAACCAATATATATGCCATTTTTAGTAAGGAATAACAAAGATAGAGATGGAAAAACGGTTGACTTATGAACCCTTCAGGTGTCTGAGATGTACAATTATTGATACTGAAGGTACACTCTGCCAGTCTGTCCAGGGTTTGTAATAACCAAATTTTGTAAAGTTGTCTGTCAAAGGTTCGTGAATTTTTAGTGACATTCTAGGGAGATCATGTAAGAAGTTTAGTTTATGTAAAATTTTATTCTCGTATGAATAAACTGGAAGTCTCATGGAATATTTAGATTGGCAGTTTGCCTAATGTTCAGATGTTAATTTAATAGTATGGAGTAAAATATACATATTTTTTGTCATTTCTTTCTAGCTTGACACCAGCATTGATGCTACCGCTGCCGGAATAGATGGAAAGTATGTACAACTGTACATACTTTCACTCGGACCAGAAAAATCCGTCACAGTTCTTTATTTTTGGCGGATAGAATTCCAATTCCTGCAGGAACAAGTAACAAGTGGATAGATTATTTAAAGCACATTACACATTTAATGTGCATTATGCTTTGGCACTTCATCAATTCTGTGAATTCTTAGCTGCCTTTTTACATGGAGTGATTCCTGCTACGTCAGTAAAGGCACCATTGCGTAGCTTGGCATCTAACATTAAATTAATTTCTCCTAAGTAGCTTTTTAGAGTGGTGTTGCAAGTGTTTATTTGTATGCTGTATTTTCATTTTGATGTTGTGTCATGTAAACAATTGTTTTGTTTATTTAAACACCAGTACTATCGGTATTATAACTTAGTTTGGTACAATTCTGAATTGTAATCCATCCATTGTCGGGTCAGTCAGTTTCCAAAAATGGTTCAATTATGAGAAACGAGTGTCAGAATGGTGTGGGCTGGCAAGAGATGGGGTTGGGAATAAGCAGCAGAAATGAAAACCCTGAAGGGTAGGTGGAGAGGTTGGGAGTATAAAAAATGTTGGGGTGACAAGAGGCTGGAGCTTGGAAGAAGGGCTTGGCCAAATGGCCTTTTCCAGTATTTGTCCATTGTCGGTCACTTTCCAAGTGGCCTTTGCCAGTATCCGTCCATTGTCGGTCACTTTCCAAGTCGCCTATGCTAGCATCCGTTCATTGTTGGTCACTTTCCAAGTGGCCTTTGCCATTATTTTTTCTTTAAGTACAATTTAGTTTCATATTTTAAATTTCGTTATACCAATATCTGTATAATAAAGAACTTGCCCTGTCATAATTGGTTCGGGTTATTATTATATTTGCTACAACTGTTGCACATGGGTTTCACTTAAAAATATGAATTTAAATTAAAACATAACAATTAATGTTTCAAGCCTTACATTTTTAGGACACTATATAAAAATATTCCAGTTGTTAATATACATTATTTTTTATTTAGGAACTTGCCTTCTCTGTACATAAGTTGAGTGTAATCTGTTATCCGTCAATTGTAATCCGTTCATTGTCGGTCACTTTCCAAGTGGCCTTTTCCAGTATTCGTCCAGTGTCGGTCACTTTCCAATTGGCCTATGCCAGTATCCGTCCATTGTCGGTCACTTTCCAAATGGCCTTTGCCAGTATCCGTCCATTGACGGTCACTTTCCAAGTGGCCTATGCCAGCATCCGTTCATTGTTGGTCACTTTCCAAGTGGCCTTTGCCATTAGTTTTTCTTGAAGTACAATTTTAGTTTTACATTTTAATATTCTTTATATCGATATCTGTATGATAAACGAACTTGCCCTGTCATAATTGGTTCTGGTTATTATTATATTTGCAGCAACTGCTGCACATGGGTTTCACTTAAAGGTATGAATCTATATAAAAACTAAATTAAAACTAAATAAAACTATAAAAATAAATGTTTCAATCCTTAAATTTTTAGGACACAAAATAAATTAGTTATGGTCAAATTAGAAATTTCTGGTAAACTTGACCACATTTATAGAGTTTGCATGTCAAATCGTCGGCACCGGAATTGCAACTTTAATTTTTGGAATATTTCATAACTAAAACTTTACATTTAATTTATTTTTGTAGTTTAGGTAAATAACCATTATTTAGACCTAAGATATCATAAATAAAACCCAAGCAAACAAAGTTAGCTTTTGTATTATTTTTTTGTTTATATTTCTTAAATGTATCCAAGAAAATAAATAAAGACAGTTTTAATACAGTTTTTAAACTTTTAACAGGTTTTTTGTTTTCTTATTTCCATAGTTAGTGGAATGTTCCCATGAATTATTGTTTTATTGTATATTGTAAAGCAAAATCTAAGTTAAAAACATGTAACTATCAACCTGCTTTTTTAACCATTTGTTTCTAAAATTATACTCCATTTAGGAATTTTTACAATTTTACGGGGAAATTTCCTTTAACCTGCCTGGAGGGCGACTGTAATCGTCCCAATTTAGTGCCTTTGGGCAGTTTTTTGACTGGCATATTGGACTATTAATCCCTGAATTAAAAGTATAAAATGACGATATTCTGTCTATCCACTTTTTTTTTTAAAGTCTAATTGAATAAAATAATTTAAACCTTATAGGCTGGATTCTAATCTAATTTGGCTTAATTTCAGTCTAAGAAAGGGTAAATTCCAGTCGTGTTACACTGAAATCATTTAGTCTAGCTAGACTAAAAATCAGTCGTTTTACAGACTGAAAATTTTCAGTCCTTCCTTAGACTGAATTTCAGTCTGAAGGAACTGGTCCCTCAGTTCGTCCGCTCTTAGACTGAAATTTCAGTCTATTAGACTGAAATTTCAGTCTATAAATTTAAGAGAGTAGATATTCGTGTTATACTTATCAATCAAGAAACGCATATGGATTGATCCAATGTAGTAACATGCATTAAAATAATACTAATAAACCAGGACAAAAATACATCGAAATTTATCACCGACCTTCCATAACTAAAATATATCATACATTAAGACTTGTAAAATTATACAATAACATGGAAAAATTCATTTATTGTAACTTTCTTACATGTTTCTCAGATGATGTCTATAGTAAAAGGGGTTTTCTGTGAGTATTAGCAGTATACAAAAATAATTATACTACACATTTCAAAACGGTCTCCATTTTACATCTGCTTTTCTTTATATTCAAGATGAGTTTATGTGTGTTGCAGTAGACATTTCTTTCGTTTTCTTTTCTATATATGTCACAACATCACTTAATCTGTTTTATTAAGCGTTTGCGCAATAGAAAAGGTATATTATTTGAAAGATTAAGGTGTAATTTATAACGTACATTCAATGTTGCCACCAAACTTATTTTAATTTGAATCAATTCAGCATTTAATGATAGCAAATTATCTATCAGATCATGTAAAAGTAGAGTCTTCCAAATTATAGATTTTAAAATTTAACAAGACATTAGTCTTATACTATACAGGAATATCTCTGTTTGTGTTTAATTATTAATTTTCTGCAGATAAAATGCTAATTTGTGTTTATTCTGTTCCATTCATTTTAGGTTTGGGTGGACTTAGACTTTACTGGTGTTTGTACTACCATTTGCACTGGTTTACAAACTGACATAAGCAAGCAAAGCCTTTCATCGTTTAAGATAAGAATGTATTTACCGCACGATCATTTCATATTCTCACTGCGAGCTTTAATGACAATACACCATAAATTATAGTTGAAGGAGCATTATGTCAATACGTCATTATTATGTGATCATAAACTGAGCTATATATTAAAGAAGGTTTGTGATCTCGACGTATCTAAAAACTTTGAGTTTTCGTTCTAGCTATTGAATGTATGTGTTGCTTTTACAAACCGCATTTATAATATATCAGTTATTCCTTCTTAATTCTTAAAAACAAATAAATAAACAATTTAAAAAACAATCTTCTTTATTGTTCTAATAACCTGTTTGAATAAACTGTTAGAGGTCAATTTCGTCTGTCATAGTTTTCTTTGTAAAACTTGTTCTACAGTTTACGTACTAAAAGAAGCATTATTTAGTATACAAATGTGTTCATGTTGTTTGCATTTGAGCTGCAAGAGCCCTTGGTGTCATACTTAAGAGTTAGTAAACTTTAACTTGGTGGCCTGATAATAGCATGATTTTATTTAAAGATCTTAACAATTCTCGTAAAATAAGCACGAATTAAAATCTCGGATATTTTATAAATATCAACTTAAAAGTTCCTCTCGGCATTTTTGTGCAACACGTTCTTTATGTTAGATGTTTTCTGGATAGTGTTAATGATATGAATTTAGTTTAATACCCTGTTAAGTCTGTACAATGCTTTATTAAGACAAGTTTGCCTCATATTGATTTTGATCTTCAATACCGAACTGTTTGAATGTTTGAAGAGTCTGAAGTATAAAATCTGATAAAAAAGCAATTAAACGAATATATACATATGAACCTCGAGCTGAGTCAATAACCAGTTTTAGATTACAGAACGTTTAGTATTCAGTTAGTCTATCGTTCGTCATGTTGATTAAGCTTGTGGAGAAGAATGCTCTCATCTCCATTACGTAGTTTATTGACATGAATCTGATTTATATGGTGAACTACATTAAGTTTCTTTTCAGGTAAGTCAGTATCTTGTGTACTTGTTGAATCTAGTGTGCAAACATTGTTTTCTACTGAATTGGATCACCAGGCCATGATTCATTTAGCCACATAGAGTTCTTTTTACTGTATATGAATTATCATATATTAATCTATAAATTGGATTCCTAGGAATCTAACACACCTGGTTTTTTTAGAACGTATTGTTAGTCTGGATATTTGGAAGGCAACATTTTATCGATAATTGGTTCTGTTGTGTACAAGTTTTACAAAACATGTTTTCATACGATTCTTTGCTAATAGCGGAACGTTCATCCTACAGAAGTGACTTTTATAAACAAACGATATTGTAAACGAACTTTCATGAAACAGTCAAGAAGAATTGTATATGCTTTCGTGATCCAGGTTATTATCATACCACTCATGTACAAGTAAATATGAACCGTATTTGAAATAATGAATACATACTGTATATTTGCAAGATGTACGGTTTTACCATCTGAAATGACTTTCCAAAATAAAGAAAATATTCCAAATTTGAGATAAAGTGTTGAATTGGAAGCCACCCGACGTGAAAGGTGTAATCAATAAGCCCCTGCAGGCTTCTCACACATTCGTGGTCGCTTTAGGCGTCGTAAAAAATAACTGCATGATTATTATTATAATGGATTACCAACGTGCTCTGCGGTGCAATATGGTTTGCCTTTAGTTAGTTTTAGTTCCTTTTAACATGTTAAGCTCCTTTTATCGAGTTCTTCGATACGTGTTTTAGTTGATAAACATATATAGAGTGTCTAAGCTTAGGTACATATCAATGAGCTGCGTGTTTTCAAAAAAGGCTACATCGACTTTGACTGAGTTTATTACGTTACTTATTTAAGGTAAAGAGATGGGAAATCGAAGTTCAAAAAAGAAAAGTTCGAAGAGAGGACTTAAAACAGACACAACACCAGGAGATAATCGGAACTCACAAACACCTGAACTGAAGGATGCGTCGTCACCAAGACAACCATTTCAAAGTAAAGCATCTGCATCACAATTTGAGAGTATTCAACACCGTGAGACTCCCGCAGCATCATCTTCAACAAACACAAACTTCCGAGCATCTGAAAAACAAACTAACCCTGTCAGAAAGAAGTATTCAGACCCACTGACTATAGAAGGTAGGCAATATTGTTTAGTTTTCAGCATCACCTGCGACAGCTTTACGATTTCTTAGTGACTATAGAAACACTAGTCTTACTCGTTTGATTCAGGGACTGGGAGGAGGTAGGGGCATGTAAGGACAGATTACTGATGGCTTTACCAATCAACGACCAATCTTGTCCCCGTCTGCACGGCGTTCTTTACTTAGAAACATTATTTTGGTAGGAATGTCAGTCACTTTAATTTGGTGGTGTCAACTTCAAACGTCAGTGTTTATTTGTCACATGATTGCATAATGAAAAAAAAACTTTAGTTGTGTTGAAATGTAAAATGACCCACATCTAAAACGTAGTCTCACAACTGCATTACCACATATCGTTTTTTTTTTAACGTGATTCAATGGTTACATCCTTGCTTGACGTCTGCATGCGTCTGGTTTTTGTTCATGTTCATACAGCTTTGATATTTCAAAACCGTCACAGCACATTTCTTGTTTGCAACTCCGTTTCTTTTACTTAAGGTGTATCCTAAACTAACATAAAATACGCGTTCCATGAAACATCCATGCGATTGCGGCCTTTATGTTCAGGAAGAAAATGTACCGATTCACATAGTAAAGAAACGAAGTGTAAATTTAATTAATTTGAAATATGGATTCTAATGATCTAAATGACGAATTGAAAATGATAAAAAGTGTACACCAACTCCATACATACTAACGTTAATATGTGTATTATATTTAATATTCCAATTAAGACAACAATTTGAGATTCTACCATATTGCTTACACCAACATTACGAAACTCTCTAAGATGCGTTGTAAGATCAACTGACCAGTCGGTTCTTCAACGGTCAATAATTGCATTACTTATATATAATCAAATAATCTATCTTTTTGGTGATTTTGTTGGCCTGTTTGTTTCGTTTATTAATTATTGTTTGTTTTATTTTTCTCACAGATAAGAAACAAATACTAATAGATGGACTTAAAGAGAAGTATAAACTTTATTATGACTCCGTAAAACCTTTACCCTATATACAAGACAGACTGTATTGTGTTAATACGATATTTGTCGAGAGCGGTGTGGTTGCATTGAGTGGCAGTGTTACATCGAATGATAAAGATGCACCGTGGGAACAGTTAGATTCTTACAAGAATATATTCAATGATCCTCATAGGAGGTCTAACAGACGTATCATCGAAGGAGAGCCTGGGTATGGGAAGTCTACTCTTACCCTGCAGTTAGCATATGACTGGTGTAATGGTGTCCAAGATTCACCTCTCGCTGACGTAGAGATTCTTATTTTACTCAGACTTAGACAGTTGGGTAATGTTCCGTCAATATATAGAGCGATCAAGCGATATTTAGTGCCAAAGGAATACAGAATCAAGGAGAGAGACATCAAGGAGATACTGGAGAGTTGCAAGTCAGTAGCATTTCAGTTAGATGGCTATGATGAATACCCAGGCAGAGACACCAACGAGAAAAGTGTATACGGCTTGAAAACAGATAATGGTGAGGAAAATGACGTAGGACGCATTATCAAGTACAAGATGTTCCAAGAATCTGACGTTACCTTGACAACCAGGTATCTACCTAATGAGTATGACAGAGCCAAAACCAAACGATTTCAACTTACTGGTTTTGATGAGACTGCGCGTGATCAGTACATCCGTAAGGCTGTTTGTGGAGATGATGAGGTAGCTATTGCTAAAGTCAAGAAAGGTCTCAAGGAAAATGTCATTCTTGATGACCTCTGCCAGATTCCTCTCTTATTTACTATGTTCTCTCACATGACTCATGAAATAGAGGGTTTTCAGAAATTTAAATCTGTTACTGACTTCCTTCGCCACGCGATGAATTGCTTTCACAGTCACATGAGAAACAAATCCAAAGATTTCAATGTTAAAGAATACTCAAAGTTCTTAGAATATAATCACGGTGAACTTGATAAAATCGCTTTCGAAGGGCTCAGTAAAGAGAATCAACAAATAGCGTGGAGCCAAGTAGAATTCCTCCAGCGACTCGGTCAAGATTTTTATGATCAGTACATTCTTGTTGGTATCCTAGTAGAGGAGGAGATGTATGATATAACAGATGGACAGACTCCTGGTAAGAGCGATAAGATGAAGATTGAAGTAAGGTTTTACCATAAACTATTCTGCGAATGGTTCGCGTCATTTCGTGTAGTAGATATCCTTTGCAAGGTGGAAGATTCAGCTGACTTGGAACCAATTCTTGGGAAGATGGATCCATTTGACCTCCAGTACGTATTTCGATTCGCTTGTGGGTTGAATTCTACCGCTGGCAAGAAAATCATCAAATATTTGAAAAGCAAGAAAGATGGAGACAAGTTTGCAATCCTTTGCATCTTGGAACAGAGTGGAAATGTTGAAGGCATCATTGACACGGTAAAAGAGCTATGTTCTGAACGCATCGCCATCAGTGAAGGGCACAGCAAGTTACTGCAGAGGTCGACCATACAGCTCCTGCAGATAGCATCAAGTTACGAAGTAAGTATTCTGTATATACTGATGTCACCCACTGTTTTGAGGAACGCTAACCGAGAAACATTTCCCCTTGATGATATTTTTTCTAAAGCACAATAGGACTCTCAGATTAAATAAATTTATATTTGGTGGTTGTTATTACCGCGAGAGAGGTCTCACTGTAGTCCTAGTATGAATAATGGTCGATATTTGTATACTTTTGCATTTACACTACACTCAGATAAAGAAAAGAAATCTACCCTGCAGCATGTCAGTATTAAATATCACTTTATCAAAATCGTTCAACCAAATCTTTTCTCTTATAATGATAGTGCATATCTAACGAAATCAATGCAAGTTCAATTTGTATGTTACAGTCAATAAATTCCAAATAAATGATATTGATATCAACTTATCAGCCCCAACGGTACCTCAATCTGGAACACTGGAACCGTTGTTAGACAGAAGTAGGTTTCTACTTGTATGAAGCAGTAGCTTCAATCCTGCATACTGAGCTTATAAATAACAATAAGCAGAAGAATTTAAAACGATTATAATTGAATGATAAGAACTAGAATTCCTCGATCAAAAAAAAGTTTAATAACATATTTGAGAATGGTACGACGAGTCATAGTTAACAGAATCATATTCAGCTTGTATATGGAACAGATCAGGAATCTGTAAGAACAGATGAAGCAAAAGTATTAGGAATTTATAATATGGCATACACAAGCCTTAGACTATGTAATCGGACATTAATGTGTTCTCTAAAAAAAACAGTAGCCTGGCATTAGCATAGCTACTCAGTACATTGGCGCTGTCACAGCTATTCAGTAAATTGGTACTGTCAAAGCTATTCAGTACCCTGAAATTGTCGGAGCTACTCAATATTTATCTACAATCACAGCTAATCAGTACGTTGGTACAATTACAGCTATTCAGTAACCTGACACTGTTTGAGGTACTTAGTAACTTGGTACTGTCACAGCTATTCAATGAATTCGCACTGTCACAGCTATTCAGTAAATTGGTACTGTCAAAGCTATTCAGTACCCTGAAATTGTCGGAGCTACTCAATATTTATCTACAATCACAGCTAATCAGTACGTTGGTACAATTACAGCTATTCAGTAACCTGACACTGTTTGAGGTACTTAGTAACTTGGTACTGTCACAGCTATTCAATGAATTCGCACTGTCACATATATTCAGTACATTTGTACTGTCACAGCTAGTCAGTAACCTGAAACTGTCGCAGTTACTCAGTATTTAGCTACTATCACAGCTGCTCAGTACGTTGGTACTATCACAACTATTCAGTAACCTGACACTGTCTGATGTACTCTGTAACGTGGCACTGTCACAGCTATTCAGTCCCCTGACACCGACTCAGCGACTAAGTACCTTGACCCTACCAGAGCTACTCAGTACCCTAGCACTGTCTCAATATTGCCCCTGGCACTGTCACAGCTACTTAGTAACTTGGTACTGTTTGAGCTATTCAGTTGCCATGGCTTTGTCAAAACTGCTCAGTATATGTAGGTACCCTGGATCTGCCACAGCTAGTCAGTACCATACTACTGTCACAGCTAGTCAGTACCACAGTACTGTCATAGCTACTCAGTACATTGGCGCTGTCGCAGCTACTAAGTTCCTTGACACTGTCATACACTGTCAAAACTAATCAGAATTCTTGCACTATCACAGCTTTAGGTACCATAAAACTGCCACAGCTAGTCCGTACCAGCTACGGTCACAGCTGCCCGGCACCATGACACTGTCACAGCTAATCAGTAACATGGCACTGTCACAACTAACAACTATTTTTGGTACTGTCGTAACTACTCAGAACCCATTCACTTTCAGAACTACTCAGTACACCTGGCACTGTGAGGGACACTCAGTACCTTTGCACTGTCTCAAATGCTATGTAACTTGACACTTTCTCACCTACTCAGTTTGCCATGGTACTGTCAAAAACTACTCAGTACCGTGGCACTATCACTGCTAATCAGTACTCCTGGCATTGTTAGCGATACTCGGTACACTGGCGCTGTCACAACTACTAAGTACCATGGCATTGCCTAACTCCTAAGTACCTTGGCACTGCCACAGCTACTCAGTTCCCTGGCACCGCCATTGCTAATCAGTACTCCTGGCATTGTCAGCGATACTCGGTACAATGGAACGGTCAGAACTACTTAGCACCATGACACAGTTATAGTTACCAAGTACCTTGTCGCTGTCAAAGTTACTCAGCACCCTGGAAAGATCACATATACTCCCAGTTCCTTGGCACTGCTACAGCTACCCAGTACTTTGGCACGCGGTCACAGTTACTCCGTAAATTGGTACTGTCACATCTATTGAGTACCCTGGCACGGTCACAGCTACTCGGTGCCCTCACACTGTCAGAGCTATTCTGTACCTCGGTACTTCCAAAGCTACTCGGAACTTTTACACTGTCACAGCTAATCATTACCATAGTACTGCTACAGCTACTCAGTGCGTTGGTACTGTCACAGTTACTCAGTATCCCTGATATGGTCAGAGCTACCCAGTACCCTGTCACTGCCATAGCTAGTCAGTACCCTGGCACTTACAGAACTACGCAGTGCCCTGACACTGTCAGGACTCCTCAGGACCTAGGTACCTCCAAAGCTACTCAGTACTTTGGAACTGCCTCATATAATCTTTACCCTGGTACTACCACAGCTACTCAGTATTTTGACACAGTCACAGCTACTGAACCCCTGAAAAGATCACAGCTACTCTCAGTGCAATGATACTGTCACAGCTACCCAGTACCTTGACACTGACACAGTTATTCAGTACGTTGGTACTGTCACAGCTACTGATCGTGCACCGACATTGTCACAACTACTCAGAACCCCTGGCACGGTCAGTGCTGTGAGATTGCGACATCACACCGGGCACATTGGGTCTTTGCTTTTAAATGCAGTGAGTCTTACTTGTATGTAGTTTGTGGAAACTCTCTCATGACAGTCAGTTCAGAGGGGATCCGACGCCAAAACATTTCCGATTCGCTCACACAGTTCCCCGCATCATCTGTTTAAAGAAATACAAATAAAAACCTCACAACATTTTATTTTTTAAAACGAATCGCAACTACGTGCTATCTATGTTAATTATGAGTCTGTACCTAAACTAGTTGTATTCACAAATATAGCGTTAGATTGCGAGATTGTTCATTGTACGTTATAATTTAACTCAGCTCCTCCCACAATGCACCACCATATTCCAACCTCTCTTCAGAGAAGAAAAGTGCTGCTAAAACAAACCAACCAATAAATGTTTGTCTAATGTGAAAACATCGAAAGTAGCGAACATTTTTACGTTGTGCTAAGCTATCACTCACACAGAGTTAAATGCGGGACCAAGGAAATCGGCGCACTATCAACCTATAAACTGCCGAACAAGACCCTTGCACATTCCTCCTCATTGGAAATCCCCTCGTCCAAAATTAAAAATGCTGTCTATTGCATTTGTACGGCTTGAAACTAAACAATGCTCATGTATAACGTACTCCTTCCCAAATATGTGCCGATGACGAGGTACACAGTTAATTATCAATTGTATATAGGTTCCCAGCATCGGAAAACAGATTGAGCACTGTATCTAGATAGCATAGTGAACTATTGGCTAAATCTAGAATCCTTATTAGGCAGAGCTCTTTTGAGGGCGCTCCCGAATAAATACTGGATTTATTAATTATATATCTTCACACACTGAATATATTTAATGTCTACTTCAGAGTTATTCTTCACGTAGTGCTTCTATATTCGCCTGAATAGGTCTTTATAGCTATATGGTTTCCCTCCTTGGTTTGTACACAGTGACCTGACCGTGGCTAGAGATTCATATTTCAGTAAAGTATTTTAGACGGAACAGGTTGTAAAAATTGTAGACATGTAGCAACTGATTGGCAGATTCCGTCGTTTGTTTCTAGACCTTTACTATAATTCTCGCCATCGGTTGCTTCTTGAGTCGTGTATTATTTAATAACGGGGAAACGAAGTACTGATCAACCTTTACAAACATGTTTGACTTGTGTGAACAGATCGGAGTATCGCACATTTCCACTTGTGCTATTTCAGAGCTGTGCCCTCTATTACAATCATGCGCGCCAGATTCAATTATAGTTCTGATGTACGCATGTTGCAGATCTTTTCCTTGCGCAGGGTACATACGCTATCAATGGAAGAATAGACGTAAACACACGCTGTTCCTCAATCCCACCGAATTCTAAATGTCAACATTTTAGTGCTTACGTCGCACTTAAATTTGTCCTATAAGTGACTTACCTTCTGTCACCCGAAAAACGAGTATAATCATAATAATTTCAGTATGGTTCCGACTGAAGTAAGGAATCTGATTCCTTCATGATATCCCGCTTTGGGGTGGGGGTAGGTGGAGTAGGCTATACTCAATTCTTATGCCCATATAATTCAAACTCTAGCACACCGATCATCATTCGTATAGCACATTGGTTCCTTTCTGTACTTTAGTTTTTCCTAACAACCGGCACCGCTATATTGTAATATACAAGCTTATAGTATTTTAAAGGAAAAGTTAGTAACGTTTTTAAAGTTCTTGAGAAATACGCCAACTGTTATTACCAAAAAACTTTGTCTCGGCTACTACAAATTGTCGTTCTGCACTTCCTCTACAAATCAAATATGATGTTTTCTTCTTTTCATGTAATACATAATTTACCTTATTCAGCTTTTTTTTGTATTCATTTTTGGTTTTGATGATAATCGTAACTTATGCAATAAAGGCAGGCGAAGAGTGTGTGTGTGTGTGTGCGTGTGTGTTTGTCTGAGTAAGTGTGTGTGTCGCCTCGCTTGGTAACACGATATCGCAAGAAGGGAAGCTTAGACCAATCTAATAGATGGTGTATATGAGTACACGTTGAGTAGAAGAAGCCTATTGTTTTGTGGGGAGATTAATGGTCATTTGGAGCTTTAGAGGTCTTATTAATAATAATCAATACTACTAACCTCTAATAATAGTTCTGTCGTTTAACCCTACTTGACGTCGGTCCAGGGTATTTGAACTGCCAGTTCCAATATATATCCGTATACATACAAATAATCCATAGAATCGAATCCAAAACGCTAATAATTGGTGGGTTGTATTGCTACATCCCACACATAAAATGTCCGCTAGATTCCCGAAGAATATACGAAGTATCGCGGAGACTATGTACCGACCTGGCCTTTTTAGCCAGCTACCACTGTGGTGTAGACGATGGTATATATTATATTGCTTTTCTACTTAAGTAATACTATTACTAAGAAACAACCTCCATTGACCAATTCACTAAACGAAGTAAGTGAAAACGCTCTCGCTGTACACGTGAACGTATAATACAAAACTGTCACTCGTTGAACACTGGTCCTCTTTGTTCTGGGGGCGAAGATAACCAAGACAGTTGGGCAACAGAATTTTTGTCAACAAAATACGTAGACTGCAGCCTGTTTCTCTCTAAGAATTAGTTCGAACGTCCCATGATTAGGCCTAGATATTGGCCTAGGCTTAATTGATTTTCCATGGATTATACTTTAAGATCGGATTTTTGAGCAGCCTTGACTTCATTTAAGCTACTCATCATTTAACTTAGGCCTAGGCTTATGATGCAAATATGATTGTAATAATAAGGTGTAGATTAGCTCTCGTGCATTATTATAGTTATTTACAAGAGCAAACTTCGGTGAGCGTTGGTACAATTTGGTAACGTTTTGTTTAAAATGCTTTGTTAACTTAATAACAAACCACGTTATGTGGCTTCATCATAAATTAATCATTAAAAATATGTACAAATGTTTGCATAAAGAAACAAATTAAACATAAAAAATAGACAAATTGTTAATAAAAGCAATTACAGTGTAGTGGACACGAACTCGTTAACTCAACATATGCTAGACAGGTCGGCCAAGTGTTTGTTAAATTCTCGGGAGATGTTTCGTCTGCGGCGGGCTGTCATCGTGAGAATTGTGGGCGAGCATCGGCTGCTTTTGACTGCATCGCCTTGTTTTACATGCAGTTCACCGTAGCCGAGAAGAATGCAACATGCACCAAGCCCATATGTGGCTATAGACCTATGTCTAAAGTAAATAGGTTTATTGAGCAGATATGCCTACAGCACTACTACTAGGATATTTAAACTTGCAAGGGGCAAATTGAAAACGAAATGAGATTCATCGTTAATTGAAGTTTAACAATAAATCTAGCCTGAGAGTAATATACAATAACAGGCTACTGCTCGCACATGACAACTTCTGTTACAATAGGCCTTTGTCTGCATATTAACTTACAGGGCAATGATATAACTGTTCAAGTTGTGTTTAATCTAAACATACACTCAAAAAAATGAAGTGTTAAATTTGAATCGTAAAGTGTTGAATTTAACACCCCACCCTGTTTGGATTAGGGACAACACCCACCGGGTTAAATTAACACTTCAGAACTGTAACATAATATAACACTTTGCGAGTGTTGCCTTAACAACACCCATACAAGTGTCAAAATAACACTTCCTGGTGTTGAAGGTACACTACAGGGAGTAAAATTAACACAATAAAGTGTTCATTTGTTAAAACTTCTGGGTGTCAACATGACACTTCAGGAAGTAAAATTAACACCATAAAGTGTTCATTTGTTAGCACTTCTGGGTGTCGAAATTGCACTTCAGGGAGTATAATTAACACTCTAGTGCACATTTTTTGGCCTTCTGGGTGTCAAAGTTCTGCTTCAGTGAGTAGAATTACCACCATATAGTGTTTATTTGTCATATGTGTCAAGATGATACTTAATGGACTCTCAACACACAATAGTGCTCTCTCGTTTATACTTCTGGATGTATATTTAACTGCTGGTTTGTAAAGTTTTACATGTTTATTATGTTACGCAAATACAATACTGTTATGTAAAATTTTGCCAGAAAAGTTTACATCGCACCCGTTTAGTAAATATTTTATACAGGTTTTAGGTTAATTATTACCTAGTAATTAGGTAAACAATATGGATGCATGTTTGAATCGCTCACAGCAGAAAGTTACATTTAAGAAAGAGCAAAAAGCAATGACAACACAAACAATTCAGAATGTGAGATTTTCAGCAATTAAACACCCTACTACCTTCCTATTCCAGAGGTCCATTTATTATATCCCATTAAATGTAAAACGAACAATTTAGGCTATAAAAGTATTGTCTTGTGGAATTAAGTCAACTTAAAAGTGCCAACATTTTCAAATGCTACAGTGCAGTTACTTGGTCTTTATTTTTTTGCACATGCCTTTTGGTTTCTAGATTAAAGACAAAGAAACAACTCTTTCCAAAGTCAATTTCAAATAAGCAACAACTTTAGAAAAATTCTGATCCATGGGATGAGAAAACATGGAGTGCTGTGTATGATGACTGCTACACTACAGTGAGCATGTCTTTGTTGTTGGCAAATGCCTTTTGGTATTCCAGATTAGACGCAAGAAACAACTCTTCCCAAAGTCAATTTCAAATAAGCAACAACTTTAGATATATGCTGATCCGTGGGATGAGAAAACGTGGAGTACTGTCTATGATGACTGCTACACTGCAGTTACTTTGTCTTTGTTGTTGGCTCGTGCCTTTGGTATTCCAAATTAAACACAAAGAAAAAACTCTTCCCAAAGACAATTCCAAATAAGCAACAACTTTACATACATTCTGATCCGTGAGATGAGGAAACATGGAGTTCTGTCTATGACAACTGCTAAACTGCAGTAACTTTGTCTTTTTTGTCGGCACGGTGAGCATAAAAATCTCGAATCTGGTTGCGTTTCACACCACCAGGCAACTTGTAGACAACTTTTTGGAAAAATTCCCAGGCACCGAGACTTGCAATTTGGTATAATTCAGATTTAACACGTAGAATAATTTGAAGCAAACATCAATGGCTTCATAAATGTCCTCTGGGGTAGGGCATGTCTCTGGATGATCACAAATGACTGCTTGGGGTGTATTTTGCTTCCTCCAAGAAGTAACACATATTGCTGAGGTCTTTCTGAAATCTTTTGCAAATAGAATTCCAAGTTGATGCTTCCTAAGTAACAACAAAGAAAAGAAAAGAAAATTCCCATCATAATGAAGTTGTGTTAAAACCTTCTTGGAGCATAAGCAGTTTTTTACATGTACCCCTCACAAAACATGAACATTCCAAAAGAAAATGCCCACAATTTAATCAGTTGTGATTCTAACTTCTTCAAGTACGTTTGAATCTAGAAAGCCAGATGGCCTATAGTGATAACTTGTCAAAACAGGAACTTGCATTAAACTTTCATCAGACAAGGTAGGCAACTTTTATAACCAATGCATCATGTTAACAATGCTTAAAACAATGCTCACTTCCACTGAATGCAATTGTGTAGATTGATATGAATTATAAAAGCTAGATCACTTCCATAAGATAGCTAAATTATAGTTGGGCCTAGGTCTAAAAGTATCACCAATCCACATCAGCTTCGGCCTACTTGCTACAACTTACAAGCTAAAATGGCAATTAGTGGTAATGATATATTGCATTACATGAATATATGTTTATCCCTTATTGAACATAGTACCAGCGTAACTATAGGCCCATGCCCGATGCTATTTAAAATGCACTGTCTTGAAATAGCCTAAGTATACCCTACTAGTACTAGGCCTAGTAGTAGTACTACTTAAAAAAGTGACTCGCAGGGTATACGAAGTTACGGTTAACGCACAAAAAGGAATAGAATGCACTAGATTACAATAAAGGCCTAGACCAAAGTCCTCCGTCCGTCCGAAGGCAATTCCGTTTAATGTTTACTTGTATGTAGGCTACACTGATTCGTTGACAATTATGAGTTGACTATGACAAACAGCAGCTAGCCTATTATATTAACTTATAGTATGACTTTAACGTTAGGTCTACGTAACGCAAGCGATTCAAATGCATTCGTCTACCCAGCTTAGTCGTGGGTCTCTAAGCATATCTCGTTCTTGTCACGTACACTTACATAATATCAAAACATACCTTCGAATTTTTCAATGAATTCTTCCAGGCCCCAGTCTCCTATAACGTCATTTTCATGCCATTGTAGCTCGTTATCGCACACTGAGTACGTAATGTTTTGTGGCTTGAACGTATATATGGCTGTGGTTACTATAGTACATTTAGCAACGATAAATGTCGACAAACTGGTACAAGTATTGCTAGGTACGGTAAATGGGTGTTCACGGTACGGTGGTACCGTACACTTAACTTACACTAAGAATCCAGCTGACGGGAGGTTTGACCAATCAGAATGCTCGAACTGAAAGTACACTTCTGCAGGTGTTAAAAAATCCACGCTACATAAATTATGTAACCCTGCTCAGGGTCAGAGTAACCCTTCAGGTGTAGGGTGAACGGTTACACCTGGAAAGTGTTAAAATTCAACACTCCATTTTTTTGCGTGTAGAGCCGTCATTTGGTAAACTGCATGTCGGGTTGCTTGGAGCTTATTTGAATACACCAGTGGTTGAAGGAAAGATAATGTATGGTATCTGGAAATGCTACTCAAATTAATGTGATAAAAATATTAATTATACTTCAGTCACTGTAAATCGCTGGAGAATTTATAGAATAAACAAATAAGTCAGATGGATGTAGTTTGTATATTATATATTGATGTATATATATATATATATATATATATATATATATATATATATATATGTTTTGATACACAAAAGTACAAACATTCATTAAATGGGTGGGTGGCCTATTTTGGTTATGTGTTCCTTTTTCGGCAATATTTTTATTCTACGTACAAATATTTGTGCATGTTAAAATCAACCAAATGGTTACAATCACACATTGATTATGATTTTATTAATACAACAATATTCGGAAAGGAATAAATATGATAATTTACATGATTGAGGATTTAAGCACCAATTGTATGTTACACCGTAAGTGTAAGCTTAACTTGAAATTGATAAAAAGAAATAACCTGGGGTTTGAAAGTTAAATTGAGCCAACAAAATAATCCTGGTATTCCTCTCACTGCAGATACCAATATCTGATCTATGGCTCAAGTGGGTCTTCCGTAAGGTAGATAAAGGTGATATCATGCTCCAAACTGGTTTTTGTGTACCAACCCTCTCGACACTGGAGAAGTTATCAGTAAATGCAAACAGAGCAGAACTTACCGAGGAAGACGTTATTGGACTATTGAACTATGTAGTACAGTCTAAGAGATTCAAAGAGCTTTGGTAAGTAGAAAAATATATTCTGAAGAATGAAATTGATCACAATAAATGAAATAAGGTCAAAGCCTACTTCTAGAATGATTAACATATTAAAGATATTTTTGTAGGCCTACGTCTAAACTAATCAACATGAAGATTTGTATGTAAACCTATAGGCCTATAGATACACACAGCGTAAAAAAACAAAATCATAGGTTTAACAGTTTGGGTAAAAAAAATATGAAGCAAAAATGGCAATTTCACTTTGCGCGCATTTCAAACAGCCGAGAGAATCAGTGGCTACAATGGCTAACTCCCTTTCTGTAACTAAGATTCTTTCAAATTTCAGTCCCACCAACAGGTATACACTCTAAAAATAAAATTACTTGGGTTGTGTAAAATTATACACAACCGCTGTGTAACTACTGCACATATCAACCTTGTGTGGAAACTACACAACTGTTGTGTAAGTTTCCATTAACACAACAGTTTTGTCAAATCTACTCACAGTTGTGTTTACCCTAGTACACAACAATTGTGTAAATTGTACACAACTATTTGCAATTTTAACACACCTTGTGTAAAAAACGTACTGTACACCACAGTTGTTTTAATTCTACACACCATGTTTACAATGTATTAGTGTCATGCACACAACTATGAGTACATATCACACAGACTGTGCAGTTGTAACACATTCTGTAGGTTTAGTTCATAGCACAGAGCAGAAGTATCAATACTATTGAAAACTAATATCCAGTATAGACTGTACACAGCCTCAGTATTTTGGTATATATCAGCGATGACAAGGAATCTGGGCATCAGTTCTCCTGTTGTGCATAGCTTTACATAACTTTGAATGTTATAAATAGTAGCCTGCTAATTCTGTGAATGCTACAGTGATACCTGTCTTAAACTTAAATGCAAACTGCTTAACTATAGATGTACAGTTGGACACTATTCATGATACCAAAAATAAGGATACACATTTTCTTGGAATTTATATTTATTTTCGGGGGATTAAAATAAACGCTTTCCATTCAAACGAATAAAACTGTGAAGCATATAATAAAGAGAACGAAAGTGGATGGAATTAAGCGACTAACACCACAGAACGAAAAATAAAAGAGAAATGTGAAGTTGAAGAAATATAAAATGTAAATCATGAGTTTTTGTTGAAATATATTTGGCCTAGACTTGGCGGCAAGACAGAAATCAAATACCTCGACTGTGTTGAACGCTTTAGATGGAAACAGTTGGTATGTTCATTACATAATAAGAATTAAACAAGTAAAACGTTCTTTAATAAAGTATAACATGTATACCTGAAGAAGGCGGTGCACTGATTTTATATGAACAACTTTTGTGTAAAATCACATTTACACAGTGCTTGTGTAGGAAAGTTTACACGACTGTTTTAAAAGTTTACCATTCCCTGATATAATGCCGAAAAGAGAAACAGAAAATCAGTTTAATTTTACTCATGACACAGCACAATATTATCATCAATGAGGATTGGCCGCTATACGTACTGACGTTGCAATAGATCTAACGAACGAATCATAATTTTGTTTAATATTATAAATATGTATATAAATTTATGATTAAGACCCTTAATTTCCTAATTTGAGTCAACTTAAGCTGGCCGGCTGTTGCTTCAATGAAAGTTTTTTGAGTCAGTGATAATATTTGACATCAAAGTCAATGTAATTCAATTATTGAAAATGCTACCAATAAAAATCAACAGGAACTTTTAACATCTATAGTGCAGATATGTTTTGATGAAAGTTGGCAGATGATATAAAACATAACAATAGTAATTGAAATACTTCATCATCTACAAATGACAGTCGCGACAGTTTTACGGTAAAATGTGTACAATTTAATTCTTAGTTGAAACAGTTCTGTGAAAGACACTTCAATACGGATAATATATTACAACCGAGCCGGGTATACCTATCATGAGGCAGGGATCTCACACGTAGATATTTAAGTTTGTTGATTTAAATGAATGTTTATTCATATCAATAGCATTATTGTGACCATAAATATATTGCAACAGGGAGATCACTTTAATTGATCACATTTAAAGTAGGAAACAGAGAGAAGAATGAACAATTCAGCCGAGGAATATTTTTAAATATTCTCAACCGTCAATGTTACATGCAGACTACAGTTTTCTTAAAGAAATGATAGCGTTTAGTTGTTACATCATGATGTCTTTTATGTGTAAACTGTAAATCTTGCAAATTACATATAGTCAGGTCATGTTATATTAACGCTATGGTGAGTACGTGTTGTTCAACATTATTCAGAATAGATTGAGTAACGTGAGAAGAACAACGGTTATAAGTTTCCAGACTTTTTTAAACAGTGAGAAGAGTCTCAATTTTAACTTCATTACTCTCTTGTTTACACTTCAGGTTTTTTCGATGTAAACTGCCATCATTCATTAGTCCTAAGATGATACCGGAAAAGGCAAAATCAAGGAATGTTATAGGTATTTTGCCGCAGCTCGTTTTTTTTTTTAAATGTGCGTGAAAAAAATGTAGGTGGTTATTTGGAAAGTACTAGTGTATGTGTGCTTGGAATGGCGGTGGAGGGGGGGGGGGGTGCTAAGGGAATTACTGAAAAAGTGTATAATAGCACGTGTAAGGCTAAGACCAATAGCATATTATATATTACATCGTGAATAGGTACAGGGGATGGTTCAAAGTGTCCCAATCCTTTGTCATTTCTTTTGTGGATTTTGCAGTGAAAACTGAATTTTCATCTGTAATATTCATGCAGGTGGAAGCAGTACCAATGTTATGATGAATAAAACGATGTACAAAACCATGTTACAGAATTTGACAGAGAAATACAATTTTTTTTAATGTGTTCCGTATTTCTAATTCAATTTACACTTTACTGCGAATGTGGCCAATAAACAAAAGCGGATGAGGTAGAAAGCGGGGTGGGGTTATGTGTCTTTTGTCTGTGAGACCAATTCATTACCATCACTATTGTCGCTTCTGTACGTTTTAATGTCGTTCGTTTATTACTGTTAGAAAAATGAATGAAATATTTCAGTATGATAGTTTTATTTTGCTAATGTAAGTAAACACGACTAGTAACAAATTAATATTTTTTCCCCCTTTCTCTGAAGTTATTTGGCCGGAATATACATGTCAACTTGATTTACAGACTGGTCAATGGAAACAGGTTGGTGATAATGGTGAACGTATGTAAGGATCAGCATGGCCCATGGTTTATAATTCATATAGCCTATTTAACTGCTAGTGTAAATACCCCGTGCACAATAGAATATCCCATTGGAGCGGGTAGTGATACAAGTCAGTCACAGCTTGTCGCTTCATTGTAAACATTTTCAAGAATGAAATCAATTGAGAAGTTAAAAAATAGCTATTGTTATCTCTGGGTAATAGTCATTTAGGAATATAAAGACAGAGATGGTGGGGAGGAGGAGGGGGGCCAGTTGGTACCACTTGAATGGTAAAGGCTACTTAGAATATATTCATGGTAATTGAGAGTATCCCAAAATGATGATAATACGTAGAAACAGTTGAAATATGAATTAATGCATTTTATGAATCACAGATTTAGGAAGAGGAGAGCGAAAAAATGGCTATGTTCGAGATGAGGGAATAGAGTGAAGACAGACAAAGAAAAACCAACAGATGAAATATCAATATAATTTGAAGAAATTTAACCAGAAATTGTCAGTATATAGAGTAGAAAGAGACAAGTTAAACATTGTGTAATATTGGTCATTTTATTTCATAGGCCGAAGACACCCAGACTATTACAAAGCTGTGTTCAAATGCTATCATCATCGAAAACGTAAGCAGTCAGGAATCACAGCAGTCAACCATAGACCTCCTGAAGAAAGCATCCAGGCATGACGTAAGGATAACATTGAAGGGATACGGTGAAGTAGCACACATCAGATAAAAATTAATGATTTTATTTATTGCTATTCTCAACTATCGTTGATTTGATAGTGAGCCGGGAAAGATGATGTGACTAATCACTGACCTTTCTAGGTTTTATTTAAATAAAAAAAAATGGGGGGGAGGTTATTATACTTTGAGCATCAGAATTAGATAATTTAGGACCATTCCAAACAAACTGTGATCTGATAAATAAAATAAGAGAGTTTAATAAATAAAATTGAGTAAAACATTCATGAAAGTTAAAAAAGTTAACTCGTGGATAATTGTAAGCTAGGCAAACTGAAACTTATCCTCTTAGCTACTAAACTACTTTTTAACCTTCAAAACAAAATGCCCCAGAACTGTTAATGACCTAATTGAATATTAATTAGCCCCTCACATGAGCCACCAATAATCCCCCAAGGCACAAAACAACAGGTCATATCACATAGCCCACACAACAGATAAACCACAGAGCTTACTATTATAAACAAAATTTACATATCATGTTTTAATTACGTACCACCGTAATTAGAATCAACACAAATTTAATAATAATCAAATATGAATTTATAAAATTTGAAAGCCTTTTTCCTGGTTCCCACTAACCCTATAAGACACTCAACCAATACACCCAACCCCCTTCCCGCCCCCACCCAAAACAAACTGTATCTATCCCGCTATTGGTCCCATAGATCAGCTCCGAACTGCAAACTTGCAACCCATAATACAAAATGTTCACCCTACAATAATTTTGGCTAAAGTACACCAATGTACATCTGTAACACCCTTTACTTCCCTCCATCGGTTAATGTTAAAAAATGACCTCAATTTACCCTCATTAAAACAAAATGTGTCATTTGTTATTGTTTAGTAGTCTAATTATTCTATTTATTATTAATCTTCCATCTAGTCAGTGTTAAACATGTATTTAAAATTCTTTTTCAGTTTTGTTCTTACCCTATACAAAAATAACAACTGAATCTAAAACTACCCATACCAGTAACAAAATAGGAAATTCCCCCCCCCCCTCTTCACTCATTCCTCAACCACTGCACACCCTCTGGTTCTCCGTGTGTCAAATATTCTTACAACACTATGTGTCTCCTAACAGTAAAGTAATATATTGGTGTAACTGTGCACTTTAACAAATCACACCCCTTGACACAAATTTGGATATTAAAACTGACCTAACTAAAACCCACTCTAACCCAAAGACCATTATTGCTTTAAAACATTATTAGTTATAACACAAATAGTCAACCCATCAACATTATTGTAAATTAATAAAAGATATTTTTGATATGATGATATATTATTTAATATTTATTTATTATTTAATTTCCTTTAGATTCCAATAAACAGTGTGGATCTAGTCGAGTCCTTTAACAAGGTTGATGAAGATGATATTACTCTCTACTCTGGTCTCTCTCTACCAATCCTAACATCAACAGAGAGGATGCACGTACAGACAGAGAAAGGGAAAGAAATTAATCAACATGAAGTTGATGGAATATTAAACTATGTACAACAGTCTCAAAGATTCAAGGAACTGGAGTAAGTATTATAAATAAATATGTAAGTAATATTAGTAATTAAAACATAACTAATTACTGTTAATGATGTAAATAAGATAATGATTATAAATATAGTTAATATTTAATAACTACTGAAGGTTTATTGATAGGTTTAGATAATTGTAGAAGTAAAACAAATAAATTAAAAAGAAATTGAATTAAAAAAAATCAACTACAATGAAAAAACAGTCATCAGGTTAGGAATATGATTAATAGGAGAGTAAAACAGAGACAAAATGAGACAGAAAAAGACATTTTTAGACAATAACATTAAAAGATGGACTTGTACAAGCTCGACAGACATCTCTTATAAAATTGTTATCAATTAAAACATCTCTAGTTTGATAATTACATTTAAATAACAATTCTTTCCCATACTTCTTTAAATGCAAATCAAAAAATAACTTCCAATAAGCCGTTATATCATTAATTTACCTTTTAACCCAAGTACATATGAGACCCTGGATAAAGGAACCAATGTGAATTGCTTTTAAGCCGCCATGCTCGATTGAACCAATTAAAGTATTACGCTTAATCTTATGTGGTCTTCCAGCCCAAATAAAACGAAAGAGGACAGTCTCAAGATTCTTCAGAAATTTCAATGGGGGGGGGGGGGGTCCGGAAGAACTTGAAAAAGAAAAAACAAGCTGAGAAAGACCTAAGGTTTTAACAATTGTTATCCTACCAATAGGGGTCAAATCACGAGTGGAGCACATATTCAACTTACTCTTAAGGCGGGATAATTTAGGAGTATAATTTAAGTGAAAGAGATTGTCTCTGTCGGTATTGTAGTGTCGTCAGCATACTGTAAAATTTTAATTTCATGGTTCAAAATAGAAATTCCATGTATTAATGGAGAGTTATTAATATGAACTGACAACATTTCTGCACAAAGAATAAAAATATAAGGGCTAAGTGGGCATCCCTGCCTCACTCCCCTTGAAATTTCAAAATAAGGAGAAGAATATCCATTATTACAAACGCAGGCCGAAGTATTAGAGTATAAGATCCGCACCCACCTACTAAAACCCTCATCGAAGTTGTAGAAATTAACACATTTAAAGATAAAATTCCACTCTAGGCGATCAAAAGCTTTTTCAAAATCAACCAATAAGAGAAAACCAGGGATATTATAGTCCTTACAATAATCAATGCAGTCCAAAACAAAGCGGATATTTTCTCCTATAAATCTATGTTTAATAAAGCTGGTTTGATTTGGATTAATTAAGGTAGGAATGATCTTTTTTATCCTAGTTGCAAGGGCCTTTGCAGCAATCTTATAATCTACGTTTAATAGAGAAATCGGGCGATAATTTGTTTACTTGCGTTAGTTCTTTTTGAGGTTTAGGAATTAAGGTTACTATTCCCCGTCCTTGTTCATCTGAAATTTCAATCTCATCATAAGCGAAATTTAATGAATTTAATACTAGATCACCAATTATTGGCCAGAATTGTTTGTAAAACTCAGCTGAAAGGCCGTCACTCCCTGTACTTTTCCCATTATTAAATGAATTAAGAGCATCCAAACATTCACTCCGATTAAGTTTACCAGCACAATTGGCTGCCTCTTCCTGTGAGAGTGGATCCTTACAGTTGATGTTATGCAAAATAATATTTGGATCACAGTTTTCACTTGTATATAAGGACTGGTAAAAATCTAATAATTTACGGAGGATGTCATCGTTGTTAATAATATCAACCCCATCATCTGATTTCAATTTACGAATTACATTACAGCTCTTATTACGCGTTTCTAAATTAAGAAAATATTTCGTAGCCTTTTCTCCCTGTTCCACCCAACGGGCTCTAGAACGAATAATTATACCTTGTAATTTGTAGTCATAAATATCTTGTAATTTATTTCTAGCATTAGTTAACTTATTGAAATCATCAACAGAATTAGAGCGATAATAGCGTTGTTCTATACGAGAAATATCTCTTATCAGTTTAATCTCATTTTGTCTCCTTTCTTTTGCTTTAGTTTTACTGTAACTAATAGATGCTTTTCGGATCGAATATTTGACAAATTCCCACTGAGATCTAGGATTTTGATACCTGTAACTAATAACTAACTCCGAAATGATGTCAGTAGTCATTGAAATGTAATACGTATCATTAAGTAAGGAATTGTTGAACTTCCAGAAACCCGGCCCCCGTTTAATGTCAAATATATTTATAGCCAAGTTAACGGCCGAGTGATCCGAGCACAAACCCGAGGTGAAGTAATTCCCCACAACCGAATGAGCTAAATTTCGAGAAATCAAAAAGAAGTCAAGCCTACAGTGAATACCCGGAGTAATATTGGAAGACCAGGTCAAACTTTTACAATGCGGGTTCCTTTCACGCCAAATATCGATCAAATTTAGCGACGACATAATCTCAATACATTTATCCCTTGCATGAAAGTTTGTACGGGGGTTTCCCCACAATTTATCGATGTCTACATTAAAAACAAAATTAAAATCACCACCAATAAGTAAGGAATCCCAATGAAAATCGTGCAATTTACGAAAAATCAACTCAAAAAATCCAGTGTCATCTATGTTCGGGCCATAAAGGCAAACCAGCGTAATTAATTTATTTTTAATAGTAGTTTCAATTAAAATTAAACGCCCATTATTGCAAGTTCCAGTTCTATGAAGAATATGAGAAATAAATCTTGATTAAAAAAATATTAAATGGTCAAAATTCTTATATAGAAAACTTAGTAAACAAAATGATCAAACAATGAATAAATCGTCACTAACTTAAATTAAACAGAAGGTTATATATTAACGAATAATAAGAGAAATACACACAGAAAAAAATAGGAAAAAAACAGTACCTTTGAAAGGCTAGACAGGCCTATTTGAACAAATGTATCAAATACGGATAGATATAAATATCCTTACACATACGTGCATTGTTCCATTTTTCCTGTATTTAATCGATGTTTTCATCATACGGGCAATTTATAAGAAGTAATGTAGATCGTATAAACCCAACACTGTATATACATTCATCATACAGATTTGTAGAGTGAAATATTTTTTACTCGTTTCTACTCAGACAGAACACATTTTTAAATGATAAACGTACATTGAAATTATTGCATCATTTTCTTGCTAAGTATTTAAATTAATCTTTCATATAACTGACACTTTCATTACTTTTAACATTATCTTTTCTTCATCACCTGTCAAGCAAACAATTGAACAATACAGTGAAAAGAAATTGTATTCAACGAAAGATACGGGCGTCTCAATGAAAATAAGTTGTATTTAATAAAGCAGCAAGACGCGCTTTCCAATGAAAAGAAGTTGTATTCAATAACAGAGAGGCGCGTTACCTTTTTGGAACACCTGTCTACAAACAAACAAGTACTTGGGTACGTCCGACATAATAAATAAAAATAAGAGACCAATTTTGGTAATGAGATTTGGGCTAAATTATTGGTGGTTGAGGGGGGGGGGGGCTATTAGTATATAAAAGTAATAGTTTCAGCTAACGTGAAGGATTTATTACTTCCTTCCGGTTACTCATTTTCAATGGCAGGTTAATGCAGCATATAGTGTATTTGCCAGCAGAACCAGCTGTAACAGACTCAGATCCCTGATATAACATGTTCATATTCGTTGTTGTTACAAGGCATATTCAAGAGACCTTTCTTTTGGCAGTAAGACATATCAATGTACATCTTTTAGTGTGTTGTATGCTCTTAAAGAGGATTCTTCACATTAAGGTGAGGTTGATGAAAAAGAGAAACATTTTTTATAGATAGCGGTGAGGCGAATGAAACTTCATTTCCTTGAGGATAAAAGAAAATTATTACGCTGTGGGGTGAAGGCTGTTTACATCAACCTTTGCATTTCCCACGAAGGTTGATGTTAGTGGGAATTGTGGACAGAACATATCAAATTGAATATAAAGGAGAAGAAAAATCTACATCGATTCCGATAGATGCAATATCCGAGTTGATTATCTTTTTCTTGAGAGGAGAAGTCAGGCACTGTAGTGATATTTATGTTTTGAAATTTGCATAAGATGCAATGAAACTTGATTAACATTGAACACCCTCTTGCATTAAAGATATTAGTAGTTGAACAAACACGTATCCTTCTAGGGGAGAGAACGGCGGGGTTGGGGTGGGGGTTAGTCCCCAGCATAAAATAATGATAGGCGGACTATAACAAAGCATCCTAGTGTACAGTATACAAATATAAAATATGCATATGTGTGCGGTTCAACCTAAACAGTAAAATATCCTCGACAATTTTTTTTTATTTTAAAGGTAAAGTGAACCCTTCATCTGGATGTCTCCCCGTAGGGGGGGGGGGCAGTGCATAAAACATGTGTAGCGCCCCTAGATATGGGTATCGTAGTGTAGTTCTGTTTAATGTAGATTACATACGCATCCTTTCCAGTCGTTAAATGGTAAGATTCAGCCTACAAGTCAGTTCATAACTTTAGTTATCTTGTCCGTACTTGCAGACGCAGTCACCGTCATTATGGTCAGGTATACAATGTGGTTATTCAGACCGAAATATAATGTCAAAGCTAAATTATGCATTTCAACAACGGGTATATCATACCTTCAGATTTTATTTTAGATATTTCTTACCTTTATCCTTTCATCGTTACCTTATCTTGTATAAGCGGCACCTGGTAGTTGATAATTAATGACATAAGTAGCTACATTGGATGGACAGTGCTTGAATGTTATATGACGTCACTATTATAATTACAATAAACTCTTTCTTCTGCAGGTTTTTTTACTGTCTGCTGCCACCTACTATTACATCTTCCTCTCTGGCAAACCTGAAAGCAAGGAATGTCAAAGGTAAAGTGTAAAGCTCTTATTGATGTTGTAGTGATCGTTATCAGGAGAGTTGGAATGTAGCAAGGGAAGGTTTTTGCGACGTCTTGAGGTTGAAGAGTCCACACTCTCAGACGTGACACTTAATTTATGTAGTCCAGCCTGGAGTAGCATCATTACTTCAATATCGATATCAGGACGGATGTTTAACCTTCTGTTCCTCTGAACCAACTTTCATGTCACTAAAGGTGTTTTTGTTTTATAAACTATTTCAACTGACGCTTGTTCACTAAATTCAGAACTGTTTTTATGCGTTCTTGTCTTTAATACATTAACTTGATCAAGTTCAAAAATACCGAGAACATATGTATGGTTGTGCAACATCATAGGATTTTAATGTACACATGTAATGAGTCAGTGGTCATGACGTCATGCACCCAAGCCGAAAAGTTGTGAGCTTATATTTGTTCTTAACGTGTAGCATATTATGCATTTATATGCCAGGGTGTTATAACACACAAGCACGTGTTATGTTTTGGAAGCATGAGAGATCTAGATATGTTAAGATACAATACAGTAAATCGTAGTGGTATTATATATATTTTATTTTTTTATTTTTATATAATATAAAATATTTTTATATATATTTTTTATTTTTATTTTCATATTTTTTTTAACACAGGCCGCAATAAAATGTGCCTCCAGCATAACACGTGCTATCATGTTATAACACAGATGCATATAAATGCGCAATATATTTAAGTCGAAAACGCTATTATAAGCAACTGTACAATTCGGTTCGGGTGCGTCATGGCCGTTTTAATCATCAATTAAAACCTCTCTCTCGGCGACTTATCACCATACATGTAATGCAAAGCAGCAACTGCAACATATGACAGTAGTTGTAATTTCATCTTCAGTTCTGCACAAAGGAAAAAACAATCAATATTTTTAACCAGCTTTTATTAAAACAATAATAGTGTGCAGTATAGGCACACATTTATATCAAGCTTGTCTCTATGTCTTTAATGAAACAAGGTTTATAGTAATGAAGTTGAAGTTTTCCTGTAAATTCAGCGGCAAATCTCTCTGGCAACTAAAATAAAAGAAATTGTTATATTTTGGTAAATGTGTTGTATTGAAAGATTCCAGAAAACTTGATACTGGTCATAAACGGTGATACAGAAGTTCCAGCGTACCCTGAACCTTTTTATCAAGAGAAGCTGTCCGTCACCGATTATTGCATGAAATTTGATGTTATCAAGAGAAGCTGTCCGTCACCGATTATTGCATGAAATTTGACTTTAGGAGGAAGTTGATGGCGTTTAATCATTACTTTATAAAATAAATGACCAGCTTAGCTAATGCTTACTTGATTTTAGTCCGATGGAATATGAACATTCTAAAAATTGCCCACAATCTCCTACAGCGAAGAAAGCAACCAGTCTAAAAACTAACAAAATCAGCAGATCCGCACAATTTATTTATAAATTGCTGCCTGTATATAGGGCAACGTGTTTATGTCATAAATCTCGCCTTCCTTTAGTGAAAATTGTTAGTGTTCGTTTAGTATTCGCATATCAGAAAATAATCAGAATAGATGATAGTGTATGGTGGGGATTTAGTTGAAACTTATGTCAAGTTAGCTTGGGCGCCTTATACGAGTTTATTCTGCCGATCGGGTTAAGTCCGAAATATCGAGATAATATAGGAAACAGTTCAGGAGACTAACCAGATACATTTCTTCTTGTGATATACTTTGGATTCCAAATTGAGGACAACAGATGGGATGAAACTTGAAACGGATTAAACAATAAAGAGCCTAAAGAAATAAGAACTCAAACAATACGGCCTTACGGGACGAAGACTGAAAACTCCTGAATACGAAAGTATGTTTCTTTTAAGTCACGCAAACTGGGATAAACCAGCATGTTCGCACACTCAGCTGATTGGCTGAAGTGCCGATAGCGACCAATAATAAGAACTCTTGATTGGACAAGCCAATCGATCACGATCCGGCATAGTTGAATGAAATTATATGAAAATATGTCATGTCACGCACATAACGTACGCAGAAAGACGCACAACATCGCGTACATTCTATCAACAACAACTATACGGATACTGACGGGCTGTAAAGCAATGCTAGGAATATAATTAAAACTAACCTTGAACTTTACATGACCTTGCATATAAACCAAAATACGTCTCAAACTAGGAAACTTCTGTGGAGCACATAATTATTATATAGCTGTAACAATAAGTCATGGAGAATAACGATTGAAACCTGTTTAGCAACATTGAAGTTCACATGAACACAGATAGGACCGTTTATCGTGTATTTTGGCAAAGCACAGAACACCACAGGGGAAAAAAAAAACAAGTATAACGTACAAAGTGATATGCATGGTCTAGAAAAGGAAATGTTAGATACTCAAGATGTTCTCATTGTAAACGGGGGTTAGGGAAGGTCATTTAATTTGATATATATTTCATGTTATTTTAATGGACCTAAACAAGGTCTTTTATAGCAAAAATCCACGAATTCACATTATTAGTGAAATGATAGCACGTGTATGTCACAACGTAATATCAGGGGAGTAAAATAATGGTTAGTTTAGTTTAGTTTAGTTTAGTAGAAAAAGGGATCAGGAGGGACACTTAAGTCCCCATCAAGGACCCTATAGAGAGAGAAAAAAAATTGAAGACACAGACACTCAGATCCGATTACAATGCTTGAAGTGCTTGTCCAAAGCATTCTTAAACCCATTCACACTACTTGCAAGTACAACTTTCTCAGGCAAACTATTCCACTCATTCACAACCCTATTAGAAAAAAAGTTATGCCTAATATTAATCTTGCTATGCGACTTTTGGAGTTTAAGACAATGACCTCTAGTACAACTACTGTTTGCAAACAAGAAAAAGTCGGTAAACGATAAATTGTCGAAAACCATACACAATCTTGAAAACCTGGATCAAGTCCCCACGTAACCTCCTAAGCTCCAGTGTGGTGAGATTCAACAGTTGTAACCGCCTATAGTAAGGAACCCTCTTTAAGGAACTAATCATCCTAGTAGCCCTCCTCTGGACCTTTTCAAGTACTTCCTTATCCTTAGCAAAGTAAGGGTTCCAAGCCTGCACAGCATACTCCAGATAAGGCCTAACCAACTGCTTATAAAGCCTAACTACGATGTCCTCTTTCAGAAAACTGAAGTTCCTCTTGATCATACCCAAAACCGTATTACCTCTTTTAGTAGCTTCAAGACAATGTTTGGAAGGTTGCAGAGATGAGTCAATGTAGATACCTAGGTCTCTTTCAACAGAGACCTCCTCTAAATCCACACCATTAAGATTGTATGTAAACTTTTGGTTAGTACTACCAATGTGCATTACCTTACATTTATCAATATTAAAAAGCATTTGCCACCCCTGAGACCAGGAAAAAATCTTATCCAAATCCGCTTGAAATTCCTCAGAATCGCTTTTGGAAGAGACCTCAGAATACAATTTAGTGTCATCAGCAAACTTCTTAGCTTTACACAAAATATCTCCGTCGATGTAATTTATATAGGCAACAAACAACAAGGGACCTAATACAGACCCTTGTGGAACCCCACTAGTACCGTTCTGCCAAGAAGAAGCACAGCCATTAATTACCACCCTCTGTTCCCTATTACCAAGCCAATTCCCGATCCACGCTAGTAAATTCCCTATGACACACATGCTCTTCAGCCTAAGTAAAAGACGCTGCTGGGGAACTTTATCAAAGGCCTTCTGGAAATCCAGGAACACAACATCTACAGACCTCTGCCTATTTAGTGAACTTTTTACATCTTCCATAAACTCAAGAATATTAGTGAGACAAGACCTTTTTGACAAGAGCCATGTTGAGACTCTCTGATCAAAGACTGACTGCTGAAGTGATAGACCATAGACCTTTTAACAATAGACTCCATGACCTTACAAACTACACTAGTGAGACTAACGGGCCTATAATTACAGGGCTTAGACTTATCACCCTTCTTGAAAATTGGGGTAATATTAGCACATCTCCAGTCCCTAGGAACATAACCTACATCCATAAATTTAGTAAAAACCAACGAGAGTGGAACACAGAAATGATGTGCAAAAGTCTTCCACAAATACGGATGGATTGCATCCGGTCCAGAAGTTTTAGAAACATTAAGACAAAGCAGCTCCTTTAAGACAACCTCATCCGAAAATAAGACCGTATCCAGTTTAGGCCTATCACTGCCCCCTGAAAATCTGGAATACTACTCGTATCTTCCCTTGTGAAAACCGACACAAAATAGTTGTTCAAAAGATCTGCAAGATCCTGACTATCAGTAACTATATTATCAGCCTGTGGTGCCCTAAGAGAAACAATTGCATCTTTAACTTTCTGCTTTGACCTGACATAAGAAAAGAAGGCCTTTGGGTTATCCTTAATTTTTAGGGCAATGTTTTTTTCGAAATTCAATTTTGGATCAGAGACTAAGCATTCTACCTTCAGCTGATGAATTTTAAACTTGGCCAAAAGTGATTCAGATTTAGTCCTCCTAAACAACTTCCACATTCTACGTTTTTGCCTAATTGCACATCTAACTCTCTTATTCATCCAGTGAGGCATACTGCTTTTACGACGCCGATTCTTCCACGGAACATGATTTTCTATAATGACCTTTAATTTATCAGCAAAACAAATCCAAGACTGAGAAGAACTCATATCTCTAAACAAATTAATCCAATCTGTACCATTTGGTAAAGTTCCAATTGCCTCTGTATCTGATCTCGAAAAATCAGGGACTTTTTCATTGCTAACAGAATTTAAGACTTTGCAAACAACATCAAAAGCTAGTATATCATAATCACTAGTTCCAAGTTTTCTTAAACCCGTCAAACCAACAACATTGCTTGGATCAGAACTAAACACAAGATCCAAGATGTTATCCCCCCTAGAAGGGAAAGTAACATGTTGATGTAAAAAGCAATCTTGCACAACATCTAGAAAATTACTACCCTTCCTACTACTAGAACCATCTATCCAATTAATTTAAGGAAAATTAAAGTCGCCCATTATAACAACATCACCTTTAGCAGCCTTTCTAATTGAATCAAACAGCACGACATCATTATCATCGCTGCTGTTAGGAGAGCGGTAAACAACACCCACAGTGATAACGTCCCTGGACCTCTTGGAGTTGTTTGTGGACAACTCGCACCAGACAGAATTAACAAAAGCCCCTTGCAACTGAGATTTCTCAACACTTACAATGTCATCCCTAACATACAGTAAAACTCCCCCACCAACCCCATTATGAGTCTTCTGTCCTGACGATACACAACATACCCCGGGTGAGAAACCTCAGCACTATCAATATCCTCCCTTAACCAAGATTCGGTGATACCAAACACATCCGGTTTCAGATCCTCAAGAAGCACAGTAAATTCAGCAAAATTTTTACGAATACTTCTAGTATTGGTAAAGACAATCTTCAGCTTATCCCTGAAACTATGTACCTTAGAATGCCTCCTAAAGTTAGAACTATGACCATCACTTTTCTTGCTTTCAAAACGCCTATAATCGCCTCCACTAGGAACATAATCTTTATCCAAAATTATTCCTGACCTCATTGCGGAGTTACTATAAAGGTAAATGCTTGAGGCAAATAAAGAACCATATTGTAATCACGCTTCTTTATTCGTTTATCACATATTATAAATATATTATCACATTCAAGCAGTGTAAAGTTTCCCTTTTTTTTTTATTGATTTGGACTATTTAACGGGAGTGACGGGGGGGGGGGGGTCCAAAGGTGTAACTATAAGTTCAGTCTCAATTAGGACTCGGAGTCAAGTTTTCAACTTTCCAATTTTCCAGAGTCTTGTGTTCTATCCCTTTTACAGTTTGCTGGTATCCTTACGGATCTAATAAACGCCACTATCTTCTGGACCTCCAGTCTGGCCGCTGGCTACTGAATAAGGATTTTGAGAGTTTTTTCCCTGTAAGTAACAAATGTGTGTTGTCATCACGCATATAGGTTCACTGGAAATAATTTCATTATATCGTAGACAATTAAAAATCACTGCTATCCGTTGAGAATAAAAAGTCTATGCATAATAGTTGCCTTTATCATTTCAATATATAAGATTCCCACACCAGTGCAGAGACACATACTTGTGGCGGCTCTTCACTGGTGTGAGGTTATGGATTAAAGCAGTTTACTTCCTGGCAATAATTTCCGGAATAATAAATATGTTGATCCAAGTAGGAGGTGCTTCATTCACTGCCTAACAACCCCCTCCTTGAAATTAATGTACACGTTTTATGTAAGTGTTTCGTGAACAAGTACTGTCACCACTACTCCCGCGTAACCCTCACCCAACCACGCTGCAGAAGGTACAAGTATATTCATGTTATTTCGCTGTAAATAACTGATATTCCTGTCCATTACATTGGTGATAGAAGGAGTCATGGAAGACGTATTGAAGAGCTTTAACTACGAAATATATATATATATATATATATATATATATATATATATATATATATATATATATATATATATATCTATATATATCTATATATATCTATATATATCTATATATATCTATATATATATATATATATATATATATATATATATATATATATATATATATATATATATATATATATATATATATATATATATATATATATATATATACTCATGATATGTACCTTAGGTCGACAGTTTGTGGTAAAAAAGTGTACCTTAGGTCAACAGTGTACCTTAGGTCGACATTTCATTGTCGACCTAATGTTTTCACTACCATTTTAAGACACTTTTTTATTGTCGCAAATAGCTTTATAATGTTCTCCGTCCTCTAAAACGTTGATTTAAAAGTTTTGGTTAGGGTCGGTTCAGGGTTAGGGTTAGAAAAAAGGGTTAGGGTTAGATTAAATTTAGTGTGTAAGTCAATGTAACTGTCGACCTATATATATATATATATATATATACATATGTATTACAGATTTAAATTTTTCATAAGAATCTATGGTGTTACCGGAAGTTGATAATACTGTTAAGCAGTTCCTTAAATAAACTGTCAAATAAGACCAAAATCAGAAATTTCTTTTCAATTTGGTTAAGCATGGACAATGCCTATTTGTCATATCTTATTTCCTTTGCGTCTTCTATTTAAAACAAATAAAAAATATATTACAATATAATAATTAATTAAATAGTAAATGGTTACAAGCGTTGCCACCGTAAAGTGAACTTGTATAAAGAAGAACTAGCTATTGCCATGTCTTCATTAAAGCTACTGAGCAGAAATGTTACATAAAGCTTATTTATCGGTACAAGATTCACTCTTTTACTTAGGTATAGTTGTACCTGTAGGTTGCTACATGTAGGCCTATATCAACACTCACTTACTATTCTTGGTCGTAAACTAGACCAAAACAAAAACCATCATTGATGTGATTCATTACGTGTCCCCGCAGTATTAATAACATTTTATTGAAAATAATTCTACTGTTATGTTCAACAAAATCTACGGTCCACATTTTGGAAGGATTTGCTTGCGAATGTTTCATACTCTAAATGAATCCAGATTGAATTGCTATTGGACTATCGTGTCATATAACGAATTCGAGAACTGCAATTTGCAATGATGATGTAAGTCATTCTATTCTTCACATAAAAAAATTTTCCAATCCCATTAGAAGAGATGGAGGACAACTTGAAATTATACAGCTGATGTTATTAAAAAAAAAAATTGTCTGATGTGTCTAATATATTCCTTCATCTTAATTTTTCCGATTAAAATGTTCCTTTTTCACACATCAACTTTAGTTGAAACATGTGTATAATGAGATAATGTCAACGCTGTAGTGAAAAAAAAACCAGTAGCCACAATATTCCTTACCTACTTTTACATATTTTATGTACAGATGTTAGGAACTGGTGATGAAATAACGGATGCTGATTTTGCAAAAGAGGTAAAGACTATTCTTCAGATTTATAAATGTATGTGTATATGTTAGGGTGGTGTGGGTGAAATTTCTCACTGTTAATGGGAAGTTATGATGAATATTTAAATACTACTCGCATCATTGCTGTTGCAATTTATGTAGGTCGTATTTCATACACGTTAAGGAGATAAAATGCCATTTTAAAGACCTTTTTATTGTATCATTGCCACTAGAGAGCTAAACATGATGTGATATTTATACACATTTATTTCAATATTCTTGCATAAATTAACGATATGATTACATGTTTTCGATAAACAACATCAGAAAAACTCCTTTAATTTATGATTTTACACCTAAGAGACATTTAAAAGTGAGGCTATGCCATGATACAATTTAGTCAATAAGTGCATTTTACACGAGATTCAATCTTGATATATCCTTATAACCTATTATACACAACATCGAAGATTTGTTGTCTCTAATGCTGCATAGGAAATCTCACGGTATTAATGAATCATAATAATACCACAATCGTTATTTTTCAAATATTTCTAGTTTACTAGTTTTCTGTTTCCTTTATAGGTCGAGGCTTTCCGGGATGACTACAGGTATATCAACAGTCACTTACAATTTTTGTTCATAAAACTAGAAAATACAAACCCCCAATGAAGTGACTAATTACGCGTATACGTAATATTGTATTGAGATGTAATATAGTGCTATAATGTTCACCAAATCTACGATCCATACTTTAGAGGGGTTTAAGCTAGCGAAATTTTCAGATTCTAAATTAATCGATTCATTAAGTGTCGTGCTATTAGACTATTATGTCATATAACGAACTCGATAACTGCAATGTTTAATGATGTAAACCATTCAAATTGTAAAGAACTTAAGTTGGATATAATTCATTCATAAAATTAAATGTTAGAGAATCTCTGCTTAGCATTCTACCAATTACTCAGAATTTATAAAAATGTTGCTATTTCTTTTAAATATTTAAAATACTTACTAAAGAAAATCACCGTAAAAATCATGGTGATATCAAAATACAAAAATTCTGACGAATCATTGCTGTGAGATGCACAGGGACGACAGTGGAAATACGTCTGCTGGACAGACTTTTCTGTATTATTCCTACACTAATTGTCTTGTTTTATGTTTTGTATTTTGTGGTGTGACATTGATAAAATAAAATCAATGTAAGATATACCATACAAAGTACATTGATCAATGATCACCCCCACCCTTCCCCATATAAAAATATATCAAAGAAAGTTAACTCCAAACATAGAAGGTGAGAAAAAGAACATTATGATTAAAATGTATAGAGAGATCAAATAAGAAATTTCATGCTGATGTTCTGAAATACGAGGTACTAGAATCCACCAGCCTACTTCGAATATACATAATTATTTAAGCGACTTAAATCAATTAGAGCAGCTTTTAAAAGTGATGTCATCATTTGATACCTATGAAAACGTTCCCCCCTCCATTTTTTCAACAGCGTCAGCACCAGCGCCGTCGCAAGCAACAGCACCAGCGACGACGACAGCGCAATAGCGCCAGTGTCAGCGCAAGAGCCAGCGCCGGTGCCAGCCGTCACCAGCACCAGCGCCATCGCCAGCGCATCAGCGCCTTTGTCAGCGCTTGCGCAAGCGCCGGTGCCAGCCGTCACCAGTTCCAGCGACAGCGCCAGCGCATTAACGCCGGTGCCAGCGCTTTCCCCATCGCTGGTGCCAGCCGTCATCAACACCAGCAACATCGACAGCGACGACCACAGCGAGCAGCGACAGACGGGGGCGACAGCGAGCAGCGAAATCGAAACCTGAAATGCAGTCCACCTCTCGACATGAAATTTCTCCAAGACAACATTAATCTCACAGGGTGTGTTTTCCCTTCAAGTCAGACCATTCTTAGAATCTTCAAATTCTCTTGTCGTTTCATATGGATCAACGGATAGAGAACTAAAGGTGCAGTCTAAGCAAGGTTGAATTTTGGGCCCTCGTAATGATTAGTTCCAATAGTCTCCAAGTAGCTGAATAAAATAAGAACTGTTTTCTCGTGAAACAAGCAGTCAGTTACATTCGGTTAAGTTACAGCAAAACAACGAAAGACGTGAAAATTACAAATATTGCAATGGAAGCTGGCTTAATGATGCACAGAGGGGATAAAAATCATTAATATCAATTAGATGTATTTTCTGTAATATCGCACTGATAAGCATAAACCGCCACATTCTTTTTCTTCAGGTTTTATATGGCCTTACTGCTTCCAATTTCATTTGAAAAAGATATAATAAGGAACATTCCATTGGTAAAACTTGCAGATAAATCCTCGTATAATGTTACCTGTAGTTATACTAAAATATAATATTTGTAAAATAAGATAATTAACCGTAAAAATTTAATTACAATTAACCATTATTTAATTGAATTATTATTGTTTATGTGGTGATTATATAAGCTGGGATTTGAAATCATCTTCGTTTACACATTTTCCCACAATTTATTTTCATTCAGTGTATGTGATTTATTATATACCTATAAATATCAGTTGAATGTAAAAACGAATGTCAAAAGCAAAGTTGACTCGAAACCAAAATCTCTGTATCAGATGTACAACTTGTAATGTTTTCAATAGTGCTATATGTAGTGAATGGAAAGATAACAGTATAAATAAGCTCCGACCTGCAATGAAACTAAAATGTTACTGCATTTCGTCCGACGATGAGAATTATTTGTTATTATGTTACTAGTAAAGTGCTACCACTTGTATCCAAAATACAAAACAAAAAGAAAGAGAAAAATATAGTGATTGTTGCATGTTAAAGGTGCGCGCATCGGCACTTATTATAACAGAAGATTGTGAGTTTGCTTACAAAACTAATGCCCTGACCTTTAAAGAAAATTAATTATATTAATCATTTTAGAAGACTTGATAATGTTAACGAAAATATAATATACATTATTAAAAGATCTAAAGAAGTTCTGTTCTGTACAAAGCTTTTCAATTGGAAATTTTATCGTGTAATATATAACTTACGTAATATTTGGGAATAATTTCGAATGTCATAGGTGAAACATTTAATAATATGAACATGTTGTAATTCCACGTCAGTAGTGTGGACCTTTCAAAGAAATGATATGCGGAAATATCAGTGCTGACGTTATTTTTTTTTTATATACACGCATTTCATTATTAATATCAATGGCTTAAGAAATCATGATGGAGTTTATAGCTTCTCCTTTTCTTTTATTTTTTCTTGTTTAACTTCGCGCATGTTAAAGGTGCGCGCATCGGCACTTTTTATAACAGAAGATTGCGAGTTTGCTTACAAAACTAATGCCCTGACCTTTAAAGAAAATTAATCATATTAAACATTTTAGAAGACTTGAAAATGTTAACGACAGTATAATATTCATTATTAAAAGATCTAAAGAAGTTCTGTTCTGTACAAAGCTTTTCACTTGGAAATTTTATCGTGTAATATATAGCTTACGTAATATTTGGGAATAATTTCGAATGTCATAGGTGAAACATTTAATAATATGAACATGTTGTAATTCCACGTCAGTAGTGTGGACCTTTCAAAGAAATGATATGCGGAGTTTATAGCTTCTTCTTTTCTTTTCTTGTCTAACTTCGCGCATCTCATTATTTTGGAATATTTAGAATGCTAGATGGGAGGGTGGGTCCGAAACCATTAGTTAGTTTAGCCTGTAACAATTGCACTTTCTATTATTCGTTTTAATGTAAATAAATTATAATTAATTATATAAACGAAAGTTATTGTGTTTCTGTATACAGTTTCAATTAAAGCAGTATACCATGCTCTGCAAAAGAAAGAAAAAACAATGACAATTAGAAACTATCGCTACGATTGGTATTTTCCCAGTATTAATTAAAACAAAGCCTACATTTGTTTATGTCATGTTATAATTTAACGTAGTACTCTTTAATATTTTGAAGTAATTTTGTAACGTCTTAGGGAGGTTACATCTACTTTTGGAACAATCAGTTGTAGTTTTCGTTAGTCACAATTCCGACCAAATATAGAAAATGTGTCAAAGGATTGAACCGATGAATATTCCAGTGCACTAAATATTATTCGTTTTAATTGAAAGGTGAGATATTATTAATAACATATAGCTAACAATGTTGTGCTTCTCTTTATAGCGTTTCAATAAAACGCATCCCCGGAAAAGTAACGACGTTGAAAAAAAACTACAATAATGTTATGAATATATCGAGATTTTCAGTGCAATTGATGTTCTTTTAAATAAATGTCTATTATATATAGTTAGAGCACGTTAAAACGTTTTCCTTGTTTGTTTTATTCAAGATCGAGCAAGATAATAATTGTAAAAGTTCCAGAGTGCTTGATATTTTTATGGTTAAATGAAGTTACATTGTGATCAATTAAATAACTGCAAAGATATTATGCAAGACTTTTTTTCAATGTCAGCACATTGTAATATATTGTAAGTTATTAATAACTATTACAAGGAATCAATTGCATTGAATTTCGCAGTGAAATTGATAATCAAAATGCTGAAAATATAATTGTTTATCAATTACTAGAGCTAAATATCGAAATAATTACTTTCTTATAGTAAAGTCATTTATATTGTGAATATTGGAGTGGACATGATATCCTTCATGTAAAAGATGCATTTTGCGTTTTGTACTTACTTTTATACAAACTGGTTGTAATCCCGACTGTCTAAGGATCATTGCTAGTAAACTTATTGGAAAAGTTCTAAAATAAATTTGAGATCATAACTTCAATTATATATCAGCATTTGCCACTTTCGTAATCTTCAAGAAATTGGAGTTGCAATGGAGCCAATACAAGGCAACATAAGGCCATTTTAGTTCATAAATCTTACAAGACGAACTGCTCAGACTGGTAGAAAGTTAGAACCTTCCGTAAAAATGCAGCTTTCATGAAAATGTTGTATACTCAGACCCGTTGCTATGCATGTTGAGTTAAAGGGTGACCAACAGTTAAAGCAGTAGCTCAATACCCATGTCATGTAACTTGTGCAGTAGTTTTATACATGATCGTAACATAGGGGAGAGAGATGGGGAATGCACATCCCTGAAGCCCGGGCTCGCTACGGGTCGGAGTATACTAAGTAACTTAATAAGGTTAACCTCTGTTATAAGAATTTCCAAATCAAGTACTTTTTCTTGTTCACAAAATAAAATTGTGCTTTAGAATACAATTAAATGATTTAAACGAATCGAACCGTACTGTTTACTTGTTTTTTTTTTTTTTTTTCTTCTTTCTAGTAGACTATGATTGAAATATTTCAGAGGTTTTTGATACTATAATATCTGTTATTATAAACTATGTGACAATACAATTGCTATTACAGGTAAATACAAAAGCAGCCCATATTTCACATTTTTTTTACAGTACGTTTTATTACAATTACGTCAATTACATTTGCAAATAACGTCCTAGCATCTCGATGATACGGTGTATGAGCACCAAGAAGAATATTGCCACAATATGAAAATATTGTGACGTATAGTTTCATAGATGTCCGTTACACCACAACAATGATGTTAACAAACTAAGCCGTGTGTAATAGAGAAGTTATTTCCTTGGCCGAGCGAGCTTTATTCTTCATTATTTAATCTGAACTATGAATCATTTCGTGACCAGCTGACTATTACAGTTTGTTGGAGGCAGATCCTGGTTGTGGATTGCTCTCTAGCAGGGTGTTTGAGGATCAGGCGTGGACCCAGGGGTGTGACTCGTTTACACTCCATCCCCGTTTCTCTTTGTTCTAAAATTGCTTCAAACACCTTACTTAGCAAGCAACTCTACTAACACCATGCAAGCGGCCATACATCTACAGCAGAGACGAGCTCTAGAAGAAAATTAATTGTATTCATGTCCATACATTACTAAGGTGTTGTTGGTTTAGTGGACGTTTTACTGAGAGACCGGTCCATGATTTCATTATACGACGCCGTTAGGAGAGCCTGCTAAACGCCGGACCCCCCCCCCCACAAAAACACATATGGTCCTGTGACCCTAGGGAACTGAGGGAGTATTTGATGCACCCTCCACTCTTAATCTAGTAGGAGATTGGCGCGCCTCCTGCATCAGTAGACTGATAAGAACATTCGTGTTACATTTTAATGATTTTCATTGATTCATCTTGTTTTTTGTACTCCGTCTTTTAATCCATCTTTACTGTATGGTGAATAACTAGTATTTACCCTGATGATAACAGACTACTGTGCGTTGTATTCGTTTTGATGCGTTTGTGTGTTGCATCCTTGTAAAGGCAGGCGACTTGTATAGCAGAAATTAAACTCAGTCTACCTAGATTTAATTTATCTCGAGGATGCGTTATACAAGCACATGCCAGTTCTTAAATGATATGCTACACTCTAAATAGGTACATCGACTGCAAATGTATACTGGCTACATGAGAAAGACCAGAAGATTGCAGAGTGTTTTCAAGATTTCTTCTTTTGGGAAACGGAATTGGTCAAGACATTTCCCTCTGCAGGCAAGGTTAACATAGATAAACAACGACGCTGATAACTGAATAATATCAGCCACATAGTTAAAAAATTGATTAATATGCGCAAATCAAACATGAGCGAAAGGGCCTGAGCCCTGGGGACGAAAACATAACGTCACCATTGTCAAACGACACTAACAGATATGCCCAAGATCCTGAATCAACTGCAGTGAATACAGCATATCAAAATAACGATTTGCAAACATTGTAAAATTGTCAGAGTCAGTAGACCACCAGTTTGCTAACTTGTTGTAATGCAAAATACAGCATTTGTTTCTTATTGTTTTACAACGTGAAGTGAAAGATGATAATTCCTCCTACGCTCCTATAAATAGTTCCATTCCAGGTGGTAATCCGAGTATAAACAGTGGCGTGCACATGATTTCAAAAATGGTGAGGGAGGGGAATAAAAAGTACCCACGACTGATTAAAGTAGTGAGCCGAACTTGTGTGCGAATGAAACATTTTATAAGGGGTGAGCTGCCCTCGGGTCATGTAAGCCGGTTAGTAGCCTACTTTGCATGAAGAAACACAGGTATGGTTAGATTTCTAATACGGATATCCAAGATCAGTGGTCCGAACAATCCAGGTGATATTGCAACTTGTACAAACTTGTCAGAAAGCAAACAACCAAAAAGGGACAAAACAAGTCGTTAGTTCAGATCAAAATATTCCTGATCTCATATTGCAATTTGAAAGCATTCATCATATCCATGCACACGTCCAAGAAGATCCACATCAAATGATCCATCTGATGTTATCATAAAGATACAAGCATTACAATACACACCTTACAGATCACGAATGGTGTAGTATACTTCATTCTGCTCTGTATTTTTCCTCTTATCCCTTCTTCATTACGAGCTTGAAAATTACAAAACTGAATAGTTTAACAAAACAATGTAAAAAAAAAACAGTCATAACAGATCTAACAAAATGTGACCTACAAATGTATGAAAAGATACTTGATCAAATATAAAGATAATCCTAAAAAGAAGAAAACGGTAATTAATGGGTAGATTATATTTATATGTAGCCAGTGCTAAGGTCGAGTGGTTAAAGGTGGTGACATCAGAACAATTAAATATAGCATCTGGAAGGTCGTGGGTTCTATCCCTGGCCAAAAATCCAAATGATCTAAACTGTTCATCTCTCCTAAGCCAATGAAAACGTGTGTAATGAATTTCATATTTAGGTCGAGTGTGCATAATTCCGTCTGATGCCATGGTTGGAAACAACATAGACGTATATATTAATTACTTCACATGAATTACATTTCTTTCTTCTGATCATTTAGGTCAAGCATGATTGAACGGCTTGTTGGCAAAATCATTGCGACTTTTGCTGCTTCTTTTTCAGAGCGTACTTCCGAAGCCCCTCATGCATGGAAAGCTGTACATAGTCGCTGATTACCTCCGGAACATAACTAACCACGGCACCGTGAGGGGAGAAAAAGACAACGTAAGGTTAAAGATAGTACGATTAAATCTTAAAAACAAAGATATTATCCAAAACCATTACATAGTTGTTTTTTCCTTCTTTTGCTGGGCGTCACTTCTCTTGATATAGTGAGTATTCGGGGTACTTGACTATTGATCCAGGGTACGGAAAACATAATTGTACTTGTTTAGCAATTTGGATTAAATGAACAGAATGCACAAGCAATAACTAAAGATTAGTCATATGCAGAGTACAATAACTCACAGACAGTAACGATAACAAGAAAGCCAGCAGTGTTAGTGATTCCTTACCTTATAAATGTATACTTGTATTAAATCACGTGATTGATAGAGCAACTGAGGAAATTGTGTCCTTAAGTCAAATACCAGAACATCATAGCAGAAAACTGTCGCTGACAGATAATAGTCATAAGGAACAATGGCGACCCTCTCAGCCACGTAAAACAGGAAAGGTCAAATCCTATGACAGTTAGTGACAAAGGAAAGCCATTCATCATAGAAATAATTATATATGCAAGCTTACAAGGTGTACAGATTTTGACCTCTGTTGAAATAATCTATTGGACGATATCTGTCACTAAATGTACTTGTTGTAATAACAATCATTAATGGGGCAACTGTCAGAGCAATGGAATGATACCTTGACTGACATTGTGCAAACTTTCAAGAATTACTAATTAGGTTCTTAAAAATGCAAATCATTGTCAATTGCGTAACAACAATTGATATCAATGACGAACTGACCAATTATGTGCTTTCCTGTTCATCCAGTCCTTGCAAAAAATATCATGCTGAAACCCAAAGCTAAGCACTGGCCACTTCCTAAGAAAAAAAAAAGGTTCTCGGGGATTGAATTAATGCTAACTATTGACTTGAAGCAAATTAGAAGTTTCAACTTGAAACAAAATTATCCGTCTACTTAACAACGGCAGGCTACACACTTAGTTTAAAGTTCCTGAAACTTATACTATTGTGTGAATAATGTCCTTATACTTTGACCCGTGCTGTCCTCAGATGACCTTTGACCAATACCAACAACAATCCCAAGGCGCTTCTGTCTAAAGGGAACCTACATACCAAATATGAAATTTCCAGTTATCCTTCTGAAGTTAGAGTGTTTACGAGCAAGTGTCACACATACGCTGCATACGCACGCCATCACCATCGCATATATCCCTTCTGCCCAAGGAATCAGAAACAGATAAAGGCATACTTATATCTAAGAATTCAGTCATCTTCTTTTGAACTGATGGGTGCAGAGTATATACAGATGACTAAATACTCTTCAACCCATATTCCATTTCTTAAGTCATTTCCGATACTTATAAATTCACATTCGACCATACTTCCTATTGCTTTCATGAAATCAAAACACTATCCCTACTTTCTGTAGATAGAATACCAAAATTTTAGCTCTCTACCTGGTACAAAGACTAAATTTTGAGCTTTCACAGTCGGATATATCACAAAAATCACTTTTCGCGACACGCGCACTCACAAAATGGCCGTTTCGACCATATTTTAACAGGCCATATTACGAAAACGACATGGAGTATAATTTTACTACTTTGTATGGTGTTCGTTTCGACCATACTCAATCATTCTTATGAAATTACATCTAAATCTGAAAGGGTCACTTTGGGACCACTGGTTGACTTGACATGGAATGACCCTACAGTATCTCTACTGTTCAATTGTTACAGTAGAGATAAAACCTACGCCAGCTGGTGAAATGTTCATTCAGTTAGTACAATCTCTTCAAGATATGTTTTTTAACTTTACAAGTGTGATGTCAAACGCCCACAACTACGAAAAATAAGGAAATTACATGAAAGGTTTGGACAGACATACATTTTGAAGGTTTGTTGATTTAAAATCAGACTATTTCAAGGAAAGAAGATGTATATATGTAATACTTTCAATTTATGTTATCATTGCAGGCCCATCAGTTACAAACAGACAATATTTCATAAGTGACAAGGCAAATAGATAGTAAAATTAACATTCTTATATATAAACATGGATATTGTAGGGCAGAGTTCGTAATTTCAAAAACAGGATACACAATCATCACAGTGTCCACCATGTGAAAGGATTACCGGGGGAAACGTTCCTCAGATGAGGCAAGCATAAATTTTAGTAGCCAAAAAGAACATTTCCTTCATATTCCCGACATGTTCTGACTAGTTTACTAGTAAAATTTAATTAATTTCATAAATTTTTCTCTAGGCATGACCAAGACAAAGTCTCACCACATTTCACGAAAGTTGAAGTTGTATAGTATGAAACATGTGACAAGATCACTGAAAGGAGAGGGAGAGGGGAGACGTTCTTTACAAAGATGAGGTAAGTGTATGTTAGTAGTCATTACTAGCCTTTAATTTGCACATTTCAGAAGGGTTTCAAAATGTTCTGACTATATATGTTACTATCGAGATGCAAATTTAATCAAACTCATCTGAGCAACTTTTCATATCAGAATCTAATATGTATTACAGAGTAAATAAGGGTAAGTAACACCAAGACAAAGATGAGGTAAGCATATGGTAGTAGTCTTTCCTTACATTCTCTTCACATTTCAGAAAGTAAACAAAATGTTTTGACTATTTTACAATTGAATTTAACTAAAATTAAACAGTCCTCCAGGCCACCTTTTACGTCAGGTTCTGATTTGTAAATATTACAGAGCCAGTTAGTCATTGTTTTGGGAAGTAAGTAACCTCTAATTTTAATACCAACTTATTTTATCAAAATAATCTCAATATACAACTTTTCTGTTTTTTCCCTCCCAATATGGTGTTCTTAGTTTAAAAGAACATTCACAAGGCACAATTATGTTGTATGAAAAACTTATGACGTATAAAATAAAATGTGTTTCTTATGTGAAATTAAACTGATGTATAAGTTAACACTTGAGCTTTAAATATGTGACAGTTTGCTGCATTCGATCGTCAAAATCGTCCGAAGGGTTTTTCTCGTTGCTTCAGAGAAGGAGCACCTAAGGATGTTGTACACGACCAATGACCATTGACAATATACAATGTATACCAAGTATGTGGCTTGTGTCCATAAAATAGATGTGATTGTTTTTGGTATCCATTATAAAGTAACACTGACTTACTGTTTGCTAAACTTGGCAGTCCAGCAACTTTGGTAGGTTTGAAGTCTTCATATTCCAATTGATTTTGCTCTTAATTGTTAAAGACTGACTAATTGCCTTAAAAAGCCAGTAACATTTATAAGTTAAAATCGTTTGATTTCATTTAAAAAATCCATGTGTTTAACACTTCCACATCTAAATACAAGAGATCTCAAAACATAACCTTTTCCCTCGACTGATGACTGGGGTAGGGTGTGTGGGGGTTTAGAGTGTATTGACATGCTCAAATTTTAATAAGTAGTTTTACAGTCATCCGGGAGAGCAGAATTTTTGAAAGGAGGGGTTCGTTTTAAGCAGATTCGAGAGGTCTTCCCAAGCAAAAAAAAAGAGGCCCAATGATGCATTTTATGGCATACTTATAGAAATTAAAATAGGGTTTATATTAAGTTAAGTCTAAGCTCGCGGTTGTTCTGATAAGTAATAGCTACTCTATAAGTTGTGTTAATTCGAAACGGTGTAGTCTCCAACAGTCACACCCCTGGATCCACGCCTAATTGAGATGATTGAAATCTTCTCCGTTTACTTGAACAAATATCAATACGGTACGGTCGTTATCCAGGGCTTACTAAGTATAGTATATATATATATATATATATATATATATATATATATATATATATATATATATATATATATATATATATTGTTTTTATCAGATTTGAAATTTAGTCTTTACCTTACCAATCTGTTAAATCGCGCTTTAATTAACATCATTTATATTTCTTTAAAGCAGTGCATATGTTAGACTAACTTAAATTATACTTCATATTTTGTTGGATATTAAATATATCAATATACCTTAAGCATAAACTTTCCACCAAAATGATGTACATGCCGAAACTATGTGTACAGTTACCATAATTCTGCAGCAGCCATATTTTTTTGTCAGCTCCATGCCAGACCGTTATATAATATGGCATAAAAAAGTTCTGCATCGAAAAAAAAATCGCCGTACTTTACCTACGTTTTATTGTTTGCTCTCATTCAATATAAATAGGTGTTTGTTGTTTTCGGTTGACACTTCGTACTACTGATGAGGTTTAATTTACTTTGGACCTGTCGTGTTCGTTGTTTCAATATTATTTACTGAAACCTGAAATTATATTGGTGATCGGTTAAGGATGAAACTTTACTTCTGGCACCAATACACCTTATCTTTGTGTGAACGAGACATTTCTTAGTTAACTCATTGAGGCATTAATCTGACGGGTGATAAACTGACGTGGTTTTGATCACGTTTTATAACCCATACGTCATCACCACCATAATATATGCACTGCCCGCTTATGCGAAAGTCAAACGTTGACCATACACTATTATGTAGATGCCAGACACAATCCATAGTTACACAGCATATTATTATTTATCACGATCGCCATTATATCTTATCTAGATGTTTATTTTGTGTTTTGCAGTTTCAATTTTGATGGACTTTGCCTTTGATTGAGTGGATCCACTATCATAACACCTGCTTACACAAACTGAAAACAAGTCACCGGTGTATCAGATAAAAACTTAATTAACAAATAACAAATAAAATGCGTCATATATAATACTTCTTATTATTGTTATGTTATGACTTCTTCGGTCGTTTGAATTGACATTTAAAAATATATTTCTTTCAAAATTTAATAAAGATTTAGTGATATCTTATGAAAACATGTTCATATAAAATGATGAAATGAAACAAAAATTCGTTTCTTCAATGCAGAACTTCTTTATGCCATATTATATTACGGTCTGGCATGGAGCTCACAATAAATATAGCTGCTGCAGGCGAAGGATAATTGTACACATAGTTTCTTTATGTACATCATTTTGGTTGACATTTTATGCTCAAGGTATTTTGATACCTTTAATTTAATTTTATGGAAGACAATTTAAGTTAGTCTAACATATAAATAAATATGAACTGCTTTAAACAAAATAAAAATGATGGTAAATATAGCGCGAGATAACAGATTGAAAAGGTAAAGTCTAAATTTCAAATCTGATAAAAACAAGTTGAATTACTAATTGACGAATATGTTAATAGAACACCGAGCTCACCTAATGACCAGTGAGGATGACTGAGTCTCCATTTGGATATAGTATACTTAGTAAGCCCTGGATAACGACCGTACCGTATTGATATTTGTTCAAGTAAACGGGGAAGATTGCCGTCATCTCAATTAGGCGTGGAAACAGGGATGTGACTGGTGGACACTTCACCCCCGTTTCAAATTTACACAAATTATATCGTAGCTAATACTTATTAGAACAACCGCGAGCTTAGGCTTATCTCAATATAACCCCTATTTATATACATAAATATGCCATAAAATGCATAATTGGCCTGTTATCGTGGGAAGACCTCTCGAATCCGCTAAATGTGCCCGATCCCACAGCTAACCCCTCCTTTCAAATGTCCTGGTCTCCTGGGCGACTTTAAAAAAAAACAATTAAAATTTGAGACTGTCGATGCACCCTTCAATCCCCACACATCCAACCGCCATTCATCAGTCGAGGGAAAAGGTTATCTTTAAAGATCTCTTGAATTTAGCCGTGGAAGTGTTGGACCGCTGCAGCATTTGTACCTCTCCAATTGTTCAACCTCACACAAAGTATTTATGAGCAAACCTTTGCGCGTAGGCCTAATGTATCGTCTACTTTGGAGATGCCTTGAATGGCTTCTACCATCTCCCTTCATACGATCAGGCCTCTTCCTAAATCAATCGGGGGATTTTGAGTTCTTTATTATTTATAAGCACAAATTTTCCTTCATAGATATTTACACTATATTATCGTAAAAATATGTCTGAGAATCTAATACTTACTATAGACAATCAATATAGTCTAACTATGCATCGCAATGCGCCATTTGACGTCTTAAATTGAATTCATCCCTGTCGGAGCACTCCTACACCCTATACATCTATGTCGATAAAATGAGACCAGGACAGCTCCCCTCCTTAAAATTAAATCCTCAGTTTGCCGCTGGAACTTCCTTAAAGATTCAATCCAAAACCTAAATCATTGTATTAAGTTTGAATTTGCCACTCCCTCAAAACCACCACCTGTGAAATACTGTGCACACCGAGGTTAAACAAACTGTCAGGTATGTCACTCCGTTAAAGGGGAAGAAGACACAAAAACAATTCTCGTTCTTTCTTTTTTTTTAATTATTAAAATTCTAAGTCAAGAAGGCTCTGAAAATCGTAAATGTCAACAAAATGTCAAGTATAATTTAATTATGTCCAAAGTATAAACTGCTTTAAAGAAAATGGACATGATGGTAATGATAACGCGATATAACTGCTTGGAAAAGTAAAGTCTAAATTTCAAATCTGATAAAAACAAGTTGAAAAACTAATTGACGAATATGTAAATAGGAACATCTAGCTCAACCAATGACCAGTAAAGATGACTGAGCCGTTTAGTTTTCACCCAGATGCCATTTTGGTTATGGAGTGTTCACTGGATACCGGCCGTACCCGTTTTGCTATTTCTTGAAATAAACGGAGGAGATTGCCATCAGTTTTTCAGTTTCTAAACATTAATTAATATAACTGTAACCATGATATAAAGTTGGACAATCATAGTAATGCTAAATGTTAAACTTCGATCTAATATCACAGCAATTATAAGTATACAGAAAGAAGATGTTCAGAAAACCAAAGTAATTATTGGATAGGAAAGGAGTTAACTAACAATGACACAGAGGGTATTTGTTGACATTAAATTCTTTCGTAAGAATAATTGTTAACTAATATCATGTAAACATTTCTAGTCTTTTAACGATAATTGGATAGTGTTGTTAACTTCTTCTTTGTTTGTTGCGCTAAGATGTTTTGAATAATTGCCTTGATTAATATCAACATCAATGGTCACCACTAGTTATACGAATTATTTCAAACTACAGTTACATTTTTATTATTGTTTTCTAAATCCAATCTACCCATTGAATGTACCCTTCATGCCAATTATTGGCTAGATTATTACTGTAATACTGAATAATAACTGTGATAGTATAAATATAGGAATGCATACGTTGTAGTTATTCTTGTTATAATTAATGTTAATGCATCAAACAACACACTCATATAGATTGATCTAAAGTGATAACGTGCTTTAGAAATATTACTAATAAATCACGACACAAATACAATGAAATTCAACACCGAACTTCCATGAATAAAAAGTATCATACGTTAAGAATAATAGAAGTATGCAATAACATGTTAAAATAGTTTTATTGAACCTTGCTACATCATGTTTCTCAGAAATGTCTATAGCTAAAAGGGTTTTCTGTAAATCTTAACATTATCCAAATATAATTATACTACACGTTTAAAAACGGTCTTCAACTGACATCTGATTTTCTTATTATTCAAGATGAGTTTGTTTGTATTTGCAGTAGACATTTATATATTCTTCTTCTTCTATATATGTCACTACATCATATGATTAAACGTTTGCGCAATAGAAATGGTATACTATTTGAAAGATTAAGGTAAAATTTATAACATACACCCAATGTTGCTACCAAACTTATTTTGATTGCCTGGTAATATCACGATTTCATCTCTAGATCTTAATAATTCTCGTAAAATAAGCAATTATTAAAATCTCGGATATTTTATAAATATCAAAGTTTAATATTTCCTCTCGGCATGTTTGTGCAATACGCTTTTAATGTCTGAATAGTGTTTATGATATGAACTTAGGTTAATATCCTGTAGAGTCTGTATTTATTTCCTTATTTTACAAAATTTCTCTAGCGCCGTATCCAATCAAAAATTGCTCTAAGGCGCGTTACAGTAATATCCATACAAACATGATATACAAATATATAAATCGATAATGTAAGGTATGAGAAGGGTAGAAAATTTGTTATATACAATCTGACAATAAATTCTGTTTGATGCTTTAAGACAAGTTTCCCTCACGTTGATTTTGATCTTCAATACCAAACTGTTTAAATGTTTGAATAGTAAAGTTTGAAGTATAAAATCTGATGAAAAGCAATTAGACGAATATATAAATACGGAGCTCGAGCTCAGTCAATAACCAGTTTTAGATAACAGAACGTTTACATTTCTGTTATTATACCGTTCGCCATTTTGATTAAGTTCGTGGAGCTTAAATGCTCTTATCTCCATTATGTAGTTTATTGTCATGATTCTGATTTATATGGTAACTACATTAAGTTATTTCTCAGGTAGGTCAGTATCTTGTGTACTTGTTGAATCTAGTGAGCAAACATTGTTTGCTACTGCATTGGATCACAAGGCCATGCACCATTTAGCCACATAGGAAATTTGTTTGATAAGGAGGGTGCCTCATATATTAATTTATTAATTGGATTCCTAGGAATCTAAATACCTGGTGTTTGAAACTGTATTGTTAGTCAGGATATTTGGAAGGCAAAATTTTAACGATAATTGGTTCTGTTGTGTACACAATTCGGTAACAAAGTTTTAAAACATGTTTTTGTACGATTCTTTGCTAATAGCGGAACATTGATCCCACAGAAGTGACTGTTATAAACAAACGATATTGTAAACGAACTTTCATGAAACAGTTATGAAGGATTATATGTGCTCTGATGATTCAGGTTATTGTTATACCGCTCATGTACAAGTAAATATGAACCGTATTTGAAATAATGTATAAATACTGTTTATTTGTAGTATTATTATAACTATGTATTTGTACATAGAAGACTGTGAAATATAAACTATAGAATCCCGAATGTTAACGCTGCTTTGGCCGAGTGGATAACGGCGGTGGCATTTGAAGCAATGAGGCTTATCAATCCGGAAGTTTGGGGTTCGATCCCTGTCCGGGTCATAGTAAGGTGGGTTTTCCATTCAAGAGCAATGTACGGTTTTACCATCTGAAATGACTTTCCAAAATAAAGAAAAAATATTCCAAATTTGAGATGAAATGTTGAATTGGAAGCCACCCGACGTGAAAGGTGTAATTAATAAGCCCCTGCAGGCTTCTCACAAATTCCTAATCGCTTAGGCGTCGTAAAAATACCTGCCTTATTATTATTATGACTTACCAACGTGCTCTGCGGTGCAATATGATTTGCTTTTAGCTAGTTTAGGCTACTTTTAACATTTTAAGCTCCTTTTGTCGAGTTCTTCGATACGTGATACGTGGTTTAGTTGATAAACATATGTAGAGTATCTAAGCTTAGTTACATGTCAATAAGCTGTATGTTTTCAATAAGGTTACATCGACTTTGATTGAGTTTCTTCCGTTACTTGTGAAAGGTAAAAAGATGGGAAATCGAAGTTCAAAGAAGAACAGTTCGAAGAGAGGACTTAAAACAGACACACCACCAGGAGCTATTCGGAACTCACTAACACTTGAACTAGGGGATGCGTTGTCACCAAGACAATCATTACGAAGTGATGCATGTGCCTCACAATTTGAGAGAATTCCACACCGTGAGACCGCCGCGACATTGTCTTCAACAAGTACAAACCTCCAAGCATCTGAAAAACAAACTACCCCTGCAAGAAAGAAGTATTCAGACCCACTGACAATAGAAGGTTGGCAATATTGTTTAGTTTTGCAGCATCACATGCGACAGCCTTACGATTTCTTGGTGACTATAGTGACACTAGTCTTACTCGATTGATTGAGGGACTGGAGGGGGAGGAAGAGGAAGGGGCAAGTTAGGACAGATTACCGATTACTTTTTCAATCAACAACTAATCTCTTCGCCATCTGCACTGCGTTCTTTACTTAGAAACATTGTTTTGGTAGGAATGCCGTTCACTTTAATTTGGGGATTTCAACTTCAAACGTCAGTATATTTTTGTCACATGATTGCATAATGAAAAAAAAACTTGAGTAGTGATGCAATGTAAAATGGCCCAAACTTGTCATTTAAAACATAGTCTCACAACTGCATTACCACATATCGCTTTTTTTTTTGTACCTGATTCAATTGCTAAAACCTTGCTTGACGTATGCGTCTGGTCTATTTTCATGTTCGCAAAGCTTTAATACGTCTAAACCATCTACCACATTTCTTGTTTGCAAATCCGTTTCTTTAACTTAAGGTGTATCTTAAACTTATTTTATATACACGTTCCATGAAACAGCCATTCGATTGAGGCCTTTATGATTAGGAAGTAAAAGCTCAGATTCACACCATACTCCTATAGTTATTAGCCACCTACCCTTACACCATTGAGAAAAAAATAAAGAAACAAAATGTAAATTGAATTAATTTGAAATATGGATTCTAATGAATCTAAATGACGAAATGGAAATGATAAAAAGTGTACACCAACTCCATAAATACTCACGTTAATATGCGTATTATATTTAATAATTGATTTTCCAATTAGGACACCGATTTGAATTTCTATCATATTACTTACACCAACAGTAAGAAACTCTCTAAGATGCGTTGTTAGATCAACTGAACAGTCGGTTCTTCAACAATCAATGATTGCATTACTTTACTTATAACCAAAGAATCTATATTGTTGGTGGCTGTGTTGGCCTGTTTGTTTCGTTTATTATTTATTGTTTGTTTTATTTTTCTCATAGATAAGAAACAAATACTAATCGATGGGCTTAAAGAGAAGTATAAAGTATGAAGTAAAACCTTTACCCTATATACAGGACAGACTTTATTGTGTGAATACGATATTTGTTGAGAGTGGTGTGGTTGCATTGAGTGGTACTGTTACATCGAATGGTAAAGATGCACCATGGGAACAGTTAGATTATTACAAGAACATATTCAATGATCCCCATAGGAGGTGTAAAAGACGTATCATCGAAGGAGAGCCCGGGTACGGGAAGTCTACTCTTACCATGCAGTTAGCATATGACTGGTGTAATGGTGTCCAAGGTTCACCTCTCACTGACGTAGAGATTCTTATTTTACTCAGACTTAGACAATTGGGTAATGTTCCGTCAATCTATAGAGCGATCAAGCGATATCTGGTGCCAAAGGAATACAGGGTCAAGGAGAGAGACATCAAGGAGATACTGGAGAGTTGCAAGTCAGTAGCATTCCAGTTAGATGGCTATGATGAATACCCAGGCAGAGACACCAACGAGAATAATGTATACGGCTTGAAAACAGGTAATGGAGAGGAAAATGACGTAGAACGCATTATCAAGTACAAGATGTTCCAAGAATCTGACGTGACCTTGACAACCAGGTATCTACCTAATGAGTATGACAGAGCCAAAACCAAACGATTTAAACTTACTGGTTTTGATGAGACTGCGCGTGATCAGTACATCCGTAAGGCTGTTTGTGGAGATGATGAGGTAGCTATTGCTAAAGTTAAGAAAGGTCTCAAGGAAAATGTCATTCTTGATGACCTCTGCCAGATTCCTCTCTTGTTTACTATGTTTTCTCATATGACTCATGAAATAGAGGGTTTTCAGAAATTTAAATCTGTTACTGAATTCCTTCGCCACGCGATGAATTGCTTTCACAGTCACACGAGAAACAAATCCAAAGATTTCAATGCTAAAGAATACTCAAAGTTCTTAGAACATAATCACAGTGAACTTGATAAAATCGCTTTCGATGGGCTTAGTAAAGAGAATCAACAAATATCGTGGAGCCAAGTAGAATTCCTCCAGCGACTCGGTCAAGATTTTTATGATCAGTGCATTCTTGTTGGTATCCTAGTAGAAGAGGAGATGTATGATATTGCAGATGGACAGACTCCTGGTAAGAGCGATAAGATGAAGATTGAAGTAAGGTTTTACCATAAACTATTCTGTGAATGGTTCGCATCATTTCGTGTGGTGGATATCCTCTGCAAGGTGGAAGATTCAGCTGACCTGGAACCAATTCTTGGGAAGATGGATCCATTTGACTTGCAGTACGTCTTTCGATTCGCTTGTGTGTTGAATTCCACCGCTGGCAAGAAAATCATCAAATATTTGAAAAGCAAGAAAGACGGAGACAAGTTTGCAATCCTTTGCATCTTGGAACAGAGTGGAAATGTTGAAGACATCGTTGACACTGTCAAAGAGCTTTGTTCTAAACGCATCACTATCAGTGAAGAGCACAGCAAGTTACTGCAGAGGTCGACCATACAGCTCCTGCAGATAGCATCAAGTCATGAAGTAAGTATACTTTATATACTGATGTCACCCACTGTTTTGTGAAATGCTAACCGAGAAACATTTTCCCCTTTATGATACTTTCTAAAGCGCAATAGGACTATCGGATTTAATTAAATTTATATTTGGTAGTTATTACCGTGAGAGAGGTCCCACTGTAGTCATAGTATGAATAATGGTAAATATTTGTATACATTTGCATTTACACTACACTAAGATAAAGGAGAGAAATCCACCCTGCAGCATGTCAATATTAAATACCACTTTATCAAAACCGTTCAACCAAATTGTTTCTCTTATACATAATAGTGCATATCTCACGAAATCAATGCAAGTTCATATTCTATGTTACAGTCAACATAATCAAAATAAATGATATGGTTCTCAGCTAATCAGCCTCAGCGGTACCTCATTTTGGAACCGTTATGAGACAGAAGTAGAATTGTACTTGTATGGAGCATTAGTTACAATTTTGCTTATTGATTTTATCACTATTAATAAGCAGAGGTATTTAATGATAAGAACTAGTATTCATCGATCCAAAGTCAAATTTAAAAACATATTTGGGAATAGTACGAAGAGTAACAGTAAACATATTCAGCTTATGTACGGAAACAGATCAGGTATCTGTAAGAACAGGTGAAGCAAAAGTATGAGGAATTGATGTCATGGCATACGCAAGCCTTAGACTATGTAATCGGACATTAAAGCGTTCTCTAATAATAATAATAATAGTAGCATGGCACTGTCATAGCTACTCAGTACCTTGGCGCTGTCACAGATATTTCGTACATTTGTACTGTCACAGCTATACAATACCATGACACTGTCGCAGTTACTCAGTATCTTGCTACTATCACAGCTACTCAGTTCGTTGGTTCTGTCACAGCTATTCAGTAACCTGACACTGTCTGAGCTACTCAGTACCTTGGTACTGTCACAGCTATTCGATACCCTGAAACTGTCGCAGCTACTCAATATTTAGCTACTATCACAGCTCCTCAGTACGTTGGTACTATCACAGCTATTCAGTACCCTGACACTGTTTGAGGGACTTAGTAACTTGGTACTGTCACTGCTATTCAATAAATTGGCACGGTCACATCTATTCAGTACATTGGTACTGTCACAGTTATCCAGTACATTGGTACAATCACAGCTATTCAGTACCCTGACACCGACTCGGCTTCTAAGTACCTTGACACTATCAGAGCTACTCAGTAATCTAGCACTGTCACAAATATCCAGTGCCCCTGAGACTGTCCGGTATACTAAGTACCCTGGCAGTGTCACAGCTACTTAGTAACTTGGTACTTTCACAGCTTTTCAGTTGCCATGGCACTGTCAAAAATGCTCAGTATCCTGGCACTGTCTCAGATGTAGGTACCCTGGAACTATCACATCTAGTCAGTACCCTACTGCTGTCACAACTACTCAGTGCCCTGACACTGTCGGAGCTGCTCGGTACCTCGCACTTCCAAAGTTACTCAGTACTTTTACATTGTCACATCTTATCATTACCCTGGTACTACTACAGCTACTCAGTATGTTGGTACTGTCACAGCTACTAAGTAACCTGGCAATGTCACAACTACTCAGATCCCCTGACATGATAAGAGCTACACTGTACCCTTTCCCTGTCACAGCTATAGTCAGTACCCTGGCACACTCACAGCTACTCAGGACCTGGGTACCTCCAAAGCAACCCAGTACTCCGACAATGCCACAGCTAATCGTTACCCTGGTACTACCACAGCTAATCAGTATTTTGGCACTGTCACATATACTCAACTCCCTGAAAAGAGCACAGCTACTCTCAGTCAAATGACACTGTCAGAGTTACCCAGTACCTTAGCACTGTCACGGTTAACCAGTACGTTGGTACTGTCACAGCTACTGAGTACCATGGCATTGTCACCACTACTCAGAACTCCTGGCACGGTCAGGGCTGTGAGATCGCGCTATCACACCCGGCACAGTGGGTCTTTTGTTTGTAAATGCAATGATTCTTACTTGTATGCAGCTTGTGGGAAGTATTTCATGACAGTCAGTTCAGTGGTGATCTGCAGTGGCGTAGCTAGGATTTTTTGAGTGAGGGGGCCATGGGGGGCTGTTCTTTCTTGTGGGGGGGGGGCGGAGGTTTTATCTAAGCGGAGCGCCACCTTGGTTGGCGCTGAGCGTACAGAGAAAATTTGAGATTTCAGCACCCCCCAGATCGCAGGAGATGGCACCTGTGAGGCAAAATAGCAACCTAAAAGATGTGCAACTTTGGTGACAGAAATGCAAAAAAAGTTTTTTCTCTTTCATGCTGGCTGGCCTTGCCAACTCAGCCAGACTATTAACTTGAGGGAGGTTGGCATCATTTGTCGTTTCAAGGTGTCAAGGCCTTTCTCCCAACTCAAACCCCTGTGGGCTACCGGTAGGTTTGCAGGATATGCCCACATGTGGACGTAAATAGCATTAGAGGAAGGGGATGGAAGACTAACACCCATCGATGTTTCGGTAATGGTCCACATTTATTAGGTTTCTTGAGGCAGCTGTCATCAGAATCTGCGTTTTTGTGCCAATCGATGACCGATAACATGTATTGGTATGTAAATTTCTTCTTCATATATCTAGCAACACTCTTAAAACAAATGAGTGGATTTCATTCCATTGGAGTGATCACTGGGCGCACTTCAAATTAAGAGTGAAATTTAACTCTATTGGAGTTAACCCTCACTCCTAATATGAGTGAATATAACTCTATTAGGAGTTAAGATTTACTCCAATGGAGTGGAAATTCACTCTTATACCGGAATGTGCACAGTGATCACTCCCATGGAGTGAAATTCACCTATGTTTTTATCAGTACAGTACAGTGCATATCATCATAGACATACGTACGTACTACGTACGTTCGTATATCAGACGCACTCGATACCCACGATACGATACGGTCCTGGAGAAATAATTTCCACTCATCATTTTTTAAGGCGATACAGTAGTGAGTAGTGAACAGGCACAGCCGCATGTTTGCAGGATTTTCAGAATTCCCAATATTTTATATCTCTACCAGTAGTGGAAAATCATATTCGACAGTTTCGTGGGCATAAAAAGGTTGTTTTGTGGAATATTCAATGACATATCAGGGGCGGATGCAGGATTTGTGACAGGGGGGTCTGATTGGTCCAGCCGCGCCTGAACGTAAGACTATCTAAGCGGAGCGCCATCATCGGTTGGCGCGGAGCGTACAAGAAAATTTTTGGCTTTACAAACCCCCCAGATGGCCGGAAACGGCACTTCCCGAGTATTTTAAGCAGCATGTACCTAACCTGAAAATATGGATCTCATGTCTGCAATTTCTCAATTGATGAGAAAAAACAATCTATGAAATATGGTATTACATATCAGATGAGTTGGGATGATACAAAAATCATAATGCCTTTAGCCCCAATCCCCTCCCGTTCCGTCACCACTGTTTGATGCAGGGCCGGATCCAGGTTCTGGAAGGGTGAGGGGTTTTCTCATGAAAAATTCGTTAGCGCATCCCAGCAGCCTACCGCTCTGTAACCTCACCGCCCAAAAAAAATCGAACACCACCTCAATTTTGAAACTTTTCGGTCTGAAAAATGAGATTGTTAGGCATTTTGGCACGTGTAGCACGCGTGCACACTATAGTTCATTTGAGGAAAAAGACACACCTGGATGACTTGTGAGGATAACCGCTTTTCTGACGTCCGACATGTTTAAAAAAAAAAATATTCTCTTTTTTTTTTCTCTTTCTTTTCCTTTTCTTTCTTTTTTTTTTTTGGCCAAGAGCAGGGGGTAGGGACCCCCTGGACCCCCCCCTGGATCCGCGCCTGCATATATTCATTTGACTCGAGGCAACATATGAATACCTGATACCTCGGCCCAGTACAAACGGAGCCAATCTTTTGATAGATTGTTGCGCTAGGTGGAAGCACTGAACATATTTTAAGCAGATATCGATATCGCACCGGACAACAAGGTTCGTGGTGTATGGTCGCAATCGTCGCATTGACCATTGTCATGCCATGCTGTGTGACCATTCTCATGATTACTACAGATATTGTATTATTCTTATTCTGTCAGATGCAGACGAGAAAATTGTGTAACTCTATTTCCCAAATTATTGAACAAAAAATATTAGTGAATCGAACTTATTTTTAAAAATTTTTTTTTTACAACATTTTTTTTACCCTATTCCCAGTGGGGGGTCCAGCCGATTTCATGGGGGGCCTCGCCCCCCAGGCCCCCCGAAGCTACGCCACTGCTCACGGGGTGGGGGTTGTTGCTCAAATGTAACACTGAAGCAGAAAATGACTGTAGGGACAAAGTTAACTGGTAATTGTGAGTTGGATCACGGAGCTATCGTTAATAGCTTTGTGGTTGTATTTCATTCTTTTCTTTGCCGTACGGTAATGTTACTACACGATGGATTTTGTTGTATACCATTGCATATTAGTAAAGTGTTTCCACCTTTAGGTATATTTCCGTATAACATTCTTCAAATTCCAAATTACATGCATTAGATTGCAAAACAAACTTATTCTGTAAAGTACATGACATACATAACGTCTGTAAAAATCACAGAATTTTACATGTAATGTAAAAAAACTGACATATTCTGAAAAATGTTACAGGATTATCCTGTAAATTTTCATTGGAGGGAAAATACTACAATTTTTTGTAAACCACTTGCTGTACAGAAAACGTATGTTATTTTAACAGACGTTTACATGTAAATATAGAAAACCGGCGTTTTCTGTAAAAATCGACAGGAATTTACTGTAAATTTACAATTCTTATTAACAGTGCAGCCATTACAGTCTGCTTTTATTTATACTCTTTGCAACCTGCGCTAAGATATAATGACGCACATATAGCCCAGCAAACACAAACGTTATCATAATATTTTTAAAAGAGCCTCTAAAATATGTTTTAATAACGTTAAATGTGATGTTATAAAAACGTCGGCATAACATTTTATGAGATATTAATGTTACATTAATGTTTTAACGAAAAAATGTTTTGAAATAATAGCCTGAAAACGTTTTTGTGACATATTTATTACACCAAAAATAACGTTATAAAAACAATAAACGAAACCCGTTTATAACGTTTTTTTTTTGTTTGCTGGGAGGCTAAGCTATCACTCACACAGAGTTAAATGCGGTACCAAGGAAATCGGCGCACTATCAACCTATAAAGTGCCGAACGAGACCCTTGCACTATTCCCTCAATGGAAATCCCCTTGTCCAAAAAAAAAAATGTTGTCTATTTCATTTGGCTTGAAACTAAACAATGCTTATGCATGACGTATTCCCAGATATGTGCTGATGACGAAGTACACATTTAGTACACAATGGTATATAGGTTCCCGGCACCGGAAAACAGGTTACGCAGTGTATCTTGATACATAGTGAACTATTGGCTAAATCTAGAATCCTCATTAGGCAGAATTCTTTTCAGGGTTCATTTATTAATTATATACCCTCATAGACTGAATATATTTTATTTCTAATTAAGAGTAAGTCTTCAAGCAGTTCCTCTACATGTTCGCCTGAATAGGCCTGTAGTTATATGGTTTCCCTTCTTGGTTTGTACATCGTGACCTGACTGATAGAGATTCAGGTCGTACAAATTATTGCCTCGAATAATTTAGTTGGCAGATTTCGTTCCTATTTCTAGAGTTTCACTGTAATTATCATTATCGTTAATTCGCTTCTTGAATCGCGTGCATGTCATTAATAACGGGAAGCAAGGACCTGAACCTTTACAAACATGTTTGACTTGTGTGAACACATCAAAGTGGGAGGCTTTTACGGCCAAAATTTTCTTGTACAATTCGCGCTAACAATGGTGGCGCTACGCTTAGATATATAGTTCCCAATGCCGAATCTACGGCTCTGATAATTTGCCTACAGGTTCATCCCTCCCTTGTCAAATTTCTCGCAAAGCGCCTGAATAAATACTAATACAAACAGCCAATCAGGATCATGTAGCCAGTGCGCAATCACTGATCAAACAAGCTAGTGAGCTATACTATACCCTTATAGACAGGTGGTGTCCAGGTACTGGAATGCCAAAGAAGATGTTAAAAGGTTACAATGCTGACATCATACAGGTTTCTCACATCATTGCTCGCGTCATTGTCTCGATACTCTGTTACATTTTCAATCTGGTTTTCACTTCTGGGACGTACCCTGGTGCTTTTAAATCCGCTAAAAAACAAATTTTCAAAAAAGGCGACAATAGATATCGCAATTCCCATACCTATGTTTGTTTTTTCATCACGTTTTATTGAAGAATTTCTTTTTACAGATACTTTATAAAGGGCCAATACATTATGAATAAAGAAGTGTAACTAGAAACAATCATTTAGCATATTTGGTCAACGGCATATATGAATAGTGACAGTATTCTAGTTATTGTTACACTTTTTGAACAAGATATTCAACATGCACTGAGTGAGGACATTATGCAGTACAATGACAATTATTTTTATATAACCATTCAGAGAGTCAACTGGATTGGAGATTCCTTGGAAAACAAGATTTTCAAAGCTCACACCATTTTTGACCAAAATAGATTTAATTTGTGTGCCTACATGCAAGTTTGAAAATGTACCTAAAATATTATGTGTATAATCCAAGACATCACAGGCACACACCATCACCAGTGCATACATTACTTTTTACCATCATTGTCAAACTGAAGTAACATTTGAAAACATTTACTTTATCTAGTAGCTACAGTATGTATACATTTTCATAGAACAGGACCTATGAAGTAAATTGTACATATTCATGAAAATTTGCAGGAATTTAGACATGGCAACTTTCCATCATGTCACTCTCATGCAGATTTGCAAATTTGAAGGTCTTGAATAATGTAACTACTGGAGACAGAATGTGGCCACTGTGAAGTGTGTGGACTGATCTCAGCTGCTTTGGGGCAGGTCCTTGATCCATTGATTCTGTAGACAGAGCAGATGAAGATTTATTTAATATGTATATGTGATACAAAAATGTGCCCCTTTGCTTCACCTCAAGTAATTAAAAGTTGCTTTCAATTACTTCAATGTTGCATAGCTGATAGATAGTTTAAAAAGAGATATGAAACATTAAAATAAATTTCCACATCAATAAAAACAGTGACTGATAAAGCTCAAATAAAATATGCTAACTTATGCTGCATACCATGAGTTTTGCAAAATTGAGTATTCACCTAAAGCCTTCCATTCCAAAGCACAGTGGCGGCGGAACCGGGGGGGCTTGGGGGGGCTCAGCCCCCAATAAAAAAGCTGAGGGGGCAAATGCATGATAAGCCCCCCCAATATTTACCAAGGCTCCGAAACGTGCATCTGCCCATTTTTCAATGCATACTTGTCGATCTGTCCGATGCACACGTATACTCTATAGGTGTAATAATTTTAGTAATTGCTGGGGGACCCTCGGCCCGTCCCCTGGCTATAGACCACATTGTCACCCCAACCGCGTCTTCACGCCCTGTGAAAAGTGGAAGCAGTGAGTGTGAGTACCGGTAAGCGTAACACGACTTCGTCTTAGGCCAATGACTTGCCTCATTTCAGCCAGTTCTCCAACATTGCCTTACTTAGTGGCGGAGCGTCCATATATACAGTCAGGGGGTGGATGCCCCCCTCCCCCCTGACGGACTCAAATGGACTGCTGGCGCCCTTTTCAGCTTTTCACCACTTTTTACTTATTCGCGATTTTTGACTATTTTATTGCGCTCTCATATACCTATTGACATTTGTCATATTCTGTTGGTGTAATTTTCCGACAAAATGGCGACGACACCTATTTATTCTCCGTTTATCTGCAAATTAGCAAGGCCCCGGAAAGGGTCATTTCCTGCAATCTAGGGAGTATCTTTACTCAAAAAATATCTGTACGCTCCGCGCCAACCGATGGTGGCGCTCCGCTTAGATAGTGTCGAAAGCGCACCTACAGACCATTCTTGCCCTCCCTGACCAATACTCTAGCTCCGCCACTGCCCTTACTACACTCAAAAACATCTTTGCGAGTACACTACGAGTAAAAGCTACTCTCTTTAAAAAACCATCGAATATACAAATTACAATGTTTTTACAGACTTCTACGTGCAATCTGAGAAATTGCAGGCTTGAGACCTATATTTTAGGGCTAGGTATTCGCAGCATAAAACACTCGGAAAGTGCCGTTTCCGGCCATCTGGGGGTTTGAAAAAACCCAAAATTTTCTTGTGCGCTCCGTGCCAACCGATGGTGGCGCTCCGCTTAGATAGTCTCCACACATTAGCCCCCCCAATAATTTTTCCTTTCCGCCGCGCCTGCTGGCAAAGCACATCTGATTACTTTTAGCTTTGGAGATATTGATAAATGCAGTCACTTTCCCCGAGGCTGTCTTTGAAACATGGATAATGCATTATAATTTCATTTTCGTTCGGCAGGCCGCCTTATCACTAGTTGACGCCATGTTCAAATGTTGCCAGATGTTGAAAAGTATTGCGCAAGCCTGTAGACGCGATTGTGATTGGTTACTCGTGACATCATACGCTGTATTTTTGCCTTATAAATTCTCTCCAAATTTGATTAAAATGGAAACGGTTATCAATAACAACTGCAAATATGTGCACTTGTGACAACTGGGAACATCAATAATGGTGATTTCATATTATTTTCATAATTATAATGGCATTTGTTGGTAGTCCTCTCTCTGTTGCAACGAATTTGAACGATTTTTTTTAATTTCGGCCCACGATCTGAAAGCCTAGTCAATCTTTTTTTTTATTTTCCACGCGCAATTTGCAGATTTGCCGAAAAATGTCAACGCCGGTGTCAGACTTACAAAAGACATGTCATAATATTTCAAAGTAACTTACCAGACTGTTTTTTATTCTATTGTACTAAACTATTTAATGACCATATCAAGACATATGCGATCTCAAAATAAAGGATGTTGAGAAAACTTTAGAGCAGCTTACAATTAAGGCCTGGGAAGTGTCATTTCCAACGATCTAGGAGTCTCTTTAGCTAAAAAAATTCCGTACGCTGCGCGCCAACTCATGGTGGCGCTCCGCTTAGATAGTAGCAAGACGCCCTCCCAGGAAATGGCCAAATAAAATGTGTGTAAAATGTTGTCAGATGTATGGACTAAATTTCATAGGAATTTGTGAGGCTGTAAGGTTATTATCGAATTTGTTATATGTGTGTCTAACGTTGTAAACCTACGTTAACAGATTAAAGTTGGTTTTAATTTAAGTTTAACCCAGGGCCTGCACAAAGCGCTGTGCGTAGGATCTGCATACATGGTGTAATGACAGGAGCATCTGCCTACACGTAGAACTGGATTGAGCCTAAGATTAAATATAGCGAAAAATATCATAGTGATTCAATACCATTTCTATGGACACATTTTTCGGTTTACTTTAAATTCACTGAAGCCTAGCCTATGTAGATGTAAGTTTTATTTATTTCTTATTTTTTCTGAAATAATTCATGCGGCACGAATTTCCCTTGATGTTGTGGTATGAACTGATTCGTTTTATAGATGATTTATGTTTACGGTCAGCGTTATGTCAAGTTGCTTTTTAAATGCTTGTATGCCTCTTGTAGGCCTCATTGCTCGCCGGCAAGGGCGGCGGAACCGGGGGCACAGGGGGCACGTGCCCCCACTTTTCCTCAGGTTTAAAAAGTGCCCTTTTTTCTACACGAAAATTTCTAAATAAAAAAGAGTTTACAAATCGAAACCAACGGCGAATGAAATATTTCGGGAAGTTTTAAATGTTAACTACCATAGGCTTAGGATCCCAATTTGATTGGGGGGGGGGGCTGTTCCGCGCGTGCTCAACATTGCATCGCATGCCAATAACATACAATCATTTGTCGTGTTATTACCCTTCCATAATAATGATGATAACAATATCAGTTTAACCATTGAAAAACACAAAGCATATTACTTTTCTTTCAGTAGGTGCCCGAAAAATTCTCAGCATATTGCCCGAATTTTCCCAAAAAATATTGGTTGCGGGCTGCAGCCCCCCCCCCACCCCCCGGCTCCTACGCCTATGTTTACTACCACAAGGCTTCTAAAATTCTGGTGAGTGCCATTATGCATATTCAAATTGCCACAAGAATCCTAATGCATTTCCAAAAATGCATTGCTATAGTACATTGTGACTTTGTAATGAGCAGAAACCGTTTATAGCCTACTATGAATAATAAGTATAGTTTTAATATCCCACAACCTACACCATCCTTTCGTATTTTGACATATTTCATTTGCTTTCATGCATGTATCGATCGCGTGTTCAGGGACTTGGATTTAATAATGTTTTTACCTCATTTTGTCTCGAAAGAAAACTTGTTCCGTGTTTCCCAATTTGCAAATTAGATATTGCAGTGCTAGTATGCATTGTTTCATTGAGGGGGGGGGGGGGCAGTGGTGGAGCGTCCATACAGTCAGGGGCGGATGCCCCCCCCCCCCCCCGACGCACTCAATTGGACTGTTGGCGCCCTTTTCAGCTTTTTACTTATTCGCGATTATTGATTTATTTTATTGCGCTCTCCTCTACCTATTGACATTTGTCACATCTGCAAGTTAGCAAGGCCCGGAAAGGGTCATTTCCGGCGATCTAGGGAGTACCTTTATCAAAAAAATGTATGTACGCTCCGCGCCAACCTGTGGTGGCGCTCCGCTTAGATAGTGTCGAAAGCGCCCCTACAGACCATTCTCGCCCCCTGACCAATACCTCTAGCTCCGCCACTGGAGGGGGGTGGCGTTGATGGAGTATACGCAAATAAGATAATACAATAAGAGTTATAAAGGGTAAATATCAGACTGCATCAGTCCAATCGAATTCCTGCAAAGTGCCCTTCGACGTTAGTCCCCCCCCCCCGATTAAAAGTGCTTCCGCCGCCCTTGCTCGCTGGCCTAGTGTGAAGTTCATTTTAGAAGAAGGAACCAAGGTTATAGCATCAGTATAGGTGCGCGTAATTCCCTAGGCCTAGTTATGCTTGGTATATCCTTTAGTAGAATTGAATATCAATTTATAAGCCACCAATTGCACACATGATAAGATGCAGCCCGTTAATCTCTAGGTTAGTGTGAAAGTCATATTAGGCCTAGATATTGGCCTAGGCTTAACTGATTTTCAATGGATCGGATATTTATGCAGCCCTGACCTCATTTAAGCTACTCGTCATTTAAATTAGGCCTAGGCTTATGATAAATATATGATTGTAATAATATTAGGTGGCGTGTAGACTAGCTCTCGCGCATAATTAGTTATTAACACGAACGCACTTTGGTGAGCGTTGACACAAAATAGTAAGGTTAATCTTTAGTGCACGTTTTGTTTAGAATGCTTTGTTAACTTAATCACATATCAAGTTTTTGGCTTCATCATAAGCAAATTTTTTCATACAAAATTGCCTAATTAAGTTAGACAAATTGGTTAAAAGACAGTGTGGTGGAAACCAACTCGTTACTCCACACTCAGCTTGACTGGTATAGGCCAAGACCGGGTGTGTGATGAATTTTCGGGAGATGTTTTCGTCTGTGGGGGGGGGGGGGTGTTATAGTGGCAATTGTAGGCGAGCGTCGGCTGCTTCAATTTTACTGCTTCGCCGCGTTCTACAGTTTAACTGTGGCGAAGGAGGAAGCCTGCAACTAACATGCACTGTATCTGGCTAAATTAAATAGGTTTGTGTAACAACTTGGCCTACACGTACTAATAATTTCATATATTAATTTGCGAGGAGCATTTTCACAACCAATGAGATTCACCTTCAATTGAATTTTAACAATAAAGCAATTCTGGTGAGTAATATACACATTAATAGGCTACGCTATATAGCCTAGGCCTACTTACAGTCACACATGGCAATTGCTGTTAATATTAGGTCTTTACCTACATCGTGAGGACAATGATACAACTGGTCAAGTTGTACTTTAATCTAAGCATGCAGCCGTCATTTTTAAAACTGTAGTTCGTGTTGTTTGGAGCATATTCAGATACACCGGTGATTAAAGAAAAGATGAATGTATGGCACCTGTATTTTGCATTGATGGGGGTGCAGGGGTGCTTTTAGAGGTCTTAACTACTTACAAGATCAATTTTGCATGTTAAATGCAACCAAATGGTTCCAGTCACACATTCTGATGTTAAGAATTAATATAATGCAACCAAATGGTTCCAGTCACACATTCTGATGTTAAGAATTAATATTGAAAACTTATTGTGTCAGTGTTTAGGATAACTTGTGCAAAGTATATGTATAGGCCATATGTCTTTGAAATACAACAATATTCGGAAAAGAATAAATGGTAGAATTTACATTATAGGCTAGATGATTTCAATCACCAATTGTAGGTTACACGTTAAATGCGGTGTTATTAAAACGTCGGTATAACGTTTTTATAAGATATTAATGTTATATTAATGTTTTACCGATTTTTTTTGGGAATAAAAGCCTGAAAACGTTTTCGTGACATATTTATTACACCACAAATAACGTTATCAAAACAAAAGACGAAACGTTTTAATAACGTTTTAAAAACGTTTTTGTGTTTGCTGGGAAGCTATTAAATATAATTAAAGAAAATCGGAGGGGCGAAAGTTATATTGAGCGATCATAATAATCCTGATATTTTTTTTCACTGCAGATACCAATATATGAACTAGATCTAAAGTGGTCCTTCAGTAAGGTAGATAAAGGTGATATCGTGCTCCAATCTGGTCTTTGTTTACCAACCCTTTCAACACTGCAGAAGTTATCAGTAAATGCAAACAGAGCAGAACTAACCGAGGAAGACGTTATTGGACTATTGAACTATGGAGTACAGTCTAAGAGATTCGGAGAGCTTTGGTAAGGAGAACAATATATTATGAAGAATGTAAATGATCACAATAAATGAAATAAGGTCAAGGCCTACGTCTAGAATAATTAACATTAAGATACACTCTAAAAACACCCTGATGAAATTTCACAAGTTCCTGGTGAAAGTTTCACTAGGAGTTGCGTTTATATGCTACCCTATATATCCTGGTGATCATCACCAAGTTGCCGTGAATGAGATTTTAACAAAATCCTGGTAGATATAACAAGGAAAGCCTGATTTAATTTCGTGTTGAAATTTTACACTGTCCTGGTTAAAATCAATGGGTATTTCACCTTATTCCTGGTGATATTAGCCAACATTTCCTGGTTGATGCTAATACTATCCTGGTTAATATCAATGGATATTTCACCTTATTCCTGGTGATATTAACCAACATTTCCTGGTTGATGCTCATACATCCTGGCTAATATCAATGGGTATTTCACCTCATTCCTGGTGATATTAACCAGCATTTCCTGGTTGATGCTAATACTATCCTGGTTAATATCAATGGGTATTCACCTCATTTCTGGTGATATTAACCAACATTTCCTGATTGATGCTAATACATCCTGGTTAATATCAATGGGTATTTCACCTCATTCCTGGTGATATTAACCAGCATTTCCTGGTTGATGCTAATACTGTCCTGGTTAATATCACAGAATGTTCCAGCCAGTTCTGGTTAAATCAAACAACATTTCCTGGTTGATGTCACCATCATCCTGGTCAATATTAAACTGATTTTTCACCTCATTCATGGTTAAATCACCCCTTTCCTTGTTCATACTATTTGGTATGCCACTTTATTCTCCATTTAAGTTGCAATGCATTCAAATTGAGAAAAAGCAAACATAAATTATAAAACAACATCATCAATGTTACTGATAGCTAACTTTATTTGCATCTCCATTACTTTTGAATTTTGAGTACTAAGTGAACTTTCGCAATTTATTTTAAATAATTCCTCAAATATTTATACAATGAACCAAGGGCGTAGGAACCGGGGGGCTGGGGGGCGCCAGCCCCCCCCAGTGAAAAATGTGGAGGGGCGAAAGTATCATTCCGCCCCCCCCCCCCGGTTCGCAAGTCAGAAAACCCCTTTTTCATTTCCAAATGAGAAAAAAATCTCATTTGGAGCACCAAATTGCATCTAAGGCTAGGTGAAAATACAAAATTAAGTTTACAAAATGGAGTGGGTGTTGAAGTGTGCTATATTGCACCAAATTGCATCTGAGGCCACCTGGAAATGCAAAAAAATCCAAAGGGGAGGGGGCACCCCCTCCCCTTAGACCCCTCCCCTAGGCCGGCCATCAGTCTTCAGCCCCCCCCCCACTCAAAAGTACCTTCCTACGCCACTGCAATGAACTAATATATGAGATGCAATACTGAAATCAAAATGTTGAGGACATATTTACAGCATAACCATCGTCACATGCTGAAGCTCTGAATGCTCGACATCAACTGTGAAGTGTAACAGGGATACCAAGACCTTTATCAGCACCTTTGCACAAGGATACAATTTGAAAATCACTTGAACACTTTTCAGTACAGAACAAGAAATGGACCCTATACCTGTTACTTGAAAAACTTGATCAAAGCCTCTCTCCCAATAACCTTTGGTAAGACAAAATTCAGCCCTGTGTTAGTAGCTTCTTTTCTTTAATGGTATGCTGTATTAGCCCCAAATATGTTAGATATTCAAATGTGGTCACCTTTGGTCAGAATTCTTAAACTGCTTTTATTACAACCTTTGAGAAAATTTCCCCATTCAGTCATCTTGTGTGTTACTTAAAAATGTCTGAGAACATTTGGAGAGTAAAGACCTCCAGGAAGGTACTTTTTGAAACTTCTTGCCATTATAGCGTGCTATAATTTGGGGCCTATACTGACTACCATTGAACTACTTAGGAAGGTCTTAAAAGATCAATGTTCACATTGTTGTTGATAAGGATGACCTAATACCAAATTAATTTTCTTAATTTAATTATTTACTTATTGGTAATTAATTAATAGTTTTAATTTTAGTACAATTATATTTGACCACTTTGCACAGGCAAACCGAACATCTGCAAGACAATGTTTAGGCTTCCAACGATACCATTAATGTTTCAGTCATAAACTCATCCTTGGACCTCACATACTTGTGCAAATTATTTTAACTCCAATAGAAAGTGGTAAGTTAAGCTTATTAATCACAAGAAAGATTAATTTGGAAAGATTTTGAGCTAACAGTTAAGTAGTTAAAGAATAGACCAAAGTGTCCTTGAACATGAAATTTCTGAAACTCCGACCCCGAATGACCATAACTATGATCACGTTTTGCATACATCCACATATCCATCCGTGGACTCAGTAAGATGCGTTTCCAAACAATTAACTAAACCGACCCCTAAATGACCTTTGACATAAAATTCCTGAGCACTTCCACATGTCTCTTCATCACAGGCCATCTCTATGCAAGTTTCATTGAAGTTGTACCAGCAGGTATTATCAATTGTGGAGAGAGATGAATTGAAATGCAAAACATCAAATTGTTTCTCATAAAAACAGCTACAATTACATTCTTGATCATCCAAGCCAAAGACATCCTTCTACTTCTGCAAAGCTGTGTAACTTGGTAGCCTCTCTCAATTTCTCATTTTTCACCTCTTCCAGTGTGTACCAAGCTGGGAAAGGAAAGAAACAATGAAAGTATTGAATGGTGTGTTAACGAACTAGAATGAAAAAGAAGAATAATTGCTTTCTTCAGTCTACTAGTTTGTGCCAAACTTTTTGAAAACCTTATTTTTTTATCAGTTTCAGTAGTAGAATTGGAATAAATTGCATTAGCCTGTCTTTTATAGCAAGTGCAGTAACAGACTGTGTTGGCAGCCAATTTAAGATTAGAGATTCTTCAAGGTCGTTTTCTTCAGATCGTTTTCGACAAACAAGAAAATGGAGATTTAAGTACACACAGCCTGTGTTCGTGAACTTGACATTCCAATTGTATAACAGGCGAAAGTCAAATGTGTAAATGTGCATTACACGATAGTCGCCTGGAGCAAAATGAGTCAATAGTGTTATTTACAACACTTAGCCTATAGTCAAACCAAAGGGTGTGATACTGGTTCAACATTGTTTCTGTTGTCATTTTATGGTAGATGAAGGAAGGAGCACTGAAAGCAAACAGATCTTAACTGGTTCCACTTTACCTATAATCAGTGGGCTATCAGCTAACACAATTCCATGTAGATTAAACATAAGTCTAAAAAATAAAACATACTTGTTTTACATGTATGAATGATTGCAAGGATGCATCCTTGCACACTTCGATGTTGAAATTCCCCAAAACAACAGAGTGACAAGAGAAAATGCTTAATTCATCTGCAACAAAAGATTTGTGAAATTGTTTAAATTTGATATAGTAAAGTAACATTCACTGAAAGTTTACATCTTCTCCCATCCTCCCCCCCCCCCCCTTTCCAAGATAGCCAAGGTATCTCACTGCTCTATGACAACAATTTTAAAAAGGACTGACACTTACTGAAGGCCATGGTCACACTTTTGCTTATACCATGGAGTAATAAAACTAGAAGTGAGAGACTTGCCATCTGCAGTGCAGAATGTAGGGTATGCTTAGAATAGTGTACGATTATATGTTGTACAGTGCTGATTTGGCCTTTCTGTTTTGAAATTTCTAATAAACATGCACTTAAATTTAACTGAATTTCACTATCACAAGAAAATTCATCGAATATAAAATTGATGACTTCGCAGCGGCTTCAAGTTATGCTTCCACAATTTGCAGAGAGTAAGAGATCAATCTTGTGCAAAGAAAAATCGATATCTTTTAACACTTTAATAGGAGGAAGTGTATGAAAGTATGATAGAGATAGTGATATATTGCAATGATCGAAGTGACCTCAATTGACCTCTACATGCATAACTTATACATGGTATCAATCACCTTGCAACTCATTTTTGTGTTGGAATTTTGACTTGATGGTATGAGTTGTAGTTGCTCAACTTGTGTATAGAGATATTTTACTTAATAGTAATACTCAACAGTATTCAGTTGCAATTACATTGAACAACACTTACCATCATAGGGCTAAGTAAACTGCAGCCTATAGATTTTTCGGCAAGGGAAGGCTCAAGGATGTGTGTTTCTTGTACTCTGTCATGGCTGTTAGCTCCTCTTGGTACAAATCTTCCATTTCTGCCAAACAAAATAACACATAACAGCAAAAAGAGTTATTTATTTCTGCACCTAACAGAAGCCAGTCACCTTTGTTAGAAAATAGTTCAAAGTAAAACAAAATCAATTACATAAACGGTCTTTATTTGAGTTTTATACCATGTTTAAATACTTACCAGTTTGCATCTATACAAAAATTCTCTCCCATGAAAACTGTATATGTGTCCCTTTTTGAATGTTCAGAAAATCAATGCCATAAGGAAAACTGTTATGGGCAGTTCGGTTAAGTTGAGATTTACACCAATTTCATGATCTGCTGTGATATATATGGAACCATAATATGCCTTACTGTAAATGTGTCCCTTTTTTAATGTTCAGAAAATCAATGCTATAAGGAGTCCCTGCTATGGGCAGATCAGTTTATTGAGATTTACACTAAATTCATGATCTGCTGTGTATAATATGGAAAAATAGTCTGCCTCACTTGCAGTGCTTCAAAACCTCTCTGTGAGGAGTATAATTGTAGAATAAGAACAATTGCATGAGATTTAATAAACTCATTTATGTTTTATAGTGTGAGGCTTATAACATTAGGAGTGCAAAGCTGTGACCTAGTTATGTGGTGTTTCATTTTTACATTTCTCATGTGGATAAAACTTATTTGTGACTGGGCCTAGGCTATACCAATATCATTGCATGGGTAGGCTTAGCCTTATTAATTTCAGCCAAAATTTGTTTAAGTTTGACAAACAAGTACCCCGTCCCCCCCCCCCCCCCTTAATTTACATTGAAGTACTGGGTGAGAGTAGAGGTAGGCGAAGGGCTCCTCTTGACATAAAAATTGTTGCTCAACAGAGAAAAAAGTTGAATAAAAAACAGAAGGTTCTATCACAGACCTAGTTGGGTATTTTTTGGCAGTAAAATCCTACTCAGTCACTTTGTAGGTACCGTAGACCTATTATCATTTTGTTATGATCGCACTTCATTTAATGCAGCAAGTGCGTCACACCCTTGCTAAGTTCGGTTCAGTGGCATAGCTACCTCGCTAGACTCCATGACCCGAGTGTTAATGAAAAAAATTGAGGAGAAAAAAGAAAAATAGAACAGAAGAAAGGGGTGATTGGGAGGGGGCAATATCATTGACCAAACAGCTGTATATTGCACCATTTTGCATCTAGAGACTTTTTAAATTGCAATTTTCCGGGGGGCACCCCCTTACCTTAGACCCCTCCCCCATGTCCGCGTACACACAGTCCCGCCTACTTTTCAACTTGACCCGCCTACTGCATTTCTTAACAAAAACCCTGATAGTCTATATTGAGATAAACCATACACAGGTTTCTTGGTGTTTTATAAATGAATAGTACAAAATTATTTTTTTAAATTAAATTTCATATTTTCAATGCATATAACCTAAATTTACAAATAAAGCTTAACTGGTTATAGCCTAGCCTGGGTAAGTTTTACACTCAGAGTCAGAGGTTAATCTAGGCCACTACAATAAATGCATCACTTGCAACTTTAAGCAATTTCTCCTTTCACTGTCGGCAATCACTAATAGCCATTTCCCGAACATGTAGACCACTAGTAGTATAGCCTAGGCCTAGTCTTTTAAAAGCGAAGGCAAGCCTAAGACTAAAGTGTGCTGACCCAAGAGCACAACGGTCTATGCATAATTTCACTTTTAATGTGTGGCTTTGATTAGGTGTGTCCTCAGAAGCTACCGTACACCACAATAACACGAATTTGGTAGAAGTAGTCACTAGAAGCGGCCGTTGATTAGGAAACGTCTTGGTTTGAGTATGACACACAGTTGGAATATACTTACTTAGGTCTAGACTTAGCCCAGGTCCTGAAGTGAAGGTACTTACTATACAAATACAAGCCTACACTATCTCATAGCCAGTACAGTGTATTTACTACATCAGTGAATGAATCTGACCTAGCCTAAAGACGTAAGGGCTTACGTTAGGTTATAGCCTACTTCAATATCGCGCGTACTGACTGTATCACAGAAGTGACAAATTCGACATGATCCCGGTATTTCACCTTTACATTTAAACACTGATTTAAGGTTACTCATACCCCATTGGTCTAGCAAGAATTTGACTTCGTCATCTGCAATATAATTAGATGGTTATTTGCACATTTCTTCGTTGTATTTGAAAGTTTCTCCTGCTTGCGATTGTCGTCGTAGGAAGCTGCTAGATCGAACGTCTTGAGTTGCGACTACCAACCAATCAGAGGCGAGAATTGCAATAAGCAAATAATCTATTTTCACCATGGTTATGTTAAGATCAACTTTACGCCAGGGCGGATGGATCGTAACCAGGATGATGTTAACTCACGTAGCCAATAACAAGGATAATCTTAGCAAATTTTTAACCAGGGAATTTTCACCAGGTTGTTTTTAGAGTGAATGTATGTAGGCCTATACGTCTAGAACAATTAAAATTAAGATATGTATGCAGGCGCGGCGGAACGGGAAAATTATTGGGGGGGGGGGGCTAATGTGTGGAGACTATCTAAGCGGAGCGCCACCGTCGGTCGGCGCGGAGCGTACAAGAAAATTTTGGGTTTTTCAAACCCCCAGATGGCCGGAAACGGCACTTCCCGAGTGTTTTATGCTGCGAATACCTAGCCCTAAATAATGGGTTTCAAGCCTGCAATTTCTCAGATTGCACGTAAAAATCTGTAAAAACAAAGTAATTTGTATACTTGATGGTGTTTTAAGAGAGTAGCTATGACTCGTAGTGTACTCGCAAAGACGTTTTTGAGTGTAGTAAATTACTACTTGCAATTAAATGCAATAATTAAATAAATGTCATAAGAAAAAACAGAAAGCATTTCTTAATGTCAACAAATGGGTAATTCCAAAACCATGTGCAGTTGCCAACAAATTTCTATGAACCAAGCACTGTCACGAATGCATGTACCCTATACAGTACAGGTGAAATGCTAATATTGTGTTTTTGTTCGTTTAATAATTGATTGCGTTTAAACATAGAGCCATGTTCCACGCCTTGCGTGTACTCGTAGTGTAAAATGAGGCAAGTCATTGGCCTAAGACGAAGTTGTGTTGCGCTTACCGGTACTCACACTCACTGCTTCCACTTTTCACGGGGCGTGAAGACGCGGTTGAGGTGACAATGTGGTCTATAGCCAGGGGACGGGCCGAGGGTCCCCCCAGCATTTACTAAAATTATTACACCTATATAGTATACGTGTGCATCGGACAGATCGACAAGTATGCATTGAAAAATGGGCAGATGCACGTTTCGGAGCCTTGGTAAATATTGGGGGGGCTTATCATGCATTTGCCCCCTCAACCTTTTTCATTGGGGGGCCGAGCCCCCCAAGCCCCCCCCCCCGGTTCCGCCGCCACTGTATGTATGTATGCCTAAGTCTAGAATAATGAACTTAAAGATACGTATGGGTCTAGGCCTATACGTAAACATCGCGTAGAATTAATATCTATCAATCACATTACTATCAGTTTTAGTTAGAGAAATATATAAAAAAGGGCAATTTCACATAATGTGTTTGAAACAGACAAAAAAAAACTCATTGGCTACAAAGGATTAAACACATTCCTATTACTCTTAGATTCTTTCTAAAGTTCAGTCTAATCAACAGGTATAACTTATACCCTGATATATTGTCAAAAACGAAAAAGAAAAACTAATAAGTATAGTGCTTTCATTACACAGTACAATATTACCGTCAACGATGAATGGCCGCTATACGTACTACCATTGCAATATATCTAAGGACTGACTAATGATAGCCTACATTTTAATATGATAAAAAAAAAATGATGATAAATTATTAACACCCTAACACTCCTTCCTTGAATCATCTTTAGCTGACCTACAGCTGCGCATTTCGAGGAAAGTATTTTAAATGACGGTTACAATAGACACCGTGGCGACGGTAAAATGTGCACAGTGTACATGTTAGTTGAATTAGTTATACGTGAAAGGGAGTAGAGTATTATAACCGAGCCTCGTACATGTAACGTACCGCGGCAGGAGGGTCACATGTTTGTATATATATATATATATATATATATATATATATATATATATATATATATAAGTTATGTATAAGTTTGTGGATTAAAATGAATGTATTACCGTATGAATACCACTATTATGACCATGGATATATTGGAACACGGAGATCACATCAATTTATCACATTTAAATAGGAAACAAGAGCTAAGAACGAAAAATTCAGCAGAACCGTCACAGTTTCAAGCCAGCTTCAGTTTTCTTACAGAAATTATTTCGTTTTTCTTGATATCTAAACAGTATAAATTAGATACAGAAACATCATTTTATATTAACACTAAGATGGATACGTGTTGTTCAACATAATTCAAGAAAGATTAAGTATAACGTGAGACGGTGAGAGCAACAATCGTCAACGTTTTTTCAAACTACTTTTTTTCGATCAGTGAGAGGAGTCAAAAATTTAACTGCATTATTATCTTGTTTTACAGGTTGTATTTATGTAAACTGCCAGCATCCTTCAGTTTTAAGATAATACCGGAAACAGCCAAATCAAGGAATGTTAAAGGTATTTTGCGGCAGCTCATAATGGGATTTTGTTAAAATAGGCGTTAAAAGGAGCTATCTATTTGGGTGTGTGCTGAGTTTTTTTATTCATGTGTGTTTGAAAGGGCGGGGGGGGGGGGGGCGGAGGGAAATTGTTCCCAGAGAATTATTGGAAAAAGCGTATATTATAACATTTGCATATTTGGGGTTTGGATTACATCCGTGTACGTCTTGCGTTGTCCGCTATATTGTTGTGATTAAACCCTTCAATCATTCATTCATTCAAACATAGCACATGTTAGTCTAGGACCAATAGTATATACTCTATTACATTGTGTATGGGTACATGGGATGTTCAAAGTGTACCATTCCTTTGTCGTTTCTTATATGAACTTTTTTGATATCTTGAAGTGTAAACTGACTTTGTATATGTATATTTATGTAGGTTGAAGCATTACCAATAGTACGATTAGGAAACGATACACTAAAACATTGGGAATATTAATAAACCAGAAAGAGATCTGAACAGAGAGAGAGATCCCGTCATCAAAAACGAAATAATAATAATCGAAAATTATTTTAATTTTTCAGCATGGTAGTTTTACTTTGCTATTGTAGCACGACCAATGGTATATAAATGTTCTTTTTTTCTTTTCCTGAAGTTCTTTGGCCGGAAGAGACCTGTTTACTAGATCTACAGTCTGGTAAATGGAAACAGGTTAGTGATAAGATGGTAAACGTTTGTAAGGATCAACATGAAACATGTTGTGTAATTCATATATTTAACTACTAGTTGTGTACATAATATTGCATATTTAACTGATGATCTACCGTGGAATATACCATTGGAGTGGGTAAAAATACAAGTCTGCCACAGTATGCGACATGCAGCTTAATCTGTTGCAAAAAAATTAAAGAATGAAATGAATTGAGAAGTTAACAATAGCTATTGTTCTTTCTGGGTAATATTCAAGTAAGAATATGAATAGAGAGATGATGGGGAGGGGACGGGCGCCAGTTGGTACCACTTGAATGGTATATGCTACTTAGAATAATTGACAGTATCACAAAATGATGATAATACGTAGAAACTGCAGTTGAATAAATATGAAATAATACATTTTATGAATCACTGTTTAAGGAAGAGGAGAGCAAACAGAAGGCTAAGCTATATGTACGAGATGAGGAGATAGAGTAGAGACAGACAAGTAAAACCCAAATATTAAATATCAATAGAATTTGAAGGACTTTAACCAGAATGTGTCAGTTTTTAGAGAAGGAAGAGACAATTTAAACATTGTATAATTTTTGTCATTTTATTTCATAGGCCGGAGACATCCAGACTATTACAGAGCTGTGTTCAAATACTGTCGTCATCGATAACGAACGCAGTCAGGAATCACAGAAGTCAACCATAGAGCTCCTGAAGAAAGCATCCAGGCATGACGTAAGAATATATTGAAGGGATACGGTGAAGTAGAACACATCACTTGCAAATTATTTTATTTATTATTCTCCCCTGGATTTGGTAGTGAGTCGGGAGGGGTGAAGGGGGGGTACTAATCATTAACCTTTTCTCGGTTTTAGTTTTGGGCGGTCAATTATTTTTGGGGCATCAGAATTGATAATTTAGGGCCATTAAAAAGAAACTGTGATCTGATAAATAAAATAAGAGATTTTAATAAAAAAAAATTAAAAAACATACCAAAAAGTTACAAAAGTTAACTTGTGGATTATTGTATGCTAGGGAAACTGAAACTTATCCTCTTAGCTTCTGAACTACTTAATAACCCTAAAAACAAATAGGTCCAGAACTTTAATTACCTAATTAATATTTATTAGCCCCTCACCTGAACCACTTTTACTCCTCAGGGCTCCAATACAACAGGTTATATCACATAGCTCACACAACAGAGAAACTACAGAGCTTTATGTTTTAAACAACATTAACATATCATGTGTTCATTACCTGATACAAAATGAAATGAGAATCAACATGAAATACAAAATTCGACACCACTGTTTCACCTTACAATGATATCAGCCTAATGTACAGCAATGTACACCTGTAACGCCCTTCACTTCTATCCGCTAATATTGCAAACAAAGGACACAACCTTACCCTCACTCAAACAAAATGTGTCTTTATTTATTGTTTAGGAGTCTATTAATTATATTTATTTTTTATTTTCCTTCTAGTCAGTGTTAATCCTGTATTTATAATTCTATTTCAGTGCTGTTCTTCCGCTATACTAGAATAACTTACAACTGAACAGTAAAACAACCCATGCCACTAACAGAATATGTAGTACAACCCCCCACCCCCTCACCTTCACCCCACCTTCACCCTTTCCCTAAACCACTTCGCACCCTCCTGTTCCCCTTTTGTTCAATAATCTTACAACACTGTGTCTCTTTACAGTTAAGTAATATATTAGTGTAACTGTGCACTCTTACAAAACACACCCCCTTTACACCAATTTGAATAATAAACTGGTCCCACTATAACCCCTCTAACACAATGACCATTAGTCCTCCATTAGTTAAAATAAAACTCATAAATATTATTGTAAAATAATAACAGATATTTATTATTATTATTATTATTATTATTATTATTATTATTATTATTATTATTATTATTATTATTATTATTATTATTATTATTATTATTATTATTATTATTATTATTATTATTATTATTATTATTATTATTATTATTATTATTATTATTATTATTATTATTATTATTATTATTATTATTTACTTTCCTTCAGATTCCAATAGACTGTGTGTATCTTGTCGAGTCCTTTAACAAGGTTGATGAAGATGATATTACTCTCTACTCTGGTCTCTCTCTACCAATCATAACATCAATAGAGAGGATGTACATAGACACAGAAAATGGGAGGGAAATGAATAAACATGAAGTTAATGGAATAATAAACTATCTACAACACTCACAGAGATTCAAGCAACTGTAGTAAGTATAATTAATTTTACTTTGTATTGGGGTTTAATAAGTGCAATTCCCCAGTGGTGGAAAAGGTCAGGTTGCCATAGTACTGATGTTATGAACAACAATACTATCATGTATTTTAATGCCATTCGGGCTAGCTCTATCTCTCAGCATATCTATAAAATGTATTTACATCGATTATCAAAAGTTCCGACTGCAAGAGAGAAATGGAGTTGCTCCTTTAAAGATCTGACCAAAAAAGACTGGGACAGGTTTTTTAAGATTCCATACTACACTGTATTAGATGCAAAGCTCCAATACTTTCAGTTCAAATTTTTACACCGTATTATTGCAACAAATAAACTTTTAGCGTTGATGGGTATAAATGATACAGAGGTCTGTTCCTTCTGTAACAGAGAAACTGAGAATATCGAACATCTATTTTGGGACTGTAATTTTACTGGATCTTTCATATTAGACGTAGAGAATCGGTTTTTAAAGCAACAATTCTTCTTTTCAAAACAAAATAGTTTTTTCGGGTACGGAAATGGATATAGTCACCCATATAATTTTCTTATAATACACATGAAGTATTATATCTATGATTGTAAGCGAAATAAGAACTTACCAAATATTTGCGATTTTTTCTATAAATTTAAGTTTGCAATTGATGTTGAACGTTATATCCATTCAAAATCAAGTAAGTGTAAGAAAGATAAAGTAAGTTATATTCAATTACAACAGGCATTTTCTGAATGCCCAGAGTTGTTCCGTTTTTGAAATTTCATTTAAACATGTTCTATGCAAGAATCGTAAAAGGTGATTATAATTTATAACAATATGTATATGCTATATTAAAAATATAAAATATGCTGAATAAATGGAGAAAAAAAAAAGAAGTATAATTAATAATGTCAATAAAAAAGTAAAATAAGTATAATAAATATATGTAAATAATATTAGTAATAAATAAAATAACTAATTAATATTAATGATGTAAACAAGATAGGAACTATTAATATAGTTAAATTTAATGATTACTGAAGGTTTTATTGATAGGTAAAGATAATTGTAGGAGTAAAACAAATAAATGAAGAAGAAATTGAATTAAGAAATAAACTAACAATGAAAGAACAGTCATTAGGTAAGGAATATTATTAATAGGAGAGTAAAATAGAGACAGAATGAGACAGAAAAAAAAACATATTTTACAAAATAAAAGTAAAAGATAGACTTGTATTGCAGTAAGAATGATAAAAGTATTTCTAGCGTGAGGAGGTGAATACATTTGTTTACCTGGTTTATAATAATTATTGATAAAATTGAATAAGGAATCAAAGAGAAAAATTGACAAAAGAAAATAATGTTCTTGTTTTCAACTATTTTCTGTAAGCAAAGTAAAGTAACACGATAATTAAATAACAAATTAAAGAAAAATCTTTATTGATAAATAGGAAAATGTCCAAATTTTTTGGCCTATATATATATATTTAGTCAATAAACTTATAAAGCGATAATAAATTAAATAATCGTTTACCAACTAACTTAAATTAAAAAGTGGGTAAAATAAATTAATTAACACTAGAATAAAGAAATAAACACAGAAATAATAAACATTAATCTTAAATGTTCAAGAATAAAACATTCAAGAAAAAAATCCTCGTTAAGCAATGTAAAATGGTCAAAATTCTTATAAAGAAAATTTTGTAAATAAATTGATCAAGGGAAAAAAACGTTACTAATTAATTGAAATAAAACAGTAGGTAAAACAAAATTCAGCAAACACAAAAAAAAAAAAACTTAACACAGAAAAAAAACATCATCTTACTTGTTTGTTTTTGTGTTTTATGCAGCTTAATGTTTAGTTTGAAAAACTACAACATCAACAGTGAAATTAATTATTGACCGCAATTAGTTAAGAAGCTGAATAAATAAATATATTGTTGTTAATAAGAGAATGAGATCTGCCTACACTGTGCATGCCTTGAACAATGAATCTAATACTAAATATCCTTCACCGGATTCCAATCCCTCACCCCCCTGGCCTTTGAATACTATTCCTCTAATCATTAAAATATTCCCATGTGAATTCCTTTACAATGCCGCAACAACTATATATTGGCCCCAACACCAAGCCCACCTCCGCACTGCTAGCAGACCCTTATATTGTGCCTACTTTCTACAAATCATGCCTTGAACCAATGCATAGACTACTATATATAGACCTTCTCTCACACCCCTCCCGTACCCCTCTAATGTCACTTCCCATATCTAATTAAATGTGTCTCATACGGTATTTCATTTCCAAGCTCAACGCCTCAAACACCTGTACATTGCAGCCACGCCTACCTTCCGCGAGTGCCAATGACCCTTCTGCAGTTGCGATTCTAGATAACACCATCTCCCCTCTTCCATGAAAATTAAATCACCACTCCAATCCTTTGCTCTAAACCCACTAATTTTACTCCCCTTGTACCCCCACCCCCCCCCCCCCCCACCCACACACACACACACACACACATACAGGCACGTACATCTGCATATCATTCCATTTTTCCTATATTTGTTTTGATCCATGTTTTCATCATATGGGCAATTTATAAAAAGTAACGTAGATCGTATCCACCCAACAGTTTGTATACATTCATCATAATCTATACAGTTAACTATTTCTTCTCTCTTTTCTACTCAGACAAAACACATTTTATTCAATGATAAAAGTCTATCGAAATTATTGCGCCATTTTCTTCCTAAAGATGTACACTAATCTTTCCTATTACTAACTCTTTCAATAGTTTAACATTTTCTTTTGTTCATCACCTGTCAATCAAATATTTGAACAATATAATGCAAAGAAGTTGTGTGGCGCGCGCGTCCCAGTAACAAGAAGTTATATTCCATAAAAGAGACGCGCGCGCGTGACCTTTATATAACCCCTAGAATATTGAACAAGCGAGTACCTGGATACGTCTAGACATTGTCTGGTTTGAATTGTTGGTCGACATTGTGCGTATAATCTTTTTCAAGGATTTTTACTTTCTTGATCTTAAGTAAGTGTACGTTAAGAAAGTAGATAAAATAAAATCTCCAACATAATAAAGAATTCCGAGAACAATTTTGTAAGGAGATTTGGGCTAAATAATTTTGTGAAATAACCCGGGAGGGCGGAGGCTGGGGGCGGGGATGGGGGTACGGATATTGCCATATACAAGTAATAGTCTCAACTAACGTTAAGGATTTATCGTTTCTCCGGTAACTCATTTTCAATGGCAGGTTAATGCAGCATATTGTGTATATGCCCGCAGAACCAGTTGTTACAAACTCAGATCCCTGTTATAACGTTATCATATTCGTGGTCGTTACAAGGCAAATTCAAAAGACGTTTCCTTATAGCAGTAAGACATATCAATGTACATGTTATATTGTGTTGTATGCTCTTAAAGAGGAATGTTCACAGTAACGGGTGAGGTTGATGATACGAGAAATAGAGAAACAATTTTTTTTCCCATATATATTGGGTAGGCGATTGAAACTTCATTTTTTTGAGGATAAAACACAATTTTAATGCTGTGGGTGAGGGATGTTTACATCAACCTTTTAATTTCCCTAAAAAAGTATTGAAAGTTGATGTTAGTGGGAATTGACATATATAACGGGGAAAATTTAAACAGAAAAAATAAAATTGAATATACAGATGAAAACAATTCTACAATGATCCCGAAAGAGGCAATATCCGAGTTGATTTTTGGTTTAGAGAGGAGAAATCAGGCACTATATTGCAATTTATGTTTTGAAATTTACAAAAGATAGGCCTACGATAATATTATTTTTACTTAATGCAAGTTAACATTGAACACACTCTTGTATTTGTGGTATTAGTAGATGCACAAACGCTTATCCTTTTAGGGGGAGAGTACGAGGGGGGGGGGGGGGGGGGAGTTAGTCCCCAGAATAAAATAATGGCATGGAATATTCCAAACCACCCTAGTGTACAGTATATAACATATGTGTGTGGTTCAGCCTAAAACAGTAAAAAACCCTCGACATTTCATTAGAAAGTTGCAACAGTAGAATCGTTATGCAAACACAATCCATTTGACCAACATTTCTACAAGGGAGTCGGCCACCGTCCCACCCCCCACCCTTTACCTGGATGGATGGCATAATGTTTTTGCCTTCCCCACCCCAGCAGGGTGAGTGCATAAAACGGGTGTTAAATCCGTGGATATGGGTAGTGTTGTGTAGTTATATTGAATGTAGATTACATACGAATCATTTCCATTCGTTAAAAGTTATTACATAGCTTTTGTGATCTTGTCCATGCCAGCAGACAAGTCCCCGCCAGTATGGTCAGGTATACAATGGCGTTAATCACTGACCAAAATATAGTGTCAAAGGTAAATTATCGCCTTTTCAAAAACGATATCATATATTCAGCTTTAAGGTATGTTAGCTTATAATATTGCAAACTGTTATATCCTCCCATCGTTAGCTTATCTTGTATAAGCGGCACCTAGTAGTTGATAATTAATGACGTAAGTAGCTACACTGGATGGACAGTTCTTGAACTTTATGTGACGTCAAATGTATGATTACAATGAATTACTTTCTTTTGCAGTTTTGAATACTGTCTGCTGCCACCTACTAGTACATCTTCCTCTCTGGCAAATATGAAAGCAAGGAATGTCAAAGGTGCAGTATAAAGCTCTCATTGATATTCTAGTGATCTTTATCAGGAAGAGTTGGAATGGAGCAAGGAAAGGTTTTTGCAACATTTTAAGGTTGAAGAGTCCACAATGTGTCAAATTTGACACTTAATTTATGTAGTCCAGCCTGGGTATATCAGTACTTCAATATCAATGAACTACAAGAACATAAAGAGATTGATTGCTGTGTACGTTAAGTGTATTGAAAAATATGTTGTAAAGTAGGATTATTTAGTAATGATAAACTGGATTATTATTAAGGTTAAATGTTTTGGATAATTTATCAATCTAGTTGCAATTGAGATGGTATCAGGGAGGATGTTTAACCTTCTGTTTCTGTTGAATCATGTTTCATGTCGCTAGTGATAATTGTTGTTTTTATGAAGTATTTCAATTGATGCTTGTTCACTAAATGCGGCGCTGGTTTAATTCGTTCTTGTCTGTTATACATAAATTTGATGAAGTTCCAAAATACCAAAAGCACATGTATGGCTTTGCAATATCATAGGATTGAACTGTACACATGTAATGAGTGAGTGGTCATGAAGTCATGGCCGTTTTAATCATCAATTAAAACTCTTGGCAATTTACCACCTTACATTTAATACAAAGCAGCAACTGCAACATTATGACAGTAGTTACAAATTTCATCTTCAGTTCTGCACAAAGGAAAAGCAATAAATGTGTTTAACCAGCTAGTTTTAAAACGATAATATTTTGCAGTATGGGCACACAGTTGAATAAAGCTTATTTCTATGTCTATAAATGAAACAAGGTTCATAGTATAATGAAGTTTAAGTTTTCCTGTAACATCAGCGGCAAAATCGCTCTGGCAAAGTAAGAGAAATTGTCCTATTTTGGTAAATGTGTTGCATTGAAAGATGTCATTAAACTTGATACTGGTCATAAACGGTGATACAGAAGTTTCGGCCTACCCTAAACCTTGTTATCAAGAGAAGCTGTCCGTCACCGATTATTGCATGAAATTTGATTATAGGCGGAACTTGTTAATAATCAACTTATAACAGGAATGCCCAGCTTAGCTAATGTTTACTTGAGTCTAGTCAGATGGAATTTGAACATTAAAAAAAAACCAGTGTAAATATGAACACAAAAGCAGATCCACAGCAGGTCCACGCAAATGTATTTATAAATTGCTCCCTGTATATAGGGCAACGTGTTTATGTCATAAATCTTGCCTTCCTTAAGTGAAATTGTTAGTATTCGTTAATCAGAAAAATAATCAGAATAGATGATAGTGTAAGGCGGGGTTTTAGTTGATACTTATGTCAGGTTAGCGTGGGCGCCTATACGAGATTATTCTGCCGAGGGATAAGTCCGAAATATCGAGATAATATAAGAAACAGTTCAGGAGAAGAACCATATACTTAACTTTTTGTGATAGACTTTATATAAGTGTTCGGATTCCAAATTGAGAACGACAGATAGGATGAACCTTGAAACGGATTAACAATAAAGAGCCTAAAGAAATGAGAACTCAAACAATACGTCCTTACGGGACTAAGACTGAAAACTCCCGAATACGAAAACATGTTTCTTTGAAGTCATGCAAACTGGAATAAACCAACATGTTCGCAAACTCAGCTGATTGGCTGAAGTGCCGGTAGCGACCAATGATAAGAACTTTTGATTGGACAGGCCAATCGATCACCATCGCGCACAGCTGAACGAAATTATATGAACACATAATATCATGTCACGCACACAACGTATTCAGAAAAACGCACAACGACGTGTAGAATCTATCAACAACTATACGGATTCTGGCGGGCTGCCAAGCAATGCTAGGAGTAAAATGACTAAAACTAACCTTGAACTATACATGATCTTGTATAACACAAACATACCTCTCACACAAGGCAATGGGTGTTTTTTTTTTCAGATTATATTATAAGATATTGGACCGGAACTAAAAATGGTCTCTTATAGTACGAATTCATTATTAGTCAAATAAAAGCACACCATGCCAACAGAGCAAACCAAAGTGCATTGAATAGGATTATGTTTTCAAGTATTTTGTTTGATGATTATTTTAAGTGGGCTACGTGCATTTCACACTTTCAGGGGAGTAGGATAATGGTGGAATTAATATGAAACAGAACGCCTGAAAAAACATAGAACCCATATTTTAAGCATGATTTCTTATGCGTATTCGTTCATCACAAAGTCTAAACATATAAATACGTACAAACACTACAAAGCTTCCTATTGTTGACCGAGCATAATTATACTTGTCGCAAATTTATGTTTTTGTTCTCACACTTTATATTCCATAAAATTTCAATTCCACAGTTACTGAACATTACAAAAAAGACATTGACGATTATAATGACCAGTGTTCTCCATTTTTGGTTTCGATGATAATCGTTACCTATGCATTATGGCGTGTGTGCGTGTGTGTGTGTGCGTGTGTGTATTTGGAGTGCGCTTGTGACGCCCAGCTTGTAAACACGATATCTAAAGAAGAGAAGGTAAGACACATTTCATATTTAGTGTATAGGAGAACCACTTTGAGTATAAGAAGTATATCGTTTTTGGTGGTAGTCAATGTCATTTGGGTTCACCAGGGGTCAAATTGTGAAAACCTTGTAAACACGATATGACAATACTGGAATCTTGGGTCGACCTCTAATTCAGAGTGTAGATCGAAGTACCACATTGAGTTAAAGACGCCTGTTGTTTTTGGTGGAAGTAGAGGTCATTTGGGTCATCAAAAGTCAAATCGTGAAACCATTGTACGCCCTTATTGTACATTTTACGTCAGATTCATGAATAAAACTGCTCTTGTTTACATCATCGAAACCAGAATGCAAAAGTGCATTCTGGTTGAATTTTAAATTGCCAAAAAAAAAATAGCCTTCTAATTGTAATCTGAGATATGCCTGATTTTGACAGAATATTTAAAGAGGTTATGAAATGAAAAATTTTCATTTTTCGGAATGGTTTATTTACATTACTACAACACCACCCATGCACAACTTTCCGTAAATACGGCTTCAAACTCCAGAAATTCGCTGTAAAAGTTTTCCCTAGAGACCTCTCGAGCTGCCACTCGTAAAAAAGGCAAAGCTGCCCACCGCAGTTCATCTGACGTCATCAAAGGAACCCTTTCAGCCAAAGCCGACACCCCGCTGTTTACCGATACGGCGTTATATAATTTACAACATGTAACCACAACACTCTTTTCATCAATTGTCTTCTCCCGAATCTTCCGATTCCGGGGAAATAGGACTTTACCTCTCAGGACATTCGTAAGCTTTGACTAAAATTATTTTCTTGAGGAAGAAGAGCAGGGAATAGTTTTGAGGGTGATGAAGATAATGTCGGTGTTTTTCCCTATCAATTGAGCCCCTTGCAGAAGAATTGTAAAACGATCCCGATGGCCGAGACGCGTCACTGCCGAGTGAAGTCCCCGAGCAGAACGGTTGGAAGACCCTGAACCGAAACTGGTCGGTTGAGCATAAACAAAACCACCGTTATTAAGACCTTCATATGATTCAAATTATCTCGAATATCGATGATCCTGCTACTTAACTTCGTAGCGAAGCTTCTAGAATTGTTTGTCTTACAGTGCAAGGAAAATGTGACATTCTGTTACAGTACAACCCTATAGGAGTACTGGTAACATGGCCCTAGACCTAACTATAATAGACGTTGTATAACAGGCTAGACCGTGTAATTGTATCATCCAACTGTTACGTAAAATCACAACACAACGCCAGTTTTACCACAAAAGAAAACTTGCAGATCTAGAATTGATTGTTCTCAAACCAACTGGCTTTACGTTTTGTGCAAAATATTAGGTAACCAACAAAATATCGTCATTTGCTGTATCAAGGAGGCCTGGGCTATGGTCATAACAAGTAATTTGGCAACAGTATAGGCCTACAGGCACTCATAACGTTGTGTATGTGTAGTGTTTTGAGCGAGTCGTGTTCAAATTCTTCGATTTCTGTCATCTTTTGGAAAAGCTTGCAGTAGAAATCCGTCTTTACTTGTGGTGGAGCAACCTGATACCACATATCGGTTCGGCATATTTAACAGTAACGAGATAAATTTACGTAAAAACAAAACTCCAAATACTAAATCTCAATTATTACGAAGCGCTGCAACCACCCAAGCCGAAAAGGTGTGAGCTTATATTTGTTTTTAACGTATAGCATATTATGCATTTATATGCCAGGATGTTATAACACACTAACACGTGTTATGTTTTGGGAGCATGCGAGAGCTAGATATGTTAAAGATACAATACAGTAATTCGTAGTGGTATTATATATATATATTTTTTTATATTTGTATAGAATATAAAATATTTTTATTTATTTTATTTATTTATTTTTATATTTTTATATTTTCATATTTTTTTTAACACAGGCCGCAATAAAATGTGCCTCTAGCATAACACGTGTTATCATGTTATAACACAGATGCATATAAATGCGCAATATATTCACGTCGAAAACGCTATTATAAGCAACTGTACAATTCGGTTCGGGTGCTGCAACAGTGTTATGTTGTGTGTTCTCAGACGTTTAAGAATGTGAACATAGTGTCTCGTAATTGAGCTGAGTTCCTCGACTGACGTCACGCCGCATTACCGTAAATACAACAATTTTTCGAAGGTTTTATTACCCTCGAATTTTTTATCTTTTATTCCTCGAGGATGCAAGCTTCGTTTGACACAAATTGGGTATCATTGGAAAGCTACATTTGCTTACATTTGTGACTATATTAGGAAATGTCAAGTTTGGTAGGACAGGAGGGGTGGTACGCCTATCACATAATTCATGTGTTGATATTAAGTGAGTGTAATCGTAAATGGCAATATTCTCTTTGTGAATATAAAAGGTGTGACAGGGGTGAGGTTTCATAAGAGTAACTACGATGCTCGGTGTCAATTATAACACACGGTCAAGTTATAAAAAAAATATTTAAAAAATATTCCAAAGTATTTTGTTCTATTCCTTTTACAGTTTTCTGGCTTCCTTACAAACGTGATGAACGCCACTATCTTCTGGACCTTCAGTCTGGCCGCTGGCTGCTGAATGAGGATTTCGAGAATTTCTTTCCTGTAAGTAACAAATGTGTGTTGTCATCACGCATATAGGTTTACTGAAAATAATTTCATTATATCGTAGACAATTTAAAATCACTGCTATCCGTTGAGAATAAAAAGTCCATCATTTAGTATGCATTGTAGTTGCCATTTGTCTTTATCATTGTAATATATAAGATGTCCACACCAGTGCAGGGACACCTACTTGTGGCGTCTCTTCACTAGTGTGAGGTTATGGATTAAAGAAGTTTGCTTCCTGGCAGTAATTTCAGGAATCATACATATGCTAATCCAAGTAGGAGGTGTTTCCTTCACTACCATTAGATAGGAGGACAACTTGAACGCTTCGATAACAAAGACATTCTACAACTGATGTTATTAAAACAACCAAATTGTCTGATATTGTCTAATACATTCCTTCATCTTAATATGTCCTTTTAAAAGGTCTTATTTCACACGCAGACTTTTGTTGAAACATGTGTATAGTGAGGTAAGACAAATTTGTAGTGAACAATAAAACAGTAGACATATCCATTGAACATAATGTTCCTTACCAATTTATATGTTTTATTTACAGATGTTGGAAATTGGTGATGAAATAACAGATGCTGATTATGCCGAAGAGGTAAAACACGGAATATTGGTCAGATATGAAAATGTTTGTGTATGTGTCGTAGTGGGGTGGTGTGGGTGCAGATATGAAGGAAGCTCTGCAAGTTCTCACTGGTAATGGAAAATTGTAGGGTGGTATTGATAGGCTTGTAAATACTAATCGCATCATTGATGTTGTGATGTATGCATATAAAGTATTCATACACATTGAGTGTAATATAAGTGTAAACAATACTCTTTTATGTGTAATTGTTTCCGTATCATTGCCTTGACAGCTAAACATGATGTGATATGAAAGTATATTTGTTTCAAAATTCTGATGATTAATGTAATTACTACATGTATTTTTTATAGAAACTCAGTGCAACTATTTTTTTTAATGTAATTAATTTTCACCTGAAGGAAAGTAAAAAGTGAGACTATGCCATGAAACAATTTGATACGTAAATGCATCTTTACACGAGAGTCTATCATGATATCTCCTTATAACGTATTATATACAGCATCGCCACTTTGTTGTCTCTTATGCTGCATATTATAGCTCACAATATTATCGAATAATAATATCGCACTCAGTATTTTCCAAACAATTCTATTTTACTACTTTTCTGTTTCTCTTATAGGTCGAAACCTTCCGCGATTATTACAGGTATATAAACACTCACACACTTTATTTGCCCATAAACTAGTCGAAACAAACCCTCAGTGAAGTGATTAATTACGTGCCCGAGAAATATTATAAACGTAATATCCAAATCTAATAATCTAATGCTGCAATGTTTACCATAATCCACGGTCCATACTTTGAGGGGAATTAAGCTTGCGAAAGTTTCAGACTCTAAATAAATCGATTCATTAAGTATCCTGGTATTAGACTATTATGTAATATAATGAACTTGAGAACTGAAATGTTAATGATGTAAACCATTCAAATTTTAAACAAATAACATTTGATATAATTCTTGTGTAAAAATTCATTTAAAAAAATCTTTGTTTGGCATTCCATCAATCACTTAGAAATCGTAAACATATTGCTATTTGTCTTGATCTGAAATTATTTAAAATACCTACTAGTGAAAATCACCATGAACATGGATATAAACATAAAAACTCTAAGGAATCATTGCTGTCAAATGTACACTGAGGGGCAACATAGGATTAAGGTCTGCTGGACAGACTTTTCTGTGTTATCCCAAGACCATATGTGTTGTTTTTTTTATAAATCAAATCAAAGTGAGAAATAACATACAAAGTAAAATGATCACGACCACACCCCCTTCTTTATAAATACATTAAAAGAAAGTTAACATAAAAGATGAGAACAAGAACATGATGATTTCAATGGATGGAGATTATTACAAGAAATGATATATGTTGAATCCATTTTATATTCATGTTCTAAAATATGAGGTACTAGAAAAGCTACCAGCCTAGATTGAATATCCGTAATAAATAAAGCAACTTAAATCAATTGGCTTTTAGAAATGACGTCATCATTTGACACATATGGTAACGTCTCTCTCCCTTTATTTTCTCAACAGCGACGAAGACTGGCAACTAACATACAATGCCTTCTAAGAACATAAGCCGATATAGCCGACAGTGTCTCTGCTCAGCGTTTGTCTAGGTCGTTCTTTATTGTTCGAGTTAAACAACAGGAAATTTCTCCAGGACAACGTGAATTTCACTGAGGGTTATCTTTCCTTCAAGTCTGACCATTCTTAGCAACTTCAAATTCTCTTGTCGTTTCATATGAATCAAAGTATTTAGAGTTAAGGACGCAGCCTTAGCAAGGTTGTATTTTGGACCATCGTAATGATTAGCTCTATGAGTCTCAAAGTAGCTGAAATGATAAGAACTATTTTTGTGTGAACTTGCATTCACCTATATTCTGTAGATGAACTTGAGTTACAGTAACACATTGAAAGACATTAAAATTACAAATACTTTAATGGAAACTGGCTAAGGGATGCATCGAAGGTATCAAGTCACTAATATCATTTTTATATATTTTCTATAATATCGTGCTGCTAAACATAACCTGCCACTTAATGTTTGATGCAGGTCTACATGGCCTTACTGCTTCCAATTACACTGGAACCCTGTAAGGCATAGTAAGTTGATAGAAAAGATAGAGTAAGGAACATTCGATTGTTAAAACTTGCAGATAGATCCTCATATAACATTACCTGTAGATAGATTTATAAATTAATAATATAATATAAATTAACTGTAGAAAATTAATTACAATTAATCACTGTTGAATTTAATTATTATAGTTTATGTGGTGAATGTAATCAGTGCTTTGAAATCATTTTCGTTTACATATTTTTCCACGATGTATTTTCTTTTGGTTTATGTGAGTTGTTACTTATTTAAAGGTATCAGTAAAATATAAATATGGATGCCAACAGCCAAGTTGAACAAGAGAATTTTTCAATAGTGTTATATATCGTGAATGGGAAGTTAACAGTATAATTAATTTCCGACCTGCAGGGAAACTAAAATATTACTGCATTTGTTCTACGACAAAGATGTTTTTTACTAGTAAAGTGTTTCCACCTGTATTCCAAAAACGGAAAAAAATTTAGGAAAATGGTGATTGTAAATTACATGGCAAGGTGTGCGCAAAGCTACTTATCAGAATAGCAGATTGTGATTTTGCTTACAAAATTAATGCGTGATGGATTACGATCCTTTTTTATACGGTAACTTTTAATAAATCAACCTTTACTACAACTTATTCATCCTTTAGAAGATCCATGTAGATATAACTATTCACTTTATAACAATCCAGGTGCTTTATACATCATTTAGTTTAGTCATATGTAAGGTTTAAATTTACTCTGTTATCTAAATATGGTAGATGGTCAAATGATTGCCATTCATTATACAGCTTTAAGAACCATATGTCGTACCATCTACTTCACCTAGGATTTCCTTAAGTTTTTAATTTCATCATCTAAGGTGTCAGTTTTTGATATTTTGGAACAGGTTCGAAACTTACAGAGTAAGAGATATAGAGAAAGACTGTTCGCTTACTTTTGTAACTTTTAGTAACTTTAGTCCTTTAAAGAAAATTAATCATCTTCAAAATGTCAGAAGACTTGACAATGTTTATAACAGCATACTATAAATTATTACAATATCTAAAGAAGTTGTGTTTTGTACCTAGCTTCCATTTGGCCATTATATTATGTAACTTATATGCTACGTAATATTTGGTAATTATTTCTAATGGCAGAGGTGAAACGTTAATTAATATGAACATGTAATTCCACGTAAGTAGTGATGACCTTTTAGAAGAATGACATATGTGGAAATATCGGTGCTGATGCTATTTTTTTTTCAAAACACGCATTTTATTATTATTAACAATGGCTTAAGAAATGCTGCTGTATATAGCTTCTTTTTTTTTAAACATTTTCCTTGAAAAACTTAGCCCATCTCAATATTTTGAAGATTTAGAATGCTAAATGGGAGGATCGGACTGCTTTTGAAACATTTAGTTATTTTTGTCTGTAACAATTGCTCCTTTTATCATTTGTTTTAATGTAAATGTATTATATTTACAGAATAAACAAATTGCGCTCCTATATTGCAGTATACATTCCTTTGCCAAAAAAGGTAATTATAAAGTATCGCTACAAATGGTATTATCCCAGTATTCATTACAATAAAGCTTACTTTTGAATATGTTGTGTTATGATTTAATTAAGCACTCTTCAATACTTTGGAGTATCTGGAACGTTTAAGGGAGGTTAGATCTACTTTTGAAAAAACAGTATAGTTCTCGCCTCTTAGCATTCCGACCTAATATATAGAAAATGTGTCAAAAGAGTGAAAAGATGAACATCACAGTACACTGTATTTTATTGGTGTTAATGGCAAGGTCTTATCATTAATAACAAGTAGCTAACAATGTTGAACTGCTCTTTATAGCTTTTCAATAAAACACATCTCCAGTAATGATAATACAAAAAGGTGTGTTACTCTAATGTTATGAATATTTCGAGATTTTCAGCGCAGTTAATATTCTTTTTAATAAACGTATATTATTGATACAGGATGTAAGAGCGTTTTCATTGAGTAAATTTTTCAGGGGCGAGCAATATCAGTCGATTAGCTGCAAATTTGACGAGGAATATCACGCAATGTAATTTACCATGCATAGTATAGTGGAAATTGTATTATTTGTATTAAGATTGTTTTTTATCTCATCAAAAAATTACATTAACCGTAAATTATAATAACAATACCAAAATTATTTCACAAAAGCCTTTATTTCAAAATAGGGACTTCGTCATTACTGACAATAAATTATTATTAACAAATATTTCAAGGACAAACTCAGTCGTTTTCAAAAGTTCCAGAGTGCTTGATATTTTTTCTCGTTAAAAGAAGTAACAATATAATCAACAATTAAATAACTGCAAAACATTCTGCAAGAGCTTTTCAATATCATCGCTTTGTAATATGTTATTATTATTACAAACTATTACAAGGATTCAATTGTATCGCATGTCGCAGTGAACTTAACAATATGCTTGCTAACATAACAATTATTCATTCATTACTAGAGCTAAATATCGAATTAAGCAAACTTTCTTATAGTAAAGTAATAAATATTTTGAAAGTTGTAGTGGACATGATATCCTTCATGTAAAAGCTGCATTTTGCGTTTATACTTTCATTTATACAAAACTGGTTGTAACGTATGATACCATTCAAGCTATAATCCCGAGTGTCTGAAGATCATTTCAAGTTAAATTACTGGAAAATGTTCTTTCAGTTTTATTTCGAAACTACACTTACCAGCATTTGCCACTTCCGTAATGATCCAAAATTTGGGGTGGCAATGGAGCCAATACAAGGCAATATAAAGCCGTTTTATTTCATACATCGAACAAGGCGAACTGGTCAGAATGGTGGAAGTAAGAATATTTCGTAAAATGCAGCTTTCATGAAAATGTAGTATACTTAGACCCGTTGCCAGGCATTTTGGGTTAAAGGGTCACCAACAACTTAAGGAAAGGAGCACAAATACCCATGTCCGGTAACTTGTGAAGTAGTTTCACACATAGTTCTAATAGAGGGGAGAGAGCTGGGGAGAGCTCGTAACAGGGGGTGGGGGAGCCGCGGAGAGTGCACATGTACCCCGGCCTCGTAACGGGTCGTAGTATACATAGTAACTTAAAAAGGTTAACTTATGTTATCAGTGTACCAAATTAAGTACTGTATCTTGTTTATGATCTAAAAATGTGCTTTCGAATACATTAAAATGATTAAACGAATCGAACGTACTGCGTACTTGATATTTATCGTTTCTATGTTTTTTTCTATTATGAAATAAAAGTATTTGGGGAAGTAATGTCACTTTTTCGAGTAGACTATGTTCGAAATATTCCAGATGTTTTCTATACCATAATTTCTGTTATTATATACTCTGTGACAATCTGGTTGCTATGGCAGGTAATTACAATGAAACCATGTTCAACAAATTTTGTAAAGAAAGTATTCAATTACATTTGCAAATAACTGCAATAGCTTCTCGATCATACGGTTTATCAGAACCACGAAGAATATTGCCACAATGTGAAGATATTGTGACGTATAGTTTCATAGATGTTCGTTACATCAGATCAATGATGTTGACAAACTGAAACGGGTGTAATGGAGAGGGTTTTTCCTTGGCCGAGCGAACTTTATTTTTCCTTATTTAACCTGAACTATGAAACATTTCATAACTAGCTCACTATACAGTTGACAGTTTGCTGAGAAAAATCCTGGATTTGGTTTGCTCTCTAGAAGGGTGTTTGAGGGGCAGGCGTGGATCCAGGGGTGTGACGGTGTATATTCCACCCCGTTTCTGTCACAGTTTAGCTTTGTTATCAAACATTACTTAGCTGATCTTGGTTTAGTTGACGTCTTACTGAGACACCGGTCGATTTTTTCATTAGACGACGCCCTTAGGAGAGCTTGCTAGACGCCGGACCCCCCCCCCCCCCCACACACACACACACTCATGGTCCTGTGACCTTAGGGAACTGAGGGATTATTTAATACACCATCCACTCTTAAACTCATAGGCTGAGGGACCGTTCTGCACGGGTGAGATGGGCGCGCCTCCTGCATCAGTAGACTGAGTAGAACATTCGTGTTATATTTTAATGACTTAGCATTGTCTTTATCTTGTTTTGTGTACTCCATCTTGTAATTTACCTTAAGGATTACAGGATAATAATGTACATTGTATTCATTTTGATGCGCTTGTGTGTTGTATCCTTGTAAAGACATGCGATTCGTAGCAGAAATTGAACTCAGCTTACCTTGATTTAATTTATCTAGAGGATGCGTTATACAAGCACATGCCAGTTCTTAAATTATATGCTACACTCTAAATAGGTACATCTACTGCAAATGTATACTGGCTACATGAGAAAGATCAGAAGATTGCGGAGTGTTGTCAATACTTCTTTTGGGGGAAAAGGGATGGGTTGAGACATTGCCCTCTGCAGGCAAGGTTAATATAGATAAACAACGACGCTGACAACTGAATAATATCAACCATATCGACACAAAATTAATCAATATGCGAAAGTCAATGAACAAAAGGACCTGAGTACTGGGAACGAAATATAACGTCACCATTGTCAAACAACACCAACAGATATGCCCAAGATCCTGAATCTACGAGAGTGTAGACACCAGATCAAAATGACGATGAAATTGCACACATTGCAAAACGGTCAGAGTCGGTAGACCACCAGTTTGCAAATTTGTTATCATGCAAAATACAGCATTAGTTTCTTATTGTTATACAACGTGACGAGAAAGATGATACTTCCTCCTACGCTCCTAAAAATAGTTCCATTCCAGGTGGTAGTCCGAGTATTAACAGTTGCGTGCACATGATTTCAAAAAAGGTGAGGGAGGGGAATGCAAAGTCCCCACGACTGATTAAAGTGGAGGGCCGAATTTTTGTGCGAATGAAACATTTTATAAGGGGTGAGCTGCCCTCGAGTCATCTAAGCCGGATAGTAGCCTTCTTTGCATGAAGAAACACAAGTATGGTTAGATTTCTAATACGGATATCTAAGTTCAAGTGGTCCGAATAATCCAGGTGCTATTGCAACTTGTACAACCTTGTCAAAAAGCAAACAACCAAAGAAAAGGACAAAACAAGTCGTTAGTTCAGATTGAAATATTCCTGATCTCATATTGCAATTTGAAATCATTCATCATATTCATGCACACGTCCAAGAAGATCCACATCAAATGATCCATCTGATGTTATCATAAAGATACAAACATTACAATACACACCTTACAGATAAAGAATGATGAATTATTCTTCATTCTGCTCTGTATTTTTCCACTTATCCCTTCTTCATTACGAATTTGAAATTTATAAACTGAATAGTTTAACAAAACACTGTAAAAAAAAAACAGTCATAACAGATTTAACAAAATGTGACCTACAAATGTATGAAAAGATACTTGATCAAATATAAAGATAATCCTAAAAAGAATAAAACAGCAATTAACGGGTAGATTATATTTATATAGCTAGTGCTAAGGTCGAGTGGTTAAAAGTGCTGACATTAGAAGCAATGAAAGTTAGCATCTGGGAGGTCGTGGGTTCTATCCCTGGCCAAAAATCCAAAATGATCTAAACTGTTCATATCTCCTAAGACAATGAAAACGTGTGCAATGAATTTCATATTCAGTTAAAGTGTGCATAATTCCGTCTTATACCATGGTTGGAAACAACATAGACGTATACATTAATCTCTTCACAGGAATTACATTGCTTTCTTCTGATCATTTAAGTCAAGCATGATTAAACGGCTTGTTGGCAAATCATTGCGACTTTTGCTGCTTCTTTTTCAGAGCGTACTTCCGAAGCCCCTCATGCATGGAAAGCTGTACATAGTCGCTGATAACCTCCGGAACATAACTAACCACGGCGCCCTGAGGGGAGAAAAAAACGACAACGTTAGCTTACGATTACATCTTAAAAACAAGGATATTATCCAAAACTATTACACAATTGTTTTTTCTTCTTTTGCTGGGCGTCACTTCTCTTGATAGTGAGTCTTCGTGGCACTTGACTATTGATCCAGGGTACGGAAAACATTATTTTACTTGTTTAGCAATTTGGATTAAATAATCAGATTACACAAGCAATTACTGAAGATTAGTCATATGCAGGGTGCAATAACTGACTGACAGTAATTATAACCAGAAAGCCAGCAGACTTAGTGATTCCTTGCCTATAAATGTATACTGTATATTGGATCACGTGATTGATACAACAACTGAGAAAACTGTCCTAAAGTCAAATACCAGAACATCATACCAGATAACTTGGACATTGCAAAGGTATTATCCTTCAGAATGTTAAATTACAGATAACAGTCATTAATGACAATGGAGACCCTCTCAGCCACTTAAAACAAGAACGGTCACATCATATGACCTTTAGTGTAACAGAAAAGCCATTCGTCATAGAAATAATTATATTTGCAAGCTTACAAGGTTTCCAGATTTTGACCTCTGTTGAATTCAAATGACCTATTGGACGATATCTGTCACTAAATGTACTTGTACTAACAATCATTATTTGGGCAACTGTGAATGGTTAAGGTCAAGTACTTTTTGTCAAGTTAAATCACCGAGGTCTATTATGTTGACAATTCACAGTAGTTTAATATATCTTGCAGTATTTTCTGATGAAACTTAGATACAAATGACATCTTAAACAGCATCTTAAACCTGTACCAATTAAGTATGGGATGTATACCAACATAGTGAGAGCAATGAAATATTACCCTGACATGGTGTAACCTTTCAGGTATTACTAATTAGGTTCTTAAAAACGTAAATCGTTTTCAATTTCATAACAACAATTGATATCATTTACGATCTGACCAATTTTGTGCTTTCCTGTTCACCATGTCCTTGCACAAAATGTCATGCTGAAACGAAAAGCTTATTACTGGCCACTCCCTAAGAAGAAAGGTTTTTGAGGCTTTAATTTCTGCTACCCTTAATCAACCATTGACTTGAAGCAAATTAGAAGTTTCAACTTGAAACAAAATTATCCAGTTACAGTGATTTTCAGGTTTCATGAAAAACACTACAGTTCGTCTACTTAACAGATAACTGTATATACTCTGTATTCATCAGTTCAGAAGAAGACGACATATTTCCTACATACAGAATGCCTTTATCTGTTTCTGATTCCTTGCCGAAGGAAGAAGGAATCTATGCGATGGTGATGGCGTGTGTATGCAGCATGTGTGTGACCCTTGCTCGTAAACACTCTAACCTCAGAAGGATAACTGGACATTTCATATTTGTTATGTAGATTCCCCCTAAGATACAAGTGATTTGGGATTGTTGTTAGTATTGGTCAAAGGTCATCTGAAACAGCACGGGTCAAAGTCTGAGGACATTGTTCACACAGTATTATAAGTTTCAGGAAGTTTAAACTTGTGTGAAGTGTGTAGCCTGACGTTGGTGAAGTAGTCGAACTGTAGTGTATTTCATGAAACCTGTATGATCATTCAGTTAGTACAATCTGTTTCAAGATATCTCCATTTGAACTTTACAAGTGTGATTTCAAACGCCCAAAACTTATGGGGACATTACATGTAATGGGGACATTACATGAAAGGTTTGGACAGACTTAATTACAAGGAAAGAAGAAACATGTGTAATACTTTTAATTTATTTTATCATTGTAGGCTCTGCAGTTACGTACAGACAATATTTCATGAGTGACAGGGCAAATAGATAGTAATAATAACTTTAAACTATTGAACATAGATATTTCAGGGCATAGTTCGTAATTTCAACTGGAGCACCAATGGTGCAGAAGCTCATACCTTTTCGAGCTTAAAAATGTAGGGCCCACAAAACGTTATGGCCCACCAAATTTCAGGCAATTTTTCAGATTCCACCAATTTTGGGCCCATGAGGGATAACCCCCCCCCCCCCCTCCGTTAGCAGAACCCTGGCCACACCACTGGCTATAATTCCTATTTTGCCCCTTTAAATCCTATTTTACCCACTCTCTCAAACAATACCACTGACCTACCCTATTAAACTTTCTCCTCTCTACCAGAGCAGACCTGAAGCACTCCTTGCCAAAATTTTGGCTGGCTGCCTACATACCTCAGGCTCAGAGACTTCTAAGAATCGGCAAGTGCTGATTGGCTATAGGGCTCTCATGCTTACAGTTCAACAGTTAATAACAACTCCCAGTCCTGCTTTAATTCCACTAACAGCCTCTGCAGAGCTTAACCACAAATGTAAACAAACACTGCAGAGACTGGGAGACAAATTAAAGGAGCTTTGGCAAAGGTGAAGGCTCAGATTTTTTTAAACAATGGGGATTAATTGTAATTAATTAACTTTTGACCAAAAATTATTAGACATCACCTTATTCATACACAATCCAACAATTATCAGTTCAACTTTGAATATGATCCATCAAAATCTTGAGGAGATTGAGATATATTTGAAAATATTACAAAGAATGACCCCGGTGACCCCCTAAATGACATTTGACCTCAATTTTCCGAACACCCCTCGTAACTCTCATCCCAAGGAACATTGTGACCAAGTTTCATTATAACTGGCCATACACTGTACGAACAGGAGCAATTTGAAAATATAGGGCCGCGGCCCGGGCCACAAAAGACCCCTAGTTGATCTTTGATCTCAAATTCATGAACACCCTGAAGGTAAAACTTCCACAGTACTATCGTGACAAACCCTCAACATTGTACCATGGAAACTGTAGGAGAAGAAGCATTTTGCGTATTTCCACAACATGGCCCATTACGGCCCACAGGTGACCTTTGACCCCAAATTTCGGACCATCTCTGTTGGCCCTATACCCAATGGTCCTTGTGTCCAAGTTTCATGAAATTCCATCAAACACTGTGCGAGTGGGAGCGGTTTTACCAATTGTTGACGGATAGAGTGATAGAGTGATAGACGCTGCACTGTAACAATAGCTCACACCAGCATGCTGGTATGAGCTAAAAACAGGATAAAAAATCATCACACTGTCCAACATGTGAGACCACCGGGGGTAACTTTACACATATGAGGCAAACATAAATGTCAGTAGCCAAAAATAAAATTTCCTTCATACTTCAGACATATTCTGACTAGTTTACTAGTAAAACTTCAAATTTCATAAAAGTTTTCTCAAGGCATCACCAAGCAAAAGTCTCATCACATTTCACGAAAGTTAAAGTTGTATAATATGAAACATGTGACAAGATCACTGATAGGAGGAGGAGAGGGAAGACGTAATTTAACAAAGATGAGGTAACTCGGGTAAGTATATGTTAGTAGTCATTACTAGCATTTATTTTGCACATTTTAGAAGGGTTTAGAAATGTTCTGAATATGTTACTAGTGAGATGCAAATTCAATCAAACTCATCGGAGCAACTTTTTATATCAGAATCTAATATGTAATACAGAGTTAATAAGACTAAACTATATCACCAAGACAAAGATGAGGCAAGCAGATGGTAGTAGTATTTCCTAACATTCTCTTTATTTTTCACAAAATGGGAACAAAATGTTCTGACTATTTTATCATTGAATTTAATAAAACTTAATAAACGTCCTCCAGGCCACCTTTTACATCAAGTTCTGATGTGTAAATATAACAGAGCCAGTCAGTCATTGTTATGGGAAGTAACCTCTAATTTTTATACCAACTAATTTTATCAAAATCAACTCAATAAACAACTTTTATTTTAATTCCTTCCAATGTGGTGTTCTTAACTTGAAAAAAAAAAACATTCACAAGGCACTATTATGTCGTATGAGAAGCAACCAAAATATAATTTGTTTTCTTATGTGAAATTTAACTGATGTATAAGTTTACACTTGAGCTTTAAATATGTGACAGTTTGTTGCTTTCAATCGTCAAAATCATCCAAAGGGTTTTTCTTGTTGCTTCAGAGAAGGAGCACCCAAGGATGTTGTCCACGACCAATGATCCTTGACAATATGCAATGTGTACCAGGTATGTGGCTTGTTTCCATAAAATATATGTGATTGGTTTTTGTTATCCATTGTAAACTAACACTGACTTACTGTACACCTCGGCAGTCCAGCAACTTTGGTAGGTTTTAAGTCTTACATATTCCTATTGATTTTGGTCTTAATTCTTAAAGACTGACTAATTTGCCTTATGCTAAACTTGAAAGTCCAGTTACATTGATAAGTTAAATCCTTTTGATTGCATTTAAAAAAAATTGCATTGCTCATTAAAGACGGACTTGCTGTTTGTGTGCCAAACTTGACATTTTGAAAGGTAAAAGTCCTATGGTTTCATTTCCAAAGAGGTGTTTCATTTTTAAAGTTTACTTGCTACTTTGTGCTAAACTTAAGAGTCCAGTCACATTGATAACGTTTAAGTCTTTTGATTATCATTTACAATTTTGGTTGCTTGTTAAAAGCTGACATGCTGTCTATGTGCAAAACTTGACATTTTGAATGGTTAAAGTCCTATGCTTTCATGTCCACATATGTGTTGCATTTTTAAAATTGACTCAATGTGTTAATCAATGTTCTAAAGTTGAGAGTCCAGTCACTTCAATAGGTTGAATGAAGTGTTATCGTTTCAATTTAATTATTTTGCTTCTTGTCAAAGAAAAAAAAAATACTTAGAATCTGTGTGCTAAATATGGCATTATATTAATTTAGTACTGCACCTTTAAAGTCTATCAAAAGAGATATTTGCTTCTACAAAAGACCATTTTTAGCTATCAAATCAGACTCTGATTGTTGAAAGTGTTTCTTTGAATAATCTTTACATACTTCATTCATGTGTTACATGTAATGCTGCCTTTAAGACAAACTAAGAATATTCAATCAAGTTTATAAACCTGCCACCGAATGGCGTTATGGCGTTATGACGTTTAACAATCTCATTTAGAAGACACTTGTGATCTTCAATTTCATTTCTCTCTCTTTGCAGCAGAGCAGACTTTTTTCCTAGTTAGACTTGGATTTTTCTTTAGCCAACTTCATCATCCGTTTGCGATAAGCACCGAAAATTGCCATCAGAACAAAATCCCTGACAAACTCTGGTAAATTGGGCAAAACAGAACCCTAGGCAAGAAGAAGAGAAAGAGCACTTTATATATATTTTGTTTTTTTCTTTTTGCTTTTCATCTTTGTATGATATATCTGTAATGGCTTCTACTTTTTGCTTTCATTGATGAGTTTACAGGGACAAAGTTGACAGTAAATTTGATAAAAGGAATAATAGACCTCAGAGCACAGGACAAAGAGTGAACAAAAAAGAAAAAGTAAATAAATAAATTAAGGGATACTTTAGTCCTTTAAGTAAGTTGTGAGTTTCAGTTTTAATAATTAGTTTATGCATGGGGCCAGCCTGATTGTTTGTGGCAATTTAATATCAATACTAAAAATACCTCCCCACCCTTTCTATCCGACATGATTACATTGTTAACATTTACTACGTGGTGTACACTATCATGGCAAAAAGCTTGTTGAGATTTAATCATTTTTATTTCATTGAACTATTAAACTGCACATGGAAATGAACTTACACATCACAAAAACCATAATCAAAATAGTCATCTTGTAATCACGAAACTGTCTCTTGCAATGCTGTCTTAGTTTTGTAGTTGCAATTCAGATCAACAGTTGGTACAATTCTGACATCAATTGAACTCCAGTATTATTGCTTTTGCAATAAGTATACATTAAAAAAAGCACCTAGCTGATGTAGCAGAGGGAACGAGGTGTTTCCATGACGAGGGATAGTGTATGTTGTGGTGTGTGTGTGCGTGTGTGTGTGTGTGTGGATTGGGGGAGGGGGAGGAAGGGCGATGATGTTAATTTTTCTTGAATCCTTTATTGATGTTGTTGGATCATTTTCATTCCTTTTTTTTACTCTGTACTACTTGTTTTATCTTATTAAACAAAGAGTCCTGGAAGTATTTTTCTTCCTTTTTCTTTATGTCTCCTTTCATTTGTCCAATTTCCCGTGTATCCACATCAAAAGCAACAATTTGAAAACTTAAGTTTGAAAAGTTTGACAGATCTTGTTAGCTGTTCTGATTTTGATTCTTCTCTCACTTCTTTAGCTTCTGGGTGCCTCATGCTGATCGGTACTGGTTTTTTTAATGCATCATCAGGCACCTACAGTAAAATTATTAGTCAGTGTAACAAAATCCATAATACGCACCTGCAGATTATGAACAAAGCATCCGAATGTTCGGGTCTCATTGCCGATCGTTGCCAAAGCCGACTTGACGTAGGACGTGGCTGTTGGAACGGTGAAAGAACTTCTCCTGATTTTGCTGAGCTTGGACACCACAAAGTATGGCATGACAGACTGAGAAGAATAAATGATTAATGTTACAATAAAGCATTGGCAACTTTCAAGGTACAGCTCTATATAGATATATATATATATATATAATTGAAAATCGTAATGAGTTGGAATATCAAGAACAGTGAAAAAACTTCCAGCCTCCACCTGGATTCAAACCCGGGCCTCCCGCTCTGTACGCAGACAACCTAACCACTAGGCTATGGATGCTGATATATATATATGTCCAGAGGTTCAACCGGTAAGGAAGGTCGCAATTCCACTGTAGGCGTTTGTCACCTGTATCGAACAATACTAGTTCCGTTTTTGGTGACATATTTTGCCTAACTCTAGAGATCAAACATGATGCTAACCAACTTGAAATCATAGATGGATATATATGTATATATATATATATATATATATATATATATATATATATATATATATATAGATATTACTGTGTCTATCTATATCTATGTCTATATATCTATATATATATATCTATATAGACACAGTAATACACAATCATGGATACAACACCTGAATAATTGAGACATAAGAAAAACCATATTAATTTAAAATTATATTTGTGTTGTATTTGCCAAAATGAAATGGTAAAGGAACAAACAGGTACATGAAAATATAAATTATTACTTTTTGCACCAGAATCGCAACAGGACTTGTGACGTTACAAATACATTTACAAATAAATCCAAGCTTTGCATAGATTCTTGGTTAGTCCCCAGATCTCCACTGTCCTTAATCACTTAGGGATCTGTGTTATCTATTCTGCCAATAAATTTGAACCCTTTCCAATGCGATGTTCTTTAAGTTATTTCTCTGCAAGATGTAATATTTATTAAGAGCCAAGCTCTACCCTTACCTGGACAATGAGTCCTTTAGATGAATATTCAACATTCAGGGCCCGAGAGAAGAAGTCTAGGTATGACTGAGGGAGACAAAAGAATATCCACATTGAAGCAGGTGATTGCGTTGAGTGGTTCATTTACATGCAATAGTTAAGAGAATTGGCAATCTCACTCGAGATAAGAAAATTGTAACTGATGAAAACTTAGGTTTTAGTTTTATGGTTCAAGTTGAATTCTGAGCATCATTCAACTAGAAAATTTCATCTATTTTCTTGCTTGGTGGTGTGTTCCAGGGCCTGAACTGGCCCTAGTTGCCTCCATGTAGGAGTGACTTACCTTAGTACTGGAGTAAACTGCCAGAAGAGGGGTTGGCAGAGACCCTGCAGCTGATGCAATGTTAATGATCAGACCCTTCTTCCTGTATGCAGAAAAAGGAAAGCAGTCACAAAGTGATTTAAGATACAGGAGCAGGCTGTATGTCTTTGCAATGCTCAATGATATTTTTGGAGCAACCTCATGTTGTTGAATATTGACCCCTAGCTGACCTCAAACATCCGGAGGAGTTGTGAGCAAATTTGGTAATTATCCATCGAAAGTTTGTGTAATAAATTGCCCACAGAGACTCAACCCTAGATGACCACTTGAAACAGATGAACCAAATGAAAGTATAAGAAAAGGCTGTATTTACCTGGAAAGCATAGATGGTACAATGAGGTAGGTCATCTGAAGAGAAGAAAGGACAAATTCAAAAAGTCTGCTCCACCCAAATATTACCTACTGGATCGTATAAAAAATACATCTTAATACTGAATAGGGCATCTTTGAGGAGGGGGGCGGGAGGAACAAACAGGGTAAGGGTTTTGTTCAACTGAGTTTTGATAAAAAATGTTTAATAGAGTTACATTCCAAAAATTCACTATCACTATTTCATTTTCTGTTATTACGGTTTTAATATTTTATTATTTATGTCAAGACACCTGCAAGTTGTGTGCTCGTTACCTGCAATGTACACCACTCATTGACAACCCTGACAATGGCTACATATAAGTAACATTGTTTATTTGTTAAGATAGAGACACAGCAATAAGATGATGCCTCAACAAGAATCAGAAGTTACTAACAAAAACGTTTAATTTATTCACTTTAGTTTGAGATAACCCAACAATATATATCCTCCAGGCAAAAATACCGAAACAAAACTAGAAAGTTAACTTATTACAGCAAAAGTATTATTTCTAGCTAAATTTTGAGCGAAGGTTATAAATTTGAAGTGTTAATAATATGGCTTAAATGCTTTTCTGCAATTGACAGATGTTGATTATGACATCACAATGAAGTCGGTAGGTGAACTAACAGAATCTCAAACTAATCAATATTTACTACCCATGCTTAAAGCTCTGCCATGTGAGTGGAATTTTTATCTGTTTGTATCCTCAACGACAATTTAATAGCAGACTAGATATTTGGAAAACAGTAAATATCAGAAAACGTTATAATTTCTGCTCCAATTGGTCTTCTATATGTGCAACAGGAGTGGTGAAATTGGGCATTAAGGCTTAAATAAAAAAAACATTATTTGGGACAAAATATTCTATACAATCAGTAACGCCAACCCCAAACGAGAAAGACCAGTCTGACTCACAATCCAGTCCACCTCTAACTTTTTTTTAACTGACCGGGCCAAATTAAAAATGCAGTCCAACTCAAAATTCTTTCGACTGAGATAATCCCCAAAACTTACTGGTTTGGAGATTAACTTCACTCCTCTCTTACCTGTCTCCCAGTCTACATGCACTTTCCTATCTACCTACGCTACATGATCAGAACGTTTAAGCACTTCGCCCTCACTTCTTGGGCACCGTCCTTTCTCTTCCTTCTGAATCTACCATTCAAGCAAGCAATTTCGTGTTTTAACTGAGATAAAACCAATCCACCCCAAAATGCAGTACAGATAAAAGCTGTACTGAGTTAGACCAGTTCATCTTTATTTGCATCTTAAATTGAGAAAACAAAAAAAACAAACAACTTACCATTGTAGCTGCTAAACAGTTCACATTAATCATTCCCTGAATCATCTGGAAATGCAAAAAAAAAAAAGATATATATATATTATATCAAATATGTACAGTATTAACATATATTTTTGTATCTTGATATGCAGGATAAAATTTCATGCTACGTTCACTATTTTATGTTTTGGGCTGATGTGTGCACTATGTGAATGTACATACACAATTCCAGTTTTCATATGTACATGTACTCTCCTACACATGTACACTTTCAGTTGAAAAAGTTAATCAGTATGTTTAAATATATATATACTACCCAAATATTGTAAGTTAGTTTACATATGCAAGACCTATAACACCCAATATGAACAAGAAATATCGAATGCAGAGCAAAGAACTATGAAAATATTCTCCCTAACGTAGTTTCTATATGATCCATAATACACATAAAGCACACAAAAATTGAGATGCAGTTCGACAAGATATGCCAATGTTTCTCCAACAAACCTTCTGTATATCATGTAACACATGAAAACACACAATAATTGAGATGCAGGACAAGATATAGCAATGGATTTTACAACATACCTTCTCTGGGTCTTCTAACTCATGAAAGTACAGCGGATATGGATAAGACATGCCAACGTTGTTAACTAAGACACCAATCTCCAAGCCGTCCAGCTGTTTGCCAATATTTTCATAGATTTCGCTTCCAGACGTAAAGTCAACAGCAATAACCTTGGTCTGTACATTGTACTTAGAGGCTGGTAAGAAATAATGCAAAATCAGAAACTTAACAGAACGGGTAATTCTGAAACAACCAGTAAACCAAAACGTTTAGTGGTTACGATGTCTAAACATATTCATAGTGTGGTAAAGCCATGTGTGTTAATATACATGAACTTGTGCACACCAAAATGAAGATGATGTATTGACTAATGCTGCAACATATATAAAGAAAGGTATTAGTAATCAGTTATCATACTGTCAAAGCATCAACCATTTGATTTGCTGGAAAAGATTTTACAGAATAGAATTTATGTTCCAATTCCTAATGCAAGTCCCTTTAAGATTTGTTAATAAGCTGTGAGCTCTACAAATGAGATCTGAAATATTTTGACAAGCTTCCAGTTATCTGGTATAAATCACGACACAAATTGCCAGTCTGAGCCCAATTAAGATAACCCAATTAACCCTTTCAAAGGACATCATACCATTGGAAAATTAACTGATTTTATTATAGCTTTAATTTTGGAGTTACATCATGTTCAAAAGGGGTTCAGACTTTGACACCTGTTGACCTTTTTAGATTTCTACCAAATTACAATCATTGAACATCTATCTACCAAGTAGTACATTGATTCAAACTTGTGAGGAGAAGTTGTTTCTACAAGCTGTTTTTTACTATTGTGTTCATCTATACAGTACTTCTGGGTACTTTTGTATTATTTTAACATATATGTGCAAAGTACCTTATGTACCCATCTACCGATTAAAAAGTCATAAAGTTTAGGTGTATGATACTAATTTAGAACTGATATTTCTTATGTATTTATTTATATAAGGGGGAGAGGGTCAAGCAACAGCCATGTGTGATTTGACATGGAATGACCCCATAACTTACCAATTTCAGAAGCCACAGCATCCAGTTTTTGATTCTGTTCTGCTCATGAGAACCACATTAAGACCCTTGGCAGCTAACTGAAAGCAGAATGAGAGACAAAAATTACAGCAGGTGCAGGAATAATGTGTGTGTAACAGTTTTGAAGATGCTGTACTTTGCCACTTATTAAATACAATGGTTTATATGTACAAACACAGCTATACATCATTGCACTTGTTTGACAACTTGACTAGTTTTGCATACAGTAGCATTTTTCTATACAATATTGGATCAATTATTCGCCTGAGATGGCATACAGTACAGTACAGACCATTACAGGACTGTACAGTGAAGTACAGTACAGTCCAATACAGCACAGTACATTAGAGGTCAGTACAGCACATCACAGTACAGAACAGTACATAGTACAGTCCAGTACAGCACAGTGTAGTACAGTACTGTACATTAGAGTACAGTACAGCACATCACAGTACAGAACAATACATTAAACAGTACATTCCAGTACAGCACAGTGTAGTATGTACAGTACATTAGAGTACAGTATAGCACATCACAGTACAGAACAATACATTAAACACTACAGTCTAGTACAGCACAGTGCAGTACAACATTAGAGGGCAGTACAGCACATCACAGTACAGAACAATACAGTAAACAGTACATTCCAGTACACAGTACAGTCTAGTACACAGTCCAGTACACAGTAAAGTACAAAGTAAAGTACAAAGTACAGCACGTACAGTAGATTGCATTAATACAGTAGATGGGTTATCTTTAAAGCAGGCAATCGGTGTTGATTGGATACTTTGATGCACTTTGGTACTTGTACACTCTTTGGTATAGTTTGTACACTACAATCAGGGAATCATTTAATCCTGCATCAAAATGTTCTTTGGGTTCAATCACATGTATAGTCACCAATAATGGTCTGGTTACATCCAGGGTCACCTTTAGTGAATAAAACATTTTATACAGGTCTATACAAGATAAGTCCGGTAATTTACAACACAACATGTACCAGAGACCGAAACTTGAAAACATTTTATCTCACTTACCTGCTCAGCATAGGCCTTCCCAATGCCATCAGTAGCTCTTGTAACCACTGTTGAGGAAGAGAAATTTCAGAAAAACGTTTTTTTTTCATACATGTGCAACTGAAAATTTAAAGCACAAGTGACTTAAGCTTTACATTCTTTGTGCCTCGCCACTACATCACTCACTTCATTAAGTATTATAACCAATAAGAGGAAGTACCTTGTTATGTGTACAGCCAATGCAAGACTTCTTCTTCAGGAAGGGGGAAATCCTGACTATTCACAGCTGGCCAGGGAATGACTGCATGAACAATTTTTTGAGATAAAATTAACATTTCTGGCATTCTTATTTATAGCCCTGGGCAGGTCCAAGCTATTGTATCCCTAGAAGCCAAATTTCAAACTTTACTCCAGCACCCTAAATGTGGTGTCATGTTAAAGCTGAATTATTGAAGTTTCAGATTTTCATTACTTTTTTCTTCCTATTCGAACAATTACAGCCGGCTAATTTGCATACATTCAAATTGCAGTGTGACGTACGGGACATTTGGAATTCTGTTTCCCTGCCAGCAATATGAACTAATTGAATATAAGTTATGTGGGACATGATACACCCTTCCTTCCATAATTTTGACATATTATGTTTGGGGTTCATCAATTCGTCCCTTGTTTCACGCACTGACGAATATGCAAATTATTTTATTTTGTTTTACGTAGTGACGAATGTTTTTAAAACATTTATATGCCCTTAAAATTGTTCTACATCCTTTAAATTTGAAACGTCTATAAACTATAATTTGTTTTCTGTAACATAAAACTATAGATACTGCTTAAAAGGTATTATTTGAGATCAAACATTAAGTTGCAAAGCAGTGAATTGATTTGGATCGTGATATATACTTTTCTAACATTCGTCAGTAGGGACGAATTAAATATGCTAATTAGCAGGTGTCCAAATACTGATGTCCCGTACGTCACAATTTTTGCACTTTTTTCAAGTTTTGATATGGAGGAACTTCTTTTTTTTGGTGATATTCTATAAAGTTCTAATTAAGAACATTGCCCAACAAAATCCAACCCCAAAAAATTGAAATAATATTCACTGCAAATCTAATTATCAAATTTAAAAATGTGACGTACAGGACAAAATGTGACGTACGGGACATAGTGTGATGGAAACCCTGTATTTATACATAATAAACATGCATGGGCTCCAATATGGACCTCTACTGGAAACCTTCCAATGCTTACAAATTTATTTTGTTGAAAGCTGGTAGTTGCAACTTAAAATCCCTGCATGCCTAAAGAGCACATGACTGATGACCACCAACAGCCCAGGTTTTTGTTACATAAACTATCAGGAAGTCAATTGTGTGTGTGTTGGGAAACAGAATCATCTACAATGCTATTCAAAATTGACATTGAATGAGGACGACTTCAAGAATATTCAGTTTGCAGTTCAACATTCGTAGGCCTATTGTGAAGTGTGACTATCATGACTGTGCAACAATGTTCGTGTGTCCTGAACTTAGAATGTAGACATAGAGACTTTTATTTACAAGTGTAGAGTTTTACTCACCCAATTTTTGCAGAGGAAAATCACTCATGAGTTTGTTCAATAACCAGTATTAGGTCTATAGAGTTTTCTTTGTTGTACTATTTTCATAGATGGACATTACGTGGATGTTACTGTGGACATTCTGGTATGTGTTGAATGGGATGGAACATATTTCAACTTTTAGGGTCGATAGTGGGGAGTATGATACAGTGTTGTACAGCATATACCAAAACAGTTTTGCACCAAAACTTTGCATCTTGAATCATTTGTGGTCTAACAAAGCTAGAATTGATGTTATGAGTATTTGATGTATGTGTAGAGTAGACTAATACTTTACGCATTCCATGTTTTATGTACTGGAATGATCTCACAAGTACAGTCACTGCTCTTTCCATATCCCAGAAAGAAGGAAATATGGCATGAAATTACCAATGACATTGTTCTGACATATCCAAATTAATGTTTTTATGTAGAAATCAGCTTGTTATGGTATATTCAGGAATAAAAATACGAGTTTTCATAGTCAATTTGTATATGGACATATTGTCCCGTACGTTACATGTCCCGTACGTCACAGGACAATTTTCATTTGTGTAATCACTGTACTGGAATGGCTTCATATTTTTTTCTAATATGTTACAGCTTAGCCCTTGGAAGGTCAGGCTATCCACTAGTGATAACAGCTTGATCACTGTCCTCCTAATTTCAGAGGGGTTTCAGCTTTTCTCTTTAGTAAAAAAAAAACACAAATTTCTCTGGTCCCGTACGTCACACTGTACATTAATTAAGATGGGACCTAATTAAAGCAAGTGTAGGAAATCTTCATGAGTTTGTAATAAAGTAGCAGCAATAAAAAATTTGAAAACCTGAAAAAGTTTCTGGAAAATAGATTTTTTATAACTTTTAGACACATTTAAGTCTCTGAAATGTCCCGTACGTCACAGTGCAAATAGCTTGGACCTGCCTTTAAACATCCTACCTGTACTATCTTCCTATGACAGAAGCCCATAGATACTATCCCATATAAAATAGAAGTAAAACAAATAGGCTATAAATTGGTACTTTTTGCTAAAATATTTGCTATTTTAAGTGATCAATTGCTCATAGTGCACTAATCATGCATTGAGGGTGGTCATTTTTGGAGAGGGCCCAGCAACAGCATATCTGTGATTTGACATGGAATGACCTGTTAGGTAAAACCAAAAGGCACTTTTTTCCCGAAATGCTAACCCAACTCTGCAACGTAACAAACTGCATTAACTGGGTAATCTCACATCTGCCATTGGATTTCTGTGGTAACTACGAAGCAAGGCTTTAGACTAGGCTATGCATAATATGTGTTACTGTTACATTTATGTGATATACAGTACTGTACACCTACTGTACTATACTAAATACCAGTGCTCATAAATTGTGAAGTTGTAGGTCAGGGAATAAGTTATCCGGTATCGCATGGCAAAATCCTATACAAAATGGTCAAACTGCTTGATACATACAAGAGCACAGATGTATAGTAGTTTTGCACGTGTACATGAAACCATACTATTTTATGTGGGACAATGTTTGGCGTCTCCAAAATTGCACTAAAGATAGTTTGAACACTAAAGCTATTCCTGCTCCTGTATTTAGACCACAAAAAAAATATATAGGTTATGCTATAAATCAGCCAGTTGTGGATCAATTTCCTCTGTAAATCACTCTTATGCTGTCAAAGCACTGGTATTGACAGTAAAAGCACTTCCTAACCTTGATCTGATGGAAACATGATATTCAATACTGCTTGTACTGACAATACGAGTGCTCTGAGGCGGGACATGACACTACAGTATACATAAAGTTCTTCCCAAATGGGTGCTATAAGTCAAGACTCCTATAGATAGTAAAGATGTTATTTATTTCATTCACTCATCTGGGGATCACAGATCTATGTATCGAGGCTTTATATAGTAATTTCCAGGGAACTAGTATGGTAACAGTGAGCTGCCCTGTATTGTAGGAACATATTTGCCAAGTACAGTACTGTCATGTACAGTACAAAGTTATTTGGAAGCCTATGGTGCCACCCAATTTGGTTAAGATGTCAGGTTTTAAACCGTTTCCGTATCCATATCATGTTTTGTTTTCCCACACAAAGGATGCATGATATGTAACATACAATGCCCAATGTCAATTGCATTCATGATCAGTTTTAATAAGACATGTATAAGACTTGTTAGTAAGACATATTTTAGACTAGTTATGTATTACACATGTATTAGACATGTCCTAGTAAATAAGACATGTGTTAAGCTAGTTATTTGTATTAGACATGTATTACAAGTTATGTATTTTGTATTAGACTAGTTAATAAGACATGTGTATTAGACCAGTTAGTAAGACATGTACAGTATTAGACTAGTTATGTATTAGACATGTATTAAACTAGTTATGTATTAGACATGTATTAGACATGTCCTAGTAAATAAGACATGTGTTAAGCTAGTTATTTGTATTAGACATGTATTACAAGTTATGTATTTTGTATTAGACTAGTTAATAAGACATGTGTATTAGACCAGTTAGTAAGACATGTACAGTATTAGACTAGTTATGTATTAGACATGTATTAGACATGTATTAGACTAAGTGTATTAGACATGTATTACACATGTCCTAGTTAATAAGACATGTGTATTAGACTTTTTAGTAAGACATGTATTAGACTAGTTATGTATTAGACATGTATTACAATAGTTATAGGAATTAGACATTTATTATATGTATTAGACTAGTTATGTATTAGACATGTATTAGAATAGTTATAGGAATTAGACATTTATTATATGTATTAGACTAGTTATGTATTAAACATGTATACTAGTGATGTATTAGATACAGTATGTATTACACTAGTTAATAATACATGTGTTAGACAAGGTTGTTAGTAAGACATGTACATGTATTATTATTATTTATTATTACTATTTATGTATTAGACATGTCTTAAACCTCAAACTAATAGTAAATTTCATTTGCATTTTGCTCACAAATGACATTTTTAATATTTTTTTGGTTTGTTTCTCTCATTTAGGACTTCTTGCAACTGCTGTTAAAATTTCAAAGGAATCTGGAAACACTTTGAATCAGAAGACATCCCCAGAGCAAGGTACTCTATTGTTTTTAATGTTTTGATTCACTAGCTGTACATTATGTAGATTTCACATATATACTGTGTCATGGATACTGAACATTATCATCCAACAACAACTATATTTTTTATTCTCTTGTTTTGCTAGTTGCACCCTAAGTTGACCCTCACCATGTAGAAGTGATGCAGAACCTTGTTGTTAAAGATGGACGATATTAAGCGAATGCATTTAAGCATTGCACAGTCCTGATATAAATTAAGTGTTCTCATATCAGTTCAATATTTGCAATTTTTATGCAATTCTAGTTTTATTTAATTTAAATTTTTAAATTCATGTATTTATTTATTTATTTTTAAATTTCTTTATTTCTTTCTTTATATCTTTATTTTCATTTTCATTTTATTCTGTTTTATTTTATTTATTTCTTATGAACAGGAACTAGTGATACCATTGTAAAGGTCAAGATAGAAGTAGATGGAGAAACTCCAACTGCAGATGAGACTTGGGACGATGGTAGGAATAAAACATGCAGGAAATTGGCACATTCTTAAAATGAGGGATTGAGGTCTTTTTGTGAATTAATTGGACTCACAGTGCAATCTGTAAAAAAGCACACTGGTACTTCCAGGTTAATCTCTGAGAAGACTTGTAGAATGAGTACAACAGCATGAGTTATGACTACAAGTAAAATTAAACCTTGGTATGAGTACAACAGCATGAGTTCCGACAGTACCTATTGTTTGTGTCTACATATGAGCTCAAGCAAATTTCTTGCATATATATATATATATATATATATATATATATATATATATATATATATATATATATATATATATATATATATATATATATATATATCAATGACCTTTGAGTGAAAAGTCTGTGCTACAGAGCTTGGATGGGCAGGCTACTTATTGGCAGTGTAACAACTGTCGATGTTGTGATTAGTAAGTGAGATGAAATGAGAAATTCTGAATGCTCATAATATACCAACTATTTTCCCCTTTGCCATTCATATAATTTCTTCCATTCATTTCTTATACTTCTCATAAGGATACACTATATTCAGCCAATTAACCCTATTGTTTATAGTGGAGATCAAAGGTCATTGGAAGTCATCAGAGGTCAGTATGCTAAGACTGTAGAAACTTTAAAAAAAAAGAAGCTAGGATCTCCTAATCTTTACAGTAAATATGGATGTCAAATTTTATTGATTGGCAGTTAAAGGTTGTTTGAGTGTAGCATATGTCACAATGTGAAATTCTTTTAAATATGTTATTTCAGGATGTGAATCTTACATGGATCTAACACTTTACATGAAGTCACCCGATGTCAGTCGAAGGCTGTTTGAGGGCGGCAGATATGTCACAATTTCAAATTTTTACAAGTGTCAGTGAATGTTACATGTATGGTTCTCATACTTTGTATGAATTAACTCTAATCTCTAATCAGGAAGGAGCCGTGTGTTAATTGGACGAAAGTCAGATATTGATGGATGTTAGAAGTCAAAATGGGAAAATGTGCAAGTACTCTACTTATACACCAAGCCCTCATACACACACCAGTACCTTCATTCTTCTAGCTGCAAGTTTGGAATTACCAACGGTCAAGCACTTGGTCTTCGTCTCATTTGCTCTAACAATTCCTCTATCATTTGCCATACAGATGTTTTAGAAAAACACCTTACTGCTAGGGGCCATAGTACCAGAAGGGTGCATAAAGCCATTCAGAGAGTCCACTCCCTATCCAGATCATGTACATTGTCAGTGAAGTTCAAAAAGGGAAGAGATTGAGACGACAAGCTCCCTCTCGTTACTACTTTCCACCCAAATCTTCCTCCTATTCAGCAAACCACCTCTAACAACCGCAACATTCTCCTAACTTCAGATAGAATCCAACGAGCCGTCCCTGAAAAACCCACCATTGCCTACAGACGTCCACGCAACCTACAAGACCTTGTGTATGCTGCTGTTCCACCTCGTACTTCTAACCCTACACCCATTCATCATGGTACTTTCAAATGCGATTGTACTTCTAGATGCATCGTCTGCAGCCACCATATTGTTGAATCCAATTTCATTACCAGCCACAGCACCCAACTCACACACAAGACTAAGGGGCACATCACTTGCACTACCACCAATGTCATCTATCTGATCTCTTGTAGAGTTTGCGGCATCCAGTTTGTTGGTGAAACCAAAACCACCCTCAAGAAGCAGTTCTATGGTCACAGATCCACAGTCAACACCATGAAGACTGAGACCCCAGTTGGAGAACACTTTAACCTTCACAACCAAACCATTAATGACATGTCCCCTCAGGGGATTGAATCCTTAGGTAGCCATCCTAACCTAGTACACATCAACAGAGAGAGACTGTTGATGAAACGCCTGTGCACCATTCAACCTCATGGGCTCAACATTCAGGAAGGACATGACTAACCTTTCTGCTCCCCCCCCCCCTCCATCTCCCCTTGTTTCCCCCTCTGCCACCCCTCTTCTTGGAGCTCTCTTCCACCTTTTTTCTCCACACTTTTCTGTCTTTGTCTTTCTCTAGTTTATTCCCTACCCTCTTCCCTTATCCTCTCTTAGTCCCTCTACAGTGTATCTCCTACCCCTCTTCCCCCTGTTGGTTTCATTCTTCTCTCCATCCCTTGTCAAATAATTGTCTTACTTTTATCTCTTTTGTGTTCACCATGCTCATTAACCTGTCTGTATTCTGTGCGTGTATTTGTCCCTTCTGTTTCTGTTACTTGTCATTAAGCCTCTGAAATTGATCTTGCTAGGATGGAAACGTCAGGCCTACTTACTTTTACACAAATACTATATCTGAGGTATAAAATATGGAACTCTTTTCCAAAGTTATGCAGATGAAACCTGTTGTTTTCAGTGAAGGTCAAAGGTCAATTTAGTATAGCTGTCATTAAATTATGAAAATATGGTAAGTGTGATGTTTCAAGCAAGGAAAATTGGATGCCTCTTATTCTAAGTATGTATATGTCAGGATGCCTAGCCTCTTGATGAGGAGAAAGAAAGCCATTTGTGTGTGTTGTGGAGGTCAAGGGTCATTTCAAACCAGCATGTGTCAGTTTAGGGAATTAGTAACACACAGTCATCAAGCCTCATTGGAGTTTTGCAATAGTTTTGTTAAGTTTAGTTTTGTTATACATGTACTTTAACAGATTCATAATAATATTTTTGATCTATTTCAGAGTTTCCTGTTGTTTTTGCTGAACTCAATAATGGTGAGGAAGAGGATGTTGCTATTATAGCTGAAGATGTTCCACCAGAAGATGGTAAGATGATTAAACAAGAAAACAAGTGCAAAGAAAAGTTTTGTTTTCCCCTTTTTTTCAGACGTTTGGTAATCTGTAGGAATCCAAAACTGACCATTATCCTGCAAAATCTTTTAGAACATTTCAAAGGTGAGCAACCCAAAAATGTTATGAATTGAAGTTTTTACAATACAGAATGTAAAAAAGCTATGGAATAAAAGTCATATTTGAAAATATTTGAATTTAACCAATTGATGGTAAATGTTAACTGCCTGGAGAAAGTAAACAATTTTTGCTAATTATCTCTCTGTTTCTGTTATTGTTGTATAAGTTAACACTGTTCCTCGGACAACGCTGTCTTACCTTTTGGTTGTCTGCAAATTGCAGCAATACAGCAATGACCAGTTTATGTGCTGTCAGAGATATGTGCTGGTTTGGTGAAGTGAACACAGGCCTTGGGGAGATACCAATGGATTATTTTACCTATTTTGGGAATACTATACTAACAATGCAATGTGAACATGATGTACACAACTTGTAGTGCGTCAGACAACCTCCAAACTGAGTTTAGTTTACCAAACAAACACTTAATCGTCTTGGAGAAACAAATTTCTGCAAATTCATTTGAGAGTTAACTTAAGTGTTCTGTCTGGCAGTTGGTGAAGAAACAACCAAATCAGATTATTTTCCAATTAATGTAAAGATTCTTAGCTATGTTCACTTTGATATGAATGGAGTATCATATATCTTATGGGCTTTACTATGACAGACATTAAAATGTTTTTCATGATCAACTTAAAACAAGTATAAAAGCAAGTTCGATTTATGAAGCTGTTTTAAGTTTAAGTTTGTTCCTTTCTGTCTTGTTGAATACACAGATGTACAGAGCTTTTGTTGCGAAGAATTCGGTGATCAATTTACAATTCATCGATACCTTTTGAAGCACATGAAGTATATACATGGACATCCAGTGTTTATTCCCAGAGATGAAGAAAAAGCAGACAGCGATCATACTACAGATGAACAAACTGGTGAAGAAGACAGTTACTCCTCGGAGAAACCAAATCAATGTAAAAAATGCTACAAATCTTTTAGTGTTCAACTTTTGTTGAAAGAACATGAGAAGACCCATATTCAGTCAAGTGATAGGCTGCATCAATGTAAAACATGTGGCAAGTGTTTTAGTAAAAGTGATAACTTGAAGAAGCACGAGAGAATTCACTCCGGAGAGAGACCGTATCAGTGCAAAGTCTGCAAGAAGGCTTTCCGTCTCATGCACCATTTGAGAGTACACGAAGTAGTACACACTGCCGAGAAAGCATTTCATTGTGGGATCTGTCAGAAATCTTCACCCAGAAGAACAGTCTACAGCGACATGAAAAGTCCCATTCAGAAGAGAGGCCATTTCAATGCGAAATTTGTCAGAAGGCTTTCAGACACGTGCACCATTTACGAGTACATGTAAGAATTCATTCCGCAGAGAAATTATTTCATTGCACACTGTGTGAGAAGTCCTTCACCCGAAAGCACAGTTTAACACGACACGAAAGCACCCATTCGGGAGAAAAGCCTTTTCAATGTGTACTATGTCCAAAGTCGTTCAAGTTACTACAACATTTAAAAACCCACGAGATTGTACATTCTGGAGAGAAAATCTATCAGTGCACTATTTGTCAAAAGGCCTTTAACCGGGTCAGTAATTGGAAATCACATGAGAAGAATCACTCTACAGATAGACCGTTCCAATGCCAGACCTGTGATAAGGCCTTCAATCAGAAACACGTCTTAATCAAACATCAGCAGATCCACACCGGCGAAAAACCATTTCAGTGTACCAAATGTCAGAAATGTTTCTTTCAAAAGTCAGATTTGACAAGGCACCAGAAAGTGCATTCTCTTGAGAAACCTTATCAGTGTAAATTATGTGACAAAGCATTTAAATTGTCTCATCACTTGAAAACCCACGAAAAAATTCACACTGGAGAGAAACCACATGAGTGCCTCAAATGTGGGAAGTTTTTTCGTCGGATCTACAACCTGAGATCGCACGAAAAAGTTCACACTAAGGAGAAACAGTTTAAATGCGAAACTTGTGGAAAAACATTTTGTAGGAGTTCGAATTTAGAAATACACAAAAGGACTCATAATGCAGCAAATTCATATTCGATCAAGTTGAACCCTGCGGTATTTAACGAGGAAGAGGGTTGGTTAGAAGAGGATAATATAACTGACAAAAATGATGATCATAGTCCTACAAGAATGGACACATTGGACAATGTTAATGAAGACACTTTGGATAGGTTGGACACGATAGACAATTCAAGTGATGATGAGTTGGACACAACCAACAATGTTAGCCAAGACACATTAGACTCATTGGAGAATCCTACTGATGAAAAATTGGACACTGCACACATTTGCAGTCATGAAAAGTTGGGCAAAACAGACAATGATAAAGAAGAAAGGCCAAGCTCTTTGGACAAGGTTAATGATGACAAGTTGGACACTACAGACAATTTAAATCATAACAAGTTGGACTCAACAAACAATCTTAATCAAGGCAAATTAGATTCATTAGACAATCATGATGATGAGAAGTTGGACAATACAGACAATTTAAATCATGGTGAGTTGGACACATCAAACAGTGATAAACAAGACACGTTAGACGCATTGGACAATGTTAATGATGACAAGTTGGACAATACAGACAAATGAGGAGTTGCGCACAACAAACAATGATAAACAAGATACATCAGGCTCTTTGGACAATCTTAATTGTAACAAGTTGGACAATACAGACAAATGACAAGTTGGGTACTACTGACATATGAAAAATTGGAAACAACAGACAAATGTGGAGTTGGACACTACAGACAAACGCAAAGTTGGACAACACAAGCAATGTTGACAAGGATACATCAGACTCATTGGACGAAGTTAATCATGACAGTTTGGACACTAAATCATTTCAATTGTGACGATTTGTGGGCACAACCGACAATGTTTATCGAGAAATGTACAGTACAACTCCTTCGATGATCGTAAGGATGACAGGTTTGGACACAAAAGATAATTTAAATCATAAAGAGTTGGAAACAGCTAATATTGGTAATCAAAACATGTCAGATTAACCGGACAGTCTTAATTATGAAAGGTTGAACACTTTAGAGAGTCTGAATTATGACACACTGGATGCATTGAGTAACACTAATCATAAACAGTTGTTTGCCAAAGACAATCTTAATGAAGACACATTGGTCGCAGCAGAATAATCAAAAGATGACCTTCATCATGGTGAGTTGGACAAAGAGACACTTTTCATCCTGACAAACTGAAACTATCGGATGAGAACATATTCAAGAGAAGTCGGACACGACAAACAATCTTAATCATGTTTCATTGAAAAGATAACATCTAAGTAACAAAGAATCTATGTAGCTGCTCATTAAAGTAATTTTCATAATTATTGCAGTGACATAACTAGTCGTATTGTATCTTTTCCTAACAGGTTTATTTTAGTTTCGCACAATTGTAAACTAATGACTTTATCAAATTAATGCATTTTTAAACAAGAATCGCTCAAATCTGTAGTCAATCTAGGGTACTGTATCCATTACACTGACAATTCTTACAAATCCATCTTTAGTTTCAGAGAAGTTTTAAGGCTTCATGTCTACATTCACCGCTGCATTAATGATGTCGGTATGTGTAATACAAGAATCTCAATATGTCAGTAGGATATTTATGATAATTATTTTAATCCACAAAATTCCTATTTAACTTTGTAGTTTTAAAATTTGACAAAATGCTTATAATCTTGTGACCATAAATCCATTCTTAAACTAGATCGTTCACATGTTCCCATCAAGAGAAGTAACCGTGTTTTTAATTTGTACATTACCTTGTTAACGGTATCATGTTATTGACGTAAATTGCAACGAAAATATTTTTAATGCCAATCTGTATCAACTCAATATATACTTTTTATGGCATAGAGACGTAAGTAAAGATTTGAAGACATATTATCTATATTGCAAAGAACAGAATGGCTTTGTGAAGTCTAAGGAAATCAAGGACGAATCCAGTATTTATTAAAAAGAGTGGATGTGGTCCTGTGGTCGTTCAAACCGACTATCATTTGAGAAAAAAATATAAAAACGAAATTCTTGGGCATATTAAAGCTACATGCAAGGTTGTTAATAACTACTATTAATATTTAGTATGGCGTTTACAATGTGGAAGGGATGAGACCCTCATCCCTTTGGATCCACACCTGGGAATTGACAGGTAGTTACGTTGGGTAAAGTAGTTTATAATGTGTTACTCTGTTGACACGTTTTCTAGAAACTAAATCAATTAAAGCCCTTCATATACAATAGTTTCTGCTATGTTCTTGCGAATTAAACTACTTCCCTGGGAAAGTGGTATACAAGATATATATTTAAAAGTGTGCTCACTAATCTATTTTGACTTTTCCTTGTGTTGTTTTTGTTTTTCATTTGAAGTCCAAAATGATGCAGAGAATATTTTGCCCTTAATCTGTTCGAATTGGCATATTAATCCCTTCTTTATTGCTTTCTATTATACTGTAATAAAAATTATGTGATATGCCTATTGCCAAGATCTACTGTACCATGTGCTTTGTCCTCTACTCCTTGTTCTACATGATTGAATCAAAATGTTGAAAAATGCGCATCCTACCATACATGTGCCATGGGGATTCCCACTCGAACAAAATCAACGTATAGGAAGCTATCTTATTGGTCCTATCTAGTTTCACGAAACATGAATCGCATGAAGCATCATATCGGTACCATGAGTTGATCACCGTAGGTTCGTTAAGAGCTTTCGAAGAAGCGCTCAACTTCAGTTGACTCGTGTTCTGTTATCGTTTAAACAAGATTCATGTTAAAATGGCCTCTTGTATATTTGTATGTTATTGGTTAAGGTGGAACGGGTTGATTCTCATATCTTTACGCACGGATATAATGAGACGTAATTCTGTATATGTTTCTTTCTTGCCAGTACCTAACAGATTGATTACACTGTTCGTGACAGTATAGTTACCCATTTTTCTTCTCTTTTGTTCTGAGTCATTTGCCTTATTTTTGTTCAGTTACAGATCAATAAGCAAACTTGTCCAGTATTTCCCACGGACACTTCCTGAGTCCACTTTGAATTTTGATGCTTCTGTACGTATCATGGACAGCTTGTCAGGCTAGTATGCCCCACCATCGTAACATACTATTCATTAGAATAGTGCATATTCAATGACCTTTTCAATTGGACATAGATGCAGAAGATTCCAATACCATCGAACTATATAACTTCTTTAATTCGCCTGACAAAGGTTACAGGCTAAAGCCGGTATTTTATTCCAAGTAGATACTTTTTAAGAAAAAGTCACCCAGGAAAGAACCTGGGCACGAAAACCAAACTACCAAACGACTGATCCGCTCTCAGCCCCAGTCCCCTTGCATCGGGACTGTGACTGTGTGATCATCGTCGGGTGTGTATCACCATTCCCCTCGAAAGGGAACAGATACTGCACATGATCTTAGCCAAAAGGCCGAGAAGCGATCCAATTTATTCCAAGTAGATACTCTTTACATTGGGTTAGCCTGGCATTGTATGTAACTACCATGCAGAAATCTGAACGGTTGGTGTTAGTACTTTGTTGTATCAAAATGGTAAATGAATAATTATACACCTACTTTATTTACCCTTGCGGACAAAAAAAAAACAGCTATTGAAAACATAAAGTCTGCGAAGACTAGATCTTTTATTTATATTTCGTAATTAAAATAATACATTGCTGCGTACGCAAGGGACACTAAAGAAGGACTTTCGACATTCAACATTAAATAATTTAATGAATTATTCATTGAACCTTAGTCCGTCTGCTGGGAAAACAACGTCACTTAGCCCCTGTTTTATTTATGTGTTTATTTTTCCTTTACGTATATCAGAATATGAAAACACACTTCTGTAGCCCACAGGGCCTCACTTTCCCGGCTTCCTTAACATTTTCCCAGGACCCCTAATTGACCCTGGCTCCTTTCAACCCATGTCGTCAGGCCTGGTCAACACGATGATTGTTGTAGGAAACATTTTGTTAGCAACTAAAGTGAGACATTCGTACTTAACTCAACTTGTAATGGGATGATAAATGCCTTGGGCACCTGTACCTTAAATATGAGATTTTCTTAGCTTTTGACGGTGTAGAAATGATAGCTACAAATATGCCATTAAAGTCTTCAATACCGATAAGGTAGGTTTTACTATTTGCACTCCCTCAATGTAAAATGGGCGTTGTGTTTTCGGTTGACATTTCAAACTACTGATTGATCTAAATTACTTCGGACCTGTATTATTAGTTGTTCTAATATTATAAGTATGTGGGTGACGATTGAAGGATGAAAATATGTTCACTACATATTATCTTTGTGTGTAAGAGACATTTCTTAGTTAACTCACTGAGGTGTTACCCTGACGGGTGATAAACTAATGTGGTTTCGATCACCTAGTTTTCCCCATACGTCATCACCACCATAATATATGCACTGCTCGCTATACGAAAGTCAAAAGCGAACTGTACAATATTGTGTAGATGCCAGACAATCCATAATCACACAGCATATTATCATTTATCATGATCGCCCCTATATCTTATCAAGATGTTTATTCTGTGTTTCAGTTTCAGTTTTGATGGACTTTGTCTTTGAATGAGTGGTTATAATACCACGAGACCTGCCTATAAAAACTGACAAAATCAAGCAAAGTCACCGGTGTATCAGATAAAAACTTTAGTAACCTTCACGAACAAATAAATGACGTCAACGACTATTTGATCAGTGTCATTTGGTTAGATGGCCTCGTTTAAAGGATCTGTAGTTAACATGGAAGCGAAATATAAACGAATATATACTTTAATTATTGTTATGGCTCTTCAGTTGTTTGAATTGAAATTTACAATCAATTTTTGTTAATAGTTGAAACATATTTAGTGATTTCTTATCAAAACAAGTTCATATAAAATGATGAAACGAAACAAAAATTCATTTTGATTAATTTTCGATGCAGAACTTCTTCAAGCCATCATATATTACGCTCTGGCTCGGAGCTGAGAACCAATATGGCCAGGGGCGTCGGAGTAGGCAGGTCCGGCGAACGCCGGACCAATACTCACGGCGCAAAACAAAAAAAGTGGGACTAAGAAAAAATTGCAAAAAAATAGAGAACCAAATGAAACATATTTCAAAAATGTGTTTCAGAAGATTAATCGGGTACAAAAACAGACAAGGGAGAACGCATCTGGGAGGTTTATTTTTCAATAATTTTCAATAATGACGACGGCAAGTAGGCTAAATTTGACTACTCTGGCATGGCAGGGGTCTTGTTTTCAAGCTCGGGAAGTGCCATTTCCTGCAATCTGGGAGGCATTTTTTTCAAAATTTTCTCCATTACGCTACGCGCCAACCACGGTGGCGCGTAGCGTATAGTTTGACCTACCAAACGTCCCCCCGATAATTATGATAGATGGCCACACTCTGATCTGCCGTACCAATCCAAAATAGCTTCCGACGCCCCTGATGGCTGCTGCAGGCGTATCGTAATTGTACACAAAGTTTCTTTTTATACATTGGCTGACATTTTAAGCTGTAGGTATATAGATACCTTTACTTATCAAAAATATATGTAGTATAATTTAAGATAGTCTAACATATGTACTGCTTTAAAGAAAATGGGAATGCTGGAAATAATAGTGCAATAAAACCAATTGGAAAGGTAAAGTCTAAACTTCAAATCTGATAAAAACAAGCTGAATAACTACTTGACGAATATGTAAATATGAACATCGAGTTCAACCAATAACCAGTTAGATGACTGAGCCGTTTGGTATTCAGCCAGTCGCCATTTTGAATCAGGAGTGTTCACAGAATACCGGCCGTACTGTATAGCTATTTCTTCAATTAAACGGATATGATTGCAGTGATTTCAATAATGCATTTTGATAATCACATTTCTATCTGACACGGTGAAAAACTTTCATCTTAGGTAAGTCGTTTTCTCATGAACATATATTGAGTGTATGAATCATGCTTGGTGTGTTATATGGCGGACCTCTCCACAGTCATCCTGTGAGGTATATAGTTCGATAGCTATTTTCAGTCTACACAAAATTCACTTTTAGAAAGTGGAAATCGTATTAAAACACAAATGTTGTCATTCACTACGTCCGCTCCTTTATCCAGACCAACATGTTCATGTTAATTTGTTGTTAATTTGTAAATTTAAAATGTAATTTTAACTTCACGTGAACAACATAACGTCCACATATAACATGTGACATCATTTGGCGTTGGCAAGTCTCAAGTAATTTAACTTGCATTCTATTCAGGTTCTAAACATTAATTTATTATAACTGTAAACATGTTATCAAGTATGAAGATAACAATAATGCGAAAGGTTGAAATTCGATTTAACATAACAGCAAGAATTAGTATACAGAAAGAAGATATTCAGAAATGCAAAGTAATCATTAGATAGGAAGGAAGTTAACTAACAATGGCACAGAGAGTATCCGTGATTTTTAATTCTTTCGTAAGTATGTTTGTAAACCTATGCAATATACACATTTCTAGTCTTTAACGATAATTGGATATTACTGTTAACTGCTTCTTTGCCTGCCTCGATAATTCGCTTTTGATGATTCCCTCAATTAATACTAAGAGCAATGGTCAGTAGTAACGATACGAATTATTTCAAACTACAGTTTTATGTTTTATTATTGTTTTCTAAAAGATCTACCCATTGAGCGTAATTCTTCATGCCTGTTATTGGTACTGTTTAACTGTAATATTTGTGATTTGTGATAGTATTTGTGATAGTATAAATTTGTGATAGTATAAATATCTGAATGGATATAGTTTTAGTTATTTGTGTTATACTTACTGTTAAGGAATCTAACAGCAGACACATATGGATTGATCTTAAGTAGTAACATGCATTAGAATATTACTAATAAAGCAGGACAAATATACAGTGAAATTCAAACCCGGCCTACCATGACTAAAATGTATTATACACTAATACTTATAAAATTACACAATAACATGCGAAAATACTTTTATTGTAACTTTCTATATCATGTGTCTCAGAAATGTCTATAGCTAAAAGTTTTTGTGTGTGAATATATACAAATATAATTATACTACACATTTCAAAACGGTTTTCAACTGATATCTGATTTTTTTTTAATTCAAGATGAGTTTATGTGTGTTTGCAGAAGACATTTCTTTCTTTTTCTTTTCTCTATATGTCACTAAATAATTTCCTCTGTTTTTTTTAAACGTTTTCGCAATAGAAACGTTATATTAATTGAAAGATTATTGTGACATTTTTAACATACATCCAATGTTGCTACCAAACTTGTTTTAATTTGAATCAATTCAGCATTTAATGCAAGCAAAATATCTATCAGATCGTGTAAAAGTAGAGTCCTCCAAACAATAGATTTTTAAACTTAACAAGACATTAGTCTTATACTATAGAGGGATATCTCTGTTTGTGTTTAATTATTAATTTTCTGTAGATAAAATGCAAATTTGTGTTTATTCTGTTCTATTGTCTTTCGGTTTAGGTGGACTTAGACTTTACTAGGGCTTGCACTACCATTTTTACTCAAATGGTACCATTTGTACCATCAGGTTAACAAACTGATAAAAGCAAGATGTCTCTTTAGAGGCGTTTAAAGATAAGAACTTATTTACCGCACGATCATTTCATATTCTCATTGCGAGCTTAAATGACAATACACCATAAAGTATAGTTAAAGGAGCATTATGTCAATACGTCATTATAATGTGACAATAAACTGAGCTATATGGTACACAAAGTTTTGTGATCTCGATGTAACTACAAACTTTCGATTTTCGTTCTAGCTATTGATTTATTTGTTACTTTTACAATTCGCATTTATCATATTGCAGTTATTCCTTCTTAATTGTTCTAATAACATGTTTGAATAAACTGTTACAGTCCAATTTCCCTCCTCATAATGGAGAAAGGCAGTCTTATTTTCTTTACAAAAACTTGTTGTTAAAAGAAGCATTATTTACTATAAACATGTTTTCATGTTGTTTGCATTTGAGCTGCAAGAGCCCTTGATGTCACATGAAAGAGTTATAGTTAGGTCTCGAAGGCCAAACATTAACTTGGTTGCCTGCTAATATCATGATTTTATCTGTAGACCTTAACAACTCTCGTAAATTTAATACTAATTAAAATCTTTGATATTTTATAAATATCAAAGTTTAATAGTTCCTCTCGGTAAATTTGTGCAACACGTTCTCAATGTTTTAGATGTTTTCTGGATAGTGTTAATGGTATGAATTTAGGATAATACCATGTAAAGTTTGTATAATGCTTTAAGACAAATTTGCCTCATATTGATTTTGATCTACAATATCAAACTGTTTGAATATTTTAAAGAGTAAAGTCTGAAATATAAAATCTGATGAAGAAATCAATTAGACGAATATATAAATATGAACCTTGAGCTCAGTCAATAACCAGTTTTAGATTACAGAACGTTCAGTATTCGGTTAGTATACCGTTCGCCATTTTGATAAAGTTCGTGGAGAAGAATGCTCTCTTCTCCAATATTTAGTTTATTGTCATGAATCAGGCGCGTAGCCATGAATTTGCCAAGGGATGGGCGAAACTGTAGATGCGGCATTGCAAACTATGTAAGCGTAGCCCCACCATGGTTGGCGCGAAGCGTACAAGTCAAGTTTGGCTGAAAATGCCTCCCAGATCGCTGGAAATGGCACTTCCCAGGCCTTGTAAGTTGCATCTAAGCATTTTCTCTTTTGAAAATACTAGCGATATCATAAAAAAAAACCTTCGCCCCCCCCCCCTTGGCGACGTGCCTGTCATGAATCTGATCTATATTGTAAACTACATTAAGTTATTTCTCAGGTAGGTCAGTATCTTGTGTACTTGTTGAATCTAGTGAGCAAAAATTGTTTTCTACTGCATTGCATCACAAGGCCATGCATCTTTTAGCCACATAGTGTTTTTTTTCTTTACATGAATAAATAGGGTGCCTCATATATTAATCTTTAAATTGGATTCCTAGGAATCAAAATACCTGGTTTTTAAACTGTTTTGTTAGTCTGGATATTTGGAAGGCAAAATTTTAACGATAATTGGTCTGTTGTGTAAACAAATCGATAAATGTATGTTTGAAAAAATGTATGTTTTCATACGATTCTTTGCTAATAGCGGAGTATTTATCCCACAGGAGTGACTATTATAAACAAACGACATTGTAAACGAACTTTCATGAAACAGTCAAGAAGGATTATATATGATTTCGTGATCTATGTTATTATCAAACCGCTCATGTACAAGTAAATATGAACCGTATTTGGAATATTGAATAAAGACGGTATTTTTGCAGTAAATAGAAGACTGTGAAATAAAAATTATAGAATCACGAATGTTACCGATTCTGTGGCCGAGTTTATAACGGCGGTGGCAGTTGAAGCAATGAGGCTTATCAATCGGGAGGTTCGGGTTCGATCACTTGCCGGGTCATAGTAAGGTGGGTTTTCCATGCAAAAGCAATGTACGGTTTTACCAACTGAAAAAACTTTCCAAAATTAAGAAAGATTTTGAGATAAATTGTTGAATTGGAAGCCACCCGACATGAAAAGTGTAATCCATAAGCCCATGCAGGCTTCTTACACATTCTTGGTCGCTTAGGCGTCGTAAAAAATAACTGCCTGATTATTATTATGAATTACCAACGTGCTCTGCGGTGCAGTATGATTTGCATTTGGTTAGTTTAGTTACTTTTAACATTTTAAGCTCCTTTTGTCGAGTTCTTCGATACGTGGTTTAGTTGATAAACATATGTAGAGTGGCTAAGCTTAGTTACATGTCAATGAGCTGTATGCTTTCAATTAGGCTACATCGACTCTGACTGAGTTTCTTCCGTTGCTTATTCAAGGTAAAAAGATGGGAAATCGAAGTTCAAAGAAGAAAAGTTCGAAGAAAGGACTTAAAACAGACACAACACCAGGACCTAATCGGAACTCTCAAACACCTGAACTGAGGGATGCGTCGTCACCAAGACAACCATTTCAAAGTGAAGCATCTGCATCACAATTTGAGAGTATTCCACACCGTGAGACCCCCGCATTATCTTCAACAAACACAAACTTCCGAGCATCTGAAAAACAAGGCACCCCTGCAAGAAAGAAGTATTCAGACCCACTGACTATAGAAGGTAGGCAATATTGTTTAGTTTTGCAGCATCACCTGCGACAGCTTTACGATTTCTTGGTGACTATTGTGACACTAGTCTTACTCGTTTGATTCAGGGACTGGGAGGGGGTAGGGGCATGTAAGGACAGATTACTGATGGCTTTATCAATCAACGACTAATCTAATGTGATTTTGTGAAGTGCTTTGAGATCATTCTTTGATTTAAAGCGCTATATAAGAATAAATTATGATGATTAATCTCGTCCCCGTCTGCACGGCGTTCTTTACTTAGAAACATGGTTTTGGTAGGAATGTCATTCACTCTAATGTGGTGGTGTCAACTTCAAACGTCAGTATTTAATTGTCACATGATTTCATAGTGAAAAAAACATGAGTTGTAATGCAATGTAAAATGACCCACACTTGTCATTTAAAACGTAGTCTCACAACTGCATTACCACATCTCGTTTTTTTGTACGTGATTCAATGGTTAAAACCTTGCTTGACGTATGCGTCTGGTCTATTTTCATGTTCGCAAAGCTTTGATATGTCTAAACCATCTACCACATTTCTTGTTTGCAACTCCGTTTCTTTAACTTAAGGTGTAACTTAAACTCATTTTAAATACACGTTCCATGAAACATCCATGTGATTGAGGCATTTGGATTTAGGAAGTAAAAGCACCGGTTCACATATTACTCCTATAGTTATTCGTCCCCTGCCCTTACACCACTGATAAAAATAAAGAAACGAAATGTAAATTGAATTAATTTGAAATATGGATTCTAATGCACCTAAATGAAGAAATGGAAATGATTAAACTGTACACCGACTCCATATAATACTAACGTTAATATGCGTATTAAATTTAATACTAATATTCCAAACAAGTCACCAATTTTAATTATCATATCACTAACGCCAACATAAGAAAAACTCTTTAGATGAGTTGTTAGATCAACACACCAGTCGGTTCTTCAACAGTCAATGATTGCATTACTTTTTATACATCCAAAGAATCCATCTTGTTGGTGATTGTGTTGGCCTGTTTGTCTATTTTATTCATTTTTTTTTCATAGATAAGCAGCAAATTCTAATCGATGCACTTAAAGAGAAGTATAAAGTCTATTATGGCTCCGTAAAACCTTTACCCTATATACAGGACAGACTTTATTGTGTAAATACGATATTTGTCGAGAGCGGTGTGGTTGCATTGAGTGACAGTGCTACATCATATGGTAAAGATGCATCATGGGAACAGTTAGATTCTTACAAGAACATATTCCATGATCCTCATAGGAGGTCTAACAGACGTATCATCGAAGGAGAGCCTGGGTATGGGAAGTCTACTCTTACCCTGCAGATAGCATATGACTGGTGTAATGGTGTCCAAGATTCACCTCTCGCTGACGTAGAGATTCTTATTTTACTCAGACTTAGACAGTTGGGTAATGTTCCGTCAATCTATAGAGCGATCAAGCGATATTTGGTGCCAAAGGAATACAGGGTCAAGGAGAGAGATATCAAGGAGATACTCGAGAGTTGCAAGTCAGTAGCATTTCAGTTAGATGGCTATGATGAATACCCAGGCAGAGACACCAACGAGAAAAGTGTATACGGCTTGCAAACAGATAAAGATGAGGAAAACGACGTAGGACGCATTATCAAGTACAAGATGTTCCAAGAATCTGACGTTACCTTGACAACCAGGTATCTACCTATTGAGTATGACAGAGCCAAAACCAAACGATTTAAACTTACTGGTTTTGATGAGACTGCGCGTGATCAGTACATACGTAAGGCTGTTTGTGGAGATGATGAACAAATTATTGCTAAAGTTAAGAAAGGTCTCAAAGAAAATGTCATTCTTGATGACCTCTGCCAGATTCCTCTCTTATTCACTATGTTCTCTCACATGACTCATGAAATAGAGGGTTTTCAGAAATTTAAATCTGTTACTGACTTCCTTCGCCACGCGATGAATTGCTTTCACAGTCACACGAGAAACAAATCCAAAGATTTTAATGCTAAAGAATACTCAAAGTTCATAGAACATAATCACAGTGAACTTGATAAAATCGCTTTCGAAGGGCTCAGTAAAGAGAATCAACAAATAGCGTGGAGCCAAGCAGAATTCCTCCAGCGTCTCGGTAAAGATTTTTATGATCAGTACATTCTTGTTGGTATCCTAGTAGAGGAGGAGATGTATGATATTGCAGATGGACAGACTCCTGGTAAGAGCGATAAGATGAAGATTGAAGTAAGGTTTTACCATAAACTATTCTGTGAATGGTTCGCGTCATTTCGTGTGGTGGATATTCTTTGCAAGGTGGAAGAATCAGCTGACCTGGAACCAATTCTTGGGAAGATGGATCCATTTGATCTCCAGTACGTCTTTCGATTCGCTTGTGGGTTGAATTCCACCGCTGGCAAGAAAATCATCGAATATTTGAAAAGCAAGAAAGATGGAGACAAGTTTGCAATCCTTTGCATCTTGGAACAGACTGGAAATGTTGAAGGCATCGTAGATACTGTCAAAGAGCTCTGTTCTAAATGGATCGCCATCAGTAAAGAGCACAGCAAGTTACTACAGAGGTCGACCGTACAGCTTCTGCAGATAGCATCAAGTCATGAAGTAAGCATACTTTTCATTCATTTGTCACCCACTGTTTGGAAAAGGCTAACCGAGAAACATTTTCCCCTTGATGATGCTTTCTAAAGCACAATAAGACTCTCAGATTAAATTAAATTTATATTTGGTGGATGCTAATACCAAATGAGAGGTCCCTCTGTAGTCCTAATATGAATAATTGTTGATGTTTTGTATACATTTGCATTTACACTACACTCAGATAAAGAAAAGAAATCCACCCTGCAGCATGTCAATATTAAATACCACTTTTTCAAAATGGTTTATCAAATTGTTTATCTAATACATGATAGTTCATATCTCACGAAATCAATGCAAGTTCAAATTGTATGATACAGTCAATACATTCCAAATAAATGATATTGATCTCAACTAATCAGCCTCACCGGTACTTCATTCTGGAACACTGGAACCGTTATTAGACAGAAGTAGGTTTCTACTTGTATGAAGCAGTAGTTACAATTCTGCTTATTGAGCTTATAACTAAATATAAGCAGAGGTATTTAAAGGGATTATAACTGAATGCTAAAGAATTATAATTTATCTAGAAAAATTCAAGTTGAATAACATATTTGGGAATAGTACGAAGAGTAACAGTTCACAGAAACATATTCAGCTTTTATATGGAAACAGATCAGGTATCTGTACGAACAGATGAAGCAAAAGTATCAGGAATTTATGTCATGGCATACGCAAGCCTTAGACTATGTAATCGGACATTAATGTGTTCTCTAAACAAGTAGCCTGACATTAATGTGTTCTCTAAAAAATAGTAGCCTGACATTAATGTGTTCTCTAAAAAATAGTAGCCTGGCACTGTCATATCTACTCAATACCTTGCTACTATCACAGCTACTCAGTACTTCGGTACAATCACATTTATACAATACCCTGACACTTTCGCAGCTACTCAGTATCTTGCTACTATCACAGCTATTCAGTACGTTGGTACTATCACAGCTATTAAGTAACCTGACACTGTCTGAGCTACTCAGTACCTTGATACTGTCACAGCTATTCAGTACATTGGTACTGCCACAGCTATTCAGTACCATGAAACTGTCGCAGCTACTCAGTATTTAGCTACTATCACAGCTGCTCAGTACGTTGGTACTATCACAACTATTCAGTAACCTGACATTGTCTGATGTACTCAGTACCTTGGCAGTGTCACAGCTAATCAGTACCCTGACACCGACTCAGCTACTAAGTACCTTGACACTATCAGAGCTACTCGGTAACCTAGCACTGTCACAAATACTCAGTACCCCTGGGACTGTCATGTATACTTAGTACCATGGTACTGTCACAACTATTCAGTTGCCATGGCACTGTCAAAACTACTCAGTATCCTTGCACTGTCACAGCTGTATGTACCCTGAAACTGTCACAGCTAGACAGTACCAACTACTGTCACAGCTACCTAGCACCACGACACTGTCACAGCTAGTCAGTACCATGGCACTGTCACAGCTAATTACTATTTTGGTACTGTCATAGCTACTCAGAACCCATTCACTTTCAGAACTACTCAGTACACCTGGAACTGTCAGGGACTCTCAGTACCTTTGCACTGTCACATCTCATATGTACCTTGGCACTGTCACAACTACTCAGTTACCATGGTACTGTCAAAACTACTCAGTATCCTCCCACTATCACAGCTACTCAGTGTCCCTGGCACTGTCAGGGATACTAAGTAAACTGTCACTGTTGGAGCTTCTCAGTACCCTGGCACCGTCACTGCTAATCAGTACTCCTGGTACTCCCAGCGATACTCGGTGCACTGGCACAGTCAGAACTACTTAGTACCATGACAGAGTCACAGCTACCAAGTACCTAAGCACTGTCGCAGTTACTCAGCACCCTGGAAAGATCACATCTACTCTCAGTACCTTGGCACTGTCACAGCTAACCAGTACCTTGACAACCGGTCACAGTTACTCAGTACGTTGGTGCTGTCACATATCAAGTACCTTGGTACATGTCACAACTACTCAGTACCCATGACACGGTCACAGCTACTCATTGCCCTGACACTGTCAGAGCTACCCAGTACCTCAGAACTACCACAACTAATCAGTATTTTGAAACTGTCACAGCTACTCAGTACCCTGAAAAGATCACAGCCACTCTCAGTACAATGACACTGTCACAACTACCCAGTACCTTGGCACTGTCACAGTTACTCAGTACGTTGGTACTGTCACAGCTACTGAGTACCCTGGCATTGTCACAACTACTCAGTACTCCTGGCACGGTCAGGGCTGTGAGATCGCGCCATCCCATCGGGCACATTGGGTCTTTTGTTTGTAAATGCAGTGAGTCTTACTTATATATGCAATCTGTGAAACTCTTTCATGACAGTCAATTCAGAAGTGATCCGTCGCCAAAACAACTCAGATTCACCGCAACGTCTGTTAAAAGAAATATATAAAAATATAAACCTCACAACATTATTCAGGGTATATTCATTATGCAAACGAATCGCAACTATGTGTTGTCTCTGTAAATTGTGTCTGTACCCAAACTAGTTGTTTTGACAAATAAAGCGTTATATTACGTGATTGTTAACTGTACATGACTTTAGAATGTTACTCAGCTCCTCCCACAATGCACCACCATATATTTTTGAAAGTAGCGAACATGTTCACTTTGTGCTATACATAATTGCGCCCTCTGTTACATTAATGTGTGCCAGAGCAATCTATGACACTGACGTTTCCATGTTGCAGACACTTTTCTTGCGCGAGGTATATTATGTCATTGTGAGAGGGACGACCCAATGGACGTACGTACGGTATGTACGTCCACTGTTCCAGCAATCTCGCAGAATTATAAGCTCATTATTCTCACTGGCATTGTCCTGTTAGGAACGATCTTTCTATAACCAGAAATATTATAATAAGATCATAAAACTCACACAAGGAAGGAACCCTGATATCTCAGGGCTTGTGGGATAGACTATGCACTGCAGGGATAGGGAGATTTTGTGACATTTACAGTTTGAAGGAGAACGCAAATACTTGCTTTGACAGCTAAGCATCATATTGCATGATTGTAAATTGCGCATGAGTTTATAATATGTTGCTCCCACAATGCATCATTGTCCAACCTGTCTCCGTCGGTGAGTTCAAAGTACACATGCATATGTAAGAGGTTTATTAAAATTATGACAGCCATTATTGATGTGATATTAATGTATCCGTGTTTGCTGTCTTCGGATTGTGACTCTCAAAACTATTTAAAATCAATTCTAACAATTTAGTTAGAATACTCCGATAATCGTTAAATAATATACCAGTGAGTAGATATCCACAAAGCATTCACATTTACTTATTTATTCTAAATACGCCCGAAACCGTTCCTTAAAATCCTAATTGCGATATTGAAATATAATATTGTGTACCATGACGCTGACATGCATGTGTGTGAAGGTCCAATGTTTGTACACTTAACAGTAATTATTATTCCAGTACGAAACTATGAGTCAAACGGAGGTAATGGGATTCAATTTAATATTCATCTTTTAAAACTTAAAGAAAGAATGCCAATGTTAATCGGGCTCCTCTTGAAATAATGTTGAAGAAGTTTCATTGTTTCGGTTGTACCGCACATACATGTTGTATACTTATGTACTGTACAATATAGGATTTACAATATCTCTTTTCAAGTGAGTGATTTTGATAGCCCTTGTTGTTGTTCTGCCCTCGCGATGGAGATATTAACGCCGCCTACACCCTCCCCCGCCGAGAAGTAAACATAGTCCAGGTCTCTGACCCGGTAGTTTTCAAGGAGTCTTATACGATATAAATAGGATGACAGCCAGTACAGTCTGCTTCCATTTGTGATCTTTTGGCAAACATTCGATGAGATATAATGACGTACAGATAGACAACAACTATCACTTACACAGAGTTAATGTCGGTACCAATGAAATCGGTGCACTATCAACCCATCAACTGCCGAACGAGATCATTGCACTCTCCCTTCATTGGAAATCTCCTTGACCAAAAAATACTGGCTAATGCATTTGTACGGCTTGAAACTAAATAATGCACATTTATGACGTAATCCTTCCAAAGTATGTGTTCATGACGAAATACACACAGTTAGTTATCAATGTTATATAAATTCCCGTACTAGGAGAGCGAATTACGCAGTGTATCTGGATAGCATAAAACTAAGTCTAAAATCCTTTTTGGGCAGAGCTCCTTTGAAGGCTCTTAACCAATTTATTAATTATATACCTTCACACACCGAATATATTTTATGTCTACTTCAGAGTTAGTCTTCACGCGGTTCCACTTAGTTCGCCTGAATAGGCATATAGCTATATGGTTTCCCTCGTTGGTTTGTACATAGTGACCTGACCGTGGCTGTGGCACTCATATTGCATTTTAGAAGGAACAATCGTAGAAATTGTAGCCCTGAAGAAACTTATTTGCAGATTCCGTCTTTTATTTCTAAACTTTTACTATACTTTTCACTATCGATCGCTTCTTGAATCGCGTATTATTAATAGCGGGAAAGCAAAGTACTGCCAAACCTTTAAAAAACATGTTTGACTTGTGTGAAACCATCGCAGTATCGAACATTTCCACTTGTGCTATTTCAGAGCTGCGCCCTCTATTACAGTCATTCGCGCAAGATTCATAAATCGTTCTGACGTACGCATGTGGCAGAAATTTTACTTGCGCAGGTTACATACGATATCAGGGGAGGATTGAACGTATACACACACGCTGTTCCGCAATCTCACCGAATTGTAAGTTTTAACCATTTAGTGCTTACGTCGCACCTACATTGTGCCATTAGTGACTTTCCTCCAATAACCAGAAATACGAGTAAAATCATAATAATCTCATAACGAGGCGAACCAAAGTAAGGAATCTTACTATCCCCGTGGTGGAGGTAGGTGTAGGTGAAGTAGGCTTTGCTCAATTATTCGATCCGCCCAAATAATTCAAACTTTAGCAAACCGGTGTTCATTCCTTATAGCACGTTGGCTCCTTTCTGAACTGTAGCATTTACTAACAACCGGCCTCGCCAAATTGTAATTTATATGAACTTATAAAATAGTATTACATTCTATAATGAAATTTATTAAAGTTATCAAAGTACTTGAGAAATACACCAACTGTTATTACAAAAAACTTCGACTCGGCTACTACAAATTGTCGCTCTGTACTTCCTCTACAACCAAAACACGATGTTTTTTTCTCTTCATGTAATACTTATTTGATCGTATCGTACTTTTAGTGTTTCCTTTCTTTGAAATTCTTTTTGAATTTACTGCAAGTACCGAGCAATAAATCTGACTGCACTCAAAGCACTCACACCATTACACCTCCCCCTCCCCTTCCCCCGCTCCCGAGTCCCGACAAAATCCCCCATTATAGTTAACGAGACCTACCTCCTCCCCATCCCCGAACACACACAACACGTACTCGAGCACATACATCAGGCGCGTATCCAGGATTTTCTAACCCGGGGGGCGCGAATTACTATCTAAGCGGAGCGCCACCATCGGTTGGCGCGCAGCGTACAAGAAAATTTCTGGTTTTGATATCCCCCAGATCACCGGAAACGGCACTTCTCGGGCTTGAAATGACCAACCAGATCTACACTTTGGGCCTGAGAACCAAGTATTACCTAATAGTTTTTTTTTCCATCCATAACCTTTTTGAAGATTGTCAACCCGGCACACGTCATGTTCGACCTGATCGCATGTCCTGTGGGTCTTTGCTTTTGTAGGTGATTCTACGTCGCGGCCCACAATACCCGTCAGCCCCACTTTTCAAGGTTTTAAGCCCCAAATTTGTTCAGAATTTGAAAATTCACATTTCTCGTGAATAAACTTACTTCAAAACATACCCATAATGTTGTACAAAATTTCATCTATGGACAACCAATATAGAAAAACTACCTTCAACCCCTAACAGACCGGTCAAAATTGCACGAGTAGAGGGAAGTGTGATGCAGAATGTTGGTCAGAAATTTTCGAAAATTCAGACACAGTTAATTTATTGTGTAGAAATATTAAACCTCTTATAACGGCTATTATAAAACTTGGTTGAAGGAAATGAAAAAATAGCAGATATTTCCGAAACCGAAAACTACACACATAGGCGTAGGAGGCGCGGGAGCAGTGGCGGAGCTAGGGGTATTGGTCAGGAGGGGCGAGAATGGTCTGTAGGGGCGCTTTCGACACTATCTAAGCGGAGCGCCACCACTGGTTGGCGCGTAGCGCACAGACAAATTTTGAGTAAAGATACTCCCTAGATCGCCGGAAATGACCCTTTCAGGGCCTGGCTAATTTGCAGATAAACGAAGAATAGGGTGTCATCGCCAAATAACACCAACAAAATGTGACAAATGTCTATAAGTAGATGAGAGCGCAATAAAAAAGTCTATAATCTAGAATAAGTAAAAAGTGGTAAAGAGCTGAAAAAGGCGCCAGCAGTCCATTTGAGTCCGTCAGGGGGCGCTTTCGCCCCCTGACCGTATGGACGCTCCGCCACTGCGCGGCGGGGTGCAGCCCCTAATTCGCCATTACTAATGTAAAAGAAACTTTTGACATAATTGGACCTCCATGCTTTTTATACATCTACATGAGACATGTCGTTGTTTACATTAGCATCCCGCGGTATACTGCGGAATTTGAACGGACCGTACGGTACATGATGGCATGCGATGTAATAACCGATGCTTGCTTATATGATATTGACATTGACACGTTGAACGCGCGCTTCGCGCGCGAAAATGTTTGGTTATTTTTTCAGGCAAGTCGGACAGTCTTGAGGATTTTCATCCTGGAACGCCATTTTCATGCTCACTGATATGATGTGATATCTGCTGTTTGCGTTACAAATTCGAACAGGCGCGTAGCGAGGAATTTGCCAAGGGAGGAGCGAAGCCTGTGGGCAAATTATCTAAGCGTAGCGCCACCATAGGTTGGCGCGAAGCGTGCAAGAAAATTTTGGCCGAAAATGCCTGCCAGATCGCTGGAAATGGCACTACCCAGGACCATTTGTTAGCGCGAAGCGTACAAGCAAATTTTGGCCGAAAATGTCTCCCAGATCGCTGGAAATGACACTTCCTAGGCCTTGTAAGTTGCATCTTAGCACTTTCTATTTTGAAATTACTTAGCGATATCATTTAAAAAAAATGCTGAATGGGGGGGGGGCGGTCGCCCCCATCCCAAAATGCGTCATGTTCCCCGACGACACGGTCGAGTTCGAGACCAGCCACAGTTGGTTTCATAGCACAATTCTACACACGCGTTATGATAGACCATATATAGTATATATATAGATCATTAGTGAGAGAGGAAAATGGAAACGTCAAAAAATGGAGTTGTCGGTGTATGGGGTAGGGTGAGGCACGCTTTTACGAAATCATTGATCCGTCACTGGCTACCCTTCAGCGCTGTAATAATGTCACTGTTCCTCTTTCTCTTCCCGGTGTCTTCGCGTTTTTCTTTTACTCCCTCCTTTTCTCCTTCTTCTCTCTTTCTTCTTTTTCTTTTCTCTTCCTTCCTCTCCTCCTCCTCTTTTTCCCCTCTTTTTTCCTTTTTTCTTCTCTTTTTTTTCTCTCCTCTTTTTCTTACCCGGGGGGGCGCGCCCCCAACGCCCCCCCTGGATACGCACCTGAACATGCATTATTATTTATACCATTGTATTCAAGCCACTGTATACCCCCCCCCCATGGAAACCTTCATTACGTCACGTTTTCTAAGGATGCTATTACGGTTACTACATACGACGTACAAGACGTGTACTGTAGTAGACCTATAGTGTGTATGTCTAACTGTTCTAGTGTCAGAGTGGCCTGGTTTGGTAGTGCCGTTTGGCCGTGACGTTTAGTTTCCCGCAGGACGGGTCACGTAACAAGCACTGTTCTTAGTATTAATATGTGTCAGTTGATCACATAATGTTATCATTTCTATTGCATTATCGATTGTATTTAATTGTTATTTGTCTCTGAGTAGCAACTAGCATATGCAGGTAAGTGTAAGTAAAACTCGTGTAAACTGTTGTCAGACCTATGCATTAAATTTTATAAGAATTTGTATCACCTCGTTGTAAGGTAATTGTCGATTTTGTTGTTTTTGTGTCTAACTTTGTACACCTACGGGAACCGCTTAAACGTAACATTTGGTTGTAATGTAAGTTTAAACCAGGGCCTACACAGCGCTGTGCGTATGCTCACATGGTGTACGGTACGTAGTAACAGTAGCAATAGTGCCTACACGTAGAAATGGATTGAGCCTTAACTAAGATTAATTCTAGCGAAAAAATATGATAGTGATTCATACCATTTCTATGAACATATTTTGTCGGTCAACTTTAAATTCATTGTAGACTACGAAAGTGTTAAGTTTATTTATTTCTTATTTATTCTGGAATAATTCATGGAGCACGTATTTCCCTTGTGGTGTGAACTTTTACGGTCAGCGTTATGTCAAGTTGCTTTTTCAAATGCCAATATCTTGTAATTGCTCGCCGGCCTAGTGTGAATAAGTTCATTTTAGAAGGAACCAAGATCAGCATCAGTAAGGTGCGCGTAATTCACTAATTATGCTTGGCATATCCATTAATAAAGTTGGATATCAAGTTAAGCCACCAATTGCACACATGAATGATAAGAATGATATGCAGCCCGTTTCTCTCTAGTTTAGCCTAGGTTAGTTCGAAAATCACATATTAGGCCTCACTGATTTTTCAAGGATTACATGAAGATCAGAAGCTTAAGCAGCCAAGGGCGTTGACCTAATCTATGCTACTCATCAATTAACTTAGGGTTATAATTGATAGAAATATGATTGTAATAATCAGAAGTACATTACGTCTCGCGTTTAATTAGTGATTTACACGAACACTTCGGTGAGCGATGATGCAAGTTAGCAACGTTTATCATTAGTGCACGTTTTGTTTAGAACATTTTGCAAACGTTATTACATACCCTACCAAGTTATGTGGCTTCATCATAAATTAATTATTAACATTCATCACAAATGTTTGCATAACAAACAAAAGCATAACTTAGAAAAATTGTTTACAAAAGCAACAACAGTGCAGTGAAGACCAACTCGTTACTCTACAATAAGCTACACAGGTAGGCCGAGTGTGTAATGAATTCTCCCGGAGATGTTTTCGTCTGTGGCGGGCTGTTAACGTGAGAATTGCGGGCAGGCGTCGGCTGCTTTTGACTGCACCGGCTTACTCTGCAGTTTCACTCTGGTGAAGGAGAAAAACATGCACTATATATGGATAGTAATTGAACAGCTTTGTTGAGCAGGTTGGCCTACAATACTACTACTTGCGAGGAGCAATTTGAAAACCATTGCGATTCATCTTTAATTGAATATTTAAACTAAAGCGAGTCTGAGAGTAGTACATAATAATACTTAGGCCTAAGGGCTACTCACACATGGCAGTTGCTGTTATATTAGGCTTTGTCTACATCTACGTACGTGACAATGATAAACTGATCAAGTTAATTGGACTTTAATCTAAAACATACAGCCGTGATTTGTAAAACTGCAGTTCGAGTTGTTTGGAGCTTGTTCTGATACACCAGTGGTTAAGAGGTATGGTACCTGGAAATACTACTGAAATTAAGGTGATCATTAATTAATTTTCCGTTAGTCTATATAAATCGCCTGGGAAATTATGACATTAAGCTAAAGCGTCAAATGGAGGTATTTTGCAAATCCTTTTTTTTGGCTCTTTTTTTTTTGGCTTTTGTACTTACAAGATACATTTTTATCAAATGATTTCAGGCACAGCTTGATTTGTTTTATCTAGATTGCTGGGTATGGGTGAAATGTCAATACAACATTCTGACCTTAAAAATTAATACTGCAACTTCATTCCTTAATTATTTCAACCACGAAAAGTTGTAATGTAATGTAATGTAACCAAGAAATTGTTTTGAAGTTAATTGAGCAAACTTATAACAGTGGCGTCGCCAGGCATTTCAATCTAGGGGGGGGGGGGGTGTAAGGGGATAAGGGAGAAATGTTTGATAAATTGAGGGTCCTTTGATGCAATCTGGTGCAATATTTTTCAACTTGAAGTAACTTTATGTTCAAGAATTTTCGAGCTTAAGTTATACAAAACATGGCAATTAACCCATTGCTTTGGTGATGTTTTTAAATAAATGTGTTGAAAATTGAAATTCACGCAGGGTAGTGATGTTAAGCACTAGCGATTCACGCCTGTGACCTTAGTTACTGTTAGTGAGAAAACAACTGGTTATTGTGATGGCCGGTGAAAGAAGTTTTACTGCAAAACATAATACGTTTCGTCCTTTGTAAAACAAGTTTTTGTTTGAGTTATTTTGTTAACACTACAAAACGCATCTCTGGGGGGGGGGGGGGGGGCACGTGCCCCCATTGGCATTGGCGTAGACTAGTAGGCGGGGGGGGGCTAGGGGCTGCAGCCCCAACTCAAATTTGTTTTGAAAATTCGGGCAATATCATGAGAAATTTCGGGCACCTACTGAAAGAAAAGTAATTTGTAATGTGTTTTTGAATGGTTAAACTAATATTATTATTATCATGATGATTGTAACGACTTCCTCAATAATTCTAACCAATATGGAAGGGTAATAACACGGCAAATGATTGTATGCTATTGGCATGCGATGTAATAACCGATGCATTCCTATATGATATGCACATTAACATGTTAAACGTGCACGGAGCGCGCAAAAAAATGTGGTTATATTTTTCGGGCAAGTCGTTACAGAACCCCCCCCCCCCTGCCCCACTCCCCAATCAAATTGGGCTCCTACGCCTATATTGGCGACGCCACTGATAACAACCCTGATCTTATCTTCCTGCAGATACCAATATCTGAACTATTTCTGCAGTGGTCCTTCAGTAAGGTTGATAAAGGTGATATCGTGCTCCAATCTGGTCTTTGTTTACCAACCCTCTCAACACTGGAGAAGCTATCAGTAAATGCAAACAGAACAGAACTTACCGAGGAAGACGTTATTGGACTATTGAACTATGGCGTACAGTCAAAGAGATTCAAAGAGCTTTGGTGAGTAGAAAAATATATTATGAAGAATGAAAATGATCACAATAAATGAAATAAGGTCAAGGCCTACGTCTAGAATAATTAACATTACGATATGTATGTAGGCCTACGCCTTTACGTAAACACCGCGTAGAAGACGAAATATCTGTTAATCATAGTTTAAGTAAAGAACTTTAGGAAAATGGGCAATTTGACAGTACACATTTGCAACAGCCGAGAGAATCATTGGATACAACGGCTAAATCCTTTTCTTATAAGATTCTTCCTAAATTTCAATCCCTTTAACAGGCATACCATTCCCTGATATAATGTCGAAACTAAAACATTTTACTCATGACACAGCACAATAAAATCATGAGCGATTAAAGGCCGCTGTATGTATTGTTGCAACAGATCTACCGAATGATAAATAATTTAGTAAAATTAATTTCGAAAAATTTAAAACTAACATTAAAAATAATTTAGTTTTAATAATTTAGTTAAATTTTATAAAAATGAAGATACATTTATTATTAAGACCCTTACACTACTTCTAATTTGCTGCTGCTTGAATGCAAGTATTTCGAGTCAGTGGTAACAATTAATTAGTGACACCAAGGTTGATGTAATTTCATTATCGGAAATGATACCCATACAAATTGACAGAAATTTGTAAAAATTTATGGTGCAGATATGTTTTGATGAAAGTTGGCAGATGATATAAACATAGCAATAGTAACTAAAATACTCCACAAATGACAGTCGCAACAGTTTTACGGTAAAATGGGTTCAGTTTAAATCTGAGTTGAAACAGTTATGTGAAAGACGCTTCAATACAATACGGGTCAGTGTATTTTAACCGAGCCTCGTACATGTAACGAGGCAGGGATCTCACACGTTGATATTTAAGTTTGTGGATATATAAATGGATGTATAATCATATCAATAACATTATTATGACCATGGATATATTGGAACAGGGAGATCACTTCAATTTATCACAATAAAATAGGAAACAGAGAGAAGAACGAACAAATCGGCCCAGGAATGTTTTGAAATATGCTCAACCGTCACAGTTACATGCCGGCTACAGGTTTTTTTTAAAGTAATGGTAGCGTTTTGTCGTTATATCATTATGTATATAACGTGTAAACTGTATATTAGATACTTTAGATACAGAAACATCATTTATAATAACACTAAGATGGATACGTGTTGTTCAACATTATTCAGAAAATACTAAGTAACGTGAGAGGAACAATCTTTAAAAAGTTTTAAAACGTTTTTTTTTTTTTTTTTTTTTATCTTTGAGAGGAGTCACATATTTAACTTCATTATTATCTTGTTTTACAGGTTTTATTATTGTAAACTGCCAGCATCCATCAGCCCTAAGATGATACCGGAAACAGCAAAATCAAGGAATATTAAAGGTATTTTGCCGCAGCTCACAATGGGATTTTGTTAAAATGAGCGTGAAAAGTAGCTAACTATTTGAGTGTGTGCTGAGTTTTTGATTCATGTGTATTTGAAATGCTGGGGCGGGGCGGAGATGGGCGTTGGGGGGGGGGGGGGGAATTGTTCCCAGAGAATTATTGGAACAAGTATATTATAACATTTGCATATTTTGTGTTTTGAGCACAGCCGTGTACGTATTGCATTGTCCGCTATATATTGGTTGTGCATAAACCCTTCATTCATTCATTCATTCATTCATTCATTCATTCATTCATTCATTCATTCATTCATTCATTCATTCATTCATTCATTCATTCATTCATTCATTCATCCATCCATCCATCCATCCATCCATCCATCCATCCATCCATTCATTCATTCATTCATACATAAGAATGTGTAAGTGTAGGACCATAGTACATACTCTATTACATTGTGTATGGGTACATGGGATGGTTCAAAGTGTACCATTCCTTTGTCGTTTCTTATATCAACTGTTATGATTTTTTGAAATGAAAACTGATTTTTCATCTGCTTATTTATGTAGGTAGAAGCATAAGAATAGTATGATGAGGGAACGATGAACAAGAACATGTTTACAAAATTTGACTAAAAAAAGTGTAAAGAATAATTACTGTTTTTCTTTATTTTTAATTCGATTTACTCTTTACTACTATACATGCGAGCAAAGAGGATAAGGCACAGTGTGTGTGTGTGTATGTGTGTGTTGGGGGGGGGGGGGTGCGAGAGGGTTGTCTTCAAGGAAAGACTCTTAGTAAAGATCATTCACAATATAATGACTAATAACTACAAAGTGACGTAACACTTTTCTGTCAAAATTGCAAACTATCTAATAAATTGAAGTAGTTAATAAACCTCTCCCTTCAATAGGTTTATTTAATTTTTGCTTGTTTTTAAATGTTTGGAAACTTAATAAACCAGAAAGAGATCTGAATAGAGAGAGAAATGACTTCGTCCAAAACGAAAGAACAATCGAATTTTTTTTAATATTTCAACCGGTTAGTTTTATTTTGCTGTTGTAGGTAAGCACGACAAGTCATATATTAATGTTTTTTTTATTTTATTTTTCTGAAGTTCTTTGGCCGGAAGAGACCTGTCTACTTAATCTACAGTCTGGTAAATGGAAACAGGTTGGTGATAAGATGGTAAACGTATGTAAGGATCAACATGGACCAGTTACGTAATTAATATAGCCTATTTAACTGCTAGTGAAAATATCCGTGTACAATAGAATATCCCATTGGAGCGGGTAATGATACAAGTCTGACACTGTTTGCCGCTTAATTGCAAACAATAGCTATTGTTCTCTCTGGGTAATAGCTGGGTCGGAATATGAATAGAGAGATATGGTGGGGAGGAGGAGGGGAGCCAGTTGGTACCTCTTGAATGGTATATGCCAATCAGAATATCCTCACAGTAATTGACAGTATCACAAAATGATGATATTACGTAGAAACAGTTGAATAAATATGAAGTAATACATTTTATGAATTACAGATTAAAGAGGTGAGCGAAAAGAAGGCTAAGCTATGCACGAGATGAGGAGATAGAGTGGAGACAGACAAGTAAAACCCAAGATAATGAAATATAAATAGAATTTATAGGACTTTAACCAGAATGTGTCAGTATTTAGAGAAGGAAGAGACAAGTTAAACATAGTTGTAATTTTTATCATTTTATTTCATAGGCCGATGACATCCAGACTATAACAGAGCTGTGTTCAAATGATGTCGTCATCAGTAACAACATCAGTCAGCAAACACAGAAGTCAACCATAAAACTCCTGAAGAAAGCATCCAGGCATGACGTAAGAATATATTGAAGGGATACGGTGAAGTAAAACACATCACAAACAAATTAATTATTTTATTTATTATTCTCCCAAACTATAGGTGATTTGAATCGGGGAGGGGTGAAGGGGGGGGGGTTGATGTGACTAATCAATAACCTGTTCTAGGTTGTTGTTTTTTTGTTGGTTGATTATTATGTTGGCATCAGAAATAGATAATTTAGGACAAATCTGAACAAACAGTGATCTGATAAATAAAATAAGAGATTTTAATACAAAAAAATAAGTAAAACATACTTAAAAGTTACAAAAATAACTAGTGGATTATTGTATGCTAGAGAAAGTGGAACTTATCCTCTTAGCTACTGAACCACTTAATGACCTTAAAAACAAATAGGTCCAGAACTGTTAATTACCTAATTGAATATTTATTAGGCCCTCACCTGAACCACCATTAGCCTACTCCCCCAAGGCTCAAAGACAACAGGTTATATCACATTGCCCACACAACAGAGAAACTACAGAGCTTACTGTTCTAAACAACATTAACACATCATGTTTTAATTACTTAACAACTTGAAGCAAAACGAGATAAGAATAAACACAAAATAAATAATAATCAAACATAAATTTATAGAATACGACAGCATTTTGCCTGGTTCCCACTAACCCTCTAAGAGGCTCAACTAAACTACACCCCCGTCCACCCCCCCCCCCCCACCAAAATGTATCTATCTCGCTATAGGTCCCGTAGATTAGCTCCAAACTGACCCCTTATCAACGGAAACAAATATTGCAACCTATAATACAAAACGCCCCTGTTTCACCCCACAATGAGATTCGCAATATACACCCGTAACACTCTTCACTTTCCCTCCATCCCCTGATCTTTAAAACAAAGGACACCACCCCACCCTCTCTAAAACAAAACATGTCTTTATTTATTTTTTAGTAGTCTATTAATTATATTGATTATTTATTTTCCTTCTAGTCAGTGTTAATCCTGTATTTATTAGCTTCGTTTTCCCCTATACTAGAATTACAACTGAACAGTAAAACAAGTCGTACAACTTACAAAATATGTGATACACAACCCCCCACCCCACCTTCACCCTTTCCCTGAACCACTTCACACCCTCCTGTTCCCGTTTTGTTCAATAATCTTACAACACTGTGTCTCTTTACAGTAAAGTAATATATTAGTGTAACTGTGCACGTTAACCAAAACACACACCCTTAACACCAATTTGAATAATAAACTGGCCCCACTATAACCCCCTCTAACCCCAGGACCATTAGTACTTCATTAGTTATAATAAAAATAGTCAACTCATTAACATTATTGTAAAATAATAAAAGATATTTATGATATTATGATATAATTATTAATATTATATTTATTATTTACTTTCCTTCAGATTCCTATATTCTGGGTGTATCTAGTCCGTTCCTTTAACAAGGTTGATGAAGATGATATTACTCTCTACTCTGGTCTCTCTCTACCAATCATAACATCAATAGAGATTATGAGCATACAGACAGAGGAAGGGAGAGAAATGAATAAACATGAAGTTAATGGAATATTAAACTATGTACAACACTCTCAAAGATTCAAGCAACTGAAGTAAGTATAATTAATAAATATGTAAATAATATTAGTAATTAATAACATAACTAATTAATATTAATGATTAAACAAGATAGGAATGATTAATATAGGTACTATTTATTAATTACTGAAGATTTATTGATAGGTTTAGATAATTGTAGGAGTAAAACAAATATATGAAGAAGAAATTGAATTAAGAAATCGACTAACAATGAAAGAACAGTCATCAGGTAAGGAATATTATTAATAGGAGAGTAAAATACAGACAAAATATACAGAAAAACATATTTACAAAATAAAATTTAAAGATAGACTTGTATTGCAGTAAGAATGATAAAAGTATTTGTAGCGTGAGAGGAGAATATATTTATTTACCTGGTTTATAATAATTATAAATAAAATTGAATAAGGAAGCAAAGAGAGAATTGACAAAAGCAAAATAATACTCTTGTTTTTACACATTTTCTGTATGCAAAGTAAAGTATTATGATAAAAAAATAACAAATTAAAGAAAAATCCCTAATTGATAACTATGAAATGGTCAAAATCCTTATATAATTTAGTAAATAAATAAAGCGATACTAAATAAATAAATTGTTTACCAACTAACTTAAATAAAACAGTAGGTAAAATAAAATTAATAAACACTAGAAAAAAGAAATCAACACAGAAAGAATAAACATTAATCTCAAATGTGCAAGAATAAAACATTCAAGAAAAAAATCTTTATTAAGAAATGTAAAATGGTCAAAATTCTTATAAAGAAAATTTAGTAAATAAATTGATCGAGAAAAAAAAAACGTTACTACTTAATTGAAATAAAACAGTAGGTAAAACAATATTAAGCAAACACAAAAATAAAACTTAACACAGATAAAAAAATAAACATTATCCTTAAAATGTTAGAAACTTGTTTGTTTTTGTGTTTTATGTAGCTTAATGTTTAGTTTAAAACTACAACATCAACAGTGAAATGAATTATTTTCCGCAATAAGTTTAGAAGCTGAATAAATAAATATATTTTTGTTAATAAGAGAATGAGATGTGCCTACAATGTGCATGCCTTAAACAATGTATCTAATATTAAATATCCTTCACCAGGTTCCCCTCCCCCACCCCTGGCCTTTGAATACTATTCCTCTAATCATTAACATATTCCCATGTGAATTCCCTAACAATGCCGCAACAACTATATATCGGCCCCACCACCAAGCCCACCTCCGCACTACTAGCAAACCCTTCTGTTGTGCCTACTAACTGCAAATCATGCAGTGAACCAATGCATAGACCACGCAACTATATATATACCCTCTCTAACACTCTCTCCCGCACCCCTCAAATGTCACTTCTCATACATTGTTTAATATGTCCCATACGGTATTTCATATCCACGCTCAACGCCTCAAACATTGTACATTGCCTTAGGCTCATTGTTTAATATGTCCCATACGGTATTTCATATCCACGCTCAACGCCTCAAACACCTGTACATTGCCTTAGGCTCAATACCACCACTCCCGAATGCCAATGACCCTTCTGCTGTTGCTTTCTAGATAACACCATTTCCCTCTCTTCCATGTAAATCAAATCACCAGTCCAATCCTTTGCTCTAAACCCACCATTTTACTCCCCCGGGAGCCCAGCCCCCCCCCCCCCCCAACACACACACAGGCACACACATACGCACATCATTCCATTTTTCCTATAGTTGTTTTGGTCCATGTTTTCATCATATGGGCAATTTACAAAAAGTAACGTAGATCGTATCCACCCAACACTGTGTATACATTCATCATATATATCTGTACAGTTAACTATTGCTACTATTTTCCTTCAGACAGTACACATTTTTCAATGCTAAAAGTCTATTGAAATTATTTCATCATTTTCTTCCTCAAGATGTACAGTAATCTTCCTATATTACTGACACTTTCAATAGTTTAACATTTTCTTTTGTTCATCACCTGTCAATCAAATACTTGAACAATAGAATGAAAAGAAGTTGTGTTCAATAAAGCGGCGCGCGCGTCCCAATGAAAAGAAGTTGTATTCAATAACAAGAGACGCGCGCGCGTGACCTTGACATAACCTCTGGAATCTTGAAACAAACAAGTACCTGGATACGTCTAGACACTGTCTGGTTTGAATTGTTGGTCGACCTAGCAGGTAGAATTTTTTTTAATGATTTTTACTTTATCTTGTTCTTGGTGTTAAGTGTACTTTAAGAGAGCAGACAAACTCAAATCCCCAACATAAAGAATAATTCAGAATTTGGTAAGGATATTTGGGCTAAATTATTTTGTGAAATAACCCGGGAGGGTGGAGGCGGGGTGGGGGGGGGGGGGGTTAGGGCTATTAATAGTTTCAACTAACGTTAAGGATTTATCACTTCCTCCAGTAACTCATTTTCAATGGCAGGTTAATGCAGCATATTGTGTATATGCCCGCAGAACCAGCTGTTAGAAACTCAGATCCCTATTATAATGTGTTCATATTAGTGGTCGTTACAAGGCAAATTCAAAAGACGTTTCCTTATAGCAGTAAGACATATCAATGTACATGTTATATTGTGTTGTATGCTCTTAAAGAGGATTTTTCACAGTAACAGGTGAGGTTGATTGGTAGGAGAAATAGAGAAACATTTTTTTATAGATAGTGGTGAAGCGATTGAAACTTCATTTACTTGAGGATAAAACAAAATTATATCGCTCTGGGTGAGGGATGTTTACATCGACCTTTGAATTTCCCAAGAAAGTATTGAAAGTTGATGTTAGTGGGAATTGGCATATATAACGGGGAAAATTTTGCACAGCAAAATAAAATTTAATATAAAGAAGAAGAAAAATTGATCCCGATAAAGGCAATATCCGAGTTGATTTTTTTTTCTACAGAGAAGTCAGGCACTATAGTGCAATTTATGTTTTGAAATGTACAAAAGATTCGATGATATTATTTTTAATTGATGCAAGTTGATTAACATTGAACACACTCTAGTCTTAATGATAGTATTAGATGCACAAACAGTCCCCAAAATAAAATAATGGCAGATGGAATATTCCAAAGCACCCTAGTGTACATAATATTACATGTCTGTGCGGTTCAGTCTAAACAATACAAAAATAAAAAAGTTGTAAATAGTAGAACCGTTTTGCAAACACGATCCATTTTACCAATATTTCTCAAAGGGAGTGGGCCACATTCCCACCCCACTCCCAAGAACCTTCACCTGGATGGACGACATAAGGTTTTTACCTCCCCACCTACCCCTCCCCTCCCCGTGTTGCAGTACATAAAACGGGTGTTGCATCCGTGGATATAGGTATTGTAGCGTAGTGAAGTTATGTTGAATGTAGATTACATACGCATCACTTCGACTCGTTAAATGTTTACATTTAGCGTATAAGTAATTGCAGAACTTCAGTGATCTTGTCCGTACTAGCAGACAACTCCCCACCCATTATGGTCAGGTATACAATGGCGTTAATCACTGACCGAAATATATAGTCGAAGGTAAATTATCGCCTTTCAACAACGGGTATCATACGTTCAGCTTTAATTTTAGATTGTAATATTGTCAACCTTTATCGTTCCACCGATATACCGTATCTTGTATAAGCGGCACCTGGTAGTCGATAATTAATGACGTAAGTAGCTACACTGGATTGACATTGCTTGAAGTTTGCATGACGTCACAATTATAATTACAATGAATATCTTTCTTTTGCAGTTTTTTGTACTGTCTGCTGCCACCAACTATTACATCTTCCTCTCTGGCAAATCTGAAAGCAAGGAATGTCAAAGGTACAGTATAAAGCTCTTATTGATGTACTATTGATCTTTATCAGGGAGTGTTGGGATGGAGCAAGGGAGGGATTTGGCGACATCTTAAGGTTTTGAAGAGTCCACACTGTGTCAGATGTGACACTTACTGTATGTAGTCCAGTCTGGATTATCATCAGTACTCCAATATCGATAAACTACAATGACAGAGAGATTGGTTGCTGAATACGTTAAGTGTATTGAATATAGGAATATGTTGTAAAGCAGGTTTATTTAGTAATGATAAACTGGCCTATATTTAAGGTTAATGATTGTGATAAATTATCAATCTAATTGCAAGTGAGATTGTATCAGGAAGGTTGTTTAAACTTCTGTTTCCTTTGAACCAACTTTCATGTCACTGAAGGTTCTTTTTTATGAACTATGTCAATTGAAGCTTGTTCACTTAATTCGGTGCTGTTTTGATGAGTTCTTGTCTGCTATAAATTAATTTGATGAAGTTCCAAAATACCAAAAGCTTATATATGGCTGTGCAACATCATAGGAGTTTACTGTACACATGTACTGAGTGAGTGGTCATGAGTCATGGCCGTTTTAATCATCAATTAAAACTCTGGGTGATTAACCACCTTATATATAATACAAAGCAGTAACTACAACATTATGACAGTAGTTACAAATTTCATCTTCAGTTCTGCCAAAAGGAAAAAGTAAGCAATAATTTTAACCAGCTATATGAAAATGATAATATTGTACAGTAGGCACACAGTTGGATAAAACTTATCTCTACGTCTATAAATGAAACAAAATCTTTGTTTTTTCTTTTGCCTGTAAATTAAGCGGCAAGCTCTCTCTGGCAACTAAAAAGAAATTGTTATGTTAACTTAACACAATCAGCAGATCAAAGCATTTTGTAAATGTTGTTTATATTTCTGAGAAATAAGTCTTCAGTCTTGCCTTCCATTAGTGAAATTGTTAGTGTTCGCTTAGGTGTTCGCTAATAATCAGACTAAATTATGGGGACACATTCTTCTATGCACATCAATATATATACCTACAACATAAGCCATGGAGAATAACGATTTAAACTTAGCAAATGACTATGAATGTAGCAATGTCAGTGCGAATATCGCTTTCTGGATACACACGACCGAATGATCTACAGAGGCGGACCTGAGGTAACATTTTATATGGATGCGGCAAATGTTTTTCTGGCATAGAACAGTGATGGAGAAACGTCTGTAGTTGGTAATCTGTAACAATTTGGAGATACTAAATTCGAGTCGCTGATTCTTTGTTTTTCTCGTTATAAATAGGGTGGGGGGGATGGTAGGAATTCATGTGAAAAATGTAAAACATATAGATTTATCACAGAAAATTTGTCACATTCAAGGAAATGGTTAAGAAATCACATATCCAGTTTTTAATTCATCAAAATTAAACAAACTTCCAGTAGATTGGAAGACCAAGTTTAATTACGTTGGATGTGCCTTATTCTTCTTGTAATCAATATTTTGTTGAATACAATGTAGGTATTTTTTGGAAGATTTAGTAAACCATTTTTTCTTTTGGGTTACGTATCTGTCTCGATTACAAAACCTAAAAATATTGTGCAATACTTAATATAAATAACACAAAAGAAGGATCGACAAGATCAAAAATAGTTATAGAACTTTTCTGTTGCTTATTTTACAAAAGATAATATAATATTTACAGTGCAGTAAGAACATTTCAACGGAGTTTAAAAAAATAGAAAGATAACCAATAATGCAGTCGTCCCTGGATAAAACAAATTGTTTTTCAAAATTTGCAACTCAGAGTCAAGAAGGAAATTTTAGTAAACATTTCAGTTCCAAAAAAATGTATGACATGGTCTCTTTTTTGGTATGACAAAAGTTAAATGGGGGAATATGTCTACCCATGACGTGAAGCAGTCGGTCGGTTCCTAGGATACGGAAAAACATTTTAAAGTGTCCTGTTGTTGATCAAGATTATTTGAACGTGAACGAGAAATTTTTATTGCAATTGTTTTGATCATATTCTATCTTGTTTTCTCGTGTTATATTACTACATAATTCCATAATATATATACCTGGCATATACCGTAATGCTTTTAATGACAAATTCGGCCATTTTCACCTTAACATTTAAAACACCAAAATACTGTTTAAACTGTATTGGCGATGTGTCTCTGATTTGACACAATATTTAATGAATTAGCTATTGATTATCTACCTAATATTGATAATTGTTTCCATTTAATATATTAAGACATGTGTCAAGTTCGGACGGATAAAAAGGTGGTATAATTTACATCTTTGGCATTATGTGAGGGTAATTGTTAATGTCTAATATTCTATATTATATGTATGTGAGTCGGTTTTTTTTTGGGGGGGGGGGGGAGGTCAAGGTCGCAAAGGTAACTGCGAATTTCCAGTTTCTCATTTGTCCATGATCAAGTTACAATATACTCTTATGGTCTTCTGTTCTATCCATTTTACAGTTTTCTGGGATCCTTACGGAGATGGTGAACGCGGTTATCAAATGGATCTTCAGTCTGGTCGCTGGTTTCTGTACACCGATCCTGATTCATTCTTTCCTGTAAGTAAACCTTGTGAGTTATCATCACATATAAATGTTTACTTCAGTTACAAGCATAATTTTGATTTGTCGTGGACAATTTAAAAGAACTAAAATTCTGCCTAATTCCATCCTTCAGTATGCATTATAGTTGTTGCCATCAGTTTGCCTTCAGCACTAAAGTGTTACAAATTTCCAGACGGAGTGCAGATACACATTCCTGTTGCTCGCTATGAGTGTGAGGTTATTGGATTAACAAGTTTATTTCCCGGCGATAATTTGCGAAACTAGTTGAGATTTCCTTCACATTCCTATCGCCCTCTCTCCAACCCTTCCTTTTGCTCACACATCAGACTGAATCATATATGTAATATTCTGAGCAAAATTTCGCTCTAAATTACTGAAATTCCCTGTTCTTGTCATTGGGAATAGAAGTGGGCAGTGAATACAGTTTTAAAAGTTTAAAGTACTGTATGTTCTAAGTTTTGCATTTGAATCTATGTAATTACCAGAAGTTGATAATATTTCTAGGCATTTCCTGAAATAAATTTTTAAGTAAGGCCAAATGAAGAGATTGTAACATATTATGATTAACCATCGAAAATTCCTATTTGTCACGACCTATTTTTACCCGTCTTCTACTTTAAATATCAAAACCAAGTTACCTGTAAATGATAATTAAATAGTAAATGGCTACAAGTGCTGCCAGCGTCAAGTAAAGTTAAGTATAGAGGAGCTAGCTATTTCCATGTCTTCATTAAAGCTGTTGAACAGAAATGTTCCATAAAGCCTAATTATAGATACAAATTTCACTCTTTTCTTCACATAAAAGCTTCTCAATCCCATTTGAAAATAAAAAGAATAACTCAAACACTTTGATAGCAAGAAAAGTATAGAACGGATGACCTAAGAAAACAACTATAGTGACGACTAAATTATAATTTGTTCCTTGATATTAAAACTCCCTAGATTGAAATGTTACATATATCGACTTTGATAATTGTATGTGTATAGTGAGGTAAGACAAGGCTGCAGTAAATAACACAAGAATAAAAATATACCCATTGAACAAAGGGCCGCAACTAGAAGGGATATGGGGTTGTGACAGCACCCACCCCATTCACTGATGCATTCGGCAAAACTATGCACCAGTCGACAAAATGAAGGAAAGAGAAGAAAGAAGGAGAGAGAGAGAGAGAGAAAAGAAGAAATTAAAGGAACTAAGGGGGAAATATCGAGAGAAAATAGAGGCAGCGGTTTACTAAGCGATCAGTCCGCCCCGGGTACCAGCCAGAGGTTGCCATGCCACCCATGCCACAGCCCCCAAATAAATAAATAAAAACAAAATATAAATGTATAATTATTTACAGGAATGTTAGGGGTGACCATAGACGAAAGGTTGGAACTTTCAACTATTTTTTGTAAATCATTGTGGTGGTATATGCCAATCTAAATTATCTACTAAAAGTCAATATTTTGTGCAAAGTGCAGGAAAAATGAAGAAACATTCATTAAAGAATGAGAATTCCTAAACATATCTAAAGTTCAACGATTAGCCAATGATTGCACCAGTTTGCATGTAAAACACCTTACATAAAAAAAATATACCCCCCTCCCAGGACAGCATCCCCTGCACGGCGAGGAAGGATCATCCCCTGTGTGTGAATTATTCTAAGTATGCAACTGAAGAGAGGGAGGGAGAGGAGAGAAAGACGCAAGGAAGGGGTAGTGTAGGTAGGAGAGGAGATTGGGATGTCTATCTAGATTGTAGACAACTCTATATTTCAGTATATGAAATAGTGCAGGTTAAAGTTCAGCCCCATTTTAACACAAAGGTAGCGTAAACCTCAGCATTTCTGTGGGCCTGGACCTCGACTAGTGTACGTTCTAGTTTCAGCGGACACATGCCCAACTGGCCCCCCTCCCCCCCCCCCCTCCGCTGGACTCACGCTTCGTTTATCAACACTTCTTGTCGATATTTTCATTGTTAGGCGGCAAAACATGTCATCACCCCCCGCCCCCACGTTTCATGCTTTAACAATGCCTTAGTGAACATAATATTCATTGTCTATTTTCATATGCTTTAATTACAGATGTTGGAAGTAAATGATGAAATAACGGATGCTGATTATGCAAATGAGGTAAAGCATGGAATATTCGTTATACTTGGAAATATCTGTGCATGTGTGGGGTGTGCGCTTGGGAGTGGGTGTAGAGATGAAGAAGGCTTGCAAGTTCTCACCAGTAATCGATAATTATTGAGATGATTGGGTTTGGTTTAGAAATATTTACCTGCACCATTGCCGTTTCGATGTATGTAAGTTGTATTCATACAGATTGAGTGTAAATAAATGACATGGGCCTATTGACGGCATTATTTGTGCACCACTGTCACTAAGCAGCTAAACATTCTATTTGTACATATTTATTTGAATATTCTGGTGTTCATTAATATCAGGACTACATTTTTTTAAAGAAATTGAGTGCAACTCTTATCATTTATCATTTTTTATCTGAAGGAAATTAAAAAGTGAAGCTATGTCATGAAAAATGTACTCCGTAAATGCATCACGAGAGTTAATCATGATATCTCCGTTTATCCTATTATATACAGCATCGCCAGTTTGTTGTCTCTAATGCTGCATAGTATTAACGAATAATACTACCACAATCGGTATTTTCCAAATATTTATATTTTATTATTTTACTGTTTCACTTATAGGTCAAAGCCTTCCGGAATCACTACAGGTATGTCAGCACTCACAATTTTTGCCCATAAACTAAACGAAACAAACTCTAAATGAAGTGATGTATTACGTGCCCACGCAATATTACTAACGTTATCTTGTAATGTTACAATGTTCATCAAAATCCATATTTTGGAATGACTTAAACTTGCAAAAGTTTCAGACTCTAAATTCATGGAATGTCCAAATTTAACTGCTATTAGATTATCATGTCATATAATTAACTCGATGACTGCAATGTTCAATGATGTAAGAAATTCGAATTTTAAACAAATAGAGTTTGTTTTAATTCATCTGTAACAGTAATTTGAGAGAATCCTTGTTTAGCATTCGGGCAATCACTCATCATTCATTAACCTATTGCAATTTTTTTTTATACTGAAATTATTGAAAGTATCTGCTAATGAAATTCACCATGGCATTCATAGGGATGGCAACATCTGAGTTCGAAGAATCATTGCTGTCAGAAATAACATACAAAGTACATTGATAATGATCATGACCCCCGCCCTGCTCTTACAAAAATATCAAAAGAAAATTAACTTTAAATATAAAGGTAAAAACAAGCACATTGTTGTTTCAATGCATAGAGATTGATATAAAAAATTATATATGATGATTTCATTTCATTTTCTAACATATGAGTTGCTAAAAACCTACCAGCCTAGATTGAATAGTCATAATAAGGGACATGAATCTATTAGAACATCTTTTAAAAATGATGTCATCTTTTGACACATGTTTATTTGCATTTATTTTCTTAACAGCAACTACAAATGGCGACTGAAATATCATGCCTGGTAAGAACATGAAGCCAATCTAGCCGACAGTGTCTCTGATCTGCGTATTTTAGGTCGTTCTTGATTGTCGACTTAAACAACAGGAAATTTCTCCAGGACCACATGAATCTCACTGAGGGTTATCTCTCATCCAAGTCTGAACATTCTTAGCATCTTCAAATTCTCTTGTCGTTTCATGTGAATCAAAGTATAGAGAGTTAGGAGCGCAGTCTTAGCAAGGTTGTATTTTGGACCCTCCTAATGATTAGTTCAATGAGTCTCAAAGTAGCTGAGAATAATAAGAACTGCTTTCCTGTGAACTTGCACTCATCTATATTCTGTAGATTAATTTGAGTTACAGTAACATAATGAAAGACGTCAAAATTACAAATTTTTCAATGGAAACTGGCTTAGGGATGCACCGAGGGTATCAAGTCACTAAAATAATTGATATATATTTTCTGTAATATCGTGCTCCTAAACATAACCTGCCAATTGAGTTTGATGCAGGTCTATATGGCCTTACTGCTTCCAATTTCACCCTGTAATGCATAGTAAGTTGATTAAAAAGATCAAATAAGGAACATTCGATTGGTAAAACTTGCAGATGGATCCTCGTATAATGTTATACCTGTAGATAGATATATGAATTAACAATATAAGATAAATTAACTGTGGACAATTAATTACAAGTAATCACTGTGAATTTAATTATTATTGTTTATGTGGTGAATGTAATCAGTGTTTTGAGAGCATTTTCGTTTATATTTTTTTCTTTCGGTTTTATGTGAGTTGTTATCTATCTTTAGGTATCAGTAGAATATAAATATGAATGTCAAGAGCCAAGGTGACTCGAAAATCAAAATCTTTGTATTACAGAAGAGAATTTGTAATTTTTCAAGTCTCATATATCGTGAATGGAAAAGTAACAGCATAAATAATTTCCGACCTGCAGGGAAACTAAATTCTTTCTGCATTTGTTCTACGACGAATAATTTTTAACTAGTAAAGTGTTCCCACCTGTACCCCCAAAAACGGAGAAAAAATGGGGATTGTGAATTACATGGCAATGTGTGCGCATAGCTACTTATCAGAATAGCAGATTGTGATTTTGCTTACAAAATTAATGCGTGGTGGATTACGATACTTTTTGTAACGGTAACTTTTAATAAATCAACCTTTACTGCAACTTATCCATCCTTTAAAAGATCTAATTAGATGTAACTATTCACTTTATAACAATCCAGGAGCTTTATACACCATTTAGTTTAGTCATATGTAAGGTTTAAATTTACTCTCTTATCTAAATATGGTAGATGGTCAAATGATTGCCATTCATTATACAGATTCAAGAAGCATATGTCGTACCATTTATCCACTAAGGATTTCCTTAAGTTTTGTAATTTCATCATCTAAGGTGTCAGTTTCCGATATTTTGGAACAGGTTCGAAACTTACAGAGTGAGAGATAAAGAGAATACTGTACGCTTACTTTTGGAACTTTTAGTAACTTTAGACATTTAAAGAAAATTAATCATCTTCAAAATGTCAGAAGACTAGACAGTGTTAATAACAGCATCATATAAATTATTACAATATATATATAAAGAAGTTGTGTTTGTACATAGCTTTCTATTTGGCCATTTTATTCTGTAACCTATATGCTACGTAATATTTAGTAATAATTTCTAATGTCAGAGGTAAAACGTTATGTAATATGAACATGTTGGGATTCCACGTCAGTAGTGATGATTTTTCAAAGAAATTACATATTTGGAAATATCAGTGACGTTACATTTTTCATAACACGCATTTTATTATTAATAACATTGGCTTAAGAAATGCTGCTGTATATAGCTTTTTCTTTTTTTTTAAACATTTTCCTTGAAAAACTTAGCCCATCTCAATATTTTGAAGATTAAGAATGCTAAATGGGAGGATCGGACTGCTTTTGAAACATTAGTTATTTTTGTCTGTAACAATTGCTCCTTCTATCATTTGTTTTAATGTAAATGTATTATATTTACAGAATAAAACAAATTGCGCTTCTATATTGCAGTATGCATTCCTCTGCCAATAAAGTTAATTATAAAGTATCGCTACAAATGGTATTATCCTAGTATTCATTACAATAAAGCTTACTTTTGAATATGTTGTGTTATGATTTAATTTAGCACTCTTCAATACTTCGGAGTTATCTGGAACGTTTAAGGGAGGTTAGATCTACTTTTGAAAAAAACAGTATAGTTCTCGCCTCTTAGCATTCCGACCTAATATATAGAAAATGTGTCAAAAGAGTGAAAAGATGAACATCACAGTACACTGTATTTTATTCGTGTTAATGGCAAGGTCTTATCATTAATAACAAGTAGCTAACAATGTTGAGCTGCTCTTTGTAGCTTTTCAATAAAACACATCTCCAGTAATGATAATACAAAAAGGTGTGTTACTCTAATGTTATGAATATATCGAGATTTTCAGCGCGGTTAATATTCTTTTTAATAAACGTATATTATTGATACAGGATGTAAGAGCGTTTTCATTGAGTAAATTTTTCAGGGGCGAACAAGATCAGTCGATTAGCTGCAAATTTGACGAGGAATATCACGCAATGTAATTTACCATGCATAGTATAGTGGAAATTGTATTATTTATATTAAGATTGTTATTTATCTCATCAAAAAATTACATTAACCGTAAATTATAATAACAATACCAAAATTATTTCACAAAAGCCTTTATTTCAAAATAGGGACTTCGTCATTACTGACAATAAATTATTATTAACAAATATTTCAAGGACAAACTCAGTCGTTTTCAAAAGTTCCAGAGTGCTTGATATTTTTTCTCGTTAAAAGAAGTAACAATATAATCAATTAAATAACTGCAAAACATTCTGCAAGAGCTTTTCAATATCATCGCTTTGTAATATGTTATTATTATTACAAACTATTACAAGGATTCAATGTATCGCATGTCGCAGTGAACTTAACAATATGCTTGCTAACATAACAATTATTCATTCATTACTAGAGCTAAATATCGAATTAAGCACTTTCTTATAGTAAAGTAATAAATATTTTGAAAGTTGTAGTGGACATGATATCCTTCATGTAAAAGCTGCATTTTGCGTTTATACTTTCATTTATACAAAACTGGTTGTAACGTATGATACCATTCAAGCGATAGTTTCGAGTATCTGAAGATCATGTCTATTTAAATTACTGGAAAATGTTCTTCAGTTTTAGATCAAAACTAGACTTACCAGCATTTGCCACTTCCGTAATGATCCAAAATTTGGGGTGGCAATGGAGCCAATACAAGGCAACATAACGCCGTTTTATTTCATAAATCTAACAAGGCGAACTGCTCAAAATGGTGGAAGTTAGAATCTTCCGTAAAATGCAGCTTTCATGAAAATGTAGGATACTAAGACCCGTTGCTAGGTATTTTGAGTTAAAGGGTCACCAAAAATGTAAGGAAGAGCACAATACCCATATCCAGTAACTTGTGAAGTAGTTTTACACATGATCGTAACAGAGGGGAGGGAGCTGAAGAGAGTGCACATCCCTGAACCCCGGCCTCGCTATACGAGCCAGAGTATACTTGTAACTTAATTAGGTTAACTTATGTTGTATATAAGTGTTACCAACTTAAGTACTATATCTTGTTCACAAACTTAAATTGTGCTTTAAAATGCATTAAAACGACTTAAACAAATCGGAACTTACCGCGTACTTGCTATTTTTCGTTTCTACGTTTTCTCTATGATGAATTTGATGTATATAAGGATCGTAGTGTCAATATTTCTAGTAAACTATTGTCGAATTTCTCACTTGTTTTTGATACAATAAATTCTGTATTATAAACTCTGTGACAATATGGTTGCTATGTCAGGTAAATACAAATCAACCATATTTTCACATTTTTTCGATTACATTTGCAATTCAACGTCCTAGAATCTCGACAAGACGGTGTATCAGCACCAAGAAAAAAATTACCACAATGTTAAAACATTGTGACGTATAGTTTCAAAGTAGTTCGTTACAACAGAACAATAAAACGGGTGTAATGGAGAAGCTATTTCCTTGGCCGAGCAAGCTTTATTCTTCCCTATTTAACCTGAAATATGAATCACTGCATGACTAGCTGTTTATACAGATTACAGTTTGCTGAAGGCAAATCGTGGTTGTGGTTTGCTCTCTGGAAGGGTGTTTGAGGGGCAGGCGTAGACCAGGGGATGTGACTTGTGTGCACTCCACCCTCGTTTCTGCCAGTTGTTCTTTGTTCTAAAATTGCTTAAAACACCTAACTTAGCAAGCAACTCTACCGTTCACCGAGACACTCCAAGCTGCCATGCATCTGCAACAGAGACGAGCTCTAGAAGAAAATTACTTGTATTCATATCCACGCATTACTATAAGGTGATGCTGGTTTAGTTCACGTCTTACTTAGAGACTGGTCGATGTTTTTATTATACGACGCCCTTAGGAGAGCTTGTTCAACGCCGGAACCCCCCCCCCTCCCACCAACCCTAATGTTCATGGGACATGAGGGAACTGATGGAGTATTTGATGAACCTCCACTCTTATACTCGTAGGCTGAGGGTCCGTTTTGCACGTATATGGGCGCGCCTGTTGCATTAGTAGACTAAGTATAACATTCGTGTTACATTTTAATGACTTTCATTGATTAATCTTGTTTAGTGTAATCCGTCTTGTAATTTACCCTGAGGATTACAGGAGAATACTGTGTGTTGTAGTAATATTGATGCGCTTGTGTGTTGTATCCTTGTAAATGCAGGCGACTCGTAGCAGAAATTGAACTCAGCTTACCTCATTTAATTTATCTCGAGGATGCGTTATAAAAGCACATGCCAGTTCTTAAATGATTTGCTACACTTTAAATAGGTACATCGACTGCAAATGTATACTGGCTACATGAGAACGACCAGAAGACTGCGGAGTGTTTTCAAGACTACTTATGGGGGAAACGGGATGAGTTGAAATATTTCCCTCTGCAGGCAAGGTCAATATTGATGAACAAAGACGCTGATAACTGAATAATATCAGCCACATAGCTACAAAATTAATCAACATGCGAAAATCAAACATGAACGAAAGGACCTGACCACTGGGAACGAAACATAACGTCACCATTGTCAATCGACACCAACAGATATGCCCAAGATCCTGAATCAACTGCAGTGTAGACAGCAGCTCAAAAGACGATTTGTACACATTATAGTCAGAAGATCTAGTTGCAAAGTTGTTATAATGTAAAATACAGCATTTGTTTCTTATTGTTTTACAACATGAAGTGAAAGATGATACTTCCTCCTACACTCCTATAAATAGTTCCCTTCCAGGTGGTAATTCGAGTATAAATAGTAGCGTGCACATTTCAAAAGTGGCGAGGGAGGGAATTCAAAGTCCCCACGACTGTTTAAAGTAGAGGGCCGAACTTTTGTGCGAATGAAACATTTGATAAAAAGTGAGCTGCCATCGGGTCATGTAAGCCGGTTAGTAGCCTACTTTGCATGAAGAAACACAATTATGGTTAGATTTCTTATACGGATATCCAAGATCAAGTGGTCCGAATAATCCAGGTTCTCTTACATAAACATAAACAGAAAGCAACCACATAAAAAGAACAAAACAAGTCGTTAGTTCAGATCGAAATATTCCTGATCTGATCTGATCATTTAAGTCAAGCATGATTAAACGGCTTGTTGGCAAATCATTGCGACTTTTGCTGCTTCTTTTTCAGCGCGTACTTCCGAAACCCCTGATGCATGGAAAGCTGTACATAATCGCTGATTACCTCCGGAACAAAACTAACCACGGCGCCCTGAGGGGAGAAAAACGACGTAATGTTAAAAACAGTACGATTAAATCTTAAAACAAGGATATTATGAAAAAACCATTACATAGTTGTTTTTTTCTTCTCTTGCTGGATGTCACTTCTCTTGAGAGTGAGTCTTCGTGGCACTTGAATATTGATCCAGGGTAAGGAAAACATGGTTGGACTTGTTTAGCAATTCGGATTAAATGATCAGAATTTACAAGCAATTACTGAAGTTTAGTCATATGCAGAGTAAATTAACTCACAGACAGTAATTAGAATAAGAAAGCCAGCAGACTTAGTGATTCCTTACCTTATAAATGTATACTGTATATTGATTCACGTAATTGATAGAGCAACTAAGGAAAATGTGTCCTGAAGTCATACCAGAACATAATACCAGATAACGTGGTCATTGCAAAGGTATTAACCATCTGAATGTTGTGACAGATAATAGTCACTTGTGAAAGTGGAGACTCTGTCATCCACTTCAAATGGGAACGGTCAAATCCTATGACAATAGTGAAACAGAAAAGCCATGCATCCTATAAATAATTGCAGATGCAAGCTAACAAAGTTTCCAGACTTTCCAGACCACTGTTGAACTCGAATGACCTTCTATCAACATCATATTTAGGCAAACAGTTAGAACATGTCTGGCGCTAAATGTGCTTGTTGTCCTAAGAAGCACCAAATGTCCAACTGTAAAAGGTTAAGGTGAAGTCTTACATGTTAATTTAATCTCTGAGGTCTTTAATTGAGAATTACTGCAGTTTCGGATATTGTGCACTATTTCTGGTTAAATTTAGATTCAAATGACATCTTAAACAGAATATTAAACCTGTACCAATTACGTTTGGTGAGAGCATGGGTGTATGCCGTGATACTGAGAGCAATGGAATATTGTCCTGACGTAGTGTACACTTTAAGTAGTTACTAATTAGGATAAGTGCAAATCTTTCTCAATTTCATTACAACAATATCATTTAAGATCTGACCGATCCTGTGCTTTCATGAGCACCCTTGCACAAAATGTCATTCTGAAACCCAAAGCTTATTACTGACCACTCTTTAATTCAGAAGAAAGGTTTTCAGGGATTTGATTCCTCCTTAAACAATTATTGACTTGAAGCGAATCAGAAGTCTCAACTTGAAACAAACTTATCCAGCTACAGTGCTTTTGATGTTTTACATGTCTCCCTACCTACACTTAAATGAGCTTTGACTTACGCAAATAATTACCGGCTATTGTATTCATTATGACGTCTGATGAAGTCTTCTTCAAACTTTCCAGAGTGTTACCTCTGTTGAACCCAAATGACCTGTACCTTCCTCCAAAGACAGTAGGGATCTTATACTGCTACTCGCCATACGCTATGTTTCGTTTACCACACGTTGTGAAATACTAATCAAACGTAGGCTAGTTTATATAGACCATGATAATTACTAGGTTAGGTAGGCTAGTACCAGTAGTATGCTACTATAGGTCTACTGTATCAAACCAAAACTTAAATCTTAACTAGTAACTAGGATTGGTCTAGGTCTGTATATGTTACTGTTGGTTCTTTATTAATCTTAGGCATGGAGTCCATTCACTCGGAACCGTAATTAGACGCACAATACTATATCATTTATTGTTTCTAACATCGATGCCTCAAGGTAGGTGTTGCTAGTTTGAAGCTACTGAAGTGAAAATTACATTGTATCTGTAGCAGACTTGTAGTGTGAGTACAACGTCATGAGTAATGACTTCAAGTAGAAAACCCCTCGATAGAGCATGTGTACAACAACATTTGTAACAACTACAAGTCAAATTAAACATTGGTATGACTATGAGAACAACATCATGATTAATGACTACAAGTAAACTTAACCCTTAGTATGAATATGCATACAACAACATGAGTAATGAATAAAGTAGAAAATCCCTTGATATGATCATGAGTACAACATCGTTTGTAATAACTACAAGTCAAATTAAACCTTGGTATGGATATGAGAACAACAGCATGAATAATGATTACAAGTAGAACGCCCCTAGGTATGAGTATGAGTAAAATGCTCGAAAATGCTCTTCAAAAATATCAACATGTCACTAGGATACGGTATCATGTTAGTGACGTAAATTACAACGACAATATTTTGAATGCCAATCTGTATCAACTCAATACATATGTTTTTATGGAACAGAGACGTAAGTAAAGGGTTGAAGAAATATTATCTAGGATATTGCAAAGAATAGAATAGCTTTGTGAAGTCTGAGGAAATCAAGGACGTATCCGGTATTTATTAAAAAGAGTGGATGTCGTCCTATGGACGTTGAAGCCGATGGTTGCTTATAACTACATTTTAAATTGTTTATGGAGTGTACAAGGTGGGAGTTGTGCAGGCCCTCATCCCTTTGGATCCACACATGGGAATTGACAGGAAGTTACGTTGGGTAAAGTAGTACATAATATGTTACTATTTTTGACATGTTTTCTAGCAACTAAATTAATGAACTTATACCCTACATAGACCTTCATACAATGGTTTCTGCTATGTTCTTGCGAATTAAACCACTTCCTGAAAACAAAATTATTCGGGTTTTTTACTCTCAACTTCATGGAGTTTGGATGGTCTAAATTCTATAAAAGCTTACATATCATTACACTTTTTTGGAGGACCGAAATTGCAAATAAACCAGTACATATCTCTTCACTTGTTTGGAGGGCCGAAATTGCATATATACTAGTGTATAATCCCCATCACATATAATCTTGAAATACAGATAAGCTACGTTTTACTATTTGCTCTCCTTCAATGTAAAATATATGTTGTTTTTTTCGGTTGACACATCGTACTACTGATCAGGCTTACTCGTTATTTACTGAAGCCTATAATTATATGGTTGCATGGTAAAGGCTGAACGTTATTCATTCCTGGCAACAATACACCTTATCTTAGTTTGTACGAGATATTTCTTACTATATTAGTATTAGGTTTTACCCTGGCGGGTGATAAATTACCGTGGTTTTTATCACCTAATATGCCCCATATGCTAGCACCACCATAATGTCAGCACAACCCGCTGATGCAAAAGTCATAAATGAACCATAAAAAGTTGTAAAGTCTACATTTCAAATCTGATAAAAATAAGTTGAACAACTTCTTGACGAATATGTAAATATGAACATCGAGCTCAACCAATATATCAATATATCACCTCATATACCCCATATGCTAGCACCACCATAATGTAAGCACAACCCGCTGATGCAAAAGTCATAAATGAACCATAAAAAGTTGTAAAGTCTACATTTCAAATCTGATAAAAATAAGTTGAACAACTTCTTGACGAATATGTAAATATGAACATCGAGCTAAACCAATAACCAGTAAGACGATAGAGACGTTTGGTATTTAGCCAGTCGCCATTTTGAATAAGGAGTGTTCACTGAATACCGGCCGTACCTTATTGCTATTTCTTCAAGTAAACGGAGAAGATTGCCGTGATTTCAATTATGCATTTTGATAATCACATTTCTATCTGACACGGTGAACAACTTTCCTCTTAGGTAAGTATTTTTTCATGAATATTTCTCGAATTTTATGAATCATGCCTGGTGTTTGAAATGGCGGACCTCTCCACAATAATCCATAACACATTACACGTTTTACTATTTAGCATTTCAAATATTAAGGAAATCGACTGTAGCCACGACTTTATATGCTAATATGACATAGTGGAAAACAATCTACCCTCAGAGCCGGTTGATACTTTGATAGCTATTTTCAATGTACACGAAATTCTCTTTAACAATGTGGAAATCGTATAAAGACACAATATCGTCATTCACGAAGTCCGTTTCTTGTCCAGACCACCAGTTTCTGTAACTATGTTATCAAGAATAACGATCATACTACTCCTTAATGTTGAAAAGCGATCTAATGTCACAGCAAGTATAACTATACAGAAAGAAAATATTCAGAAAATCAAGTAATTATGGGATAGGAAGCTAGTTAACTAACAATGACACACAGAGTGTCCGTGATATTAATATCTTTCGTAAGAATGATTGCAAACTTATATCATATACACATAACTAATATTTAACAATAGTTGGATAGTACTGTTAACTTCTTGTTTGCCGGCGGCAATAATTTGTTTCTAATAATTCAGTCAATTAATATCAAGGGCAATGAGTTGCACTAACGATACAGAATTATTTTAAACTACGGTATTATGTTTTATTATTGTTTTCTATAAAAGTTGAACCATTAACGTAACCCTTCATGCCTGTTATTGGCTACTGTTTTACTGTAATAGTTAATCATATTTGTGATAGTATGTATATATAAATGGATATAGTTTTAGTTATTCTTGTAATATTTACTGTTAATGAATCAAACAACAGGCTCATATGGATTGATCTAAAGTAGTAACATGCATTAGAAATATTACTAATAAAGCAGGACACAAATACAATAAAACTCAACCCCGGCCTTCTGTGACTAAAATGTATCACAACTTAAGGCTTATAAAGGTATGCAATAACATGCAAACATATTTTTATTGTACCTTCCTATATCATATTTCTCAGTAATGGCTATGGCTTAAAGGTTTTCCTGTTAATTTTAACAGTATTCAAATATAATTATACTACAAATTTAAAAACGCTCCTCTACTGACATCTGCTTTCGTTATACTAAAGATGAGTTTGTTTGTTCTTGCAGTAGACATTTCACTCAATCATTTCCTCTGTATTATGAAAAGTATGCGCAGTATATAGATGGTATATTATTTGGAAGATTGAGGTAAAATTTATAACATTCAACCAATGTTGCCATCAAACTTATTTTAATTTGAATTAATTCAGCATTCAATGAATTTAAAGCAAATTATCTATCAGATCATGTAAAAGTAGAGTCTTCCAAAGTAAAGATTCGGTGATAAACTTAACAAGACATTAGTCTTATACTATAGAGGGATATCTCTGTTTGTGTTTAATTATTAATGCTGCTACCAAACTTATTTAGTTTGAATAAACTCAGCATTCAATGAAGGCAAATTTTCTATCAGATCATGTAAAAGTAGAGTCCCTCTGAACTAAAGATTCATTTATCAACTAATAAGACATTATTCTTGTACTATAGAGGAATATCTCTGTTTGTGTTTAATTATTAATGTTCTGCAAATTAAATGACAATTTGTGTAAATTCTGTTCTATTCATTTTCGGTTTGGGTGCACTTAGACTGTACTGGGGTTTGTACTACCATTTGCACTGGTTTACAAACTAATCAAAGCAAACAAACTCTTTAGGCGTTTACGATAAGAATTTATTTACCGCCCGATCATTTCATATTCTCACTGCGAGCTCAAATGACAACACACCATCAAGTATAGTTAAAGGATCATTACATTATTATAATGTGATTATAAACTGAGCTTTATAATACACAAAGTTTGTGATCTCGAGGTAACTACAAAATTTCGGTTTCCGTTCTAGCTTTTGAATTTATTTGTTGCTTTTACAAACCGCATTTATAATATCTCAGTTATTCCTTCTTAATTGTACTAATAACTCGTTTGATCAAAGTATTCCAGGTCAACTTCGCACGTCATAATGGAGAGTGGCAGTCTTAATTTTCTTCGTAAAACTCGTTTTACAGTTTACGTACTAAAAGAGGCAATATTTAATAAGAAGTTTTCATGTTGTTTGTATTTAAACTGCAAGACCTCCTGATGTCACACTATAAATTTAGTTAGCTCTCGAAGGCCAAACGTTAACTTGGTTGCCTGATAATATCATGATTTTATCTATAGATCTTAAAAGTTCTCGTCAAATAAGCACTAATTAATATCTTGGATATTTTATAAATATCAAAGTTTAATAGTTCCTCTCAGCATATTTGTGCAACACGTTCTTAAAGTCTGTATAATTCTTTCAGACAAGTTTGCCTCATATTGATTTGGATTTTCAATGCCGAACTGTTGAATGTTTGAAGAGTTTAGTCTGAAGTATAAATCTGATGAAAGAGCAATTAGGCGAATATATAAATATGAACCTTGAGCTCGGTCAATAACCAGGTCTACATTACAGAACGTTTATTATTCGGTTAGTATACCGTTCGCCATTTTGCTAAAGTTCATGGGGAGGAGAATGCTCTCATCTCCATTATATAGTTTATTGTCTTGAATCTGATTTATATAGTGAACTACATTAAGTTTCTTCTCAGGTCGGTCAGTATATTGTGTACTTGTTGAATCTAGGCAGCAAACGTTGTTTACTACTGCGTTGGATCACCGGGCCATGCATCATTTAGCCGCATAGTGTTTTTTCTTTACATGAATTAAATATAAGGAGGGTGTCTCATATATTAATCTATAAATTGGATTCCTAGAAATCTAAAATACCTGTTTTTTTTTAAAACTGTAATGTAAGTCAGGATATTTGGAAGGCAAACTTTGAACAATAATTGGTTCTTTTGTGTACACAATTCGGTAACAAAGTTTTACAAAACATGTTTTCATACGATTCTTTGCTAATAGCGGAACATTCATCCCACAGAAGTTACTGTTATAACAAACGATATTGGAAACGAACTTTCATGAAACAGTCAAGAAGGATTATATATGCTTTCGTGATCCAGGTCATTATCAGACCGCTCACGTACAAGTAGATATTAAACCGTATATTGAAATAATGAATAAAGACGGCATATTTGCAGCTTTATTATTACTTTGTATTTATACATAGAAGAAATAAAAGCTATAGAATCACGAATGTTACCGCTTCTGTGGCCGAGTGGATTACGGCGTTGGCATTTGAAGCAATGAGGCTTATCAATCGGGAGGTTCGGGGTTCGATCCCTGTCCGGATCATAGTAAGGTGGGTTTTCCGTGCAAGAGCAATGTACGGTTTTACCATCTGAAATGACTTTCCAAAATAAGGAGAAAAACATTCTAAATTTGAGATGAAATGTTGAATTGGAAGCCACCCGACGTGAAAGGTGTAATCAATAAGCCCCTACAGGCTTCTCACACATTCCTAATCGCCTAGGCGTCGTAAAAATACCTGCCGTATTATTATTATGAATTACCAACGTGCTCTGCGGTGCAATATGATTTGCCTTTGGTTAGTTGAAGTTACTTTTAACATTTTAAGCTCCTTTTGTCGAGTTCTTCGATACGTGGTTTAGTTGATAAACATATATAGAGTGTCAAAGCCTAGGTACATATCAATGAGCTGAATGTTTTCCATAAGGCTACATCGACTTTGACTGAGTTTCTTCCGTTACTTATTCAAGGTCAAAATATGGGAAATCGAAGTTCAAAGAAGAAAAGTTCGAAGAGAGGACTTAAAACAGACACAACACCAGGAGCTTATCGGAACTCACAATCACCTGAACTGAGGGATGCCTCGTCACCAAGACAACCATTTCAAAGTGAAGCATCTGCATCACAATTTGAGAGTATTCCACACCGTGAGACCCCCGCAGCATCATCTTCAACAAACACAAACTTCCGAGCATCTTATAAACAAACTACCCCTGTCAGAAAGAAGTATTCAGACCCACTGACTATAGAAGGTAGGCAATATTGTTTAGCTTTGCAGCATCACCTGCGACAGCTTGACGATTTCTTAGTGACTATTGTCACACTATTCTTACTTGTTTGATTCAAGGACTGGGAGGGGAGGAGGATGTAGGGGCATGTAAGGACAGATTACCGACAACTGTATCAATCAATGACTAATCTCGTCCCCATCTGCCCAGCGTTCTATTCTTAGAAACATTGTTTAGGTAGGAATACCATTCACTTTAATGTGGTGGTGTCAACTTCAGCTTATTAACTTCAGTAACTTCAAACGTCAGTATTGAATTGTCACTTGATTGTATAATGAAAAAACTCGAGTTGTGATGCAATGTAAAATAACCCACACTTTTTATCTAAAACGTAGTTTACCTACTGCATTACCACATATCATTTTTTCTTTACATAATGCAATGGTTAAATCCTTGCTTGACGTATGCGTCTGGTCGATTTTCATGCTCGCAAAGCTTTGATATTTTGAAACCGTGATACCACATTTCGTGTTTGCAACTCCGTGTCTTTTACTTAAGGTGTATCGTAAACTCATATAAAATACATAAAATACGCGTTCCATGAAACATCCATGATGCGGCTTTTATGTTTAGGAAGAAAAAGCACCGATTCAATTAGTTAAGAATCGAAATGTAAACTGAATTAATTTAAAATATGGATTCTAATGAATCTAAATGACGAAATAGAATTGATAAAAAGGGTACACCAACTCCATACATACTCACGTTAATATGCGTATTATATTAAAAGTTAATATTCCAATTAAGACACCAATTTGAATTTCCACCATATTACTTACACCAACATTAAGAAACTCTCTAAGATGCGTTGTAAGATCAACTGACTGATCAGTCGGTTCTTCAACGGTCAATGATTGCATTACTTTATTTATAACCAAAGAATCTATCTTGCTGGTGATGTGTTGGCCTGTTTGTTTCGTTTATTAATCATTGTTTGTTTTATTTTTCTCACAGATAAGAAACAAATACTCATTGATGGGCTTAAAGAGAAGTATAAACTTTACTATGACTCCGTAAAACCTTTACCCTATATACAGGACAGACTTTTTTGTGTAAATACGATATTTGTCGAGAGCGGTGTGGTTGCACTGAGTGACAGTGCTACATCGTATGGTATAGATGCATCATGGGAACAGTTAGATTCTTACAAAAATATATTCAATGATCCTCATAGAAGGTGTAACAGACGTATCATCGAAGGAGAGCCTGGGTATGGGAAGTCTACTCTTACCCTGCAGTTAGCATATGACTGGTGTAATGGTGTCCAAGATTCACCTCTCGCTGACGTAGAGATTCTTATTTTACTCAGACTTAGACAGTTGGGTAATGTTCCGTCAATCTATAGAGCGATCAAGCGATATTTGGTGCCAAGAGAATACAGGGTCAAGGAGAGAGACATCAAGGAGATACTCGAAAGTTGCAAGTCAGTAGCATTTCAGTTAGATGGCTATGATGAATACCCAGGCAGAGACACCAACGAGAAAAGTGTGTACGGCTTGAAAACAGATGATGATGAGGAAAATGACGTAGGACGCATTATCAAGTACAAGATGTTCCAAGAATCTGACGTTACCTTGACAACCAGGTATCTACCTAATGAGTATGACAGAGCCAAAACCAAACGATTTAAACTTACTGGTTTTGATGAGACTGCGCGTGATCAGTACATCCGTAAGGCTGTTTGTGGAGATGATGAGGTAGCTATTGCTAAAGTTAAGAAAGGTCTCAAGGAAAATGTCATTCTTGATGACCTCTGCCAGATTCCTCTCTTATTTACTATGTTTTCTCACATGACTCATGAAATAGAGGGTTTTCAGAAATTTAAATCTGTTACTGACTTCCTTCGCCACGCGATGAATTGCTTTCACAGTCACACGAGAAACAAATCCAAAGATTTCAATGCTAAAGAATACTCAAAATTCTTAGAGCATAATCACAGTGAACTTGATAAAATCGCTCTCGAAGGGCTCAGTAAAGAGAATCAACAGATAACTTGGAGCCAAGTAGAATTCCTCCAACGACTCGGTCAAGATTTTTATGATCAGTACATTCTTGTTGGTATCCTAGTAGAAGAGGAGATGTATGATATTGCAGATGGACAGACACCTGGTAAGAGCGATAAGATGAAGATTGAAGTAAGGTTTTACCATAAACTATTCTGTGAATGGTTCGCGTCATTTCGTGTGGTGGATATCCTATGCAAGGTGGAAGATTCAACTGACCTGGAACCAATTCTTGGGAAGATGGATCCATTTGATCTCCAATACGTCTTTCGATTCGCTTGTGGGTTGAATTCCACCGCTGGCAAGAAAATCATCGAATATTTGAAAAGCAAGAAAGATGGAGACAAGTTTGCAATCCTTTGCATCTTGGAACAGAGTGGAAATGTTGAAGGCATCGTAGACACTGTCAAAGAGCTCTGCTCAAGACGAGTCAAGATCAGTAAAGAGCACAGCAAGTTACTGCAGAGGTCTACCATACAGCTCCTGCAGATAGCATCAAGCCATGAAGTAAGCAAACTTTTACATACTTTTGTCACCTACAGTTTTGGGAAATGCTAACCGAGAAACATTTTCCCCTTGATGATATTTTTTCTAATAGGACTCTCAGATTAAATTTAATTTATATTTGGTAGTTTTGAATACCCTAAGAGAGGTCCCACTGTAGTCTTAGTATGAATAATTTTCGATATTTGTATACATTTGCATTTACACTGCACTCAGATAAAGAAAAGAAATCCACCCTGCAGCATGACAGAATTAAATATCACTTTATCAAAATCGTTCAACCAAATTGTTTCTCTTATACATGATAGTGCATATCTCACGAAATCAATGCAAGTTCAAATTGTATGTTACAGTCCATACATTCCAAATAAATGATAATGATCTCAACTAATCAGCCTCAACGGTACCTCATTCTGGAACACTGGAACCGTTATTAGAGAGAAATAGAATTGTACTTGTATGGAGCAGTAGTTACAATTCTGCTTATTGAGCTTATAACTAAAATAAGCAGAGGTATTTAAAACGATTATAACTGAATGCTAAAGAATTATAGTTCATCGATCAAAAATCAAGTTTAATAACATATTTGGGGGTAGTACGAAGAATAGCAGTTCACAGTAATATAGTCAGCTTGTGTAGGGAAACAGATCAGGTATCTGTAAGAATAGATGAAGCAAAAGTATTAGGAATTTATGTCATGGCATACTCAAGCCTTAGACTATGTAATCGAACATTAATGTGATCTCTAAAAAACAGTAGCCTGGCACTGTCATAGCTACTCAGTACCTTGGCACTGTCACATCTATTCAGTACATTGGTACCTTCACAGCTATTCAGTACCCTGCCAATGTCGCAGCTACTCAGTACCTTGCTACTATCACAGCTACTCACTAAGTTGGTACTATCACATCTATTCAGTAACCTGACACTGTCTGAGGTACTCAGTCACTTGTTACTGTCACAGCTATTCAGTACCTTGGCACTGTCACATTGATTCAGTACATTGGTACTGCCACAGCTATTCAGTATCCTGCCAATGTCGACTCTACTCAGTATTTTGCTACTATCACAGCTACACAGTACGTTGATACTATCACATCTATTAAGTAACCTGACACTGTCCGATGTACTCAGTCACTTGGTACTGTCACAGCTATTCAGTACCTTGGCACTGTCGCAGCTACTCAGTACATTGGTACTGCCACAGCTATTCAGTACCCCAACAATGTCGACTCTACTCAGGATTTTGCTACTATCACAGCTACACAGTACGTTGATACTATCACATCTATTAAGTAACCTGACACTGTCCGATGTACTCAGTCCCTTGGCAATGTCACAGTGATTCAGTACATTGGTAATGGCACAGCTATTCAGTACCATGAAACTGTCGCAGTTACTCAGTATTTAGCTACTATCACAGCTGCTCAGTACGTTGGTACTATCACAACTATTCAGTAACCTGACACTGTCTGATGTACTCAGTCACTTGGTACTGTCACAGCTATTCAGTACCTTGGCACTGTCACATTGATTCAATACATTGTTACGGTCACAGCTATTCAGTACCATTGAACTGTCGCAGTTACCCAGTATTTAGCTACAATCACAGCTGCTAAGTACGTTGGTACTATCACATCTATTCAGTAACCTGACACTGTCTGATGTACTCAGTAACTTGGCACTGTCACAGCTACCCTGACACCGACTCAGCTACTAAGTACCTTGACACTATCAGAGCTACTCAGTAACCTAGCACTGTCACAAATTCTCAGTACCCCTGGGACTGTCATGTATACTAAGTACCATGGTACTGACACAACTATTCAGTTGCCATGGCACTGTCAAAACTACTCAGTATCCTTGCACTGTCACAGCTGTATGTACCCTGAAACTGTCACAGCTAGTCAGTACCAACTACTGTCACAGCTACCTAGCACCACGACACTGTCACAGCTAGTCAGTACCATGGCACTGTCACAGGTAATAACTATTTTGGTACTTTCATAGCTACTCAGAACCCATTCACTTTCAGAACTACTCGGTACACCTGAAACTGTCAGGGACACTCAGTGCCTTTGCACTGTCACATCTCATATGTACCCTGGCACTGTCACAACTACTCAGTTACCATGGTACTGTCAAAACTACTCAGTATCCTCCCACTATCACAGCTACTCAGTGTCCCTGGCACTGTCAGGGATAGTAAGTAACCTGTCACTGTTGGAGCTTCTCAGTACCCTGGCACCGTCACTGCTAATCAGTACTCCTGGTACTCTCAGCGATACTCGGTGCACTGGCACAGTCAGAACTACTTAGTACCATGACACAGTCACAGCTACCAAGTACCTTGACACTGTCACAGTTACTCAGCACCCTGGAAAGATCACATCTACTCTCAGTACCTTGGCACTGTCACAGCTAACCAGTACCTTGACAAGCGGTCACAGTTACTCAGTACGTTGGTGCTGTCACATATCAAGTACCTTGGTACATGCCACGACTACTCAGTACCCATGGCACGGTCACAGCTACTCATTGCCCTGACACTGTCAGAGCTACCCAGTACCTCAGTTCTACCACAGCTAATCAGTATTTTGAAACTGTCACAGCTACCCAGCCCCCTGAAAAGATCACAGCTACTCTCAGTACAATGACACTGTCACAACTACCCAGTACCTTGGCACTGTCACAGCTAACCGGTACCTTGACAAACGGTCACAGTTACTCAGTACGATGGTGCTGTCACATATCAAGTACCTTGGCACATGTCACGACTACTCAGTACCAATGGCACGGTCACAGCTACTCATTGCCCTGACACTGTCAGTGCTACCCAGTACCTCAGTACTACCACAGCTAATCAGTATTTTGAAACTGTCACAGCTACTTAGCCCCCTGAAAAGATCACATCTACTCTCAGTACAATGACACTGTCACAACTACCCAGTACCTTGGCACTGTCACAGCTAACCGGTACCTTAACAAGCGGTCACAGTTACTCAGTACGTTAATTGGTGCTGTCACATGTCAAGTACATTGGCACATGTCACGACTACTCAGTACCCATGGCACGGTCACAGCTACTCATTGCCCTGACACTGTCAGAGCTACCCAGTACCTCTGTACTACCACAGCTAATCAGTATTTTGACAATGGCACAGCTATACAGTACCCTGAAAAGATCACAGCTACTCTCAGTACAATGACACTGTCACAACTACCCAGTACCTTGGCACTGTCACAGTTACTCAGTACGTTGGTACTGTCACAGCTACTGAGTACCCTGGCATTGTCACAACTACTCAGTACTCCTGGCACGGTCAGGGCTGTGAGATCGCGCCATCCCATCGGGCACATTGGGTCTTTTGTTTGTAAATGCAGTGAGTCTTACTTATATATGCAGTTTGTGAAACTCTTTCATGACAGTCAGTTCAGAAGTGATCCGTCGCCAAAACAACTCCGATTCATCGCAACGTCTGTTAAAAGAAATATAAAAATATAAACCCTTATTCAGGGTATATTCATTATGCAAACGAATCGCAACTATATGTTGTCTCTGTAAATTGAGTCTGTACCTAAACTAGTTGTTTGACAAATAAAGCGTTATATTACGTGATTGTTAACTGTTCATGACTTTAGAATGTTACTCAGCTCCTCCCACAATGCACCACCATATATTTTGAAAGTAGCGAACATGTTCACTTTGTGCTATACAGAATTGCGCCCTCTGTTACATTAATGTGTGCAAGAGCAATCTATGACACTGATGTTTCCATGATGCAGACACTTTTCTTGCGCGAGGTATATTATGTCATTGTGAGAGGAATGACCCAATGTACGTACGTACGGTATGTTCGTCCACTGTTCCAGCAATCTCGCTGAATTATAAGCTCATATATTCTCACTGGCATTGTCCTGTTAAGGACGATCTTTCTATAACCAGAAATATAATAATCATAATAACCCACAGATGGACAATACCGTCCTACTGAAGGAAGGAATCGCGATATCTGAAGGCGTGTGGAATAGACTATGCACTGCTGGGATAGGGAGAAATTGTGACATACACAGTTTGAAAGAGAACGTAATATATTTACTTTGACAACTAAGCATTATATTGCATAATTGTAAATTGCGCGTGAGTTTCGGATATGTTGCTCCCACAATGCATCATGGTCGAACCTGTCTCCGTCGGTGCGTTCAAATTACACATGCATATGTACGATGTCAATTATAGTTATGACAGCGATTATTGGTAAGTTATTCTTGTATCCGTGTTTGCTGTATTGGAATTATGGCCTGTCTTAAAACAATTTAAAATCAATTCTGACAATTTAGTTATAGAATGCTCCGATCATTGATAAATACTATATCAGGGAGTATAGCTATCCACAAAGCATGTATTTATTCCAAATACGCCCAAAACCGTTCATTAAAAATCCTACTTGCGATCTTGGACTATATTATGATGTACTATCGCGTGACCATGTGTGTAAATGTCCAGAGATCGTACACTTTACATTAATTGTGCCAGTAAGTAACTATGGGTAAAACGAAGGTCATGGGATTCAATGTATTATCAATTTTCAAGAAAGAATGCCAATATTATATTCGGCTCCTTTTGAAATAATGTTGAAGAAGGTTCATGGTTTCGGTTGTACCGCACATACATGTTGTATATTTATGTACTATACAATATAAGATTTACAATATCTCTTTTCAAGTGAGTGATTTTGATAGCACTTGTTTTTATTCTGCCCTCACGATGGGGATATTAACGCCGCCTACACCCTCCCCCGCCGAGAAGTAAACATAGTCCAGGTTCCTGACCCGGTAGTTTAATAGGAGTCTTATACGATATAAATAGGATGACAGCCAGTACAGTCTGCTTCCATTTGTGATCTTTTGGCAAACATTCGATGAGATATAATGACGTACAGATAGACAACAACTTTCACTTACACAGAATTAGTGGCGGTACGAATGAAATCGGTGCACTATCAACCCATCAACTGCCGAACGAGATCATTGCACTACCTTTCATTGGAAATCTCCTTGACCAAAAAATACACTCTAATGCATTTGTACGGCTTGAAACTAAATAATGCTCATGTATGACGTAGTCCTTCCCAAATTATGTGTTAATGACGAAATACACACAGTTAGTTATCAATGGTATATATGTTCCCGTACTCGGATGGCGAATTACGCAGTGTATCTGGATAGCATAATGAGTTTAAATAAGGCTAAGGAATCCTTTTTTGTGCAGAGCTCCATTGAAGGCTCTTAACCAATAATTACTGCGATTTATTAATTATATACCTTCACACACCGAATATATTTTATCTCTACTTTAGAGTAAGTCTTTACGCGGTTCCTCAATGTTCGCCTGAATAGGCCTATATGCTAAATGGTTTCCTTCCTTGGTTTGTACATCGTGACCTGACTGTAGCTACAACACTCATATTTCAGTATAGCATTTTAGAAGGAACAATTGTAGAAATTGTAGCCCTGAAGAAACTATTTGGTAGATTCCGCCATTTATTTCCAAAGTTTTACTTTAATTTTCACTATCGATCGCTTCTTGAATAGCGTCTTATTAACAGCGGGAAAGCAAAGTACTGCTAAACTTTTAAAAAACGTGTTTGACTTGTGTGAAAACATCGAAGTATCGAACATTTCCACTGATGCTATTACAGAGCTGCGCCCTTTATTACAGTCATTCGCGCAAGGTACATAAATGGTTCTGACGTACGCATGTGGCAGAAATTTTCCTTGCGCAGGTTACATACGATATCAGGGGAGGATTGAACGTATACACACACGATGTTCCGCAATCTCACAGAATTCTAAGTTTTAACCATTTAGTGCTTACGTCCAGGGCCGTCTTAAGAGATCACCGGGCCCTGGGCCCGGCAATGGAGCGGGGCCCCTCAATCAATTGAGTTCGAAAAAAGTTGCGTGAAAAATTGACATCCTTGACAATCGCTCAAGCATAGACATGCCTGCATTTACCACCCCTCCCTTTGTCGCCCATAAAGCATAAAACTTTAGCTGAATAACATACGTGATATATCTAAAAAATACATTTTAGAAGAGGAATCTTCCAGTTGCCCTCCATCCCTTCCCTAACAATACTGGACTCACCATTTGTAACACCCTTGTGTTGAGTCTTTCAACTGAAAGGGGGGTGTAGGCGGTTTTACACTATCTAACGCAACGTAGTCGCCAAGAACATGAAGTATTTTTAGCATGCTCCTCATGGTGAAACGTAATTGCACCTATATTAGGTGAAGTGAGTGTACTGTTAATAGTAAGAGAGACTAGCGTCGGTTCTTATGACCAACTAGACCGGTTTCTGCCCTCAAACTTTATAGGAGGAGCTTCATCAGTAGTAGCCTTTGAATATTTTATATTCGGCCTGGGCGTCTCGTTCTCAAAATGCATCTATTTTCTGTGCACGAGTTTTTATGGACTCATAAAAAAAAACTTCGTGTGAACCTTGAGAGTCAGCTGATTCTTTGCTAGCAAACCTTGAGTTAACAAGTAAATCTTTGAGATTTTGGTCCCTTTAGTAGGCTAGAATCGGTTCTTTTGGAAACAGTTTGGATAATTCCGCGTGTTGCGAGATTAAGTGCCAATGTTTCAAAAGTGTTTTTTTTTTTTTCAAATGCGTGGTTTTGATATGGGGTGTATAGGTGGGTTTGAACACAAGTGGTGGTTCCTTTTGTTTAGGTTTGGTAGTGAGGTATTGCCCACGGTTTTCAAATTTTACGCCTTTCGTGGCTGAGGCAATTTCCTCTTTCTTATAGTTATGGAGTAACAGTTTCTCTGTGTAAGCCTTCGGGGCATTGTATATTCCAGGGTTGCCAACTCAGATTCGAATATTTAATGTCAAACTCTCAAGGTTTCACCAACTCTCGTCACAAGTTGTCAAGTATCGAATTCAATCAGGCATAATGGCCTATTCAATAAGTTTTCCTCCCAGATTAAGACATGGGGTTACTACGATCGCGGGCCCTGACATCGCGGGGCCCTGGGCCAGGGCCCAGTGGGCCCATGCGTTAAGACGGCCCTGCTTACGTCGCACTTACATTGTGCCATTAGCGACTTTCCTCCTATAACCAGAAATACGAGAAAATCATAATAATCTCATAACGTGGCCAACCAAAGTAAGGAATCCTACTATCCCCGTGGTGGAGGTGGGTGTATGTGTAGTAGGCTATGCTCAATTTTACGATCCGCCCAAATAATTCAAACTTTAACAAACCGGTATTCATTTCTTATAGCACGTTTGCTCCTTTCTATACTGTAGCATTTCCTAACAACCGACCTCGCCAAATTGTAATTTATATGAGCTTATAAGATAGTGTTACATTCTATAATGAAATTTGTTAAAGTTATCAAAGTACTTGAGAAATCCACCAACTGTTATTACAAAAAAAAAATCAACTCGGCTACTACAAATTGTCGCTCTGCACTTCCTCCACAACCAAAACAAGACGTTTTCTTCTCTTCATGTAATACTTATTTGGTCTTATCGTAGTTTTTGTGTTTCCTTTCTTTCTGAAGGCGGCGAATATATTGCGAATACTGAGCAAATAAAACTGACTGCACTCAAAGTACTCATACCATGACACCTCCCCCACCCCCCCCCCCTGTCCCCTTTCCCCGCTCCGGACAATTAAAGCCCGCTCCGGACAAATAAAGTCAACGAGACCTACCTCCTCCCCATCCCAGGACACACACACACAAACAATTACCCGAGCACACACGTGCTGAATCATTCCCAGCCAGCAAGCCGACGTCGGGCCGCCGGCGGCATACCAGCGGCATATCGGCAGCGGCAAACCGCTTAATACCCGCCGGTGGGCCGACGTCGGCTAACATGCGGCTTGCCGACGTCGGCCTGCCGCCGGCGGGCCGACGGCGGTGAGCAGGCGGCAGGCCGCCCGCGGTAAAGGAGCGGTTTACCGCCGGCGGGCCGACGGCGGTGAGCAGGCGGCAAGCCGCCCGCGGTAAAGGAGCGGTTTACCGCCGGCGGGCCGACGGCGGTGAGCAGGCGGCAAGCCGCCCGCGGTAAAGGAGCGGTTTACCGCCGGCGGGCCGACGGCGGTGAGCAGGCGGCAAGCCGCCCGCGGTAAAGGAGCGGTTTACCGCCGGCGGGCCGACGGCGGTGAGCAGGCGGCAAGCCGCCCTCGGTAAAGAAGCGGTTTACCGCCGGCGGATGAAGGCCGAGATGCCACCGGCGGCCAGTAAGCGGCATACCGCCGGGGAGCCGGAGGCGTCATGCCGATATCGCTTACTTTACGTATTTAAGCCGTTTTGAGTGACCTGTTCATATCGTAAGCTGGAAATTTATCGGTAATAGATAAGCAAATTAAATTTGCCGTCAGATTATCGTTCTATATAATCCTAATAACAGATCCGCTTGGAATTATGGATTACGTGTTAATTCACTGCAAATGTTTCATATATGAATATAACACCGGCCGTTCCGATCCAGTAAAGCTGCATCGGCGCCGCGTGTATATGGCAAAGCCATATAGGACAAACACCGCATTTATCCTCGTATTAATATCCTCGTATTAATTCGAATTTATACGTGTATTAAATCATATATTGCATGTCTTATATCTGTCACCCGCATTAGCCTCGCCAGTTCAATAAATGAGAGATGACAAAGTTAGTCTCTATATTGACGTACGCCCTGGCCAACGTACTAAATCTAGACCACATCATGATTTAATACGCCATATATATATATATATATATATATATATATATATATATATATATATATATATATATATATATATATATATATATATATATATATATGAATTAAAACGTGTGCATGGACTTACCCAGGGGAGCAATCACTCCCCAACCCTCCACTTTGGAGTACCCCGAAAATTCAAATCAAATAGTAAAAAGTAGGAAATATCATGAAAGCCTTCTATTCCGGATGAAGGAAGCTAAGCGACCCTTCTCAATCTTACCCCTGGAAGTTAATTCGTCAACTACACACGGAGGCTTAATAGGAACAAAGGAAGGAAAAAAGTTGTCCTCAAATCTCAAAATGTTGCTTTTTTTATCCCATAATTTTTAACTTTCTATCTCAAAATGTTGAGATTAAAAATAAAACAAATCTCTTTTCATCCTATCAAGTATATTAAAATATTAAAAATATTAAAATATTGACTTGCTTGCTGGGTTTATACCATTGTCTTCGAGCCATTTTATACACCCCTCCCCCGACCCCGCGCCCATGGAAACCACAAATTGCCTTCAATACGTCACGTATTCTAAGGATGAATGTCACGGTTACTACATACAGCCTACAGGACGCTACGTGTGTTTGTCTAACTGTTCTAGTGTCACAGTGGGCTGGTTTGGTAGTGCCGTTTGGCCGTGACGTTCAGCTATAGGTTCCTACAGGACGGATCACGTAACAAGCACTGTTCTCAGTATTAATATGTGTCTGTTGATCACATTATTATATCGTTTTCTATTGGATTTTCTAAACGATACGATTACCACTAGCGATGTTTCAAAACGATTGTATTCAATTGTAATTTGCAGGTAATATAGCATATGCAGGTAAGTGTAAGTAAAACTCGTGTAAACTGTTGTCAGGCCTAGGCTATGCCTTACATTTAATAGGAATTTGTATCACCGCGATGTAATGTAATTGTCGATGTTGTTGTTTTAGTGTCTAACTTTGTACACCTACGGCAACCGCTTAAATTTAACATTTGGTTGTAATGAAACTTGTAAGTTTAAACCAGGTCCTACACAGACTCAGAGCGCTGTGTGTAGGCCTATGCTCATTTGGTGTACGGTGCGTACTAACAGTAGCAATAGTGTCTACACGTAGAAATGGATTGAACCTTAACTAAGATTAATTATAGCGAAAAATATGATAGTCATTCAACACCAGTTCTATGAACATATTTTTCGGTTAACTTTAAATTCATTGTAGACTACGAAGGTGTTAAGTTTATTTATTTTTTATTTTTGCTGGAATAATTCATGTGGCACGTATTTCTCTTGTGGTGTGAACTTTTACGGTCAGCGTTAGTCTACAGTAGGCCTATGTCAAGTTGCTTTTTTAAATACCAATGATCTTGTACTTTGTAGCCTTGTAGGCGTAATTGCTCGCCGACCCAGTGTAGAGTTCATTTTAGAAATAACCAAGATTAGCATCAGTAAGTGCGCGTAATTCACTAATTATGCTTGGCATATCCTTCAGTACTAGGCCTAGTAGTAGAGTTGGATATCAAGTTAAGCCACCAATTGCACACATGAAAGTCATGATAAGATGCTGCCCGTTTCTCTCTAGCCCATAGCCTGGTTAGTTCGAAAGTCGAACGCATTAGGCTAAACTGATATTCCATGGATTACCTGAAGATCAGAAGTTTAAGCAGCAATTGACTTAATCTATGCAACTCATCAATGAACTTTGGGTTATAATTGATACAAATATGATTGTTATAATCAGAAGTACATCAAGTCTCGCGTTTAATAAGTGATTTACACGAACACACTTCGGTGAGCCATGACACAATTTAGCAACGTTAATCATTAGTGCACGTTTTGTTTAGAAAGCTTTATCACATACCCTACCAAGTTATGTGGCTTCATTATAAATTAATCATTAAAATTCTGTACAAATGTTTGCATAAAAAAAAAACTATAAGTTAGAAAAGCTGTTTACAAAAACAACAACAGTGCAGTGAAGACCAGCTCGTTACTCTACACTAAGCTAGACAGGTAGGCCGAGTGTGTGATGAATCAGGGAGTTGTTCCATAACAACTCCCTGGTTGAATTCTCGGGAGATGTTTTCGTCTGTGGCGGGCTGTTAACGTGAGGATTGTGGGCGAGCGTCGGCTGTTTTTGACTACATCGCCTTGTTCTACAGTTTCACTTCGGTGAAGGAGAAAATAACATTCACTTTATATGGCTTTAATATACAGCTTTGTTGAGCAGGTTGGCCTACAGTACTACTACTTGCGGGGAGCAATTGCAAACCATAGCAATTCATCTTTAAATGAATCTTAAAACTAAAGCGAGTCTGAGATAATACATTAATCTTAGGCCTAATGGGCTACTATATACTGACACATGGCAGTTGGTGTTACGTGACAATGATAAACTGATCAAGTTGTACATTAATCTAAAACATACAGCCGTGATTTGTAAAACTACAGTTCGAGTTGTTGGAGCTTGTTCTGATACACCAGTGGTTAAGATGTATGGTACCTGGAAATGCTACTCAAATTAAGGTGATAATTAATACATTTTCCATAAGTCTATTTAAATCGCTGGAGAATTTATGGCATTAAGCTAAAGCGTCAAATGGAGGTACTTTGCAAATTCTTTTCTTTCTTTTTTCTTTTGTTTTTGCTTTTGTACTTACAAGATCAAATTTACATGTTAAAAGCTATCAAATGTTTTCAGACACACATTGATTTGTTTTATCTAGATTGCTGGGTAAGGGTGACATGTCAATACAACATTCTGACCTTAACAATTAATACTGCAACTTCATTCCTTAATTATTTCAAACACGAAAAGTTACACTGTAAGTGAAGCTGTTATATAAAATGTAATAAAGAAATTGATTTTGAAGTTAAATTGAGCAAACCTAATACCAGTGGCGTCGCCAGGCATTTCTCTCTATGGGGGGGGGGGGCACAGGGAGAGCACAGCACTTAATTAAGGGGTACAGTGTTTATTCGTGAATGCCGTTCTGGGGAAGGGGTGTAAGGGGAGGGGAGACATTCTGGATTAATTGAGGGTCCTTATATGCAATCTGGTGCAATATTTTTCAGCTTGAGGTATATGTTCAAGAATTGTCGGGCTTAGTCTGTCTGATATTTGTTTTTTTTTATTTAATTGAGGCGTTTAAAAATGTTATACAAAACATGGAAAATAACCCATTGCTTTGGTGATGTTTTTGAATAAGAGTGTTGAAAATTGAAATTCACGTAGGGTAGTGAAGTTTAAGCACTAGCGATTCACGCCTGTGACCTTGTTAGTGAGAAAACAACTGGTTATTGCGATGTTGGTGAAAGAAGTTTTACTGCAGAACATAATACGTTTCTTCCTTTGTAAAACAAGTTTTTGTTTGAGTTACTTTTTTAACACTACAAATCGCATCGGGGGGGGGGGGAGTGGGGGCACGGATTTTGTTTGGGAGGACACGTGCCCTCATTGGCATTGGCGTAGTAGGCGGGGGGGGGGGGCTGGGGTTGCAGCCCCAACTCAAATTTGTTTTGAAAATTCGGGCAATATCATGAGAAATTTCGGGCACCTACTGAAAGAAAAGTAATGTGCAATGTGTTTTTCAGAGGTTAAACTAATATTATTATTATCATGATGATTGTAACGACTTCCCCAATAATTCTAGCTAATATGGAAGGGTAATAACACGGCAAATGATTGTATGTTATTGGCATGCGATGTAATAACCGATGCATTCCTATATGATATGCACATTAACATGTTGAACGTGCACGGAGCGCGCAAAAAAAATGTGGTTATATTTTTCGGGCAAGTCGTTACAGCACCCCCCCCCCCTGCCCCACTCCCCAATCAAATTGGGCTCCTACGCCTATATTGGCGACGCCACTGATAACAACCCCGATCTTATCTTCCTGCAGATACCAATATCTATACTAGTACTGCAGTGGTCCTTCAGTAAGGTAGATAAAGATGATATCGTGCTCCAATCTGGTCTTTGTTTACCAACCCTCTCGACACTGGAGAAGTTATCAGTAAATGCAGACAGTGCAGAACTTACTGAGGAAGACGTTATTGGGCTATTGAACTATGGAGTACAGTGTAAGAGGTTCAAAGAGCTTTGGTAAGGAGAAAAATATATTATGAAGCATGGAAGTGATCACAATAAATGAAATAAGGTCATGGCCTACGTCTAGAATAGTTAACATTAAGGTACTTATGTAGGCCTAGGCTACGCCTTTACGTAAACACCGCGTAGAAGACGAAATATCTGTTAATCATAGTTCTAAAGTTTTAGTTCAGAACTATAGGAAAAAAGGCAATTTGACAGAACACATTTGCAACAGCCGGGAGAATCATTTGATACAACGGCTAAATCCTTTTCTTATAAGAATCTTCCTCAATTTCAGTCCCATAAACAGGTATACCATTGACCATTCCCTGACATAATGTCGAAACTAAAAGATTTTACTCATGACACAGCACAATAATATCATGAGCGATTAATGGCCGCTTTATGTATTGTCGTTGCAACAGATCTACCGAATGATAAATAATTTAGTAAAATAAATTTAGAAATAATTTTTAAAAATAATTTAGTAATAGTAATTTAGTTAAATTTTATAAAATTGAAGATACTGTAAATTTATTATTAAGACCCTTACACTCCTTCTAATTTGAGTCGACTTAAGCTGACCTGCTGCTGCTTGAATGAAAGTAGTTCGAGTCAGTGGTAACAATTAATTAGTGACACCAACTTCAAGGTTGATGTAATTCCATTATCGAAAATGATACCCATACAAATTGACAGAAATTTGTAAAAATTGTAAAAAAGTGCAGATATTTTGTTATGAAAGTTGGCAGATGATATAAACATAGCAATAGTAACTAAAATACTCCACAAATGACAGTCGCAGCAGTTTTACGGTAAAATGGGTACAGTTTAAATCTGAGTTGAAACAGTTATGTGAAAGACACTTCAATACAATACGGGTCAGTGTATTTTAACCGAGCCTCGTACATGTAACGAGGCAGTGATCTCACACGTTGATATTTAAGTTTGTGGATTTAAATGGATGTATACTCATATCAATAACAATATTATGACCATGAATATATTTGAACAGGGAGATCACTTCAATTTATCACATTTAAATAGGAAACAGAGAGAAGAACGAACAAATCGGCCCAGGAATGTTTTGAAATATGCACAACCGTCACAGTTACATGCCGGCTACAGTTTTTTTTTTTTTAAAGTAATGGTAGCGTTTTGTCGTTATATCATTATGTATATAACGTGTAAACTGTATATTAGATAATTTAGATACAGAAACATCATTTATAATAACACTTAGATGGATACGTTCAGAAAATATTAAGTAACGTGAGAGGAACAACCTTTAAAAAGTTTTCAAACGTTTTTTTTTTTTTTTTTGATCTTTGAGAGGAGTCACATATTTAACTGCATTATTATCTTGTTTTACAGGCTTTATCATTGTAAACTGCCAGCATCCATCAGTCCTAAGATGATACCAGAAACAGCAAAATCAAGGAATGTTAAAGGTATTTTGCCGCAGCTCACAATGGGATTTTGTTAAAATGAGCGTGAAAAGTAGCTAACTATTTGAGTGTGTGCTGAGTTTTTGATTCATGTGTATTTGAAAGGCTGGGGGCGGGGCGGAGCTGGGCGTGGAGGGGGGGGGGCGGAGGGAAATTGTTCCCAGAGAATTATTGGAACAAGTATATTATAACATTTGCATTTTTTTTTTTTTTGAGCACAGCCGTGTACGTATTGCATTGTCCGCTATATATTGGTTGTGCATAAACCCTTCATTCATTAATTCATTCATTCATGCATAAGCACGTGTAAGTGTAGGACCATAGTACATACTCTATTACATTGTGTATGGGTACATGGGATGGTTCAAAGTGTACCATTTCTTTGTCGTTTCATATGAACTGTTATGATTTTTTGAAATGAATACTGATTTTTCATCTGCTTATTTATGTAGGTAGAAGCATAAGCAATAGTACGATGAGGAAACGATGAACAAAACATGTTTACAAAATTTGACTAAAAAAAGTGTAAAGAATGTTTACTGTTTTTCTTTATTTTTAATTCGATTTAATCTTTACTACTATACATGCGAGCAAAGAGGACAAGGCACAGTGTGTGTGTGTGTGTGTGTGTGCGTTTGTTTTGCTATCTGTCCGAGGACTTGAACAAAAGAATTTCAGGTCCTCGGTTGTGATTTCTAAAGAATAACCACGTCCTGGGAAGAATTCTATTGTGTGGGGTATTGTTAAGGTTAGGGTACGTGGATTTGAACAATGGAAAATACAATTGGGTCCTCGGTCTGAATGTAATGCAAACATGTGTGTGTGGGTGTGTGTGTGTGTGTGTGTGTGTTAGGGGAAGGATGCGAGAGGGTTGCCTTCAAGGAAAGACTCTTAGTAAAGATCACTCACAATATAATGACTAATAACTACAAAGTGACGTAACAAACACATTACTGTCAAAATTGCAAACTATCTAAGAAATTGTAGTAGTCAATAAACCTCTCCCTTCAATAAGTTTATTTAATTTTTGCTTGTTTTTAAATGTTTGGAAACTTAATAAACCAGAAAGAGATCTGAATAGAGAGAAAAATCCCTTCGTCCAAAACGAAAGAACAATCGAAAATTATTTTAATATTTCAACCAGTTAGTTTTATTTTGCTGTTGTAGGTAAGCACGACAAGTCATGTATTAATGTTTTTTTTTGTTGTAATTTTCTTTCTCTGAAGTTCTTTGGCCGGAAGAGACCTGTCTACTTAATCTACAGTCTGGTAAATGGAAACAGGTTGGTGATAAGATGGTAAACGTATGTAAGGATCAACATGGACCAGTTATGTAATTAATATAGCCTATTTAACTGCTAGTGTCAATATCCGTGTACAATACAATATCCCATTAGAGCTGGTAATGATACAAGTCTGGCACTGTGTGCCGCTTAATTGAAAACAATAGCTATTGTTCACTCTGGGTAATAGCCGGGTAGGAACATGAATAGAGAGATATGGTGGAGAGGAGGAAGAGAGCCAGTTGGTACCTCTTGAATGGTATATGCCAATCAGAATATCCTCACAGTAATTGAAAGTATCACAAAATGATGATATTACGTAGAAACAGTTGAATAAATATGAAATCATACATTTTATGAATTACAGATTAACAAAGAGGTGAGCGAAAAGAAGGCTAAGCTTGTACGAGATGATGAGATAGAGTGATGACAGACACGTAAAAACCAAATATGAAATATAAATATAATTTAAAGGACTTTAACCTGAACGTGTCAGTATCTAGAGTAGAGAGAGACAAGTTAAACATAGTGTAATTTTGATCATTTTATTCATAGGCCAAAGACATCCAGACTATTACACAGCTGTGTTCAAATGCTGTCGTCATCGATAACGAAAGCAGTCAGCAATCACAGAAGTCAACCATAAAACTTCTGAAGAAAGCATCCAGACATAACGTAAGGATACATTGAAGGGATACGGTGAAATAGAAAAATCACATAAAAATTCATTATTTTATTTGTTATTTTCCCCAGCTATCAGGGATTTTGATAGTGAGTCGGTGAGGGGTGAAGGGGCGGAGGGTGTGACTAATCATAACCTTTTCTAGGTTTTACTTTTTTTCCTTTAATTATTTTTTGGGGGCATCAGAATTAGATAATTTAGGACCATTCTAAAGAAACAGTGATCTGATAAATAAAATAAGAGATTTTAATAAACAAAAATTAAGTAAAACATACTTAAAAGTAACAAAATTACTAGTGGATTATTGTAAGCTAGAGCAACTGAAACTTATCCTCTTAGCTACTGAACTACTTAATAACCTTAAAAACAAATAGGTCCAGAACTATTAACCACATCAATGAATATTTATTAGGCCCTCACCTGAAACACCATTACTCCCCAAGGCTCAAATACAACAGGTTATATCACACAACAGATAAACTATAAGCTTACTGCTCTAAACAACGTTAACATACCATGTTTTAATTACTAAACAACCTGATACAAAACGAAATACGACTCAACACGAAATAAATAATAATCAAACATAAATTTATAGAATACGACAGCATTTTGCCTGGTTCCCACTAACCCTCTAATATACTCAACTATACTACAACCTCTCCCCCCCCCCACCCAAAAGAAATGTATCTATCCCTCTATAGGCCTCATAGATTAGCTCCAAACTGACCCCCCTACTAACGGAAACAAATATTGCCACCTATAATACAAACTTCGACACCCCTATTTCACCGCACTATGAGATTGGCTAAAGTACAGCAATGTAAACCTGTTACACCCTTCACCCCCCCCCCCCTCCATCAGCTAATCTTGTAAACAAAGGACTTCACATTACCCTCACTAAAACGAAATGTGTCTTTACTTATTGTTTAGAAGTCTATTAATTTTATTTATTATTTATTTTCCTTCTAGTCAGTGTTAATCATGCATTTCTAATTATATTTCAGTTTTGTTCTTATCCTAAACATGAATTACTTACAACTGAACCGTAAAACTGCCATAATATGAAACCCCCCCCCCCCCCTCCCTCTACCTTCACCCTTTTCCCTGAACCACTGCACACCCTCCTGTTCCTCTTTTGTGTAATAATCTTACAACACTGTGTCTCTTTACAGTAAAGTAATATATTAGTGTAACTGTGCACGTTAACAAAACACCCCCTTTACACCAATTTCAATATTAAACTGGCCCACTATAACCCCCTCTAACGCCTGGACCATTAGTACTTCATTAGTTATAATAAAAATAGTCAACTCATAAACATTATTGTAAAATAATAACCTATATTTATGATATTATGATATAATTATTAATATTATATTTATTATTTACTTTCCTTCAGATTCCTATAGACTGTGTGAATCTAGGTCGTTCCTTTCACAAGGTTGATGAAGATGATTTTACTCTCTACTCTGGTCTCTCTCTACCAATCATAACATCAATAGAGAGGATGAACATATGGACAGAGAAAGGGAGAGAAATGAATAAACATGAAGTTAATGGAATATTAAGCTATCTACAACACTCTCAAAGATTCAAGCAACTTAGGTAAGTATAATTAATAAATATGTAAGTAATAGTAGTAATTAATATAAAAACTAATTAATATTAATGATGTAAACAAGATAGGAATGATTAATATAGTTAGTATTTAATAATTACTGAAGGTTTTATTGATAGGTTTAGATAATTGTAGAATAAATACAAATAAATGAAAAAGAAATTGAATTAAGAAATAAAACTAACAATGAAAGAACAGTCATCAGGTGAGGAATATGACTAATAGGAGAGTAAAAAAGAGACAAAATGAGACAGAAAAAAACATATTTATATAATTAAATTAAAAGATAGACTTGTATTGCAGTAAGAATGATTAAAGTATTTGTAGCGCGAGAGGAGAATAGATTTATTTACCTGCTTTATAATAATTATAAATAAAATTGAATAAGGAATCAAAGAGAGAAATTGACAAAAGTACCAAAAATGTTCTTGTTTTTAACTATTTTCTGTATGCAAAGTAAAGTAATGTGATAATCAAAATAACAAATTAAAGAAAAAATATTTATGGATAGATATGAAATGATCAAAATGTTTATATTTTAAAGTTAGTAATGAAATAAATAAAGCGATAATAAATAAATAAATCGTTTACATACTAACTTAAATAGATCAGTCTGTAAAATGAAATTAATAAACACTACAAAAAAGAACACAGAAGGAATACAAATTAATCTCAAAATGTGCAAGAATAAAACGTTCAAGAAAAAAATATTCATTAAGAAATGTAAAATGGTCTAAATTCTTATAAAGAAAAATAAGTAAATAAATTGATCTAAGAAAAAAATAAAAAAAACGTTACTAACTAATTGAAATAAAACAGTAGGTAAAACAAAATTCAGCAAAAAAAAAAAAAATAAACATTATCCTTAAAATGTTGGAAACTTGTTTGTTATTGGGGGTTTGATGTAGCCGAATGTTTAGTTTAAAAAACTACAACATCAACAGTGAAATTTATTATTGTCCGCAATTAGTTAAGAAGCTGAATAAATTAATATATATTTGTTAATAAGAGAATGAGATGTGCCTACAATGTACATGCCTTAAACAATGTATATAATACTAAATATCCTTCACCGGGTTCCCCTCCCTCACCCTTTGAATACTATTCCTCTAATCATTAACATATTCCCATGTGAATTCCCTAACAATGCCGCAACAACTATATATCAGCTGCACCACCAAGCCCACCTCCTCACTACTAGCAAACCCTTCTGCTGTGCCTACTTACTGCAAATCATGCCCTGAACCAATGCATTGACAACGCAACTATGTATATACCCTCTCTCACACCCTCTTCCGCACCCCTCAAATGTCACTTCTCATATCTTGTTTAATATGTCCCATACGGTATTTCATATCCACGCTCAACGCCTCAAACACCTGTACATTGCAGCCACGCTACCTTCCGCAATTGCTAATGACCCTTCTGCAGTTGCGTTTCTAGATAACAGCATTTCCCCCTTTCTTCCATGAAAATTAAATCACCAGCCCAATCCTTTGCTCTAAACCCACCATTTTAACTCCCCGGTATCCCCCCCCCCCCACCACACACACATACATACAGGCACGTACATACGCACATCATTCCATTTTTTCTACTTTTGTTTGATCCATGTTTTCATCATAAGGGCAATTTACAAAAATTAACGTAGATCGTATCCACCCAACACTGTGTATACATTCGTCATATATATGTACAGTTAACTATTTCTACTCTTTCTACTCAGACAGAACACATTTTTCAATGCTAAAAGTCTATTGACATTATTCCATCATTTTCTTCCTCAAGATGTACACTAAACTTTCCTAGCACTGACACTTTCAATAGTTTAACATTTTCTTTTGTTCAACACCTGTCAATCAAATACTTGAACAATACAATGAAAAAAAGTTGTGTTCAAATAAAGCGCCCGTCCCAATGAAAAGAAGTTGAATTCAATAAAAGAGACGCGCGCGTGACCTTTATATAACCCCTGTTATCTTGAAATAAACAAGTACCTTGATACGTCTAGGCACTGTCTGGTTTTAAATTGTTGTTTGATCTTGAACCTTGAAGGTAGAATTTTTTCAATGATTTTTACTTTCTTGTTCTTGGTGGTAAGTGTACTTTAAGAAAGTAAACAATATAAAATCCCAACATAACAAAGAATCCAGAGATCTATTTGGTAAGGAGATTTGGGCTTAATTATTTTGTGAAATAATCCGGGAGGGGTGAATTTTTTTTTTTTGGGGGGGGGGTGGTAGGGCTATTACTATATACAAGTAATAGTTTCAACTAACGTTAAGGATTTATCACTTCCTCCGGTTACTCATTTTCAATAGCAGGTTAATGCAGCATATTGTGTATATGCCCGCAGAACAAGTTGTTAAAAAATCAGATCCCTGTTATAACGTTTTCATATTCGTGGTCGTTATAGCAGTAAGACATATCTATGTACATGTTATACTGTGTTGTATGCTCTTAAAGAGGATTCGTCACACTAACAGGTGAGGTTGATGATACGAGAAATAGAGAAACATTTTTTTATAGATAGTGGTGAGGCGATTGAAACTTCATTTGCTTGAGGATAAAACAAAATTGTTATGCTGTGAGTGAGGGATGTTTACATCAACCTTTGAATTTACCAAGAAAGTATTGAAAGTTGATGTTAGTAAGAATTGGCATATACAACGGGAAAAATTGTGTACAGCAAAATAAAATTTAATTTAATTGATCCCGATAGAGGCAATATTCGAGTTGATTTTTTTTTCTAGAGAGAAGTCAGGCACTATAGTGCAATTTATGTTTTGAAATTTAAAAAAAGATGCGATGATATTATTTTAATTCATGCAAGTTGATTAACATTGAACACACACTCTAGTCTTAATGATATTATTAGATGCACAAACAGTCCCCAGAATAAAATAATGGCAGATGGAATATTCCAAAGCACCCTTGTGTACATTATATAACATGTGTGTACGGTTCAGTCTAAACAATAAAGAAATAAAAAAAAGTTGCAAACAGTAGAACCGTTTTGCAAGCGCAATCCATTTTACCAAAATTTCTCAAAGGGAGTGGGCCACCTTCCCGCCCCCCTCCCAGGAACCTTCAACTGGATGTAAGGCATAAGGTTTTTGCCTCCCCCTCACCCCCCCCCCCCCGTGTTGCAATGCATAAAACGGGTGTTGCATCCGTGGATATGGGTATCGTAGTGTAGTGAAGTTATGTTGAATGTAGCTTACATACCCATCATTTCCACTCGTTAAATGTTAACATTTAGCGTATAAGTAATTGCATAACTTTGGTGATCTTGTCCATGCCAGCACACAACTCCCCGCCATTATAGTTGGGTATACAATGGAGTTAATCAGACCGAAATATAATGTCAAAGGTAAATGATCGCCTTTTTAAATAACGATATCAGACGTTCAGCTTTAAGGTATTTTAGCGTATAATATTGCTAACCTTCATCCTTCCACCGTTTACGTTTCTTTTATAAGCGGCACCTGGTAGTCGATAATTAATGATGTAAGTAGCTACACTGGATGGACAGTGCTTGAATTTTATGTGACGTCACAATTATGATTACAATCAATCTCGTTCTTCTGCAGTTTTCAATACTGTCTGCTGCCATCTACTATTACATCTTCCTCTCTGGCAAATCTGAAAGCAAGGAATGTCAAAGGTACAGTATAAATATTTCATTGAGATTCTAGTGATCTTTATCAAGAAGAGTCGGAATGGAGCAAAGGAGGGATTTGGTGCAATTTAATGGTTTCAGAGCACACACAGTGTCAAGTCTGACACTCAACTTATGTAGTCCAGCCTGGAGTATCATTAGTACTTCAATATCGATGAACTATAAGGACAGAAATAGATTGATTGCTGAATACTATAAGTGTATTGAATATAGGAATATGTTGTAAAGTAGGTTTCTTTAGTAATGATAAACTGGCTTCTTAGTAATGTTAATGATTGTGATAATTTATCAATCTAATTGCAAGTGAGATTGTATCAGGAAGGTTGTTTAAACTTCTGTTTCCTTTGAACCAACTTTCATGTCACTGAAGGTTCTTTTATATTTTATTTATTTGTTTTGCCACAAAAGTACAAAGTGGAGGGAAGTCTTCCATAAAGCTTAAAAGCTTAACAATGTGGAAGACTCCCTGAAGAAAGAAAAGAAAAGAAAATATATATATATATATATATATATATATATATATATATATATATATATATATATTTATATGTGTATAAATACATATACATAAATATAAGTACAAATTAAATGTTCAATATATATATATATATAGTAATTATGTCATCTTTTTTATGAACTATGTCAATTGAAGCTTGTTCACTAAATTCGGTGCTGTTTTGATGAGTTCTTGTCTGCTATACATTGATTTGATGAAGTTCCAAAATACCAAAAGCACATATATGGCTGTGCAACATCATAGGATTTAACTCTGCACATGTACTGAGTGAGTGGTCATGACGTCATGGCCGTTTTAATCATCAATGAAACTCTGGGCGCTTTACCACTTTATATATAATACAAAGCAGTAACTACAACATTATGACAGTAGTTACAAATTTCATCTTCAGTTCTGCACAAAGAAAGAGCAATCAACAATTTTAACCAGCTATTTCTCAAACGATAAACATTGTGCAGTACAGGCAAACAGTTGAATGAAGCTTATTTCTATGTCTATAAATGAAACAAGGTTTAAAGTAATGCAATTGAAGTTTGCCTGTAAATTCAGCAGCAAAATCCCTCTAGCGACTAAAATACGAGAATATGTTATATTTTGGGAAATGTTTTGTATTGAAAGATGCCAGGCAACTTGATACTGGTCATAAACGGTAATACAGAAGTTCCGGCCCACCCTAAACCTCTTAATCAAGAGAAGCTGTCCGTTACCGATTATTTCATGAAATTTGATTCTAGGTTGAAGTTGATGACGTTTAATCATCAACTTATAACACGAATGACCAGCTTAGCTAGTGTTTACTTGATTTTAGTCCGATGGAATATGAGCATTAAAAAAAAAAAAGCCCAAACAATTTCCCGCAGCGAAGTAAACAACCAGTGTACAAGTGAACACAAAAGCGGGTCCACGCAAATTTATTTTTAAATTGCTCCCTGTATATCGGGCAACGTGTTTTTTGTCTTCAATCTTGCCTTCCTTTAGTGAAATTGCTAGTGTTTGCTTAGTATTTGCTAATCAGAAAATAATCAGAATAGATGATAGTGTAAGGCTGGGTTTTAGTTGATACTTATGTCAGGTTAGCGTGCGCGCCTATTCGAGATTATTCTGCCGAGGGTTAAGTCCAAAATATCGAGATAATATAGGAAACAGTTAAGGAGACGAACCATATACTTTCTTGTTGTGATATAATTTCTTTAAGTGCTCGGATTCCAAATGGAGAACAACAGATGGGATGAAACTTGAACCGGTTTAGCAATAAAGAGCCTAAAGAATTGAGAACTCAAACGATACGTCCTTACGGGACGAAGACTAAAAACTCCCAAATACGAAAATATGTTTATTCGAAGTCACGCAAACTGGAATAAACCAGCATGTTCGCACCCTCAGCTGATTGGCTAAAGTGCCGATAGCGACCAATAATAAGAACTCTTGATTGGACAAGCCAATCGATCACGATCGCGCACAGTTGAATGAAATTATATGAAAATATGTCACGCACATAACGTACGCAGAAAGACTCACAACATCGCGTACATTCTATCAACAATAACTATACGAAATCTGGCGAATTTGACCTCTACATGACCTTGTATATACACCAAAATTCCTCTCACATCAGGAAACTTCTGTGGAGCACATAAATATTATATACCTGTAACAATTAGTCATGGAGAATAACGACTGAAACCTGTTTAGCAACATTGAAGTGTAGATGAACACAGAAAGGACAGCTTACTGTGTATTTTGGCACAGCACAGAACACCACAAGAGAAAAACAACTATAATGTAATCTAGAACAAAGTTACATACATGTACTAGAAAAGGAAATGTGAGACACTCAAAATGTTCTCTTTGTAAACGGGGGTACGTGCAGGTGCTTGTTTTGTTGTTTATATATTACATGCTATTTACTGGAACTAAACATGGTCTCTTATAGCACAAATCCACGAATTCACATTATTAGTAAAATGATAGCACATCATGCCAAAAGAGCAAACAAAAGTACATTAAAATTACCAAGTTGAGTGCATTGATTATGATTATGTGTTGAGGTGTTTTGTTTGGTGATTATTACAAGTAGGGTACGTGTGTGTCACAACGTAATATCAGGGGAGTGGGATAGTGGTGGAGGTAGTGTGAAGGGAAAATGCTTGTAGAATCATATTTTAAATCACTCTTTCTTATGCATATTCGTTTATCACATATATTATAAAAATATAAATACATCTAAGCAGTGTAAAGTTTTCTGTTGTTGAGCGAGTCTAATTGAGCGTGTGACATGTTGTTCATTTTTTATTCCCACTCTTTATATTTCATACAAATTCAATTTCCACAGTTACTGAACATTACAAATAACATACGTTGACGATTAAATTGACAAGTGTTCTCCATTTTTTAATTTAAATTGCCCACAAAAAATAGGCTTTTTATTGATATCTGCGATGTGTCTGGTTTCTACAGGATATTTAATTGACCAGCTGTTGTTTATGTAGATAATCGCTTTCATTTGTGCTATATAAATACATGCCATGTTTGGGAGGACAGAAGGGTTTGTTCGTATATCACATCTTTCATGTGTTAACGATAAGTGAGTGTAATCGTAAATAGCAATATTCTCTTGTGTATCTAAAGGGAGTGGGGGGGGGGTGGGGTTTCAAAGGAGTATCTACGAAGTTCGGTCTCATATATGACTCATAGTCAAGTGAACAATATTCCAGAGTCTTTTGTCTATCCCTTTACAGTTGGCTGGTTTCCTTACGGTTATGAAGAACGACACTATATTCTGGATCTTGAGTCTGGCCGCTGGCTACTGAATGAGGATTATGAGAATCTCTTTCCTGTAAGTAAAAAGTGTGTGTTGTCACCACGCATATAGGTTTACTACAAGTAATTGCATTATTTCGTAGACAATTTAAAAACATTGCTATCCATTGAGACTAAAATTCTGCCCCTCGTTTAGTATGCATTATAGTTGCCATTTGCCTTTATCATTGTAATATTATGATATAAGATTCCCACACCAGTGCAGAGACATATACTTGTGGCGGCTCTTCACTAGTGTGAGGTTATGGATTAAAGAAGTTTACTTCCTGGCAATAACTTCCGGAATCATACATATGTTGATCCAAGTAGGAGGTGCTTCATTTACTGCCTACCACCCCCCCCCCCTCCCACGACACTTTCGCTCACACAGCAGGCAAAATTATGAATGTAATATTCCGAATTAAAAACAAATCACTCCTTGAAATGTTATTTACACGTTTTATGTTAGTGTTTTGTGATCAATTACTGTCACCACTACCCCCACGTAACCCTCACCCAACCACGCTGCAGAGTGACAAGTACATTCATATTATCCCACTGTAAATTGTTGATATTCCTGTCCATGGCATGGGTGATATAAGAGGACAGTGAAGACGTTTCTAAGAGCTTTAACTACTTTATACATATGTCTTATAGATTTAATTTTTTCATAAGAATCTATAATGGTGTTACCGGAAGTTGATAATACTTCTAAGCAGTTCCTTATAATAAATCGTCAAGTAAGAAAAAAAATCAGGAACTAAATGAATTCTAGTGCCGTTATGTTCCAAAAATGATACGGTCCATATTTTGGAAGGGTTTAAGCTTGCAAATCTTTCAGAGTCTAAATTAATCGATTAATTAAATTTCCAGATTTAATTGCTACTTGACTATCACGTCATATCATGAATTCGAGAACTACAATGCTTAACGATGTAAATCACTCTGTTTTCACAAAAAAACATTTTCCAATCCCATTAGTGGAGATGGAAGACAACTTAAACGCTTCGATAACAACGAAATTATACAACTGATGTTATTAAAAACAACCAAATTGCCTGATGTTGTCTAATACATTCCTTCATCTTAATATTTCCTATTAAAATGTTCCTATTACACAAACCGACTCTTGTTGAAACATGTGAATAGTGAGGTAAGACAAAGTTGTAGTGAACAACAAAACAGTAGAAATATCAATTGAACATAATGTTCCTTACCAATTTATATGTTTTACTTACAGATGTTGAAAACTGGTGATGAAATAACGGATGCTGATTATGCCAAAGAGGTAAAACACGGATTATTCGTCAGGTTGTTAATATGTGTGGGTGTGTTAAGGTGGTGTGGGTGTAAGGAAGTAGGCTCTGCAAGTTCTCACTGGTCCGTAAATGCATCACGAGAGTTTATCAGGATATCTCCTTATATCCTATTATACACAACATCACCAGTTTGTTGTCTCTAATGCTGCACAGTAAAGCTCACGCTATCAACGAATAATAAAACCAAAATCGTTATTTTCTAAATATTTCTATTTCATCATTTTACTGTTTCGCTTATAGGTCGAAGCCTTCCAGTATCACTACAGGTATGTCAACACTCACTAACAATTTTTGCTCACAGAGTAGACAAAAATAAAAAAAAACCCTCATTATCGTGATTAACTAAGTATCCATGCATTATTATAAACGTTCCCTTAATATAAAATGTAGTGCTGCAATGTTCACCAAAATCTACGGTCCATATTTTGGAAGGATTTAAACTTGCGAAAGTTTCTGACCCCAAATGAATCGATTCATTAAGTGTCCAGATGTAATTGTTATTATATATGACGTAAGTCATTCCAATTGTAAGTAAATAAAGTTTGATGTAATTCATCTGTAAAATTAAATTTGAGAGAATCCTTGTTTTGCATTCCACCAATCACTCAGAAATCATTACCCTGCTGCATTTTTTGTTATCTGAAATTATTCAATTTATGTACCACCATGAAAATCATGGGGATATCCATATACAACATTATAAGTCCAATGAATCATTTCTGTCATAAATAAAATATGAAAAATGTTGCCCTGTCTAAAAGTAATTTCAAAAGAAAGTTAACCTTCAACATAAAATGTGAGAACAAGAACATTATGGTTTCAATGGATACAGATCGATATAGCAAAGTTGTATATGTTGATTTAATTTCATATTCCTGTTCTAAAATATGGTGTTCAAGAAACCCTAACAGCCTAGCTCGAATAATCATAATAAGTAGAACAACATAGATTAATTAGAAAAGCTTTAAAAAAATGATGTCATCATTTGACACATGGTAACGCCTCTCCCCTTTTTTTTCTCAACAGCGGCGAAGACTGGCAACTGACGTATAATGCCTAGTAATGACATAAGTCAGTGTAACCTACAGTGTCTCTGCTCGGTGCTCTTTAGGTCGTTCTTGATTGTCGAGTTAAACACCACTAATTTCTCCAGGACAACATGAATCTCATAGAAGGATGACATTCCTTCGAGTCTGGCCATTCTTAGCATCTTCAAGTTCCCTTTTCGTTTCATATGAATCAAAGCGTAGAGAGTTGCGGCACAGTCCTAACTACGCTGTTTGTTTGACTCTCGTAATGATGAGTTCTATGAGTCTTAAGCTAGCTGAAACTTATCAGAACTATTTTCGCGTGAACATGCGGTACTTATATTCCGTAGATACAATTTAGTTACAGTAAAACAATGAGCCACGTGAAAATTACAAATATTCCAATAAAATCTTAACGATGAACCAATGGGATAAAAGTAACTGGTAGTAGAATTTAAATATATTTCCGGTAATATCTCACAAAAATAACCTGCCACGTCCTTTTCGATGCAGGTCTATAGGTCATACCTTACTGCACTCTAAAAAAGCCCTGGTTAAAATACACCAGGATGGGGTCAAAATGTTACCAGGTTCCGGGTCAATATGCCACCTACACAATCCTGGTCAACTTGACCAGGAAATCCTGGTCAAATAAGCTTCACCAAGATCCTGGTTAATTTGTGACCAGGATTAATGGTCAGTTTGTGACCAGGATTAATGGTCAGTTTGTGACCAGGAATAATGGTCAGTTAGTGACCAGGGACAATGGTCAGTTTGTAACCAGGAAAAATATCAGAGGTTTAACAAATTACCTGGTTCTTTATCCATAGCATAATCAGGGTTTTATTCATTATTTTATGAGACATCATTGTCAGATTGTAAACCCACCTCTTTATCAAATAACCTAGGCCCAGGACAAAACACAGCCTATAGACTTCCCTGGATAATGCATAACAAAAGCATTGTAATGTGGCGTAGAACATATTCGGAACAACAAACTGAAACGCCAACAAGTAAATACGTGTACAAAATTTAAACAAGTACAAAAAGTAGAGGGTGTAACTATCTATTTGAAAACATCTTTAGTAAATCTTCAATAAACAAATAGTAAAACATGAATGTAAACGTAAGAGAATGTTTGATGGCAAGTGGTGTAAATATATACATAGTATAATCAGGCAAATGCATTCGAAGGATGAGAGGAATAATGGACGGATATAAAGAAGGTAAAACTTCTACTAGTGTTTGCATCATATTAACAAGTAAACATGTAAACTTTAAAACAACATTATGGCAAGTATTTCACATACTTAAAGTACAGCTATTACTACTAAAAAAATACAGCTAAAATTACTACAAAATACATGGATAGCACACATGGTGAAAGATTTGAAGTTTAAAGTAAGCATATAACTACAATTAATTACTTTTAAAACTTTTAAGGAAAATAATGTTGTACTACCGCCTTTAGTCATCTTTTCTTAAAATATTCCAGCAGGAGTTGAATAGGGAAATCTTTTGAACTGCTGAAAAGGTTTAGTCATTATTATTCAAAACCCATAGAGGGCAATCAAATACAACGTAGGTTCTTATACTATGATGAACCATACATGAATTTCGCATCACATGTAATTTTTGTGCTACAAGGATGTCAGATGTTGACCTTTGTTCCTTTTTGACATGGAACAATGAAAATTATGTACTTCAAACAAGTTTCGATTTCAGTATGATTTAATCATAGATCTAACTATTCATAACGGTTTCAGTTTGTCAAATGACCCTTGTTTCCATGAACAACAATACCATGTCTATGAAGTTTAAAATATACAACTAATTTTGATTTATCATGCTATGAGTGAAAATAAAAGTGTTAAGAAATTGTTCATGAACTGAAAAGTCTTGTCTATGTAAAACAAAAAGTATTATAAAGGACTAGAGGAGAAACTTGATGGACTGACCTGTCCCTAAGGTTGAACAATGAATACTAACTGAATGCATAGTTCTGGTCTTTGACAGATAAGTACACACAAATTAAAAGCAACTTTACGATGTATTGAAAACTTAAAAACCTGTGTGTATGACTGTAGATTCATCTTGGAGACTGGTTGGAAGAATTGCTACAAATGTTGACAAAGATAGGCCAACTATGGTACTGTAGATAGGAAGAAAAGTTATAACAAACGAATGATATCCATGGCAAGTTTCCACATGTCACAAACCATTACAATAAAAAAAAGAATGAACAATAGTTGGAGATAAGTGATGATGTTTCAAGCTTCTGGCATCAGTCATCCATTCCTGCTTTCAATGCAGCCCTCATTGCAATCACGGCAGGTGATGTTTTCGATTTGACTTTAGTGTCCAGTCCGTATAGAACCATCTGGACAAACTCCCATGTGACCACACATTGCCACGGATAGTGAAGGTCTAATACATATAACAACTTGAAGCAAACATCAAGAGCCTTTAGTAGGGTCTGCTGCTCTAATCCATGCCCATCCGCCACAACAAAAATTTAATGGGCAGCATCCCGATAAGCCATTATTAAGACAAAGGGCTGGTGGTTGTCAACTTCCTCCAAGTATTTGGGCATGTTGGTGCCAACCTTCAAAAAACAGAAAAAAAGCAGATTTAAATACACACTTCCTGGAAAAGAACACTTTGAAAAGTTTGAAGGTATGCTGCATTGGCCCCAAATATGCCAGATATTCAAATATGGTCACCTTCGGGCAAAATTTTAAAGTCTTTAACCACCCTGGAAGAAATTTACCTCACAAGACATTTAGTCATCTTTTTAAAAAAAGTAACTAGTCATGTCTATAAACAGACATGCAACCTTGTCTGTTGTAGCCTTATTTTTGGAAGTTCCTTTTTTATCCTTTTAAACAATAAAAAACTTGGAAAATAAGTCCATTAGGAGAGTTCGTTTACAACTTTAAACAAGGGAAGCTCCCCACTTTACCAGTTCCCACTACTGCCAGTACTATAAGAAAAAAGAAAAAAACATTTTACAGCGTAAAACTGCCAGTACTATAAGAAAAAAAAAAACATTTTACAGCGTAAAAGAGCATCATGAAAGACTGGTTGCAAAGACCCAATTGGTCGAAGATACTGCATAGTCACTGCAATTTTCACAGCTGATAGTGTGTTTTACTACAAACTCATCAGTCTGCATGTCAATTGTTACAAATAACAACTGTTTCATTGATTTGTGACAACTTGAGTGTTACTGTAGAAGCCATAATAACTTACAGGTTGAAGATCCACAAAGGATTTCATCGCATCATCAATGCTGCACCTCTTCTTCCCATTTCTCCCAGATGGTAAAATGCAGGGCAACAAATTAAATCCAATGTTACTCTTATTTTCATCTGAAAAATACAGAAAATGCAGAAACCAATCTTTGAATAACTACTTCAGTTTTAAATAATGTTGACTCCGTTTTGCTTATCACACAACGCAAACTTCAGCTTGTGCATTTTTTACCTTTCTGTCAGCTGCAAACACCATTAGTTAATGTTTGAATGCTGCAACATACATGTATGTTGCAGCCTGCCAAAACACATCTACACACATGTGTACAAACATATATATGTAAATAGACCTGTATCTAGTTTCCCAACACAAGATTAAGATGTCATATAGCAGAAGAAGGAATATTAACATAATTTTGGGAAACATGCGGGTTAACATATTTTGGCATATGTTAACCCGTATTGTTCAGAGTCATAAGTGACTTCATGCATCATCTTCACAGTGATTACTACTTTAATACATTGATTAAAAATAGTTGAGCAACAGCAAGTGTTGTCCTTTGGTGTACAATGTGTGCATCAATATCAACTTGGATCTACTGGTTTTGACTACATTACTGCTGTTTGTTATATTATAAAATCTTGAAGCTCCAATTTGAACTTCTCTCTGAAAGTATATTACATAAACAACTAAAAGCAATCAAACTATCAATGCAATTGCATGATATCTAGTTGAAAAATGTATGATAGCAATATGTACATACCAGAATCAAGCCTGTTTGATTTGACGTTGAGATATGATTGCCACTTTCTCTGCAGATCTGCATACTGCAAAACCTTTTCAACGAAGGGCAAGGTCCACTGCATGAAAATGTTATCTGCAACATTAGGATTAATTCTGCGAAATCCATCTCAATCTTAAAAAGAGAGGAAGAGAGAAAATGCAACACCTTCATACATGGGTTGTACAAGATATATGAAGCCGAGGAAGAAGTTCTGTTCAATGTTCCACCCACCTATCCACCTTTCATTCATCCGTATATCTTAACACAACACATATTTAGTCAAGAGAGAATGACAAAAAAATGTGTACTTTCTTTTAAGGGACAAGGGGACCTATGAAGTTAGGTTGTCATAGCAAATGGGCCAATTTTTTAGGGATAAGCCTCTCAATTGCAATGTGAGATATTACTGGGTTGATTAATGGTTCAGTGGGAGACCTGTTGTTATATTATTATTGTCCTGACACATACTGTAGTACTAGCCTAACTTAGTAACAATTAACAGTGGGGACTAACATTAGTATACGCTTAGCCATTAGTATCAGCAGGCCTAGCCTAATACTGTTAGGATATGCGTAGCCTATGCACAAACTAAAGAGAGTTGCAATCGTGATATGGTAGTTGCTACAGTAGGCTAAATTTCTGTCGTCAAATTTTGCCAAAACAAACAAGAGTTACCATTTTTAGTGGCGGTTCGCTCCTTTTTAGGGCAGTTATTTACAGGGCGGCATAAGTCACGGCAACTGGTTTAATGTGGGCCTAGCCTTGGCATTGTCTGCATTATATTAGCCTTCGAACAGGACTGTGCAAAATTTGAGGTACTAAAGTAAAGCACAGCCATGTTCGACAGCTAGCAATGTGTAGGCTTATCCATTGCTAGACCTGTCATAACGTTGGGCCTAGCCCTTTCACTAAGTCAACTTAGTGTTAGCCCACTTTATTGGCCTACCGAACGTCTGTTAAGACAATCGCACGTATTTCAAAGAAAATAGGTCAAACCTTTCTGCATCACAATAATCAAAACAAACTTTACCTTCAAATATATCATTCAGTGATGATAGATTCCATTATGCTAATTTTTCTTTGACAAACTCATCCATGGTTTCTGGCCTGATGTGAAATCTTTCGACCGACACTGTGCTCGTTACTAAAATCCCGCGAAGTTAGCATGTCAATTACGTCACTGAATTCAACCAGGAAAGTAGTTAAAAGTTAGAGCGTGATAAAATTCAAATCAGGCTAACCAGGATACGGGTTGGCTGCTAATATTTTAACCCCAATGGTGTCACTTTGAGGTAACCAGGATTATTTCACCAGAACGTTTTTAGAGTGTGCTTCCAATTTCATTTGAACACTCGAATCCATAGTACGTTGATTGTAGAGAGACAATCAGGAACATTCCATCGTTATACCTTGAGGACATATCCTCATATAATGTTACCTGTATATAGATTAATCGATAATATTCATAAAATAAATTGAAAAATAAATAAAATGTAACCAATTAATCACTGCTGAATTGAATGATTATTGTTTATGTGCTGAATGTAATCTGTGCTTTGAAATCATCTTCGTTTACACACTTTCCTAATTTGTATTTCATTCGGCTTATGTGAGTTGTTATCTATATCTAAATGTCAAAATAAAATAAAACTGCACACAAAGATAAATACGGGTTGAATGACTAGTTTAAATGTGTAAATTTACTTCCCAAAATTTACACATATTTTCAATTATATTACCATCAAAGTATGAGTAATTTTATACAGATTTGATGAGTAGATAATATGCATACTCATTATAGCTGAGTATTTCTACTCACATTCCTCCTTTACTCGTCTGTCCCAATTTTAACACACTATTGGTTTTAATACTCGTATGCATCTGTAGCTGAGTAAAATGACACAGTAAAATATTTAAAAAGACAAGTTTTAAGCATTTTCTCTTTATTTTATATAATTCTTTTGGTAATAAAAAATCAGTTATCCAGCTCTTTTAACAACATATTTCTATGATTTTGGTTGATAAAAATTTTATGAATTAAATGATCAATACAAACAATGCAGTTATGAAGAGCTACTCTGTTCCCTTTACACACAGATCCAGATATATAGAGGGACCTTCAAAGTTGTTTTTTTTATAATAAACAGGCTTACTGAGATTGTGAAAACACTGTAGTCAGCCCTCTTAATCACATTTACTTGTTTGACAAGTTTCAGTTGTTTTGCTGCTGCTAGAAGTAACATATCATAATAATTCAAGACTAGTTATTGTAACAATATACTTTGTAAAGTATATGAATACTGTAAAACAAACTAAAATAATGTACAGCAGCTTGCTTCTTTAAGAACAGCATGCTGAATTACCATGTGATGAAGAAACATATATAGCAACTCGACATACCTCTTATATCCAACTAGTTAAGTAGCAATTGTTATCTTCTTTTTACATGAAGTGTTCTAAAAGACACTAAAAGGATGATGATAATGTTATAACAAAATCCAACTTACTTTAACATTTACTTTACTTCAGGTTTCAGTGTGAAATCATAGTGAAGTTACATATTTTGACAGCGACATACATTTATAAGTAGTTACCATAACAAACAAAATGAAACAGTGAAGGTTCAATATTAAAGATAAAATGTAAATCTTAAAAGGAGTTTGCAGCAATGATATCAGCTACTGTCCGAGGATAAAAGATCACATGTACATATTGGGTCTGCTTTCAGTTTGAGCAATAGCATTCCATAAAATAATGTTGCATTCGGCTATCTTTGGATAATGTATGTTAAATACCTAAAATGATTCCACAAGAAATCCATCCTTCCATGAAAGTTAATTAAGTTAAACCCCTATCCATGAAACATGCTTAATATGAACACCAAAGTATATGAATACCAAAACCAAAAAATAAGAGAATTCCAGCAACTTGCTTTCCTTTGACAGCTGCATGCTGATTACCCAGTGATGAAAATCATATGTAATAACTCAATGTTCCTCTTACATCTAAGTAGCTTTCCCTTTATCTTAACATCTCTGCATCAATTATTCTTCTTTAAATGGAGTACTTACTGACTTTACTAAGGGGTATGAATGTAAGATTTCTTCTCTTGACTCTTAAAGTATGAGATTCACATAATGAAATCCATTGTACTTTAAGATAACACTTTCAGAGTGAAATTATAGTAAAGCTACATATTTAGAAAACATAAGACTTAAAACAGTCACAATAACAACACAGAATGGAATGATGAAGGTTTAATATCAAAGACAAAGTTTTCAGCAAATTTTATCAGGTACTGTCTGGGAATGAAAGCTTAGTCAAAACTAAATACACACATCGTAATGGTTTGACTGCTTTCAGTTTGAACAAGCAGCATTCCATAAAGTTATAAATGTCTTTGGTTGCCTTTAGGTATTGCATGTCAAATATCCAAAAAGATTCTACAAGTAAAGCCAGTCCTTCCATGAAAGTTTTACAACTGCATACCTCCACCTGCTCGCAATTGACCGCAAATCCATCTGCCTCGAAGATGTTCTTGCTGCTGACCAATAAAAATGGTGCTAAGTTCTCCTGAAATGACATTAAAAGAGGGAATATAAAAATGGTGTAAAGAAAAGTGAAAATGTTTTACTTATAACTTGCCCTATAACATCAATATAAATGTAGGTTGAAGGACCTGCACTGAACGTGACCTCTTCTGACATCAAATGACCTTTGACCTGCAAGGAAGCATTTCGTTTTTTCTGCTCACCATTGGCAATCTACATCCCAAGTTTGATGTTCAACCAACTTGTACATTTTGTGTTAATGTGTTTGAAAGCAGCATTAACACACGCAAGTCAAGTCGGTAGTACCACTCCCATGTTTACATACACAAAACCATCAACTTTTCATAGATTTCTTCGTACTTTGCTAAGAAATCTTTGATATACAGTACACATGCTTTTAATCTTACAACCCCTGAATAGATTTACAAATGTATCTGTGCATTATAACATGTATTGCCACTTCAGTAGTGAATATGTAAAAAACTTACGTTACTGTGGTCATCTTTGGTGCCCATGATTGATGATGGATTCTTCTTAAACAGTGATGACAGGAAAGACAGTGCAGCGATTACTTTGATCTCTATTTGGGAGTAAATTGGGAATAACAATTTAGAACAAACAATCAACATATCTACAGACTACTAATTTCAAAGAGGGAAAATTCTGCCAGATTGATATTGAGTGATATGCCAATATTTCCATATCATGGTAACTGAAAAGAGTGTAATTAAATAACATTCAACAGAATGGCATTCCTGGGACATACAGGTAACAAGCCCCATACTTCAGAGACCCATTCATTGTGCTATTTGATAAGACAAAATCTATTATTAAGCCATCTTACTTTTTCACCATCTCGAGTTCAGTTAAAGGTATACAGTATGTACTGCCCGTAAATATGCTAGAATTCCAAATATGGCCAATTTTGGTAAAATAGGCTCGCATCAATGTAACAAAAACTTTACAGTCATTTTCTCCATGCTGACTTAATTTTCTATGAGTCCTTGGTCAATGTGGAAAAATTAGGAGGGTGCACAACATCCTCTGAGAAATCGCTACTGAAAACTTTTAGTAATGTTAGAAGGCAAAATGTAGGCCAGGTCATTAGTGATGACCTAACAGTGGATCAATACTTTTCAACTTGAATGCCTCAAAAATCAGTTATCTGTGATGCATAAATATGTTAATATTTGTAAATATGATGGTTTACACAGCTTTTACACCATCTTCATTATACATGTATGTACCTTCAGCTTTTTCCATTGTTACAGCTTCTGTCAACTTGTTTGCAAATGTTGTCTTGATGAAATTTTCAGCATGTTTGTCCTTGTATGGGAAGTGCAAAATACCTTCGACAAATGGCCTCAAGTTCTTTGTATTTGTTGTCACACCAGCAACACCAGTAATCCTCTCAAACTCATTGTGAATATGTAGAAGATAGAGTAGGGTCAATGTAATGCTATAGTGATGCTACTGCTTTGATATTTAGTTGACTGGTTCACAGTTGTTCCTCCTCATATCTCAAGAATGGGATTATCTGGTAGAGTATGGTCAACATCCACTCTTGTACTGCATTCTTGGCGGATAAAATTTACAGATATATACTTATCACTCTATTATAAGTTAAGTCTATATATCGTATGGAGAGAAAAACAAAAACCGTTCCCCTCAGTAGTTCTGACAGGATTCCTTGCTTTGACATTCACGGATGCATCATTATATTCTAACCTTTAAAGTTAAGCATGGAACGTTTCATTTGATAAAACATGACATAGTGATTATGTTAACTGCATATCAGAAACGTCTTAAATAAGGTCAACCCAGCAGTGTCCTGGAGGTAAAGAAGGCAGTACACACAATTTATCTTATAATGTCTTGTATATCGATCAACTGAATACAGTTGAAACTCTTTTCAAGTCGAACAGCTATAGCTATAAATGGACATAGTAAATGATCATACCTCAGTGATGCTAAAGAGAAATGGGTACTTTTCCTTAATGTCCTGTACCATCATCTTGTTGGTGATGTCGCCTCGTTGTTCATGGAATGTTATTTCCATTAAGGCATCCATCTAGGTTCACAAAAAACTAAAGTAAATTGAAGTGTTGATGACAGACTGTGAATTTGCTTTGACCAGAAACGCAAAATGCATTCAGGTTTCAATGACACAAAATGCTGATTAAACTGAAGAATCTCACATTTTGTGTAGTGGCCTTTGACCTGCACGAAAAGGAATGTGTCTCTTTTCTCCATAGCGTACATGCACATACCAAACGTGAGATCTATCCAAGTTTCCCTTCTTGAGATGTCCTGTTTACAAGCAAAGCACAACATACACACATATGCATACATATGCACATACACACGATCATGAATGCATTGGTTACCATTCTCATCAAAACCAAAAATGAAAGACGACAGACCAACTCATGCACAAGGTGTTTTGCTGCTGAGATTTAAAAACTATGGCATTCATGCAAACAAGTTTTGAACAGTACTGTGTGACAATTCAATGAGCAGAACCCTGTAAGTAAATTAATGTATAATCTCCAAATGTTCTATAAATGTGATTAACTTGAACTCCTCATTTGGGTATCAAAATGACTGTAAATAGCTACTAAGAAAAGAATGTTTTTGCTTCCCTACTTTATGTGCATCATATTGCTGCCATGATCTTCGCCTTCAAGTTCAGGTTGGTGTGAGACTTTCCTGACCTTCCTTCGTCTCTCTTCATCAACCAAGTTTCCCATACTTTTCCGTTCATTTCTAAGCTTGTCGGAAATTTGTAGTTTCCAATAATCCTAACAATGCAAAGGAAAAACAAAATTTTTAACAGGGAAAACAAAATGCACATATGCTATGCACTCAAAACATAAGGGTGAAGATGCAGGGAAATATAATGGGCCAACCAGAAAAATGAACAGTGAAGATTTGATGACATTGATGAGTTTATAGGCACCCAATCCTTGACCGAGAAGTGTTCATCTGCCATCTGGACGCCAACTGTTCTGAATCTCCAGATGTTTTCAGTTTAGGTCATGTATAGTGCACACCTCCCACCGCACTGCTAAGATGCGCTTCTGGGGTGAGGGGGCCAGCAACCCCACCCGTCAGTAGCTCCTAAGCTGCTGTGAACCACTGATTGGCTCATGTGGATTTATCTTATAGTGCCACACAGCCTATATAAGCTCTTGACTTATGTCAAGCTTCATGGGCTATTGTTCACTATAGCTTTTATAAAGAAAAAAATCTATGATGTTAGGACTAGATTGACAGAATCTTAAGGATATGGCAAATAACACATATACAATTTTTGACATCTTCTAACCTCAGGTGACTATTGACTTCCACCAAGACAGTAGGTTTCTTGCACTACATGTAGTGCATCTACATACCAACTGTGAGATCCCTCCAAGCTTTCCTACTTGAGATATCAGGTTTACAATTACACCATTTGACATATGTTGACCTCAGATGACATTTCACCTTTACCAAGACAATAGGCCTCTTGTACTCAATGTGTTACATCCACAACTATTATATTTCTGTAAGCGTCCCTCCACAAGGATATCAACATGTTTTATATGCTTCAAAATTTACCCAACTGACCTTTGAATTGTACTAAGAACAATATGCTCATATGTATGGCTGTAGATCAACTTGACAAAATATTTAGATTACCTTTGAAGGACTTACATATGGTTTTGCTGATGGTATGTTGTTTTGTGCTAGGCATGGGTACTCCTTAATCAGTTGTTATGCAACCTGTTCATAATGAAATCTGCTGGGGTATCTGTAGAAACAAACATATTTTACATTTGTTATGATTATCCAAACATACAGCTTCCAGGATGATTCTCTCATTCTCCATGTTATATATATGGTAAACTAACTATAGAAGATATTGAATACAAAGTTCCACACAAATGCAAAAGTGATACAGTGTAGTGCTTTTAAACAATGTACTGTAAGATAGGAATAATGTAATCCTCAAAACTGTTTATTGCAAAATAGAAAAACTATATTCCCTGCAACATGTTCAGTGAAATTTCTGATACTAAATTTTCACACTCAGTTTACAAAAAGATCAATTAGCTCATAGTTGATATTTAAAGGATAAATTCTGTTTACTTCAAATGATTACATCCACATTAAATGATGAAAACATGTGCTTTGAAAAATCTCTAGCATAACGGTATCCTACTGCAAACCACAGAGTGCTAATAACATGCTAACATTTATTGTAGTCCAACTCATTGAGCATACAGCTTTAATTGTATACCCAACCAGATGAGTGGTAGGATCATATACCTGGTTGTTGATTATTCATACAGAATGCTTGGTGTATGGGTTGGGGATGAAAATATGTAACTGTTTAGGTCTCAAAAATGCCTAGGTTCTATATGATCAATAACATGTATATTACCTTCCAAACTGTAGCATATAGTCATACAAGACTTGGATTAGTTGTCTTCTTTGCTTCGTCGTAGGGAAGATTCCCTGATCAAGAGTACTGCGTAGTTGTGGTGACATATTCTCACATGGTATCTTAACGTCGACAGGCCATGATTTCAACTCCAGTTTCACACTTCAATTTAGATGTATAAGCTATTAAGACTTGTCTTGTAGTTGGACTTGGGTTAGGCACAATGCTTTAGCCAGAGTACAGTCCAGCCATCACTTGGATCCACCCCCAAGCCTCCCCCCCCCCAAACACATAATTAAAAATAGATATACAACAACAATAATACTACTGTATTAATAATAACAGCAATAATCATATATAATACTCTCTTGTGTGGATAACATCTTTTGAAGCCCAACAAGTCTTTACAGCGTTGGTGCCCCCTCCGTATTTGCCCCATTTAATAATTTTGTCAGCCCCACCCCTGTCAAGAAGGTAAAATAGGTGGTTTCAATCCTTTGGAATGTTGTAAAAGCATACCACCAATCTGCATCAAAGCAATGTCAATGGGGGAAAAATGGCAAATATTAGATTCTGTGATTACATTTCTGGTTGCGCAGGAACTTGTGTCAATCTTACCCATATGATATTCTGACATGAGATGCCCTCGAGCTACTTGAGATTGATTCATAGTTACAATCACGTTTTTTACTAACCTAATTATTGGTAATTAATTAACTGTTTAATCAATTCCAGAAATTGCTGTGTACATGCTGTCAGTTGTACTGAAATCTGACCTTTCATAATCCTCCAAAATGTCAGTACGCTTATTTAATCTCTGCTGGTGATATTTCAGAAATGCATCAACATATTATGTTTCATGGACATTATCTTCACTCACGGTAAATTACTATGGTTCTAAATTAAACACATAATCCAACTTCAACATTGCCAGTTAAAAAGGTTGGTCTTGAGCATGTAAAAACCTATTCAGCAGGTAGTACAATGATTATATTTAAAAGAAAAGTCCAGGTCAAAATTTCGTTTTAGTATGTTACAGAGGAACATAATCAAAGCATGCTAGTGAAATTTGCATTCAATTCCTATGTACTGTTTTTGAGATATTGACAGCTGAAGTTATTTGATATTCTACCAAAAGTGAACTTGAAGCAAACAGGTGTGATGTCATAGTTGCACACTGACAAATAATGTTTTGTTTTTTCTTTATTTTTCAGTCTATTGATTTGACCTTTGATTGGATAGGGTTTCTAGTAGTGTGTCTAAAAGGGATGTGAAGTTTACAAAATACCAATACCTATGGTACATTCACATTATGGATGCATCCAATTGTGGAGTATAAAATTAGACGTAAATGTTAAAGGAAAACAAAACATTATTTATCAGTATGCAACAATGACGTCACACCTGTTTGCTCGCAAGTTCACTTTTGGCACGAAAAGTGGCAACTTCAACTATCAATATCTCAAAACGGTACAAAGCAATGGAATTAAATGCAAATTTCCCCAGAATCCTTAGATTATGTTCCTCTTTAACATATCAAAAAGGAAGTTTGACCTGGCATATTCTTTTAAGGCATGCATTTGTGCATATCATTTTGGGCAATTGTAAATATTAGTAGGCCTCCTGTACAATAGTTTATAAAGTTGCTTCATTATACGCTTAGTAGCTTAATGTTTTATGGCAGTGGGATTGATACAACTTCCTTTATCTCAGTGAGTCTAGAGCTGCTGAAATGCATAGCAGCCAGTAAGGAAACGAGAAAGATTTGTATGCACTGGTCTGTAAAGAATTTTGACATGCTGTGCATGCAACTTACCGTCCAGTGGCCCTTTTTGCTCTAGTGGTAGGTGGCTCTGATTCCTCTGCACTGGTTGTGAAAGAACTTGTCTGGTTTGTTGTTGCCACCTGCTCTATTTCACTTTCCAGTGAAGAAAAGGGGTCATTTTCCAGTGACTCTTCCATCACACTACTGAAGATAGATGAGCAAGCTGGAACTGGGTCACTTGTAAGTGTACTGCAAGTTGCAATATTAGTAAAGTCGCAGCTTTGCACTCTGACTTTGTCTCTGTTTTTGATCTCTGATTGATCAATCGTCAGCCACTCTCCCCAATCTTGGCTATATCGTTGAAGTTTAATTTCATATTCTTGTGGAATATGAAATAGATCTCTAACTTTTGTAATGACCTCATTTTGCGTTGCTGATAGAACCCGGTGTTCTGTTCCAAAGGACACTAATAAGACAATGGCCATATTCTGTACTGTACGGACTTCTTCAAACACAGGTATTATTTAAAACATGTACCCTTCCATCCCAATGTTCTGTGAAACAAAGATTTACAACATTAAGAAAGGCACACTATTGTCCTATTTTCTCCCATCACTGCATCAGTAACGTCTAATATTAATGATCCACAAAAGTCCATTGCCTTTGCAAATTCTTCAGGTTTAAGAAATGAAATCGCAAATGACAGTTCTGAACAAACTGCCATTGTAACTGTAAATGAAATAAGAAGAGAGGTAGATTCCATTCAACATAATTATGGAAATTCTTTTACATATCTATACCTTTGAACCACACATATACCATATTCAGTTGAGCCAACAGACAGGGGATGATAGTCTAACATATTTTCCGGTTTTAACAGATAAGGCCCCGATCATTTTTCTGTTGCAATGTAACAGTAATAAGTACGATGAAATTTACAATCCATACAGCTCTTTACCAAAAAGTATGCTTCTGAGTTATGTAACAATATTGTCTCTATTTTTGCAAACACCAACACACCTTCCATGACGTCAGATGCTACTACAAAATTTGGTCTATACAAAGTACCATTGATTGTAACAGAAGATGCAACTTGTATATTGTCAGTTTGAAGATGTTGTACTATTAAATTTCTCATCTTCGGACTAAATGAAAGAACACTTTGTGCCTTTAATCCTGTGGACATTACATTTTCCGTTCCGAAGAAGTTTACTGCACGGGAGTAATAACTCATTAAATTCTGATGTCGAGACGCAAGTGTTTTGGCTAGGTTTTTGCGATTCTTTGTTTTCCTAGCAAGGTCTTATAAATAGCTATGTTTAGCTTTAAATCTTATTGTTGAGCAATTAACAAGTGGACCAAACTGTTCCATTTGTTTACTGTAGTGTGTTAAATAGTGCATATTTGGTGTTAAACCACCCTCTGGAAAAACCAACAAATAGTAGTTAAGGAAATCTTCAACAACACAGATGGGACGAGCCTGTTATGGCAGCCACCTAGTCACGCTGATTTCGGCCTCTGGATTTATTGTTATTTTATCCAAGTTAATCCTCAGCTTTCGAGTTTTTTTATTATAAATCGTAAAGAGTCCATCGCACAAAATGAGCAAGACCCGTGGTAGACCAGTCGGTAGCCTAGGTAAGAAGAAAAAACAGGCCATAGAATCACGTTCCCAACCGTCGATTAGCCAAGCTATGTCAGCCATAGGAGAAGAACACGAGGACGAGTTACACGAGAGCCTGTCGGACTCAGAGGTAACCAGTATTCAAAAAGAGGCAAATTTTGACCTCACACAGAGACTGGAGAATGCAGTGGAAAAGGCAATTCATGGAATGTCTTCAGAGCTACTCAAGCTCAAAAAGAACTTTCAACGTGAATTAAAGTTACATTCCGAAGAAATCAATAAACTAAAGTCAGAGAATTCCAAACTGAACAGACTGTGTGCAGATTTAGGAAACCGTGTAACAAACCTTGAGAGTTCACTCGATTTGCACTCATCATTGCTTAACAAGAACGAACGTTTTCTCCGGAAAAATAACTTGCGGATCGTTGGTAACAAAACACAACCGAGTGAAGACTGCCTAGAAATCACCAAAGAAGTTCTGAAAAAGGTGGGCATTCAAGATGCCAAACTGGAGAGAGCCCATAGAGATGGAAAAGCTGTACAGGGAAGAAGCAGGCACATTCTTGTTAAACTTTCGTTTTTTCAAGATAAGCTCTTTGCCATGAAGTACGCAAGGGAAAAGCTAAAAGGTTCCGATTATTTCATCACTGACGATCTTACCTTGACTGACCTTATGGAAAAGAAGAGATGGGCCAAGGAGGTATCAGATTTGTACAAGAGTGGGACCAAACTACGTTTCCAGCGAGGAATGTGGAGGAAGGAGAACGGCCAAGCTTATTCTTTCTCTGCCTCATAGATTAGACTAAAGTGGTCAGTTACAAAAGCCCTTACTCTCATTTACACATTTCCTTTTTCATATCGTTGGATTCTATGTGAGGAATATTTTCATTTTCATTGTTTTCATCCAGCCTGGAAGTAAGAGGCGATTGATCGGTTATGGATCTGGACCTAGCTCTGTATATACTTTGTGCTCTTCTGCCTCGATTTTATGTGAGAAATATTTCATTGTGTTTATCATGCTGGAAGTAGGAGGCTATTGATAAATTAGGGATCTGGATCTATGGTGCTCTATATATTATGTGCTCTTCTGCCTTGTTGTTTTGTGAGGATTATTGATGTTAAAGGTCATTAGTCCAGAACCGGATGTGCTGCCCTAACGTTCGTTTTTTTTTTTCAATGTTGGTCACATGTTTGTATTTTTGTGGCCCTTTTTCGATGGGACCCTGGACACGGAACGTCTACACTTACAGTAAACCATGTTTTGGGTCTAGTTTTCCCGTTGGATTGACTTTAATTTTTCTTACTTTTTTCCTATCCTCCTTGATAATGATGCTTACAATTGTAATTATGTATATATGTCATACTGCTTCACTTATATTGTGTTTATTGGATATGCCTGAGTCTCATATCGTTAGCTTTTGCAAGTCTATTGTGTTCGGATCCCTCTTGCAATATCATGGCCGGTGAGATAAGTTTCATTTCGTTTAATGCAAGAGGGCTAAGGCAATCCAAAAAACGTAGACATTTGTTCTCTTATTTACATAGGTGTAAAGTCGATGTTTGCCTTATACAGGGAACGCATAGTTGCTTAAATGATGTGGGATATTGGAGTAGGGAATGGGGGGGGGATTGTTTTTTCACATGGTACCACAAACAGTTGTGGAATCTGCACTTGATTTAATCATAGCTTTGATGGAAAAAATTGTAAAAGAAAGTATTCATAATTACGGTAGATATATTATTTTGGACATTATCCTGGAAGAGAAAGTACTTTCCATTGTCTGCTTATATGGTCCAAATCCTGATAGTCCTGATTTTTTCTCAGAGATTTCTAATACTTTGCAGTATTTCCAGGGGGATTCTATTATAGTAGGAGGGGATTTTAATTTCGTTTTTAACATAGACCTGGATAAGAAGGGAGGTCATCATAGGACAAATTTTAAAGCACGTGACCAATGTATCTCCTTGATGACATTTCACGACTTGATTGACATATGGAGAGAAAGGAACCCGCTCTCGAAGCACTTCACTTGGAGTTCTAATGTAACTCATGGTATCCATTGTAGACTTGATTTTGTACTGGTTTCTCGTAACCTTGCTAACTCTTCTAGTAATGTCAGAATCTCCCCTGGTATTCAGTCCGATCATTCGTTTGTACATCTCAAGTTTAGCATCCATTCTGCTAAGAGAGGGCCAGGTTATTGGAAATTCAACAATTCCTTATTGGACGATGTGGTATTTGTGGAACTAATAACGAAATTGATTAGTACAGAACTGTCCTCAAATAATAATACTAATTCTGCCATTCAGTGGGAACTTCTTAAATTTAATATACGTTCGGTTAGTATGAAGTATTCCAAAGATAAGGCCAAAGAGCGTAGGCTTAAGGAAACTGATCTACTTTCTAAAATATCCGATCTTGAATGTCAGCTATTCCAGAATGAATGTCCTCATATCCGGGCAAAGCTAAGAAATGCTCAAACCGAGCTTTTAACCTTCTACGATTATAAGTTGAAAGGAACTATTATTAGATCTCGTGCAAGATGGGAAAAAAATACAAGGTATTTTCTTAATCTAGAAAAAAGAAATAGGAGTAATAATACAATTCGTAAGATCATTGGAGAAAACGGCCAAAGTTATTCAGAGAGTACTGATATTCTAATCAATATTAAAGATTTTTATAAGACATTATATACTTCTAACCATTGCCCCCCTTCTAACTTCTTTAATGAACTAGATCACCCCCAGCTGATCCTAGTTGATTCGAATTCTTGCGATGGACCTTTAGATGTAGAGGAATGTTTTAGTGCTCTTTCTTCAATGAAGAATGATAAGGCTCCTGGGAGCGACGGCCTAACTGCCAATTTTTATAAAAAGTTCTGGCATATTATTGGACAAGTGGTTATTAACTCTCTTAACTCTGGTTTTCAGGAGGGTGCTTTAACGGCAGAACAATCTAGGGGTATTATTACTGTCATACTGAAGCCAGGAAAAGACTCAACGCTTCTTAAAAATTATCGACCAATCACACTTTTAAACACTGACTATAAGATCGGGACTAAAGCAATTACTGCTAGACTTAAATGTGTTATCCATAAAATCATATGACCAAATCAAACTGGGTTTATGAAAGGCAAGTTCATTGGCGAAAACATCCGTTTTGTGTTAGATCTTATTGATTATGCGTCAAATCACAACATTCCTGGCTTACTCTTTCTTATAGACTTTGAAAAAGCCTTTGATAAGTTGGAATGGAATTTTATTGATTACACCCTGTCGTTCTTTAGCTTTGGTAATAGCCTTAGAGAGTGGATTACTGTGTTTTATAAGAGGGAAATGCATGTGTGTGTAATAATGGCTTTTCAACGGGTTTCTTCAACATCCAGAGGGGTGTTAGACAGGGATGTCCTTTGAGTCCTTATCTCTTTATACTTTGTGTGGAAGTGCTTGCTTTAAAGGTTATTTCAAACGTTAACATCAAAGGTATTAGGGTAGGGAATAATGTAATTAAATTATCACAATACGCAGACGACACTACGTTTTTTCTTGATGGTAGTAGGGATTCCTTTGAGGAAACCCTCAGTGTTCTGGACGATTTTAGATTAGCCTCTGGGCTTGCTATCAATATTTCTAAGTGTAATATAATGCCTTTGGGTCCGTATATTAATAATCTCCTTACTTGTATTAATGATCTAGCTTTGAATGTCACAACTGGTCGTGTTACTATGTTGGGTGTTTCTTTTACTCAAAATAGAGACGATCCCTTTCGTTTGAACTACCAACTTAAATTGTCTAGATTGTAAAAGTGCCTCCGGGTATAATCTGGTAGAGACCTGACCCCGATTGGTCGAAATATTATTGTCAAAACGTTTGCTCTTTCTCAACTGGTTTTCCTTTTCTTGGTTTTGCCAAACCCTCCAATTGGATTTATTAAAGAGCTCGAGAGCATTATTTTCGATTTCATTTGGGGAGGTAGTTCTGATAAAGTAAAGAGATCGTCAATGATAAATCGTTTAGCAGATGGGGGGGCTAAAGGTCATTCATATTAATAGTTTCATCAATAGCCTTAAGTGCACATGGATCAAACGTTACTGTAACAATATTCACGGTCCATGGAAAATTTTCTTTGATATGGAGCTTTACAAACTTGGCAAGCAGTTTCTGTTTCAGTGTAACTGCAACAAAAGAGATATAAGCATTCCAAATAATTTCGTAAGTCAGATTATTAAGGCTTGGTGTGAAATATCTTTTAATAATCCAACTGATAACTACGGTATTCATTTTTTGTGGAATAATTCTTACATTCGTATCAACAACCAAATTGTGTTTTTTAAGTTTTTATATGAAGCTAATGTCAAGTATGTGAGAGATCTTTTCGGCGAAAACGGGAGACCCTTAACCTTCCACATTTTTCGTACTAAATTTCCTTTCACTATCTATACTGGTTTAATTAATACGATATATTTTGAGTGACGTCGAGATTATGTTCAGAATTGTAATTTCCCCAATTGTAATGAGATTTGGCTGGATAAGGTCTTACATTCCAACTCTACTTCCCAGTGTATTTATTCCCGATATTTAGATAAAGTCGCTCAGATACTTACCACCAGCCGTAAACGGGCTAATGTGTTCAACAACTTGACGACTGAAGATTGGAATAGATTCTACAGTATACCTTGGTCAACAGTTTCCGAATCAAAAATCCAATATTTTCAGTTTAGAGTTTTACATAGAATAATTGGGGCCAATAAACTTCTTCATATCATCGGAAAATCCGACTCTCCAAACTGTACCTTTTGCGATACGCATATTGAAAGTATAGAACATCTGTTCTGGGAGTGTAGTGTGACATCCACCTTTATTTTAGGGGTTGAGACTATGTTATTAAATAAGCAATTCTTCTTCTCCAAGAAGGATATCCTTCTTAGTTTCGGTGTTGATGTAGCTCACCCATGCAATTTTCTTATTTTATATATGAAGCATTTCCTCTTTCAATGTAAATTGAATAAATGTATTCCTGCTGTAGAGGATTTCTTCTATAAATTTAAGTTTACAATAAGTGTAAAAAAGTACACACAACATCGATATCGTAGTAAAAGTAAGGTTAACTTTATGCAGCTTAAACAAGCCTTTAGGACATGTGATTCTCTTTTCCATTAATCTCGTTCGATCAATTGTGCTGTTTATTAGAACAACTGTTATTTTGTTATGACGTTTATTTAATCTGAAGCATCTATAGTATGAAAATATGAAGTCTGTTAATTTGACTGAAGTTATCAATAAATGGAGGGGAAAAAAATCTTCAACAACACCATGCAAATATGCTATCATCTGACCACTTTGCTTTTATTTGGAGCAAACACAAGACTTAGGATGTCATTTAACTGAAGAACCAACTCCCAAACATTGTCTCCAGCAGGTACATTTCTACCAAACATCAGTGGAGCTAACCTACAGAAGCACCACATCTGTGATGCATTTTGTTTCAAGACAACCTTTCCTGATGACCACAGTACAGTAGAAGGTTTTGATGATTTATCTGCTCCTACATACTTAAAATATTGTAGTGCCTCATTTATTTTGGAGATAGTTAAATGCTTTCTTTCTACTAGGGAAGTAAGAACTTTAGTCCAAACAAGAAGGCAGACTCCTTCTAACAAATCATGCAATACATCAAAAGGGAGTCCATTGATAACATGAAAGAATGACAACTTGTTTATTGGGGAATTTTGTTTGACACCATACACCGAAGACAAATTTGGGTGTTGTTGCACCATATGCAATTGATGTTCATGTCCATCAATCCATCCAATGCCATGACTGCCTAAATTATCAGCTACAACAAATGTGATACCGTGCCTTTCTTGTTGTATTGTTCTCTATGTACCTCCAGTGTTAGCCCTTTTGTTTCTAAAACTTTTAAATCAGTGATCAACTGTTTTGCAACATGTGTTAAGCCAAATTTCTTTAAAAGAGTTGTCTTACAGAGCCATACCAATTGTATTGAACTCAGCTTGCTTCTATGCTTTGCAGGTAGGTTACCAATTGTAAAGTACATCCCATTGAGCTTTTGCTTTTTCCTGTAGCTTCCTAAAGGATTGCATACCTCAAAATCATCAAAGAACAATTGAATTTGTAATGATGGCTGTGTTTCAAAAATCCTATTACTTTGATATAATGATCCATCACAAAAATTCTGTAAGACACCATCTTGACAATGCCTGTGTGTGTTTAACACTTCATCCAAAACATCATTATGTTTAAGAAGAGATTTAAGACTCTCCAGAATAGGAACATACATGTATGTAGCTACTTCAGTTTTATTACAGTTGATATCGCCGACGATGTACTCTACTGGGGCTACATAGGTGGTGATGTTCAAAACAAATTCTTTCTGATGAGCCTCACTGCTGAAGTAATCTAGGGCAGAGAGTGGCGAATTCCTTTCTAGAATATCTAATATGACACTAGTCTTTTCTATGTTGAGTCCTTCTGTTTCTAATGCAGCATTAACTTGTGCAAATTGTTGAGTTTGAGCTGTTGCAAGTAATGAATGTATATTTTTCAATAGTGTACTTACTGTTGTCCTTGGCAAGCTGTGTTTTTCTGTTAATTTCAAGGTAAACAAGCCTACAGCATCCTGGATATTTTGTCCTGTATGTTCTAGTTGTTCTTCATTATCTCTGTTTGAACCTATTTCTATTCCAGGATCATACAGTGTTTGTTCTTTTTCTACATTTGCAACAGATGGTTCACAATGGTAGTCTTGCAAGCAATTTTCTTCAATTGCATTGGAAGGAGCATCAATTTTCTTCAATTGCATTGGAAGGAGCATCAATCTGAAACCCTCTGTGGTTACGTTGTATATGTTTTATGTAGGAATCCACCTTAGTGTATACCTTTTCACAACCATGTATCCCACACCTAACACTAAAATTTGGCTCGTGTTCATGAACTAACCGTAAGTGCTGAATTAATCTTCTAAATATCACAGTCTGGTACTGATGACATTGGAAACACATGTATACCAAGTTTTGATTTTCATCCATAGTTAAGTCATTATCCTAATTTCCCTAAAATCAGAATTAGAGGTATAGGCTACCTATAATTTATTTAGCCTAAGCTTAGGTAGGCCATTAGCTTATTTAAAGTTTAGTTTAGATTTTTGATCGCCTGAATTACTGGTTATAGCCTAAGCTACAACTACCTACTTAATAAAGTGTGTACTATCAAGGTCTGTGTGACGTTATAATTTGCCCAACTTGACTGCATTTGTAAAATTTAAGTGTTCAATAGAATAGCCTTAGCCTTGACTAGCACACTTTACTGCTAAAGCCAGGGTTGAACAACAAGACCGTTGCCCTTTTTACATAAAATGGAATATCACTGGCAGAAAGAGTATACGCTCGCTAGCGAGTCTTTTACATTCCAAGATCTTGGCAAAAGAAGCAGGGGTAGGCTTGTACCATGCAGCGTTCACCATACATACATACACCTATCTTCTATAACCGGCGTTAGTACCGATATGGCTATCATAGAAGGACTTTATGGGGCCTATCACAATACTTTGTAGTAGCCTATATGATTAAACGTATAGCCTATACATTATCCTTGAATGGCCCGCCACACAAAGTTGACAGTGTTTTGGCGATTACGGCTTTTATTCTTTAGAACACTTTATTATATTTACATGAACATTAAATTACATTCTTTAGCGTACTCTGTGTTTGTCTTTGACGAACTTTTGGCCAACAACTTGCCTAAAACGACTACTGATTTGTCCTTCGGAAGCAGAAAAGCGAGTCAACCATTGTCACGAGAATATTTGCATTGCGAAGTTATTCGTGAAGTTATACTCACATCGACAGTAAAAATAACCAAACGTATGGTTGATGAACTCACGTGATAGATCAAAGGAATATTTTAACTCACATTTTTTTTAGCGCAAATGAAGGAACGCGTAGAATGGGTATTGCAAGTAATCGTTGCGTTATATTAGTGTACTTAGCAAAGTCGGGAAAAGTGTGATCTTACTCACAGCGTGTATTTTCATACCAAGCTGAGTGTGTTAAACGTAAACATATATACAACCATGCAAGTTTTATCACTAACGCATAATATTAGTATCAAGTTATCTTCTTTTGATGAGTAATTCCGAACACGCAAGAACTTGGATTGTTTGTAGTTGTATTTATAGTAATTTTACATATATCGTAGTAAAGGTACCTACTTCATCTCTGTGTGTGTTAGCAAACTGCTTATCCATTAGAGAGCCTGTGTAATAGAATGTGTAAAAGTAAGTAGGCCAGACGTTTTCGTCTGTCCCCCACTCCTTCTCCCCTTGTTCCCTTCCCCCCCCTTTTCCCTCATCCTCCCACAGCTCTCTTCCCCTCCTTTTTTCTCCACACCTTTCTGTCTTTGTCCCTTTCCAGTTTGTTTTCTACCCTGTTCCTTTAATCCTCTCTTTGTCCCTCCACTGTTTATCTCCTACCTCTCCTCTTTCCCTGTTGCTTTCTTCTCACCATCCATTGTCCACTTATAATCCCCTTTCATCTATCTCATTGTGTTCACCATGCTCATTAACCTGTCTGTTTTCTGTACGTGTTTTTGTCCCTTCTGTTACTGTACTTGTCATTTAGCCTCTGAAGAAGATCCTGCTAGGATCGACACGTCAGGCCTACATACTTTTACACATATATCTAAATGTATCAGTAGTATATAACACTGAATGTCAAAAATAAGTCGAAAATCAAAATCTCTGTATTAGCCGAATGTATTTTTATAATGTTTTCAATAGTGTTATACATAGTGTATGGAAAGTTAACAATATAGCTCCGACCAGCAGGGAATCAAAACTATTACTGTATTTCGTTCGACGACAAGGGTTCTTTGTTACTATATTACTAGTAAAGTGTTACCACATGTACCAAAAAACAAAACAGTAAAAGTAAAAAAAACATGGTGAGTATAAATTGTAAAGATGTGCGCATAGGGATTGTGATTTGCTTACCAAACTAATGCTTGATGGATATGGATACTGCTTTTTATGGTAACTGTTAACTAATCAAACTTTACTGTAAATTATTCATCCTATTGAAGAGCCATTAGATATAACTATTCACTTTATAAAAATGCAAGTGCTTTATACACTAGTTTTAGGCGTATGTAAGGTTTAAATTTACTCTCTTTCCTGAATATAGTTGATGGTCAAATGATTGCCATTCATTAAACAGCTTTGAGAAGCATATATCGCACCATCTATCCACCAAGGGTTTTCTCTAGCTTTGTGATTCATCGTCTAACGTGGCATTTCTCGATATTTTGCAATAGTTTCGAAACTTACAGAGAGATAGAGAAGAACGGTACGTTTGTGGAACCTTTAGTAACTTCAGACCTTTAAAGAATTAATCATCTTCAAAATTTCAGAACGACAGTATAATATAAATGATAACAATATCTAAAGATATGTTTGTCCATAGCTTTCCACTTGGCAATTTTATTGTGTAACCTATAGCTTACGTAATATTTTAGAATGTCAGAGGAGAAATGTTAAGTCATATAAACATGCCGTAATTCCACGTCAGTTGTAATCACCTTTCAAAGGAATGACATATTGGAAATATCAGTGCTGATGTTATTTTCTTCAAAACACGCATTTTGTTTTTAATAACAATAGCTTAAAAAATGCTGCTGTATACAGCTTATTTTTTTTAAACATTTTCCTTGAAAAACTCAATATTTTGAAGATTTAGAATGCTAGATGGGAGGATGGAACTGCTTTGAAACATTTAGTTATTTTTGCCTGTAACAATTGCTCTTGCTATCATTTGTTGCCTGTAAAAATTGCTATTTCTATCATTTGTTTTAATGTAAAAGTATTATAATTACATAATAAAACAAATTGCGCTTCTATAAAGAAGTATACATTCCTCTGCCAAAAAAAGTTAATCATAAGTATCGCTACAAATGGTATTATCCCAGTATTCATTACAATTAGGCCAACTTTTGTATATGTTGTGTTATGATTTAATTAAGCATTCTTCAATACTTTGGAGAAACCTGGAACGTTTAAGGGAGGTCACATCTACTTTTGGAACAATCAGTAAAAAGGTGTATTACTGTAATGTTATGAATATATCGAGATTTTCAGCGCAGTTAATATTCCTTTTAGTAAACGTATATTATTGATACAGTACGTAAGAGCGTTTTCATTGAGTAATTTTATTTCAGGGGCGAGCAAGAACAGCCCATTAGTTGCAAATTTGATGAGGAATATCACGCAATGTAATTTATCAGGCATAATATAGTGGAAATTTTATTATTTGTATTAAGATTGTTTTTTTTTACTCACTTAAAATAATTACATTGACCGTAAATTATAATAACAATACCAAAGGTATTTCACAAAAACTTTTATTTCAAAGTAGGGACTTCGTTATTACTGACAATAAATAATTATTAACAAATATTTCAAGGACAACCTCAGTCGTTTTCAAAAGTTCCAGAGTGCTTGATATTTATTCTGGCTAATGAATTAAGCTACAATATAATCAATTAAATAACTGCAAAAAACATTCTGCAAGAGCTTTTCAATATCATCGCTTTGTAATATCTTGTAAGTTATTACAAACTATTACAAGGATTCAATTGTATCGCATGTCGCAGTGAACTTAACAATATGCTTGCTAAAATTATAATTAGTAATTTATTACTAGAGTTAACTGTCGAAATAAGTACTTTCTTATAGTAAAGTAGTTTTTACCTTCAATGTTGGAGTGGACATGATATCCTTCATGTAAAAGCTGCATTTTGCGTTTATACTTTCATTTATACAAACTAGTTGTAACTTATGATACCATTCAAGCGATAGTCCCGTGTGTCTGAAGATAATTTCTAGTAAAATTACTGAAAAATGTTCTTCAGTTTTAGATCAAAACTTCACTTACCAGCATTTGCCACTTCCGTAATGATCCAAAATTTGGGGTGGCAATAGAGCCATTACAAGGCAACATAAAGCCGTTTATTTTATAGATTTAACAAGGCGAACTGCTTAAAATGGTGGAAGTTAGAATCTTCCGTAAAATGCAGCTTTCATGAAAAAGTGTAGTATACTCAGACCCGTTGCTAGGCATGTTGAGTGTAAGGTCACCAACAATTTAAGGAAATGAGCACAATACCCATGTCCGGTAACTTGTGAAGTAGTTTTACACATGATTGGAACAGAGTGGAGAGAGCTGCAGAGAATGCACATCCCTGAACCCCGGGCTCCCAAACGGGCCAGACTTAGACGGGCCGGGCTAGTAACTTAATAAGTTTAACTTTTGTTTTCAGTGTACCAAATTAAGTACTTTATCTTGTTCACAAACTAAATTGTGCTTTAAAATATATTAAAATGACTTAGACATCGAAACTTACGCGTACTTTACATTTTTCGTTTCTATGTTTCTCTGTAAGAGGCTAAGAAACATTTAGGGTTTCTAGGAACTATTTAAACCTGACTTTTATCCAAGAAAAAAAAAAAATTTGTTCAACATTGATAAATTTACCAGAAATGATATTGCTTTTAATGACGTTTGCACTCGGGTATAAAAATATGGTATATATAAGGGAAAAATCTACGCTATGACTGTCATTTTCTTTAAACCTTCAAAATGTGAGTTAAAAAGGCAAATGCATTGTAATCATACTGCAGATACATAAATTTGAGACAAAAAATAACACAATGAGAAAATTACTCTTTGTTTGTACCAACTTATGTATTTCATGTTATATTTTATCTACATGACCATAAACTGAAATTTAGTAGGTTAATTTCTTACATGAATGAAAAGGAAGAAAAATACCTCTTGTCCCTGTACAAAAGTGAATCAGTGAAACAAATTCACCCCACAACTGCAAGGGAGTGTCATTTAGCACCAAGAAGAAACACCATTAATGGCTTACAATACAGTTCTGAGGGGCGTACCAATACGCCCCGCTACTGGTTGGAGTGTCATTTAGCACCAAGAAGTAACAACATTTAGTGGCTTGCAATACAGTTCTGAGGGGCGTACCAATACGCCCCACTACTGGTTGGAGTGTCATTTAGCAACAAGAAGTTACAAAATTTAGTGGCTTGCAATACAGTTCTAAGGGGCGTACCAATACGCCCCGCTACTGGTTGGAGTGTCATTTAGCACAAAGAAGTAACACCATTAAGGGGCGTACCAATACGCCCCGCTTCTGGTTGGAGTGTCATTTAGCACCAAGAAGTAACAACATTTAGTGGCTTGCAATACAGTTCTAAGGGGCGTACCAATACGCCCCGCTAATGGTTGGAGTGTCATTTAGTTCCAAGAAGTACCAACATTTAGTGGCTTACAATACAGTTCTAAGGGGCGTACCAATACGCCCCGCTACTGATTGGAGTGTCATTTAGCACCAAGAAGTACCAACATTTAGCGGCTTACAATACAGTTCTGAGGGGCGTACCAATACGCCCCGCTACTGATTGGAGTGTCATTTAGCACCAAGAAGTAACAACATTTAGTGGCTTGCAATACAGTTCTAAGGGGCGTACCAATACGCCCCGCTAATGGTTGGAGTGTCATTTAGTTCCAAGAAGTACCAACATTTAGTGGCTTACAATACAGTTCTAAGGGGCGTACCAATACGCCCCGCTACTGATTGGAGTGTCATTTAGCACCAAGAAGTAACAACATTTAGTGGCTTACAATACAGTTCTGAGGGGCGTACCAATACGCCCCACTACTGGTTGGAGTGTCATTTAGCAACAAGAAATTACAAAATTTAGTGGCTTGCAATACAGTTCTAAGGGGCGTACCAATACGCCCCGCTACTGGTAGGAGTGTCATTTAGCATAAAGAAGTAACACCATTAAGGGGCGTACCAATACGCCCCGCTTCTGGTTGGAGTGTCATTTAGCACCAAGAAGTAACAACATTTAGTGGCTTGCAATACAGTTCTAAGGGGCGTACCAATAGGCCCCGCTAATGGTTGGAGTGTCATTTAGTTCCAAGAAGTACCAACATTTAGTGGCTTACAATACAGTTCTAAGGGGCGTACCAATACGCCCCGCTACTGATTGGAGTGTCATTTAGCACCAAGAAGTAACAACATTTAGTGGTTTACAATACAGTTCTGAGGGGCGTACCAATACGCCCCGCTACTGGTTGGAGTGTCATTTAGAACCAAGAAGTGACAAAATTTAGTGGCTTGCAAAACAGTTCTGAGAGGTGTACCAAAACGCCCCGCTAATGGTTGGAGTGTCATTTAGCACCAAAAGTTACACCATTAGTTCTGAAATAACATAATAACACCATTAGGTGGCTAAGAATGCAGTTCTGAAGTCCGTACCGATACACCCCCTACTGCTCGGAGTGTCATTTAGCAATAAGAAATTACATCATTAATAACAACAATAAGTGGCTTACAATGCAGTTCTGAAGGATGTACTACTCAGACCCTCAGATTGCTCTAATGGGCATACTGATACCCCTACTAATAATTTTATACCAAAAAAGTACAATAATAAGAGAAGTCACTGTAACCTTACCCAACCCTCCCACCCCCCCCCCTTTTTTTATTTCACACACACTTAAAACAAGCATTTTAGGATTTGCAGAGTAGAAGACCATGTGGCTGTTCCAGTGTTGCCACTTCCTAAAGATAAACACATATACCCTACAAGACAATTAACCTTCCTGTTGTCCCCAAATGACCTTTGACCTTCACCAATCTCAATACGCTTCTTTTAATCAGTGCTATACACATTTTTTTCATCCTCTGTGATCTAGGATCATCCCTAGCAACAATAGGCACATTAAGTTCTGTGCCATCATCCCATCAAAGTTTCATTGCAATGGTTTTCCTCTTGAACGCAATGGCCAGACCAAACAGACCCAGTGTGAGCATTTCTGTGTCATCTTCAGAAAAAAAGAGAGAAATAAAACTTTATTCTACACTGACAGTCTAACCATTTGATTTATTTTTTATCTGTTGCATTGATAGTAAAAAAACAAATGAACAAAGACTGCAAATGTTTTTTTTTGATATGATAAGTTAGCAGGACTATACTGTCATATGATTGCAGTGCTATCACTCTGCTGTCCTCTACAATCTGATTAATACTATGACAGAGGTCACATGTCTGCCTGTATTAGTAGCCTACATGTTGTTCCCATTATACAAGTGAAGATTCCATTTGAATGTAATGTGTCCCCTTGGAGTAATATTGAATTAAAACATTGAATTTAATTTGATGTGACATTTGACCTATGTTTCTGGGGGGTCTGCTAGACATAGACTTTAACCCTAAAACACCTTCATACCAAGTTTTAAGAAAATCAACACAGCCATTTAAGAGGACTGTTTGACATAAAATTGGACACCCCACACAGACAACTTTTACCCCTCCCTCAGTCAAACACTTCCGGTGACCATGCAATACCCCACAATGAATGACCCCTATTGGGAAAACTAACCACTACCATGGCAACTGTTGCGTAATACTGTTAATGGTCCAACTGGCAAAGGAACTACAATATTGTACCTAATCCTCCCTATGAGAGTGATTAGATAACAATTATTTGAAAATTCACATACTGTAAGAGAGCGATTCTGTGTGCACAACACAAAGTTATGTGTTATGTGTAGACAAGGACTTTCCATACACACTTTCAATGTCTTAATGCATAGGTCATTGCAACCTGAATATACAATATGGAGGAATGAGATGAATAACTGCTCGGCAGAAATTCTTCTATAAAAACAACATTCATAGTAGTCACCTTTACCTCAATGCTCATCTGATGCCTGGTTTCCCCTATTTTGATGTGCTTGTTTGCTAACCAAAGTTTTGTATCTTTACATTCTTGTCTGGATTTCTCTCCCTCAGCTCCTTACAGGCTGTCAGATTGTGGATGCCACCAATAACTTCATAATGGTATCCATTTGCCTGAAAGAAAAATTTGTTACAAAATGTGAAAATGAATATATCAGTAACTTAAGTCAAAGTAGCGTAATGTCAGACTTTTGTCCTCAAAGATCAGGTGTAATTGACATGCAAACAGAAAGCCACAGGGCTTAGTGATTCCTTTGCCTATTGTTATTGTAGGGCATTGGAGGGGAGAGTTCTACTGAGTACATGGGATCCACAGTGAAATGAAAAAAAAATCTCTTGCAACTATTAGCAAAGGAGAACTAAATGTGTACTCAAAGATATGGTGTGGACAACCCTGAGTTATCATGTTTTCAAAGGTTTTTAATATTATGATGTGTGTAGGAATCCACATGTCAAGTAAAAGATCTGTTCATGTTGTTCTTCTTGTCTAGGGCTAATATTGCCATGTTCATGGTGAGGTACCATGTTTAAGAAGTTTTTCAGACTGAAATTAACTGACCTCGGGTGACCTTGACCCAAACAGCCAAAAAAATAGAAGACAAATGCTTAATTCCTATCAAATTTGAAATTTACCAAAACTTCACTTCTTCAGCTAGAAAAGTTGTCAGTTGTTGACCACTAGTCAGGGTTTTTGTTGAGAAATGAAGTAGGTGGGTCAAGTTGAAAAGTAGGCGGGACTGTCTGTTCGCGGACATGGGGGAGGGGTCTAACCCTCCCCCTCCCCTTTGCCGGAAAATTGCAATTTAAAAAGTCTCTAGATGCAAAATGGTGCAATATACAGTTGTTTGGTCAATGATATTGCCCCCTCCCAATCACCCCTTTCTTCTGTCCTATTTTTCTTTTTTTCTCCTGAATTTTTTTATTAACACTCGGGTCATGGAGCCTAGGGAGGTAGCTATGCCACTGAACCGAACTTAGCAAGGGTGTGACGCACTTGCTGCATTAAATGAAGTGCCATCATAACAAAATGATAATAGGTCTACGGTACCTACAAAGTGAGTAGGATTTTACTGCCAAAATGTACCCAACTAGGTCTGTGATAGAATTTAGTATTTATATAGTATTTATTTCTCTCGATTTTTTTCGTCTAATTTTTTTTTTAATTTTAATTTTTTTTTTTTTACTGAGCGTCGCAAAGTAGCCGGGTCCTGTACGTGCAGTAAGCGAGTCATTTGCCCCGGGTCCCGGCTACTAACGAAAACCCTGCTAGTGACCTCAAATGACCTTGACTTCTCCCAACACACTATCAGCTGAGTATTTACTAAGAGTGTCTTCATACTGAGCATTAACTTCATGCAAGCTGTACTTAGTGAGATATGTCTTCAGAATTTAACTAAAATTGACCTCAAATGACATTTGACCTCAAAAAAAGTTAACATTATAGATGGCAAGTATTCAATCAGAGGAACAAATTTGACATTCTATGTAGCTTTATTCTTTGAGTTAGCTCATTCACAAAGTTTTCAGGTTTAGACCATTGGTTATCTCATATGACCTTTGGCCCCTCCCAAAGCAATAACAGTGAAGAATTTACTAAGGTGGTAGATACCGAATACATTCTTCTAATTGTTCAAAGTGTGAACTTTATGTAAGCTGCACATGGTGAGATAACCTGTTAACAAAGTTTCAGATTTTTAGGTGGTGTGGACCTCAAACAATTTTTGACTTACTAAGTAACAGCAAGTGGTAAGCACTCGGTTGAGGGATAAGCATACTAATTTCACTTAACCTTTACTTCAGTAAGGTCATTTATAGGGTTTTTAACGGTTGACCACTGGCAATTAAATAAAAATTGCAGCTGAGAATTTGCTAAGGGGTAGCTTTCTACCAAGTATGAACTTCATGCATATTGCATTTGTTGAATTATCAAAGTTTTCAAAATTTGAGCTAAGGCATCTCTCTCTCACATATGCACACACAAGCAGTCACTGCTGCATGGTTTTTGATAAACAATTATGAAGTACTCCATTATAAAAATCACTTTATAATCAAGTGCTGATTACTCACCGTGGGTTCTGAAAAATTCTCCAAGTTTTCCAAAGTTGTTGCTATAACAGTCAGTGGTTGATATTGTGGTTGTTAAAATCTAACATAGCCTCTTTTAATTTGGTGAGAAATTACACATTCACTTCTCTCAACTTCCAACCAACTTCTAGATTTTCTATGTCAATATTTGCAACACCTGTGGAGAAGTAAAAACGATGGTAAGTAAATTTCTGCAAAGCTAACATCAACTGACAGGGAAATGCCACACTGTAGGTATGCAAAAGGTTTTCCGTAAACTTTGTAAAGCTAAAAATACTATTCAAACCAAATGTACACAGTGACTATAATGATTGTTAAAGTATGTTGAGAAGCAATGTTCAATTAATGAACATATTATTAATGGGGTTCTGACCCCTCCCCGATAACACTCAAATAAAAACTGATACTTCTATTGATGTTGTAAATTTCTGGTGAAAAGTTAACAGTTGAGGCAGTTCTTAATGGGCATGCAGTAGGAGGCATACAGATGGCTCAGTATGAAGGACACTGCACAGAAACTGGTGTAAAATGAATTTAACAGCTGCCTACTGTCCGTTTAGTTGTGGGCTGCTGAATATTACTCATACAGTATGCGGGCCCACCATGGTAGCCACAGGAAGAAATTTTGACTAACAAAAGGCCAAAAATAGATTGCTGAAAATGGAAGATGATTGTTTTAGCATCTATGACAAACTTTGATCAATGTTTTTTCGTGTTGAAAATTAACGCTTATTCAAATTCTCTTCAATTTTTTTTTTGTTCAGTAAATTGGTGAACCAAAAAGTTTGGGTTTTTTCTTCCCTTTGTTTTATGGTGGGCCAGATTAGATTGTCTGGCATGCTCAATCTGGCTAGTAGGGCCCCCTGTTCTAAAACCACAATTCCAATTCCTGAGGCAGTATATTGTACTGCTACCGTACCTGACAGCTTCTAAGGGTTCTCACCTAAGAATGCTGCATTGACTTCCTTCTTGATGAATTCTAAAGGGCTGACAACTGGCTGATCCTTATTACTCTTCCTCTTTTTTGAAGCACAGGTAACTTGTGCTGAGCCTTTCTTTTCTCTTTACTTCTTGATGTTGAAGGTCTGTTTTAAAGTGGAAAAGAGCAGTTAGTAAACCTGAATATGATAATATGCTAGTGTCCTTTGACTCCTTGGACTCCAATATATCAACCCCAATCTTGGCCCAATGTCTGACCCAGAGGGGAGAAGGGGTACACATGAGGCTTTCACCCCCATGAAATTGAAGACTGTAAGCATTTTACTGCACTGGTGCATGTCAGTCTCTGAAGCAATAATATTCCTTGTTACTATATTATATTGATTCAAAACTAATTATATAGTTGCCATAAAATTTTAGGATTTTGGAGTAGCCGACAACAGGAACGAAATTAGGATTTAGGAGCACTTCACGTTTTAACAATTTTGATATGTTAACACTATCCTGGCTTCACTGATTAAATAGGCTTAGGGCCTAGCTCTTGCTAAGTTGGAGTTGGACGCGACAATGTTATTTTCTACGAAATTTTAACAGATTTTTAGGTGCAAACAACAAAGACACACGTTTTTTTTAAAATGAAAGCTGAAGGTTAAGGAGCGTGAAGCATCAATCGAATTAATCAAATAGCTGCACCAAATTAGGACTCACCTTTGATGTTGTGACCTAGCCTACACAGACTTCAGTCTAGAAATAGTGTGCACGCTACCTAGGGCCTAAGTTCGAGCCCGTAGAGGCCCCTTTTCTTCTAAGTTCTATTTGAGGCGTTTTACAACGAACCGAACTTGTCAAAAAATTGGCAAAATCGCTTGGTCAATAACTACCTGGGCTCCTGCCTTTAATTGTACCGTAAATTGTCGAGAGGAATAATAAATTTAAAATGCCGGTATATCCTAGTCATTGAATCAACTTGAAGTAGGCCTAACGTTTAATACTAACTCGCATCATGTAGTGTACTTCACTTTTTCACCTTTGACCCTCAAGTTTTATGTCAAATTCACGTACGTACATAATATAAGCTTAAGGAGGTAGCACTTGTATGTTACTACGCGACTGTGGTCGCCGTTTTCTTGTTCGTCGGAAAATATCACAGAAACAGATTGTAGTAGTAGAAACCGTCAGGAGTGTCACTCGTTGACTTGTTAAATGGCTGTCAGCGTTGCTTGTTATTGCACTTGCTTCAAGTAGCATTTTTTCACTCACAATCAAGTCAGAATTGATTGAAATATCTTTTCTAATCAGTTTGGGTTGTAGACAAGCCACACTACATGACACCGACGGTTTTTTCTTGAAAGTCAGTCTAGAGCAATGTATAGGGTGTCCATTATGTGTTTGCATGAACAACTTAAAAATAGTAATACACAAAATATGACGACAGATCATGAAGAAGTTCGAATTCAATGTATAACGTTAAATGCTTGTCTACACTGCGGTTGGACACCTGCAATCACAAATAAGTTACGCTTGGCAGTTACATCAGCACACTGCGGTTCAAGCGTCCTTTGACTCGAGTCAGAGAACAATAGTATTCACTGTTGATGTCAGTTCTGCATGAAGATAAAAAACACTGATAATGTGCATTCTGACAGTTAACCCACCACAATGGAGGTTATAGGTCGGTTAATTACGCGGTGACTTGATTCGGGTTTTCAAGAATGGTATGGTTTAGACATTTTATCCTTCACTGACCTTGTTTTCAGGTTTGCCAAGCAGAATTACCAGAGATCAATGTCTTAAACTCCAGAAGTTATAAGTACCATATATTTGTCAAAACTCCTTTTTATTCTCAGAGGGTTATGGAATAATTTGTCTGAGAAAGTTGTACTTGCAAGTAGTGTACGAACATGGGAAGTATCACTTCCTTGGTAAGAATGGCTTTGGGTGTTCATTTAGAATATTTGAGAAAAAATGGAGAGTGAATGCTTCCAGGAAAGTACTTTTTGAAAACGCCTAGCAATTTTAGCGTGCTATGATTTGGGGCGATTGGCTATGCACTTTTAATTTATTTTAACAGCATACCCATATACATGCAAGAACCAAAAAATCCACTTGGTTATTCTTAACACAAAATATATTTCATTATACAGAAATAAGTCCAAAAGTTTTCCTCACCTTAGTGCTGTTTGGGATCGGCGGTATATTTCGAATCTTCATGTAATTGTTGACAAGGGCTCTTTGGTTCCAAAAGTAGACTTCGGACAAGTCCGAAAAATGAAAAATCTTGAGTCTTCCTCTGCCACACACCAATTTCTTGGTCTCGTCATTTTATAAAATTATTATTTAGGCGTTTCGAACTTTTTCGCAACTTCGGCTCTACGATTTTGCGTTTGGTGCATCCGTACATGAGCAGTCTAACCTTGTCAGGGTACAAATACGTTGGTGGTCTAAACAACTCCCTGGTCTAACAAACGTATACGTATGTGTATGCAACTACGACAGTGAAAATTTACGATATCAAATAATAGTGCGGATGTTTGTGGTAGAAAAAAGACAACAAAGTCTGGTTGAACATCTCCACGTTTGCGGTCAACATCGAGAGGGCCGATGAAAGATGATATTACGCAATCATTCCTATCACGTTGCGTTCTCTCACACAGGAAATGAAGGTTAACGTTTTTTCAAGTTGACGACATGCCATGGCCTTAGCCTTTAATTAGAACTATAGTTGTAAATAAAGAAAACAGTGTGTTTGGCGAATAGGATCATTTATACACCTACCGGTATGTGTATGCATGGAGGTCAAAAACAGGTAAAAAAAAACCAGGTAAAATGGAGGTAAAAAACAGTTTAACCTCCATGGAGGTAAAAACAGTTTTCCCTCCATGGTGTATGCATGTGTGCATGCGTGAGTGTATGTATGTATGCAATGCATGTACGTGTATAGGTATGGATGGGTGGGAATAACAAATAAGCTGCATTAATAATATATGATGCATTTCATTGAAAATAAGGCTGCAGATATATATATATTTATATATATATATATACATAAATATATATTTATATATACATATATATATATACTTATATATAAATATATATATATATATATATATATATATTTATTATTATTATTATTATTATTATTATTATTATTATTATTATTATTATTATTATTATTATTATTATTATTATTATTATTATCATTATCATCATCATTATTATTATTATTATTATTATTATTATTATTATTATTATTATTATTATTATTATTATTATTATTATTATTATTATTATTATTATTATTATTATTATTATTATTATTATTATTATTATTATAGAAAACCAGAGAAATAAGATATGACTCATAATTGACAAATAAGGAGTAAAGTTTTAGAAAATATATTAGAATTTCGGTCCTCTTGAGGGCCTTCGTTAGCAATACTTGGCAGTCGAATGAAAAGTACAAAATATACTAACACAATGAAAGTATGACGCTAGATAAGTGTAAGTTGCATTGATGGAATTAAAACCAAATAAACCATGACTATACAGGAAGCGGATGAATGAGCAAAGAACGGATAACATGTTTGTAGAACTGATAGTTGTTAAGGCACTTAAGGGGTCCCAAGTCTTTGTCGAGGCCGGTGACTTAATACGAAAGATCCAATCGATTTCTTTACGTTTACGTTCAGTAGTGAATTTGAAGTTCGAGGCAATTAAAATACATTTTTAGTTTTTGAGAGAAACGGGGAATCTGATCAAATTATCACGAAATATACTATTTGTGATTACTAAAACGTAAGCGGAACCGGGAGCCTGTTCACCTACATAATTGCCCCCTTTGCAAAGTACACAATAGAAAATGTAAATAACATAACACAAGAGAGGGAATGGGGATAGTTGACTATAGTCTTAGACTCGTTACCATTAAATATCATTGAATTTCTGTTATTGTGTGATTCCTGAAGAACAGATAAATGAAACGTTAACCTATGTGTACAACAAATTTTACATCATTACTCACTATCACACATTCCCACTAGGATATTTTTAGTATTCAACAGGGTTGTATAGTATTTAGGTTGTCCCTTGCAATTTTAAAGTGAGTGTAAGCAGGGACGTAGCTGAGCCTGAAGTTGGGGGGAGGGGGGAATGCAGTGGCTGAAATTCCAACTTGATGGGTTTTGGAGCCAGAAAATTCTGACTGCTGCCTTGTACCCCCCCCCCCCCCCACCCGCACTACTCGTGAACGATACGGTCAGTGTTAGTCAGACATCCCATCTTTCGCGACTGCAATTTTGTTCCGATTTTTTTGCGGTACATTTGTAGCACTGGCCCTCACTTCACAAACTTATTATTCACTCTGGTTAAGCGGGTAAGCAACTCTGGTTAAGCGGGTAAGCAACTGAGTTGAGTTATCTGCTTGATAGGCTACATAGACTACTAACTACAAAAGCTATGTTAATGTAACAAAGGGGAAAACCTTTTTTTCAACAAATTATATTCGACGACATAGTGAATTACCCCAAAATACAGTGCTTTTTCCTAGCGCGCTTAATATTATTTTCTTGGGGGGGGGGGGGGCTATTTATCACTCACATGATTTTTTTTTAAATTGTTCACTTCATTCCAACTGAGCATTGGGAATGAAATGAATACTTAAACATTTTGCAGGAAAATGTTGAGTTGACGACTGATACGAAAAGTTATCAATTAAACATTTTGCAGAAATTTTTCAATTGCTCCATTGGAATGAAGTGAACAATTATTTTGCCAAACAATGTCCAATTGACGAGATAAGATATGTTGTCAATTAAACATTTTGCAGAAACTTTTTCAATTGCTCAAATGGAATGAAGTGAACAACTGAACATTTTGCAGCAAAATGTCCAATTCACGAGATATGATAAGTTGTCAATTAAACATTTTGTAGAAAATTGTTCAATTGCTCAGTTAAAGCAACTAAGCAATCCAAATTTTTTTATATTTTTTTATAAGATTTTATCTTGTTATCTAAACAATTTACTGAAAAATTTCACCCTATGGGGCAAAGTTTTTCTCATGTTGATGGCCCTTTAAAGCTTCCGTAGATAAGCATTGAGCGTTTTTATCGTATACGTTGTACAGTAGTTTTATCAGGCATTTTTTTTTTACAGTATTCAAAATCACACGAAGTTTTGTATGGTGGAGTAAAAAGATCGCGAGATACAGTTTCTAAATTTGACAAGGAAAACGTGGTAAATATGACTGATTAAAGGTCAATTTTGACCGAAAATTGTAGGTCACTCACAAATTACAAGAATATATGAAATTAGAGTGCGACAGTCGGAAAAATTAGAGTGAGACAGTCGGAAATTCCGACTGTCGCACTCAAATTTTCCAACTATCATCAGTTTTACAAAGATTGGGGGTGGGGTGTGAGACACCCCACCCCTCTAGCGACGTACCTGAGTGTACGTATACCCACGGCACGTCGAATAATACACGGGCGAAACTCGCAGTGTCCTGCATTACCATTGAACTTCTGAGTTCGTATATTTTTCAAGAAACCGACACGGATACATACGACAACGTATACCAATATGTAAATGTCTATCAAGATCGGTATGTCATAGGCACCTAGATGACTGAATTTCCCAGTGAGGTAAAATTCCTCCTAGATGGTAATCAAACGGTTTAAGAATTTTACCCAAAGGTGACCATATTTTAATATGGAGCATATATGGGGCCAATACATCATAACTTTTAGCCTTCGAAATAACCTATTGTAGTTGCATATAACAAGGTTTGAACCTAACTGGAGACCAAAACTTCCCCGTATGCAACACCTTTGAAAAATAAAGAGGCGCGGGGGGGGGGGGGGGTCGGAAAGAGGATTCAAGAAAGTTTGTAATATATAGGCTTCTTAAATAGTGCAGTTCCTAAAGGGTCTACTCGTTTGTATTGGGTTTTAATGCCTTCTGAATCGCTTAATTTTCAAACAATTTCTGTGAAGACTACTATATTTCAGTCATACTTTCTCAAGCGTGGGCACAATGCCTAAGCGTGGGCACAATAAAGTTACTGTCACACATGCATGTTAAGCAATATGTATATGTGTAGTGTACGCGGCTGCGTGCAGTACATATATTGTCTATGTATATATGTTAATCGTAATGTCTTTTTCCCGTGTTGATAGATGGGCTATAGTATGGGGTGCCTCCTATGATAGTAAGAAACCCGTTACCATTAAGTACCATTGACGTACCCATCAGTGGCGTCGCCAAGGGGGGAGGGTTGGGGCCTGAAAAAAAATCGTGCCCCCAGGTGCCCTTCCCCTTCAGATGCGGTTGTAGTGTTAAAAAAATACTCAGACAAAACTTTATTTGCCTAAATTAAAAACATCAATATTGGACAGATGCAAGCCCGAAAATTACTTCAAGTTGCTAAATATAGCACCAGATTGCATCTGAGGACCCTTAAAATTGATCCAAAATTCACAAAGTGGAAGGGAGAACTCTCCCCTATCACCCCTCCCACAGGACGGCATTTAACAATACACATTGTGCCTCCATAAGTAAGTGATGTCCCCCCCCCCCCATGTACTACATGAAATTGGACAGTAATGATGGATGAAGAACCCGAAGTACATCTGTTTTTCCGTATCACATATTATTTCACAAAAATTACAAAATTTAAACCCCAATGACGTGCGGGCATAATCTATACGAATTCAATACATCACTAACTATAGGTGGTGGCGAGATCCTCAACCCTAAATGTGATAGATTTTGTGTATAACTTCTGCATATCAGTTTCCAATCTTATTTCCGAAAATTTTAATCAATAAGAAGTGCTGAATGTGAACAAATCCTAAATGAGAGTATATGCCTAGAGTAGGCGAATAAACAATTTTGGTTGTAAAATGTATACATGATATTTTTCTCAAATTGATACATATGACCTTGAATTTTACCCATCTTTTTAATTGTGTTAATGACAATGACATATGTAAAGGAGGATTTTGTAACACCTTTAGATCCAGAGATATGTGTGTTTTCCACGTCGCAAAAAGTACGCCCTCTATTCCATCTTGTTGCTAAAATGTGTTTTTTCCCCTCTTTTGTTGGAGACTAGGTATTTTCCTTTATATTGTAACATGATTCAGCTAGGAGTTGATCACAATGCACAGAGTAAATTGGTAAATTTGTATAATTATATTCCAAACAAAATTGAAATAACCCTATCAATTAGACACAAGCATTTAACTGTTTTCCAAAATTATAATGGAAGTTTGATGTATTTTGCCACATTAGGAGGCTTTAAATGTATCGTCAATGTTAGTGCGATTAATTAAGTGAAAATAGCTATGGCTGTAGAAAATCGGAGGGTTGAGCGCCGTAGGCTAGGACTATCATTGTAATGGACTTGTCGCAACAGAAATGTGTATGTGTTTGTGTATGGGTGAGGCGGGGGGGGGGTGGGGATATAATGATATTCTTTATAGCAAGTGATTTTAATGTTATGATCACAAGCTGGCTGAAAAAATATACCATAATTTATCTTACAAGCATGCAGCTATTTTTTTTGGGTGGGGGGGGGGGGTGGTCAGGTCGACCGTTGTTTATATAGGATCAGCAAAGTCGTTGGGAGCTGGGGTTAGCATCGATGTGGGGCAGATCTCCATGCCCCTGCCCCCATATCCCACTGTGCTACTGTTTACAAACAAGTGAAAGCGAAATTTTCCAAATGTATCCATGTAAACCACAAATGAATACTTCTACAGAAAGGCTAACCTAACACAAATAAGACTATAGGCATGCATGTGTGTTTGACAAGTAATACTGATGAGAACTCCGCATAGTGCATATTTTTACACAGTACAACTAAACAAGTCTACTACAGTACTATTATAAAAGTTACCAGCGTTAGCCTTTTCACACAATAGATCTAGCGTATTTTTTTCACCTTTCTAGGATTCCAGCATACGTTTTATAAAAAATCGCACCAAATCGGTAATTCACAAAATAATTACTTTGTTTTCTGAAACTTTGAGACCAAATTACCACTTGGCAACCCAATAAAATATATTTATAGGCTTCCGTGGCTCTTACACTATAATACCGCGTGAACTGTTTTATTATTAATGGGTTTTTCATACTTGGATTTTTCATTAGGACATTTTTGTAAAATCCACAGTTAATTTTCTTGTATTATTTTTTGATTGTTATTAACCGTTTTAACTTGTTAAAATAATCACTAGACTGCCTATGATATGAATCAGTGCAACGAGCAGTCAACGAATTATTGAAAACAACACATAACAAGTGAGTGAAACTGATTATCTAGCGTTTTCTGGGGTTTTATTTTGGCAAATCTAACGTTTTATTGTTACTTGTCGCTGGTAACCCTGATTATTATTATGCCAACCGTAAATGACCTTTGGCCACCCCGTACTAGTTTTTAGTGATTGACAGATCAGCTGTGCCGCAACCCATTACAACTCCCTGGTAGTACAGTAGATACTGTAAGTGTAATCGCACAAAAACATCGTGTGTTTTGACACTCCCTGTCCCAGGGCAACTCCGAATATTGAGCCTATCGTTTTAAATTCTACACTTGTTGCTAGCGTCCATACTGACACGATTTTTATCGTCAACTCTTCTTCGAAATCGGGTGTTTTTCGTAAAAAGCATGCATCCTGAATTCCTGACCATCGTCGATACAATACTATATTATAATCATAACTGACCTATGAATCTAACGTAGCATTGTCACTCTAGGTTATGAACCTTGAAAACGAAAGTTTTGGACCAAATGTACTACTAGTACGCGATTTCCGGCTGCGAATGACACATTTCCAATCCGAATTTTTTACCGGCCCGGGCAAGGATCAGATCCATAGTACGGCTCGAGTGCAAATGCGACTGGATCAATGCATCAGTTTACCCCGTGGAGAGATGATCGTCTGATAAAATCAGAGGACCTGATCTGGATCTTGTATAAAAGCACAAGTCCAAGAACAGATTTAAGAACTTAGGTAAGTGCTAATTTTCAAATTTAATCTTTATAGCAGCAAATATGCTTATATACTTCATTATTGCATACTGTACATGGTGCATATTGCTATAATTTATTTCAGGCTTTTCCAGTTACAAACATCCCCCTCCCCCCCCCCAAGAAAAAATAACAAAACAAATAACAGTTTTGGCATATATATGTCCCTGCATGGTCCAGTGTGCAGATTTTTACTCACATTTGTTGCTCTCACTATGTGTGATTGTGGGAACTAGGGACTGTGTCCCAATGGCTAGGAAAATTATTGAAGGTCAGGCTATTTTATTGAAGTTAATGAGTTTTGTCCTTTTTTACAAGTTGTACTGTTTGGTAGAACAGTACCATTTTGACAAAATATTGTCAACTAAAAATTCACTTTTCAACATTGCAGCATTGATACTGACATTGGAGAAGTCCTCTCCCTCCATACATCCACATACAGTACCTCTCAGATGTGCAAGATTTCTTAACAGGGCTACACAGTCTGCATAAAGTACTAACCTCAGAAGCAATCAATCACAACAATATTGTCTTGCCTGATTGCAACTCCATTGTGGAAATAAAACTTGAAAACTTTGTCCCTTTGGTTGTGGTCAAACAGTGTGTCAATAAAGGATCATATGACACCTAGCCAGTTCATATCACAGTGTAAGGCAGTCTATACTGCAGCAACCAACAGTGAATATATACAGTCTTCAAAAGCAGGGTCAACCACAGAAAGGGAGTAAAACTGTTGAGCAGTGGTCATGCTCTGAGGACTTACTCTTTCAATGCATGCCTTTGGATACTGTTTCACATTCATGGCTCATATTATTGTGGTGTGCAGCTGAGTAAATGAAGATTTAGTTGTGCTCATTTGTCATTGTGCTCCACTTAAATGGGAAACAAAATGTGTGAAGGAAACCTAACAAATTTTAACAAATTACCAGTTTTCTGTCAGAATGTAAAGAGGATGATCCTGACAAATTGGACATTGAGCCAACTCTTTTCTCATCTCCACACAAAAGCAAGGGAAATACATCCCTACCTAATACACTTAAAAGGAACGTGAGCATGGATAATGAAATGGAAAATTTGGAAGAGGAACCAACTTTAAATAATCATACTAAAACAAAACTTTCACTGTCGTTTGAATGGGGCAGTCACTGTGAGTCACAACATCAGTACTATTTCTCCAGATACAACAAATGATTCGCTGCGATTGTACCTTGACATAAGTTCAAATGGAAGTAGTAGCAGTAGCTTTGGTATTGCCAGAGAATTTTCTGCATCAATTTCTTCATGTGATCTAAACCTTTTTTATTCACCAGGAGTGAGAAAAAACGAAGGAGACGCAATCAAGCATTTGATCCACTGCCTATGTTCCAATCTGATTGCTGTGATGGTAGCTGTATCAAATCGCTTTCTTACGATGACCTAGAACAGTCTTTTCTAGATGTTAGTGAAGTGAGGGAAACTGAGCTAAAGCAATTCACTCTGGACAAGATTTGGATTCATCAGGAAAGATCATGTCACACCTGAGACAAATCTTGTTCTATTTATGTAATTTGTGGGAAGATTGTATGTGAGAAAGCATTTTGTATGTTCTTTGGTATTAGTAGCAAGTTATTCAAAGATTGTCTGAAATAATTTCAAGTTGGCAAGAAAAATGCAATTCATGGCAATAAAGGCAAGAAAAGGATGAGAACAAAAACTCCATTTGCACTAGCTTGGATGAGGTGTTTATTTGAACATATTGGAGATTACATGCCCCACAAAACAGAAGTGCACCTTCCAGTGTCATACACAAAGACATCTCTCCATGCACGCATGAATAAGGAAATGATAGAAATTGGCATTGGTGAACAAAGCATCATTTCCAAGGAATACTTCATTAAATTTTTAGAAGAGTTCAAGATTCCTAATTATTTTATCTTGTGAATGTGCATGGATTTATGACAGTTATTGTTGCATACATTGCATGGGAAAAGGGGAATAAAATTTCAAATTCCTCATAGCTAGTAGCTTTAAATTGATTAACTAGCATGAAGACATTGATAAAGTATACTGAAACTTGTGAGGTCGAAAGTGCTGTTGTAAGACTGTTTTGCCAAAATTCAATTTCACACAAGCTATAGCTGTCTACATTACAAATGATAACTTTCAAGTACTGTACATGGTCTGCTGATCAATCACAATTGGTGGGTTTTGGCCTGGGGTGTCAAAACCACAGGCATTACATCCTTTTATCTTTGCTGACTATGGAGGCTTTAACTTCATACAATCCAGTGACATTTAATCTGTTTAGTTAACTACATGTGCAGTCCATTAAACATTTCTTCAGAAAAATTCATGTGTCTCTATTGTTAGCTTCAGCTTCAGCAAGCACAAAGACTGTACTGTACATACTGGAGAGAATACACCTCACAGCTAATGTGCCACTAAAGCTGCATTATCATTCCTTAAAAAACATTAGAATTATTGTCAAAAATTTTGATTTAAAGAAGTTCTAAAGAACATGTTACATAAGTTTGATTGCAACCTCCACTCAAATCAGGAGTAAAGTGCTTTCTGCTGAAATGTCAATGAACAACTCCCTTAGATAGTGACATTTTCAGAAAGTTCCCCCAAATATGCCAGAAATTAAAATATGCTTACCTTTGGTCAAACTTCTTTAATTGTTTTAATTTCCACCTTTGAGGACATTTACCTCAACTGTCCGGGAAAATGATTAGGGTCTTATTTCCAAACATCCCTATCAATTGGTCTAATAAATAACATGAGAAGATGTTGTACAGCTTTACTTGTTCTTTTCTCAATAGCAACTCTCAACACCCTATACTCCTTTAAAGGAATTCTCTAAAGTACCTAAAAGAATGCTTAACTTCAGTTATAATTAGTAACAAAATTCAACATGCTCATTGCATTATTCTATGGGTATTCATAAAAACAACATGGTTCAAATTGACACAATAAAACTCTATCACTAATCACTACATAACTTTTTCTTGATTAGGTTAAGCAGTTCAATTTTACACCATTGTGTGAAGTAAAACTTATACTTTAAATGCTTAATTAAAGTATTTCAACATTATATTTTTCTAGACGACTGAGTTTAATGTGGTTGGTACTTGAAAGAGGTAGCGGAAAGAACGAGGAGTGGAAAGAAAAATGAAGAATGCCGACAATTGCAAGAAGTTCATCTTAATCATCTTAAGTGAGTCAAAATATTTTACTAATTTAGAGTTAAAAGTTGATGTCTGCTTTCCTTTTTGAATCCTTGCAGAAGTCAAAAGCAATAGAAAGACTATCTATTCCTTCAAGTCCTCTATATGTGTGGGTGTGTCAGTGATGCTCCTAGTTAACACTTATCTCTTTCAAAAACTTTCTTGAACTACAAATTGGATATAGTAGCCCTATGATAAACCCTAAAGTTCAGAGAAAGGTCATTGGATCGGTCTCAATTTTTCGTAACAAGTAATTAAAATGGCAGAAAATGAGATAGCCTGGGTCTTTTCTGGCCCTACTTTGAGTGTGCTCTATATTTACAAGCAAAGGCATGTTTGAGTTTTACTTTCCATAGGATCCTTGCCCAGTAGTAGTTGTACGGGAAAAGTGCAAAAAAAAAGTCAAGCGGGTGGTACGTTTTATGAACAGCGCCCTCAAACTTAAGAAATCTCACTTCTGGCCCTAATTGGGGGTCCATTTTGGGCCTGTGGGTATATTTCAATTTTTTTTTAATACCATTTTTTTCAGGAGCGTATTGTTCCTATTTTTAGAAACTCAAGTAAAAACGTTGTGTATTTTGTGTTATCTACTCAAATTTATGACTCGAAAATTGCGAAAATCACCTCGTTCATATGTATGAAAATGTTGCACAAGCCGATTTGAGTAATTCAAATGACAACAACTTCTTAGAATTAGCATACAGGTGCTTAACAATTAAGAGGGTGGTCCACTAGCATAAGGGCTACCAATAAACTGCATTTCAGGGTCATATGCCGAACGATGTCTGTGAACAGCACCCTCAAACATCACATTTTACAAATATTTTGGGCTATTTTGGGCATTTCAAGGTCAAATTTGGTCACAATTAAAAGTTTTATTTTTGGTTTTCAATACAAACTAGTAAGATATGTATAGTTATGATGCAAAGAATGTGCTAAAACATATTTTATATAAGTTATTAATGCTCTGGAGGGCAGCTTAAAGTGGCATATATGAGAGTTATATCAGCCCTACAGAAACATGCTTGCGAGGGCAAACAGTGGTAACATTATATCTTCATTCAAGGAGATCATGCTAACAACATTAAAAACTATTGAAATGTATTAAAAGGGTTCTGTCGCAAGCATGTTTCTGTAGGGCTGATGTAACTCTCATTAGCCACTTTAAGTTGGTTGCTAGGCGGGGTCGTAACCTAGCAACGAAAAAGTTTTCAAATTTTTTTTTTTTGCCCAATTTCATCCTTTTAGACATATGGCAGGACACCATATCAGTTCCAGGCGATTCTAAGAGGGTCGACGTGGAATCGACCCAAAAATCTGTTGATTTGGCATGGATTGATCCATATATCATTTACATTATTTCTCAAATGATATTGGATCAAAACTCAAATCAATATTTCTTATCTGATATTGTAAACCCTGTATCAGTTAAGAGTTTATTTTGTATCATAATATGTTCTATTTTTACTAGGTCAAAAGGAGAGAAGTAACATCTTGCCCGCACTAAGGCGTGCCAGGTTTCTTTGGAACTGAATACCCTTATAGTCGATGGAATGGACCAATCAAAGACTGATCTGCCACATTTTGTCCAGAGTGATAAGGATGTAAAACATCCACATCCACATAACAGGTCAGTACTGTATTATCATGGAGGTCTGTTTTACCTCCATGGTATTGTGAAGTGACCTAAGAGTGCACAAGACGGAAAGTGTTTATGTCATTATAAGTGTAAACATCACGTTTTCTGGTTTCTGAGAAATTGTAATCCTACAGTATGAAATTGTAATGTCATGTTGGTGTATAGTACAGTATGTATGTGCGTGAGCAGTATGTGTGTGTGTGTGGGTGTTTATACAGGGTGTTTGTTTGTATGATGCCTTGTTTTACAACACAATGTCTCAAGAGGGGAAGCTTGATTATCTTCATAAATAGTATAAGGATGGACACCTAAGGTTACAAGAAGTCTAGTGTTACTATTGTTTTGGTTGAGGTCAAATCAATTCTGTTCTTTATTTTGTTGTTCTGATAAAGATAATGGCCTTAGTATCCATCAAATATTATGTGACTGTTTTGTTTTGTTTGTTAAAGCACATAGTAGGTTAATTATCAAACTTTATTTAATAGCAGAAAACAAGTAATAACAACCTCTTTATCATACATGTCAATGAAGTAGTATATATTCATTCTTCTCTTTCTTTTCAGGTGTCCTAATTCACACTAAAGGTCCATGTGACAAGTTTGCATATATGTTATGACTGATCTGAAGCATATCCAACATGATTCAAACATGACCATTACATGCAATTTGTGGACACTAGTGAAGCACAAGGATACTCTTGGGAAGGATCTGTTTTTGCAAATGGATAATTGTTACAGGGAGAATAAGAACCGCTATCTTCTGTCCTTCTGCCCTTCTGCTCCTTGCTTTTAGAGTTGAAGATCTTCAGAGTGGTGATATATATAAATGTTATAACTTTGCTAAAGAAGTTATTGAAGTATCTGACTATATTCAAGTTGGGAATATAGCAGCCGTAAACCTCATTGATTCAAGCACACGACCATACTTTGGAGAAGTCACTAAAATTTAAAAGGATGAGGTTATTTTACATTGGATGAAGGGATCCTGGACTGGAGACTGGAAACTGCTAGACTGTGGCCAAGGAAGAAATAAGCAGCCATACACACCATCAGTTTCTTTCCATTCCTTAATGTTCTGGGACTTGAATTTAACCCATAAAAATCGCCTTCCAAAGAGGGAAGTCTGTGACTTGAAAGAAAGATATGCAGCTATAGATAAAGAATTTGAGCTGAATAACTAGGAAACCTTATGTTTTACACATACTATTGATTGGGCAGTGTGTACTCTTATTTTCTTGCAACAACTTGTGTAAAAGAAGATATGTAGTTTTGAGAAACACACACAATTTTCTTGGTGTATTGCTACACTTAACTGGTTGGGGCGTACTGGTACGCCCCAAAGATATATACAATTTATCATAGTGGTCTATTGCTACACTTAACTGGTTGGGGCGTACTGGTACGCCCCAAAGATATATACAATTTATCATTATGGTCTATTGCTACACTTAACTGGTTGGGGCGTACTGGTACGCCCCAAAGATATATACAATTTATCATAGGGGTGTATTTCTACTCTAAACTGGTTGGGGCGTACTGGTACGCCCCAAAGATATATACAATTTATCATAGTGGTCTATTGCTACACTTAACTGGTTGGGGCCTACTGGTACGCCCCAAAGATATATACAATTTATCATAGTGGTATATTGCTACACTTAACTGGTTGGGGCGTACTGGTACGCCCCAAAGATATATACAATTTATCATAGTGGTCTATTGCTACACTTAACTGGTTGGGGCGTACTGGTACGCCCCAAAGATATATACAATTTATCATAGTGGTATATTGCTACACTTAACTGGTTGGGGCGTACTGGTACGCCCCAAAGATATGTATGTAATTAATCATAGTGGTGTATTGCTACACTTAACTGGTTGGGGCGTACTGGTACGCCCCAAAGATATATACAATTAATCATAGTGGTGTATTGCTACACTTAACTGGTTGGGGCGTACTGGTACGCCCCAAAGATATATACAATTTATCATAGTGGTATATTTTAACACTTAACTGGTTGGGGCGTACTGGTACGCCCCAAAGATATATACAATTTATCATAGTGGTATATTTTAACACTTAACTGGTTGGGGCGTACTGGTACGCCCCAAAGATATGTATGTAATTAATCATAGTGGTGTATTGCTACACTTAACTGGTTGGGGCGTACTGGTACGCCCCAAAGATATATACAATTTATCATAGTGGTCTATTGCTACACTTAACTGGTTGGGGCGTACTGGTACGCCCCAAAGATAAATACAATTTATCATAGAGGTGCATTTCTACACTTAACTGGTTGGGGCGTACTGGTACGCCCCAAAGATATATACAATTTATCATAGTGGTGTATTGCTACACTTAACTGGTTGGGGCGTATTGGTACGCCCCAAAGATAGAACTTATTACAAGTAGAGGTGTATTGCTACACTTAACTGGTTGGGGTGTATTGGAATGCCCCAAAGATACAAAAAAAATTGTACAATATATCCATTTTGCCCCAAAATGACTATTTATCAAAAAATACTTGTATTTTATGTTCGCTTTGGGAAAATCATACCAAAAATAATCATATATTAAATTTTTGCTATGTTTTGTCAACTTGATTGATAAAAATCTTTACTTTTGTTAGTAAGTGATGGTTTATTCAAAATTCAGTGAATGTTATGGCTAAATTGCTTAATTTGTTAGTATCTGTAACAGCAAACTCTTTTAAGACATCTAATCCACCAGAATAGAGATAAAATGTTTATGTCTGCTCGTTTTACTATGAATTAACAAGGTAACACTGTTGTGTAAAATTATTCCATGTAAATGGCTATGTATCCTGCATTTCTGAATTAATGTATATTTACAGAATTTTACAAATAAGAAATGTTACATGCAAATAAATGAGAAAATACGCAACATATTTCAAATGTCATATTTTTCATGTACTTATACAATGCAAAAACCAGGCCTTGGTTAACAGACCACATTTCAACGTAAAAGGGTTGAATTCACTCGTACATCTTTCATTTTTCAGCTTTTACTTGGAGAAAAAGTGAAAAGTCATATTTCCTTAATTACCCAAATGTTTCCTAGTCTCTTCTGTACGGTTTATCAGCACCACGAAGAATATGCCACGATGTGAAATAGTTTAGCAGTTGTTTGTTGAAACAGAACAATTATGTTGACAAACTGAAGCGGGTGTAATGGAAAAGTTATTTCCTTGGCCGAGCGAGCTTTATTCTTCCTTATTTAATCTGAAATATGAATCACTACATGACTATATAGCTGATTATACAGATTACAGTTTGCTGGATGCAAATAATTGGTTGTCCTTTGCTCTCTAGAAGAGTGTTTGATAGGCAGGCGTGGACCCAGGGTGTGACTGGTGTATACTCTACCCCCGTTTCTGTCACAGTTTATCTTTGTTCTAAAATCGCTTCAAACACCTAAGTTTTGCAAGCAACTCTACAACACCCCAAGCGGCCATAAATGCAGTAGATACAAGCTGTAGAATATAGAAATTATTATTAGAAATTAATTATCAAACATTACTTAGCTGATCTTGGATTGATTGACGTCTTACTTACGACGCCCTTAGGAGAGCTTGATCGACGCCGACCCCCCCCCCCCCCACAAACACACAAATAAAGGGCCTGTGCCCTGAGGAAACTGAGGGAGTATTTGATGCACTCCCACTTTTAAACTCCGTTCTGCACGGATGAGATTGGCGCGCCTCGTGCATCAGTAGACTTAGAAGAACATGCGTGTTACATTTTAATGACTTTCATTGATTAATCTTGTTTTTGTACTCCGTCTTGTAATTTACCCTAAGGATTTCAGGAGGATACTGTACGTTGTATTAGTTTTGATGCGCGTGTGTGTTGTATCCTTGTAAAGGCAGGCGACTCGTAGCACAAACTGAACTCAGCTTAACTTGATTTAATGTATCTCGAGGATGCGTTATACAAGCACATGCCAGTTCTTAAATTATATACTACACTCTAAATAGCAGAGTTGGGGACTCGAGTCAGGGACTCGGACTCGAGTCCGACTCGAGTCGCAAATTTTAGGACTTGAGACTCGACTCGAGACTCGGCTGTCAGAGACTTGGGACTTGACTTGAGACTTGCCCAAAAAGTTAGCAAAGACTTGGGACTTGACTTAAGACTTGCCTTCAAAAGACTCGGTTTTTCTACTAGAGACTTGTTTGTATTTCACAATTTTCTAATCATTAAATAACTTCATAAGTTGATATCGATCATAAATAATTATGGTTTCGTGTACGCAGGGCCGTCTTAAGTGATCACCGGGCCCTGGGCCCGGCAATGGAGCGGGGCCCATCAATCAAGTGAGTTCGAAAAAAGTTGCGTGAAAAATTGACATCCTTGACAATCGCTCAAGCATAGACATGCCTGCATTTACCACCCCTCCCTATGTCGCGCATAAAGCATAAAACTTTAGCTGAATAACATACGTGATATATCTAAAAAATGAAATACATTATAGAAGAGAAATCTTCCAGTTGCCCTCCATCCCTTCCCTAACAATACTGGACTTACCATTTGTAACACCCTTGTGTTGAGTCTTTCAACTGAGAGGGAGGTGTAGGCGGTTTTACACTATCTAACGCAACGTAGTCGCCAAGAACATGAAGTATTTTTAAGGGAGGGCCCGAGGAACATGAACTTATAGCATGCTCCTCATGGTGAAACATAATTGCACCTATTAGGTGAATTGAGTGTACTGTTAATAGTATGAGAGACTAGCGTAGGTTCTTACAAGGGCGTAGGAACCGGGGGGCTGGGGGCGCCAGTCCCCCCAGTGAAAAATGTGGAGGGGCGGAAGTATCATTCCGCCCCCCCCCCGCTTCGCAAGTCAGAAAACCCCTTTTTCATTTCCAAATGAGAAAAAAAATCTCATTTGGAGCACCAAATTGCATCTAAGGCCTGGTGAAAATACAAAATTAAGTTTACAAAATGGAGTGGGTGTTGAAGTGTGCTATATTGCACCAAATTGCATCTGAGGCTATCTGGAAATGCAAAAATATCCAAAGGGGAGGGGGACACCCCCTCCCCTTAGACCCCTCCCCCAGGCCAGCCATCAGTCTTCAGCCCCTCCACTCAAAAGTACCTCCCTACGCCACTGGGTTCTTATGACCAACTAGATCGGTTTCTGCTTTCAAACTTCATAGGAGGAGCTTCATCAGTAGTAGCCTTTGAATATTTTATATTCGGCCTGGGCGTCTCATTCTCAAAATGCATCTATTTTCTGTGCACAAGTTTTTATGGACTCATGGTGCAGCTATAAGAGCATCTAAAAGAGCTTCGTGTGAACCTTGAGAGTCAGCTGATTCTTCGTTAGTACGAAACCTTGAGTTAACAAGTAAATCTTTGAGATTTTGGGCCCTATTGTAGGCTAGAATCGGTTCTTTTGGAAACAGTTTGGATAATTGTTGCGTGTTGCAAGATTAAGTGCCAATGTTTCTAAAGTTTTTTTTTTTCAAATGCGTGGTTTTGATATGGGGTGTAAAGGTGAGCTTGAACATAAGTGGTGGTTACTTTTGTTTAGGTTTGGTAGTGAGGTATTGCCCACGATTTTCAAATTTTATGCCTTTCGTGGCTGAGGCAATTTCGTCTTTCTTATAGTTACGGAGTAACAGTTTCTCTGTGTAAGCCTTCGGGCCATTGTATATTCCAGGGTTGCCAATTCAGTTCTGAATATTTAATGTCAAACTCTCAAGTGTTTCACCAACTCTCGTCACAAGTTGTCAAGTATCGAATTCAATCAGGTATAATGGCCTATTCAATAAGTTTTCCTCCCAGATTAAGACACGGGGTTACTGTGATTGCGGGGCCCCTGACATCGCGGGGCCCTGGGCCAGGGCCGAGTGGGCCCATGCGTTAAGACGGCCCTGCGTGTACGCTCGAATTACGAGCGCCCAACGACGACTACAGGCGTTACCATAACTACCATTGGCTTGGTTGAATATTCCATCCAGGGCTGCTGTTTGGCTGAAAGTTGGCCTTTTTCAATAAAACAGTGGCTAGCAAATTTTGAGGTTATTTGTTCCGTGGCGTGTGCCCCGGTTTTGCTATTCGGCTGTTTAATTTATACCACATAATTCCTGGAACACTGTTACATTATTCGTAGCCTGCATCATTGTATTCAAACTTCAAAGACTTGAGACTTGACTTGGGACTTGCTCATAGGGACTTGAGACTTGACTCGAGACTCGACCTCCAAAGACTTGAGACTTGACTTGAGACTCGCTCAAAATTTTCAAGGTGACTTGAGACTTGACTTGAGACTTGCTGGTAAAAGACTTGAGACTTGACTTGAGACTTGCTGCTAGGGACTTGTTGACAACTCTGCTAAATAGGTACATCGACTGCAAATGTATACTGGCAACACGAGAAAGACCAGAAGATTGCGGAGTGTTTTCAATACTTCTTTTGGGAAACGGGATGGGTTGAGACATTTTCCGCTGCAGGCAAGGTTAATATAGATGAACAACGACGCTGACAACTGAATAATAATATAGCCATATAGACACAAAATTAATCAATATGCAAAATCAATCATGAACGAAAGGACCTGAGCACTGGGAACGAAACTAACGTCACTATTGTCAAACGTCACCAACAGATATCCCGAAGATATTGAATCAACTGGAGTTTATAGACAGCAAATCAAAATGTCGATTTGCACACATTACATACGGTCAGAGTTAGTAGACCACCATTTTGCAAACTTGTCATAATGCAAAATACAGCATTTGTTTCTTATTGTTTTACAACGTGACGAGAAAGATGATAATTCCCCCTACGCTCCTATAAATAGTTCCATTCCAGGTGGTAATCCGAGTATTAACAGTGGCGTGCACATTTCAAAAATGGTGAGGGAGAAGAATTCAAAATCCCCACGACTGATTAAAGTAGAGGGCAGAACTTGTTTGCAAATGAAGCATTTAACAAGGGGGTGAGCTGCCCTCGGGTCACTTAAGCTGGTTAGTAGCCTACTTTGCATGAAGAAACACAAGTACGGTTAGATTTCTAATACGGATATCCAAGATCAAGTGGTCCGAATAATCCAAGTTCTACTGCATAAAATTGTCAGAAAGCAAACAACCATACAACAGGACAACACGAGTCATTAGTTTAGATTGAAATATTCCTGATCTCATATTGCAATTTTAAATCATTCATCATATTCATGCACACGCCCAAGAAGATCCATATCAAATGATTTTTCTGATGTGATCCCGAAGGTATAAGCATTACAATACACACCTTACAGATCAAGAATGATGAATTATTCTTCATGCTGCTCTGTATTTCTCCACTTATATCTTCTTCATTACGAACTTAAAATTTACAAAACTGATTAGTTTAACAAAACACTGTAAAAAAAAAATCTTAACAGATTAAAAGGAATGTAAAGACCACCTATAAATGTATGAAAAGATACTTGATAAATTATAAAAAAATATCCTAGAAAGAATACAAACACCAACTAACGGGTAGATAATATTCATATGTCACCAGTGTTATGGTAGAGTGGTTAATAATGGTGACATAAGAAACAATTAAATCTAGCATATGGGGGGCCGTGGGTTATATCCCTGGCCAAGAACCCCACATGGTCTAAACTGCTAATGTCTCCTAAGTCTATGAAAACGTCTGTTATGAATTTCATATTCAGCTCAAGTGCTAATGGTTTCGTCTTTTGCAATGGTTGCAAACAACATGCACACATACATTAATCACTTCACGTTAACTACATTGCTTTTTTCTAATGATTTGAGTCGAGCATAAATGACTGACTTGTGGGCAGATCATTGTGACTTTTGCTGCTTCTTTTTCAGAGCGTACTTCCGAATGCCGTGATGGATGGGAAGCTGTACATAGTCGTTTATAACTACGGAACGTAACTAACCACGGCACCCTATGGGAAAAAAACCCCCTTAAAACCAAGGATATCATCCAAAGCTGAGCGTCACTTCTTTTGATATTGAGTCTTAGTGGTATTTGACTATTGATCCAGAGTAAGGAAAACATAATGGCAGTTTTTTAGCAATTTTAAATGAAATCAACAGAATACACAAGCAATAATTGAAGAATTATCACATGCAGAGTGCAATAACTCACAGACTATAATTATAACCAGAAAGCAAGCAGGCTTAGTGATTCCTTGCCTTATGAATTTGTACTGTTTATGGAATCACCTGATTGATAGAAACACTGAGGAAAATGTGTCCTGAAGTCAAGTACCAGAACATCATACCAGATAATTTGGTCTTTGTAAAAGTATTACCCTTCTGAATGTTGATGACAGATAATAGTCATTAGTGCAAATGGAGACTCTTTCATCCAATTAAAAAGCGCTTTGAGGCCTTTGCATAAAGCGCTATATAAATATTTGCTTATTATTATTATTATTATTATTATTATTATTATTATTAAAACAGGAACGGTCAAATCCTATAACAATTAGTGAAACAGAACAGCCATGCATCATAGAAATAATAAAGTTTTAAGACTTTGACCAATTTTGAATTCAAATGACATTCCATCAGCATCATATTTGGGAACAATTTAGACAATATATGTCACTAAATAGGTTTGTTGTCATAACAAGCACTAAACATTCAATCGTAATAAGTTACGGTGAAGTGGTTTGTGACAAGTTAAACCCCCGAGGTCTTTCATATTGAGAATTTACAGAAGTTTAAGATATTGTTAACTATTTTTAATTAAACTTAGGTACAAATTACCAATTAGGTATGGTGAGAGCATGGGTGTATACCATGATACTGAGAGCAATGAAACGTTATCTTGAAATAGTGTAAACTTTCAGTAATTACTAATTAGGATAAACTTAAATCCTTCCCAGTTTCATTTAAACAATATTAATTAAGATATGAACAATCATGTGCTTTGCTGTACACCATGTCCGTGCACAAAATGTCTTTCTGAAACCCTAAGCTTATGACTGGCCGCTCCTTAATTAATAAGAAATGTTTTCACGGATTTAATTCTGCTAATTTTGAACAACCATTGACTTGAAGCAAATTAGAAGTCTCAACTTGAAACAACATTATCCAGCTACAGGGCTTTTAAGGTTTTAACACTTCCCAATGGCTGAACTTAAATGAGCTATGACTTACAGAAATAATTAAGGCAACTTTACTCATTATTCTAATGCATTATGACGTCTGATGACGTCTTGTGTAACATTTCAGAGTGTAACCTCTGGTGAATCCAAATAGCCTGTACCTTCCACCAAAGCAATATGTTTATTGTCCGACTACACACCATATGCTCTGTTTCGTTTACCACGCGATGTGAAATACTAATCCAACATAGCCGAGTTTATGTAGCCCATGATAATGACTAGGTTAAGTAAGCTTGAACTAGGAGTATGCTACTATAGTTCTACTGTACTAGACCAACACTTAAATCTTAAATAGTAACTAGGCTTGTCCCATGCCTATATTAATGTTGTTCCTTTTTTAATCTTAGGCATGATGTCGATTCACTCGGAACCGTAATTTTACGCACAGTACTATTTCATGTATTGTTCCTAAGATCAATGCTTAAAGGGTAGACCTGTCGATATGTTGAAGCTACTGAAGTGAAAATTACACTGTATATGTAGCAGACTTATAGTGTAAGTACAACGTCATGAATAATGACGTCAAGTAGAAAACCCTTGATAGAATATGTGTACAACATCATTTGTAACAACTACAAGTCAAATTAAACATTGGTATGAATATGAGAACAACAACATGATTAATGACTACAAGTAAACTTAACCCTTGGTATGAATATGCGTACAACAACATGAGTAATGAATAGAAGTAGAAAATCCATTGATGTGATCATGAGTACAACATCATTTTAATAACTACAAGTCAAATTAAACCTGAGTATGAATATGAGAACAACAGCATGACTTATGATCACAAGTACACCACCGATTGGTATGAGTATGAGTAAAATGCTCTAAAATGCTCTTCAAAAATATAAACATGTCAGTAGCATATTTAGGATAATAATTTGAATCAACAAAATTCCCATTTAATTTTGTAGTTCTAATGAAAAAATGCTTATAATCTTGTGACTAGAAATTAATTATTAACTTGATTGTTCACATTTTCCCACCGAGAGAGGTAACAGCAGCGTTTTAAAGTGTACATAACCTGTTTACGGTATCATGTTCAAGGCGTAAATTACAACGACAATATTTTGAATGCCAATCCGTATCAACCCAATACATATTTGTATGGTACAGAGACGTAAGAAAAGGGTTGAAGATATATTATCTAGGATATTGCAAAGAATAGAATAGCTTTGTGAAGTCTGAGGAAATCAAGGACGTATCCAGTATTAATTAAAAAGAGTGGATGTCGTCCTGTGGACGTTCAAGCCGAAGGTTGCTAATAACTACATTTTATATTTTGTTATGGAGTGTACAAGGTGGGAGTTGTGCAGGCCCTCATCCCTTTGGATCAATTGACAGGAAGTTACGTTGGGTAAAGTAGTTCATGATATGCTACGTTGCGTAAAGTAGTTCATGATATGTTACTATTTTCGACATGTTTTCTAGCAACTAACTTAATGAACTTATACCCGTTACATAGCCCTTCATACAATGGTTTCTGCTATGTTCTTGCGAATTAAACCACTTCCTGAAAACAAAATTAATCGGGTTTTTTACTCTCAACTTCTTGGAGTTTGGATGGTCTAAATTCTATAAAAACCAGTAAGCTTACATATCACTACACTTTTTCGGAGGGCCGAAATTGCATATATACTAGTGCATAATCCCTTCACCTATAATCTTGAAATACAGATAAGCTACGTTTTACTATTTGCTTTCCTTCAATGTAAAGTACGTGTTTGTTTTTTTTCGGTTGACATTTCGTACTACTGATCAGGTTTAATCATTATTTACTGAAGCATATAATTATATGGGTGCAGGGTAAAGGCTGAAAGTTATTCAATCCTGGCAACAATACACCTTATCTTTGTTTGTACGTGACATTTCTTACTATATTAGTATTAGGTTTTACCCTGGCGGATGATAAACTACCGTGGTTTATATCACCTAATATACCCCATATGATAGCACCACCATAATGTAGCACTGCCCGCTGATGCGAAAGTCATAAATGAGCCATAACAAGTAATAAAGTCTAAATTTCAAATCTGATAAAAATAAGTTGAACAACTTCTTCACGAATATGTAAATATGAACATCGAGCTCAACAAATAACCAGTAAGACGACAGAGACATTTGGTATTCAGCCAGTGGCCATTTTGATTAAGGAGTGTTCCCTGAATACCGGCCGTACCGTATTGCTATTTTCTTCAAGTAAACGGAGATGATTGCCGTGATTTCAATTATGCATTTTGATAATCACATTTTTTCTGACACGGTGAACCACTTTCCTCTTAGGTAAGTCATTTTTTTCATGAACATTTCTCGAATTTTATGAATCATGCGTGCCGTTTGAAATGGCGGACCTCTCCACAATAATTTATAAACCATTACACGTTGTACTATTAGCATTTCAAATATAAAGAAAATCGACTGCAGTCACAACTTTATATGCTAATATGACATAGTGGAAAAATCTACCTTTAGAGCCGGTTGATACTCTGATAGCTATTTTCAATCTACACGAAATTCTCTTTAACAATGTAGAAATCGTATAAAGACACTAATGTCGTCATTAATGAAGTCCGTTTCTTGTCCAGACTAAAATGTAAATGATAATTTGTTGTTACTTTGTAAATTTCAAATGTGCTTTTAGCTTCCTACAAACAACATAACGGCCACAGATAACATGTAACATCATTTGGCGTTTAGTAAGTCTCAAGTAATTTAACTTGAAGATTTTTACTTCCTAAACATTAATTAGTATTACTGTAGCTATGTTATCAATTATAACGATCATAATACTGCTTAATGTTGAAATGCGATCTAATATCACAACAGGTATAACTATACAGAAAGAAAATATTCAAAAAATCAAGTAATTATTTGATAGGAAGGTAGTTAAATAACAATGACACAGAGAGTATCCGTGATTTTAATATCTTTCGTAAGAATGATTGTAAACTTATGTCATATACATGTAACATCCAACAACGAAATAACAAACGACTGTATTCAATTTTAAAGTTAACTCTCACCCTTAACCTTTATCCCTCATTTGTATATCCGAAATGCTAAGACGATATAGGAATGATGCCCTCTATTTTTGTAACAATAGTTAATCTTTATGTTCACTGATGCATGTTAGCTGTCGGCGAGCCCTTGCTCGCTTGTGGAGAAGGCTGGTTGAGTTGGCCACGAGGTGTTATATAGTACGTTTAATTAATATATTTTACGCACGGTTCCAGTGTTGTACATATTACTTTTGATTAAATATATGTTACGCACGGTTCCAGTGTTATACATAGTACTTTTTATTTAATATATGTTACGCATAATTCACAGTGTTGTACATATTTTTGTATCCTTTCGAACTCTACATTTACCGTAACCGGCCTCGCTTACATACACATTACTAATCTTTAACAATAGTTGGATACTGCTGTTAACTCCCTTTTTTGCCTGGGGCGTTAATTTGTTTTTAATAATTCAGTCAATTAATATCAAGAGCAATGGTTTGCACTAGCGATACGCAATTATTTCAAACTGCAGTTTTATGTTTTATTATTGTTTTCAATAAAATATCTACCCATTTAGCGTAACCCTTAATGCCTGTTATTGGTACTGTTTAACTGTAATACTTGATAATATTTGTGATAGTATAAATATCTGAATGGATACAGTTTTAGTTATTCGTGTTATACTTACTGTTAATGAATCAAACAACAAAATCATATGAATTGATCTAAAGTAATAACATGCATTAGAAATATTACTAATAAAGCAGGACACAAATACAATAAAATTCAACTCCGGCCTTCTATGACTAAAATGTATCACAAATTAAGACTTATAAAGGTATGCAATAACATGTAAACATATTTTTATTGTACCTTCCTATATCATATTTCTCAGAAATGGCTATAGCTAAAAGGGTTTCCTGTTAATTTTAACCGTATTCAAATAAAATTATACTACAAATTTAAGAACGGTCCTCTACTGACATCTGCTTTCGTTATACTCAAGATGAGTTTGTTTGTTTTTGCAGTAGACATTTCTTTCTTTTTCTTTTCTCTATATGTCACTACATAATTTCCTCTATTTTAGTAACGTTTTCGCAATAGAAACGGTATATTAATTAAAAGATTAAGGAGGCCATGACATGAAAAATCCAACTAATCGGGAGTAACTTCCTCTGAATCTATGAGAAAATCTATGTTCAAAACTATCCTCATCACCTTCAAAACATCAAGGACTAATTAGAAATTAACGTTTTAATAATCGCATCCGAAAACAGACCTCTGAAAAATGCGATTTCAAAACAAGACAACGATGACGTCATGTTAGGAACACAAGTGCCAAGACCAGGCATGTACCGAATGCGCGACGATCATACCGTTCCACATACACGCACATTTACACTGAGAGAACCACCACTGTATTACGCTATATCGTTAGAAATTTCAAGTTTGTTGTAAACTATCCGAGAGAAGTGCCGGTCCGTTGTGTTGTTGGGGCTGCATAAATAACATAACCCATGCAATTAGCCTTCATACATGGCCGAAGGACGAAAAAAAACAAGGCGATTATGACCAAGTTAGTGCACTACACCAGCGCCGATTTCACTGGGCCTAGCCATTAGAAAGCTCCTTATGTAGCGAACACTTCACGGAAGCATACTACGATCCCTCCTTTATTTTATGAAATAAAATAAATGGGCTTTAACGGGTCGACATAAACGACTCGTTCATTTGTCAAGTATTCCACATTAAAAACACCGAAGACCAGATTGGGGAACAGGAAACCTCCAATGGGGCAAGTGGCGATCCTTTGGAGGGAGCGCGGCCGAGCACTAGTACTACTAGTATTAGCGTTACTACACTGAAGTCGCAATAGACGAAGAGATTTTGCTGTATCATTTAAATTGGCACCCCTTCATTGCCCTATTGTATAGTAATAAGCTATGAGATTAGCTTCAGAAGTGATGGGTTACATCTTCTTGTGAAAAATCTCAGTGCCCCAATTTATTTCTGGAATATGCTGGGTCAGTTAGTTATGGCAATAACTTCTTATTCGTATTAAAGGAAAACCCCCTTTTTTTTTGGTTGGGGAGGGAGTGGGGTGATTGGTCAAAATAGCCTGGTAGATAAAAAGTTATATTCCAAAGGGTGTTTAAATCTCACAGCGGTTTAATTTAAACAGTCACAGAGCCAAAAATTCACACAACGTAGTTCAAATCTTAAATCATTAAACAAAGTTTATTCAATATCAGTTCTTGACAGTCATTCTGGACAATCTGAACAAGCCTGTGACTAAACCAACATTAACAACAATCATTGTATTATATGACATAAAAGTTAAACTGTACTTTCCATAGACATTATCATTCTTAAATTACACTAATGTAATTTGTGACATCAAAGGAGGTTTAAAGAAAAACGACTTACATGAAATTGTTGGCTTTAAGCCTACAAAACAGATGCATGTCCATCGCTATCAATCGTTGTTGTGACAAATTAATTATAATAAACCAGAAGCAAATAGAATAAACGGTAATTTCAACCAAGAAACACTGCACAACGCAAATCACATGGAACAATGTTACCCACGCACGACGACACGTACAACACTGACGCGCAACGTGAAACACATCATCACACGCATTTTTACAATCGAAGACCATTAACAGGGTATACTGCTAAGTTTCTGAAGATAGATTGTTAAACAAACCACCTGCTGCTGAAGAAACTAAGTCTTAATATTCAAGAGTTCTGCTGCCCCCATTGGTCTTTATTATGACTTTCTGCCAAATATCATTGGTGATATGGATATTTTGGCTTCCAGATTAAAGGTACGAGCAAACATGTCTGGGAGGTAAATGCTCCTAAAAAGGTCAATGCCGTTCCCTTATGCACATATTATATGACATCACGGTCACGCCAATACTTCTGCCAATGCTTCAAAACATGCCTTTTCTTTCATTGTTGATGTTGGGTCTGGAAAATAACCATTTCATCCTTAACTAAAAGTTTTGAATTTCAATATATCAACACTGAGGGAACCCTGACGGATTGATAATCCAACACAATCGTAGAATAGAAAAGTTGTTTCTGGAAGGATTTCTCAACCAATGCCTCCTATACAATGAGTTTCTCCTGGCAACTTGAATCCAGTATAATGACCATTGGCTGGAAACTCACTTCTGATCCTTTGGACTGCACATGATGGTAGCACAACCATGACGTGTCTTGCTAGGAACCCCCAGTACCATTGAACCTGTTGACCGTAGGCCATGTATCTGTACTGCCTGAAAAAAAATTATGAAAGTTCAAAATGTATTAATGTTGGCCCATGATGTCCACAATAACAAGCAGGGATACAATGTACCGTCATGGTTACATTTGTTGTGAATTTACACCTTCCATGTTTCATGAAACATTCTTTTGTTTCAGACAATTGATTTGCAAAACTCCAGGCCAAAGTACTAGCCTAGTAATAGTGAGTATGAAATAACACATATGCCTACCTAGCATGGCTGCATAATGCAACTTACATCCCCGAGCCAAACTTTCAGCATGCAACCAACCCTACTACTATATAGTAGTACTAAGCACCATACTGTACATGTATAAATACATAGCCAACACACTGTACATATGGGTTGTAAGTCACCGTAACACAACGCACAATACGGTTTAGGGTGTTCCGCGAATTCCAACAACACATGCACAACATGGACTGGATTTTGATTTTAAATGCTTCGTTAATAAATTCTTACCACGTTGTATGTTCCTTGAAATAGTTCCGAACGGGTTTCTTCTTCGATACGTTGTGGAGCTTCAATTTCGGCTCGTTTAACAGGCTCGAACTGATACGGTTCTAACACCTCAGGTCCACCCTCAAGGTTCGGTTCAATATTGGCATGATCATCGCCTTCACTCTCCCCTGGTATAAATCCCAGTAGAACCCAGTTACCAAATCAACTTGGTTCTACTAGGGCCTACTATGTTTAACTGGTTTTTAACTGTGTTAACTGGATTTTAACTGTGTTTAACCGGGTCTTACTGGGTTCCAACTGGACTATGCTGTGCATGATCTAGGTTCAACTGGGTTTACACAATGTTCAACTGGGTTTGTTCAGGCCCGACTGAATTTGAACTATGTTTGAACTGATCCAGTTGGGTTTCAACTAGATTTCACTGGTTTTTTGCACTAGCCCAACTGGGTTTGAACTATGTTGACTGGTGAACTTGCCCTGTTGGGGTTGAACTATGTTTCATTGGTTTTGCACTGGCCCAAATGGGTCTGGACTATTGGCTGGTGAACTGACCCAGCTGGGGTTTAACTAGGTTTCACTGGTTTGCACAAACCCAACTGGGTTTGAACTATGTTTACTGGTGAACTTGCCCTGTTGGGGTTGAACTAGGTTTCACACTGGCCCAACTGGGTTTGGACTATGTTGACGGCTTTTATTTTAGGCGTAATTATCGAAGATATTATAATGTAAGTTCGTAAGCAGTAACCGTATCGTAATATATTGAAAATGCTAAATTAGCCAACTTATGAGGGGTGTAAACAACTTTTGTACCGCAATGATTAAAAATATGAAATATTTACTATCTAAAAAAATATATATGTATATGTTATACTTTGTTCGGCGATTTGAACAATTGGTAGGCAAAATGCCTTCCTAGTGCAAAATGGTATGATCCGACTAAATTTGAACTTTGACATTTGTCTTGCGTTAGCGCTAAATTTATAACATACGCCAACAGAAGCTTCGCAGAATCGCATTTGTAACCGATTTTACCAACAATTTCAAATTATTACCGCGGCTAAGTTCCCTCCTTTGTGATCTCGCAGTTTCTTTATATTATTGACACATACTTGTAACGTTATAATTGATTGTAAACGGGCTCTTTATCATAAATATTTGAATTGAACAGAAACTTCCCTGGTAAAGTGGTATACAAGATATATATTTACAAGTGTGCTAACTAATCTATTTTGACTTTCCTTGTTTTTTATTTTAAATTTTATTTCAAGTCCAAAATGATGCAGAGAATATTTTACCCTTAATCTGTTCGAATTGGCATTTTCATCCCTTCTTTATTGCTTCCTATTATACTGTAATATAAATTATGTGATATGCCTATTGCCAAGATCTACCATGTGCTATGTCCTCTACTCCTTGTTCTACAAGATTAAATTAAAATTAGAGAAGAGATCTAAGTTAGTTGATTCGTGCATTATTGTTATTCTCTAAACCAGATTCATCTGAAAACGGCCGCTTGTTTATTATTATGTTATTGGAAAAGGTGGAACGGGTTGATTTTATGAGTCTGTGTGAAGAACCTCCATTCTCATCCCTTTACTCACGGTTATCATGAAACCTAATAATGTACATGTGTTTTTGTTGCCAGTACCTAACAGTTTGATTACACTGTTCGTGACAGTTTTCTGAAAGAGAACATCGTAGTTAGGCTTTATAAGCAGTTGGTTAGGCCTCATCTGGAGTATGCTGTGCAGGCTTGGAACCCATATTTTGCTAAGGATAAGGAAGTACTTGAAAAGGTCCAGAGGAGGGCTACTAGGATGATTAGTTCCTTAAAGAGTGTTCCTTATTATAACTGTTGAATCTTACCACACTGGAGCTTAGGAGGTTACGTGGGGACTTGATCCAGGTTTTCAAGATTGTGTATGGTTTCGACAATTTATCCTTTACCGACTTTTTCATGTTTGCTAACAGTCGCTGTACCAGAGGTCATTGTCTTAAACTCCAAAAGTCACATAATAGGATTAATATTCGGCATAACTTTTTTTTTCTAATAGGGTTGTGAATGAGTGGAATAGTTTGCCTGAGAAAGTTGTACTTGCAAGTAGTGTCAATGGGTTTAAGAATGCTTTGGACAAGTACTTTTAGATTGTAATCGGGTCTGAGTGTTTGTGTCTTCAGTTTTTTATCTCTCTCTATAGGGTCCTTGATGGGGACTTACGTGTCCCTCCTGATCCTTTTTTCTACTAAACTAACTAGTAGAGTTACCCCTTTTTCTTCTACATTTATCTGAGTAATCTGTCTTATTTGTGTTCAGTTGCAGATCAATACACAGACATGTTCAGTATTTCTTACGAATAGTTCCTGCGTCCTCTTTGAATTGAAGTTTATATAGGTGTGGCATCACAATTAATTGCCCCCATTGACTTACACACTAAATCCGTCACATTTTTAAGGCCGATATAGCATATATGAAAGTTTTCAACTGACATATCCTACCCAGCATATGATACCTTTTACTTTGGGCTATCATAAAACATTCAAGTTTGCCACCTTGACCGTTTAGATTTTGAGCTAGAAGAGCTCAAGGTTTATCATAGTGCTCCCAACCTATCTGCCAACTGTCGCTGCGGAATCCTTTTGTTTCACCCAGGATTTTCTAAAGTACAGTAAAATACAGAATATCACATTCAATCCTCCAGATTTTTAGACTATCCGTAGTTTTTTTCATCCTATTCAACATCCAAGCATCAATAAGAATGGTGATGATTCAGAAAATGAAAAAAAAAATCAATACAGTAGGTCACTTGGGGGCTGTTTTCCGACAATGATTAACCTCTCAGGCCGACGTGCACTACTCTCATTATGGTGTGATGCATGTACGTACGATGGACAGCTTGTCACCCTAGCATGCCCCACCATCGTAAAATATATATCACATCCATTGGAAGAGTGCATATTCCGTGGCCTTTTGAATGTGAAATAACATACAGAACAGTCCAGTACCTTCAAACTTTATAACCACGTTCATTCCCCTGACGAAGGTTACAGGTGTAAGCCTAATACATACTCTTCACATTGAGTTAGCCCGACATTGTATGTAGGCTTGTCATGTTTATTAAACAGCTTAACTATCATATTGAAATATCTGAACGGTTGGTTTGTTGTATACAAAGTGGTAAATGAATAATTCTACACAACTATTATTTACATTTGCGGATAATAAAGCTATTTAAATCATAAAGTCCGCAGAAACTGTAAATATCGTATTTATACATCGAAATAAAAAGAAAAAAAATGGTTGCGGGTTGCTAACTTATTGAGGTATTACCCTGGCGGTTGATAAACCACCATGGATTTTATCACCTAATATACCTCGTATGTTTGCACCACCATAATGTATGCACTGCCTGCTGATGCAAAAGTCATAAGTGAACCATAAAAAAATATGTAGATGCCAGACATAGTCCATACCCACACAGCATATTATTATTTATCACGATTGCCCCTATACCTTATCAATATGTTTATTCTGTGTTTTACAGTTTCAGTTTTGATGGAATTTGTCTTTGATTGTGTGTTTGAACTAACACGATACCTGCCTATAAAAACTGACAAAAACAAGCAGAGTCACCGGCGTATCAGATAAAATCTTTTTTATTAACCTTTACAATAAAAAAACAAACGTCAACGTTCTTGCCAATTGGTTATATGGCCTCGTTTAAAGGATTCTGTAGCATGGGAACGAAATATAGACGGCTTTAATATAGGCTATTTATATATCGTTATTACTTCTTCATTCGTGTGCATTGAAATTTACAAACCGAGTTCTTGTAACAATAATTGAGACAGATTCGGTGGTTTCTTATGAAAACACGTTCAAATAAAATGATGAAATGAAACAAAAAATTATTTGACTACATTTTCGATTCAGACCTTCTTCATGCCATCATAGATTACGGTCTCGCATGGAGCTGATAAACAACATGGCTGCTGGAGGCTTATGGCAATTGTACACATAGCTTCTTCACATAAATCAGTTTTGGTTGGTATTTTTCCAACAAATATGAAGTATAATTTAATTTTGTCTAAAATATGTACTGCTTTAAAGAAAATGAGAATGATGTTTATTAGAGCGAGATACAACCGGTTGGAAGGGTTAAGTTTAAATTTTAAATCTGATAAAAATAAGTTGAACAACTTGACGAATATGTAAATATGAACAACGAGCTCAACCAATAACCAGTAAGTATGACTGAGCCGTTTGGTATTCAGACAGTCGCCAATTTGAATCAGGAGTGTTCACTGAATACCGGCCGTACTGTATTGCTATTTCTTCAAGTAAACGGAGAAGACTGCCGTGATTTCAATAATGCATTTTGATAATTACATTTCTATCTGACACGGTGAACAACTTTCTTCTTAGGTAAGTAATTTTCTCATGAACATTCATCGAGTTTATGAATTATGCTTGGTGTGTTAAATGGCGGACCACTCCACAGTAATCCCGTGAGGTAGATAGTTCGATAGCTTTTTTTTCAATCAACACAAAATTCAATTTTAAAAAGTAGAAATCGTATAAAGACACATTTGTCGTCATTCACTACGTCCGTTCCTTTGTCCAGACCAACTTGTTAATGTTAATTTGTTGTTCATTTGTAAATATAAAATGGACTTTTAACTTCATGTGAACAACATAACGTTCATATATAACATGTAACATCATTCGGCGTTGACATGTCTCAAGTAATTTAACTTGCATTCTTTTTAGGTTCTAAACATTAACGTATTATTACTGTAACAATGTTATCAAGTATGAAGATAACAATTATGCTGAATGTTGAAATTCGATGTAACATTACAGCAAGAATTAGTATACAGAGAGAAGATATTCAGAAATACAAAGTTATCAATAGATAAGAAGGGAGTTAACTGACAATGGCACAGAGAGTATCCGAGATTTTCAACTCTTTCATAAGAATGATTGTAAATTTATGTCATATACACATTAGTAGTGTTTAACGATACTTGCATAGTACTGTTAACTTCTTCTTTGCCTGACGAGTTAATTCGCTTTTGATTATTCCCTCAATCATTATCAAGGGCAATGGTGTGCACCAACGAACCAAATTATTTAAAACTACAGTTTTATGATTCATTATTGTTTTCTCAAAAAAAAAAAAATTATCCATTGAATGTAACCCTTCATACATATTATTGGATATAGTTTTACTGTAATAGTGAACTGTAACTGTGATAATAAAAATATCTGAATAGATACAGTGTTAGATATTCGTGTTATACTTATCAATCAAGAAACGCATATGGATTGATCCAATGTAGTAACATGCATTAGAATATTACTAATAAACCAGGACAAAAATACATCGAAATTTATCACCGACCTTCCATAACTAAAATGTGTCATACATTAAGACTTGCAAAACTATACAATAACATGGAAAAATTCATTTATTGTAACTTTCTTACATGTTTCTCAGAAATGTCTATAGTAAAAGGGTTTTTCTGTGAATATTAGCAGTATACAAAAATAATTATACTACACATTTCAAAACGGTCTCCAACTGACATCTGCTTTTCTTTATATTCAAGATAAGTTTGTGTGTGTTTGCAGTAGTCATTTCTTTCTTTTTCTTTTCTATATATGTCACAACATCACTTAATCTGTTTTATTAAGCGTTTGCGCAATAGAAAAGGTATATTATTTGAAAGATTAAGGTGTAATTTATAACGTACATTCAATGTTGCCACCAAACTTATTTTACTTTGAATAAATTCAGCATTCAATCAATTTAAAGCAAATTATCTATCAGATCATGTAAAAGTAGAGTCTTCCAAAGTAAAGATTCGGTTATAAACTTAACAAGACATCATTCTTATACTATAGAGGGATATCTCTTTTTATGTTTAATTATTAATGCTTTGCAATTGAAATTACAATTTTTGTGTGTTTTGTTCTATTCATTTTCGGTTTGGGTGCCCTTAGACTTTACTGGGTTTTATACTACCATTTCTACTGGTATACAAACTGATCAAAGCAAACAAACTCTCTAGGCGTTTACGATAAGAATTTATTTACCACCCGATCATTTCATATTCTCACTGCGAGCTCAAATGACAACACACCATTATGTACTTATAGTTAAAGGAGCATTATGACAATACGTCATTATAATGTGATTATAAACTGAGCTATATAAAACACAAAGTTTTTTGATCTCGACGTAACTACAAACTTTCGATTTTCGTTCTAGCTATTGATTTATTTGTTACTTTAACAAACCGCATTTATCATATCGCAGTTATTCCTTCTTAATTGTTCTGCTAACTTTTTGAATAAACTGTTACAGTCCAATTTCGCTCCTCATAATGGAGAGAGGCAGTCTTATTTTTCTTTGTAAAACCCGATATACAAACGTACTAAAAGAAGCATTATTTACTATAAAAATGTTTTCATGTTGTTTGCATTTGAGCCGCAAGAGCCCTTGATGTCACACGAAAGAGTTAAAGTTAGGTCTCGAAGGCCAAACGTAAACTTGGTTGCCTGATACTATCATGATTTTATCTATAGACCTTAAAAACTCTGGTAAAATGGATACTAATTAAAATCTCGGATATTTTATAAATATCAAAGTTTGATAGTTCCTCTCGGTATTTTTTACACGTTGTTAATGTTTTAGGTGTTTTCTGGATAGTGTTAATGGTTTAATTTTGGGATAATACCCTGTAAAGTTTGTATAATGCTTTAAGACACGTTTGCCTCATATTTATTTTGATCTTCAAAACCAAACTGTTTGAATATTTAAAGAGTAAAGTCTGAAATATAAAATCTGATGAAAAAGCAAATAGGCGAATATATAAATATGAACTTTGAGTCCAGTCAATAACCAGTTTTAGATTACAGAACGTTTAGCATTAGGTTAGTATACCGTTCGCCATTTTGATAAAGTTCGTGGAGGAGAATGCTTTCATCTCCATTATGTAGTTTATTGTCATGAATCTGATATATATGGTGAACTACATTAACTTTCTTCTCAGGGAGGTCAGTATCTTGTGTACTTGTTGAATCTAGTGAGCAAAAATTGTTTTCTTCTGCATTGGATCACAAGGCCATGCATCATTTATCCACATAGTGTTTTTTTTTTTTTTTGCCTCATATATTAACCTATAAATTGGATACCCAGGAATCTAAATACCTGGTTTTTGAAACTGTATTGTTAGTCAGAATATTTGGAAGGCAAAATTTTAACGATAATTGGTCTGTTGTGTAAACAAATCGATAAATGTATGTTTGAAAAAATGTATGTTTTCATACGATTCTTTGCTAATAGCGGAGTATTCATCCCACAGAAGTGACTATTATAAACAAACGATATTGTAAACGAACTTTCATGAAACAGTCAAGAAGGATTATATATGCTTTCGTGATACAGGTTATTATCATACCGCTCATGTACAAGTAAATATGAACCGTATTTGAAATAATGAATAAAGACGGTATTTTTGCAGTATTATTACTATGTATTTGTACATAGAAGAGTTATAAACTATAGAATCACGAATGTTACCGCTGCTGTGGCCGAGTGGATAACGGCGGTGGCATTTGAAGCAATGAGGCTTATCAATCGGGAGGCTCGGGGTTCGATCTCTGGCTGGGTCATAGTAAGGTGGGTTTTCCATGCAAGAGCAATGTACGGTTTTGCCATCTGAAATGACTTTCCAAAATAAAGAAAATTCAAATTTGAGATAAAGTGTTGAATTGGAAGCCACCCGACGTGGAAGGTGTAATCCATAAGCCCCTGCAGGCTTCTCACACATTCTTGGTCGCTTAGGCGTCGTAAAAAATAACTGCTTGACTATTATTATGAATTACCAACGTGCTCTGCGGTGCAGTATGATTTGCCTTTGGTTAGTTTTAGTTACTTTTAACATTTTAAGCTCCTTTTGTCGAGTTCTTCGATACGTGGTTTAGTTGATAAACATATATAGAGTGTCTAAGTTTAGTTACATGTTAATGAGTTGTATGTTTTCAATAAGGCTACATCGACTTTGACTGGGTTTCTTCCGTTACTTATTCAAGGTAAAAAGATGGGAAATCAAAGTTCAAAGAAGAAAGGCTCGAAGAGAGGACTTAAAAGAGACACAACACCAGGAGCTAATGGGAACTCTCAAACACCTGAACCGAGGGATGCGTCGTCACTAAGACAACCATTTCAAAGTGAAGCATCTGCATCACAATTTGAGAGTATTCCACATCGTGAGACCCCCGCAGCATTATCTTCAACAAACACAAACTTCCGAGCATCTGATCAACAAACTACCCCTGTCAGAATGAATTATTCAGACCCACTGACTATAGAAGGTAGGCAATATTGTTTAGTTTTGCAGCATCACCTGCGACAGCTTTACTAATTATTAGTGACTATAGTAACACTAGTCTTACTCGTTTGAGGGACTGGGAGGGGGTGGAGAATGGAGGTAGGTATGTCATTCACTCTAATGTGGCGGTGTCAACTTCAAACGTAGGTATTGAATTGTCACATGATTGTATAGTGAAAAAACATGAGTTGTGATGCAATGTAAAATGGCCCACACTTGTCATCTAAAACGTAGTCTCACAACTACATTACAATATCTCGTTTTTTTTTACGTGTTTCAATGGTTAAATCCTTGCTTGACGTATGCGTGTAGTCTATTTTCTTGTTCATATACCTTTGATATTTCTAAACCGTCATACCACATTTCTTGTTTGCAACTCCGTTTGTTTTACTTAAGGTGTATCTTAAACTTATTTAAAATACATAAAATACGCGTTCCATGAAACATCCATGTGATTGAAGCCTTTGGATTTAGGAAGCAAAAGCACCGATTCACATAGTACTCCTATAGTTATTTGTCCTCTACCCTTACACCATTAAGAAAAATAAAGAAACGAAATGTAAATTGAATTAATTTAACATATGGATTCTAATGAAGCTAACTGACGGAACGGAAATGATACCAAGTATACACCAACTCTACTCAGGTTAATATGCGTATTATATTTAATAATTAATATTCCAATTAAGACACCAAGTTGAATTTCTATCATATTACTTACACCAACATTAAGAAACTCTCTAAGATGCGTTGTTAGATCAACTGACATGTCGGTTCTTCAACGATCAATGATTGCATTACTTTATATATAACTAAATAATCTTGTTGGTGATTATGTTGGCCTGTTTGTTTCCTTTATTAATTATTGTTTGTTTTATTTTTCTCATAGATAAGAAACAAATACTTATCGATGTGCTTAAAGAGAAGTATAAAATTTATTATGACTCCGTGAAACCTTTACCCTATATACAAGACAGACTTTATTGTGTAAATACGATATTTGTCGAGAGCGGTTTGGTTGCACTGAGTGACAGTGCTACATCGTATGGTAAAGATGCATCATGGGAACAGTTAGATTCTTACAAGAACATATTCAATGATCCTCATAGGAGTTCTAACAGACGTATCATCGAAGGAGAGCCTGGGTATGGGAAGTCTACTCTTACCCTGCAGTTAGCATATGACTGGTGTAATGGTGTCCAAGATTCACCTCTCGCTGAAGTAGAGATTCTTATTTTACTCAGACTTAGACAGTTGGGTAATGTTCCGTCAATCTATAGAGCGATCAAGCGATATTTAGTGCCAAAGGAATACAGGGTCAAGGAGAGAGACATCAAGGAAATACTAGAGAGTTGCAAGTCAGTAGCATTTCAGTTAGATGGCTATGATGAATACCCAGGCAGAGGCACCAACGAGCAAAGGGTATACGGCTTGCAAACAGATAATGGAGAGGAAAATGACGTAGAACGCATTATCAAGTACAAGATGTTCCAAGAATCTGACGTTACCTTGACAACCAGGTATCTACCTAATGAGTATGACAGAGACAAAACCAAACAATTTAAACTTACTGGTTTTGATGAGACTGCGCGTGATCAGTACATCCGTAAGGCAGTTTGTGGAGATGATGAACAAGCTATTGCTAAAGTTAAGAAAGGTCTTAAGGAAAATGTCATTCTTGATGACCTCTGCCAGATTCCTCTCTTATTTACTATGTTCTCCCACATGACTCATGAAATAGAGGGTTTTCAGAAATTTAAATCTGTAACTGAATTCCTTCGCCACGCGATGAATTGCTTTCACAGTCACTCGAGAAACAAATCCAAAGATTTCAATGCTAAAAAATACTCACAATTTTTAGAACAAAATCACAGTGAACTTGATAAAATCGCTTTCGAAGGGCTCAGTAAAGAGAATCAACAGATAACTTGGAGCCAAGTAGAATTCCTCCAGCGACTCGGTCAAGATTTTTATGATCAGTACATTCTTGTTGGTATCCTAGTAGAGGAGGAGATGTATGATATTGCAGATGGACAGACTCCTGGAAAGAGCGATAAGATGAAGATTGAAGTAAGGTTTTACCATAAACTATTCTGTGAATGGTTCGCGTCATTTCGTGTGGTGGATATCCTCTGCAAGGTGGAAGATTCAGCTGATTTGGAACCAATTCTTGGGAAGATGGATCCATTTGACCTCCAGTACGTCTTTCGATTCGCTTGTGGGTTGAATTCCACCGCAGGCAAGAAAATCATAGAATATTTGAAAAGCAAGAAAGATGGAGACAAGTTTGCAATCCTTTGCATCTTGGAACAGAGTGGAAATATTGAAGGCATCGTAGACACTGTCAAAGAGATATGTTCAAGTGAGGTCACCATCAGTGAAGAGCACAGCAAGTTACTGCAGAGGTCGACCATACAGCTCCTGCAGATAGCATCAAGTCATGAAGTAAGTGAACTGTATATACTTATGCCACCCACTGTATTGTGAAATGTTAACCAAGAAACATTTTCACTTGGTGATACCCTTTTCTAAAAAAAAATAGGACTTTCATTTTAAATGGAATTAGAATGAGTTGTTTTGAAATACAGGAGGATTGGTCCCACTGCAGTCCTAGTATAAATAAATTTCGACATTTGCATACATTTTAAGAGAATTTGCAGTGTAACCTAAACTCAGAAAAGGAAAACAAATCCACACTGCAGAATGTCAGCTTTAAATACCACATCATCTAATCGTTCAACCGAGTTTTTTTTCTATTTGTCATAATAGTGTATATCTCAATAATTCGATGCAAGTTCAAATTGTATGTTACAGGCAATACATTCAAAATAAATGATATAGATCTCAACTAATCAGCCTGAACGGTACGTATAATTCTGGAACCGTTATCAGACTGAAGTAAGTTTGTTGTTGTATGAAGCAGTAGTTACAATCCTCCTTATTGGGCAGATACAGTAAATAAGCAGAGGTATTTAAACGATTATAACTGAATGCTAAGAATTGGAATTCATAGAGCAAACATATCAAGTTTGATAATATATTTGGGAACAGTACGAAGAGTAACAATTCAATGAATCATATTCAGCTTGTGTACGAAAACAGATCAGGTATCTGTAAGAATAGATGAATCAAACGATTTGGGAATTTATGTCATGATATACGCAAGCCTAAGACCTAAGTAATCGGACATTCATGTGTTCTCTAGAAAACAGTAGTACTGTATAGTACTGTCACAGCTATTCAGTACACTGGTACTGTCACAGTTATTCCGTACACTGGTACTGTCACAGCTATTCAGTACCATGACACTGTCACAGCTACTCAGTATCTTGCTACTATCACAGCTACTCGGTACGTTGGTACTTTCAGAGCTATTCAGTAACCCGACACTGTCGGAATTACTCAGTACACTGGCACTGTCACTGCTTATCAGTACCATGGCATTGTCACAGCTAATAAGTACATTGGTACTGTCAGAGCTACTCATTACCTTTTCACTTTAAGAACTGCTCAGTACCCCAGGCACTGCCAGGAACTCAGTACCTTGACACTGTCACAACTACTTAGTACTTTGGCACTTTCACATCTACTCAGTTGTCACGGCAATGTCACAGTTACTCGGGACCTTGGCACTGCCACAACTTCAAAATACCTTTGCACTTTCAAAACTACTCAGTTACAATAACATGCTGTCAACAATTCTCAGCATCCTTGTACTGCCACAGCTGTAGGTACTTGGAACTGTCACAGCTCGTCAGTCCCCTACTACTGTCACAATTAATCAATACCACGAAAGTGTCACAGCCACTCAGATCCTTGACACCGTCACAGCTACTAAGTAACCTGACACTGTCGGAGCTACTCAGTACCCTGGCACTGTCACTGCTAATTAGTACACCACTGTCACAGTGATCAGTGCCCTGGCACTGTCACAATTACTGAATACATTGGCACAGTAACATCTACTAAGTACCTTGGCACTGTCACAGTTACTTAACATCCTGGAAAGATCACAGCTACTCAGTACCGTGGCACTGTCAAAGTTACTCAGTACGTTGGTACTGTCACATCTACTGAGTACCCTGGCACTGTCACAACTACTCAGTACCCCTGGTATGGTCAGATATACTCGGTACCCTGTCACTGTCACAGATAGTCAGTACCCTGGTACTAACACAGCTAAGCAGTTCCTTGACACTGTCAAAGCTACTCAGTACCTCGGTACTTCCAAAGCTACTCAGTACTTTGACACTACCACAGCTAATCATTACCCTGGTACTACCACACCTAATCAGTATTTTGACACTGTCACATCTACTCAGTACATTGTTATTGTCAAAGCTGCTAAGATTCCATACACTTTCAGAACTAATTATAGTACGCTGGCACTGTCACAACTACTCATTACCCCTGGCACGGTCAGAGCGACTCAGTAACCTGGTACTGTCGCAGCTACTTTGTACCCTGGCACTGTCAGGGATTTGTGTTAGCGCCATCCCACTGTGCACACTGGGGCTGTCACAACCTTTCAGTTGCAATGGTAATGTCACAGCTGCTCAGTACCATGGCACTGCCACAACTATTCAGTACCATGGCACTGTCAGGGCTGTGAGATCGCGCCATCCCATCGGGCACTTTGGGTCTTTGTTTGTAAATGCAAGGAGTCTTATTTGTATGCAGTTTATCGAAAGTCTATAATAACAGTCACTTCAGAGGTGATCCGACGTCAAAACAAATCCGATTCTCCCACACAGTTCCTCCGCATCGTCTGTTTACAGAAATAAAAATATATTCCTCACAACATTATTAGGAAAATTACGAAAACTAGTCGCAACTATATGTTGTCTCTGTAAATTATGAGTCTCTACCCAAACTAGTTGTTTTGACTAATAAAGCGTTAGATTTCGTGATTGTTAATAGTACATGACTTTAGAATGTTACTCAGCTCGAATAGGGAGACATTTGTGGCATAGTTTGAAAGAGAACGAAATATATTTCGTTTGACAGCTAAGTATAATCTTTCATGATTGTAAATTGCGCATGAGTTTAAGATATGTTGCTCCCGCAATGCATCCTAGTCCAACATGTCAGTCCGTCGGTGCGTTCAAATAATGCATGCATATGTACAAGGTCAATTATAATTATGACAGCCATTATTGGTAAGTTATTCATGTATCCGTTTTTGCTGTCTTGGAATTATGCCCTCTCTTAAAACTATTTAAAATCAATTCTAACGAATTAGTTAAAAATGCTCCGATAATCGATTAATAATATACCAGTGAGTAGCTATCCACAAAGCATTCAAATGTATTTATTTATTATAAATACGCCCGAAACCGTTCCTTAAAAATCCTAATTGCGATCTTTAATATATCACGATGTACCATGACGTGACCATGTGTGTGAAGGTCCAACGTTGGTACACTTTACACTAACTTTTATTCCAGTACGAAACTATGAGTCAAAACGGAGGTAATGGGATTCAGCGAATTATTCTTTTTTAGAACTTCAAGAAAGAATGCCAATGTCATATCGGCCTCCTTTGAAATAATGTTGAAGAAGTTTCATTGTTTCGGTTGTACCCACATACATGTTGTATATTTATGTACTGTACAATTTAAGTTTTATAATATCTATTTGACTTGTGTAAAAACACCGATGTATCGAACATTTTCACTTATGTTATTTCAGAGCTGCGCCCTCTATTGTCACGCGCCCAAGATTCATGAATGGTTCTGACGTACGCATGTGGTAGAAATTTTCTTTTGCGCAGGGTACCGTACATACGCTGTCATGGGAGGAATGAACGTATACACACACGCTGCACTTACGTCGTACTTACATTGTGCTATTAGTGACTTTCCTCCAATAACCAGAAATACGAGAAAATCATAATAATCTCATAACGAGGCCAATCAATGTAAGGAATCTTACTATCCTTGTGATGGAGGTGCGTGTAGGTGAAGTAGGCTATGCTTAATTCTTCGATCCGCCTAAATAATTCAAACTTTAGCAAACCGGTGTTCATTCCTTATAGCACGTTGGCTCCTTTCTGTACTGTAGCATTTCCTAACAACCGGCCTCGTCAAATTGTAATATTTATGAACCTATAAAATAGTATTATATATATTCTATAATGAAATTTAATAAAGTTATGAAAGTTCTTGAGAAACACACCAACTGTTATTGCAAAAACCTTCGACTCGGCTAATACAAATTGTCGCTCTGCACTTCCTCCACAACCAAAACAAGATGTTTTCTTCTCTTGATGAAATATTTATTGTTTCTAATCGTACTTTTTGTGTTTCCTTTCTTTGTGAAGGCGGCGAATATATTGCGAGTCCTGAGCAATAAAACTGTCTGCACTCAAAGCACTTACACCAATACACATCCCCCACCCCATTCCCCCGCTCTCGACAAATCCCTCACTATAGTCAACGACACCTACGTACCTATCCCCGAACACACACACACACAACACGTACCCGAGCACATACATGCATAATTATTTATACCATTGAATTCAAGCCACTGTATAACCACTGTATAACCCCCCCCCCCAATCCATAATATTTTTTCGATCTCATATTCCTGTTTATATCTGTTTTATATTGCTCTGTCGTGTTGGTTTTTAGGTTCCAACTTCAATTGGAATTTTCACTTTTTAGCATTCAAATTGTAGATTTTGTAGTCAATCTGTTTTATCGCTTTTCGCTTCACCAGTACTTTTAATAGTTTTTCGATCTCATATTCCTGTATATTTCTGTAGATGGAAAATATGTATTTACTGTTTTTTTTTTGTTTTTTTATTGTTTTATGGCATTGTATTTTCTAGATTGTTTGTAAAGCGCACAGATGCATCGCGCGTAGTGCGCTTTATAAGATTTTATTTACATTTACATCCATGGAAACCTTCATTACGTCACGTTTTCTAAGGATGATATTACGGTTACTACATATAACCGACAAGACGTGTTACTTATGGAACGCGAAAAGGACCACAACATATGATGATGTTAATGATGATCTAATTTTATACGTTCATGTACTAAAAAACTTACGATCATGTACTAAACACATACGATGATGTACTAAAAAAACTAAGATGTACATCAAAACATATACGATGTACTAAAAAACTAAGATGTACATCATAACATGCGATGATGTACTAAAAACGTAAGATGTACATCAAAACATATACGATCATGTACTGAAAACTTGTGATGATGATGAAAAGCGCAAGCTACAAAAAAGTGGCGTATGAATATCCATTATTGTCGTTTGAATACGCGTACCCCTAGGAATATCAAAGTTGATACCGAAGCGCCGCCCCAGGGGCGTAGCCAGTATGTAGCACTGTAGGCCCGGGCCTACAATTTTTTTGGCCAAGTTATCTTTTTTTTTAAACACCCATAATTCAAAATCCATAAGCTTGCTGGACGAGTTTAAGAGTCTAGACAGGAAAAACTATTGAAATGAGCGTAGCAAGAATATGGTTAAATTTTCTCCATCTACATAAGACATTTCGTTGTTTACATTAGCATCCGGCGGTATACTGTGCAACTTTCACGGACCGTGCGGTACACGATGCCATGCAATGTAATGACCGATGCTTGCTTATATGATATTGGCATCGATATGTTGAACGCGCGCAAAGCGCGCAAAAAATTTGGCTTTTTTTCGGGCAAGTCATTACAGCCCCCAAATCCAATTTGGCTCCTACGCCTTTGACTACACACATAGACAGTTTTTGAGGCTGTTCATCCTGGAACATGCATTTCAATGCTCACTGATATGATGTTATATCTGCTCTTTGCTTTACAAATTCGAAAAGGCGTGTAGCGAGTAATTGCCAAGGGAGGGTCGAAGCCTGTAGGCAAACTATCTAAGCGAAGCGCCACCATGAGTTGGCGCGAAGCGTACAATAAAATTTTTGGCCGAAAATGCCTCCCAGATTGCTGGAAATGACACTTCCCAGGCCTTGTAAGTTGCATCTAAGCATTGTCTATTTTGAAATTACTAGGGATGTCATAAAGAAAATTTGCTCGGGGGGGGGGGCGGTCGCCCCTTCCCGAAATACGTCATGTTCCCCGACGACTCGGTCGAGTTCAAGACCAGCCACAGTTGGTTCCATATAGCACAATTGTACAATTGTTTAAGGCGTCCATACACACACTACTCTTTTTTTCTCTCCTCTTTTCCTTACCCGGGGGGCGCGCGCCCCCAACGCCCGCCCTGGATACGCGCCTGGTATACAAATAATGAATGGTTATGAGTGCAATGTTCCATTCAACTCGGCTGCGCCTCGTTGAATGGAACATTACATCTTCCAACTCATGAAATATTTGCACTATTGCACGAATGGAAACCATTCAATATTTGTTTTATACAACATATATATATTAAGAAGGGTAAAATGCACTCATGCAACAGATTGCTTTGAACAGACAGGTTTCTCTGATCTTACTTTTGAAAAAGTGCTACCAAAAAAGAATAAACCCATGGTTCTATTTCATAGTGTGGAATAGAGCGGATTTTGCAAGCAATAAACGAGCAATTGACCAATCAAATCAGAATACAATAAGGTGTTGTATAATATTGCATAACGTACTATTTTAACTCGTTTGTTTTGGGGTTTAAAAGTGATATTGAAAGAGGTGTCTCAAGTTAGCATGAGGCCAGGGAACCAGAATGAACACTCGGGAAGGGCCGTTTCCGGCCATCTGGGGGTTTTATAAAACCAAAAATTTTCTTGTACGCTCCGCGCCAAGCGATGGTGGCGCTCCGCTCAGATAGTCGTGCCTACAACTTTGAAAATCCTGGCTACGCCCCTGCGCCCCTTATGGTTCTTGATGACATTACACTGAATATTCATACTCGTATACATACGCCACATATGAATATACATACGCGTATGCAGACGCCACTTTTTTGGAACATAACATTATTAGTACAGGATCGTATTTGTTTTAATGTAAATCGTACGTTTGTAGTACATGATCGTATATGTTTGGTACATGATCGTAAATTTTTGGTACATGATCGTGTATTTCTAGTACATGATCGTAAGTTTTCAGTACATGATCGTATAAAATTAGATCATCATTAACATCATCATATGTTTTGGTCCTTTTCGCGTTGCATAGTTACTCGCTATACTGTAGTAGACCTATAGTAATTGACGCTACGTGTGTTTGTCTAACTCTTCTACTGTCAGGGTGGGCTGGTTTGGTAGTGCCGTTTGGCCGTGACGTTTAGGTTCCCGCAGGACGGGCACGTTACAAGCACTGTTCTTAGTATGTGTCTGTTGATCACATTATGATATCATTTTCTATTGGGTTTTCTAAACGATACGATTACCACTAGCGATGCTTTCAAAACGATTTTATTCAATTGTTATTTGTCTCTGAGTAGCAACTAGCATATGCAGGTAAGTGTAAGTAAAACTCGTGTAAACTGTTGTCAGGCATATGCATTAAATTTAATAGGAATTTGTATCATCGCGTTGTAAGGTAATTGTCGATTTTGTTGTTTTTGTGTCTAACTTTGTACCTACGGCAACAGATTAAACGTAAAATTTGGTTGTAATGTAAGTTTAAACCAGGGCCTACACAAAGCGCTGTGCGTATGCTCACATGGTGTACGGTACGTAGTAAAAGTAGCAATAGTGCCTACACGTAGAAATGGATTGAACCTTAACTAAGATTAAATATAGCGAAAAATATGATAGTTATTCAATACCATTTCTATGAACATATTTTTCGGTTAACTTTAAATTCACTGTAGCCTGCGTAGGTGTAAGGTTTATTTATTTCTTATTTATTCTGTAATAATTCATCTGGAACGTATTTCTCTTGTGGTGTGAACTTTTACGGTCACCGCGCGTTATGTCAAGTTGCTTTTTTAGATGCCAATATCTTGTAGGCCTAGTTGATCGCCGACCTAGTGTAAAGTTCATTTTAGAAGGAATCAAGATTAGAATCAGTAGGTGCACCTACTGATGCTAATCTTGCATGCGCGTTATTCACCAATTATGCTTGGCATATCCTTTAGTAAAGTTGGATATCAAGTTAAGCCACCACTTGCACACATGAAAAGAATATAGGCCTAGATACAAGTCCGTTTCTCTCTAGTCTAGCCTAAGTGTTTGATGAATTCTCGGGAGAAGTTTTCGTCTGTGACGGGCTGTTAACGTGAGTATTCTGGGCGAGCGTTGGCTGCTTTTGACTGCATCGGCTAACTCTGCAGTTTCACTCTGGTGAAGGAGAAATTAAGTAACATGCACTATACCTATGGCTTAATTGAATAGCTTTGTTGAGCAGGTTGACCTACGGTACTACTACTATAGGATGCATGTAAACTTGCGAGGAGGAATTTGAAAACCATATCGATTCATCTTTTGAATTTTAAAACTAAAGCGAGTCTTAATCAGTCTTAGAGTAATACATTATAATACTTAGGCCTAATAAGCTACTACTCACACATGACACATAATGACATATATAATGGGCTACTAATCAGTCACACATGGCAGTTGCTGTTATTAGTGTTATATAAGGCCTTTGTCTACATTTAAGTACTATAGTGCGTAAATAATGGTAAACTGGTCAAGTTGTGCTTTAATCTAAACATACAGCCGTGATTTGTAAAACTGCAGTTCGGGTTGTTTGGAGCATATTCTGATACACAAGTGGTTAAAGGAAAGATGAATGTATGGTACCTGGAAATTTTACTCAAATAAATTGTTATTTTTTTTTGTGGGGGGGGGGGGCTATTTTTGTTTTGTCTTTTCTATTTAGAAGATCAATTTTGTATGTTACAAGCAACCAAATGGTTCCAGTCACACATTGATTTCAGTATAGATTCAGGTTTATCCAATTACGTTTTAATATTACATGGCTACATAAGGGTGACATATAGTAATAAAACTCGAACATAGCCTAGTGATGCTTTATTTCTTGCGCATATATAGTTGTCTTTATAGGTCAGTAAAACATTTTGCTCTAAACAATTAATATTGCAACTTTGTTCCTGTATTATGTCAGTGTTTAGGATCACTTGGGCAAAATGTATGTTTATATATTTCTTTGCATACAAAAATATTCGGAAAAGAATAAATGGGTAGAATTTACATTATAGATGATTTCAAGCACCAATTGTAGGTTACACTTAAGTGAAGCTATTAAATATAATTAAAGAAAAACGAAGGAGTTGAAAGTTAAATTGAGCGAACATATGAATCCTGATATTTCTCTCGATGTAGATACCAATATCTAAACTATTGCTGCAGTGGTCCGCCAGTAAGGTAGATAAAGGTGATATCGTGCTCCAAACTGGTATTTGTTTACCAACCCTCTCAACACTGGAGAAGTTAGCAGTAAATGCAAACAGAGCAGAACTTACTGAGGAAGACGTTATTGGACTATTGAACTACGGAGTACAGTCTAAGAGATTCAAAGAGCTTTGGTAAGTAGAAAAATATATTATGAAGTATGAAAGTGATCACAATAAATGAAATAAGGTCAAGGCCTACGTCTAGAATAATGAACATTATGATACGTATGTAGGCCTAGGCTACGCCTTTACGTAAACACCGCGCAGAAGACGAAATCTCTGTTAATCATATGTTACGTTGGAATGCGAGAGGTCCCGATAATTAATTTTAACGGGACACAAGCCTGGGTTCGTTTCTGGAAGGAACACAGACAAATTGACGAGTCTAGAGAATTTGAATGAGAACGTGCACTATATTGAACAGTGGAGTTTGAAGCAACAACAACAAGTGGTAATTATAATATATATATAGAAAATTACTCACACACCTACCAAGATAGGATACACTTTAAAACACGCTGGTCTCTTCCAACGGCGATATCCCTCAGCGGTCACGACCTGATGACGACGATTCTCGGTCCGTTGTACCGCGAAATTCACTGGTCCTCGACGAAGTTTCTCGCGATCCCAGAAACACCAGTCACCTTCTTTCCGGCGATGCTCCAAAATAGAAGACGGACTTTCAGCCACAATCGAGTGAAGCACAAGACGAACTTCTCGCCGACTAAATATTACCAGAGCCAGTCCAAAATCAGCTTTATAGCCACCAACTCCTGGCGTAACGAACTTCCTCAACGGAGACAGAAATTCTTCACCTCCGCAATAACGACTGGAAAACTGTAGTTTCACAGCAAAGTCCTCTTCGAACTTCTGAATGGAAGTTTAGAATCAATCTTGGTATCGATATCTCAATCCCTCAGAAACTACTGGCAGTTGAGCACTGACGATATATAGTAGAATGGTATAATATGTGTCGTCGATTGTCATCGATCAGAAACTCAGAAACTTTCCGATCTGGGGCCGGTTTTTATACGATTCGCCATGTCAAGAATCATCTGGGTCTTTCTCGATACACCTGAGTAACAATTCGACCCAGTTTCTCCGTTCCCGGAAGTCCTTTGCATGTCTCGCGGAACATTCCAGACAAACCACGAAGATGCGAGCACAGCGTACAACGGGATTTCAGGTAAACTGACGGGAAACCGAGACCAGCGTGTCATCATAAGAAGTATACCAGAACAATCATGTATTGCTCATTATATAAATAACATTCTGACACGGTAACCCGACTTAATTTCTCAAGTATTGATTCGTCACGTAGGCCATTTCAAATACTTCCTATATTATAACATTAGGTTTCTCACTAACAGTAACTAGCGTTAGGCTACAATGGGCCCTCGTAACACATAGTTATAAAGTTTTAGTAAAGAACTATAGAAAAATGGGCAATTGGACAGAACACATTTGCAACAGCCGAGAGAATCATTGGCTACAACGGCTAAATCCTTTTCTTATAAGATTCTTCCTGAATTTCAGTCCCATAAACAGGTATACCATTCCCTGATATAATGTCGAAACTAAAAAAAAACAAAATAGAAAATCAGTTTAGTTTTACTCATAACACAGCACAATAATATAATGAACCATTGAAGGCCGCTATATGCATTGTCGTTGTACAGATCAAACGAATGAATAATAATTTAGTTAAATTTTAGAAATGTGAATTAGATAAATTTATTATTAAGACCCTTACACTCCTTCTAATTTGAGTCGACTTAATCTGACCTGCTGCTGCTTCAATGAAAGTCTTTTGAGTCAGTGATAACAATTTATTAGTGACATCAGAGTTGACGTAATTCCATTATCGAAAATGATACCCATAAAAATTGACAGAAACTTGTAGATATGTTTTCGATGAAAGTTGGCAGATGATATAAACATAACAATAGTAATTAAAATACTTCATCTTCCACAAATGACAGTCGCGACAGTTTTGCGGTAAAATGTTTACAGTTTAAATCTTAGTTGGAACAGTTCTGTGAAAGACCCCTTCAATACGGTTAGTTTATTATATCTGAGCCTCGTACCTGTCACGAGATAGGTATATCACACGTAGATATTTATGTTTGTGGATTCAAATGGATGTATTATCATAAGAATAACGTTATTATGACCATTAATATTTCGGAACAAGGAGATCACTTCAAGTTGTCACATTTAAAATAGGAAACAGAGAGAAGAACGAACAAATCAGTCGAGGAATCTTTTGAAATATGAACAACCGTCACTGTTGTATGCCTGCTACAGTTTTCTTAAGAAAATAATAGCGTTTACTTGTTATGTAATTTTGTGTTTAATGTGTAATCTGTATATTATATAAATTAGACTTAGACAAATCATTTTATCTTAATACTAAGATGGATACGTGTTGTTCAACATTATTCAGAAAAGACTAAGTAACCTAAAAGAAACAATGATCAATAAGTTTACAGACGTTCATTTTATATCAGCGAGAGGAGTCAAAATTTTAATATAATACTTTCTTGTTTTGCAGGTTTTATACTTGTAAACTTCCAGCATCCATCAGCCCAAAGATGATACGGGAAACAGCAAAATCAAAGAATGTTAAAGGTAGCCTATCTAACGGCAGTTCACAATGGGAGTTTGTTAGAAATGAGCGTGAAAAGGAGCTAACTATTTGAATGTGAATTTTTATACATGTGTGTTTGGACGGGCGCGGGGTGTCGGGATGGGGGGGGGGGTGGGGAGGTTGCGGCTGGTGGAGGCAGGCGGAGGGAAGACTCTTTGTAAAGATCATTCACAATATAATTACTAGTAATACCAAAGTGACGTAACAAACACATTACAGTCAAACTTGCAAACTATCCTACTAAATTGAAGTAGTCAATATACCTCTCCCGGTAGGTTTGTATACAGTTTGTTTGTTTGGAAAATTAATAAACCAGAAAGAGATCTGAACAGAGAGAGAGAGATCCCGTCATCAAAAACGAAAGAACAATCGAAAATTTTTTATTATTTCAGCATGGTAGTTTTATTTTGCTTTTGTAGGTAAGCATGACTAGTAATAAATTAATGTTTTATTTTGTTGTAATTTTCTTTCTCTGAAGTTTTTTGGCCGGAAGAGACCTGTCTGCTTGATTTACAGTCTGGTAAATGGAAACAGGTTAGTGATAAGATGGTAAACATATGTAAGGATCAACATGGCTCATATTGTGTAATTTATATATTTAACTACTATTGCGTACTTAATATAGCATATTATACTGATAGTGTAAAGTGGAGCGGGTAATAATACAAGTCTACACGGTATGCGATATGGCAGCTTAATCTGTTGCAAAAATTTACAAGAATGAAACCAATTACGAAGTTAACAATATATATTGTTCTTTCTGGGTAATATTCAGTAGGAATATGTATGGAGAGAAGGTGGGGAAGGGTAGGGGAGCCAGTTGGTACCAATTGAATGGTATAGGCTACTTAGAATATCCTCAAGGTAATTGAGAGTATCACAAAATGATGATAATACGTAGAAACAGTGGAATAATTTATAAAAAAAATACATTTTATGAATCACTGTTTAAGGAAGAGGTGAGAGAAAAGAAGGCTTAGCTATGTACGAGATGGGGAGATAGAGTGATGACAGACAAGTAAACCACACATATGAAATATAAATATAATTTAAAGGACTTTAAACAGAATGTGTCAGTATCTAGAGTAGAGAGAGAGACAAGTTAAACATTGTGTAACATTGGTCACTTTATTTAATAGGCTGAAGACCTCCAGACTATTACAGAGCTGTGTTCATATGATGTCTTAATCGATAAAGAAAGCAGTCAGCAATCACAGAAGTCAACCATAGAACTCCTGAAGAAAGCATCCAGGCATGACGTAAGAATATATTGAAGGGATACGGTGAAGTAGAACGCATCACATAAAAATTAGTCATTTTATTTATTATTCTCCCCAACTATCGGGGATTTGATAGTGAGTCAGGAGGGGTGGGGGGGGGGGTTGATGTGACTAATCACTAACCTGTTCTAACTTTTGTTTTGTTTTTGGTTGATTATTTTTTGGGCATCAGAATTAGATAATTTAGGACAAATCTAAACAAACAGTGATCTGATAAATAAAATAAGAGATTTTAATGAAGAAAAAAATAAGTAAAACATACTTAAAAGTAACAAAATTACTAGTGGATTATCGTAGGCTAGAGAAACTGAAACTTATCCTCTAAGCTACTGAACTACTTAATAACCTTAAAAAATGTCTAGAACTGTTAATTACCTAATTGAATATTTATTAGACCCTCATCTGACCCACCATTACTCCCTCAAGGCTCACATGCAACAGGTTATACCACATAGCCCACACAACAAGTAAATTACAGAGCTTACTGTTATAAACAACATTAACATATCATGTTTTAATTACTTAACAACCTGATACAAAACAAAATAACAATCAACATGAAATAAATAATAATCAAACATAAATGTAGAAAATACGACAGCATTTTGCCTGGTTCCCATTAAACCTCTGAAATACTCAACTATTACACCCTGCCCACCCCCCCCCCAAAAAAAAGCACACACGCACACAAGTATCTATCCCTATAGGTCCCGTAGCTTAGCTTCAAACTGACCCCTTATAAACGGAAACAAATATTGCAACCTATAATACAAAATTCCATACCCATGTTTCACCCCACAATGAAATTGAATAAAGTACAGCATTGTACACCTGTAGCACCCTCACTTTCCCTCCATCCGCTGATCTTTAAAACAAAGGACACCACCTCACCCCCTCTAAGACAAAACGTGTCTTTATTTTTGAGTATTCTAATAATTTCTATTTATTATTTATTTTCCTTCTAGTCAGTGTTAATCCTGTATTTATTGGCTTTGTTTTCCCCTATACTAGAACTACACCTTCACTCTTTCCCTGAACCACTGCACACCCTCCTGTTCCCCATTTGTTCAATAATCTTACAACACTGTGTCTCTTTACAGTAAAGTAATTTATTAGTGTAACTGTGCACTTTAACAACACACACCCCCTTTACACCAATTTGAATGTTAAACTGGCCCCACTATAACCCCCTCTAACCCCCAGACCATTAGTACTTCATTAGTTATAATAAAAATAGTCAACTCATAAGCATTATTGTAACATATTAAAAGATATTTATGTTATTATGATATAATTATTAATATTTAATTTATGATTTACTTTCCTTCAGATTCCTATATTCAGTGTGGGTCTAAACCGTTCCTTTAACAAGATTGATGAAGATGATATTACTCTCTACTCTGGTCTCTCTCTACCAATCATAACATCAATAGAGAGGATGTACATACACACAGAGGAAGGGATAGAAATGAATAAACATGAAGTTAATGGAATATTAAACTATGTACAACACTCTCAAAGATTCAAGGAGCTGGTGTAAGTGTAATTAATAGATATGTAAATAATATTAGTAATTAATCAACTAAATAATTAATATTAATGATGTAAACAACATAGGAATTATTAATATAGATATATTTAGTAATTACTGAAGGTTTATTGATAGGGTTAGATAATTGTAGGAGTAAAACAAATAAATGGAGAAGAAATTGGATTAAAAAAATCAACTAACAATGAAAGAACAGTCATCAGGTAAGGAATATGATTAAAAGGAGAGTAAAATAGAGACAAAATGAAACAGAAAAAACATATTTACAAAATAAAATTTACAGATAGACTTGTATTGCAGTAAGAATGATAAAAGTATTTGTAGCGTGAGAGGAGAATAGACTTGTTTACCTGGTTTGAAATAATTATTCATCAAATTGAATAAGGAATCAAAGAGAGAAATTGACAACAGAACCAATAATGTTCTTGTTTTTAATTATTTTCTGTATGCAAAGTAAAGTAATGTGATAATCAAAATAACAAATTAAAGAAAAATATTTATGGATAGATATGAAATGGTCAAAATGTTTATAATGAAATAAATAAAGCGATAATAAATAAATAAAGCGTTTACCTACTAACTTAAATAAAAAAGTCGGTAAAATAAAATTAATAAACACTAGAAAAAAAGAAATAAACACAGAAGGAACACAAATTAATCTAAAAATGTGCAAGAATAAAACGTTCAAGAAAAAGATATTCATTAAGAAGTGTAAAACGGTCTAAATTCCTATATAGAAAATAAGTAAATAAATTGATCGAAGAAAAACAAAACGTTACTAACTAATTGAAATAAAACAGTAAGTAGAACAAAATTCAGCAAACAAAAAATAAACATTATCCTTAAAATGTTAGAAACTTGTTTGTTATTGGGGGTTTTATGTAGCTTAATGTTAGTTTAAAAAACTACAACATCAACAGTGAAATGAATTATTTTCCGCAATTAGTTAAGAAGCTGAATAAATTAATATATATATTTGTTAATAAGGGAATAAGATGTGTCTAAAATGTACATGCTTTAAACAGTGTATATAATTCTAAATATCCTTCACCACGGTCCCATCCCTCACCCCTTGTCCTTTCGAATACCATTCCTCTGATCATTAAAATGTTTCAATGTGAATTTCCCTAACAATTCCGCAACAACTATATATCAGTCGCACCACCACCCACCTCCGTACTACTACAGACCTTTCTGCTGTGCCTACTCACTGCAAATCATGCCCTGAACCAATGCATAGACTACGCAACTATATATACATCCTCTCTCACACCCTCTCCCCCACCCCTCAAATGATACTTCTCATATCTTGTTAAATGTGTCCCATACGGTATTTCATATCCACGCTCAACGCCTCAAACACCTGTACACTGCAGCCACGCTACCTTCCGCGAGTGCAAATGACCCTTCTGCAGTTGCGTTTCTAGATAACACCATTTCCCCCTCTTCCATGAAAATTAAATCACTACTCGAATCCTTTGCTCTAAACCCACCATTTTAACTCCCCCGGTATCCCCCCCCCCACCACACACACATACATACAGGCACGTACATACGCACATCATTCCATTTTTCCTTTATTAGTTTTGATCCATATTTACATCATATGGGCAATTAACAAAAAGTAACGCAGATCGTATCCACCCAACACTGTGTATGCAGTAAATTCATCATATATCTGTACAATTAACTATTTCTACTCTTTTTCTACTCAGACAGAACATACTTTTTTCAATGATAAAAGTCTATTGAAATGATTGGGCTTTTTTCTTCCTCAAGATGTACACTTATCTTCTCCTATTACTGACACTTTAAATAGTTGAACATTTATTTTGTTCACCACCTGTCAATCAAATACTTAAACAATACAATGAAAAGAAGTTCTATTCAATAAAAGAGATGCGCGCATGACCTTTATATAACCCCTGGAATCTTGAAACAAACAAGTACCTGGATACGTTTAGACACTGTCTGGTTTTGAATTGTTGGTTGACCTTGCAGGTAGAATTTTTTTCAATGATTTTTACTTTCTTGTTCTTGGTGTTAAGTAAGTGTACTTTAAGAAAGTAGACAAAATAAAATCCCCAACATAATAAAAAAATCAGAGAACAATTTGGTAAGGAGATTTGGGCTAAATTATTTCGTGTAATAATCAGGGAGGGTGAAGTTGGGGGGGGGGGGTAGGGCTATTACTTTATACAAGTAATAGTTTCAACTAACGTTAAGGATTTATCACTTCCTCCGGTAACTCATTTTCAACGGCAGGTTAATGCACCATATATTGTGTATATGCCCGCAGAACCAGCTGTTACAAACTCAGATCCCTGTTATAACGTTTTCATATTCGTGGTCGTTACAAGGCAAATTCAATAGACGTTTCCTTATAGCAGTAAGACATATCAATGTATATGTTATATTGTATTGTATGCTCTGAAAGAGGATTGTTCACAGTAACAGATGAAGTTGATGGTAGGAGAAATATAGAAACATTTTTTATAGATAATGGTGAGGCGATTGAAACTTCATTTGCTTGAGGATAAAGCAAAATAATTATGCTGTGGGTGAGGGATGTTTACATCAACCTTTGAATTTCCCAAGAAAGTATTGAAAGTTGATGTCAGTGGGAATTGGTATGTATAAATTGTGTGCAGCAAAGTAAAATTTAATATAAAGAAGAAAAACAATTTTACATTGACCCCGATAGAGGCAATATTCGAGTTGATTTTTTTTTCTAGACTTCTAGGGAGAGTGTGGGGAGCGGGGTTAGTCCCCAGAATAAAATAATGGCAAACGGAATATTCCAAAGCACCCTAGTGTACAGTGTATTACATGTGTGTGCGGTTCAGCCTAAAAAATAAAAAAAAAAATCCTAAAAGTTTCAAACAGTTAAACCGTTTTGAAAACACGATCCATTTTACCAAAATGTATCAAAGAGAGTGGGCCACCGTCCCCCCCCCCCTCCCAAGAACCTTCACATGGATGGACGGTATAATGTGTTCTCCTCCCCCCGTGTTGCAGTGCATAAAACGTGTGTTGCATCCGTGGATATGGGTATCGTAGTGTAGTGAAGTTATGTTGAATTTAGCTTACATGTTGAATGTAGCTTACATACGCATCATTCCCACTCGTTAAGTGTGAACATTAAGTTTATAAGTAATTGTTTAACTTTGGTGATCTTGTCCGCACCAGCAGACAACTCCCCGCCATGATGGTCAGGTAAACAATGGTGTTAATCACTGACCGAAATATAATGTCAAAGGTAAATTATCGCATTTCAACAACGGGTATCATACGTTCAGCTTTTATTTTAGATTGTAATATTGTCAACCTTTATCCTTCCACCGATATACCGTATATTGTATAAGCGGCACCAGGGAGTCCATAGTTAATGACATGAGTACCAACACTGGATTGATATTGCTTGAAGTTTACATGACGTCACAATTATAATTACAATGAATATCTTTCTTTTGCAGTTTTGATTACTGCCTGCTGCCACCTACTATTACAGCTTCCTCAATGGCAAATCTGAAAGCAAGGAATGTCGACGGTACAGTAAAAAGCTCTCATTGTTATTCTAGTAATCTTTATCAGAAAGACTTGGAATGGAGCAAGGGAGGGATTTGGTGCAATTGTAAGGTTAAAGGCGATATCGCTCGTAGACTTTTTTTTGAGGGCGCTGGCATTATCGAGGTTTCAGCGAGGTTTAATGGGACCCCTAAAACTCACGTGACCTCGGTGGCAAATTTAGATCAGTGAATAGCACAGGCAAGCGTATGCGTAACAAGCCCGTACCCATGCACACATAATGTTATAGCACAGCATTTCAGATTATTGTACTGTTTACCGCAAAGGATTTCCGTACGCGATAGTTTGTTGTTTGTGTGCCTTTTGAGTAAAGAATACTGTACGATTTTCGTACAAATACATTCGATTAGACTAGAGTATAGTGACAATCATGGAAAAGGGATCAGGGCAAGGAGAATCGGGCGAAAGAAAACGACCTTATCCTGGAACGAGCGTATAGGTTCAAGTGGAGGAAAGCCATTGTTGCATGGACCTGACAAAAACAGCAGTGCAAAGGAACAACAGCGACGAAGAGATGCCACGAAGATCTATCTTCTACGTTCCTACGTAAACTGGCAAATGGAGAAAGAACTCTACAAACATGTCCACGATTTGACTTCTGTTAGCAACGCAGATTTCGCAGAACATTTGCTTCAGGATCGCACAAAAAGGTAATGATTTGCTAAGCTAGGCTAAAACTGTATAGGGTAATACTAGTACATAGTAGTACTACAGGGTATTGTCCTAGGTAACTGTCAGTATTGCGAAGTACAGAAAACTGCAAAGTTCGGACACCCCTAAGAAATACACGATTTCACCATGATAACCTACAAGCGAAAGCCAATATCACTAAAAACTAGGAAGCTACAGTTATTTCCTCTCCAAAATGACCCGTGCGCAAGTATGTACGTACATATCTGTCAATAAAATGAAGATAGTTTTTGGGGTATTTTAAGGCTTAGGTGTTCGAACTTCGCAGTGTCTATGCTATTGTATTTGTAACATACATGATTTGATGAGCCTAGGCTTTGTAACTAGGCCTATCATTCATTATTTTTCCAATGGACCTAGCGTATGCTAACCTTATCATACTTATCCTAGCACAAAATAGCAGTAAGTTGTATTACTGAGTCATCATCATCACTGTTTGTGAATGCTTGTCATGAGGATACTGTATAGGCCGTTTCTTACGACTAGTCGTAACAATTATAAACTATTCTTACGACAAAGGCAAATTCAAGTGCAGTAAATAAAGCAACTGCGCATGTAGTAGAGGTAACCCTAAACATAACCCTAACCCTAAACGGAAGTTATTGTTACTCATCGTCGTAAAATTAGAACTCCTAATCATAAAAATAACAACTGCCCATGCGTAGTCGGAAATTATTCTTACGACTAGTTGTAAGAATAGCCACTTTGTACTGTATACAGTTAAAAATTAAAATAGCCTTCCTAAAGAAGACTGACAGGGACTGGGGGTCTTTAGTTTCACTCCTCATATTTATGCCATGGAAAGCTGGGCCTTCTCATCACCAAAAAGTAAACTGTTTTTGCCTCAACAAATTGATGGAAATATATTTTCTAACCACTAGGCCTAGGTGATCTGTTCATCCCCACCCCCTCCAGGTTCTAAATTGTTATCAGCTGTCCTTGTTTGAAGAATAATTCTTGTGAATGAGCATTTGAAAGAAAAGCCTCACCTATGCCCAGTCATAATTAACTGGGCAATATAACATAGGACTAAGGCCTATAGTATTAGTAATAAGTATCAGAATTTAGTGTTCATAGTAACTGTTTTCCCTAATTTTGTAATATACACCAGTGAGGAAGGCCTACTGTGCTGTACAAGTACAACCACATGGACCTGCAATTTTTCCTATAAAAATAATGCATCTACATAAATAATTTAGAATCACTCCTAACTGATTCACATGTTTTCACACCGCTGCGTATGCAACTAGACCTTAGGTTTTTCTAAGGTCAGCCACAGCCAGCATATATGCAATCAAGTTTTAATGGTTCAGTTGGGCAACAGGGTGTTATACTGTTATCTACTGACTGTCTGTCCAATATTCCAGCAATCATGTGTACATGTCTGTGTTTGGGATTTTTGAAGGAACCCAACTGCTATGCAAGAAGTTAGGTAAATTAGCCTCACAAATTGAGGGACCATAGTACATATAGCTATACCTATATAAACCTTTATATAGCCATGCCTGGGGGTAAGAAAGTACCAGTTTTTTTTTTGCGTGTAGGCCTGATGCTCATACTTTATGATGCTGTGCTAAGTTATCATATTTTTTATATATAGTCAGTATATACTATGCTTGTTTTTGTTCAGCTTCTTGTGAATGATCTGATGTTTAGTGTTCAAAAATTATAATATCTATTAAATTTGGTGGCCGAAACTATCTCTTGTGGAGAGTAATCTAGCGTTAAATTAATGGTAGTCTGAAATCAAGCTATTCATGTAAACAGGAATTTTTCACAATGGTGGGCTTATGTCATGGTGTAAGCTACAGTAGCATCTCAATTCTCACTCATGAAACCAACTGCTCACATAAACAGGAAGTTTACACAGTAGGTAAATAATGAGTGTACATCAAACTCTCATCAAAAGACTGGACATCTTTTAGCGATATGAAACCAATCAGTTCACTAAGACAGGAAGTTTACATAGTAAATTTTACATTGACATGTGAGCTCAAGTTGTTGGGCAAGCAGTTGGGCAACACAAAATTATCCTTACAATTCTTGAAAGGTACCGCGGTTTATGGATATGTTGAAGAAGAGTATGAAAGAATATCTCATCCTTATCTGGGTTTAAATCAATGTGGGTTAACAATATGTTATTATTGAAATATGCCTAAGTGTTTGTTTGTTACTTTTCTCTTTCATATTTTTTCTTGGGTAGGTATGATAAAAACATGTATGTTTGTAATGATTTGGTCATTACCATTTACCAGATTCATTATGCATACAATTAAGCTTGGGGTGTACAGTAAAATTACTATTTCAGTTATATGATTTACGGACAATTTTTTTGGTTTCATTGTATAGGTTTCAAATGCATCTTTTCCGGAAAGATGCTGAAAGTCAAACAGAGGCATTCTCAGCAGCTGTCACCACAGAAAGATCAGTTGACACTCAGAAAGGAGAAGGTAAATTTATATGTTTATCCTTGCATGAATTACAGACTGGAAGAGCAGTGCTAATCTTATCTGATCTGATGTGATCAGAAAAATAATACAATTTCATTCTCATTTAATTCCAAAAGAAAAGAAAAAAATGGTAGCATATTGCTCATCCACTAAAAAGCATACATGTGTATGAAAATTTATGAAAGTAAGTGGGCCTGATATTATCAGGATCTTCTTTAGAGGCAAACTGACTAGTAACAGTAAATTCAAGAGACACAATAGAGCCTGGAACAGAGAGGACATGGTGAACACAAAGAAAGAAGTTAATGGTGTATTGAACAAAAGGAGTCAGTGAAAGCAGAGGTATTTAGATAAACTGTGGAGTACAAAGCGAGGATTAAGTAAGGAGAGAGGGCGAATAAACTATAGCAGAATACAGAGATGGAGCAGGATAAAGTTAGTCATGTCCTTCCTGTATATTGAGCCTATTCAGTTGAACGGTGCTAGGGCATTCCGTCCGCTCTCTCTATCTCTGCTGTGGTGTACTATGTCTGAGATGGTTAGTCTACGAATTCAGTTACCTGTTGGGACATGTCTTTAATGGTATGATTGGGCAGCTGAAAGTGTTCCCCTACTGGAGTCTCCATTTTCATGGTATTGACTTGTGACTAGAACTGCTTCTTGAGGGTGGTCTTGGTTTCACCAACATACTTGTAACTTCAATGTCCTCTAAACTCAATGACACCATTTAAATTGAAATATCAGTTTCCAGTGCTGCATAAGTGTGATAAGTTCTAAACAAAAGGTATATTTTTAGTCACAGCCATAGAAGCTATAGCAGGATACTTGCAATCTAGTAACTCTTGTTTTATGTAATCTCTACAGATACTCCTGATCCAGTTACTTCAACACCTCTCAAGAAGCCATCTGCCAATGTTCTGTCCAATGTTACCAGTAGGATTAGATATGGAGCAGCATGGGAGAAAAACCTCAGACTACACGAATACACATTGCCACATTTACATGATCCTGAACAAAAGAGATCATACATATGGCAGGGGCAAGCACTTTTCCCAGACTTTTGTTGACAGGTTGTGCGACATTCACAAACGTTGGATTAGCAGCTAATGATACATCTGCATCACCAGATTGAGATAAATTGCTTTCGTCCATTTTGTTCGATAGTAGCTATGACTGTGAATCAGGAGCTTGGCCACCCTCTAAGTCAAGGTGGGCAAGGTTGGGGAAATCCAATCAAGGAGTAACAATCAGAGAATGGCCAGCTTTATATTATTGTATATAGGCCTACACGCACAGCGTGTATAAATATCTGTATCGGTTTATTTATACTGGTGTTCATTTCCGTTGCCAGGAGGGGATATGATTTGAACGTGGGTCAGGGTGTGGGGGGGGGGGGTGGGGAGGGGGTCCCATTTGAAGTGTCCAAACGATGCTAATCTTTACATCTATCTTCTTGAATCACATGTACCCCTATCGACACGATCAATCAGTCCTGTCTCTCACCTCCTCTCATGCACTGGTGTATTTATTTCCTTGCAAGATAACAGTTAGGCATAGTAAGGGTCAGAGGTCATCACAACTTAAAGAGTTGTGCGAGTCCCTGTGGTCTCTTACATCCTGGTAGCAGTAGAGAGAAGAAGCCTAATAGATCAGAAACCATAATCATCTTCTGTTGTGTCTTATTTTCCAGCATCCTTGAAACATTATATCCTTCCCCTCTGATTTGTTGATGTCATAAAGCTGTATTTATGTTGTGCATTATTTAATTCCAGTATTTAGATTGTATATTCTTCTTGTGTATTTGACAGTATCCCAGTGATCTCCATTTTTCTGCTCTTGGTTTTTTTCTCTCTGTACTTTCATATCATATCTCTCTCTACCCCTAGCCTCCATCTCCACATTTTCTTTACTTTCTTCCTCCATCCCTTCATCTGTCTTTCACGCTTTCTTTCTTGACCTCTTTCCTCCCCTCTGTTTACCCTGTATGTTTTAGTTTGCCGACTCCCCCCCCCCCGCATCTCACCCCCAAAAAAGTTCACAAGGTTGACAAGTCTCCCTGTGCTAGTCCCAAGCTATACACCCTTGTTGTGGTTAACGTTCAATATACTTGCGGATCAAATGGAAAGCCCCACCCCCCCCCACCCCTTACTTCCCAGTGTCATGAATCGGCAAATGGAAGATTATTCGGAGTTGTTCGTGATGGTTCAATGATCTTATAGTCAGGCATAGGCCTATATGGTTCTCTTTGTCCTTCATTGCCGTCGAAGTTTGAAATGCATTAATCGTGCTAGGAACTTCCGGGCAATGTTTAAATTTCTGTGGCAAGAAAAAAAGCTTCCCCCCAGTCTCTCCTGGTTGACTATATAGAGCCCGTACGCCTATATGGTCACACAATAGTATAGATAAGTATGATCCATGCAGACATCTAGTATATATTTTTTTAAATTCAATCCAATTTCAGTTAAAGTTTCGAGTTGTAATTCGAGTCAGTCGTGATGAGGTGCCCCATGGTGGAGCTGGGTAACCCACCCCAACCCCGTTGCCGACTTCTTGGCATTTCGTTGGGAGCCGTTCGGAACAAGAAACAGGATAGTCAATTCTGGGAGTACAGTGCGCTGGAAAGCAATACACTGACGTGATTTAGAAAAAAAAAGTTTTTTGCTTTGACGGCCGATGCTCAGCGAGACACTTTTCAATGGAAATAACTATTAGTTTATTGTTCATGTACTTATTCCCTTTTTGCCAATCCTTTCTAAAGAGGGTGGAGCCGCCCCTTATGGCAACGTATTTTCCTTTCCTTTTCCGTTCAAGTTTCGTTATTTTTTAATTCGGGTCAAAGGGGTGCAAGGACAGGGTTTACGTGCACCGGTTAGGAGGACGGGGTGCAGCTAGGGCAAGTGCTCTGTGATCGCCTAAAGGGCCCGTTGCCAGGAGTCCAAAAATAATTAAATATACATATTTATCTGTATATGGTATATGACATAAAATGCTTTGTCTTTCCCTCCTGATATATAACTAAAATTTATATATAAAATACAATGTAAGCTGTGACTCAGTCTATGTATAATTAATACCTAAATTGGCTGAAATACCAATTGTTCACACATGACGGACTTGACTTTACGTTTGATACCCAATAGTTTGTAATCACTTCAGTCAATTTTTTCACTCATTCGCGTTTGTCTTTTTGTGGCACCAGTCAGCGTGAATCAGACATAAAGTTCATAACTATTAGTTTCTTGAGCTGTTTCTTGACTTCGACTGCTCACCATGTAGGCCTAAAAGAGTAAAAGCAGGGAACTGCTAGAGTAGCAGCTCCCTGGTCGAACTATTACGCCTGATGCAAAGCTCGACCGTAACCTATACTGTACAGCCCATTAGTTGTGAAAAGTTCTGAACGTAAAACAAAGCACTGAGTTTTGTATCACACAACACACACGAAAACGCGGCGTAATACCGCATACTACTGACCAGGGAGTTGTTCCATAACAACTCCCTGTACTGCCACAGACAAGAAACTATGCAGGAATTTCGCCAAGGCCACCGTTCAAGTAACCGAACCCGTTTATTGCTTACTAGCCGTAAATACGGGATTGATGAGAAATTACGAGACAACAGCGACGATCCGATAGAGGGTAGTATTGATATTATTTTTGAATCGGGTGGTGTGAAGGACAGAATTTACGAGGAAATTACGAGCGATCCCACCTTTAAATAGTCCACACAGTGTCAAGTGTGACACTTAACGTATGTAGTCCAGTCTGGATTATCATCAGTACTTCAATGTCAATGAACTACAAGGACAGAAAGAGATTGGTTGCTGAATACTTTAAGTGTATTAAATATAGGAATATGTTGTTAAGTAGGGTTACGTAGTAATGATAAACTGGTTTTATTACTAATGTTAATGCTTGTGATAATTTATCAATCTAGTTGCAATTGAGATGGTGTTTCCTTTGAATCATGTTTCATGTCGCTAGTGTGAAGGTTGTTTTCTATGAAGTATTTCAATTGATGCTTGTTCACTAAATGCGGTGCTGTTTTTATGAGTTCTTGTCTGTTATACATTAATTTGATGAAGTTTCAAAATACCAAAAGCACATGCATGGCTGTGCAACATCATAGGATTTTACTGTACACATGTAGTGAGTGAGTGGTCATGACGTCATGGCCGTTGTAATCATCAATTAAAACTCTGGGCGATTTACCACCTAATATTTAATACAAAGCAGTAACTGCAACATTATGACAGTAGTTACAAATTTCATCTTTAGTTCTGCACAAAGGAAAAAGCAATAAATTTGATTAACCAGCTATTTTTAAAACGATAATATTGTGCAGTATAGGCACACAGTTGAATAAAGCTTATATCCCTGTCTATAAATGAAACAAGTTTTATAGTAATGAAGTTGAAGTTTTCCTGTAACTTCAGCGGCAAAATCCCTCTGGCAAAATAAGAGAAATTGTTAAATTTTGTAAATGTGTTGCACTGAAAGATGTCATTAAACTTGATACTGGTCATAAACGGTGATACAGAAGTTCCGGCCCACCCTAAACCTTTTTATTCACGCAGATCCACGCAAAAGTATTTATAAATTGCTCCCTGTATAAAGGGCAACGTGTTTATGTCTTCAATCTTGCCTTCCTTTAGTGAAATTGCTAGTGCTCGCATAGTATTCGCTAATCAGAAAATAATCAGAATAGTTGATAGTGTAAGGCGGGGTTTTAGTTGATACTTATGCCAGGTTAGCGTGCGCGCCTGCCGAGGGTTAATTCCGAAATATCAAGATTTTGTAGGAAACAGTTCAGGAGACGAACCAGATACATTGTTCCTGTGATAGACTTTAATTAAGTTTTCGGATTCCAAATTGTGAACAGCCAATGGAATGAAACTTGAAACGGCTTAGCAATAAAGGGCCTAATGAGATAAGAACTCAAACTCTTACGGGACGAAGACTGAAAACTCCTGAATACGAACGTATGTTTCTTTTATGTCACGCAAACTGGAATAAACCAGCATGTTTGCACACGCAGTTGATTGGCTGAAGTGCCGATAGCGACCAATAATAAGAACTCTTGATTGGACGAGCTAATCGATCACGATTGCGCACAGTTGAATGAAATTATATGAAAATAATGTCATGTTACGCACATAACGTACGCAGAAAGACGCACAACAACGCGTAAATTCTATCGACAACAACTATACGGATTCTGGTGGGTTGCCAAGCAATGCTAGGAATAAAGTGACTAAAAAGAACCTTGTACTTTACATGACCTTGTATATACACCAATATACGTCTCACACTAGGAGTGGAACACATACTTGCATACATACATTATATACCTGTAACAATAAGTCATGGAGAATAACGACTGAAACCTGTTTACAGCAACATTGAAGTGTAGATGAACACAGATAGGACAGCTTACCGTGTATTTTTTTGCACAGCTCAGAACACCACAGGAGAAAAACAACAAAGTAACATATGCATGAACTAGGAAAGGAAATGTGAGATACTCAATACTTCATTGTAAACGGAGGTGCGGGTAAAGGTGATTTCTTTTCTATTTTACATGCTATTTTAATGGAACTAAACATGGTCTCTTATAGCAAAAATCTAAGATTCGCAATTTTAGTATATCATGCCAAAAGAGCAAACAAAAGGACATTAAAATTACCAAATTGTGTGCATTGATTATTTGTTGAGGTGTTTTGTTTGGTGATTATTACAAGTATGCTTCGTTTATGTAACAACGTAATATCAGGGGAGTAGGATAATGGTGGAGTTAGTGTGAAGGGAAAATGCTTGAGGAAATGTAGTACCATATTTCGATCATGCTTGCTCATGCGTATTCGTTTATCACAAAGTATAAATATATAAATACGTATAGATACAGTGCAACGTTTTCTGTTATTTACCAAGTATAATTGAGCCAAAAAATAGAATTGTGGCAAATTTATGTTATTTTTGGGGGCTCACACTTTATATTCCATACAAATTCAATTTCCACAGTTACTGAACATTATAAGTAACAGACGATTATAAGGACTAGTGTTCTCCATTTTTTAATTTTTAGAAAATACTCTGTTAATTTTAATCTGCGATTATGTGTCGGGATTTGGCAGAATATTTAACTGACCAGCTGTTGTTAATCAACGTTATATTGATAATCGCTTACATTTGTGACTTTATAACGGAACGTCAAGTTTGGAAGGACAAGAGGGGTGGTACGCATATCACATATTTCATATGTTGATATTAAGTGAGTGTAATCGTAAATAGTAAAATTCTCTTTGTGAATATAGAGGGAGTGACGGGGGGGGGGGGGGGTCAAAGGAGTATCTACGAGGTTCGGTATCGTTTATGACTGGTGGTCATGTTTAAAATAATCCAGAGTTTTTTGTTCTATCCCTTTAACAGTTTTTTGGTATCCTTACGATTATGAAGAACGACATTACCTTCTGGATCTTCAGTCTGGCCGCTGGCTGCTGAATAAGGATTTTGAATATTTCTTTCCTGTAAGTAACAAGTGTGTGTTGTCATCACGAATAGGTTTACTAAATATAATTGCATTATATTATAGACAAATTAGAATCACTGCCATCCGTTGAGACTTAAATTCTGCCTAAGTCCATCCTTTAGAATCCATAATAGTTGCCATTTCCTTCATCATTACGGTATATAATATTCCAGGCTGAGTGCAGGGAGACATACTTGGGGCTCGTCAGTAGTGTTTGGTTATGAATAATAGAAGTTTACTTTATAGGGATAATTTCCGGAATCATATATGTTCATCCAAGTAGGAGGGGTTTCCTTCACAACTCACCCCCCCCCCCCAACCCGCCGACTCTTTTCTCATACATCTGGCAACATGATAAATGTGATATTGCGAATTAAAAACAAATTACTACTTCTTGACAGATTAGGCATACGTTTTATGTTAATGTTTTATGAACAATTACTGCCACCCCTATTCCCACGTAACCCGCAACCAACCACCCTGCAGAGTAACAAGTATACATTCCTGTTATTCCGCTGTAAATTACTGATATTCCTGTCAATGGCATGAGTGATAGAAGAGGACATTGAATACGTTTTGAAGAGCTTTAACTACGATACTCATATGTCTTACAAATTTAAATTTTTCATAAGAATCTATGGTGTTACCTGAAGATGATAGTACTTCTAAGCAGTTCCTTTAATAAATCGTCAAATAAGAACAAAATCAGGAACGTATTTTCAAAATGGTTAAGCATGGACAATCCCTACTTGTCATAGCTTATTCCCTTTGCGTATTCTACTTTAAAATAGTAAAAAGTATATTACAACATTATCATCAAATAGGAAATGGTTGCAAACGCTGCCAGGGTAAAGTGAACCCGGATAAAGTGAACCAGGGTAAAGTGAACTTAAGTGCAGAAGAACTAGCTATTACCATGTCGTCATTAAAACTGTTGAACAGAACTGTTCAATAAAGTATAATTATCGGTACAAGATTCACTATTTTAGTTTAAGAAGAGTTGTACTTGTAAGTCGCTACAGGTAGGCCTCTATCAACACTCACTTACTATTCTTGGTCGTAAACTAGACCAAAAAGTACCCCTCAGTGATGTGATTCATTACCGCATATCGATTCCTTGCGGAACTCGGCACAAAACACATCCTTACGCAGCAAATATCGCTACTAAATAAGCACATTTCGCGCTAACTCTTTTCATAATTTTCTAAGTATAGCACTCAGAAAACTCTTTCTTATGTCATTTTAAAGAATATTGTGTCTTCTTTAAAGAAATTTGTCGTTATTTATTATACGTGTGAACTAAACCCCGTACTTTTTAATCTGAAACAGTGTAAACCACTTCGGAAAGCAGTGAACGTCTTCAAAACGTCCCATATGTCTCAATCGATGCTTACATTGTGCTTGCTGGGAGCGTGATTGCGTAACCAATTTCTTTTCTTTGCCAAAGAAAAGTTCGTTGACTCCTCTCTCTAGTGATATTAAATTCGACTTGATTGGTCAATATTAAGGCTCGTACTTTACACCAGCAAATCAAAAGCATTGTAAGAAATTTTGTGAAGTCCTCCTTTACGCGGCTAATCTGAACACACCACAGTGTGCGGGGCTCTCACAGCAATTTCGGAGAGTGAAAACCGGAAGCTTCCTGTGCGTATACAACAGCATTTAATTCTCCGACAACGGGCCGTTTATAGAGCAAAAGTTTCCATAGGTGTCCCAAAGTATTAATAACGTTATATTGAATGAATTCTGCTGTTATGTTCAACAAAATTTACCGTACATATTCTGGAAGGATTTATGCTTGCGAATGTTTCATACTCTAAAATTAATTGATTAAATAAGGGTCCAGATTTAATTGCTATTGGACTATCATATCATATAATGAATTCAAGAACTGCAATGTTAAATGATGTAAGTTACTCTTTTCTTCACATTAAACATTTTCCAATCCGATTAGAAGAGATGGAGGACAACTTGAACGCTTCGATAACAAAGAAATTACACAACTTATGCTATTAACAACAACCAAATTGTCTGATTTTGTCTATTGTATTCCTTCATCTTAATATTTCCTATTGAAATGTTCCTATTTCACACACCGAATTTTGTTGAAACATGTGTAGATTAAGGTTATGCCAAAGTTGTAGTGAATGACAATACAGTAGACGTATCCATTGAACATAATGTTTCTTATCAACTTACATATGTTTTATTTACAGATGTTGGAAATTGGTGATGAAATAACGGATGCTGAATATGCAAGAGAGGTAAAACACGGAATATTCGTCAGATTTAAAAATATGTGTTTGTATGTGTTAGGGTGGTGCAAGTTCTCACTGGTAATGGGAAATTATAGGATGGTTTTATGAGTTTTAAATACTACTCGCATCATTGCTGTGCGATGTATGTAGGTTGTATTCATGCACGTTTAGAGAGAAAAAATGACAATGCAAAGACATTATTATTGTATCATTGCCACTAGAGAGCTAAACATGATGTAATTTTTATACATATTTATTTCAATATGTATTCATATATGTTTTCTCCCAAGAAAATCAGAAAAAAAACTCTCATAATTTATCATTTTTCACCGGAAGAAAGTGAGGTTATGCCATGAAGCAATTTACTCCGTAAAATGCATCACAAGAGTTCATCATGATATCTTCTTATAATCTATTATATACATCATCGCCAGTTTGTTGTCTCTAGTGCTGCGTAGTAAACCTCACAATGTCAGCGAATAATAATAATACCACAATCGGTATTTCCCAAATATTTCTATTTTCATTATTGTTTCGCTTATAGGTCGAAGCCTTCCGGGATTACTACAGGTACATCAACACTCACCCACTGTTTTTGCCCATAAACTAAAGTCCCTAAAGTGAGGTTTTCATTACGTGTTATTAGTATTAATAACGTTTTGAAATTAATTCTAGCGCTGTTATGTTCAACAAAATCTACGGTTTTGTAAGTATTTAAGGTTGCGAAAGTTTCAAACTCTAGATGAATCGATTCGTTAAGTGTCAGAATTAACTGCTTTTAGACTATTATGTCATACGAAAAGTGCAATGTTCAATGATGTAACTCATCCAAATTGTAAACAAATAAAATTTGATATATTTCATGTGTAAAATTCATTTTAGAAATCCTTGTTTGGCATTCCGACAATCAATTAGAATTAGTTAACCAATTGCAATTTATCTTTATCTTAAATTATTTAATTACCTACTAGTGAAAATCACCATGAAAATCATAGGGATATTAAAATACAAATTCTGAGGAATGATTGCTGTCAAATGTACACTGAGGGACAACAGAGGAATTAGGTCTGCAGACAGACTTTTCTGTGTTATCCTAAGACCATGTGTCTTGTTTTTTTTTCATAAATAAATCAAATGAAAGTGAGAACTGAGAAATAACATACTAAGTACAATGATCATGACCCCCACCCCATCCCCTTCTCTATAAAAGAAAGTTAACCCAATACATAAAAGATACGAACAATAACATTATGGTTTGAATGGATAGAGATCAATATAAGAAATTATGCATGTTGAAACCATTTTATATTCATGTTCTAAAATATGAGGTACTAGAAATCCTACCAGCCAAGATTTAATAGTCATGATAATTGGGGCAACCTATATCAATTAGCTTGTAGAAATGACGTCATCATTTGACACATATGGTATCGTCTCTCCCCCTTTGTCAACAGCTACAGCGAAGACGACGACGATGATGACGATGACGATGATGATGACGACGACGATGATGATGACGATGATGCCGATGATGACGACTAGCAACTGACATGTAATGCCTTGAAATGACATAAGCCGATGTAGCCGACAGTGTCTCTGCTCGGCGTTTTTTAAGGTCGTTCTTGATTGTGGAGTTAAACAATCGCAAATTTCTCCTTGACATCATGAATTTAAAAGAGAGTTATCTTTCCTCCAAGTCTTGCCATTCTTAGCATCTACAAATTCCGTTTTCGTTTCATATGAATCAAAGTATAGAGAGTTAGAGGCGCAGTCTTAGCTAGGTTGTAGTATAGACCCTCGTAATGATTAGTTCTATGGGTCTCAAACTAGCTGAAAATAGTAAGAACTGTTTTCGTGTAAACATGCAGTCAGTTATATTCTGTAGATAAATTTGAATTACAGTAAAACAAGGAAAGACGTCAAAAGTACGAATATTGCAATTAAAAGTGGCTTAACGATGCAAACGAGGGGATAAAAGTCACTGATAGAAATAAGATATGTTTTCTGGAAAATCTTGAACTGAACAAAACCTGTCACTTACTATTTTACATAGGTCTTATTGTCCTTAATGCTTCCAATTCATTGGAACCCTCAAATACATAGTGAGTTGATGGACAAGATCAAACAAAGCACATTCGATTGGTAAACTTGCAGATAAATAGTCGCATAATGTTACCTGTAGATATATTAATAAATATTATAAAACTATAATATAAATTGTAAACAATTAATAAATAGTTTTATTGTTTATATGGTGAATGTAATCTGTGCTTTGAAATCATCTTCGTTTACATATTTTGTCCACAATTTCTTTTCTTTCGGTTTATGTGAGTATTTTAGTTATCTATCGAAATATAACAGTAGAATGTGAATTTCAAAAGCAAAGTTGACTCGAAAACTTAAATCTTTGTACAAACGGAATACACTTGTAATGATTTCAATATTGTTATAATAGTGAATGGAAAGGAAACAGTATAAATAAGCTCCGACATGTAGTGAAACTAATATATTACTGCATTTCGTTTCACGAAAAGGATTATTTGTTATCATGTTTACTAGTAATGTATTAGTATTACCACCTGTACCAAAAAAAAAGGAACAACAAAGAAAAAGTTCAAAAAAGGAAGTAATTATTGTAAACTGAATGGTAAAGGTGTGTGCATAGGTATTACATAGAACAGCAGAATGTGAATTTGCTTACAAAAATAACGCCTGGTCGATTTTTATCCTTTTTTGACGGTAACTTTTAATACACCATCTTTACCGCAACTTTTCATCCTTTAGGAGAGCTATTTAGATGAAACTATTCACTTTATAACAATTCAGGTGCTTTAAACACCATTAATTTTTAGTCGTATGTAAGGATTAAATTTACTCTCTTTCCTTAATATGGTTGAAGGTCAAATGATTGCCATTCTCTATACAGTTTAAGGAGTATATTTCGTAACATCTAACCACCAAGGACTTCGTTCAGCTTTTTAATTTCAACGCCTAACGTTGCAATTCTCGTTATTTCGCAATATGTTCGAAACTTACAGAGAGATAGAGAAAGACGGCGCCCTCACCTTTCGAACTTTCGAACTTTAAAGGTCATCTTCAAGATTTCAGAACAACAGTATAATATAATTGATTACAATATCTAAAGAAATACTGTTTTGTACACAGCTTTCTTTTAGACACGTTTATTGTGTAACCTATAGCTTACGTAATATATGAGAATAATTTCGAATGTCAGAGGTGAAACGATAAGTAATATGAACATGTTGTAGTTATACGACAGTAGTGATGGCCATTCAAAGGAATTACATATTTCGAAATATCAGTGCTGACGTTATTTTTTACAATATATTCATTTTATTATTAGAAATCATAGAAATCATGCTGCTGTATATAGCTTTGTTTTTGAACATTTTCCTTGTTCCACTTAGCGCTTATAAATATTTTGGAATATTTAGAAAGGGTGGGTCCGAAACCATTAGATAGTTTAGCCTGTAATAATTGCACTTTTTATCATTCATTTTACTGTAAATCTATTATAATTATGCAGAAACGAAGGAAATTTTGCATCTGTATACAGTTGCAATGAAAGCAGTATACCATGCTCTGTAAAAGAAAGAAAAAAAACAATGACATTAAAAAGTATTGCTACGAATGGTATTATCCAAGTATTAATTAGAGCAAAACCTACATTTGTATATGTCATGTTATGATTTAACTTAGCATTCGTCGATACTTTGAAGTAATTTTGGAACGTCTTAGGGAGGTTACATCTACTTTTGGAACAATCAGTGACCGAATATAGAAAATGTGTCAAAGGATTTAACAGATTAATGTCCCAGTGCACTATATATTATTCGTTTTAATTGAAAGGTATTATATAATTAAAAATGTATAGCTAACAATGTTGTGCTTCTCTTTATAGCGTTTCAATAAAACGCTTCCCCGGAAACAGTAACGACGTTTAAAACACTACAATAATGTTATAAATATATCAAGATTTTCAGCGCAATTGATTTTTTTTTAATAAATGTCTACTATAGTTACAGTACCAAAAGCTTTTTCCTTTATTTTATTTTTTTCAAGGTCGAGCAAGATAATAATTTCAAAAGTTCCAGAGTGCTTGATATTTTTCTGGTTAAATGAAGTTACATTGTGATCAATTAAATAACTGCAAAGACATTTGCAAGACTTCATGTAAAAGCTGCATTTTACGTTTATACTTTAATTTATACAAACTGGTTGTAACGTATGATACCATTCAAGCGATAGTCTCGAGTGTCTGAAGATCATTTCTAGTAAAATTACTGAACATGTTCTTCAGTTTTAGACCAAAACTACACTTACCAGCATTTGCCACTTCCGTAATGATCCAAACATTGGAGTGGCAATGGAGCCAATACAAGGCAAGGCAACATAAAGCCGTTTTATTTCATAGATCTAACAAGGCGAAATGCTCAGAATGGTGGAAGTTAGAACCTTCCGTAAAAAGCAGCTTTCATGAAAATGTAGTATACTTAGACCCGTTGCTAGGTATTTTGAGTTTAAGGGTCACCAACAATATAAGGAAGAGCACAATACCCATGTACAGTAACATGTAACGTAGTTTTACACATGATCGTAACAGAGGGGAGAGAGCCGAGAGTACACATCCATGCACCCCGGGCTCGCTATACGGGCCAGAGTATACTTAGTAACTTAATAAGGTTAACTTCTGTTGTAAGTATTTCCAAACTAAGTACTATATCTTGTTCACAAACTAAAATTGTGCTTTAAAATACATTAAAATGACTTAAACGAATCGAAACCTACCGCGTACTTGATATTTTTCGTTTGTATGTTGTTGTTGTTTTTCTATTACCATACATGTGCAGCAGAGACGAGCTCTAGTAGAAAATAAATTGTATTAATGTCCATACATTACTAAGGTGATGTTGGTTTAGTTGACGTCTTACGTAGAGACTGGTCGATGTTTTCATTATACGACCCCCTTAGGAGAGCTTGTTCAACGCCAGAACCTCCCCACCCACCCCCTCCCCCACGAACCCCCACACACACTCATTTTCAGGTGACGTGAGGGAACTGATGGAGTATTTGATGCAACCTCCACTCTTAAACTCGTAGGCTGAGGGTCCGTTCTGCACGGATGAGATGAGCGCGCCTCCTTGTATTAGTAGATTAGTAGAACATTCGTGTTATATTTTAATGACTTAACATTGATTTTATCTTGTTTTGTGTACTCCATCTTGTAATTTACCTTCAGGATTACAGGATAATCATGTGCGTTGTATTCATTTTGATGCGCTTGTGTGTTGTATCCTTGTAAAGACATGCGATTCGTAGCAGAAATTGAACTCAGCTTACCTTGATTTAATTTATCTTGAGGATGCGTTATACAAGCACATGCCAGTTCTTAAATTATATGCTACACTCTAAATAGGTATATCGACTGCAAATGTATACTGGCTACATGAGAAAGATCAGAAGATTCTTTTGGGGGAAACGGGATGGGTTGAGACATTGCCCTCTGCAGGCAAGGTTAATATAGATAAACAACGACGCTGACAACTGAATAATATCAACCATATCGAAACAAAATCAATCAATATGCGAAAATCAATCATGAACGGAAGGACCTGAGTACTGGGAACGAAATATAACGTCACCATTGTCAAACGACGCCAACAGATATGCCTAAGATCCTGAATCTACGACAGTGTAGACACCAGATCAAAATGACGAATTGCACACATTGCAAAACGGTCAGAGTCGGTAGACCACCAGTTTGCAAACTTTTTATAATGCAAAATACAGCATTCGTTTCTTATTGTATTGTCTTAGAACGTGACGAGAAAGATGATAATTCCTTCTACGCTCCTTTAAATAGTTCCATTCCAGGTGGTAATCCGAGTATAAATAGTAGCGTGCACATTTCAAAAGTGGCGAGGGAGGGAATTCAAAGTCCACACGACTGTTTAAAGTAGAGGGCCGAACTTTTGTGCGAATGAAACATTTTATAAAAGTGAGCTGCCATCGGGTCATGTAAGCCGGTTATTAGCCTACTTTGCATGAAGAAACACAATTATGGTTAGATTTCTTATACGGATATCCAAGATCAAGTGGTCCGAATAATCCAGGTTCTCTTACATAAACATAAAAAGAAAGCAACCACATAAAAAGGACAAAACAAGTCTTTAGTTCAAATCGAAATATTCCTGATCTCATATTGCAATTTGAAATCATTCATCATATTCAAGCACACACCCAAGAAGATCCACATCAAATGATCCATCTGATGTTATCCTAAAGATACAAACATTACAATGAACAACTTACAGAACAAGACTGATGAATTATACTTCATGCTGCTCTGTATTTTTCCACTTATACATTCTTCATTACGAACTTAAAATTTTTAAAACTGAATAGTTTAACAAAACACTGTGAAAAAAACCCCAGTCATAACAGATTAAAGAAAATGTGACCTACAAATGTATGAAAGGATACTTGATAAAATATCATGATTATCCTAGAAAGAATAAAAACACTAACTAACGGGTAGATGATATTTATATATCACCAGTGCTATGGTAGAGTGGTTAAAAGTGGTGACATAAGAAGCAATTAAATCTAGCATATGGGACGCCGTGGGTTCTTCACATTAACTACATTGCTTTCTTCTAATGATTTGAGTCGAGCATAAATGACTGACTTGTTGGCAAATCATTGCGACTTTTGCTGTTTATTTCCAGAGCGTACTTCCGAATGCCGTGATGCATGGAAAGCTGTACATAGTGATTTATAACTTCAGAACGTAACTAACCACGGCACCTTGTGGAAAAACCCTCTTAAAACCAAGGATATCAGCGTCACTTCTTTTGATATTTGTTCGGTATTTGACTATTGATCCAGCGTAAGGAAACATAATGACAGTTGTTTAGCAAATTTGAATGAAATCAACAGAATACACAAGCAATTACTGAAGATTAATCACATGCAGAGTGCACTAACTCACAGACAGTAATTATAACCAGAGAGCAAGCAGGCTTAGTGATTCCTCACCTTATTTAATTTGTACTGTTTATGGAATCACCTGATTGATAGTAAAACTGAGGAAATTGTGTTCTGAAGTCAAGTACCAGAACATCATACCAGATAACCTGGTCTTTGTAAAAGAATTACCCTTCTGAGTGTCGATGACAGATAATAGTCATTAGTGCAAATGGAGACCCTCTCATCCAATTAAAACAGTAACGGTGAAATCCTATAACAATTAGTGAAACAAAACAGCCATGCATCATAGAAATACTTACAGTTGGATGCTTACAAAGTTTTAAGACTTTGACCAATGTTGAATTCAAATGACCTTCCATCAGCATCATAATTGGGAACAATTTAGACAATATATGTCACTAAATAGCACTAACGATTCAATCGTAATAAGTTACGGTGAAGTGGTTTGTGACAAGTTAAACCCCGAGGTCTTTCATATTGAGAATTTACAGAAGTTTAAGATATTGTTTACTATATTTTATTAAACTTAGGTACAAATTACATCTATACCAATTAAGTATGGTGAGCATGTGTGAATACCATGATACTGAGAGCAAGAAAATATCATCCTGAAATAGTGTAAACTTCCAGTTATAACTAATTAGGATAAATGTAAATCCTTCTCAGTTTCATTAAAACAATATCAATTAAGATGTGATCAATCATGTGCTTTGTTGTACACCATGTCCATGCACAAAATATCTTTCTAAAACCCAGAGCTAATTACAGGCCACTCCTTAATTAATAAGAAATGTTTTCACGGATTTAATTCTGCTAATATTAAACAACCATTGACTTAAACATTATTAGATGTCTCAATTTGAAACAAAATTATCCAGCAACAAATAATTAAGGCTATTGTACTCCTTATGCTCATGCATTATGATGGCTGATGACGCCTTGTTTAAATTTCCAGAATGTAACCTCTGGTGAATACAAATAGACTGTACCTTCCTCCAAAACAGTACCACACGCCATATGCTCTGTTACGTAAACCACGCGATGTGAAATACTAACCCAACGTAGACTAGTTGATGTAAGCCATGGCAATGAATAGGTTAGGTAGGCTAGTACCAGTAGTATGCTACTATAGTTCTAGAATAGATATATGTAATTATGCACTAATTCCTAAATTAACTACGGTAAGTTTGCCTCCGAGTAATGAAAAAGACTGAAACTCTCAGCTCTAAAAATGCAAACTCATTTACGTCTCAGCGAACACATTGTATAGTCCTATCTTCTGCTCCAATGATTTCCTCTCACAGTCTGTCCTGACCGTCTGAATGCCAAAACATAAAAGATCGCAAATACAAAAAAAAAAAAAAAAAACAGAGAAATCTGCACCATTGTTGTTGTTGTTTACTCCAGCACAGATGATGATTCCTCGTACTTCATCTTGCAGGAGACAGTTTAATGTTAAGACTGCTGTTTATTCAGTATTTTCTTACAATAAAAGAGAAAGATTTGTATGTAATAATCTTACTCCAGTGTCTGCAGTACCTTTTCTTTGTGTCTAAATTTGAGTTCAATCGAATTTCTCGCATATGCCAATGTCAATGACCTTCGAGTGACAATTCTATGTTACAGACCTTGCAGGAACAGTTAAACTACTGTCAATGTTGTGATTTATACGTGAGATAAAATGAGAAATTCTGAATCCTCATGTACGGACTAATTCCCACTTTGTAATTCAATCATTTCTTCCGTTCATTTCTTATACTCCTCATGTAGATACACATTTGCTAAGTAAACACTTCTGTTTGTAGTGGAGATCAAAGGTCATTAGAAGTCAGCAGAGGTCAATATGCTAAGACTGTAGAAACTTTCAAGAAAGGAACCTATGATCTCCTAATCTTAACAGTAAATGTGGATTTCCAATTTTATTAATTATTTTTAATGCAAAGATTGGCAGTGAAAAGTCATTTGAGTGTGTCATATGTCACAAATATGTAATTCTTTTAAATATGGTATTTCAGTAAGTGAATGTTTCATGGATCTAACACTTGCTATGACGTTACCCGATGTCAGTCGAAGGGAGTTGAGGGCGGCAGATAAGTCACACTTTTACATTCTCACAAATTTTAGTGAATGTTACATGTATTTATTCTCATACTTTGTATGAATTAACTCTAATCTCTAATCTGGAAGGAGCCATGTGTTAATTGGACGATAGTCTGATGCTGATGGATGTTAGAGGTCAAAATAGGCATAACGTGCAAGTACTATACTTATACACCAAACCCTCAGACACACACCAGTACCTTCATTCTTCTAGCTGCCAGCTCTGCCACTGCAAGTTTGGAATTACCAACGGTCAAGCACTTCGTCTCCGTCTCATTTGCTCTAACAATGCCTCTATCATTTGTCATACAGATGTTTTAGAAAAACACTCTACTGCCAGGGGCCATAGTGCCAGAAGGGTGCATGAAGCCATTCAGAGAGTCCACTCCCTTTCCAGATCATGTACATTGTCAGTGAAGTTCAAAAAGGGAAGAGATTGAGACGACAAGCTCCCTCTGGTTACTACTTTCCACCCAAATCTTCCTCCTATTCAGCAAACCACCTCTAACAACCGCAACATTCTCCTAACTTCAGATAGAATCCAACGAGCCGTCCCTGAAAAACCCACCATTGCCTACAGACGTCCACGCAACCTACAAGACCTTCTTGTGTGTGCTGCTGTTCCACCTCGTACTTCTAACCCTACACCCATTCATCATGGTACTTTCAAATGCGATTGTACTTCTAGATGCATCGTCTGAAGCCACCATATTGTTGAATCCAATTTCATTACCAGCCACAGCACCCAACGCACACACAAGACTAAGGGTCACATCACTTGCACAACCTCTAATGTCATCTATTTGATCTCTTGTAGAGTTTGCATCATCCAGTATGTTGGTGAAACCAAAACCACCCTCAAGAAGCAGTTCTATGGTCACAGATCCACAGTCCACCATGAAGACTGAGACCCCAGTTGGAGAACACTTTAAACTTCCCAACCACACCATTAATGACATGTCCCCACAGGGGATTGAATCCTTAGGTAGCCATCCTAACCTAGTACACATCAGCAGAGAGAAAGAGACTGTCGATGAAACGCCTGTGCACCATTCAACCTCATGGGCTCAACATTCAGGAAGGACATGACTAACCTTTCTTCTGCTCCCCCCTCCATCTCCCCTTGTTTCTCCCTCTGCCACCCCTCTTCTTGGAGCTCTCTTCCACCTTTTTTCTCCACACTTTTCTGTCTTTGTCTTTCTCTAGTTTATTCCCTACCCGCTTCCCTTATCCTCTCTAAGTCCCTCTACAGTGTATCTCCTACCCCTCTTCCCCCTGTTGGTTTCATTCTTCTCTCCATCCCTTGTCAAATAATTTTCTTACTTTATCTCTTTTGTGTTCACCATGCTCATTAACCTGTCTGTATTCTGTGCGTGTATTTGTCCCGTCTGTTCCTGTTACTTGACATTCAGCCTCTGAAATTTATCCTGCTAGGATCGAAACGTCAGGCCTACTTACTTTTACACAAATACTATATCTGAGGTATAAAATATGGAACTCGCCTACTTGGTATATGTGGATTTCCAAAGTTATGCGGATAAAACCTGTTGTTTTCAGTGAAGGTCAAAGGTCAATTTAGTATAGCTGTCATTAAATTATTAAAATATGGTAAGTGTGATGTTTCAAGCAAGGAAATTTGGATGTCTCTCATTTTAAGTATGTATATGTCAGGATGCTTAGCCTCTTGATGAGGAGAAAGAAAGCCATTTGTGTGTGTTGTGGAGGTCAAGGTTATTTAAAACCCACATGCGTCAGTTTAGGGAATTAGTAACACACAGTCATCAAGCCTCATTGGAGTTTTGCAATAGTTTTGTTAAGTTTAGTTTTGTTATACATGTACTTTAACAGACTCATAATAATATTTTTGATCTATTTCAGAGTTTCCTGTTGTTTTTGCTGAACTCAATAATGGTGAGGAAGAGGATGTTGCTATTATAGCTGAGGATGTTCCACCAGAAGATGGTAAGATGATTAAACAAGAAAACAAGTGCAAAGAAAAATTTTGTTTTCCCCTTTTCTTCAAACGTTTGGTAGTCTTTAGGAAATCCAAAACTGACCATTATCCTACAAAATCTTTTAGAACATTTCAAAGGTGAGCCACCCAAAAATGTTATAAATTGAAGTTTGTACAATACAGAATGTGAAAAAAATATGGAATAAAAGTCATATTTGAAAATATTTGAATTTAACCAATTGATGGTAAATGTTGACTGCCTGGAGAAAGTAAACAATTTTTGCTTCATTTTCTCTCTGTTTCTGTTATTGTTGTGTAAGTTAACACTGTTCCTCGGACAATGCTGTCTTACCTTTTGGTTGTCTGCAAAGTGTAGCAATACAGCAATGACCAGTTTATATGCTGTCAGAGATATGTGCTGGTTTGGTGAAGTGAACACAGGCCTTGGGGAGATACCAATTGATTATTTTACCTATTTTGGGAATACTATACTAACAATGCAATGTGAACATGATGTACACAACTTGTAGTGCGTCAGACAACCACCAACCTGAGTTTAGTTTACCAAACAAACACTTAATCGTCTTGGAGAAACAAATTTCTGCAAATTCATTTGAGAGTTAACTTAAGTGTTCTGTCTGGCAGTTGGTGAAGGAACAACCAAATCAGATTATTTTCCAATTAATGTAAAGATTCTTAGCTATGTTCACTTTGATATGAATGGAGTATCATATATCTTATGGCGTTACTATGACAAACACTAAAATATTTTTCATTATCAACTTAAAACAAGTATGAAATCAAGTTCGATTTATGAAGCTGTTTTAAGTTTAAGTTTGTTTCCTTTCTGCTGTATTGAATACACAGATGTACAGAGCTTTTGTTGCGAAGAATGCGGTGATCAATTCACAATTCATCGATACCTTTTGAAGCACATGAAGTATATACATGGACATCCAGTCTTTATTCCCAGAGATGAAGAAAAAGCAGACAGCGATCATTTTACAGATGAACAAACTGGTGAAGAAGACAGTTACTCCTCGGAGAAACCAAATCAATGTAAAAAATGCTACAAATCTTTTAGTGTTCAACTTTTGTTGAAAGAACATGAGAAGACCCATATTCAGTCAAGTGATAGGCTGCATCAATGTAAAACATGTGGCAAGTGTTTCAGTAAAAGTGATAACTTGAGGAAGCACGAGAGAATTCACTCAGGAGAGAGACCGTATCAGTGCAAAGTCTGCGAGAAGGCTTTCCGTCTCATGCACCATTTGAGAGTACACGAAGTAGTTCACACTGCCGAGAAAGCATTTCATTGTGGGATCTGTCAGAAATCTTTCACCCAGAAGAACAGTCTACAGCGACATGAAAAGTCCCATTCAGAAGAGAGGCCATTTCAATGCGAAATTTGTCGAAGGCTTTCAGACACGTGCACCATTTACGAGTACATGTAAGAATTCATTCCGCGGAGAAATTATTTCATTGCACACTGTGTGAGAAGTCCTTCACCCGAAAGCACAGTTTAACACGACATGAAAGCACCCATTCGGGAGAAAAGTCTTTTCAATGTGTCCTATGTCCAAAGTCGTTCAAGTTACTACAACATTTAAAAACCCACGAGATTGTACATTCTGGAGAGAAAATTTATCAGTGCACTATTTGTCAAAAGGCCTTTAACCGGGTCAGTAATTGGAAATCACATGAGAAGAATCACTCTACAGAAAGACCGTTCCAATGCCAGACCTGTGATAAGGCCTTCAATCAATAACACGTTTTAATCAAACATCAGCAGATCCACACTGGCGAAAAACCATTTCAGTCTACCAAATGTCCGAAATGTTTCTTTCAAAAGTCAGATTTGACAAGGCACCAGAAAGTGCATTCTCTTGAGAAACCTTATCAGTGTAAATTATGTGACAAAGCATTTAAATTGTCTCATCACTTGAAAACCCACGAAAAAATTCACATTGGAGAGAAACCACATGAGTGCCTCAAATGTGGGAAGTTTTTTCGTCGGATCTACAACCTGAGATCACACGAAAAAGTTCACACTAAAAAGAAACAGTTTAAATGCGAAACTGGTGGAAAGACATTTTGTAGGAGTTCGAATTTAGAAATACACAAAAGGACTCATAATGCAGCAAATTCATATTCGATCAAGTTGAACCCTGCGGTATTTAACGAGGAAGAGGGTTGGTTAGAAGAGGATAATATAACTGACAAAAATGATGATCGTAGTCCTACAAGAAAGGACACATTGGACAATGTTAATGAAGACACTTTGGACAGGTTGGACACGATAGACAATTCAAGTGATGATGAGTTGGACACAACCAACAATATTAGCCAAGACACGTTAGACTCATTGGACAGTCCTAATGCTGACAAGTTGGACACCTCAGACAATTGCAGTCATGGAAAGTTGGGCACATCAAGCAATGATAAAGAAGATAGGCCTAGCTCTTTGGACAATCTTAATGTAGACAAGTTGGGCAAAACAGACAATGATAAAGATGATGGGCCAAGCTCTTTGGACAATGTTAATGATGACAAGTTGGACACTACTGACAATTTAAATCATGACATGTTGGACTCAAGAAACAATCTTAATCAAGACAAATTAGATTCATTGGACAATCATGATGATGAGAAGTTGGACAATACAGACAATTTAATTCATGACGAGTTGGGCACAACGAACAGTGATAAGCAAGACACGTTAGACTCATTGGACAATGTTAATGATGACAAGTTGGACAATACAGACAAATGAGGAGTTGGGCATAACAAACAATGATAAACAAGATATGTCAGGCTCTTTGGACAATGTTAATTGTAACAAGTTGGACAATACAGACAAATGACAAATTGAACACTACAGACATATGACAAGTTGGACACTACAGACAAATTAGGAGCTGGACACTGTTAATGTTAATAAGGATGCATCAGACTCATTGGACGAAGTTAATCATGACAGTTTGGACACTAAATCAGTTCAATCATGACGATTTGTGGGCACAACCAACAATGTTACAATGTCAAAAAATGAACGATTCCTTGGATGATCTTAAGGATGACAGGTTTCGGCACTAAAGGCAATCTATATTATAAAGAGTTGGAAACAGCAGATATTGATAATCAAGAGATGTCAGATTAACCGGACAGTCTTAATAATGAAAGGTTGAACACTGTAAACAGTCTGTTTTATGACACACTGGATCCAACAATAATCATAAACAGTTGTTTGCCAAGGACAATCTTAATGAAGACACATTGGTCGCTGCAGAATAATCAAAAGATGACCTTCGTCATGGTGAGTTGGACAAAGAGACACTTTTCATCCAGACAAACTGAAATTATCGGATGATCATATTCGAGAGGAGTCAGACACGACAAACAATCTTAATGATGTTTCATTGAAAAGATAACATCTTAGTAACAAAGAATCTCTGTAGCTGCTCATTAAAGTAATTTTCATAATTATTGCAGTGACATAACTAGTCGTATTGTATCTTTTCTTAACAGGTTCAAGTTTATTTCAGTTTCGCACAAATGTTAACTAATAACTTTATCAAATTAATACATTTTTAAACAAGAATCGCTCAAATCTGTAGTCAATCTAGGGTACTGTATCCATTACACTGACAATTCTTACAAATCCATCTTTAGTTTCAGAGAAGTTTTAAGCCTTCATGTTTACATTCATTGCTACATTAATGATGTTGGTATGTGTAATACAAGAATCTCAATATGTCAGTAGGATATTTATGATAATTATTTAAATCCACAAAATTCCTATTTAACTTTGTAATTCTAAATTTTGACAAAATGCTTATAATCTTGTGACCATAAATCCATTCTTAAACTAGATAGTTCACATTTTCCCATCAAGAGAAGTAATCGTGTTTTAATGTGTACATTACTTTGTTAACGGTATCATGTTATTTACGTACATTGCAACGACAATATTTTTAATGCCAATCCGTATCAACTCGATATCTATTTTTTATGGCACAGAGACGTCAGTAAAGGGTTGAAGAAATATTATGTAGGATATTGCAAAGAACAGAATGGCTTTGTGAAGTCTGAGGAAATCAAGGACGGATCCAGTATTTATTAAAAAGAGTGGATGTGGTCCTTTGGTCGTTCAAGCCGACTATCATTTGAGAGGAGAAATATAAAACGAAATTCTGGGGCATATTAAAGCTACATGCAAGGCTGCTAATAACTACTATTAATATTTAGTATGGCGTTTACAAGGTGGAAGGTGTGAGACCCTCATCCCTTTGGATCCACACCTGGGAATTGACAGGTAGTTACGTTGTGTAAAGTACTTTATAATGTGTTACGCTGTTTTACATGTTTTCTAGCAACGATATTGATGAACTCATACCCGTTACATAGCCCTTCATATTCAATAATTTCTGCTATGTTCTTGCGAATTAAACCACTTCCCTGGGAAAGTGGTATACAAGATATATATTTACAAGTGTGCTAACTAATATAATTGGACTTTTCCTTGTTTTGTTTTTGTTTTTCCTTTGAAAAATGATGCAGAGAATATTTTGCCCTTAATCTGTTCGAATTGGCATTTTCATCCCTTCTTTAGTGCTTCCGATTATACTGTAATACAAATTATGTGATATGCCTATTCCCAAGATCTATCATGTGCTATGTCCTCTACTCCTTGTTCTACATGATTTGAATCAAAATGTTATTGACGATAAAATACACATCCTACCATACATGTACAATGAGGATTCCCACTCGAACAAAATCAACGTACGAAGCTATCATATCGGTCCTATCTAGTTCCACAAAACATGAATCGCATGTAGCATCATATCGGTACCTTGAGTTGATTACCGTAGGTTCGTTATTAGCTTTTGAAGAAGCGATCAAATTCAGTTGATTCGTGCTATTTCTGTTATCGTTCAAAAAAGAGTCGTGTGAAAACTGCCTCTTGTATATTTGTACGTTATTGGAAAAGGTAGAACGGGTTGATTCTCATATCTTTACGCACGGATATCATGAAACGTAATTCTGTATATGTTTCTTTCTTGCCAGTACCTAACAGTTTGAATACACCATTCATGACAGTATAGCAAGGGCGTAGGAACTGAAGGGCGCCAGCCCCCCCTCAGTAAAAAATATGGGGGGCGGAAGTATCATTCCGCCCCCCCCCCCGCTTCGAAAGTCAGAAAACCCATTTTTCATTTCCATGTGAGAAAAAAAATCTCATTTGGAGCACCAAATTGCATCTAAGGCCAGGTGAAAATGCAAAATTACTTACAAAATGGAGTGGGTGTTGAAATGTGCTTTATTGCACCAAGTTGCATCTGAGGCCACCTGGAAGTGCAAAAAAATTCCAAAGGGGAGGGGGACACCCCCTTAGACTCCTCCCCCAGGTCGGCCATCAGTCTTCAGCCCCCCCCCCCCCACTCAAAACAACCTTCCTACGCCACTGCAGTATAGTTACCCATATTTCTTCTATTTTGTGTTCAGTTACAGATCAATAAGCAAGCTTGTTCAGTATTTTCCACGGACAGTTCCTGAGTCCACTTTGAATTATCTTAACTAATCATGGACAGCTTGTCAAGCTAGTATGCTCCACCATCGTAACAGATGTATACTATATTCATTAGAATAGTGCATATTCTATGGCCTTTTCAATTGGACATAAAATACAGAACAATCCAATACCATCGAACTCTATCACTTCGTTCATTCCCCTGACAAAAGGTACAGGCTAAAACCGGTATTTATTCCAAGTAGATACTCTTCACATTGGGTTAGCCTGGCATTGTATGTAACCGTTTCATGTTTAAACAGCTTAACTACCATGCATACATCTGAACTGTTGGTGTTAGTACTTTGTTGTATCAAAATTTAAAAAAATGGTAAATGAATAGTTATACACCAACATTATTTCCCCTTGCGGAAAAAAACAGCTATTGAAAACAAAGTCTGCGACAACTAAATCTCTTTTTTTATATTTCGTAATTAAAGAATACATTGCTGCGTACGCAAGGGACACTAAAGAAGAACTTTTGACATTCAACACTAAATTCATTGAAAGCCAAGTCCGTCCTCTGGAAAAAACAACGTCACTTAGCCCCTGCTCTACACTATTTATTTTCCTTTTAGTATATCAGAATATGAGAACACACTTCTCTAGCCCACAGGGCCTCACTTTCCCAGCTTCTTTAATATTTTCCCATGACCCCTAAGTGGCCCTGGCTCCTTTTATCCCATATCGTCAGGCCTTGTCAAAACGATGATTGTTGTAGGAAACATTTTGTTAGCAAATAAAGTGTGTTATTCGTACTTAAGTCTTAACCTAACTTGTGCTGACTTATGAGATGATAGTTGCCATGGGCACCTGTACCTTTAACATGAGATTTTCCTTGCTTTTGACGGTGTAGAAATGATAGCTACAAATAGGCCAATATAGTATTTCAATACCGATAGGGTACGTTTTACTATTTGCACTCCTTCAATGTAAAATTAGTGTTGTGTTTTTGGTTGACATTTCGAACTACTGTTGGTCTAAATTAATTCGGACCTGTATTATTCGTTGTTCAAATTATTATTTACTGAAAAATATAAGTATTAAAGGATGAAAATATGCTCACTACACAGTATCTTTGTGTGTAAGAGACATTTCTTAGTTAACTCATTGAGGTGTTACCCTGACGGATGATAAACTACTGTGGTTTCGATCACCAGTATACCCCATACGTCATCACCACTATAATATATGCACTGCCCGCTATACGAAAGTTAAAAGTGAACCATATAATATTGTGAAGATGCATACATAATCCATAGTCACACAGCATATTATCTTTAATGATGATCGCCCCAATATCTTATCTTATCAAGGTTCTGTGGTTTGCATTTCATTTTTGTTGGACTTTGTCTTTCATTGAGTGGTTGTACTATCATGAGACCTGCCTATACAAACTCACAACAACGAGTAGTCATCGGTGTATCAGATAAAAACTTTATTGACCTTCACGAACAAATAGCCTAAATAGCGTCAACGACTATTTCAACGGTGTCAATTGATGAGATGGCCTCTTTTAAAGGATTCTGTAATATGGGAGCGAAATATAAACGAATATATACTTTAATTATTGTTATGACTCTTCAGTCGTTTGAATTGAAATTAACAAATCGATTTTGTTTTAACAATTGATACATATTTAGTGATTTCTTATCAAAAAAAGTTCATATAAAATGATGAAACGAAGCAAAAATTCATTTTGAATAATTTTCGATGCAGAAATTCTTCATGCCATAATAGATTACGCTCTGGCACGGAGCTGATAACCAACATGGCTGCTGCAGGCGTAGCATAATTGTACACATAGTTTCTTTTTATACATCATATTTGGTTGACATTTTATGCTGAAGGTAGATAGATACCTTTACTTATCCAAAAATATGAAGTTTAATTTAAGATAGTCTAACATATGTACTGCTTTAAAGAAAACGATTGTGAAAGCTGGTAATAATAGCGCAATAAAACCAGTTGGAAGGGTAAAGTCTAAACTTCAAATCTGATAAAAACAAGCTGAATAACTACTTGACGAATATGTAAATATGAACATCGAGTTCAACCAATAACCAATAAGGATGACTGAGCCGTCTGATAGTCAGCCAGTCGCCATTTTGATTAAGGAGTGTTCACTGAATACCGGCCGTACCTTATTGCTATTTCTTCAAGTAAACGGAGATGATTGCCGTGATTTCAATTATGCATTTTGATAATCACATTTCTATCTGACACGGTGAACAACTTTCATCTTAGGTAAGTCATTTTTTCATGAACTTTTATCGAGTTTTTGAATCATGCATGGTGTGTTAAATGGCGGACCTCTCCACAGCAATCCTGTGAGGTTGATAGTTTGATAGCTATTTTCAATCAACACAAAATTCACTTTTAGAAAGTGGAAATCGTATAAAGACACAAATGTCGTGATTCAATACATCCGTTCCTTTGTCCAGACCAACTTGTTAATGCTAATTTGTTGTTAATTTGTCAATTTAAAATGTACTTTTTACATCATGTGAACAACATAACGTCCATATATGACATGAAACATCATTTGGCGTTGACATGTCTCAAGTAATTTAACTTGCATCCTATTCAGGTTCTAAACATTAATTTATTATTACTGTAACAATGTTATCAGGTATGAAGATAACAATAATGCGAAAGGTTGAAATTCGATTTAAAATAACAGCAAGAATTAGTATACAGAAAGAAGATATTCAGAAATGCAAAGTAATCATTGGATAGGAAGGGAGTTAACTAAAATTGCGCAGAGAGTATCCGTGATTTTAAATTCTTTCGTAAGAATGATTGTAAGCTTATGTCATATACACATTACTAGTGTATAACAATAATTGGCTAGTGGGCTACTGTTAACTTCTTTGCCTGCCGCGTTTATTCGCTTTTGATAATTCACTCAATTAATATCAAGAGCAATGGTTTGCACTAACGAACCGAAATATTTTAAACTACCGTTTTACGATTCATTATTGTTTTCTTTAAAAAATATATATATATCCATTGAATGTAACCCTACATGCCTGTTATTAGTAACTGTTTTACTGTAATAGTTAATAATATTTGTGATAGTATAAATATGTGAATGGATACAGGTTTAGTTATTCGTGTTATACTTACTGTTAATGAATCAACCAACAATTTCATATGGATTGATCTAAAGTAGTAACATGCATTAGAATATTACTAATAAAGCAGGACAAAATACAATGAAATTCGACACCGGCCTTCCATGACTTAAATGTATCATACATTAAGACTTATAAAATTATACAATACTATGCAAACATACTATTATTGTAACTTTCTATATCATGTTTCTCAAAAGTTTCTATAGCTAAAAGGGTTATTCTGTGAATATTAGCAGTATACAAAAATAATTATACTACACATTTCAAAACGGTCTTTAACTGACATCTGCTTTTCTTTATATTCAAGATGAGTTTGTGTGCGTTTGCAGTAGACATTTCTTTCTTTTTCTTTTATCTATATGTCACTACATTTTCTCTGTTTTATTAAACGTTTGCGCAATAGAAACGGTATATTATTTGAAAGATTAAGGTGTTATAACACACATCCAATGTTGCTACCGAACTTATTTCAGTTTGAATCAATTCAGCATTTAATGATAGCAAATTATCTATCAGATCATGTAAAAGTAGAGTCTTCCAAATTATAGATTTTTAAACTTAACAAGACATTAGTCTTATACTATACAGGAATATCTCTGTTTGTGTTTAATTATTAATTTTCTGCAGATAAAATGCTAATTTGTGTTTATTGTGTTTATTCTGTTCCATTCATTTTCGGTTTGGGTGGACTTAGACTTTACATATGTTTGTATTACCATTTGCACTGGTTTACAAACTGATATAAGCAAGCAAAGCCTTTAATCGTTTAAGATAAGAATGTATTTACCGCTCGATCATTTCATATTCTCAATGCGAGCTCAAATGACAATACACCATAAAGTATAGTTAGAGGAGCATTATGTCAATACGTCATTATAATGTGATAATAAACTGAGCTATATAATACACAAGGTTTGTGATCTCGACGTATCTAAATACTTTGGGTTTTCGTTCTAGCTATTAAATTTATGTGTTGCTTTTACAAACCGCATTTATAATGTCTCAGTTATTCCTTCTTAATTCTTAATTAAAAAAATTAAAAAATAAAAAAAATTCCTTCTTAATTGTTCTAATAACCTGTTTGAATAAACTGTTAGAGGTCAATTTCGCTTGTCATAGTTTTCTTTGTAAAACTTTTTCTACAGTTTACGTACTAAAAGAAGCATTATTTAGTATACAAATGTTTTCATGTTGTTTGCATTTGAGCTGCAAGAGCCCTTGGTGTCATACTAAAGAGTTAGTAAACTTTAACTTTAACTTGGTCGCCTGATAATAGCATGATTTTATTTAAAGATCTTAACAATTCTCGTAAAATAAGCACTAATTAAAATATCGGATATTTTATAAATATCAATTTAAAAGTTCCTCTCGGCATTTTTGTGCAACACGTTCTTAATGTTAGATGTTTTCTGGATAGTGTTAATGATATGAATTTAGTTTAATACCCTGTTAAGTCTGTACAATGCTTTATTAAGACAAGTTTGCCTCATATTGATTTTGATCTTCAATACCGAACTGTTTGAATGTTTGAAGAGTCTGAAGTATAAAATCTGAAAAAAAAGCAATTAGACGAATATATACATATGAACCTCGAGCTGAGTCAATAACCAGTTTTAGATTACAGAACGTTTAGTATTCGGTTAGTCTATCGTTCGTCATGTTGATTAAGTTTGTGGAGGAGAATGCTCTCATCTCCATTAAGTAGTTTATTGACATGAATCTGATTTATATGGTGAACTACATTAAGTTTCTTCTCAGGTAAGTCAGTATCTTGTGTACTTGTTGAATCTAGTGTGCAAACATTGTTTTCTACTGAATTGGATCACCAGGCCATGATTCATTTAGCCACATAGAGTTGTTTTTTACTTTATATGAATGATCATATATTAATCTATAAATTGGATTCCTAGGAATCTAACATACCTGGTTTTTTAAAACGTATTGTTAGTCTGGATATTTGGAAGGCAACATTTTATCGATAATTGGTTCTGTTGTGTACAAGTTTTACAAAACATGTTTCATACGATTCTTTGCTAATAGCGGAACGTTCATCCCACAGAAGTGATTTTTATAAACAAACGATATTGTAAACGAACTTTCATGAAACAATCAAGAAGAAATATATATGCTTTCGTGATCCAGGTTATTATCATACCACTCATGTACAAGTAAATATTAACCGTATTTGAAATAATGAATACATACTGTATATTTGCAAGGTATACGGTTTTACCATCTGAAATGACTTTCCAAACTAAAGAAAATATTCCAAATTTGAGATAAAGTGTTGAATTGGAAGCCACCCGACGTGAAAGGTGTAATCAATAAGCCCCCGCAGGCTTCTCACACATTCGTGGTCGCTTTAGGCGTCGTAAAAAATAACTGCCTGATTATTATTATGGATTACCAACGTGCTCTGCGGTGCAATATGATTTGCCTTTAGTTAGTTTTAGTTACTTTTAACATGTTAAGCTCCTTTTATCGAGTTCTTCGATACGTGGTTTAGTTGATAAACATATATAGAGTGTCTATACTTAGGTACATAGCAATGAGCTGCATGTTTCCAATAAGGCTGCATCGACTTTGACTGAGTTTCTTACGTTACTTATTCAAGGTAAAAAGATGGGAAATCGAAGTTCAAAGAAGAAAAGTTCGAAGAGAGGACTTAAAACAGACACAACACCAGGAGCTAATCGGAACTCACAAACATCTGAACTGAGGGATGCGGCGTCACCAAGACAACCATTTCAAAGTGAAGCATCTGCATCACAATTTGAGAGTATTCCACACCGTGAGACCCCCGCAGCATTATCTTCAACAAACACAAACTTCCGAGCATCTGATCAACAAAGAACCCCTGTCAGAAAGAAGTATTCAGACCCACTGACTATAGAAGGTAGGCAATATTGTTTAGTTTTGCAGCATCACCTGCGACAGCTTTACGATTTCTTAGTGACTATATAGTGACTATAGTGACACTTGTCTTATTTGATTTTGATTTTGTTTGATTGATAGGCTGGGAGGGGAGGAGGATGGGACAGGTTACCGATGACTTTATGAATCAACAACTAATCTCGTCCCCGACTGCACGGCGTTCTTTACTTATTAATTATTTTGGTAGGAATGCCATTCACCTTAATGTGGTGGTGCCAACTTCAAACGTCTATTTATTTGTCACATGATTTTATAAGGAAAAAAACTTGAGTTGTGATGCCCACACTTGTCATTTACGACGTAGTCTCAGAACTGCATTACCACAATTCATTTTGTATATTACGTGATACAATGGTTAAATCTGGTCGATTTTTATGTTCATATAGCTTTGATATTTCAAAACCGTCACACCACATTCCTTGTTTGCAACTCCGTTTCTTTTATTTTAAGGTGTATCGTAAACTCATTTATTATACGCGTTCCATGAAACAGCCATTCGATTGCGGCCTTTATGTTTAGGAAGTAAAAGCACCGATTCACATAGTATTCATATAGTTATCCGTCCTCCACCTTTACATCATTGAGGAAAATAAAGAAACGAAATGTAAATTGAATTAATTTGAAATGTTGATTCTAATTAACCTAAATAACGAACTTAAAATGATAACATGTATACACCAACTCCATACATACTCACGTTAATATACGTATTATATTTAGCAATTAGTATTCCAAGCAAGACACCAATGTTAATGTTTATCATATTACTTATACCAACATCAAGAAACTCTCTAAGATGAGTTGTTAGATCAACTGACCAGTCGGTTCTTCAACGATCAATGATTGCGCAATATTGCGCATTACTTTATATATAACCAAAGAATCTATCTTGTTGGTGGTTGTGTTGGCCTGTTTGTTTCGTTTGAATTTTTGTTTGTTTTATTTTTCTCATAGATAAGAAACAAATACTAATCGATGGGCTTAAAGAAAAGTATAAAGTTTATTATGGCTCCGTAAAACCTTTACCATATATACAAGACAGACTTTATTGTGTGAATACGATATTTGTCGAGAGTGGTGTGGTTGCTTTGAATGGCACTGTTACATCGAATGGTAAAGATGCACAATGGGAACAGTTAGATTCTTACAAGAACATATTCAATGATCCTCATAGGAGGTGTAACAGACGTATCATCGAAGGAGAGCCTGGGTATGGGAAGTCTACTCTTACCCTGCAGTTAGCATATGACTGGTGTAATGGTGTCCAAGATTCACCTCTCGCTGACGTAGAGATTCTTATTTTACTCAGACTTAGACAGTTGGGTAATGTTCCGTCAATCTATAGAGCGATCAAGCGATATTTGGTGCCAAAGGAATACAGGGTCAAGGAGAGAGACATCAAGGAAATACTAGAGAGTTGCAAGTCAGTAGCATTTCAGTTAGATGGCTATGATGAATACCCAGGCAGAGAAACCAACGAGAAAACAGATAATGACGTAGGACGCATTATCAAGTACAAGATGTTCCAAGAATCTGACGTTACCTTGACAACCAGGTATTTACCTATTGAGTATGACAGAGCCAAAACCAAACGATTTAAACTTACTGGTTTTGATGAGACTGCGCGTGATCAGTACATCCGTAAGGCTGTTTGTGGAGATGATGAACAAGCTATTGCTAAAGTTAAGAAAGGTCTCAAGCAAAATGTCATTCTTGATGACCTCTGCCAGATTCCTCTCTTATTTACTATGTTCTCTCACATGACTCATGAAATAGAGGGTTTTAAGAAATTTAAATCTGTTTCTGACTTCCTTCGCCACGCGATGAATTGCTTTCACAGTCACTCGAGAAACAAATCCAAAGATTTCAATGCTAAAGAATACTCGAAGTTCTTAGAACATAATCACAGTGAACTTGATAAAATCGCTTTCGAAGGGCTCAGTAAAGAGAATCAACAAATAGCGTGGAGCCAAGTAGAATTCCTCCATCGACTCGGTCAAGATTTTTATGATCAGTACATTCTTGTTGGTATCCTAGTAGAGGAGGAGATGTATGATATTGCAGATGGGCAGACTCCTGGTAAGAGCGATAAGATGAAGATTGAAGTAAGGTTTTACCATAAACTATTCTGTGAATGGTTCGCGTCATTTCGTTTGGTGGATATCCTTTGCAAGGTGGAAGATTCAGCTGACCTGCAACCAATTCTCGGGAAGATGAATCCATTTGATCTCCAGTACGTCTTTCGATTCGCTTGTGGGTTGAATTCCACCGCTGGCAAGAAAATCATCGACTATTTGAAAAGCAAGAAAGACGGAGACAAGTTTGCAATCCTTTGCATCTGGGAACAGAGTGGAAAGGTTGAAGGCATCTTAGACACTGTAAAAGAGATATGTTCAAGTGAGGTCACCATCAGTGAAGATCACAGCAAGTTACTACAGAGGTCGACCATACAGCTCCTGCAAATAGCATCAAGCCATGAAGTAAGCATACTTTATATACTTATGTAAACCCACTGTATTGTGAAATGTTAACCAAGAAACATTTTCATTTTGGTGATCCTTTTAAAAAAAATATAAGACTTTCATTTTGAATGGAATTAGAATGGGTTGTTTTGAAATACAGTAGGATTGGTCCCACTGCAGTCCTAGTATGAACGGTCCGTATCATTCTGGAACACTGGAACCGTTACAAGACCGAAGTAAGTTTGTTGTTGTATGAAGCAGTAGTTACAATCCTCCTTATTGAGCAGATAACTACAAATAAGTAGAGGTATTTAAAACGATTATAACTGAATGCTTAGAATTGGAATTCATAGAGCAAAAAATCAAGTTTGATAATATATTTGTGAACAGTACGAAGAGTAACAATTCAATGAATCATATTCAGCTTGTGTACGGAAACATATCAGGTATCTGTAAGAATAGATGAAGCAAACGAATTGGGAATTTATGTCATAATATACGCAAGCCTAAGAACTATTTAATCGGACATTCATTCTCTAGAAAACAGTAGTATAGTACTGTCACAGCTACTCAGTACCTTTGCACTGTCACAGCTATTCAGTACACTAGTACTGTCACAGCTATTCAGTACACTGGTACTGCCACAGCTATTCAGTATCTTGCTACTATCACAGCTACTCGGTACGTTGGTACTTTCACAGCTATTCAGTAACCTGACACTGTCGGAATTACTCAGTACACTGGCACTTCCACTGCTTATCAGTACCATGGCATTGTCACAGCTAATAAGTACATTGGTACTCGTAGAGCTCCTCAGTACCTTTTCACTTTCAGAACTACTCAGTACACCTGGCACTGTCAGGGATAATCAGTACCCTGACACTATCACGACTACTTAGTACCTTGGCACTTTCACAACTACTCGGTTGCCATGATATTGTCAAAACTTCTCAGTACCCTGGCACTGTTACAGCTTCTAAGTACCTAGACACTGTCAGAGCCACTCAGTACCCTGGAACTGCCATAACTACTCAGAACCCCAGGCACTGCCAGGGATACTCAGTACCCTGGCAGTGTCACGGCTACTTAGTACCTTGGCACTGTCACAACTACTCAGTTATACTAATATACTGTCAACAATTCTCAGCATCCTTGCAGTGTCACAGCTGTAGGTACATTGGAACTGTCACAGCTATTCAGCACCCTACTACTGTCACAATTACTCAGCACCACGACAGTGTCACAGCTTCTAAGTAACCTGACACTGTCGGAGCTATAGTCAGTACCCTGGCCATATCACTGCTAATTAGTACACCACTGTCAAGGTGCTCAGTACCATAGCACTGTCACAATTACTTAGTACATTGGAACTGTCACATCTACTAAGTACTTTCGCACTGTCACATTTACTTAGCACCATGGAAAGATCCCAGCTACTCAGGACCTTGGTACTGTCAAAGTTATTCAGTACGTTGGTACTGTCACATCTATCGAGTACCTTGGCACTGTCACAACTACTCAGTACCCCTGGCACCGTCACAGCTATTCAGTGCCCTGACACTGTCAGAGCTACTCAGTACCTCGGTACTTCCAAAGCTACTCAGTATGTGACACAGCGACACTGTCACAGCTTATCATTACCCTGGTACTACTACAGCTACCCAGAACGTTGGTATGTCACTGCTACTGAGTACTATGGCACTGTCCCAACTACTCAGTATCCCTGACATGGTCAGGGCTACTCAGTACCTTGTCACTGCCACAGCTAGTCAGTACCCTGGGACTAACACAGCTACGCAGTGCCCTGACACTGCCAGGGCTACTCAGGACCTCGGTACCTCCAAAGCAACCCAGTTCTTTGACACTGCCACAGCTAATCGTTTACCTTGTACGACCACAGCTAATCAGTATTTTGACAGTCACATATACTCCACCCCTGATAACAACTTTAGATACTCTCAGTTGAATGACACTGTCACAGCTACCTAGTAACTTGGCACTGTCACAGTTACTCAGTACGTTTGTACTGTCACAGCTACTGAGTACCCTGGCATTGTCACAACTACTCAGTACCCCTGGCACGGTCAGAGCTACTCAGTACCCTGTTACTGTCGCAGCTACTTATACCTTGGCACTGTCAGGGCTGTGTTTTAGCGCCATCCCATTGTACACATTGGGTCTGTCACAACTATTCAGTTGCCATGGTACTGTCACAGCTGCTCAGTACCATGGCATTGTCACAACTGCTCAGTACCCCTGGCACGGTCAGGGCTGTGAGATCGCGCCATCCCATTGGGCACACTGGGTATATTGTTTGTAAATGCAATGAGTCTTACTTGTATATGTAGTTTGTGGAAAGTCTCTCATGGCAGTCAGTTCAGAGATGATCTGACGCCAAAACAAATTCGATTCGCCCACACAGTTCCCCGCATCGTCTGTTTAAGGAAATGCAAATAAAAACCTCACAACATTACTAAGGGAATATTGATTATGAAAACAAATCGCAACTATGTGCTATCTCTGTAAATTATGAGTCTGTACCCAAACTAGTTGTTTTGACAAATGTAGCGTTAGATTGCGTGATTGTTAATTGTAAATTATAATGTTACTCAGCTCCTCCCACAATGCACCACCATATTCCAACCTCTCTTCAGAGAAGAAAGTGCTGCTCAAACAAGCCAACCAATATGTTTTTCTAGTGTCAAAACATCGAAAGTAGCGAACATGTTTACGTTGTGCTATACATAATTGCGCCCTCTGTTACATTAATGTTTGCAGAGCAATCTATGAGACTGATTTTTCCATGTTGCAGACACTTTTCTTGCGCGAGGTACATTGTGTCATTGTGAGAGGGACGACCCAATGTACGTACGTACGGTATGTACGTCCACTGTTCCAGCAATCATGCTGAAATTATAAGCTCATTATTCTTACTGGCATTGTCCTGTTAGGGAAGATCTTCATATAACCAGAAATATTATAATAAGATCATAATAACTCTCACATGGACAACACCGAACGACTGAAGGAATGAATCCCGATATCTGAAGGCTTGTGGAATAGAATAGAATAGGGAGATTTTGTGACATTCACAGTTTGAAGGAGAACGCATATATTTGCTTTGACAGCTAAGCATTATATTGCATAATAGTAAATTGCGCATGAGTTTATGATATGTTGCTCCCGCAATGCATCCTAGTCCAACATGTCAGTCCGTCGGTGCGTTCAAAGTACACATGTGTATGAGGTCTATTACAATAATGACAGCCATTATTGCTGAGATATTGATGCATCCGTGCTTGCTGTCCTTCGAATTGTGACCACTTTCAAAACTATTCAAAATGAGTTCTGACAACTTAGGTAGAATGCTACGATCATTGATAAATACTATACCAGGGAGCAGCTATCCACAAAGGATGTATATTTATGTGTTTATTCTAAATACGCAAGAAACCGTTCATAAAAAAATATATAATTGCGATATTTTAAAATATATCACGAAGTACCATGGCGTGACCATGTGTGAAGGTACAATGTTGGTATACAGGTTACATTAATTTTCATTCCTATAGAAACTATGAATAAAGCGAAGGTAACGGCATTCAATGTAATATTTGTTAAGAACTTCAAGAAAGAATGCCAAAATTATGTTTTGCACCTTTTGAACGTTCAAGAAGTTACGATTTTTTCGGTTCGACCGCACATAAATGTTGTTTATTTATGTCCTGTACAATATATATGTTTTGTAATATCTATTTGCAGCCGGATGATTTTGATAGCCCTTGATTTTCTTCTGCTCTCCGTATGGGGACATTAACGCCCCCTACTCCCACCCCGCCGAGAAGTAAGCATGAACCAGACCCCTGACCCGGTAGTTTACAAGGAGTCTTGCGATATTAATAACATGACAGCCATTAAAGTCTGATATCATTTATACTATTGGCAAACCTGCGTTAAGATATAATGACGTACATAAAGACAAAACTATCACTCACACAGAGTTAAATGAAGTACCAAGGAAATCGGCGCACTATCAACCCATCAACTGCCGAACGAGACCCTTGCACTTTCCCCTCATTGGAAATTCCCTTTTCCTAAAATAAAAATGATGTCAATTGCATTTGTACGGCTTGAAACTAAACAATGCTCATGTATGACATAGTCCTTCCCAGATATGTGCTGATGACGAAGTACACAGTTACTTATCAATTGTATATAGGTTCCCTGCATCGGAAAACAGATCACGCAGTGTATCTAGATAGCCTAGTGAACTATTGGCCAAATATAGAATCCTTATTAGGCATAGCTCTTTTGAGGGCGCTTCACGAATAAGTACTGCTATTTATTGATTATATATCTTCACAAACTGAATATATTTTATGTCTACTTCATAGTTAGTCTTCAAGCGGTTCCCCTTTGTTCGCCTGAATAGGCCTATAGCTATCTGGTTTTCCTCCTTGGTTTGTACACCGTGACCTGACTGTGGCTGGAGATTCATTATTTCAGTAAAGCATTTTAGATGGAACAGGTCGTAGAAATTGTAGCCCCGAAGAAAATAGTGGCAGATTTCGCTGCTGTTTCTAGAGTTCCACTGTTTTCTCACTATCGATCGCTTCTTGAATCGCGTGTTATTAGTTACGGGGACGCAAGGAACTGCTAAACCTTTACAAACATGTTTGACTTTTGTGAAAACATCGAAGTATCGAACATTTCCACTTGTTTTATTTCAAAGCTGCGCGATCTATTACAGTCATGAGCGCCAGATTCATAAATGGTTCTGACGTACGCACGTGGCACAACGTTTCCTTGCGCAGGGTATACATACGCTATCAGGAGAGGAATGGACCATTGAACTTATGCACACACGCTGCTGAGCAAACTCACCGAGTTCCAACAATTTAGTGCTTTAGCACATCGTACGTACATTGTGCTATTATAGTGACCTTCCTTCTATAACCAGAAATACGAGTGAAAACATACTTAGCTCCGTATAAGCCAAACCAAAGTAAGGAATTATGATATACCGTGGTGGGGGGGGGGGTAGGTGGAGTAGGATATGTTCCAATTCTTTCGCCCAAATAATTCAAACTTCAGCAATTAAAGCGGTGTTCATTCCTTATAGCACTCGGCTATTACAAATAGTCGCTCTGCACTTCCTCTACAACCATATGTAATACTTAATTTATCTTATCATGCTTTTTTGTATTTCCTTTTTTACTGAAAGCGGCGAATATACTGTGAATACTGAGCAATAAAACTGACTGCACTCAAAACAGTCAGAACATTACTTCCCTTCTCCTCCCCGGCTATGGACAAATACATCCACTGAAGTCGACGAGACGATCCCCCTCCCATCCCCGAGCAATCGAAGGAAACCACACGGACACAACGCATACATGCATAATTATTATAATATATTAATCCCATACTCTTCAAGCCACTGTATACCCCCTCAATTCCCCCCCCCCCCCAATTACTCTCCCCTCTACAAGGAAACCAAAAATTACCTTCATTACGCCATGTTTTCTAAGAAAGAATGTCACCCTTAATACAGCCTATAGAGGCCGTGTTACTCGTTACACTGTATGTAGTAGATCTAGCAATTGACGCTATGAGTGTTTGTCTAACTCAGTGTTCTTACTATTAATATGTGTCTGTTGATATGATCGCATTATATCATTATCACTAGCAATGCTTTCAGTATGGTTACTCGTTACTCTACACTAAGCTAGACAGGTAGGCCGAATGTGTGTTGAATTCTCGGGAGATGTTTTCGTCTGTGGCGGGCTGTTAACGTGAGAATTGCGGGCGAACGTCGGCTGCTTTTGACTGCATCGCCCTGTTCTACAGTTTCACTCTGGCGAAGGAGAAAGCAACATATGCAATGGGCCTATATCTAGCTATATTAAATATGTTTGTGTAACAGGTAGGCCTACAGTGGCCTACTGACTACTTAGACTACAATATATTAACTTGCAAGGAGCAATTATATAACCGATGAGATTCATATTTAATCAATGTTAACAACATTGCAAGTCTGATACTGAGTGTAGGCCTATACCAAATGGTTCCAATCACATTTTGATATTATTATTACTTTTCGGTTTTACTAAAACAATATGCGGAAAGGAATAAATAGTATAATTTACATAATTGATGATTTTAAGCACCATATTGTCGGTTACACTGTAACTTGTAAGTGAAGCGAGTAATGCAAATAAAAGTGTGGTTTGAAAGTTAAGTAAGTGAAAAAAGTAAGTAAGTAAAAAATTTATTGATATCAATCATAAAATGAAGATATAATAAAATGGATTCCGCAGCTTAAAAATATGCAAAATATATATACAAAAATATGATAAAAATATCATCTAGTTATATGACAGTTCAAAAGCTTTATACTCCTCGGTAAAAAAGAATGTCTAAAACGTTCAGTACGCATACGAGGTAGGGTATACAACCTACGTGGAATGGTGTAATACTTATGGAGAGGATGGTCAGGATCAGCCAAAATCCCTCTTACATAATGAAGTACAATTTCTTCAATGTACTGATCATCTATAGAATAATACTTTCTGAAATGTCTGTTAATCAAATTGAGTTGAGTCTTGAAACATGAAGAGAGCCACTCAGGAGCACAATATACCATGAGTGAAAGCACCATGGAACGAAAGAGCCAAAGCTGTTTCTCATATTCTAGGCCAAATCCTCCCAACCTATAAATACAATATATATAGCCGCTGCTTTACTTTCGCAAGTGTTGAGCCTATATGGGAGTCCCAAGTGAGAGTAAGATTAAATATGAGTCCTAAATATTTAAATCTGACACAACCTCAACCTCACTATCATTAATTATAACTGGATCATGCATCTGAACTGAACGGAAATCAACAATTAATTCCTTGGTTTTGGAGCTGTTCATAAAAAGGTAATTGGTTTCACACCACGCTACAGTCTCCGCAATAGCTGTGTGGTAATTGACAATGCTCTGTGGATATTTATCATTACACAAACCAACAATAGCCGTATCATCTGCATATTTTACAATGTTAACATTTTCATAAAGTGTGGACAAGGAATCAGTATAAACGGCAAACAGCAATGGTGATAAACAACACCCTTGTGGGACACCAGTAGTAGTGACAATATCTTCACTGCTGACCCCATCACAGTATACATATTGAGTTCTGTTGAATAAAAAGTGATACAGCAGTGATATGATGTTCTGGTTTACATGAGCATCTAAAGTACGAAGTAAGTTCGAATTGCGAAGAGTGTTAAATGCGGAGCTAAAGTCCATAAAACAAACCCTGTTTTATGAAAGTTAAATTGAGCGATCATAACAATCCCGATATTTCTCTCACTGCAGATACCAATATGTGATCTATGGCTCAAGTTGTCCTTCAGTAAGTTAGAAAAAGGTGATATCGTGCTCCAATCTGGTCTTTGTTTACCAACCCTCTCAACACTGCAGAAGTTATCAGTGAATGCAAACAGAGCAGAACTTACTGAGAAAGACGTTATTGGACTATTGAACTATGGAGTACAGTCTAAGAGATTCAAAGAGCTTTGGTAAGTAGAAAAATATATTATGAAGAATGAAAATGATCACAATAAATGATATAAGGTCTATATGCATACATCTAGAATGATTACAATGAAGATATATATAGGCCTACGTCTTGAATAATGAACTTAAAGATATGTATGTATGCCTATGTCTATATACGTAAACAACACGATAGAAGAAATATCTATTTATCATAGTTCTAAAAGTTAAGTTGCCTTTTTTCATATATTTCATTAACTATAGTTAAAGAAATATATGTAAAAAGGCAATTTCACATAGGCTAATGTGTATGAATCAGACAATAAAACTCATTGGCGACAGAGGATTACATACATTCCTCTTAGGATCTTCCTTAAGTTCAATCTCGTCAACAGGTATAACGTATACTCTGATATTTTGTCCAAAAAAAAAAAAAATTAGTTTAGCGCATTCATTACACAGCACAATATTATCGTCAACGATGAAAAGCCGCTATACGTACTGTCATTGCAACAGATATAAGGACTGACTAATAATCCTTTTTAATATTATAAAGATGATGATCAATTATTATTAAGACCATTACATGCACTGCTAACTTGAATCAACTTTAGCTGACCTACAGCTGCGCATTCGAGGAAAGTATTTTAAATGATTGTAACAATTGACACCGACATTGACACTTGAAAGTCGCGACAGTTGTACGTTAAAATGCGTTGGTTTAAATCTTAGTTGAAACAGTTCTGTAAAAGAGCACTTCAATACGGGTAGTCTATTATAACCGAGCCTCATACCTGTAACGCGGCAGGGATCTCACATGTAGATATTTAAGTTTGTGGATTTAAATGGATGTATTATCATATCAATAACATTCCCATGTCCATGAATATATTGGAACAGTGAAATTACTTGAATTTATAACATTTAAAATAGAAAACAGAGAGAAGAACGAAAATTCAGCAGAGGAATCTTTTTAAATATGATTAACCTTCACAGTTGTATGCCGGCTACATTTTTCTTACAGAAATAATAGCGTTTAGTCATTATATCATTATGTATATAATGTGTAAACTTTATATGATATAAATTAGATTTAGAAAAATCATTTTATCTTAATACAAAGATGGGTACGTGTTGTTCAACAATATTCAGAAAAGACTAATAACCTAAAAGAAACAATAATCAATAAGTTTCCAGACGTTCTTTTTAGATCAACGAGAGGAGTCAAATTAAGAACTTCATTATTTTCTTGTTTTACAGGTTTTATGCTTGTAAGCTGCCAGCATCCATCAGCCCTAAGATGATACCGGAAACAGCAAAATCAAGGAATGTTAAAGGTATTTTGCGGCAGCTCAGAATGGGATTTGGTTAAAATGAGCGTGAAAATGAGTGTGTGCTGAGTTTTTGATTCATGTGTGATTAAAGGATGCCGGGGGGGGGGGGGTGGGGGGAGTAGCAGCGGAGTGAAATTGTTCACATAGAATTATTGGAACAAGTGTATTATAACATTTGCATATTTTGTTGTTTCAGCACGGCCGTGTGCGTCTTGCGTTGTCTGCTAGATATTGGTTGTGCGCATAAACCCTTCATTCATTCATACATAAGCACGTGTATAAGTGTAGGACCATCCCAGCAAACACAAAAACGTTTTTAAAACGCTATTAAAACGTTTCGTCTTTTGTTTTGATAACGTTATTTGTGGTGTCATAAATATGTCACGAAAACGTTTTCAGGCTAGTATTTCAAAACATTTTTTTCGTTAAAACATTAATGTAACATTAAAATAACATTAATATCTCATAAAAACGTTATGCCGATGTTTTTATAACACCACATTTAACGTTATAAAAATATATTTTAGTGGCTCTTTTAAAAATGTTATGATAACGTTTTGTGTTTACTGGGATAGTACATACTCTATTACATTGTGTATGGGTACATGGGATGGTTCAAAGTGTACCATTCCTTTGTCGTTTCTTATATGAACTGTTATGATTTTTTGAAATGATTTATGTAGGTGGAAGCATAACCAATAGTACGATGAGGAAACGATGAACAAAAACATGTTTACAAAATTTGACTAGAAAAAGTGTAAAGAATGTTTACTGTTTTTCTTTATTTTTAATTCGATTTACTCTTTACTACTATACATGCGAGCAAAGAGGATAAGGCACAGTGTGTGTGTTGACGTGCGTGTGCGTGTGTTGGGGGGGGGGGGGGGGTTGCGAGAGAGTTGTCTTCAAGGAAAGACTCTTAGTGAAGATCATTCACAATATAATGACTAATAACTACAAAGTGACGTAACAAACACCTTACTGTCAAATTGCAAACTATCCTCATAAATTGAAGTAGTCAATAAACCTCTCCCTTCAATAGGTATATTTAATTTTTAATTGTTTTTAAATGTTTGGAAAACTTGATAAACCTGAGAAATCCCTTCGTCCAAATCGAAAATTCTTTTAATATTTCAGCCAGATAATTTTATGTTGCTATTGTAGGTAAGCACGGCAAGTCATATATTAATGTTATTTTTCTTTCTTTCTCTGAAGTTCTTTGGCCGGAAGAGACCTGTCTACTTAATCTGCAGTCTGGTAAATGGAAACAGGTTGGTGATATAGATGGTAAACGTATTTAAGGATCAACATGGCTCATGTTGTGTAATTAATATAGCCTATTTAACTGCTGGTGTAAATATCCGTGTACAATAGAATATCCCATTGGAGCGGGTAATGATACAAGTCTGACACAGTGTGTGCCGCTTAATTGCAAACAGTTTCAGGAATGAAATTAATTGAGAAGTAAACAATAGCTATGGTTCTCTCTGGGTAATATTCAGGTAGGAATATGAATGGAAGGAGGTATGCTATAGGCTTCTTAGAATATCCTCACGGTAATTGTGAGTATCATAAAATGATGATATTACGTCGAAACAGTTGAATAAATATGAAATAACACATTTTATGAATCACAGATTAAGGAAGATGTGAGCGTAAAGAAGGCTAAAACCAATAAAACCCACATATGAAATATCAATATAATTTATAGGATTTAACCAGAATTTGTCAGTATTTAGAGTAGGAAGAGACAAGTTAAACATTGTGTAATTTTGGTCATTTTATTTCATAGGCCGAAGACATCCAGACTATTACAGAGCTGTGTTCAAATACTGTCGCCATCAGTAGCGAAAGCAGACTGCAATCACAGGAGTCAACCATAGAACTCCTGAAGAAAGCATCCAGGCATGACGTAAGGATACATTGAAGGGATACGGTGAAGTAGAACACATCACATAAAAAATAGTTATTTTATTTATTCTACTTGTTATCGTATTTGGGAGGGATGGGACATCGTGGGAGTGTGTGTGTGTGTGGGGGGGGGGGGGGTATATGTGGCTAATCACTAACGTTTTCTAGATTTTATATTTTGGCATCATAATTAGATAATTTAGGACCTAATTTCTAAACAAACTGTGATCTGATAAATAAAATAAGACATTTTAATAATTAAAATTAAGTAAAACATACAGAGAAGTTACAAAAGTAACTAGTGGATAATTGTACGCTAGAGAAACTGAAACGTATCCTCTTAGCCACTGAACCACTTGATAACCTTATGAACAGAAAGGCCAAGAACCGTTAATTACCTAATTGAATATTTATTAGGCCCTCACATGAACCACCATTACTCCCCCAAGGCTCCAATACAACAGGTTATAGGCCTATCACATAACCCACACAACAGAGAAACTACAGAGATTTCTATTCTAAACAACATTAACATATGTTTTAATTACTTAACAACCTGATACAAAATGAAATAAGAATCAACATGAAATAAAACATAATCAAACATAAATTTATAAACTATAACAGCATTTTACCTGGTTCCCACTAACCCTCTAAGATACTCAACTACTAACCCCCCCCCCCCTGAAATGTATCTACCCCTCTATAGGTCCCATAGATTATCTCCAAACTGACCCCCCCCCCTCCCCCTTAAACGGAAACAAATATTGCAACCTATATTAAATAATTCAACACCCTGTTTCACCCCACAATCACCCCAGATTGACTAAAGTACACCAATGTACACCTGTAACACCCTTCACTTTGCCTCCATCCGTTAATCTTTAAAACAAAGGACACCATGCACCTTACCCTCACTAAAACAAAACGTGTCTAATTTATAGTTTAGTAGTCTATTAATTCTATTTATTATTTATTTTCCTTCTAGTCAGTGTTTATCCTGTATTTATTAGTTTTGTTCTTACCCTATACTAGAATTACTTACAACTGAACAGTAAAACAAGCCATACAACTTACAAAATATGTAAAACAACCCCCCCCCCCACACCACCTTCACCCTTTCCCTGAATCACTGCACACCCTCCTGTTCCCATTTGTTCAATAATCCTACAAGACGCTCTTTACAGTAAAGTACTATAGTTACTATATATTTAACTGAGCACTTTCACCAAACACACCCCTTTACACCATTATGAATATTAAACTGGCCCCACTATAACCCCCTCCAACCCCAGGAACATTAGTACTTCATTAATTATAATAATAATAGTCAACTCATAAACATTATTGTATAAAAGATATTTATTATATTATGATATAATTATTAATATTATATTTATTATTTACTTTCCTTCAGATTCCTATATTCTGTGTGAGTCTAGTCCAATCCTTTAACAAGGTTGATGAAGATGATATTACTCTCTACTCTGGTCTCTCTCTACCAATCATAACATCAATAGAGAGGATGGAAATATACACAGAGAATGGGAGAGAAATGAATAAACATGAAGTTAATGGAATATTAAACTATGTACAACACTCTCAAAGATTCAAGCACCTGGTGTAAGTATAATTAATAAATATATAAATGATATTAGTAATTAATAAAATAACTAAATAATATTATAATGATGTAAACAAGATAGGAATTGTTAATATAGTTATATTTAATAATTACTGAAGGTTTTATTGATAGGTTTAGATAATTGTAGAAGTAAAACAAATAAATGAAGAAGAAATTGAATTAAGAAATAAACTAGCAATGAAAAAACAGTCATCAGGTAAGGAATGTGATTAATAGGAGAGAATAATAGAGACAAAATGAGACAGAAAAAAACATATTTACAGAATAAAATTAAAAGATAGACTTGTATTGCAGTAAGAATGATAAAATTATTTGTAGCGTGAGAGTAGAATATTTTTATTTACCTGCTTTATAGCAATTATTCATCAAATTAATTAAGGAATCAAAGAGAGTAATTGACAAAAGAAAAAAAAAACAAAAATGTTCTTGTTTTTAGTTTTTTTTTCTGTATGCAAGTAAAGTAACGTGATTATCAAAATAACAAATTAAAGAAAAATATTTATGGATAGATATGAAATGGTCAAAATGTTAATATTTTAAATTTAGTAATGAAATAAATAAAGCGATAGTAAATAAATCAATCGTTTACCTACTAATTAACTTAAATAAGACAGTCGGTAAAATAAAATTAATAAACACTAGAAAAAATAAATAGACACAGAAGGAATAAAAATTAATCTCAATATGTGCAAGAATAAAGCATTCAAGAAAAAAATCTTCATTAAGAAATGCAAAAAGGTCAAAATTCTTATAAAGAAAATTTAGTAAATAAATTGAATGAGGGAAAAAAACGTTACTTATTAATTGAAATAAAACAGTAGGTAAGCAAAAATTCAGCAAAAACAAACAAACTATAAACACAGATAAAAAAAATAAACATTATCCTTAAAATGTTAGAAACTAGTTTGTTTTTGTGTTTTATGTAGCTTAATGTTTCGTTTAAAAAACTACAACATCAACAGTAAAATGAATTATTTACCGCAATTAATTAAGAAGCTGAATAAATAAATATATTTCTGTTAATAAGAGAATGAGATGTGCCTACAATGTGCATGCCTTAAACAAGGTATCAAATATTAAATATCCTTCACCAGGTTCCCCTCCCTCACCCACTGGCTTTTGAATACTATTCCTCTAATCATTAAAATGTTCGCATGTGAATTACGAATGCCGCAACAACAATATATCAGCCGCACCTCCAAGCCTACATCCGCACTGCTAGCAGACCCTGCTGCTGTGCCTACTAACTGCAAATCACGCCCTGAACCAATGCATTGACAACGCAACTATATATATAACCTCTCTCACACCCTCTCCCGCACCCCTCAAATGTAACTTCTAATACATTGTTTAATATGTCCAATATGGTAGTTAATATACACGCTAAACGCATCAAACACCTGTTAATTGCATGCAACACCACCTTTCGCAAGTGACAATGACCCTTCTGCAGTTGCGTTTCTAGATAACACCATTTCCCCCTCTTCCATGAAAATTAAACCACCAGTCCAATCCTTTGCTCTAAACCCACCATTTTAACTCCCTCGCTACCCTAGCCCCCCCCCCCCCACACTGACACACACACACATATAGGCACGTACATACGCACATCATTCCATTTTTCCTATATTTGTTTTGATCCATGTTTTCATCATATGAGCAATTTACAAAAAATAAGTAGGTTGTATCCACCCAACACTGTGAATACATTTATCATATATATCTGTACAGTTAACTATTTCTACTCTTTTTCTACTCAGACAGAACACATTTTTCAATGCTAAAGTCTATTGAAATGATTCCATCATTTTCCTCCTCAAGATGTACACTAATCTTTCCTATTACTGACACTTTCAATAGTTTAACATTTTCTTTTGTTCAACACCTGTCAATCAAATACTTGAACAATGCAATGAAAAGAAGTTGTGTTCAGTAAAAGAGACGCGCGTGACCTTTATATAACGCCTGGATTCTAAAAATAAACAAGTATCTGGATACGTCTAGACACTGTCTAGTTGTGAATGAATTGTTGGTAGGCCCTAGCGCAGCAGTTCAAATATTTTCAATGATTTGTTCTGTTTTGTTGGGAAGTAATACGTTGTTATTTAAATAGGAAGTGGAATGTACAGCACATTGCCCAAGGTAAAATTTCTTATAAGACGGTCACACAACAAATATAAAATCAATTATTGGTGTTAAAGTTAGTAAGGGCGATAATTTTACTTGAAGAAAGTAGACAAAATAAAGCAAAAACCATCATGATAAAGAATTTGGTACGGAGATTTGTATTAAATTATATTGTGAAATAACCTTTGGAGGTTGAGGGTGGGGAGGGGGGGGTAGGGCTATAACTATATACAAGTAATAGTTTCAGCTAATGTTAAGGATTTATCACTTCTTCCGGTAACTCATTTTCAATGGCAGGTTAATACAGCATGTTGTGTATATGCCCGCAGAACCAACAAACTCAGATCCCTGTTATAACGTTTTCATATTCGTTGTCGTTACAAGGCAAACTCAAAAGACATTTCCTTATAGCAGTAAGACATATCAATGTACATGTTACATTGTGTTGTATGCTCTTAAAGAGGATTGTTCACAGTAACGGGTGAGATTGATGGTACGAGAAATAGAGAAACATTTTTTTATAGATTGTGGTGAGGCGATTGAAACTTCATTTACTTGAGGATAAAACAAAATTAGTATGCTGTGGGCGAGGGATGTTTACACAACCTTTAAATTTTTACCAAGAAAGTATTGAAAGTTGATGTTAGTGGTAATTGGCATATATAAAAATTGCGTACCGCAAAATAAAATTTAATATAAAGAAGAAAATTCTACATTGATCCCGATAGAGGCAATATCCGAGTTGATTTATTTCTAGAGAGAAGTCAGGCACTATAGTGCAATTTATGTTTTGAAATTTACAAAAGATGCGATGATATTAATTTTAATTAATGCAACTTGATTAACATTGAACACACTCTTGTCTTTATGATATTATTAGATGCACAAACAGTCCCCAGAATAAAATAATGGCAGATGGAATATAACCTATAGTGTACATTATATAACATGTGTGTGCAGTTCAGTCTAAACAATACAAAAATAAAAAAGTTGTAAACAGTAGAACCGTTTTGCAAACACGATCCATTTTACCAATATTTCTCAAAGGGAGTGGGCCACCTTCCCACCCCACTCCCAAGAACCTTACCTGGATGGACGACATAAGGTTTTTACCTCCCCCTACCCCTCCCCCCCCCCCCCGTGTTGCAGTACATAAAACGGGTGTTGCATCCGTGGATATAGGTATCGCAGTGTAGTGAAGTTATGTTGAATGTAGATTACAAACGCATTTCCACTCGTTAAATGTTAACATTTAGTGTATAAGTAATTGTTTAACTTTTGTGATCTTGTCCATGCCAGCAGACAAGTCACCGCCATTATATTCGGGTATACAATGGCGTTATTCAGACCGAAATATAATGTCAAAGGTAAATTATCGCCTTTTAAATAACAATATCATACGTTCAGCTTTAAGGTATTTAAGCTTATTGCTAACCTTTATCTTTCCACCGTTACCGTATCTTGTATAAGAGGCAACTAGTAGTCGATAATTAATTACCTAAGTAGCTACATTGGATGGACAGTGCTTTAATTTTATGTGACGTCACAATTATAATTGCAATGAATATCTTTCTTTTGTAGTTTTGAATACTGTCTGCTGCCACCTACTATTACAGCTTTCTCTCTGGCAAATCTGATGGCAAGGAATGTCAAAGGTACAGTATAAAGCTCTTATTGATGTAATATTGATCTTTATCAGAGAGAGGTGGAATGGAGCAAGGGAGGGATTTTGCGACAGTCTGTGAGATCATCAGTACTTCAATATGAATGTGTATTGAATAAAGGAGTGTTGTAAAAGTAGGTTTATTTAGCAATGATAAACTGGTTTAATTACTAATGTTATGATTGTGATGACTTCTCTATCTAGTTGCAAGTGAGATGATATCAGGGAGGATTTCTAACCTTCTTTTTCCTTTAAACCATTTTTCATGTCACTAGTGTGAAGGTTGTTTTTTATGAACTATTTCAATTGATGCTTGTTCACTAAATTCGGAACTGATTTTATGAGTTCTTGTCTGTTACGCATTACTTTGATGAAGTTCAAAAATACCGAGAACATATATGTGGCTGTGCTACATCATACTATTTTAATATACACGTGAGTGAGTGGTCATGGCGTCATACTCATTTGAATCATCAATTTAAAGAACTGGGCGCTTCACCACCTTACATTTAATACAAAGCAGCAACTGCATCACTGTGGCAGTTGTTACCGAATTTCATTTTCAGTTCTACACCAAGGAAAAAAACAATCGGAGATTTTAAGTGGCAATTTCTAAAATGGTCATATTGTGTAGTATAGGCACACAGTTGAATGAAACTTATTTATATGTCTATGAATGAAACAGGGTCTATGTTAATGTAGCTAACGTTTGCTTGTAAAATAAGCGGAAACTCACTTGGCAACTAAAATAAGAGAAACTGTTATATGTTAAATTAACACAATCAGCAGATCAACGCATTTTTGTCGATCATTACTCGATAATAATCAAACTAAATGTTGGCACACTTTCTTCTATGTACATAATTCTATATACCTACACCGTTAGCCATGGAGAAAAACGACTATAACATGTTTAGCAAATGACTATGAATGTCGCAATGTCAGTACGTATCGCATTCTGGTACAAACGACCGAGTGATCTACAGAGTCTGACCTGAGGTAACATTTTAAAGGGATACGGCAACTGCGCTATCAGTGAAACATAACTAGCTGAAAGGTACAAGGACACACATGAGTAAACTTGAAGGTCACATTTACTGAAATTGAAGGTTTAAATCGCCACACGATGACACAATTTCCCGTGTAATCTGGCACGGCATAGAACTCTGATAGAGGAACACATCTGTAGTTGGTAATCTGGAACAATCTGGATATATATTTTTCGAGCAAGTTGTTAAAGCCCTCCCACCACCTGAAATCAAATTGCGCACCTAAGCCTATGAGTAGGACCCCAAATAAAAAATGAAAAACATAGAAAAGTTAAACATATATTCGCAGCCATTCTGTCACATTCAGGGACATGGTGAAAAAAAATCACATAACCAGTTTTTGCCTCATCAAAATGAAGCAAATTTACAGTAGACTGCCCTTTAATAATACCAAGATCAGTTACGTTGGATGTGCCTTATTCTTCTTGAAATCAAAATTGTGTTGAATACAATGTTGGTTTTGTTTTTTGAAGATTTAGTAAACCATCTTTTTTTTCTATTCTTTTTTGTATCTGTCTCGATTACAAAAACCTAACAATATTGTTCAATACTTAAAATAAATAACAAAAATTAGGATCGACAGGTTCAAAAATAGTTATAAAACTTTTCTGTTGCTTATTTTACAATAGAAAATATAATATTTACAGTGCACTATGAACATTTCAAAGGAGTTATGAGAAAAAACAGAAAGTTTTCCAAAAATTCAGTCGTCAAAAACTCAGAGTCAAGAAGAAAATTTGAGTTAACAAAGGAGTTCCATTAAATGTGTGAGATGGTCTTATTTCGATATGACAAAAGGTCCAAAGGGGGAATCTGTTTACTAATGATGTGTAATCAGCCAGTTAGTTCCTTAGATAGCGAATTACATTTTTAAACCTTCCTGTTGTACCATAATTTTGCTTCTAGTTGTGTTGATCATATCTTTGTCTAATTTTCTCAGATTATATTTCTACATAGTTCCATAGTAACTGGAATTTACAAATAACAGACCGTGACGGTTGTAATGACTAATTTTCGCATTTTTTATCTTCAAGTCTACAACAACGTAAATATCAATAATTCTCTTTTATGTGCATGTGTGCGGTAAGGGGGGGGGGGGGATAACGGTCCTAAAGATAAGTACGAATTTCCAGTTTCTCAATTATCCATGCATGGTCGAGTTAAAATATTCACTATAGTCTATTGTTCCTATCCATTTGACAGTTTTCTGGAATCCTTACGGCTATGATGAACGCAAGTATCGTCTGAATCTTCAGTCTGGTCGCTGGCTTCTGAACAAAGATCCTGATTCATTCTTTCCTGTAAGTAATGCTTGTGAGTTATCATAACGTTTAATAGTTAATTCAGTTACAAGCATAAGTTTGATTTGTCGTAGCCAGTTTAAAATTAATGAGTGTCTGCCTATATCCATCCTTTAGTATGCATTATAGTTGTTGCCATCAGTTTGCCTTCAACACCAAAGCGTTAAAATTTTCCAGACGTAGTGCAGATTAACATTCCTGTTGCTCTTCATGAGTGTGAGGTTATTGATTTAAGAAGTTTACTTCCCGGTGATAATTTCCGGAATCATACATATGCTGCTGCAACTAGTAGAGATGTCCTTTATATACCTTCTGTCCCCCCTTCCCTACCCATCCTTTTGCTTACACATCGGGCAGAATTGTAAATGTGATTTTCCGAGTCTATCTATTTCGATTTCATTGCTGAACTTCCTGCCCCTGGCAATAGGTATAGAAGGTAAGATTGAAAGCATTCAACATAATTTAAAGTACTGTCTGTTTTACATTTAACTTATGGCCTTACCCAGTATATTATTTCTAGGCATTTCCTGTAATAAATCGTTAAGTATGAGCAACATCAACAAAGTCTAACAAGTTATGGTTAAGCGTGGTGAATCCCTATTTATCATAGCTTATTTCCTTCCGTCTTACAAGCGCTGCCAGCGTAGAGTGAACTTAAGTACATAGGAGCTAGCACAACCATGTCGTTATTAAAGCTATTGAACAGATACGAGTTTCACTCTTTCCTTCACATGAAAGCTTCTCAATCCCATTTTAAAAAAATGAACATTTTGATAACAAAGACATTATAGAAAGGATGTCCTATAACACAACTGAATTGTCTACTGAAGTAAACTGTGTTTGTTGATATTAAAACTCCATAGATTAAAATGTTCAAGTTACTCATATCGACTATTGTTGATAAATGTGTATAGTGAGGCAAGTCAAGGCCGCAATAAATAACAATGGAACATAAATACCCATTGAACAAATGGCCGTAGCTAGAAAAATTCTGCACCAGTCGGCAAAATGAAGAAAAGAGAAAAAGAGGAAAGAGAGAGGAAAAGAAGAGAAAGAAAGAAGGGAGGGAGGAGAGGCAGTGGTTAACTAAGCAGGGGCGGTCCGCACCATGTACCAGTCAGGGGGATGCGATGCTACAGCCCCACAAAAATAAGACATACAAACAAACTAACATAAATAACTGTTTATGGGGATGTTAAGGGTGGTCAGCTATAGACGAAAGGTGAAACATTTCGTCTATTTTTTAAATCATTGTGGTGGTTAATACCAATCTAAATGATCTACTAACAATTAACATGTTGTTCAAACTTAAGATACATTCACTAAAGAATGAGAATTCCTTTACATATATGCAGTTCAATGCTTTGCCAAAGATAGCACCATTTCGCATCTAAACAACCTTCCTTGACAAAAATCAACCCCTCCCAAGGGCAGCACCCCCTGCATGGAGATAAAAATACGCCACTGAAGAGAGGGAGGGAATGGAAAGAAAAAAGAAAGGAAGGGGGTGGTCTTGGAGGGGGGGGAGATTGGGATGTCTATCTAGACTGCAGAAAACTCCCTTTCCTTTACAACTTATATGAAATAGAACATGTTGAAGTTTAGCCCCTTTTTAGCACAACTTTAACATAAACCTAAGTATTCTGTGGACCTGGACCCCAATTAGGGGACTGTCATGCTTCAGTGGACATCTGCCCATTCCCCTCCACTGGACTCTCGCTTCGTTCATGAACACTTATTGTCGATAGTTCCATCTTTTAGTCGGCAAAACATGCCACAACCAACCCCCCCCCCTCCCCGGCACACACACATACGTTTAACGTTCTGACGATGCCACTTATTGAACATAATATTCATTGTCTACTTTTATATGCTTTCATTACAGATGTTGGAAATTGGTGATGAAATAACGGATGATGATTATGCAAATGAGGTAAAGCATAGAATATTCGTCAGATTTGGAAATGTCTGTGTATGTGTGGGGGTGTGTGCGTGCGAGTGGGTTTAGAGATGAAGAAGGCTCTGCAAGTTCACACCGGTAATCGATAATTATTGAGATGTTTGGTTTAGAAATATTTACCTGCACCATTGCCATTTCGTTGTATGTTGGTTGCATTCACACAGATTGAGTGTAAAAAAATGAAATAGGTCTATTAACGGCATTATTTCTGCATCACTGTCACTAAACAGCTAAACATTCTATTTATACATATTTATTTGAATAATCTGGCGTTCATTCATGTAACGACTACATGTTTTTAAAAAAAATTCAGTGCAACTCTTATAATTTATCATTTTTAATCTGAAAGAAATTTAAAAGTGAAGCACTTCCATGAAACATATTGCTCCTTAAAAACATCGCGAGAGTTAATCATGATATCTCCTTATATCATATTATATACAGCATCGCAAGTTTGTTGTCTCTAATGCTACATAGTAAAGCTCATAGTATAAACGAGTAAAAATACCACAGTTGCTATTTTCCAAAATATTTCAATGTTATTATTTTACTGTTTCGCTGATAGGTGGAAGCCTTCCGGAATCACTACAGGTATATCAACACTTACACACTATTTTTGCCAATAAACTAGACGCAACAAACCTTTAATGAAGTGATGTATTACGTGCCCACGCAATATTACTAACGTTATCTTGTAATGTTACAATGTTCATCAAAATCCATATTTTGGAATGACTTAAGCTTGCAAAAGTTTCGAGTCTGACTCTAAATTCATGAAATGTCCAAATTTAACTGTTATTAGATTATCATGTCATATAATGAACTCGAGGACTGCAATGTTTAATGATGTAAGAAATTCGAATTTTAAACAAATAGAGATATAATTCATCTGTAACAGTAATTTCAGAGAATCCTTGTTTGGCATTCCGGCAATCACTCATCATTCAGTAACCTGTTGCATTTTGTTTTTATCTGAAATTATTGAAAGTATCTACTAGTGAAAATCACCATGAAGTTCATGGGGATAGCAACATTCTGAGTTCGAAAACTCATGGCTGTCAGAAATAACATACAAAATTCATTGATACTGATCGTGACCCTTGCCCTGCTCTTAAAAAAAAATATCAAGGAAAGTTAACCTTAAATATAAAAGGTAAAAACATGCACATTGTTGTTTCAATGGATAGAGATTGATATAAAAAATTATATATGATGATTTCATTGCATATTCATGTTCTAACATATGAGGTACTAGAAACCTACCAACCTAGATTGAATAGTCATAATAAGCAACATGATTCACTTAGAACAGCTTTTAAAAATGATGTCATCTTTTGACACATGTTTCTTTCCCTTTATTTTCTCAACAGAAAAAATACCTGGCAACTGAAATATAATGCCTCGTAAGAACATAAGCCGATGTAGCTGACAGTGTCTCTGATCAGCATTTTATAGGTCGTTCTTAATTGTTGAGTTAAACAAAAAGGAAATTTCTCCAGGACAACATGAATCTCACTGTGGGTTATCTTTCCTCCAAGTCTGGCCATTCTTAGCATCTGCAATTTCTCTTGTCCTTGCATGTGAATCAAAGTATATAGAGTTAGGGGCGCAGTCTTAGCTAGGTTGTATGTTTGAATACGTAATGATTAGTTATATGAGTCTCAAAGTAGCTGAGAATAATAAGAACTGTTTCCCTGTGAACATGCAGTCAGATATATTCTGTAGATGAATTTGAGTTACAGTAACATAATGAAAGACGTCAAAATTCCAAATAATTCCATGGAAACTGGCTCAGGGATGCACCGAGGGTATAAAGTCACTAATATCATTTATCAATAATTTCTGTAATAGCGTGCTCCTAAACATAACCTGCCAATTAATGTTTGATGCAGGTCTATAAAGCCGTACTGCTTCCAATTTCACTGCAACCCTGCAATGCATAGTAAGTTGATTGACAAAATAAAAAAATTAACATTCGATTGGTAATAAAACTTGTAGATAGATCCTCGTATAATGTTACATGTAGATAGATTTATAAATTAATAATATAAGATAAATTAACTGTATAATATTAATTACAAATAATTACTGTTGAATTTAATTATGATTGTTTATGTGGTGAATGTAATCAGTACTTTGAAAGCATTTTCGTCTACATATTTTTCCACGATGTATTTTTTTCGGTTTATGTGAGTTGTTATCTATCTAAAGGTATCAGTAGAATATCAAAAAAATAAATGTCAAGGGCCAAGTTCATTTGAATATCAAAAATATAGTTTTTGAGAGGAAGAAATGTGTAATGTTTTCAATAGTGTTATAGATAATGAATGGAAAGGTAACAGTATAAATAACCTCCGACCTGCAAGTAAACTAAAATATTACTGCATTTCGTTAGACGACAAAGATTTTTTGTTATTATGTTACTAGTAAAGTGTTGCCAAATGTACCAGAAAAAGAGGAAGAAAAAAGTAAACAGCAAAGTGTGATTGTAAATTACATGGTAAGGGTGTGCGCACATGTACTTATTAGAATAGCAGATTGTGATTTTGCTTACAAAAGTAATGCCTGGTGGATTACGATAATTCTTTACGGCAACGTTTTCTATACCAACCTTCACTGCAACCTATTCATCCTTTAGGAGAGCCATCTCGATGTAACTACTCATTTTAGAACAATTCAGGTGCTTTATACACCTTTTAGTTTTGTAAGGTTTCAATTAACTCTCTTTCCTACATATGATAGAACGTCAAATAACTGCCATTCGTTATACAGCTTCAAGGAGCATAGGTCGTACCATCCATCTACTAAAAATGTCTTTAACTGTTGTAATGTCATCGTCTAACGTGGCATTTCTCGATATTTTGCAATAGGCGTGAAACTTACAGAGAGTGGGAGATAGAGAAAGACAGTACGCTTACTTATGGAACCTTTAGTAACTGTAGAATTTTGATGTTAATCATCTTCAAATTTTCAGAAGACTTGATAATATTAACGAAAGTATAATAAACATTATTACAATATATAAAGAAACTGTGTTTTGTACATAGCTTTCTATTTGGAAATTGTATTGTGTAACCTATAGCTTACTTAATATTTGGGAATAATTGGGAATGTCAGAAGTGAAACGTAAAGTAATATAATCATGCTGTAATACCACGTCAGTATGATCACCTTTCAAAGGAATGACATATTTGGAAATATCAGTGCCGATGTATTTTTTCCTTCAAAACACGCATTTTATTATTAATAACAATGGCTTTAGAATTGCTGCTGTAAATAGCTTTGTATATGAAACACTTTCCTTGTCTAAGATTGATATTATCCCAGCATTAAATAAAGTAAGGCCTACTTTTGTATATATTACGTTATGATTTAACTTAGCACTCGTCAATACTTTGGAGAAATTTGGAACGTCTTAGAGAGGTTACATCAGTATAGTTTTCGTCTGTTAAAATTCCAAACCAAATAGAAAATGTGTCAAAGGATTAAAAGATGAACATTACAGTGTACTGTATATTATTCGTGTTAATGGAAAGGTCTTATAATTAACAACATATAGCTAACAATGTTGTGCTTCTCTTTATAGCTATTCAATAAAATACATCCCTGGAAACAGTAACGACGTTAAAAAAAATACAATAAACAAAAAGGTGTAATACTGTAATGTTATGAATATATCGAATTTCCATGGCAATAAATATTCTTTTTAATGACGGTCTATTATATTTGCATACACGCATTTTATTATTAATAAAAATGGCTGCTGTACATATCTTTGTATTTTAAACATTTTCCTTGTCTAAGTTAGCGCATCTCCATACTTTGGAATATTTAGAATGCTAGATGGGAGGGTGGGGTGCTTTAAAACCTTTAGATATATTAGTCTTTGCACTTTCTATCATTCGTTTTAATGTAAATATAATATAATTAATTACAGAAACGAACGAAATTGTGCTACTGTTTACATTTTCAATGAAAGCAGTAAACCATGCTCTGCAACAAAAATAAAACAATTAATTAAAAGAGTATCGCTACGAATGGTATTAATCCCAGTATTAATTAGAATAAAGCCTACATTTGTAGATGTCTTGTTATGATTTAACTTAGCACTCGCTTTCACTTTGAAGTAATTTGGAACGTCTTAGGAAGGTTACATCTACTTTTGGAACAATCAGTATTGAAAAGATGAATATTCCAGTGCACTAAATATGATTCGTTATAATTGGAAGTTATTATATAATTAATAAAATATAACTAAGAATGTTGTGTTTCTCTTTATAGCGTTTCAATAATGACGTTAAAAAATGCAATAATGTTTTGAATATGTCGAAATTTTCAGCGCTATTAATATTCTTTTTAATAAATGTCTACTATAGTTACAGCACGTAAAAGCGTTCCCTTTTGTTGTTTTTTTTTCAAGATCGAGCACGATAATAATTTCAAAAGTTCCAGAGTGCTTGATATTATTATGGTGAAATGAAGTTACATTGTGATCAATTAAATAACTGCAAAAATATTTTGCAATACTTTTTTTCAATGTCAGCACTTTTTAATATGTTGTAAGTTATTAATAACTATTACAAGGAATCAATTGTATTGAATTCTGCAGTGAACTTGATAACATACATGCTGAACATATGATTATTAATCAATTACTATAGCTAAATATCGATATAATTACTTTCGTATTGTTAAGTAATTAATATTTTGAATATTGGAGTGGACATGATATCCTTCCTGTAAAAGATATTTTGCATTTTGTACTTACTTTTATACAAACTGGTTGTAGTCCCGACTGTCCAAGGATCATTGCTAGTAAACTTATTGGAAAAGTTCTACAATAAATTTGAGATCATAACTTCACTTATATATCAGCATTCGCCACTTTCGTAATCCTCAAAAAATTGGAGTCACAATGGAGCCAATGCAAGGCAACATAAAGCCATTTTATTTCATAAATCTTACAAGACGAACTGCTCAGACTGGTAAAAAGTTGGAACCTTCCGTAAATATGTAGCTTTCATGAAAATGTCGTATACTCAGACCCGTTGCTATGTATTTTGAGTTAAAGGGTTACCAACAGTTAAAGAAGTAGCACAATACCCATGTCGTATAACTTGTGAAGTAGTTTTATACATTATCGTAACATAGGGGAGAGAGCCGAGGAGAGTGCACTTCCATGTACCCCGGCCTCGCTACGGGTCGGAGTATACTTAGTAACTTTATCAGGTTAACTTATGTTGTAAGTATTTCCAAATTAAGTACTATATCTTGTTCACAAACTAAAATTTTGCTTTAGAATACAATAAAATGATTTAAACGAATCGAACGTATTGCGTACTTGATATTTTTCGTTTCTGTTTTTCTTTCTAGTATTAAATCAAACTATTTGAGGAGGTAGTGTCACTGTTTCTAGTAGACTATGATTGAAGTATTTCAGAGGTTTCTGATACTTTAATTTCTGTTATTATAAACTCTGTGACAATACAGTTGTTATTACAGGTAAATACAAAAGCAGCCATATCTCACTTTTTTTTTTTACAGTACGTTTTCATTTACATTTGCAAATAACGTCCTAGCATCTCGATAATACGGTGTATGAGCACCAAGGAGAATATTGTCACAATATGAAAATATTGTGACGTATAGTTTCATAGTTGTTCGTTACACAAGAACAATGATGTTGACAAACTAAACCGTTATTTCCTTGGCCGTGCGAGCTTTATTCTTCCTCATTTAATCTGAACTATGAATCATTTCATGACCAGCTGACTATACAGATTGCAGTTTGTTGGAGGCAAATCCTGGTTGTGGATTGCTCTCTAGAAGGGTGTTTGAGGATCAGGCGTGGACCCAGGGGTGTGACTGGTGTACACTCCATCCCCGTTTCTGTCAGTTTCTCTTTGTTCTGAAATTGCTTCAAACACCTTACTTAGCAAGCAACTCTACCAACACCCTACAAGCGGCCATACATCTGCAGCAGAGACGAGCTCTAGAAGAAAACTAATTGTATTAATGTCTATACATTACTAAGGTGATTTTGGTTTCGTTGACGTCTTACTGAGAGACCGGTCGATTATTTCATTATACGACGCCGTTAAGAGAGCCTGCTAGACGCCGCCCCCCCCCCCTCCCCACACACACATATGGTCCTGTGACCTTTAGGGAACTGAGGGAGTACTTGATGCACCCTCCACTCTTAAACTCGTAGGCTGAGGGTCCGTTCTGCACGGATGAGATTGGCGCACCTCCTGCATTAGTAGACTGAGTAAAACATTCGTGTTATATTTTAATGACTTAACATTGATTTTATCTTGTTTTGTGTACTCCAATTTACCTTAAGGATTACAGGATAATATTGTGCGTTGTATTCATGTTGATGCGCTTGTGTGTTGTATCCTTGTAAAGACATGCGATTCGTAGCAGAAATTGAACTCAGCTTACCTCGATTTAATTATCTCGAAGATGCGCTATGCCAGTTCTTAAATGATATGCTTCACTCTAAATAGATACATCGACTGCAAATGTATACTGGCTACATGAGAAAGATCAGAAGATTGCAGAGTGTTTTCAAGGCTTCTTGTTTGGGAAACGGGATGGGTTGAGACATTCTCCTCTGCATGCAAGGTTAATATAGATGAACAACGACCCTGATAACTCAATAATATCAGTCACATAGTTAAAAAATTGATTAATATGCGCAAATCAAGCATGAACGAAAGGACCTGAGCACTGGGAACGAAACCTAACGTCACCATTGTCAAACGACTCCAACATATATCCCCAAGATCCTGAATCAACTGGAGTGTAGATCAAAGCATATCAAAATGACGACTTGTATACATTGCAAAACGGTCATAGTCAGTAGAAAACCAGTTTGCAAACTTTTCATAATGCAAAATACAACATTTGTTTCTTATTGTTTTACAACGTGTCGAGAAAGATGATAATTCCTCATACGCTCCTTAAAATAGTTTCATTCCAGGTGATAATCCAAGTTTTAACAGTAGCGTGCACATGATATCCAAAATGATGAGGGAGGGGAATTCAAAGTAGAGGCCCGAACTTTTGTGCGAATGAAGCATTTTATAGGGGGTGAGCTGCTCTCAGGTAATTTAAGCCGGTTAGTAGCCTACTTTGCATGAAGAAACACAAGTATATGGTAAGATTTCTAATACGGATATCCACGATCAAGTGGTCCGAATATTCCAAGTTTTACTGCATAAACTTGTAAGAAAGCAAACAACCATAAAAAGGACAAAACAAGTCGTTAGTTCAGATTGAAATATTCCTGATCTCATATTGCAATTTGAAATCATTCATCATATTCATGCACACGCCCAAGAAGATCCACATCACTGATTTTTTTCTGATGCGATCCTAAAGATACAAGCATTACAATACACACCTTACAGGTCAAGAATTCTGAATTTCACTTCATTCTGCTCTGTATTTTTCCACTTTTACCTTCTTCATTACGAACTTGAAATTTACAAAACTGAATAGTTTAACAAAACACTGTAAAAAAAAAACAGTCATAACAGATCTAACAAAATGTGACCTACAAATGTATAAAAAGATACTTGATCAAATATAAAGATAATCCTAGAAAGAATAAAACAGCAATTAACGGGTAGATTATATTTATATGTAGCCAGTGCTAAGGTCGAGTGGTTAAAAGTGGTGACATTAGAAGCAATGAAAGCTAGCATCTGGGAGGTCGTGGGTTCTATCCCTGGCCAAAATCCAAAATGATCTAAACTGTTCATCTCTCCTAAGCCAATGAAAACGTGTGCAATGAATTTCATATTCAGGTCAAGTGTGCATAATTCCGTCTTATACTATGGTTGCAAACTGCATAGACGTTTACATTAATTACTTCACATGAATTACATTGCTTTCTTCTGATCATTTACGTCAAGCATGATTGAAGGGCTTCTTGACAAATCATTGCGACTTTTGCTGCTTCTTTTTCAGAGCGTACTTCCGAAGCCCCTGATGCATGGAAAGCTGTACATAGTCGCTGATTACCTCCGGAACAAAACTAACCACGGCGCCCTGAGGGGAGAAAAAAAGACAACGTCAGGTAAAAAATAGTACGATTAAATCTTAAAACAAGGATATTATCCAAAAACTATTACATAGTTGTTTGTTCTTCTCTTGATGGGCGTCACTTCTCTTGTTAGTGAGTCTTCGTGGCCCTTGGCTATTGATCCAGGGTAAGGAAAAGATAGTTGCACCTGCTTAGCAATTCGGATTAAATGATCAGAATATACAAGCAATAACTGAAGATTAGTAATATGCAGAGTAAAATAACTCACAGACAGTAATTAAAACCAGAACTACAGCAGACTTAGTGATTCCTTACCTTATAAATGTATACTTTATACTGAATCACGTGATTGATAGAGCAACTGAGGAAACTGTGTCCTGAAGTCAAATACCAGAACATCATACCAGAAATCTTTGGCATTGCAACAGTATTATCCTTCAGAATGTTAAATTACAGATACGAGTCATGAGTGACAATGGACACCCTCTCAGCGACTTAAAACAGGAACTGTCGAATCCTATGACAGTTAATGACAAAGAAAAGCCATTCATCATAGAAATAATTATTTTTGCAAGGTTTCCAGATTTTGACCTCTGTTGAATTCAAATTACCTATTGGACGATATATGTCACTACGTGTACTTGTTGTAATAACAACCATTTACAATGTCATAACAACAATTGATATCAATTACTATCTGACCAACTATATGCTTTCCTGTTCACCATGTCCTTGCACAAAATGTCATGCTGAAACCCAAAGCTTATTACTGGCCACCCCCTAAGAAGAAAGGTTTTCGAGGCTTGAAGTTTTGCTAACCTTAATCAACTATTGACGTGAAGCAAATTAGAAGTTTCAACTTGAAACAAAATTATCCAGTTACAATGCTTTTCTGGTTTTGTGAAAAACACTACAGTTCGTCTACTTAACAGATAACATAGATAACTGTATAAACTCTGTATCCACCAGTTCAGAAGAAGACGACATAATTCCTACATATAGAATGCCTTTATCTGTTTCTAATTCCTTGCCGAAGGCAGAAGGAATATATGCGATGGTGATGGCGTGTGCACACGCTGCATGCATGTATGCAGCGTGCGTGTGACCCTTGCTCGTAAACACTCTAACTTCAGAAGGATAACTGGACGTTTCATATTTGATATGTAGGTTCCCCTAAGATAGAAGTGGTTTGGGATTGTTGTTAGTATTGGTCAAAGGTCATCTTAAACAGCACGGGTCAAAGTCTCAGGACATTGTTCTCACAATAGTATAAGTCTCAGGAAGTTTAAACTAAGTGTGTAGCCTGCCGTTGGTGAAGTAGACGAACTGTAGTGTATTTCATGAAACCTGTATGATCATTCAGTTAGTACAATCTGTTTCAAGATACCCCCATTTGAACTTTACAAGTGTGATTTCAAACGCCCAAAACATATGGGGACATGACATGTAATGGGGACATTATATGAAGGTTTGTACAGACTTAATTATAATAGGTTTGTTGATGTAAAATCAGACTTTCAAGGAAACAAGAAACATGTATAATACTTTTAATTATTTTATCATTGTATGCTCTTCAGTTACATACATACAATAATTTATGAGTGACAGAGCATTTCAATAGTAAAAATAACATTCAAATATATAAACATAGATATTTCAGGGCATAGTTCGTAATTTCAAGCACAGGATAAAAAATCATCGAAGTGTCCAACATGTGAAAAGACCACCGGGGGTAACTTTACACATATGAGGCAAACAGAAATGTTTGTAGCCAACAATAACATTTCCTTCATATTTCAGACATATTCTGACTAGTTTACTAGTAAAACTTCAAATTTCATAAACGTTTACTCTCTTTCTCTTTTCTCTTTCTAGCCTATTTCGCTCCACTGCAGGAGGAAGGCCTCTTCATCGATTTTCCATTTCCATCTGTCCTGTGCTCTCCTTTGCCATAGAACACCTGTAAATTCTCTGAGTTCATCTGTCCATCTTCTACTCTGCCTGCCTCTCCTTCTGATACAAGTTCTTGGGGTCCAGTTGGTAATTTTCTTTGTCCATCTGTTATCATGTTGCCTGGCCAAATGGCCGGCCCATCGCCATTTCTTGACTTTGATTTCCTTTATGATGTCTTGGACATTGGTTTTCTCTCTTAAGTTTTGGTTGGTTACTCTGTCTCTCCTTGTGACTCCAATTATGATTCTTTCCATCGCCCTCTCTGTCACTCTCAACTTCTTTTCCAGTTTTTTCGTTGTTGTCCAGGTCTCCGCACCATATGATAGTACAGGAATTATGCACTGGTTGAAAACTTGTTTCTTCAGTGATGTTGGAAGGTCCTGGTCACGGAAAATGAAGCTTAGTTTACCAAATTTGACCCATGCTAGTTGGATTCTTCTGTTTACCTCTCCCGGTGTTTCATTGTTGAGGGAGATCCTTTTGCCCAAGTAGATGTAACTGTCCACCTCTTCTATCTCTATCCCCTGTACTGTAATCTGATGTCCTCTTATTCTGTCACCCATCATTACTTTAGTCTTTTTGATATTCATATTGAGTCCTGCCTTTCTGCTTTCTCTGGCTAGTTCTTGCATCATTGTCTGCAGCTCTTGTGGTTGGTGACTTAGAAGAAGTATGTCATCAGCAAATCTTAGATGGGTCAGGTGTTCACCATCCACTGCAATTCCTTTTGATTGCCAGTCTAGATTCCTGAAGGCGTTTTCCAAGGCTGCTGTAAAGAGTTTAGGAGAGATTGGATCACCCTGCCTCACGCCTTTCAGAATTTTGAAGATGTTGGTTTTGTCTCCATCCAGATGAATTCTTGCACTGGGGTCTCTATAGATGGCTTTCACCAGACGAATGTATTTCTTATCTGTGATCTAGTCTTCCAATGCATGAAGCAAGGACTGGTGGTCGAGGCTATCAAAAGCTTTTTCATAATCTATGAAGCCCAGACAAAGATTAAGCCGGTATTCCTTAGCTTTCTCAATCACCTGGCTTAAAGTGTGAAGGTGGTCTGATGTCCGGAAGCCTGACCGAAACCCCGCCTGCTCTCGTGGTTGTATATCATCAAGATCCTTCTCCACTCTGGCTAGAATGACTCTGGTGAAGATCTTGTACAGATGAGGCAGCAAACTGATTGGTCGATAATTCTTGATGTCCTTCATATCCCCTTTTTTGTAAAGTATGATGACTTTTGCTTCATTCCATTGGGTTGGTATCTCCTCTAGTTCCATGAACGTTTACTCTAGGCATCACCAAAACAAAGTCTCATAACATTTCACGAAAGTTAAAGTTGTATAATTATGAAACATGTGACAAGATCACTGAAAGAAGGATGAGAGGGAAGACGTCATTTTACAAACATGAGGTAAGTATATGTTTGTAGTCATTATAACATTTGTTTCCTTCATATTTCAGGAGTTTATTAAAATGTTCGGACAATATTACTAGTGAGATGCAAATTTAATAAAATTCATCTGAGCAACTTTTCATGTCAGAATCTAATATGTAACAGAGTTAATAAGGCTAAGTATCACCAAGACAAAGATAAGGCAAGCAGATGGTAGTAGTCTTTCCTAACATTCCCTTCACACTTCAGAAAGAGAACAAAATGTTCTGACTATTTTATCATTTGAATTTAATAAAACTTAATAAACGTCCTCCAGGCCACCTTTTACATCAAGTTCTGATGTGTAAATATAACAGAACCAGTCAGTCATTGTTATGGGAAGTAACCTCTAATTTTTATACCAACTAATTTTATCAAAATCAACTCAATATAAAACTTTTCTTTTAATTCCTTCCAATATGGTGTTCTTAATTTAAAAGAACATTCATAAGGCATAATTATGTCGTATGAAAAGCAACCGAAATAGAATCTGTTTTCTTATGTGAAATTAAACTGATGTATAAGTTTACATTTGAGCTTTAAATGAGTGACAATTTGTTGCTTTCAATCGTCAAACTCATCCAATTGATTGTAGTCTTAATTGTTAAAGACTGACTAAATGCCTTGTGCTAAACTTGAAAGTCTAGTTACATTGATAAGTTAAAATCTTTTGATTTCATTAAAAAAAAATGCATTGCTAATTAAAGACGGACTTGCTGTTTGTGTGCCAAACTAGACATTTAGAAAGGTAAAAGTCCTATGGTTTCATTTCCAATGAGGTGTTTCATTTTTAAAGTTTACTTGCTACTTTGTGCTAAATTTAAGAGTCCAGTCACATTGATAACGTTTAAGTCTTTTGATTTCATTTACATTTTCATGTTGCTTGTTAAATACTGACATGCTGTGTGCCAAACTTAATATTTTGAATGGTTAAAGTGATATGTTTTCATTTCCCCATAGGTGTTACATTTTTAAAATTGACTCACTGTGTTACTCAATGTGCTAAAGTTGAGAGTCCAGTCACTTTAATAGGTTGAAGTGTTATCTTTTCAAATTAATTATTTTGTTTCTTGTCAAAGAAAACAAAATTACATAGAATCTGTGTGCTAAACATGGCATTCTATTAATTTTAGTACTGCACCTTTAAAGTGTATCAAATACAGATATTTGTTTGTACGAAAGACCATCTTTAGCTATAAAATCAGCATCTGATTGTTGATAGTGTTTCTGCAAAGCTCACTTTCTTCTAAAGAACTTTTGATAATCTTTACATACTTCATTCATTTGTTACATTTAATGCTGCCTTTAAGACAAACTAAGAATATTCAATCAAGTTTATTAACCCATCACCGAATGACGTTATGACGTTTAACAATCGAATTTAGAAGACACTTGTGATCTTCAATTTCATTTCTCTCTCTTTGCAGCAGAGCAGACTTTTTTTTTAGTTAGACTTGGATGTTTCTTTAGCCAACTTCATCATCCGTTTGCGAGAAGCACCGAGAATTGCCATCAGAACAAAATCACTGACAAACTCGGGTAAATTGGGCAAAACAAGACCCTAGGCAAGAAGAAGAGAAAGAGCACTTTGTATATATTTTGTTTCTTTCCTTTTTGCTTTTCATCTTTGTATGATGTATCTGCAATGGCTTCCACTTTCTGCTTTCATTGATGGGTTAACTGAGACAAAGCTGACAGTAATTTTGATAAAAGGAATAATATACCTCAGAGCAAAGAACAACGAGCAAACAGAAAAGAAAAAGTAAATAAATGAATTAAGGAATACTTTAGTCCTTTAAGTAAGTTGTGAGTTTCAGTTTTAATAACTAGTTTTGCATGGGGCCAGCCTGATTGTTTGTGGCAATTTAATAACGATACTAAGGAGACCTTCCCAACACCCACATCTCCCCACCCTTTATATCCGACATGATTCCATTATATACATATACTAAGTGCTGTATATTATCATGGCAAAAACTTTTTGAAATTTAATCATTTTATTTCATTGAACTATTAAACTGCACATGAAAATGAACTTACACACCACAACAACCATATTCAAAACAATCATCTTGTCATCACGAAACTCTCTCTAGCAATGCTGTCTTAGTTTTGTAGGTGCAATTCAGATCAACAGTTTGTACAATTCTGACATCAATTGAAGTCAAGTATTATTGCTTTTGCAATGAGTATACATAAAAAAAGCTCCTAGTTGATGAAGCAGAGGGAACGAGGTGTTTCCATGACGAGGGATCGTGCATTCTGTGTGTGTGTGTGGATTGGGAGGAGGGGCAGGAAGAACGATCAGGTGATTTTTGGGGTATCCTTTTATTGATGTTGTTAGATCAGTTTCACCTTTTCGTGGCTCTGTTCTACTTGTTTTAATTTATTACACAAAGAGTCCTGGAAGCATTTGTCTTCCTATTTCTTTCCGTCTCCTTTCATTTGTATCCATATCAAAAGCAACAATATGAAAACTTCAGTTTTAACGTTTGACAGATCTTGTGAGCTGTTCTGATTTTGATTCTTCTCTCACTTATTTAGCCTCTGGCTGCTTCATGCTGATCGATCACTGGTTTTTTTAATTCATCAACAGATATAAACCGTAAATGTGTTAGTTAAGTTTTAGTCAGTGTAACAAAATATATAATACGCACCTGCAGATTATGAACAAAGCACCCGAATGTTCGGGTCTCATGTCGACCGTTGCCAAAACCATACAATATTGTGTGATGTCAGACATAATTCATAGTCACACAGCACATTATTATTTATCATGATCTTCCTTATATGGAATCAAGATGTTTATTCTGTGTTTTTCAGTTTCAAGTTTAATTTTGTCTTTGTCTTTGACTTTTGATTTTTTAATTTGACTTTGTCTTTGATTGATTGGTTGTACTAATACGAGACCTGCTAAAATTACTGACGAAAACAAGCAAAGTCACCGGCGTATCAGATAAAATCGTTCTATTAACCTTTACAAACAAATAAATAGCGCCAACGACTATTTCATTAGTGACAATCGTTCATATGGCCTCGTTTAAAGAATTATGTAGGAGTGGAGCGAAATATCAACGGCTTTAAGATCTTTAATTATTGTTGTGACTTCTTCATTCGTTTGAATTGAAATTTATAAAGCGAGCTCTTTGTAACAATAATTGATAAAGATTTGGTTGTTCTTATGAAAACATTTTCAAATAAAATGATGAAATTATTTTGAATACATTTTCGATAGCAAAACTTCTTCGTGCCATGATAGATTACGGGCTCGAATGGAGCTGAGATCCAACATGGCTGCTGCAGGCGTATGAAAATTATACGCATAGTTTCTTCAAATAAATCATTCTTGGTTGATATTTATGTTGAAAGTATATATATATATACCTCAAGTTTGAAACAAATATTAAGTATCATTTAATTTTGTCTAACATATGCACTGCTTTAAAGAAAATGTGCATGATGGTAATTCGAGCGCGATACAACCGATTGGAAGGGTTAAGTCTAAATTTCAAATCTGAAAAAAAAGTTGAATAAATTCTTGACGAATATGTAACTATGAACATCGAATTCAACCAATAACCAGTAAGCATGACTGAGCCGTTCAGTACTTAGCTAGTCGCCATTTTTATTAAGGAGTGGTCACTGAATACTGTCCGTAACAAATTGTTATTTCTTCAAGTAAACTGAGAAGATTGCCATCATCTCAATTATGCATTTTGATAATCATCTGTTTATCTGACACCATGAACAACTTTCTTCTCAGGTAAGTCGATTTCTCAGGAACATTAATCAAATTTATTATTTATCACATGGTGTGTGAAATGGCGGACCTCTCCACAGTAATGCAATAAACATCACACGTTGAACTATAAACTTTTCAAATATAAAGAAAATCAACTGTAGGCACAACCTTAGGTTCTGATATTTCATGGTTGAAAACAATCTACCTTCAAAGCAGGTAGATACTTTGATAGTTGTTTTCAATCTACACAAAATTCAATTTTAAAATGTGGAAATCGTATAAAGACGCAAATGTCGTCATTCACGAAGTCCGCTCATTTGTCCAGACCAAAATGTTCATGATAGTTTGTTGTTAATTTGCAAATTCAAAACGTACTTTTCACTTCATGTAAACAACGTAACGGCCAACATAACAAATAGCATGTGACATCATTTGTCGGATAAAGTAATTAATAATTATATAATAAGAAATTAAAACTGCATTTTTCTAAACATTAATTAATATTACTGTAACAATGCTATCAAGTAGTACGATCACAATACTGCTAAATGTTAAACTTCGATCTAAAATTACAACAGGTATAAGTATATAGAAAGAAGATATTTAGAAAAACATGGTATTCATTTGATAGGAAGTGAGTAACAATGATACAGAGAGTATCCGTGGTTTAAAATCTTTCGTAAGAATGCTTATAAACTTATGTCATATACACATTATTAGTCTTTAACGATAACACTAAACATCGTATTTGCCAGCCGCGTTAATTTGTTTTTAAAAATCCCCTCAATTAATATCAAGAGCAATGATCTGCACTAACTACATCAACTGAACTTCAGTATTATTGCTTTTGCAATGAGTATGCATTAAAAAAAACACTAATCTGTTGAAGCAGAGAGAAGAGGGATAGTGCATGTTTGTGTGTGTGTTTTCTGGATTGGGGGAGGGGGAGGAATTGCGATGAGGTAATTTTGGGGGATCCTTTATCGATGTTGTTAGATCAGTTTCACCTCTTTTCTTCGCTCAGTTTTACTTCTTTTAATGTATTACGCCAAAAGTCCTGCAAGCATTTTTCTTCCTATTTCTTTCCGTCTCTTTTCATTCGTATCCATATCAAAAGCAGCAATTTGAACACTTCAGTTTGAAACGTTTCACATTCTCTTGTGAGCTGTTCTGATTTTGATTCTTCTCTCACTTATTTAGCCTCTGGCTGCTTCATGCTGATCGATACTGGGTTTTGTTTTTTGTTTTTGTTTAATGCATCAACATGCATCAACAGGAAATGTATTAGTTAAGTTTTATAAAATCCATAATACACACCTGTAGATTATGAACAAAGCACCCGAATGTTCGGGTCTCATGCCGACCGTTGCCAAAACCATACAATATTGCGTGATGCCAGACATAATTCATAGTCACACAACACATTATTATTTATCATGATCTTCCTTATATGGAATCAAGATGTTTATTCTGTGTTTTTCAGTTTCAAGTTTAATTTTGTCGTTGACTTTGACTTTGTCTTTGACTTTTGATTTTTAAATTTGACTTTGTCTTTGATTGATTGGTTGTACTAACACGATACCTGTCTTAAAATTACTGACGAAAACAAGCAAAGTCACCGGCGTATCAGATGAAATCGTTCTATTAACCTTTACAAACAAATAAATAGCGCCAACGACTATTTCATTAGTGACAATCGATCATATGGCCTCGTTTAAAGAATTCTGTAGGAGTGGAGCGAAATATCAACGGCTTTAAGATCTTTAATTATTGTTGTGACTTCTTCATTCGTTTGAATTGAAATTTATAAAGCGAGCTCTTTGTAACAATAATTGATAAAGATTTGGTTGTTCTTATGAAAACATTTTCAAATAAAATGATGAAATTATTTTGAATACATTTTCGATAGCAAAACTTCTTCGTGCCATGATAGATTACGGGCTCGAATGGAGCTGAGATCCAACATGGCTGCTGCAGGCGAATGGAAATTATACGCATAGTTTCTTCATATAAATAATTCTTGGTTGATATTTATGTTTAATGTATATATATATATATATATATATATATATATATATACCTTCACGTTTCAAACAAATATGAAGTATCATTTAATTTTGTCTAACATATGCACTGCTTTAAAGAAAATGTGCATGATGGTAATTCGAGCGCGATACAACCGATTGCAAGGGTAAAGTCTAAATTTCAAATCTGAAAAAAGTTGAATAAATTCTTGACGAATATGTAACTATGAACATCGAATTCAACCAATAACCAGTAAGCATGACTGAGCCGTTCAGTACTTAGCTAGTCGCCATTTTTATTAAGGAGTGGTCACTGAATACTGTCCATAACAAATTGTTATTTTTCAAGTGAACGGAGAAGATTCCCATCATCTCAATTATACATTTTGATAATCATCTGTCTTTCTGACACAATGAACAACTTTTCTCTCAGGTAAGTCGATTTCTCATGAACATTAATCAAATTTATTATTTATCACATGGTGTGTGAAATGGCGGACCTCTCCACAGTAATGCAATAAACATCACACGTTGTACTATTAACTTTTCAAATATAAAGAAAATCAACTGTAGGCACAACCTTAGGTTCTGATATTTCATGGTTGAAAACAATCTACCTTCAGAGCAGGTAGATACTTTGATAGTTGTTTTCAATCTACACAAAATTCAATTTTAAAATGTGGAAATCGTATAAAGACGCAAATGTCGTCATTCACGAAGTCCGCTCATTTGTCCAGACCAAAATGTTCATGATAGTTTGTTGTTAATTTGCAAATTCAAAACGTACTTTTCACTTCATGTAAACAACGTAACGGCCAACATAACAAATAGCATGTGACATCATTTGTCGGATAAAGTAATTTATAATTATATAATAAGAAATTAAAACTGCATTTTTCTAATCATTAATTAATATTACTGTAACAATGCTATCAAGTATGACGATCACAATACTGCTAAATGTTAAACTTCGATCTTAAATTACAACAGGTATAAGTATATAGAAAGAAGATATTTAGAAAAACATGGTATTCATTTGATAGGAAGTGAGTAACAATGATACAGAGAGTATCCGTGGTTTAAAATCTTTCGTAAGAATGCTTATAAACTTATGTCATATACACATTATTAGTCTTTAACGATAACACTAAACATCGTATTTGCCAGCCGCGTTAATTTGTTTTTAAAAATCCCCTCAATTAATATCAAGAGCAATGGTCTGCACTAACTACATCAACTGAACGTCAGTTATATTGCTTTTGCAATGAGTATGCATTAAAAAAAAAGCACCAATCTGTTGAAGCAGAGAGAAGAGGGATAGTGCATGTTGTGTGTGTGTGTGTGGATTGGGCGAGGGGGAGGAATGGCGATGAGGTAATTTTGGGGGGATCCTTTATCGATGTTGTTAGATCAGTTTCATCTCTTTTTTTCGCTCAGTTTTACATCTTTTAATGTATTACACAAAGAGTCCTGGAAGCATTTTTCTTCCTATTTCTTTCCGTCTCCTTTCATTTGTATCCATATCAAAAGCAGCAATTTGAACACTTCAGTTTGAAACGTTTCACATTCTTTTGTGAGCTGTTCTTATTTTGATTCTTCTCTCACTTATTTAGCCTCTGGCTGCTTCATGCTGATCGATACTGGTTTTTTTTAATGCATCAACAGGCATCAACAGGAAATTTATTAGTTAAGTTTCAGTCAGTTTAAAAAAATCCACAATACGCACCTGTAGATTATGAACAAAGCACCCGAATGTTCGGGTCTCATGCCGACCGTTGCCAAAACCATACAATATTGTGTGATGCCAGACATAACTCATAGTCACACAGCACATTATTATTTATCGTGATCTTCCTTATATGTTATCAAGATGTTTATTCTGTGTTTTTCAGTTTCAAGTTTAATTTTGTCGTTGACTTTGACTTTGTCTTTGACTTTTGATTTTTAAATTTGACTTTGTCTTTGATTGATTGGTTGTACTAACACGATACCTGTCTTAAAATTACTGACGAAAACAAGCAAAGTCACCGGCGTATCAGATGAAATCGTTCTATTAACCTTTACAAACAAATAAATAGCGCCAACGACTATTTCATTAGTGACAATCGATCATATGGCCTCGTTAAAGAATTCTGTAGGAGTGGAGCGAAATATCAACGGCTTTAAGATCTTTAATTATTGTTGTGACTTCTTCATTCGTTTGAATTGAAATTTATAAAGCGAGCTCTTTGTAACAATAATTGATAAAGATTTGGTTGTTCTTATGAAAACATTTTCAAATAAAATGATGAAATTATTTTGAATACATTTTCGATAGCAAAACTTCTTCGTGCCATGATAGATTACGGGCTCGAATGGAGCTGAGATCCAACATGGCTGCTGCAGGCGAATGGAAATTATACGCATAGTTTCTTCATATAAATAATTCTTGGTTGATATTTATGTTTAATGTATATATATATATATATATACCTTCACGTTTCAAACAAATATGAAGTATCATTTAATTTTGTCTAACATATGCACTGCTTTAAAGAAAATGTGCATGATGGTAATTCGAGCGCGATACAACCGATTGGAAGGATAAAGTCTAAATTTCAAATCTGAAAAAAAGTTGAATAAATTCTTGACGAATATGTAACTATGAACATCGAATTCAACCAATAACCAGTAAGCATGACTGAGCCGTTCAGTACTTAGCTAGTCGCCATTTTTATTAAGGAGTGGTCACTGAATACTGTCCGTAACAAATTGTTATTTCTTCAAGTAAACGGAGAAGATTCCCATCATCTCAATTATACATTTTGATATCATCTGTCTTTCTGACACAATGAACAACTTTTCTCTCAGGTAAGTCGATTTCTCATGAACATTAATCAAATTTATTATTTATCACATGGTGTGTGAAATGGCGGACCTCTCCACAGTAATGCAATAAACATCACACGTTGTACTATTAACTTTTCAAATATAAAGAAAATCAACTGTAGGCACAACCTTAGGTTCTGATATTTCATGGTTGAAAACAATCTACCTTCAGAGCAGGTAGATACTTTGATAGTTGTTTTCAATCTACACAAAATTCAATTTTAAAATGTGGAAATCGTATAAAGACGCAAATGTCGTCATTCACGAAGTCCGCTCATTTGTCCAGACCAAAATGTTCATGATAGTTTGTTGTTAATTTGCAAATTCAAAACGTACTTTTCACTTCATGTAAACAACGTAACGGCCAACATAACAAATAGCATGTGACATCATTTGTCGGATAAAGTAATTAATAATTATATAATAAGAAATTAAAACTGCATTTTTCTAATCATTAATTAATATTACTGTAACAATGCTATCAAGTATGACGATCACAATACTGCTAAATGTTAAACTTCGATCTTAAATTACAACAGGTATAAGTATATAGAAAGAAGATATTTAGAAAAACATGGTATTCATTTGATAGGAAGTGAGTAACAATGATACAGAGAGTATCCGTGGTTTAAAATCTTTCGTAAGAATGCTTATAAACTTATGTCATATACACATTATTAGTCTTTAACGATAACACTAAACATCGTATTTGCCAGCCGCGTTAATTTGTTTTTAAAAATCCCCTCAATTAATATCAAGAGCAATGGTCTGCACTAACTACATCAACTGAACGTCAGTATTATTGCTTTTGCAATGAGTATGCATTAAAAAAAAAGCACCAATCTGTTGAAGCAGAGAGAAGAGGGATAGTGCATGTTGTGTGTGTGTGTGTGGATTGGGGGAGGGGGAGGAATTGCGATGAGGTAATTTTGGGGGGATCCTTTATCGATGTTGTTAGATCAGTTTCATCTCTTTTTTTTGCTCAGTTTTACATCTTTTAATGTATACACAAAGAGTCCTGGAAGCATTTTTCTTCCTATTTCTTTCCGTCTCCTTTCATTTGTATCCATATCAAAAGCAGCAATTTGAAAACTTCAGTTTGAAACGTTTCACATTCTCTTGTGAGCTGTTCTTATTTTGATTCTTCTCTCACTTATTTAGCCTCTGGCTGTTTCATGCTGATCGATACTGGGTTTTCTTAATGCATCAACAGGCATCAACAGGAAATTTATTACTTAAGTTTTAGTCAGTTTAAAAAAATCCATAATACGCACCTGTAGATTATGAACAAAGCACCCGAATGTTCGGGTCTCATGCCGACCGTTGCCAAAACCATACAATATTGTGTGATGCCAGACATAACTCATAGTCACACAGCACAATATTATTTATCGTGATCTTCCTTATATGTTATCAAGATGTTTATTCTGTGTTTTTCAGTTTCAAGTTTAATTTTGTCGTTGACTTTGACTTTGTCTTTGACTTTTGATTTTTAAATTTGACTTTGTCTTTGATTGATTGGTTGTACTAACACGAGACCTGTCTTAAAATTACTGACGAAAACAAGCAAAGTCACCGGCGTATCAGATGAAATCGTTCTATTAACCTTTACAAACAAATAAATAGCGCCAACGACTATTTCATAAGTGACAATCGATCATATGGCCTCGTTTAAAGAATTCTGTAGGAGTGGAGCGAAATATCAACGGCTTTAAGATCTTTAATTATTGTTGTGACTTCTTCATTCGTTTGAATTGAAATTTATAAAGCGAGCTCTTTGTAACAATAATTGATAAATATTTGGTTGTTCTTATGAAAACATGTTCAAATAAAATGATGGAATTATTTTGAATACGTTTTCGATAGCAAAACTTCTTCGTGCCATGATAGATTACGGGCTCGAATGGAGCTGAGATCCAACATGGCTGCTGCAGGCGAATGGAAATTATACGCATAGTTTCTTCATATAAATAATTCTTGGTTGATATTTATGTTTAATGTATATATATATATATATATATACCTTCACGTTTCAAACAAATATGAAGTATCATTTAATTTTGTCTAACATATGCACTGCTTTAAAGAAAATGTGCATGATGGTAATTCGAGCGCGATACAACCGATTGGAAGGATAAAGTCTAAATTTCAAATCTGAAAAAAAGTTGAATAAATTCTTGACGAATATGTAACTATGAACATCGAATTCAACCAATAACCAGTAAGCATGACTGAGCCGTTCAGTACTTAGCTAGTCGCCATTTTTATTAAGGAGTGGTCACTGAATACTGTCCGTAACAAATTGTTATTTCTTCAAGTAAACGGAGAAGATTCCCATCATCTCAATTATACATTTTGATATCATCTGTCTTTCTGACACAATGAACAACTTTTCTCTCAGGTAAGTCGATTTCTCATGAACATTAATCAAATTTATTATTTATCACATGGTGTGTGAAATGGCGGACCTCTCCACAGTAATGCAATAAACATCACACGTTGTACTATTAACTTTTCAAATATAAAGAAAATCAACTGTAGGCACAACCTTAGGTTCTGATATTTCATGGTTGAAAACAATCTACCTTCAGAGCAGGTAGATACTTTGATAGTTGCTTTCAATCTACACAAAATTCAATTTTAAAATGTGGAAATCGTATAAAGACGCAAATGTCGTCATTCACGAAGTCCGCTCATTTGTCCAGACCAAAATGTTCATGATAGTTTGTTGTTAATTTGCAAATTCAAAACGTACTTTTCACTTCATGTAAACAACGTAACGGCCAACATAACAAATAGCATGTGACATCATTTGTCGGATAAAGTAGTTAATAATTATATAATAAAAAATTAAAACTGCATTTTTCTAAACATTAATTAATATTACTGTAACAATGCTATCAAGTATGACGATCACAATACTGCTAAATGTTAAACTTCGATCTAAAATTACAACAGGTATAAGTATATAGAAAGAAGATATTTAGAAAAACATGGTATTCATTTGATAGGAAGTGAGTAACAATGATACAGAGAGTATCCGTGGTTTAAAATCTTTCGTAAGAATGCTTATAAACTTATGTCATATACACATTATTAGTCTTTAACGATAACACTAAACATCGTATTTGCCAGCCGCGTTAATTTGCTTTTAAAAATCCCCTCAATTAATATCAAGAGCAATGGTCTGCACTAACTACATCAACTGAACGTCAGTATTATTGCTTTTTATTATTGCAATGAGTATGCATTAAAAGAAAACAAGCACTAATCTGTTGAAGCAGAGAGAAGAGGGATAGTGCATGTTGTGTGTGTGTGTGTGGATTGGGGGAGGGGGAGGAATGGCGATGAGGTAATTTTGGGGGGATCCTTTATCGATGTTGTTAGATCAGTTTCATCTCTTTTTTCGCTCAGTTTTACTTCTCTTAATGTATTACACAAAGAGTTCTGGAAGCATTTTTCTTCCTATTTCTTTCCGTCTCCTTTCATTTGTATCCATATCAAAAGCAGCAATTTGAAAACTTCAGTTTGAAACGTTTGACAGATCTTGTGAGCTGTTCTGATTTTGATTCTTCTCTCACTTATTTAGCCTCTGGCTGCTTCATGCTGATCGATACTGGGTTTTTTAATGCATCAACAGGCATCAACAGGAAATTTATTAGTTAAGTTTTAGTCAGTTTAACAAAATCCATAATACGCACCAGCAGATTATGAACAAAGCACCCGAATGTTCGGGTCTCATGTCGACCGTTGCCAAAACCATACAATATTGTGTGATGCCAGACATAATTCATAGTCACACAGCAAATTATTATTTATCATGATCTTCCTTATATGGAATCAAGATGTTTATTCTGTGTTTTTCAGTTTCAAGTTTAATTTTGTCGTTGACTTTGACTTTGTCTTTTGATTTTTAAATTTGACTTTGACTTTGATTGATTGGTTGTACTAACACGAGACCTGTCTTAAAATTACTGACGAAAACAAGCAAAGTCACCGGCGAATCAGATGAAATCGTTCTATTAACCTTTACAAACAAATAAATAGCGCCAACGACTATTTCATTAGTGACAATCGGTCATATGGCCTCGTTTAAAGAATTCTGTAGGAGTGGAGCGAAATATGCAACGGCCGTGGTTGAAAATCTTTTGTAAGAATGATTATAATTCTTCAATTTCGTAAGAATGATTATGAACTTATGTCATATACACATTATTAGTCTTTAACGATAACACTAAAGATCCTATTTGCCTGCCGCGTTAATTTGTTTTAAATAATCCCCTCAATTAATATCAAGAGCAATGGTCTGCACTAACTACAATTTATATATTTTATTATTGTTTTTTTTTTAAATAAAATCTACCCATTGAATGTACCCTTCAATGCCTATTATTGGCTACAGTTTAACTATAATTATAGTGATAGTGTACATATCTGAATAGATACGCTTTAGTTATTCGTGTTATACTTATTGTTAATGCATCAAACAACAGACTCACATAGATTGATCTAAAATAATAACATGCCTAAGAATATTAATATTAAAGAAGGACACAAATACAATGAAATTCAACACGGCCTTAATTAAATTACTAAAATGTATCATAAATTAAGAATTATAAAGTTAAGCAACAGCATGCAAAAATACTTTCATTGTACTTTTCTATATCATGTTTCTCAGAAATGGCTAGCTCCAAGGGTTTTCTGTGAATTTTAACAGTATAGAAATATTATTATGGTACACATTTCAAAACGGTCTTCATTTGATATCTGCTTCAATTCCTGCTTCTTTTTTTGTAGTCAATATATATATTTTTCTTGTATTTGCAGTAGACCTTTCTTTCTTCTCCTTTTTCTCTATATGCCACTAACATATTTCCCCATGTTTTATTAAACGACGCAGGTGACGTTCGCGCAATAGAAATGGCACATTATTTAAATGATTAAAGGTAAAATTGATAACATACATCCCATTTTGCCACCAAACTAATTTTAATTCGAAATCAGCAATAATGACAGCAAATTCTCTATCAGATCATGTACCAAGTAGAATCTTCCGAACTTAAGATTCGGTTTTAAACTTAACAAGATATTAGTCTTATATACTATAGAAGAATATCACTATTTGAGGTTAATAATTAATTTTCTGTAGATAATATACTAATTTGTGTTTATTCTTTTCTATTCTTTTTTCGGTTTGGGTGGACTTAAACTTTGCTGGTGTGTGTACAATCAAGTGTACATACAAACTGACATAAGCAAGCAAAGCCTTTAATCATTTAAGATAACAATTTATTTACAGTCCCATCCATTTCATATTCTCACTGCGAGCTCAAATGACAATACAGGCTATATTAGTTCAAGGAACATTATGTCAATACGTCCAAACCGAATTATTTGCTTGTGTAATGTGGTTATCCACTGAGCTAAATAATTCACAACGTTTGTGATCTCTACGTAACTATAAAAGTTCGAATCTCGTTCTAGCTATTGAATTTATTTGTTGCTTTTACAAACTAAATTTGCACATGAGCTGTAAGGAAGCAGGACACTTCACCCAACAACCATTTCGCCCAACTGCCATTTCGCCCAACCTTACCATTTTGCCCAACTAGCCTGGTCATTTCGCCCAACCAGCCTGGTCATTTTGCCCAACCAGCCAGGTCATTTCGCCCAACCAGCCTGGTCATTTCGCCCAACCAGCCTGGTCATTTCGCCCAACCTTGATTAAATATGATACTTCAAAAGGAAACGTTCGGGAATTGTTAACGTTACAGGATACGAACCGAATATTAAGGAAACTTGAGGATCGATCAGTGTGTTAGGGGTTAGGTTTGATAGTAAACGTTCGAATATTAAGGAATATTAAGGAAACTTGAAGTCCTTTACTTTGTATAACTTTAGTAAGGAAACGTTCGGGAATTGTTAACGTTACAGGATACGAACCGAATATTAAGGAAACTTGAGGATCGATCAGTGTGTTAGGGGTTATAGGTTTGATAGTAAACGTTCGAATATTAAGGAAACTTGAAGTCCTTTACTTTGTATAACTCTAGTAAGGAAACGTTCGGGAATTTTTAACGTTACAGGATACGAACCGAATATAAAGGAATCTTGAGGATGGAGTCAGTGTTTTAGGGGTTAGGTTTGATAGGTTTGATAGTAAACGTTCGGGAATTGTTAACGTTACGGGATACGAACCGAGTATTAAGGAAAGTTGAAGTCGTGGTTAAATTGATTACATATGTGATTACATATGTGGTTACATTGATAAAGTGGTTACATTGATTAAATATAGTAATTCAATATTACGGACGGGTTTTATATATATTTTTTTTCAATTTAATAAGGAAACGTTCGGGAATTGTTAGTCAGTAGGATGGATCAGTGTTTTAGGGGTTAGGTTTGATAGGTTTTATGAAGACCGATTCCCCTGTGTTTGTATAATAATATAACTTCCATTGTATGCGTAAACGCCTAAAGTAGTGTAATCCTCCCATTATACCCGAAATAACTGCTCAGACTTTGATCCATATCGAGCGGACCTCACTTTTTTATTTACCTATTACGAAGTAACCTAACCCAAAATAAATCAAATTGAACTAGTGGAATAGAAAAAGTAATATTATTCTGACTGAATATTAGTAAAAATAAGGTTGGGCGAAATGACCAACACGGTTGGGCGAAATGACCATGCTGGTTGGGCGAAATGACTATAATGGTTGGGCGAAATGACCATGCTGGTTGGGCGAAATGACCAGGCTGGTTGGGCGAAATGACCAGGCTGGTTGGGCGAAATGACCAGGCTGGTTGGGCGAAATGGCAGTTGGGCGAAATGGTTGTTGGGCGAAGTGACTAGAAAGCAGCTGTAACAGCTCTTCATGTCATACTATAGATCGAGGTCTCGAAGGCCAAACGTTAACTTGGTTGCCTGATAATATCATATTTCTATCTATAGATCTTAATAATCCTCTCAAAATAGTCTACCTTTTAGATGTTTTCTGGATAGTGTTAATGATATAGACTTATATTAATACCCTGTAAAATGTGCATAATGCTTTAAGAAAATTTTGCCTCATATTGCTTTGATCTTCTATACCAAACTGTTTGAAGGGTAAAGTTAAAAGTATAACATCTGATGAAGAGCAATTAGACGAAATATATAAATATGAACCTTGAGCTCAGTCAAAAACCAGTTTTAGATTACAGAACGTTTAGTATTCGGTTGGTAAACTGTTCGCCATTTTTATTAAGTTCTTGTAAGAGGATGCTCTCATTTCCATTATGTAGGTCATTGTCTTATGAGCTTGCTGAATCTCGTGAGCAAAGTTTCTTTTATATTGAATTGGATCACCAGGTCATGCTTCATTTAGCAACATATTGATTCTTCTCTGCACGTATTAAATATTTGCAGGGTGGTCTGTAATTGAATCTATAAATTGGATTCTTAGGAATCTAAAATACGTGGTTTGGTCAGACTGTATTGATAGTCTGGATATTTGGGTGGCAATATTTTAACGATAATTGGTTCTGTTGTGTAAACAATTCGGTAAAGAAGAGTTTTACAAACATGTTTCCATACGATTATTTGCTAATAGCGGAAAATAAATCTCACAGAAGTAACTGTTATAGACAAAACTATGTTGTAAACGAACTTTAATGAAACAATCAAGAAGGATTATAAATACATGTACAATTACAATGTACAATTACATACTGTGTAGACTTTATATTGGATATGAGGGCATTTATATATTTTTGTACACTTTAATTTTTTGTAGGTACATTTTATATTTTTGTTCATTTTATAGGAACGTTTTCATATCTATGTATTTTATTTTACGTCTTATACGTTGTTTACAATTTTTAATGTTTGAGCTCTTGTTAACCAATTTCCATTGTATTTTTACATGATTGGCTGAATAAATATCTATCTATCTATACTATTCGTGATCTAGGTTATTATAATTCCGCTCATGTACCAGTAAATATTAGCGGTATTTGAAATAATGAATCAAGACCGAATTGCTGCAGTATATAGAATACTGTGAAGTAGAAACTACAGAATCTTGAATGTTACCGCTACTTTGGTCGAGTGGATAACGGCGGCGGTTTTTGAAGCAATGGGCTTGGCAATCGATGAGTTTGGGGTTCGATCACTGATCGGGTCATAGTAAGGTGGGGTTTCCATCCAAGAGCAATCTAGGTCCCATCTGAAATGACTTTCTAAAATGAAAAGATTCCAAATTTAAATAGAAGTGCTGAATCCTTCAGGCTTCTCCCAAATTCTTGGTCGCTTCAAAATAAGTGCCTGGCTATTATTAATTATTATTGATTTCCAACGTGCTGTTCGGTGCATTATGGTTGCTTTTAATAAGTTTGAGTTCGTTTGTTTTAATATTTTAATCTCCTTTTTTGAGTTCGTTTTTACGTCGTTTAGTTGATAAACATATATATATATTGATGAGCTATTTTACATATTAATGAGCTGTATATCTTTAATTATGCTATATCGATTTTGACTGAGTTTCTTCCGTTACTTATGCAAGGTAAAAAGATGGAAAATCGAAGTTCAAAGAAGAAAGGCTCGAAGAGAGGAATTAAAACAGACACAGCACCAGGAGCTAATCGGAACTCACAAACACCTGAACTAAGGGATGCGTCGTCACCAACACAACCATTTCAAAGTGAAGAATCTGCTTCACAATTTGAGAGTATTCCACACCGTGAGACCCCCGCAGCATTATCTTCAACAAACACAAACTTCCGAGCATCTGATAAACAAAGTATACCTGTCAGAAAGAAGTATTCAGACCCACTGACTATAGGAGGTAGGCAATATTGTTTAGTTTTGCAGCATCACCTGCGACGGCTTAACGATTTCTTAGTGACTATAGTGACACTAGTCTCACTAGTTTGATTGAGGGACTGGTAGGGAAGGAGGAGGAAGGGGCATGTAAGGACATATTACCGACGACTTTATCACTCAATGACTAATGTCGACCCCGCCTGCACGGCGTTCTTTACTTAAATACATTGCTTGGTAGGAATGCCATTCACTTTAATGTGGTGGTGTTAACTTGGTGTTAACAAACGTCAGTATTGAATTGTCACATGATTGTATCATGAATAAACTCGAGTTGTGATGCAATGTAAAATGGCCCACACTTGTTATCTAAAACGTAGTCTCACTACTGCATTAACACATATCGTTTGTTTTTTACGTAATGCAATAGTTAAAACCTTGCTTGCCGTATGCGTCTGGTCGATTTTCATGTAAGCAAAGCTTTGATATTTTTAAACCGTGGTACCACATTTCTTGTTTGCAACTCCCTTTCTTTTACTTAAGGTGTATCGTAAACTCATTTAACATACATAATATACGCGTTCCATGAAACATCCAAGCGATTGCGGTCTTTATGTTAAGGAAGAAAAGCACCGATTCAATTAGTAAAAAAACGAAATGTAAATTAAATTAATTTCAAATATGGATTCTAATGATCTACATGACGAAATGGAAATGATAAAAAGTGTACACCAACTCCATACATACTCACGTTAATATGCGTATTATATTGAATAATTAATATTCCAATTAAGACACCAAGTTGAATTTCTATCATATTACTTACACCAACATTAAGAATCTCTCTAAGATGCGTTGTTAGATCAACTGACCAGTCGGTTCTTCAACGATCAATGATTGCATTACTTTATATATAATCAAATAATCTATCTTGTTGGTGATTGTGTTGGCCTGTTTGTTTCGTTTATTAATTATTGTTTGTTTTATGTTTCTCATAGATAAGAAACAAATACTAATCGATGGGCTTAAAGAGAAGTATAAACTTTATTATGACTCCGTGAAACCTTTACCCTATATACAAGACAGACTTTATTGTGTAAATACGATATTTGTCGAGAGCGGTGTGGTTGCACTGAGTGACAGTGCTACATCGTATGGTAAAGATGAATCATGGGAACAGTTAGATTCTTACAAGAACATATTCAATGATCCTCATAGGAGGTCTAACAGACGTATCATCGAAGGAGAGCCTGGGTATGGGAAATCTACTCTTACCCTGCAGTTAGCATATGACTGGTGTAATGGTGTCCAAGATTCACCTCTCGCTGACGTAGAGATTCTTATTTTACTCAGACTGAGACAGTTGGGTAAAGTTCCGTCAATCTATAGAGCGATCAAGCGATATTTGGTGCCAAAGGAATACAGGGTCAAGGAGAGAGACATCAAGGAAATACTAGAAAGCTGCAAGTCAGTAGCATTTCAGTTAGATGGCTATGATGAATACCCAGGCAGAGACACCAACGAGAAAAGTCTATACGGCTTGCAAACAGATAATGGTGAGGAAAATGACGTTGGACGCATTATCAAGTACAAGATGTTCCAAGAATCTGACGTTACCTTGACAACCAGGTATCTACCTAATGAGTATGACAGAGCCAAAACCAAACGATTTAAACTTACTGGTTTTGATGAGACTGCGCGTGATCAGTACATCCGTAAGGCTGTTGCGGAGATAATGAACAAGCTATTGCTAAAGTTAAGAAAGGTCTCAAGGAAAATGTCATTCTTGATGACCTTTGCCAGATTCCTCTCTTATTTACTATGTTCTCTCACATGACTCATGAAATAGAGGGTTTTCAGAAATTTAAATCTGTTACTGACTTCCTTCGCCACGCGATGAATTGCTTTCATAGTCACACGAGAAACAAATCCAAAGATTTCAATGCTAAAGAATACTCAAAGTTCTTAGAACATAATCACAGTGAACTTGATAAATTCGCTTTCGATGGGCTCAGTAAAGAGTATCAACAGATAGCGTGGAGCCAAGTAGAATTCCTCCAGCGACTCGGTCAAGATTTTTATGATCAGTACATACTTGTTGGTATCCTCGTAGAGGAGGAGATGTATGATATTGCAGATGGACAGACTCCTGGTAAGAGCGATAAGATGAAGATTGAAGTAAGGTTTTACCATAAACTATTCTGTGAATGGTTCGCGTCATTTCGTGTGGTGGATATTCTTTGCAAGGTGGAAGATTCAGCTGACCTGGAACCAATTCTTGGGAAGATGGATCCATTTGATCTCCAGTACGTCTTTCGATTCGCTTGTGGGTTGAATTCCACCGCTGGCAAGAAAATCATCGAATATTTGAAAAGTAAGAAAGATGGAGACAACTTTGCAATTCTTTGCATCTTGGAACAGAGTGGTAATGTTGAAGGCATCGTAGACACTGTCAAAGAGCTCTGCTCAAGTGAGGTCACCATCAGTAAACAACACAGCAAGTTACTGCAGAGGTCGACCATACAGCTCATGCAGATAGCATCAAGTCATGAAGTAAGTATACATTATATGATGATGTCACCCACTGTTTTGTGAAGTGCTAACCGAGAAACAGGTTTCCCCTTGATGATACTTTTCTAAGGCGCAAAAGGACTCTCAGATTAAATTAAATTAATATTTGGTAGTGTTTACCATAATAGAGGTCCCACTGTAGTTCTAGTATGAATATTTGTGTAATATTTGTATACACTTGCATTTACACTACACTCAGATAAAAAAAATCCACCCTGCAACATGTCATTATTAAATATCACTTTATCAAAACTGTTCAACCAAATTGTTTCTCTTATACATTATAGTGCATATCTCACGAAATCAATGCAAGTTCAAATTGTATGTTACAGTCAATACATTCCAAATAAATTATATTGATCTCAACTAATCAGCCTGAACGATACCTCATTCTGGAACCGTCATCAGACAGAAGTAGAATTGTACTTGTATGAAGCAGTAGTTACAATTCTGCTTATTGAACTTATAACTAAAAAGAAAGATATTCAGCTTGTGTACAGAAACAGATCATGTATCTGTAAGAAAAGATGCCCCAAAAGTATTGGGAATTTATGTCATGACATACGCAAGCCCTAGACTAATAAATCGGACATTCATGTGTTCTCTAGAGAACAGTAGCCTGTCGCTGTCATAGCTACTCAGTACTTTGGCATTGTCACAGATATTCAGTATATTGGTACTGTCACAGCTATTCGGTACCCGTGCACTTTCTGAGCTACTCAGTACTTTGCTACTGTCACAGTTATTCAGTACATGGTACTGTCACAGCTATTCAGTACCCTGACAATGTCGCAGCTACTCAGTATTAGCTACTATAACAGTTACTCAGTATGTTGGTACTATCACAGCTATTCAGTAACCTCGCACTGTCTGAGGTAATCAGTACATTGGTACTGTGACAGCTATTCAGTACCCTGACAATGTCGCAGCTACTCAGTATTAGCTACTATAACAGTTACTCAGTATGTTGGTACTATCACAGCTATTCAGTAACCTCGCACTGTCTGAGGTACTCAGTAACTTGGCACTGTCACAGCTTTTCAGTACCCTGACACCGACTCAGCTACTAAGTACCTTGACACTCTCAGAGCTACTCAGTAACCTAACACTGTCACAAATATTCAGTGCCCCTGGGACTGTCCGGTATACTAAGTACCCTGGCACTGTCACAGCTACTTAGTAACTGGTACTGCCACAGCTATTCAATTCCCATGGCACTGTCAAAACTGCTCTGTATTCTGACACTGTCACAGATGTAGGTACCCTGGAAATGTCACAGCTAGTCAGTACCCTACTACTGTCATAAATACTCAGTACCACAGCACTGTCACAGCTACTCTGTACATTGGCACTGTCGCAGCTATACCTTGACACTGTTATAACTACTCTTTTGTCATATACTGTCAAAACTACTCAGTATCCTTGCACTTTCACAGCTGTAGGTACCCTGAAACTGCCACAGCTAATCCGTACCAACTACGGTCACAGCTTCCTGGCACTACGACACTGTCACAGCTAGTCAGTACCATGGCACTGTCACAGCTAACAATTATTTGGTACTGCCATAGCTACTCAGAACCCATTAACTTTCAGAACTACTCAGTACACCTGGCACTGTCAGGGACACTCAGTACCTTTGCACTGTCACAACTACTATGTACCTTGGCACTTTCTCAACTACTCAGTTTGCCATGGTACTGTCAAAAAGTACTCAGCACCCTGGCACTATCACAGCTAGTCACTACCATAGCACTGTCACAACTACTTATTACATTAGCACTTTCACAACTACTCAGTTACCATGGTACTGTCAAATCTACTCAGTATCAACGCACTATCACAACTACTCAGTATCACTGTCAGAGATACTCAATACCCTGGCACTGTCACAAACTACTCATTTTTCATGGTACTTTCAAAAATAGTTAGTACCCACTGTCACAGGTTTAGGTACCCAGGAACTGTCTCAGCTAGTTTGCCCACTGTTACTGTTACATACACTAACCCAGCAAACACAAAACGCTTCATTACATTTTTAAAAGAGCCTCAAAAATATGTTTTTATAACGTTAAATGTGGTGTTATAAAAACGTCGTCATAACGTTTTTATGAGATATTAATGGTATATTTATGTGATATTAATGTTTTAACGAAAAAATGTTTTGAAATAATACCCTGAAATCGTTTTCGTGACATATTTATAACACCACAAATAACGTAATCAAAACAAAAGACGTAACGTTTTAATAACGTTTTAAAAACGTGTTTGTGTTTGCTGGGAAGTAACCTGCCATTGTCAGAGCTTTTCAGTACTCCTGGCACTGACTGCGATACTCGGTATACTGTCACTGTCAGAACTACTTAGTACCATGACACAGTCACAGCTACCAAGTACTTTTGGCACTGTCACAGTTACTCAGCACCCTGGAAAGATCACATCTACTATCATGTCCTTGTCACTGTCACAGCTACCCAGTACATTGCACGCGGTCACAGTTAATCAATACGTCGGTACTGTCACATATATCGAGTACTTTGGCGCTGTCACAACTACTCAGTATCCCTGGCACGGTCACAGCTACTCAGTGCCCTGCCACTCTCAGAGCTACTCAGTAACTCGGTACTTCAAAAGTTACTTAGTACTTTTACACTGTCACGGATAATCATTACCCTGGTACTACTACAGCTACTCAGTATGTTGGTACTGTCACAGTTACTGAGTAACCTGGTACTGTCACAACTACTCAGTACCCCTAACATGGTCAGCGCTACTCAGTACCGTGTCACCGTCACAGCTACTCAGTGCCCTGACACTGTCATAGCTACTCAGGACCTCAGTACCTCCAAAGCTACCCAGTACGTTGACAATTTCATAGCTTATCGTTACCCTGGTACTACTACAGCTTATCAGTATTTTGACAATGTCACAGCTACTCAGCCCCCTGAAAGATCACAGCTACTCTCAGTACAATGACATTGTCACAACTACTCAGTACCCCTGGTACGGTCAGGGCTGTGAGATCGCGCCATCCCATCGGGCACATTGGGTCTTTTGTTTGTAAATGTAGTGAGTCTTACTTATATATGCAGTTTGTGAAACTCTTTCATGACAGTCAGTTCAGAGGTGATCTGTCGCCAAAACAACTCCGATTCACCGCAACGTCTGTTAAAAGAAATACAAATATAGACCTCACAACATTATTCAGGGTATATTCATTATGCATGCAAACGAATCGCAACTATGTGTTGTCTCTGTAAATTATGAGTCTGTACCAGGCGCGTATCCAGGATTTTCTAACCCGGGGGGCGCGAATTACTATCTTAGCGGAGCGCCACCATCGGCGCGGAGCGTACAAGAAAATTTCTGGTTTTGATACCCCCCAGATCACCGGAAATGGCACTTCTCGGGCTTGAAAATTACGAACCAGATGTACACTTTTGCCTGAGAAGCAAGTATTTCCCAATAGTTTTTTTTTTCCATCCATAACCTTTTTGAAGATTGTCACCAGTCACACATCATGTTCGACCTCATTGCATGTCCTGTGGATCATTCGTTGCTTTTGTAAGTGATTCTACGTCACGGCCTACAATATCCGAAAGCCCTACTTTTCAAGGTTTTTAGCCCATTATTTGTTCAGAATTTGAAAGTTCACATTTCTCGTGAATAAAATCACTTCAAAACAATTCATAATGTTGAAAAAAATTCAATCTATGGAAAAGCAATATAGAAAACCTCCTTCAACCCCTAACAGACAGGTCAAAATTGCACTAGTAGAGGGAAGTATGATGAAGAATGTTGGTCAGGAAATTTTCAGTTAATTTATTGGTGTACAATTAAAACCTCTTATTACGGCTATTATAAAACTTCGTTGAAGGAAATGAAAAATACCAGATATTTCCGGTATCAGATATTTCGAAACCGAACACTACACACATAGGCGTAGGAGGCGGGTTCTGCAGCCCCCCCCCCCCCCAACCATTTTTCCACCTGAAAATTCGTGCAATATGCTGAGAATTTTTCGGGCACCTACTGAAAGAAAAATAAATAGCAATGATGTAGCTTAAGGAAATGAATAGTTTAAAAATTATCTCTAGTAATTAAAATAAAGTTCTAAGCTTGGCCGACTAATTCGCCATTACTACTGTAAAAGAGGGTTTTGACATAATTGGACCTGTATGCTTTTTCTCCATCTACATAAGACATTTCGTTGTTTACATTAGCATCCGGCGGTATACTGCGCAACTTTGACGGACCTTACGGCACACGATGCCATGCGATGTAATGACCGATGCTTGCTTATATAATATTGACATTAACATGTTGAACGCGCGCTCAGCGCGCGAAAAAGTTTGGTTATATTTTTCGGGCAAGTCGTTACAGCCCCCAAATCCAATTGAGCTCCCTACGCATTTGACTACACACATAGACAGTTTTGAGCCTGTTCATCCTGGAACATGCATTTTCATGCTCGCTGATATGCTCCCAGGCCTTGTAAGTTGGAAAAAGGGAACGTCAAAAATGGAGTTGTCGGTGTAAGGGGTAGGGTGACGCGCACGTCCCCTCCGTAATCCTCGATCTGTCACTGGCTACCCTGTGTATATAATAGGGATCAGCGCTGTAATTATGACTGTTCCTCTTTCTCTTCCCGAGGTCTTGGCGTTTATCTTCTACTCCCTCTTTTTCTCCTTTTTCTCCTTTTTCTCCTTTTTCTCCTTTTTCTCCTTTTTCTCTCTTTCTTTTTTTTTTTTCTTTTCCCTTCCTTCCTCTACTCCTTTTCTTTTTCCCCTCTTTTTCCCTTTTTCTTCTCTTTTTTTCTCTCCTCTTTTTCTTACCCGGGGGGCGAGCGCCCCCAACGCCCCCCCCTGGATACGCGCCTGTGTACCCAAACTAGTTGTTTTGACAAATAAAGCGTTAGATTGCGTGATTGTTAATTGTACATGATCTTAGAATGTTACTAAGCTCCTCCCACAATGCACCGCCATATTTCAACCTCTCTTCAGAGAAGAAAAGTGTTGCTAAAACAAAACCAATATGTTTGTATAGTGTGAAAACATCGAAAGTAGCGAACATGTTTACGTTGTGCTATACAGAATTGCGCCCTCTGTTACATTAATGTTTGCAGAGCAATCTATGACACTGATGATTCCATGTTGCAGATACTTTTCTTGCGCGAGGTATATTATGTCGTTGTGAGAGGTACGACCCAATGTACGTACGTACGGTATGTACGTCCACTGTTCCAGCAATATCGCTGATATTATAAGCTCATTATTCGCACTTGCATTGTCCTGTTAGGAACGATCTTTCTATAACCAGAAATATCATAATAAGATCATAATAACTCACACATGAACAACACCGCCCGACTGAAGGAATGAATCCAGATATATAAAGGCGTGTAGAATAGACTATGCTCTGCAGTGAAAGGGAGATTTTGTGACATTCACAGCTTGAAGGTGAAAGCAAATATTTGCTTTGACAGCTAAGCATTATATTGCATGATTGTAAATTACGCGTGAGTTTATGATATTTTGCTTCCACAATGCATCATGTTCCAACCTGTCTCCGTCGGTGAGTTCAAAGTACACAGGCATATGTAAAGAGGTATATTATAATTATTGACATGGGCGGCGATTATGGGGGGGCGGGGGGGACATGTCCCCCCATTATTTTAGGTGGGTGGGATAGTATCTAATATCCCCCCAATATTTGGTGTCATAGTTTTTTTTGTGGCTATAAATAGAAAATAATGCGTAAGATTATTTATCCAAATCATATTTGGCGGCTGTTTGGGGGCTGTATGAGCGTTCCGCGCGCGTTTAACATGTTAATGTGCATATCATATAGGCTTTCATCGGTTGTTACATCACATGCCAATAACATACAATCAGTTTCCGTGTTATTACCTATCCCTATTGGTTAGAATGATTGTTTAACCATCGTTTAACCATTGAAAAACACATTGCAGAATTATTATTCTTTCAGTAGGTGCCCGAAAAATTCTCATCATATTGCCCGAATTTTCACAAACATTTTTGGGCGACCGCCCCCCCCCCCCCCGAGCATATTTTTTTTATGATATCGCTAGTAATTTCAAAATAGCAAAACGCTTAGATGCAACTTACAAGGCCTGGGAGGTGCCATTTCCAGCGATCTGGGAGGCATTTTCGGCCAAAGTTTTCTTTTACGCTTCGCGCCAAAACATGGTGACGCTACGCTTAGATAGTTTGCCTACAATCTTCGCCAACTCACTTGGCAAATTCCTGGCTACCCGCCTGTCTAATCGTGTCGCTATAATTACTAAATATCACCAAAAAAAATGTCACAGACAGAAAGTAGATTTTACTTTTTATCGAAATGAATTAACTAGACGGACCGCATCCTTAATGAAATTTAGTTTGCCGATAAAAAAAGGAAAATAGGTATATACATATACACACACACACACACACATATATATATATATATATATATACACAAAATATCACAAAGCGCGTGAACAATTGAAAGTTGCTACAATCCTGCACCCAAGCAATTCCCCCCCCCCCCAATCTTTGAAACAAATCGCCGCCCCTGATTATTGATGTGATATTTATGTATCCCAGTTTGCTGTCTTCGAATTGTGACCTTTCTCAAAACTATTTAAAATCAATTCTGACAATTTAGTTAGAATGCTCCGATAATCGATAAATAATATACCAGTGAGTAGCTATCCACAAATCATTCACATATATATTCATTCTAAATACGCCCGAAACCGTTCCTTAAAAATCCTAATTGCGATCTTGAAATATAATATTGTGTACCATGGCCTGAACATGTGTGTGAAGGTCCAATGTTGGTACACATTACAGTAATTTTTATTCCAGCACGAAACTATGAGTCAAACGGAGGTAATGGGATTCAATTTCTTATTCATCTTTTAAACTTAAAGAAAGAATGTTAATGTTAATTGGGCTCCTCTTGAAATTATGTTGAAGAAGGTTCATTGTTTCGGTTGTACCGCACATACATGTTGTATATTTATGTACTGTACAATATAAGATTTACAACATCTCTTTTCAAGTGAGTGATTTTGATAGCCCTTGTTTTTTGTTCTGCCCTCACGATGGGGATATTAACGCCGCCTACACCCTCCCCCGCCGAGAAGTAAACATGGTCCAGATCGCTGACCCGGTATTTTACAAGGAGTTTTATACGATATAAATAGGATGACAGCCAGTACAGTCTGCTTTCATTTGTAAACTTTTGGCAAATCTACGTTAAGATATCATGACGTAGACAACACAACAGTTATCACTTACACAGGGTTAATGGCGGTACCAATGAACTCGTCGAACTATCAACCCATCAACTGCCGAACGAGACCCTTAGACTCTCCCCTCAATGGAAATACTCTTGTCCAAAAGATACTGTCTAATGCATTTGTACGGCTTGAAACTAAATAATGCTCATTTATGACGTAATCCTTCCCAAATTATGTACTGATGACGAAATACACAGTTAGTTATCAATGGTATATAGGTTCCCTTCATCGGAAAGCAATTAACGCAGTGTATCTGGATAGCATAATGAATTTAAATAAGGCTTAAAGGCTATAAGTCTATAATTCTTATTGGGCAGACCTTTGAGGGTGCTTAACCAATAATTACTGCGATTTATTAATTATATGTCTTCACAGACTGAATATATTCCGCAATCTCACCGAATTCTAAGTTTTAACCATTTAGTGCTTAGGTGGCACCTACATTGTGCCATTAGTGACTTTCCTCCTATAACCAGAAAATACGAGTAAAATCATAATAATCTCATAACGAGGCCAACCATAGTAAGGAATCTTACTATCCCTGTGGTGGAGGTATGTGTAGGTGGAGTAGGCTTTGCTCAATTATTCGATCCGCCCAAATAATTCAAACTTTAGCAAACCGGTGTTCATTACTTGTAGTACGCTGGCTCCTTTCTGTACTGTAGCATTTACTAACCTCGCCAAATTGTAATTTTTATGAACTTATAAAATAGTATTACATTCTTTAACGAAATTTAATAAAGTTATGAAAGTTCTTGAGAAATACACCAACTGTTATTACAAAAAACTTCGACTCGGCTACTACAAATTGTCGCTCTGCAATTCCTCTACAAAAACAACCAAAACACGATGTTTTATTCTCTTGATGTAGTACTTATTTGATCTTACCGTACTTTTGTGTTTCCTTTCTTTCTGAAGGCGACAAATAAACTGCGAATACTGAGCAAATAAAACTGACTGCACTCAAAGCACTCACACCATGACACCCCCCCCCCCCCTTTCACGCTCCGGACAAATTCCCCAATTAAGTCAACGAGACCTACCTCCTCCCCATCCCGAACACACACAACACGTACCCGAGCACATACATGCATAATTATTTATACCATTGTACTCAAGCCACTGTATACACCCCCCTCCCCCGATAGAAACCTCAATTGCCTTCATTACGTCACGTTTACTAAGAATGAATGTCACGGCTACTACAGCACACAGTACGTGTTACTCGCTATACTGTAGTAGACGTGTATAGTAATTGACGCTACGTGTGTTTGTCTATAACTGTTTGTCTATTAATGTGTCTGTTGATCACATTACATACTTTTCTATTGGGTTGTCTATACGATACGATTACCACTAGCGATGCTTTCAAAGCGATTGTATTTATTTTTAGTTTTCTCTGAGTAGCATATGCAGGTAAGTGTACTAAGTAAAACTCGTGTAAGCTGTTGTCAGGCCTATGGATTAAATATAATAGGAATTTGTATCACCGCGTTGTGAGGTAATTGTCGATTTTGCTGTTTTAGTGTCTAACTTTGTACACCTACGGCAACCGCTTAAACGTTACGTTTGGTTGTAATGTAAGTCTAAACCAGGGCCTACACAGACTCAGACTGAGCACTGTGCGTATATGCTCACATCGTGTACGTATTAACACTAGTAACAGGAGAAACTGCCTACACGTAGAAATGAATTGAACCATACTTAGATTAATTATAGCGAAATATATGATAGTGATTTAATACCATTTATATGAACACATTTTTAACTTTAAATTCATTGTAGCCTACGAAGGTATTAGGTTTATTTAATTCTTATTTATTCTGGAATAATTCATACGGCATTTACCTTGTGGTGTGAACTTTTAGGGTCAGCGTTATGTCAAGTTGCTTTATCAATTGCCAATATTTTGTAATTGCCCGCCGGCCTAGTGTGAATAAGTTCATTTTCGAAGGAACCAAGATTAACATCAGTTAGGTGCGCCTAATTCACTAATTATGCTTGGCATATCCTTTACTAAAGTTGGATACCAAGTTAAGCCACCAATTGCACACATGGTACCATGCTGCCAACGATTGGTACCATGCTGGTACCATGGTGCCAACGATTGCAGTTGTCGGGTTTTCTTCGTCCTTTACTGATGACCCTTTGCCTGTTCTACTTCAACAAAATCGTTGGTTGGAAGAATATTTTGAAATCAATACTCTTGGAGATCATATTACTCATCTTGTTTCAAAGCCGTTGAGAAATGATGAAACCGTCTTTCAAGCCATATTCAATGTGTCCCCATCACTTCGTGACTTCATGAAAACACATGGTGATCGTATCATCTTGGGTATGAACTCCTGCAAAATTTATGATAGATTCCATGTCAAGCGATGTAGCATATGTCAACTGTTTGGGCACTATCATAAAGAATGCTCTAAAAAACCACCCCTTCTTGTGCCATCTGTGCAAATGACCACGAAACCAGGCTATGCAAAATCTCCTTTGACGAGACAGATAAACATTCGTGCATTAATTGCAAACGTGGCAACTCTGGAACTCGCGCAAATCACATGGCATCATCTATAACCTGTCCTCAGTACGTCGATGCGCAGAACAAAGTTAAACGACTGATTGCTCGTTTAAACTAGACATTAGTTTCCAGGACGGCAATACTAAGACTTGTCGGCAATCACAAAGGAAATTTATATTGGAGACTCAGTTTCTCAGTTGTTTACCATTGTCTCTAAACACCTTCCTAACGCACATAGTTATGCTGATGATACACAATTATATTTATCTTTCAATGCTGGTTCTCTGTTATCTGAGGAACGGGCTGTTCTGGCAATGCAATCACTTATATTCGAAATAAGACATTGGATGATCAGTAATAGGCTAATGATCAATGATTCTAAGACTGAGTTTCTTTTAATTGGGACTCGCCAACAAGTTGCTAAGACTCGGGTTCAGTTGATAAAAGTAGGTAACGTGGATATTAAGCCATGTGATAGTGCAAAAAATCTTGGGGTTTATCTTGACAGCAACATGTCAATGGACATTCATATTGGAAAAGTTTGCTCAAGGGCATACCATGGACTCTATAATATTCGTCAGATCAGAAAATTCCTGGATGAGGACTGTACTAAAACTCTTATTAATGCTTTTGTAATTAGTCACATCGACTACTGTAATGCACTCTTGATTGGTTTACCTGATTATAAGCTTCGTAGAGTTCAAATGGTACTTAATGGAGCGGCTCGTTTGATTTACGCTCTTCCTAAGTTTTGTCATATTACTTTTACTTTACAATCTCTTCATTGGTTACCTGTACCGCAAAGCATTGAATTTAAACTAATCTTGCAAGTATTTAAATGTTTAAAAGGTCTTGCACCTAAGTATTTATGTGATATGATCTCGGTGAAGTCTAGTTGTTACTCTTTGCGCTCACATTCTCGAATCACACTGCATGTTCCTTGTATCAATCATAATACATTAGGCAATAGGGCTTTTGCCTACAAAGGACCTCGGTTGTGGAATTCACTTCCGGTGGAATTGATGCGTATCGACTCCTTGACCCTAGATGCTTTCAAGATAAAGTTAAAAACATATCTGTTTAAGCTTGCTTATTCTGATTGACCCGACTGGTTGGCTTTTTCCTTGTTAAGCGCTTTTGAATGTTTTGTACAAAATTAGCGCTATATAAATGCATTTATTATTATGATAAGAATTAAGATGCAGCCCGTTTCTCTCTAGCTAGGCTAGCCTTGTTTAGGCCTAGTTCGAAAGTCGCATTAGTCCTCACTGATTTTTCATGGAATATTTGAACATCATTAGAAGTTTAAACAGTCTTGACCTTATCTATGCTACTCATCAATTAACTTGGGGTTATGATTGATAGAAATATGATTTTAATAATCTAGGCTACATAAAGTCGCGCGTTTAATTAGTGATTCACACGAACACACTTCGGTGAGAGATGACACAATTTAGCAACGTTACTTAATACTAGCCTAGTGTACGTTTTGTTTAGCAGGCTTTGAAACTATATAATATACCCTACCAAGTTATGTGGCTTCATCATAAGTTAATCATTAAAATTCTGCACAAATGTTATTGTTTGCATAAAAAACAAAAGCCTAAGTTAGAAATTTTTTACAAAAATAACAACAGTGCAGTGAAGACCAACTCGTTACTATACACTAAGCTAGACATATAGGCAGAGTGTACACGTGTGATGTATTTTCGGGAGATTCTATTGTGGCGGGCTGTTAACGTGAGAATTGTGGGTGAGCGTCGGCTGCTTTTGACTGCACCGCCTTGTTCTACAATTTCACTCTGGTGAAGGAGAAAGTAACATGCACTAGCCTAAATATGGCTTAATTAAACAGCTTTGTTGAGCAGGTCGGCCTACAATACTACTAGTACTAGCCTAGTACTAGAGTATATATGTAAACTTGCGAGTAGTAATTTAAAAACCATATCGATTCATCTTTAATTGAATCTTAAAGCTAAATCGAGTCTGAGAGTAGCCTAGTACATAATAATATTTAATGGGCTACTAGCCTAGGCCTAGTACTTGTACTAACATACATGGCAGATGCTGTTATATTAGGCCTTTGTCTACACTTATGTACAGGACAATGATAAACTGGTCAAGTTGTGCTTTAATCTAAACATACAGCTGTGATTTGTAAAACTGTAGTTCGGGTTGTTTGGAGCATATTCTGATACACCAGTGGTTAAATGAAAGATGAATGTATAACACCTGGAAATGCTTCTCAAAGTAAGGTGATAATTAGTACATTTTCCCATAAGTCTATTTATATGGCTGGAGAATTTATGGCATACAGCAAAAGCGTCACATGGATGTATTTTGCAATTGATTTTTTTTCTTGATAAATTTTGCAAGATAAATTTTGCATGTAAAAAGCAACCAAATGGTTCCAGTCACATATTGATTTCTTATCTATAGCCTAGGTTCAGGTTTATCCAATTACGTTTTAATATTAGGCCTACATAACTATGTAACTGGTGACATAGAGTAATAACACTCGAACATAGCCTAGTGATGCTCTATTTATTGCGCATTGTTGTCTTTATAGGTCAGTACTACATTTTGCTCTTAACAGTTAATATTGCAACTTTATTGCTTTATTATGATAGTGTGCAGGGATAACTTGTGCAAAATATATATATTTTTTTGAATACAAAGATATTCGGAACAGAATAAATGGTAGGATTTACATTATAGACACCAATTGTACGTTACACTGTAAGTGAAGCTATTAAATATAATATAAAAACGAAGGGGTTGAAAGTTAAATTGAGCGATCATAATAATCCTGATATTTCTCTCACTGCAGATACCAATATCTGATCTATGGCTCAAGTGGTCCTTCAGTAATGTAGATAAAGGTGATATCGTGCTCCAATCTGGTCTTTGTTTACCAACCCTCTCAACACTGGAGAAGTTATCAGTAAATGCAGCCAGAGCAGAACTTACCGAGGAAGACGTTATTGGACTATTGAACTATGGAGTACAGTCTAAGAGATTCAAAGAGCTTTGGTAAGTAGAAACATATATTATGAAGAATGAAAATTATAGCAATAAATTAAATTAAGTCTAGGCCTTCGTCTAGAACAATTAACATTATGATATGTATGTAAGCATAGGCTACGTCTAGAATAATTTACATTAAGATACTTATGTAGGCTTAAGCCTTTACGTAAACACCACGTAGATCACGAACTATCTGTTAATCATAGTTGTAAAGTTTTAGTACAGAACTATAGGAAAAAATGGCAATTTGACAGAACACATTTAAAACAGTCGACAGAATCATTGTCTACAACGGCTAAATCCTTTTCTTATAAGATTCTTCCTAAATTTCAGTCCCATTAAAAGGTATACATTCCATGATATAATGTCGAAAATAATTACGAATTACAAAATCAGTTTAGTTTTACTCATGACACAGCACAAAAATATCATCAACGATGAAAGGCCGCTATATGTATCGTCGTTGTAACAAATCTAACGAATGAATAATAATTTAGTTAAATTTTATAAAATTGAAGATAAATTTATTATTAAGACCCTTATACTACTTCTAATTTGAGTCGACTTAAGCTGACCTGCTCTTGCTTGAATGAAAGTATTTAGAGTCAGTGATAACAATTCATTAGTGATCGCATCAAGGTTGATGTAGTTCCATTATCGAAAATGATACCCATAAAAATTGACAGAAACTTGTAGATATGTTTCGATGAAAGTTGGCAGATGATATTAACATAACAATAGTAATTAAAATACTTCATCTTCCAAAAATGACAGTCGCGACAGTTTTACGGTAAAATGTGTACAGTTTAAATCTTAGATGAAACAGTTCTGTGAAAGACCCCTTTAATACGGGTAGTGTATTATAACCGAGCCTCGTACCTGTCACGAGTTAGGTATAACACATGTATATATTTAAGTTTGTGGATATAAATGGATGTGTTATCATATGAATACCATTATTATGACCATGAATATATTGGAACAGGGAGATCACTTCAATGTACCACATTTAACATAGGGAACAGAGAGAAGAGCAACAAATTCAACAGAGGTATTTTTTTAAATATGCTCAACCGTCACTGTTACATGCAGGCTACAGTTTTCTTACAGAAATAATATCGTTTTGTCGTTATATCATTATGTATACAATGTGTAAACTGTATGTTAGATAATTTAGATAAAGAATCATTTCAAATAAACACTGAGATGGATACGTGTTGTTCAACATTATCCAGAAAAGACTAAGTAACCTAAAAGAAACAATGATCAATAAGTTTCCAGACGTTCTTTTTATATAAGCGAGAGGAGTCAAAATAATAACTTCATTATTTTCTTGTTTTGCAGGTTTTATGCTGGTAAGCTGCCAGCATCCATCAGTCCTAAGACGATACCGGAAACAGCAAAATCAAGGAATATTAAAGGTATCTAACGGCAGCTCAGAATGGGATTTTTTTTCTTCAAATGAGCGTGAAAAGGAGCTAACTATTTGAGTGTGTGTTGAGTTTTGTTCATGTGTGTTAGAACGGGCGGGGGTGGGTGGGTGGGTGGGGGGAAGTTGCGGCTGTTGGGGGGGGGCGGGCGGAGGGAAGTTGTTCGCAGAAAGTCATTGGAATAAGTGAATTATAACATTTGCATATTTTGTGTTTCAGCACAGCCGTGTAAGTCTTGCATTGTCCGCTAGATAGTGGTTGTGCATAAACCCTTCATACATTAATTCATACATATTATATAGCACGCGTGTATTATATATATATTATATAGCACGCGTAAGCGTAGGACCAATAATGTTTTTGTTACCAGCTTAGCGGACGAGTTTGTCTGTGCCGGTTAAGCTGTAAAATAGGGGGGTTTTGAGCGGACGAGTTGTGGACGAAGTGGACGAGTTTTGGACGAGTTTGGTCAATTTGGACGCGGACGAGTGTTAAAACGGACGAGATACTGTACATACCATACTCTATTGTATTGTGTATGGGTACATGATATGGTTTATAGTGTGCCAATCCTTTGTCGTTTCTTTTATGAACTTTTATTATTTTTTTGAAGTGAAACCTGATTTTTCATCTGTATATTTATGTAGGTGGAAGCATTACCAATAGTATAATGAGGAAACGATCAACAAAAACATGTTTACAAAATTTGACTATTTAAGTGTATACAATGTTTTCTACTTTTCTTTATTTTTAATTCAATTTACACTTTACCGCTATAAGTGTAAGAAAAGAGGATAAGGCACAGTGTGTATGAGTGTGTGTGTGTGTTGGGGGGGGGGGGGGGGGGTGTGAGAGGGTCGTCTTCAAGGAAATACTCTTAGTAAAGATCATTCACAGTATAATCACTAATAACACCAAAGTGACGTAACAAACACATTACTGTCAAAATTGCAAACTATCCTAATTCACTGAAGAAGTCAATAAACCCATCCATAGGTTTAAATTCTGTTTGTTTGGAAAATTAATAAACCAGAAAGAGATCAGAACAGAGAGAGAGATCCTGTCATCAAAAACTTAAATTATTTTGGTATTTCAGCCAGGTAGTTTTATTTAGCTATTGTAGGTAAGCACAAGTAGTCATTTTTTAACGTTGCTTTAATTTCCTTTCTCTGAAGTTCTTTGGCCGGAAGAGACATGTCTACTTAATCTACAGCTTGGTAAATGGAAACAGGTTGGTGATAAGATGGTAAACGTTTGTAAGGATCAACATGGACCGGTTATGTAATTAATATAGCCTATTTAACTGCTAGTGTAACTATCCGTGTACAATACAATACCCCATTGGAGCGGGTGATGATACGAGTCTGACACAGTGTGTGCAGCTTACTTGCAAACATTTTCAAGAATGAAATAAATTGAGAAGTTATAACAATAGCTACTGTTCTCTCTGGGTAATAGTCTGGTAGGAATATGAATGGACTGAAGGTGGGAGGGGGAGGGGCCGGTTGGTATCACTTGATCGCATAAGCTGCTTAGAATATCCTCACGGTAATTGACAGTTTCACTAAATGATGATATTACGTAGAAACAGTTGAATAAATATGAAATAATACATTTTATGAATCACAGTTTAAGGAAGAGGAGAGCAAACAGAAGTCTAAGCTATGTACGAGATGAGAGGATAGAGTGGAGACAGACAAGTACAACTCTAAATATGAAATATAAATATAATTTATAGGACTTCAACCAGAATGTGTCAGTATCTAGAGTAGAAAAAGACAAATTAAACATTGCGTAATTTTGAACATTTCATTTCATAGGCCGAAGACATCCAGACTATTACAGAGCTGTGTTCAAATGCTGTCGTCATCAATAACGAAAGCAGTCAGGAATCACAGAGGTCAACCATAGAACTTCTGAAGAAAGCATCCAGGCATGACGTAAGGATACATTGAAGGGATACGGTGAAGTAGAACATAACACATAACAATTAATGATTTGATTCATTATTCTCCCCAACTATCGGTGATATGATAGTGTGACTAATCACTAACCTTTTTTCGATTTTATTTTTTGTTTGTTTATTTATAAATTTATAAAAAATATGACAACATTTTACCTGGTTCCCACTAAAGCTCTAAGATACTCAACTACTACACCCCGCCCACCCCTCCCTCACACCGCCCCCATCCCCTAAATGTATCTATCACTCTATAGGTCCCGTAGATTAGCTCCAAACTGGCCCCAAATAAACGGAAACAAATATTGCAACCCACAATACACAATTTAACGCCCATGTTTTACCCACAATGAGATTAGCTAAAGTACAGCAATGTACACCTGTAACATCCTTCACTTCCCTCCATCCGCTAATCTTGGAAACAAATGACCACATCTGACCCTCACTAAAACAAAACGTGTCTTTATTTATTGTTTAGTAGTCTATTAATGATATTTATTATTTACTTTTCTTCTAGTCAGTGTTAATCCTGCATTTATAATTCTATATCAGTTTATTCTTATCCTATACTAGAATTATGAACAACTGAACGTGAAACTACCCATACCACTAACAGAATATGTAACCTCCCCCCCCCCCCCCCACCTTCACCCTTTCCCTGAACCATTGTACACCATCATGTTCCCCCTTTGTTCAATAATCTTACAACACTGTGTCTCTTTACAGTAAAGTAATATATTAGTGTAACTGTGCACTTTAACCAAACACACCCCCTTTACACCAATTTGAATATTAAACTGGCCCCACTTTAACCCCCTCTAAACCCAGGACCATTAGTACTTCATTAGTTATAATAAAAATAGTCAACTCATAAACATTATTGTAGACTATTAAACGATATTTATGATATTATGATATAATTATTAATATTTTATTTATTATTTACTTTCCTTCAGATTCCTATATTCCAGGTGAGTCTAATCCGTTCCTTTAACAAGGTTGATGAAGATGATATTACTCTCTACTCTGGTCTCTCTCTACCAATCATAACATCAATAGAGATGATGTACATACAGACAGAGGAAGGGAGAGAAATAAATAAACATGAAGTTAATGGAATATTAAACTATCTACAACACTCTCAAAGATTCAAGCAACTGGTGTAAGTATAAATAATAAATGTGTAAATAATATTAAAAATTAATAACATAACTAATTATTAATGATGAAAATAAGAAAGGAATTATTAATATAGTTATATTTAGTAATGACTGGGGGTTTTATTGATAGGTTTAGAGAATTGTAGAAGTAAAACAAATGAAGGAGAAATTGGATTAAGAAATCGACTTTCAATGAAAAACCAGTCATCAGGTAAGGAATAATATTAAAAGGAGAGTAAAATAGAGACAAAACGAGACAGAAAAACATATTTACAAAATAAAATTAAAATATAAACTTGTATTGCAGTAAGAATGATTAATGTATTTGAAGCGTGAGAGGAGAATAGATTTGTTTCCCTGGTTTATAATAATTCTTAATAAAATTGAATAAGGAATCAAAGAGAGAAATTGACAACAGAAATACAAATACTCTTGGTTTTTTAAATATTTTCTGTATGCGAAGTAAAGCATTATGATACTTATTGTAACGAAAGTAAAGAAAAATAATTATTAATAGATATGAAATTGTCAAACTTATTGATATAGAAATTGAGTAAATAAATAAATCGTTTACCAACTAACTTAAATAAAACAGTCGGTAAAATAAACTTAATAAACACTAGAAAAAAAATAAACACAGAAAAATAAACATTATTCTCAAAGTTTCAAAATAAAACATTCAAGAAAAAAATCTTCATTAAGAAAAGTTAAGTGGTCAAACTTCTTATATAGAAAATTTAGTAAATAAATTGATCAACGAAAATAAATAAATAGATAAATAAATAGATAAATAAATAGATAAATAGATAAATAAATAAATAAATGAATGAATGAATGAATGGATGGATGGATGGATGGATGGATGGATGGATAGATGGATGGATGGATGGATGGATGGATGGATGGATGGATGGATGGATGGATGGATGGATGGATGGATGGATGGATGGATGGATGGATGGATGGATGGATGGATGGATGGATGGATGGATGGATGGATGGATGGATGGATGGATGGATGGATGGATGGATGGATGGATGGATGGATGGATGGATGGATGGATGGATGGATGGATGGATGGATGGATGGATGGATGGATGGATGGATGGATGGATGGATGGATGGATGGATGGATGGATGGATGGATGGATGGATGGATGGATGGATGGATGGATGGATGGATGGATGGATGGATGGATCGATCGATCAATCAATCAATACATAAATAAATACATAAATAAATACATAAATAAATACATAAATAAATACATAAATAACTAATTGAAATTAAACAGTAGGTAAAACAAATTTAGAAAACACCAAACACAAAATATATAAACACAGACAAAATATAAGCATCACCCTAGAAATGTTAGAAACTTGTTTGTTATTGGGGGTTTTAGTAGCCTAATGTTTAGTTTACAAACTTCAGCATCAACAGTGAAATTAATTATTTACCGCAATTAGTTAAGTAGCTGAGTCAATAAATATATTGTTGTTAATAAGAGAATGAGATCTGCCTACAATGTGCATGCCTTAAACAATGTATATCATAGTAAATATCCTTCACCAGGTTCCCCTCCCTCACCCTGTGTCCTTTTGAATACTATTCCTCTAATCATTCAAATGTTCCCATGTGAACTTCCCTTACAATGCTGCAACAACTATATATCGGCCGCACCACCAAGCCCACCTCCGCACTGCTAGCAGACCCTTCTGCTGTGCCTACCAACTGCAAATCACGCCCTGAACCAATGCATAGACTACGCAACTATATATATACCCTCTCTAACATTCCCTCCCGCACCCCTCAAATGTCACTTCTCATATCTTGTTTAATATGTCCCATACGGTATTTCATATCCACGCCCAACGCCTCAAACACCTGTATATTTCCTTAGGCTCAATACATATATATATATATATATATATATATCTGTACAATTAACTATTTCTACTCTTTTCTACTCAGACAGAACACATTTTTTCAATGCTAAAAGTCCATTGCAATTACTGCGCCATTTTCTTCCTAAAGATGTACACTAACCTTTCCTATTACTGACACTTTCAATAGTTTAACATTTCTTTTGTTCATCACCTGTCAATCAAATACTTGAACAATAGAATGAAAAGAAGTTGTGTTCACTAAAGCGGCGCGCGTCCCAATGAAAAGAAGTTGTATTCAATAAATAAAACGCGCGCGCGTGACCTTTATATAACCCCTGGAATCTTGAAACAAACAAGTACCTGGATACGTCTAGACACCTGTCTGGTTTTGAATTGTTGGTAGGCCCTTAAATAAATATTTTCAATGATTTGCACTTTTTTACTGGGAAAAAATAAGTACAATGTTATATAGGAAGTCAAATGTACAGCGCATTGCCCAAGGTAAAATTTCTAATAAGACGTTCAAACGAAAAATAAATAATCAATTATTGGTGTTAAAGTAAGTAAGTACGATAATTGTACTTGAAGAAAGTAGACAAAGAAAAAAAAACAACATTATAAAGTATTCAGAGCTTATTTTGGTAAGGATATTTGTGCTAAATTATATTGTGAAATATGGGTGAGGGTGGGGGATGAGTGCTATAACTACATACAAGTAATAGTTTTAGCTAAAGTTAAGGATTTATCACTTCCTTAGGTAACTCATTTTCAATGGCAGGTTAATGCAGCATATTGGTGTATATGCCTGCAGAACAAGTTGTTAAAAACGCAGATCCCTGTTATAACGTTTTGATATTCGTTGTAGTTACAAGGCAAATTCAAACGACGTTTCCTTATAGCAGTAAGACATATCAATGTACAGGTTATATTGTATTGTATGCTCTTAAAGAGGATTGTTCACAGTAACGGGTGAGGTTGATGGTAGGAGAAATTGAGAAACCATTTTTTTATTTTTTTATAGATAATGGTGAGGCGATCGAAACTTCATTTGCTTTGGGATAAAACAAAATTATTATACTGTGGGGTGAGGGTGTTTACGTCAACCTTTGAATTTCCTCAAAAATATTGAAAATTGATGTTATGGGGAATTGACATTTATAACGGGAAAAATTGTGGACGGAAATATAAAACTGAGTATAAAGAAGAAAAACATTTCTACATTGATCCCGATAGAGGCAATATTCGAGATTTGCTTTTGCAGGCACTATAGTGCAAGTTATGATTGGAAATTTACATAAGATTCCACTGTGGATAAAATGTGTCATGATAAGTACATGTAAGAGGGCAGGATGGGAGTGGGGGGGGGGGGTATTATGTTCCACCTTGCAGAGAAAAAAAAGGATGTTAGAATTCATTTCTTTGTTTTTTCATGATATGTTTTTACTTAATGTAAGTTGATTAACATTGAGATGCATTATATAGTAGCATGTTCTGCTGTTATCCTTAGTATTCTTTTCTCTTTCATATACGCTTGGCATCCAACTATCCAACCATTCCCTGTTGCATTCGAAGATAAGAGACATTGCACCCTATTGCTTAATTATATTAGTAGATTCACAAACACGAATCCTTTTAGGGGAAAGGTGGGGGGGGGGGGGGAGGGTTAGTCCCCAAATTAAATAATGATAGACAGACGTTTACAAAGCACCCTAGTGTACATTATATAAATATCAAACATGTGTGTGCGGTATAACCTTAACAGTAAAATTTCCTCGACATCATTCCAAAAAGTTGCAAGCTATATAACCTTTTGCAAACACCATCCATTATACCAACATTTCTCAAAAGCGTGGGCCACCGCGCCAGCTATGAAGCCTCACCTGGACGAACAGCGTAATATTTCTTCTTCCCCCTTCCATGGGGCAGTGCATAACATGGTTGCACCACTGGATAAGGGTATCGTTGTGTAGTGAAGTTTTTTGAATGTCGATTAGATACACATCATTTCCAGTGGTTAACGGTTAACATCCATTCAGTCTATAATTCATTGCATAAACTTTGGGAGTATTGTCAGTACAATGGTCAGCCATACAATGAGGTTATTCAGACCGAAATAAATGTTAAAGGTAAATGATCGCATTTCAACAACAGGTATCATACCTTCAGCTTTTATTTTAGATGGTCATATTGCTAATCTTTATCCTTTCACCGATATACCGTATGTTGTATAAGTGGCAACTGGTAGTCGATAATTAACGACGTAAGTCCCAACACTGGATGGACAGTGCTTGAATTTTATGTGACGTCACAATTATAACTACAACGAATATCTTCCTTCTGCAGATTTGAATACTGTCTGCTGCCACCTACTATTACATCTTCCTCTCTGGCAAATCTGAAAGCAAGGAATGTCAAAGGTACAGTAAAGGGCTCTTAATTGATGTACTAGTGATATTTATCAGGAAGAGTTGGAATGGAGCAAGGGAGGGATTTGGTGCAATTCTAAGGTTGAAGAGTCCACACAGTGTTAATGTGACATTACTTTTGTGTAGTCCAGCCTGGAGTACCATCAGTACTTCAATATCAATGAACTATAAGGACAGAGAGATTGATTGCTGAATACTTTAAGTGTATTGACTATAGGAATATGTTGTAAAGTACCGTAGGTTTACTTAGCAATGATAAACTGGTTCTATTATTAGGGTTACTGATTGTGATAATTTCTCATTCTAGTTGCAAGTTAGATGGTTGTCGTGAAGGATGTTTACCCTTCTGTTCCTTTTAACCAACTTTCATGTCACTGAAGGCCTTTTTTCATTATCTACGGTATTTCAACTGATGCTAGTTCACTAAATCGGAACTGTTTTTATGAGTTCTTGTCTGCTATACATTAATTTGATGAACTTCCAACATACCATAAGCACATGGAGAATTTTACTGTACACATGTAATGAGTGAGTGGTCATGACGTCATGGTCATATTTAATCATTAATTAAAAACCTCTGGGCGGTTTACCACCTTATATTTAAAACAAAGCAGCAACTGGAACATCATGACAGTAGTTAAAAAGTTCATATTCAGTTCTTCAAAAAGGAAAAAGCAATCAATAATTTTAACCAGCTATAGCCTATGTAAACGATAATATTTTACAGTAGGCACGCATGCAGTTGGATAAAACTTATCTCTATACGTCTATAAATGAAACAAAATCTTTGTTTTTTCGCTTGCTTGTAATTAAGCGGCAAACTTTCTCTGAAACTTTCTTCTGAAATTCTTATGTTAAATTAAAACAATCAGCAGATCAAAGTATTTTTTAAATGTTTTTTATGTATTTCTGGGAAATACGTCTTCAATCTCGCCTTCCTTTAGTGAAATTGTTAGTGTTCGCTTAATAATCAGACTAAATTTTGGGACATTTTCAGCTGAGCACATAGTTTTATATATATACCTACAACATTAACCATGGAGAATAATGACAGGAACATGTTTAGCAAATGACGATGCATGTCGCAATATCAGTACGTATCGCATTCTGATACAAAAGACTGAATGATCTCCAGAGTCTGGTCTGAGGTAACATTTTAAAGTCTCAATGTGTGTTTGCTGATTAATTTCGGAAAACAAACTTCCCGAAGCAGATTCAATGTTTCTTATTCTTAATGCACTCTGAACTGGGGTTTTATGGAGAAAACCTGTTGCAATCGAAAGAATGAAAGAAAACAAATTATTCTCTGTTGCCCTTATTTGGCGCGAACGGTTTACCGTAAAGTCACTGCGACCGCCCATATCAGTATGTTCAGTACACAAATGTAACCTACATATGTACTCGTATTGTCCACTTTTTTTTAACCCAATTTCACGGAGGAAACGTCTGAAAACACCTCTTTATTCCTTGCAATAGAAGGAAATTACATTTTGCAAGCTACATCGGTAACACTGAAAGAAAATAATTTCAAATATGGACCTAACACAGGCGCGTATCCAGGGAGGGTGGCGTTGGGGCGGGCCGCGAATATTTTTTTCCCAAACTGAACTGACACTGAAATTATTTCCTCGATTCTGATTGGTTATCAGCGAGCACGTGATATACTTTAGTTTTCAACATGGATCCTCCATAATCTGTCGATATCAGTATGATCAACACAATCAAATTCAAGATATTCACATTAGCAACTTTGCAGAACTTTTGGTAGGTATATTTGAACGAAAGTATACAGTGAAGCAACTATTCCCAACTACTGCGCCCATTATATGCAGTCCTCGATCGTTTGTTTACTCGCTTGACTCCGCTCTACACAGCACATACATGTAATGTAACCTATTGTACTGTGTATAGTATACAACACAATAAAACACACGTATTTGTAATTGTATACATGTAGCCGATGTACATATGTACCGTGGTGTTTGTGTACATTCGGGGTTGCGATACTTTTAGTTTTATAATCATAAATTCAAAATGCATTCAGTCAATGAATCATGATAGGCCTAGTCGAATATGTAGTGGCCATGAAGACGCGCGAGCGAGTGTGTGTCAGCCAGTGAGTGTACACAAACATGGCATTTCATTGACGATATGTCTGTGTCTTTTGACTTGTTAACTAGTTGTATATAGCTTATAACCTATACGTACGTAACCACATATGTTTACCTGCACAATCAGAAGTTCTTATACATGGTGACATAGTAGGCCTGCATTAACCGTATATACGTATTCGTACTAGTTCGAGATCTCAAAATTCACTAATATAGGCCCTACCGCCCTTACAGTAGCTCTTGATAACTGGAAGCCTCACATTGTATCTACATGTAGGCACACTTAGGCCTACATACTTTAACTTAGCCTGTATATGGCGTGACACGTATTTTTGACATGATGCGGCCCATGATGATTGGTATGATCAACACTAACAGTGTCACATACATTCATTCATAAACGCCGACTACCATTCCGGTATTGATCAGCCAATCAGAATCGAGAAAATAATTTCAGTGTCAGTTCAGTTTGGGAAAAAAATATTCGCGGGCGGGCCCCCTGGGTAAGAAAAAGAGGAGAGAAAAAAAAGAAGAGAGAAGATAAAAGCGAAAATAGAAGGGGGGGGGGGAAAGCGGAGGAGGAGAGGAAGGAAGGAAAAGAAGAGAAGAAAGAGAGAAAAGGGAGAAAGAAGGGAGTAGAAGAAAAACGCCAAGAAACCGGGAAGAGAAAGAGGAACAGTGACATACCGTAACTACAGTGCTGATCCCTATTATATACACAGGGTAGCCAGTGACGGACGCATCACTATTTGAGATTGTTTCCATCTGCATGAAAACGCGCGCCCCACAACCCGCCCCTCTAATCGCTTCCGTAGTACCAAGACCTTAACAAAATCCGGCAACACACCACTTCATCGATAACAAGTGATCGGGTTGTGTATTAGTGACGTCTAGAGGTCGTGCACTGACCTACATGGAGTGTGACCACACTCGATTTTGCAATTTTCCAAGATCAGGCCCCGAAAAATCTCAAGAAATACCAAGGACACTGTTCTGTATCTAGCAATATCTAGCGATATCTATAGGGATGAAATCCCGAAATATTCCCTTAACAGAAGGCAGATAGATTTGATAGATTTGATTTGATTTGATCTTCCAAAATTTTCAACTCAGAGTCAAGAAGAAAATTTGAGTTAACAAAGCAGTTTCAGAAAATGCGTGAAATGGTCTCTTTTTCGATATGACAAAAGGCCCAAAGGGGTAATCTATTTACTAATAATATAAAGCAGCCAGTTGGTTCCTAAGATACCGAATTACACTTTAAATCTTCCTTTGTACCATAATTTTGTTGAAGTTGTTTTGATCATATTTTTTTTCTAGTTTGCACTGGTTTTTATGTCCACATAATTCCATAGTAACTGAAATTTACAAATAACAGACCGTAAAGGTTATAATAACCACCACATTTTTGCCATTTATACCTTCAAATTCAAAACACCAAAATACTTTAAACTGTATGTGCTATGTGTCTCTGATCGACAAAGTATTTGATTATATAGCTGTTGATTATTTACCTATCATTGATAACGGTTTCTATTAATGAATATATTAGGACATATATCAAGTTCGGAAGCACCAGAAGGTAGTATACTTTCCATCTTTCTTGTGTGATGGCATTATATGAGGGTAATTGTAAATATCAAGTATTCTCTTTTTATATGTACATGAGACGGTGGGGAAGGGGTGGGGGAATTCAGGGCCCCAAAGGTAACTACAAATGTCTAGTTCCTCAATTATCCATGGTCAAGTTACAATATTCACTATAGTCTTCTGTTCTATTTATTTTAGTTTTCTGGGATCCTTACGGATTTGATGAACGCAAGTATCTTCTGGATCTTCAGTCTGGTCGTTGGCTTCTGAACAAAGATCCTGATTCATTCTTTCCTGTAAGTAGTGCGTGTGAGTTTTCATCACGCTTAATTGTTTACTTCAGTTAAAAACGAAACTTTGATATAGGCTATTTTGTAGACAGTTTAAAAGAACTGAAATTCTGCCTAAGTTCATCATTTAGTATGCATTGTAACTGTTGCCAACAGTTTGTATTTAACACTAAAGCGTTACAAATATCCAGACGGTGTGCATAATGCAGATAGACATTCCTGTTGCTCTTTATGAGTATTATGATATTGGTTTAAGAATTTTACTTTTTACAGTTTTGAAAGTTTAAAATACTGTATGTTTCACTGTTTCATTTTTTTCCATTTGGATCTATGGTCTTAACAGAAGTTAATAATATTTCTAGGCATTTCCTGCAATAAATCGTCAAGGAAGATCAAATCAAGAGAGTGCAACATATTGTGGTTGAACATGGAAAATTCCTATTTGTCATGACCTATTTCCTACCCCTCCCCTACTTTGAAATCAATACAAAGTTACTACTGAGTGATAATTAAATAGTAAATGGTTACAAGCGCTGCCAGCGTAAAGTGGACTTAAGTACAGAAGAGCTAGCTATTTCCATGTCTTCATTAAAGCTGTTGAACAGAAATGTTCCATGAAAGCCAAGTTATAGACACTAATTTCACTCTTTTCTTCGCATAAAAGCTTCTCAATTCCATTTGAACACAAAAAGAATAACTCAAACATGTTGATAGCAAAGAAATTATAGAACGGATGACCCAAGAACAAAACTAAAGTGACTACTAAATTATAATTTGTTCCTTGATTTTAAACTCCCTAGCTTAAAATGTTACATATATCGACTTTGATATATAAATGTGTATAGTGAGGTAAGGCAAGGCTGCAGTATATAACACAAGAATAGAAATACCCATTGTGCAAAGGGCCGCAACCAGAAGGGGTATGGGGTTGTGACAACCCCCCCCCCCCACCCCGCCCCATTCAGTAATGCATTCGGCAAAACTATGCACCAGTTGGCAAAATGAAGGAAAGAGAAGAAATTAGGAAGGAGAGAAAAAGGAAGAAAAGGAAATAAGGGAGAATAACGAGAGAAAATAAAGGCAGCGGTTTACTAAGCGATCGGTCCGCCCCGGGTACCAGCCAGGGGTTGCCATGTCACCCATGCCACAGCCCCCAAAATATAATAAATAAAAACAAAATATAAATTAATAATTATTTACGGGGATGCTAAGGGTGACCATAGACGAAAGGTTGGAACTTTCAACTATTTTTTGTAAATCATTATGGTGGTATATGCCAATATAAATTATCTACTAAAACTCAATGTTTTATGCAAAGTGCATTACAAATTAAGAATCACTCATTAAAGAATGGGAATTCCTAAACATATCTGCAGTTCACTGATTAGACCACCAGTTTGCATGTAAACCACCGTAGTGACCTTACATAACACAAATATACCCCTTCCCCAGGACAGCATCCCCTGCACGGCGAGATAAAGGAAGGATCATCCCCGAGTGTGAACTATTCTAAGTATACAACTAAAGAGAGGGAGGTAGAGGTAGATGCAAGGAAGGGGGGCAATGTAGGCAGGAGAGGAGATTGGGATGTCTATCTAGACAACTCTATGTAGACAACTCTATATTTCAGTATATGAATTATTGCAGGTTAAAGTTTAGCCCAATTTTAGCACAAAGGTAGTGTAAACCTCAGCATTTCTGTGGGCCTGGACCTCGACTAGGGGACTTTCTAGTTTCAGTGGACAAATGCCCACTGCCCTGCCCCCCCCCCCCCCCTCCGCTGGACTCACGCTTCGTTTATCAACACTTGTCGATATTTTCTTTTCACGTTTCATGCTTTAACAATGCCTTAATGAACATATAATTCATTGTCGATTTTCATATGCTTTAATTACAGATGTTGGAAGTTAAGGATGAAATAACGGATGCTGATTATGCAAATGAGGTAAAGCATTGAATATTCGTCAGATTTGGAAATGTCTGTGTATGTGTTGGGTGTGAATGTGGGAGTGTGTGTAGAGATGAAGAAGGCTTGCAAGTTCTCACCAGTAATCGATAATTATTGAGATGATTGAGTTTGGTTTAAAAATATTAACCTGCACCATTGCTGTTTCGATGTATGTTGGTTGCATTCATACAGATTGAGTGTAATAAAATGAAATAAGTATATTAACGGCATTATTTCTGCATCACTGTCACTAAGCAGCTAAACATTCTATTTGTAAATATTTATTTGAATATTCTGGCGTTCATTAATATCAGGACTACATGTTTTTAAAGAAATCCAGTGCAACTCTGATAATTTATCCTTTCTCATCTAAAAAAAAAAGATATAAGTGAGGCTATATATGCCATGAAAAATTTGCTCCGTAAATGCACCATGAGAGTTAATCATGATATCTCCGTATATCATATTATATACAGCACATCTAGTTTGTTGTCTCCAGTGCTGCATAGTATATCTTACAGTATTAACGAATAATAATACCATAATCGGTATTTTTCAAATATTTCTATATTATTATTTAACTGTTTCACTTATAGGTCGAAGCCTTCCGGGATTTTTACAGGTATATCAACACTCACTATTTTTTGCCCATAAACTAGACGAAACAAACCCTTAATGAAGTGATTTATTACGTGCCCTTGCATTATTATAACGTTTTCTTGAAATAAAATCTAGTGCTGCAAAGTTTATCAAAATCTACGGTCCATACTTTGGAGGAATTTAAGCTTGCAAAAGTTTCAGACTCTAAATGAATCAATTCACTAAGTGTCATGCTATTAGACTATATTATGTCATATAATGAACTTGCGAAAAGCAATTGTTTACTGATGTAAACCATTCAAATTGTAAACAAATAAAATTTGACATAATTCATGTGTAAAAATTCATTTTAAATAATCCTTGTTTGGCATTCCACCAATCAATCATAATTCGTTAACCTATTGCAATTTATCTAAATCTTGAATTATTTAAAATACCGACTAGTGAAAATCTCCATGAACATGGATAGTAAAATACAAACTCTAAGGAATAATTGTTGTCAAATGTACACTGGGGGACAACATAGGAAATAAGTCTGGACACTCTTTTCTGTGTTATCCCAAGACCATGTGTCTTGATTTGTATCTTTATAAAAAAAATCAAATCAAAGTGAGAAATAACATACAAAGTACAATGATCATGACCCCCACCACAAACCCCTTTTTCTATAGAAATATCAAAAGAAAGTTAACCGAAAACATAAAAGATGAGAAGAAGAACATCGTGGTTTGAATGAATGGAGATCAACATAAGAAATTATTTATGTATGTTGAAACCATCTTATATTAATGTTCTAAAATATGAGGTACTAGAAATTCTACCAGCCTAGATTGAATAGCCATATTAATTAAAGAACATAAATCAATTAGCTTTTAAAAATGACGTCATCATTTGACACATGGTAACATCTCTCCCCTTTACTTACTCAACAGCGACGAAGACTGGCAAATGACATACAATGCCTCCTAAGAACATAAGCCGATATAGCCGACAGTGTCTCTGCCCAGCGTTTGTCTAGGTCGTTCTTTATTGTCGAGTTAAACAACAGGAAATTCTCCAGGACAACATGAATCTCACTGAGGGTTATCTTTCCTCCAAGTCTGACCATTCTTAGCATCTTCAAATTCTCTTGTCGTTTCATATGAATCAAAGTATTTAGAGTTAAGGACGCAGCCTTAGCAAGGTTGTATTTTGGACCATCGTAATGATTAGCTCTATGAGTCTCAAAGTAGCGGAAATGATAAGAACTATTTTTGTGTGAACTTGCATTCACCTATATTCTGTAGATGAACTTGAGTTACAGTAACACATTGAAAGACATTAAAATTACAAATATTTTAATTGAAACTGGCTTAGGGATGCACCGAATGTATCAAGTCACTAATATCATTTATATATATTTTCTTTAATATCGTGCTCCTAAACATAACCTGCCAATTAATGTTTGATGCAGGTCTACATTGCCTTACTGCTTCCAATTACACTGGAACCCTGTAAGGCATAGTAAGTTGATAGAAAAGATAAAGTAAGGAACATTCGATTGGTAAAACTTGCAGGTAGATCTTCGTATAATGTTACCTGTAGATAGATTTAAAAATGAATAACATAAGATAAATTAACTGTAGACAATTAATTAAAATTACAATTAATCACTGTTGAATTTAATTATTATAGTTTATGTGGTGAATGTAATCAGTGCTTTGAAATCATTTTCGTTTACATATTTTTCCACGATGTATTTTCTTTTGGTTTATGTGAGTTGTTATCTATTTAAAGGTATCAGTAAAATATAAATATGAATGCCAACAGTCAAGTTGACTCGAAAATCAAAATTTTTGTATTACAGAAGATAATTTTTAATTTTTCAATAGTCTTATATATCGTGAATGGAAAGGTAACAGTATAAATAATTTCCGACCTTCTGGAAACTAAAATATTACTGCATTCTACGACAATGATTTTTTTTTACTAGTAAAGTGTTTCCACCTGTACCCCCCAAAAAAAACGGAAAAAAATGTGGAAATATGGTGATTGTAAATGACATGGCAAGGTGTGCGCATAGCTACTTATCAGAATAGCAGATTGTGATTTTGCTTACAAAATTAATGCGTGATGGATTACGATACTTTTTTTAACGGTAACTTTAATAAATCAACCATTACTACAACTTATCCATCCTTTAAAAGATCCATTTAGATATAACTATTTACTTTATAACAATCCAGGTGCTTTATACACCATTTAGTTTAGTCATATGTAAGGTTTAAATTTACTCTCTCATCTATATATGGTAGATGGTCAAATGATTACCATTCATTATACAGCTGCAAGAAGCATATGTCGTACCATCTATCCACTAAGGATTTCCTTAAGCTTTGTAATTTCATCATCTAAGGTGTCATTTCTCGATAACTTGGATCAGGTTCGAAACTTACAGAGTAAGAGATATAGAGAAAGACTGTACGCCTACTTTTGAAACTTTTAGTAACTTTAGACCTTTAAAGAAAATTAATCATCTTCCAAACTTCAAAAGACTTGACAATGTTTATAACAGCATAATATAAATGACTACAATATCTAAAGAATTTGTGTTTGTACATAGCTTTCCATTTAGCCATTTTATTGTGTAACCTATATGCTACGCAATATTTAGTAATAATTGCTAATGTCAGAGGTGAAACGTTATGTAATGTGAACATGGTGTAATTCCACGTCAGTAGTGATTGACCTTTCAAAGAAATCACATATTTGGAAATATCAGTGCTGACGTTATGTTATTTTTTCAAAACACGCATTTTATAATTAATAACAATGGCTTAAGAAATGCTGCTGTATATAGCTTCTTCTTTTTTTTTAAACATTTTCCTTGAAAAACTTAGCCCATCTCAATATTTTGAAGATTTAGAATGCTAAATGGGAGGATCGGACAGCTTTTGAAACATTTAGTTATTTTTGTCTGTAACAATTGCTCCTTCTATCATTTGTTTTTATGTAAATGTATTATATTTACAGAATAAAACAAATTGCGCTCCTATATTGCAGTATACATTCCTCTGCCAAAAAAGTTAATTATAAAGTGTCGCTACAAATGGTATTATCCCAGTATTCATTACAATAAAGCTTACTTTTGAATATGTTGTGTTATGATTTAATTTAGCACTCTTCAATACTTTGGAGTTATCTGGAATGTTTAAGGGAGGTTAGATCTACTTTTGAAAAAAACAGTATAGTTCTCGCCTCTTAGCATTTCGACCTAATGTATAGAAAATGTGTCAAAAGAGTGAAAAGATGAACATCACAGTACACTGTATTTTATTCGTGTTAATGGCGAGGTCTTATCATTAATAACAAGTAGCTAGCAATGTTGAGCTGCTCTTTGTAGCTTTTCAATAAAACACATCTCCAGTAATGATAATACAAAAAGGTGTGTTACTGTAATGTTATGAATATATCGAGATTTTCAGCGCGGTTAATATTCTTTTAATAAACGTATAGTGTTTCAATAAAACACATCTCCAGTAATGATAAGACAAAAAGGTGTGTTACTGTAATGTTATGAATATTTCGAGATTTTCAGCGCAGTTAATATTCTTTTTAATAAACGTATATTATTGATACAGGATGTAAGAGCGTTTTCATTGAGTAAATTTTTCAGGGGCGAGCAAGATCAGTCGATTAGCTGCAAATTTGACGAGGAATATCACGCAATGTAATTTACCATGCATAGTATAGTGGAAATTGTATTATTTGTATTAAGATTGTTTTTTATCTCATCAAAAAATTACATTAACCGTAAATTATAATAACAATACCAAAATTATTTCACAAAAGCCTTTATTTCAAAATAGGGACTTCGTCATTACTGACAGTAAATTATTATTAACAAATATTTCAAGGACAAACTCAGTCGTTTTCAAAAGTTCCAGAGTGCTTGATACTTTTTCTCGTTAAAAGAAGTAACAATATAATCAATTAAATAACTGCAAAACATTCTACAAGAGCTTTTCAATATCATCGCTTTGTAATGTGTTATTATTATTACAAACTATTACAAGGATTCAATTGTATCGCATGTCGCAGTGAACTTAACAATATGCTTGCTAACATTACAATTATTCATTCATTACTAGAGCTAAATATCGAATTAAGCACTTTCTTATAGTAAAGTAATAAATATTTTGAAAGTTGTAGTGGACATGATATCCTTCATGTAAAAGCTGCATTTTGCGTTTACACTTTCATTTATACAAAACTGGTTGTAACGTATGATACCATTCAAGCGATAGTCTCGAGTGTCTGAAGATCATGTCTAGTTAAATTACTGGAAAATGTTCTTCAGTTTTAGATCAAAACTAGACTTACCAGCATTTGCCACTTCCGTAATGATCCAAAATTTGGGGTGGCAATGGAGCCAATACAAGGCAACATAACGCCGTTTTATTTCATAAATCTAACAAGGCGAACTGCTCAAAATGGTGGAAGTTAGAATCTTCCGTAACATGCAGCTTTCATGAAAATGTAGGATACTAAGACCCGTTGCTATGTATTTTGAGTTAAAGGGTCACCAAAAATGTTAGGAAGAGCACAATACCCATATCCAGTAACTTGTGAAGTAGTTTTACACATGATCGTAACAGAGGGGAGGGAGCTGAAGAGAGTGCACCTCCCTGAACCTCGGCTTCGCTATACGGGCCAGAGTATACTTGTAACTTAATGAGGTTAACTAAAGTGTTACCAACTTAAGTACTATATCTTGTTCACAAACTTACATTGTGCTGTAAAATGCATTAAAACGACTTAAACAAATCGAAACTTACCGCGTACTTGTTATTTTTCGTTTCTACGTTTTCTCTATGATGAATTAAATGTATATAAGGATCGTAGTGTCAATATTTCTAGTAAACTATTGTCGAATTTCTCACTTGTTTTTGATACAATAATTTCTGTATTATAAACTTTGTGACAATATGGTTGCTATGTCAGGTAAATACAAATCAACCATATTTTCACATTTTTTCGATTACATTTGCAATTTAACGTCCTAGAATCTCGACAAGACGGTGTATCAGCACGAAGAAGAAAATTGCCACAATGTTAAAACATTGTGACGTATAGTTTCAAAGTAGTTCGTTACAACAGAACAATGAAACGGGTGTAATGGAGAAGCTATTTCCTTGGCCGAGCGAGCTTTATTCTTCCCTATTTAATCTGAAATATGAATCACTGCATGACTAGCTGCAGTTTATACAGATTACAGTTTGCTGGAGGCAAATCGTGGTTGTGGTTTGCTCTCTAGAAGGGTGTTTGAGGGGCAGGCGTAGACCCAGGGATGTGACTGGTGTACACTCCACGCCCGTTTCTGTCAGTTGTTCTTTGTTCTAAAATTGCTTAAAACACCTAACTTAGCAAGCAACTCTACCGTTCACCGAGACACTCCAAGCTGCCGTACATCTGTAACAGAGACGAGCTCTAGAAGAAAATTACTTGTATACATATCCACACATTACTAAAGTGATGTTGGTTTAGTTGACGTCTTACTTAGAGACTGGTCGATGTTTTTATTATACGACGCCCTTAGGATAGCTTGTTCAACGCCGGAACCCCCCCCCCCCCACCAACCCTAATGTTCATGGGACATGAGGGAACTGATGGAGTATTTGATGCAACCTCCACTCTTATACTCGTAGGCTGGGGGTCCGTTTTGCACGTATAAGATGGGCGCGCCTCTTGCATTAGTAGACTAAGTATAACATTCGTGTTACATTTTAATGACTTTCATTGATTAATCTTGTTTTGTGTACTCCGTCTTGAAATTCACCGAGGTTTACAGGAGAATACTGTGCATTGTAGTCACTTTAATACGCGTGTGTGTTGTATCCTTGTAAAGGCAGGCGACTCGTAGCAGAAATTGAACTCAGCCTACATTGATTTAATTTATCTCGAGGATGCGTTAAACAAGCACATGCCAGTTCTTAAATTATAATATGCTACACTCTAAATAGGTACATCGACTGTAAATGTATACTGGTTACACAGGGGAGGGGAATGCAAAGTCCGCACGACTGATTAGAGGGCAGAACTTTTGTACGAATGAAGCATTTTATAAGGGGTGACCTCCGGTCATATAAGCCGGTTAGTAGCCTTCTTTGCATGAAGAAACACAAGTATGGTAAGATTTCATATACGGATATCCAATATAAAGTGGTGCGAATAACCCAGGTTCTATTGCATAGACTTGTCAGAAAGAAAACAACCATAAAAAGGGACAAAACAAGTCTTTAGTTCAGATCAAAATATTCCTGATCTCATATTGCAATTTGAATTCATTCATCATATTCATGCACACGTCCAAGAAGATCCATATTAAATGATTGTTCTGATGTGATCCTAAAGATACAAGCATTACAATACACACCTTACATATCAAGAATGATGAACTATACTTCATGCTGCTCTGTATTTTTACACTTATCCCTTCTTCATTACGAACTTGAAATTTACAAAACTGAATAGTTTAACAATAAACTGTAAAAAAAACAGTCATAACAGACTTAACAAAATGAGACCTACAAATGTATGAAAGATACTTGATAAAATATAAAGATTATTCTAGAAAGAATAAAAACACTAACTAACTAACGGTTAGATGATATTTATATGCAACCAGTGCTATGGTAGAGTGGTTAAAAGTGGTGACATAAGAAGCAATTAAATCTAGCATATGGGACGCCGTGGGTTCTTCACATTAACTTCATTGCTTTCTTCTAATGATTTGAGTCGAGCATAAATGACTGACTCGTTGGCAAATCATTGCGACTTTTGCTTTTTTATTTTCCAGAGCGTACTTCCGAATGCCGTGATGCATGGAGAGCTGTACATAGTGATTTATAACTGCAGGAAGTAACTTACCATGGGACCCTGTGAAAAATAACCCCTTAAAACCAAGGATATCATCCAAAGCTGAGCGTCACTTCTATAGATATTTATTCAGTTTTTGACTATTGATCCTGGGTAAGAAAGCAGTTCTTTAGCAAATTTGGATGAAATCAACAGAATACACCTGATTGATATGTAGAAAAACTGAGGAAATTGTGTCCTGAAGTCAAGTACCAGAACATCACACCAGATAACTTAGTCATTGCATAGGTATTACCCCTCTGAATGTCGATGACAAATAATAGTCATTAGTGCAAATGGAGACCCTCTCATCTAATTAACACAGGAAAGGTCAAATCCTATAACATTTAGAATTATGACAGTTGGAAGCTAACAAAGTTTTCAGACTTTGACCAATGTTGAACTCAAATGACCTTCCATCAGCATCATATTTGGGAACAATTTAAACAATATATGTCACTAAATATGTTTGTTGCCATAACAAGCACTAAAGGTTCAATTGTAATAAGTTACGGTTAAGTGGTTTATGACAAGTTAAACCCCTAGGTCTTTCATATTGAGAATTTACAGAAGTTTAAGATATTGTTAACTATTTTTAATTAAACTTAGGACCAAATGACCATTTAGGTATGGTGAGATCATGGGTGTATACCATGATACTGAGAGCAATGAAAAAATATCATCCTGAAATAGTGTAAACTTTCAGTAATAACTAATTAGGATAAATGTAAATCCTTCTCAAATTCATTAAAACAATATCAATTAAGATATGAACAATCATGTGCTTTGCTGTACACCATGTCCGTGCACAAAATGTATGTCTAAAACCCAAAGCTTATTACTGGCCACTCCTTAATTAATAAGAAATGTTTTTACGGATTTAATTCTGCTAATATTAAACAACCATTGACTTGAAGCAAATTAGAAGTCTCTACTTGAAACAAAATTATCCAGCTACAGGGCTTTTAATGTTTAACACTTCCAAATTGCTGAACTTAAATGAGCTATGACTTACAAAAATAATTAAGGCAATTTACTAATTATGATAATGCATTATGACGTCTGATGACGTCTTGTGTAACATTTCCAGAGTGTAACCACTTCCACTTCCTGGGAAAGTGAATGTCCTTAAAACAAACTTATTCGGGTTTCTTACACTCAACTTCATGGAGTATGGATGGTCTAAATTCCATAAAAACCAGTAAGCTTACATTTCACTACACTTTTTTGGAGGACCGAAATTGCATATATACTAGACTAGTGTATAATCCCTTCACGTATAATCTTGAAATACAGATAAGCTACGTTTTACTATTTGCTCTCCTTCAAAGTAAAATATATGTTGTTTTTTTTTCGGTTGACACATTGTACTACTGATCAGGCTTACTAGTTATTTACTGAAGCCTATAATTATATGGTTGCATGGTAAAGGCTGACCTTTATTCATTCCTGGCAACAATACACCTTATCTTAGTTTGTACCAGATATTTCTTACTATATTAGTATTAGGTTTTACCCTGGCGGGTGATAAACTACCGTGGTTTTTATTACCTAATATGCCCCATATGCTAGCACCACCATAATGTAAGCACAACCCGCTGATGCAAAAGTCATAAATGAACCATAAAAAGTTCTAAAGTCTACATTTCAAATCTGATAAAAATAAGTTGAACTACTTCTTGACGAATATGTAAATATAAACATCGAGCTCAACCAATATATCAATATATCACCTAATATACCCCATATGCTAGCACCACCATAATGTAAGCACAACCCGCTGATGCAAAAAGTCATAAATGAACCATAAAAAGTTGTAAAGTCTAAATTTCAAATCTGATAAAAATAAGTTGAACAACTTCTTGACGAATATGTAAATATGAACATCGAGCTGAACCAATAAGCAGTAAGACGACAGAGACGTTTGGTATTTAGCCAGTCGCCATTTTGAATAAGGAGTGTTCACTGAATACCGGCCGTACCTTATTGCTATTTCTTCAAGTAAACGGAGAAGATTGCCGTGATTTCAATTATGCATTTTGATAATCACATTTCTATCTGACACGGTGAACAACTTTCCTCTTAGGTAAGTATTTTTTCATGAATATTTCTCGAATTTTATGGATCATGCGTGGTGTTTGAAATGGCGGACCTCTCCACAATAATCCATAACACATTACACGTTTTACTATTTAGCATTTCAAATATTAAGGAAATCGACTATAGCCACTACTTTATATGCTAATATGACATAGTGGAAAACAATCTACCCTCAGACCCGGTTGATACTTTGATAGCTATTTTCAATGTACACGAAATTCTCTTTAACAATGTGGAAATCGTATAAAGACACAATATCGTCATTCACGAAGTCCGTTTCTTGTCCAAACCACTAGTTTCTGTAACTATGTTATCAAGAAATCATACTACTCCTTAATGTTGAAAAGCGATCTAATATCACAGCAAGTATAACTATACAGAACGAAAATATTCAGAAAATCAAGTAATTATGGGATAGGAAGCTAGTTAACTAACAATGACACACAGAGTGTCCGTGATATTAATATCTTTCGTAAGAATGATTGCAAACTTATATCATATACACATAACTAATATTTAACAATAGTTGGATAGTACTGTTAACTTCTTGTTTGCCGGCGGCAGTAATTGTTTCTAATAATTCAGTCAATTAATATCAAGGGCAATGAGTTGCACTAACGATACAGAATTATTTTAAACTACGGTATTATGTTTTATTATTGTTTTCTATAAAAGTTGCACCATCAACGTAACCCTTCATGCCTGTTAATGGCTACTGTTGTACTGTAATAGTTAATCATATTTGTGATAGTATGTATATTTGAATGGATACAGTTTTAGTTATTCCTGTAATATTTACTGTTAATGAATCAAACAACAGGCTCATATGGATTGATCTAAAGTAGTAACATGCATTAGAAATATTACTAATAAAGCAGGACACAAATACAATAAAATTCAACCCCGGCCTTCTATGACTAAAATGTATCACAACTTAAGGCTTATGAAGGTATGCAATAACATGTAAACATATTTTTATTGTACCTTCCTATATCATATTTCTCAGAAATGACTATCGCTTAAAGGTTTTCCTGTTAATTTTAACAGTATTCAAATATAATTATACTACAAATTTAAAAACGGTCCTCTACTGACATCTGCTTTCGTTATACTCAAGATGAGTTTGTTTGTTCTTGCAGTAGACATTTCACTAAATCATTTCCTCTGTATTATGAAACGTATGCGCAGTATATAGATGGTATATTATTTGGAAGATTGAGGTGAAATTTATAACATTCATCCAATGTTGCCATCAAACTTATTTTAATTTGAATAAATTCAGCATTCAATGAATTTAAAGCATATTATCTATCAGATCATGTAAAAGCAGAGTCTTCCAAAGTAAAGATTCGGTGATAAACTTAACAAGACATTAGTCTGATACTATATAGAGGGATATCTCTGTTTGTGTTTAATTATTATTGCTGCTACCAAACTTATTTAGTTTGAATAAACTCAGCATTCAAGGAAGACAAATTATCTATCAGATCATGTAAAAGTAGAGTCCCTCTGAACTAAAGATTCATTTATCAACTAACAAGTCATTAGTCTTATACTATAGAGGAATATCTCTGTTTGTGTTTAATTATTAATGTTCTGCAAATTAAATGACAATTTGTGTTAATTCTGTTCTATTAATTTTCGGTTTGGGTGCACTTAGACTTTACTGGGGTTTGTACTACCATTTGCACTGGTTTACAAACTAATCAAAGCAAACAAACTCTTTAGGCGTTTACGATAAGAATTTATTTACCGCCCGATCATTATATATTCTCACTGCGAGCTGAAATGACAATACACCATCAAGTATAGTTAAAGGATCATTACGTCATTATAATGTGATTATAAACTGAGCTTTATAATACACAAAGTTTGTGATCTCGAGGTAACTACAAAATTTCGGTTTCCGTTCTAGCTTTTGAATTTATTTGTTGCTTTTACAAACCGCATTTATAATATCTCATGTTATTCCTTCTTAATTGTACTAATAACTTGTTTGAACAATGTTTCCAGGTCAACTTCGCACATCATAATGGAGAGGGCCAGTCTTAATTTTCTTCGTAAAACTCGTTTTACAGTTTACGTACTAAAAGAGGCAATATTTAATAAGAAAATGTTTTCACGTTGTTTGTATTTAAACTGCAAGACCTCCTGATGTCACACTATCAATTTAGTTAACTTGGTTGCCTGATAATATCATGATTTTAGCTATAGATCTTAAAAGTTCTCGTCAAATAAGCAGTAATTAATATCTTGGATATTTTATAAATATCAAAGTTTAATAGTTCCTCTCAGTATATTTGTGCAACACGTTCTTAAAGTCTGTATAATTCTTTCAGACAAGTTTGCCTCATATTGATTTGGATTTTCAATGCCGAACTGTTGAATGTTTGAAGAGTTTAGTCTGAAGTATAAATCTGATGAAAGAGCAATTAGGCGAATATATAAATATGAACCTTGAGCTCGGTCAATAACCAGGTCTACATTACAGAACGTTTATTATTCGGTTAGTATACCGTTCGCCATTTTGCTGAAGTTCATAGGGAGGAGAATACTCTCATTTCCATTATATAGTTTATTGTCTTGAATCTGATTTATATAGTGAACTACATTAAGTTTCTTCTCAGGTCGGTCAGTATCTTGTGTACTTGTTGAATCTAGGCAGCAAACGTTGTTTACTACTGCGTTGGATCACCGGGCCATGCATCATTTAGCCGCATAGTGTTTTTTCTTTACATGAATTAAATATAGGGAGGGTGTCTCATATATTAATCTATAAATTGGATTCCTAGAAATCTAAAATACCTGTTTTTTTTTTTAAACTGTAATGTTAGTCAGGATATTTGGAAGGCAAACTTTGAACAATAATTGGTTCTTTTGTGTACACAATTCGGTAACAAATTTTACAAAACATGTTTTCATACGATTCTTTGCTTATAGCGGAACATTCATCCCACAGAAGTTACTGTTATAACAAACGATATTGGAAACGAACTTTCATGAAACAGTCAAGAAGGATTATATATGCTTTCGTGATCCAGGTCATTATCAGACCGCTCACGTACAAGTAAATATTAAACCGTATATTGAAATAATGAATAAAGACGGCATATTTGCAGCTTTATTATTACTTTGTATTTATACATAGAAGAAATAAAAGCTATAGAATCACGAATGTTACCGCTTCTGTGGCCGAGTGTATTACGGCGGTGGCATTTGAAGCAATGAGGCTTATCAATCGGGAGGTTCGGGGTTCGATCCCTGTCCGGATCATAGTAAGGTGGCTTTTCCGTGCAAGAGCAATGTACGGTTTTACCATCTGAAATGACTTTCCAAAATAGGAAGAAAACATTCCAAATTTGAGATGAAATGTTGAATTGGAAGCCACCCGACGTGAAAGGTGTAATCAATAAGCCCCTAATCGCCTAGGCGTCGTAGAAATACCTGCCGTATTATTATTATGAATTACCAACGTGCTCTGCGGTGCAATATGATTTGCCTTTGGTTAGTTGAAGTTACTTTTAACATTTTAAGCTCCTTTTGTCGAGTTCTTCAATACGTGGTTTAGTTGATAAACATACATAGAGTGTCAAAGCCTAGGTACATATCAATGAGCTGTATGTTTTCAATAAGGCTACATCGACTTTGACTGAGTTTCTTCCGTTACTTATTCAAGGTCAAAATATGGGAAATCGAAGTTCAAAGAAGAAAAGTTCGAAGAGAGGACTTAAAACAGACACAACACCAGGAGCTAATCGGAACTCACAAACACCTGAACTGAGAGATGCGTCGTCACCAAGACAACCATTTCAAAGTGAAGCATCTGCATCACAATTTGAGAGTATTCCACACCGTGAGACACCCGCAGCATCATCTTCAACAAACACAAACTTCCGAGCATCTGATAAACAAACTACCCCTGTCAGAAAGAAGTATTCAGACCCACTGACTATAGAAGGTAGGCAATATTGTTTAGCTTTGCAGCATCACCTGCGACAGCTTGACGATTTCTTAGTGACTATTGTCACACTAGTCTTACTCGTTTGATTCAGGGACTGGGAGGGCGGGGAGGTAGTGACATGTAAGGACAGATTACCGAAGACTTTATTAATCAACGACTAATCTCGTCCCCATCTGCACGGCGTTCTTTTCTTAGAAACATTGTTTTGGTAGGAATGCCGTTCACTTTAATGTGGTGATTTCAACTTCAAACGTCAGTGTTTATTTGTCACATGATTGCATAATGAAAAAAACTTTAGTTGTGATGCAATGTAAAATGGCCGACACCTGTCATCTAAAACGTAATCTCACAACATTACCACATCTCGTTTTTTACGCGATTCAATGGTTAAATCCTTGCTTGACGTATGCGTTTAGTCTATTTTCTTGTTCATATAGCTTTGATATTTCTAAACCGTCATACCACATTTCTTGTTTGCAACTCCGTTTGTTTTACTTAAGGTGTATCTTAAACTTATTTAAAATACATAAAATACGCGTTCCATGAAACATCCATGTGATTGAAGCCTTTGGATTAAGGAAGTAAAAGCACCGATTCACATAGTACTCCTATAGTTATTTGTCGTCTACCCTTACACCATTAAGACAAATAAAGAAACGAAATGTAAATTGAATTAATATAACTTATGGATTCTAATGAAGCTAACTGACGGAACAGAAATGTTACCAAGTATACACCAACTCTACTCAGGTTAATATGCGTATTATATTGAATAATTAATATTCCAATTAAGACACCAATTTGAATTTCTATCATATTACTTACACCAACATTAAGTATCTCTCTAAGATGCGTTCTTAGATCAACTGACCAGTCGGTTCTTCAACGGTCAATGATTGTATTACTTTATATATAACCAAGGAATCTATCTTGCTGGTGATTGTGTTGGCCTGTTTGCTTCGTTTATTAATTATTGTTTGTTTTATTTTTATCATAGATAAGAAACAAATACTAATCGATGGGCTTAAAGAGAAGTATAAACTTTATTATGACTCCGTAAAACCATTACCCTATATACAAGACAGACTTTATTGTGTTAATACGATATTTGTCGAGAGCGGTGTGGTTGCTTTGAGTGACAGTGCTACATCGTATGGTAAAGATGCATTATGGGAACAGTTAGATTCTTACAAGAATATATTCAATGATCCTCATAGGAGGTCTAACAGACGTATCATCGAAGGAGAGCCTGGGTATGGGAAGTCTACTCTGACCCTGCAGTTAGCATATGACTGGTGTAATGGTGTCCAAGATTCACCTCTCGCTGACGTAGAGATTCTTATTTTACTCAGACTGAGACAGTTAGGTAAAGTTCCGTCAATCTATAGAGCGATCAAGCGATATTTGGTGCCAAAGGAATACAGGGTCAAGGAGAGAGACATCAAGGAAATACTAGAGAGCTGCAAGTCAGTAGCATTTCAGTTAGATGGCTATGATGAATACCCAGGCAGAGACACCAACGAGAAAAGTCTATACGGCTTGCAAACAGATAAAGATGAGGAAAATGACGTAGGACGCATTATCAAGTACAAGATGTTCCAAGAATCTGACGTTACCTTGACAACCAGGTATCTTCCTAATGAGTATGACAGAGCAAAAACCAAACGATTTAAACTTACTGGTTTTGATGAGACTGCGCGTGATCAGTACATTCGTAAGGCTGTTTGTGGAGATGATGAGGTAGCTATTGCTAAAGTTAAGAAAGGTCTCAAGGAAAATGTCATTCTTGATGACCTCTGCCAGATTCCTCTCTTATTTACCATGTTTTCTCACATGACTCATGAAATAGAGGGTTTTCAGAAATTTAAATCTGTTACAGACTTCCTGCGCCACGCGATGAATTGCTTTCACAGTCACACGAGAAACAAATCCAAAGATTTCAATGCTAAAGAATACTCAAAGTTCTTAGAACATAATCACAATGAACTTGATAAAATCGCTTTCGAAGGGCTCAGTAAAGAGAATCAACAGATAATATGGAGCCAAGCAGAATTCCTGCAGCGACTCGGTCAAGATTTTTATGATCAGTATATTCTTGTTGGTATCCTAGTAGAGGAGGATATGTATGATGTTGCAGATGGACAGACTCCTGGTAAGAACGATAAGATGAAGATTGAAGTAAGGTTTTACCATAAACTATTCTGTGAATGGTTCGCGTCATTTCGTGTGGTGGATATCCTATGCAAGGTAGAAGAATCAGCTGACCTGGAACCAATTCTTGGGAAGATGGACCCATTTGATCTCCAGTACGTCTTTCGATTCGCTTGTGGGTTGAATTCCACCGCTGGCAAGAAAATCATCCAATATTTGAAAAGCAAGAAAGATGGAGACAAGTTTGCAATCCTTTGCATCTTGGAACAGAGTGGAAATTTTGAAGGCATCGTAGACACCGTCAAAGAGATTTGTTCAAGCGAGGTCTTCATCAGTAAACAACACAGCAAGTTACTGCAGAGGTCGACCATACAGCTCCTGCAGATAGCATCAAGTCATGAAGTAAGTACTTTATATACTGATGTCACCCACTGTATTGTGAAATGTTAACCAAGAAATATTTTCACTTGGTGATCCTTTTCTAAAATAAAATAGGACTTAGGACTATAATAGGACTAATAGAACTAAACTGAAATTATAATGGATAGTTTTGAAATACAGTAAGATAAGTCCCACTGCAGCCCTAGCATGAATAATTCGCGACATTTACATACATTTATAGAGAATTCGAGTTTAACCTACACACAGATAACGAGAACAAAGTCAACTCTGTAGCACGACAGTTTTAAATATCACATTTATTATGGAATTGGTCAACCGAGTTAATTCTATTTGTCATAGTGGTGGATATAAAGAAATCAATGTAATTCCAAATTGTATGTTACTTTCAATACATTCCAAATAAATGATATTGATTTCAACTAATCAGCCTCAACGGTTTGTGTCATTCTGGAACACTGGAACTTTTATCAGACTGAAGTAAGTATGAAGTAGTAGTTGCAATTCTGCATATCGAGCAGATAACTATAATTAATCAGAGATATGTAAAACGATCATATTTCTGAATGCAAAGAACTGGAATTCATCGAGCAAAAACATATTTGGGAATAGCAGGGAGAGTAACAACTCAAAGAAACATATTCAGCTTGTGTACGGAAACAGATCATGTATCTGTAAGAAAAGATGACGCAAAAGTATTGGGAATTTATGTCATGGCATACGCAAGCCTTAGACTAATTAATTGGATATTCATGTGTTCTCTAGAAAACAGTAGCCTGTCGCTGTCACATCTACTCAGTACCTTGGCACTGCCACAGCTATTCAGTATCCTGTCAATGTCTCAGCTACTCCCTATTTTGCTACTCTCACAGCTACTCAGTACGTTGATACTTTTATAGCTATTCAGTAACCTGGCACTATCTGAGCTACTCAGTACATTGGTACTGTCACAGCTATTCATTATATTGGTAATATCACAGATATTCAGTACCCTTACACCGTCAGGAATACTTAGTAACCCTGGCCGTGTCAGGGATACTAAGTACCCTGGCACAGTCACAGCTACTTAGTACCTTGGCACTGTCACAACTATTCAATTGCCATGACATTGCCCACAACTGATCAGTATCCTGGCACTGTCACAGCTGTAGGTACCCTGGAACTGCCACAGCTATTCAGCACCCTACTACTGTCACTGCTACACAGTACAACGACACTGCCACATCTATAGGTACCTTGAAACTGTCAAAGCTAGTCAGTGCCACATACATACATACATACATACATACATACATACATAATACTGTCACTACTAACCATGTACCTTGGCACTGTCACAACTACTTATTACCTCGACACTCTCACAACTACTCATTTGTCATGTTAATGTCAAAACTACTCAGTATCTTTGCACTGTCACAGATGTAGATATCTGGAACTGTCACAGCTAGTCAGTACCTACTACTGTTACAGTTACCCAGTACCAAGACACTTTCATAGCTACTCAGTACCCATTCAATTCAGAACTACTCCGTACACCTGACACTGTCAGGTACACTCAGTGCATTGGCACCGTCACAAATACTAAATATGTTTGCACTTTTGCAACTATTCATTTGTCATGGCACTGTCACAACTATTTAGTACCTTGTCACTTTCACAACTACTCAGTTGCCATGGTACTGTCACAACAACTCAGCATGTTGGCACTATCACAGCAACTCAGTACCATGGCACTGGCATAACTACTAATCAACCCTGGCACTGGCAGGGATACTCATTACCCGGGCACTGCCACAGCTAATAATTACCTTGACACGGTCACAACTACTAATTACCTTGACACTGTCACAAATACTCACTTTTCATGGTACTGTCAACATTATTTAGTATCCACTGTCACAGGTGTAGGTACCCAGGAACTGTCACTGCTAATCGGTACTCCTGGCACTGTCAGCGATACTCGGTGCACTGGCACTGTCAGGACTACTTAGTACCATGGCACAGTCACAGCTACTAAGTACCGTGGCGCTGTCAGAGTTACTCAGCACCCTGGAAAGATCACATCTACTCTCAGTTCTTTGGCACTGTCACAGCTACCTTGACACGCGGTCACAGTAACTCAGTACGTTGGTACTGGCACATCGAGTACCCCTGGCACGGTCACATCTAATCAGTGCCCTGACACTGTCACAGCTTCTCAGTACCTCGGTACTTCCAAAGCTACTCAGTACGTTGACACTTATCATTACCCTGGTACTACTAAAGCTGCTCAGTACGTTGGCATGTCACAGCTACTGAGTACCCTGACACTGTCACAACTAATCAGTACCCCTGAAATGGTCAGAGCTACTCAGTACCCTTTCACTGTCACAGCTAGTCAGTACCCTGGCACTAACAGAACTACGCAGTGCCCTGACAATGTAAGGGCTACTCAGGACCTCGGTACCTCCAAAGCTCATCAGTACCTTCACACTGTCTCAACTACCCAGTACATTGGAACGGTCTCAGTTACCCAGTTCGTTGGTACTGTCACAGCTACTGAGTACCCAGGCATAGTCACACTTACTCAGTACCCTGGCACGGTCAGTGCTGTGAGATCGCTGCATCACACCGGGCACATTGGGTCTTTTGTTTGTAAATGCAATGAGTTTTACTTGTATGCAGTTTGTGGAAAGTCTCTCATGACAGTCAGTTCAGAGGTGATCTGATGCCAAAACAACTCCGATTCGCCCACACAGTTCCTCGCATCGTCTGTTTAAAGATATGCAAATAAAAACCTCACAACATTATTAAGGGCATTTTCATTTTGAAAACGAATCGCAACTATGTGCTATCTCTGTAAATTATGAGTCTGTACCAAAATTAGTTGTTTTGACAAATATAGCCTTAGATTGCGTGATTGTTAATTGTACATTAAAATGTTACTCAGCTCCTCCCACAATGCACCACCATATTCCAACCTCTCTTCAGAGAAGAAAAGTGCTGCTCAAATTAACCAACCAATAAATGTTTGTTTAGTGTGAAAACATCGAAAGTAGCAAACATGTTAACGTTGTGCTATACATAATTGCGCCCTCTGTTACATAAATGTGTGCCAGAGCAATCTATGACACTGATGTTTCCATGTTGCAGACACTTTTCTTGCGCGAGGTATATTATGTCGTTGTGAGAGGACCGACCCAATGTACGTACGTACGGTATGTACGTCCACTGTTCCAACAATCTCGCTAAAATTATAAGGTCATTATTCTCACTGGGCATTGTTTTGTTAGGAACGATCTTTCTATAACCAGAAATATAATAATAAGATCATAAAACTCACGCATGGACAATACCGTCCGACTGGAGGAAAGAATCGCGTCTCGCGATATATCAGGGCGTGTAGAATAGACTATGCACTGCATAGATATGGATAAATTGTGACATTCACAGTTTGAAAGAGAACGTAATATATTTACTTTGACAACTAAGCATTATATTGCATAATTGTAACTTGCGCGTGAGTTTCGGATATGTTGCTCCCACAATACATCATGGTCCAACCTGTCTCCGTCGGTGCGTTCAAATTACACATGCATATGTACGAGGTCAATTATAATTATAACAGCCATTATTGATAAGTTATTCTTGTATCCGTGTTTGCTGTCGTCGAATTATGACCTGTCGTAAAACTATTTAAAATAAATTCTGACAATTTAATTAGAATGCTCCGATCATTGATAAATACTATATCAGGGAGTATAGCTATCCACAAAGCATGTATTTATTCCAAATACGCCCAAAACCGTTCACTAAAAATCCTACTTGCGACCTTGGACTATATTATAATTTACCATCGCGTGACCATGTGTGAATGTCCAACGATCGTACACTTAACATTAATTGTTATTCCAGTACATAACTATGAATAAAACGAAGGTCATGGGATTCAATGTATTATCAATTTTCAAGAAAGAATGCCAATATTATATTCGGCTCCTTTTGAAATAATGTTGAAGAAGTTTCATTGTTTTGGTTGTACCGCATATATGTTGTATATTTATGTACTGTACAATATAAGATTTACAATATCTCTTTTCAAGTGAGTGATTTTGATAGCCCTTGTTTTTGTTCTGCCCTCTCGATGGAGATATTAACGCCCCTTACCCCTCTTCCGTCGAGAAGTAAATATGGTCCAAGTTCCTGACCCGGTAGTTTACAAGGAGTCTTAAACGATATAAATAGGATGACAGCCAGTACAGTCTGCTTCCATTTGTGAACTTTTGGCAAACATGCGATGAGATATAATGACGTACAGATAGACAACAACTTCCCCTTTAAACGGTTGCCGTAGGTGTACAAAGTTAGACACAAACACAACAAAATGACCTTACAACGCGGTGATACAAATTCCTATTAAATTTAATGCATAAGTCTGACAACAGTTTACACGAGCTTAACTTACACTTACCTGCATATGCTACTCAGAGACAACTAAAAATGAATACCATCGCTTTAAAAGCATCGCTAGTGGTAATCGTATCGTATAGAAAACCCAATAGAAAAGTATATAATGTGATCAACAGACACATTAATATTAAGAACAGTTATAGACAAACACACGTAGCGTTAATTACTATACAAGTCTACTACAGTATAGCGAATAACACGTACTGTAGGCTGTAGTAGCCGTGACATTCATTCTTAGTAAACGTGACGTAATGAAGGCAATGGAGGTTTCCATCGGGGGGGGGGGGGGGGTGTATACAGTGGCTTGAATACAATGGTATAAATAATTATGCATGTATGTGCTCGGGTACGTGTTGTGTGTGTGTGTTCTGGGATGGGGAGGAGGTAGGTCTCGTTGACTTTATTGGGGAATTTGTCCGGAGCGGGGAAGGGGGGGGGTGTCATGGTGTGAGTGCTTTGAATGCAGTCAGTTTTATTGCTCAGTATTCGCAGTTTATTTGCCGCCTTCAGAAAGAAAGGAAACACAAAAGTACGATAAGATCAAATAAGTACTGCATGAAAAGAATAAAACATCGTGTTTTGGTTGTTTTTGTAGAGGAATTGCAGAGCGACAATTTGTAGTAGCCGAGTCGAAGTTTTTTGTAATAACAGTTGGTGTATTTCTCAAGAACTTTCATAACTTTATTAAATTTCATTGTAGAATGTAATACTATTTTATAAGTTCATATATAACAATTTGCCGAGGCCGGTTGTTAGTAAATGCTTCACTACAGAGAGGAGCCAATTACGTGCTATAAGGAATGAACACTGGTTTGCTAAAGTTTGACTTATTTGGGCGGATCGAATAATTGAGCAAAGCCTATACCTACACCTACCTCCACCACGGGGACAGTAAGATCACTTACTTTGGTTCGTCTCGTTATGAGATTCTTATGATTTTACTCGTTATGAGATTCTTATGATTTTACTCGTATTTTCTGGTTATAATGGCACAATGTAGGTGCGACGTAAGCACTAAAAGGTTAAAACTTAGAATTCAGTGAGATTGCGGAACAGCGTGTGTGTATACGTTCCTTCCTCCCCTGATAACGTATGTAACCTGCGCAAGGAAAATTTCTGCCACATGCGTACGTCAGAACCATTTATCAATCTTCCACGCTTGACTGTAATAGAGGACGCAACTCTAAAATAGCACAAGTGAAAATGTTCGACACATGTTTTCACACAAGTAAAACATGTTTTTAAAGGTTTGGCAGTACTTTGCTTTCCCGCTATGAATAATACGTGATTCAAGAAGCGATCGATAGTGAAAATTATAGAAAAACTTTAGAAATAAAAGACGGAATCTGCCAATTAGTTTCTTCAGGGCTACAATTTCTACGACCTGTTCCTTCTAAAATACTATTCTGAAAAAATGAATCTCTAGTCACAGTCAGGTACAAACCAGGGAGGGAAACCATATAGCTATAGGCCTATTCAGGCGTGAAGACTAACTCTGAAGTAGACATATAATATATTCAGTCTGTGAAGACATATAATTAATAAATCGCAGTAATTATTGGTTAAGCACCCTCAAAAGTCTGCCCAATAAGAATTATAGACTTATAGCCTTATTTATAAATTCATTATGCTATCCAGATACACTGCGTAATTTGCTTTCCGAGTACGGGAATTTATATACCATTGATTACAAACTGTGTGTATTTCGTCATGAACACATACTTTGGAAGGATTACGTCAAAAATGTGCATTATTTAGTTTCCAGCCGTACAAATACATCAGACAGAATTTTTTGCACAAGGAGATTTCCAATGAAGGGAGAGTGCAATGATCTCGTTCGGCAGTTGATGGGTTGATGGTGCGCCGATTTCACTGGTACCGCCCTTAACTCTTAAACGTAACATGTTGGTTGTAATGTAAGTTTAAACAAGGGCCTACACAGAGCGCTGTGCGTATGCTCATTTGGTGTACGGTGCGTAGTAACAGTAGCAATAGTGCCTACACGTAGAAATGGATTGAACCCTAAGATTAATTATAGCGAAAAATATGATAGTGATTCAATACCATTTCTATGAACATGTTTTTCGGTTAACTTTAAATACATTGTAGCCTACGAAGGTGTTAGGTTTATTTACTTCTTATTTATTCTGGAATAATTCATGTGGCACGTATTTCCCTTGTGGTGTGAACTTTCACGGTCAGCGTTATGTCAAGTTGCTTTTTCGAATGCCAATATCTTGTAATTGCTCGCCGGCCTAGTGTGAACAAGTTCATTTTAGAAGGAACCAAGATTATCATCAGTAGGTGCGCGTAATTCACTAATTATGCTTGGCATAACCTTTAGTAAGATTGGATATCAAGTTAAGCCACCAATTGCACACATGATAAGAATACGACGCAGCCCGTTTCTATCTAGTCTAGCCTAAATTAGTTAGAAAGTCGCATTTGGCCTATGCCTCATTGATTTTTCATGGATTACTTGAAGATCAGAAGTTTAAGCAGCTTTGTCTTAATCTATGCTACTCATCAACTAACTTAGGGTTTGGATTGATAGAAATATGATTGTAGTAATCAGAATTACATTAAGTCTCGCGTTTAATTAGTGATTTACACAAACTCACTCGGTGAGCAATGACACAATTTAGCAACGTTAATCATTAGTGTACGTTTTGTTTACAAAGCTTTGTAAACTTTATCACACACCCTACCAAGTTATGTGGCTTTATCATAAATTTATCATTTTACATTCTGCACGAATGTTTGCATAAAAAACAAAAGCCTATATTAGATTTTTTTTTTACAAAAACAACAACAACAAGGCAGTGAAGACCAACTCGTTACTCTACACTGTGAGTGTGACTAAGCTAGAGAGGTAGGCCGAGTGTGTGATTATCGGGAGATGTTTTCGTCTGTGGCGGGCTGTTAACGTGAGCATTGCGGGCGGGCATCGGCTGCTTTTGACTGCATCGCCCTGTTCTACAGTTTCACTCTGGCGAAAGAGAAAGCAACATATGCAATGGGCCTATATCTAGCTATATTAAATATGTTTGTGTAACAGGTAGGCCTACAGTGGCCTACTGACTACTTAGACTACAATATATTAACTTGCAATGAGCAATTAAATAACCGATGAGATTCATATTTAATCAATTTTAACAATATTGCAAGTCTGATACTGAGTGTAGGCCTATACCAAATGGTTATAATCACATTTTGATATTATTATTACTTTTCGGTTTTAATAAAACAATATGCGAAAAGGAATAAATAGTATAATTTACATAATTGATGATTTAAGCACCACATTGCCGGTTACACTGTAAGTGAAGCTAGTAATGCAAATAAAAGTGTGGTTTGAAAGTTAAATTGAGCGATCATAATAATCCCGATATTTCTCTCACTGCAGATACCAATATGTGATCTATTTCTGAAGTGGTCCTTCAGTAAGGTAGATAAAGGTGATATCGTGCTCCAATCTGGTGTTTGTTTACCAACCCTTTCAACATTGGAGAAGTTATCAGTAAATGCAAACAGAGCAGAACTTACTGATGAAGACGTTATTGGACTATTGAACTATGGACTACAGTCTAAGAGATTCAAAGAGCTTTGGTAAGTAGAAAAATATTTTATGAAAAATGAAAATGATGACAATAAATGATATAAGGTCTATGCTTACGTCTAGAATGATTAACATGAAGATAGATACGGCCTAGGATAATGAACTTAAAGATATGTATGTAGGCCGATGCCTATGTCTTTATACGTAAACACCACGGTAGAAGAAATATCTATTTATCATAGTTCTAAAAGTTAAATTGCCTATTTTCATATATTTCTTTAACTATTGTTAAAGAAATATATGAACAAATGCAATTTCACATAGGCCTAGGCCTAATGTGTTTGAATCAGACAATAAAACTCATTGGCGACACAGGATAACTCACATTCCTCTTAGGTTCTTTCTAAAGTGCGGTCATATCAACAGGTATAACGTAAACCCTGATATATTGCCAAAAATAAACAAAATCAGTTTAGTGCATTACACATGCAGCACAATATTATCACCGGCAGTGAATGGCCGCTATACGTACTGTCATTGCAACAGGTCTAAGGACTGACTAATAATACATTTTAATATTATAAAAATGATGATAAATTATTATTAAGACCCTAACATGCACTGCTAACTTGAATCAACTAAATTAGCTGACCTACAACTGCTCATTCGAGGAAAGTATTTTAAATGATGGTTACAATTGACACCGACATTGACAGATGACAGTCACGATAGTTTTACGGTAAAATGTGTACAGTTTAAATCTTAGTTGAACAGTTATGTGAAAGACACTTTAATACGGGTACGTGTATTATAACCGATCCTCGTACCTGTCACGAGGTAGGTAAATCACAGGTATATATTTATGTTTGTGGACATAAATGGATGTATTATCATATCAATAACAATATTATGACCATGAATATATTTGAACAGGGAGATCACTTCAATTTATCACATTTAAATAGGAAACAGAGAGAAGAACGAAAAATTCAGCAGAGGTATATTTTGAAATATGAACAACCGTCACAGTTACATGTCGGCTACAGTTTTCTTAAAGAAATGATAGCGTTTTCTCTTTATATCATTATGTATATAATGTGTAAACTGTATTTATATCAAGTAGATGTAGAAACATCATTTTATCTTAATACTAAGATGGAAACGTGTTGTTCAACAATATTCAGAAAAGACTAAGTAACCTAAAAGAAACAATGATCAATACCTTTCCAGACGTTTTTTTTTTTTAGATCAGCGAGAGGAGTCAACATTTTAATATCGTATTCTCTTGTTTTACAGGTTTTATCGATGTAAACTGCCAGCATCCATCAGCCCTAAGTTGATACCGGAAACAGCAAGATCAAGGAATATTAAAGGTATTTAGCGGCAGCTCACAATGGGATTTTGTTAAATGGGCGTGAAAAAGAGTGTGTGCTTAGTTTTTTATTCATGTGTGTTTGAAAGGGTGGTTGGGGGGGGGGGGGGGTTAGGAGCGGAGGGAAATTGTTCACAGAGAAGTATTGGAACAAGCGTATTATACCATTTGCATATTTTTCGTTTTAAGCACAGCCGTGTACGTTGTGCATAAACCCTATATTCATTCATCCATACATAGCACGTGTAAGTGTAGGACCAATAGTTCATACTCTATTCCATTGTGAATGGGTACATGAGATGTTCAAAGTGTGCCATTCCTTTGTTGTTTCTTTTATGAACTTTTATGATATCTTGAAGTGAAAACTGACTTTGCATCTGTATATTTATGTAGGTGGAAGTGTTATAAATAGTATGATGAGGAAACGATGAACAAAAACATGTTTTCAAAATTTGAAAGTTTAAAGAATGTTGACTGCTTTTCTTTATTTTCAATTTAATATACACTTTACTACTATAAATGTGAGAAAATAGGATAAGGCACAGTGTGTGTATATGTATATGTGTATGTATGTATATATGTGTGTGTGTGGGGGTGGGGAGGTGTCTTCGAGGAAAAAATCTTATGAAAGATCATTCACAATATAATGACCAAAAACACCTAAGTGACGTAACAAACACATTTCTGTCAAAATTGCAAACTATCCTAATAAATTGAAGTAGCCAATAAACCTATCCCTTCGGTAGGTTTAAATGTTGTTTGTTTGGAAAATTAATAAACCAGAAAGATATCAGAACAGAGAGAGAAAGATCCTGTCATCAAAAACGATAAAACAATCGAAAATTATTTCATTATTTCAGCATGGTAGTTTTATTTTGCTATTGTAGGTAAGCACGAGTAGTCATTTTTTAACTTTGCTTTAATTTCCTTTCTCTGAAGTTCTTTGGCCGGAAGAGACCAGTCTACTTGATGTACAGTCTGGTAAATGGAAACAGGTTAGTGATAAGATGGTAAACGTATGTAAGGATCAACATGGACCAGTTATGTAATTAATATAGCCTATTTAACTGCTAGTGTAAATATCCGTGTACAATATAATATCCCATTGGAGCGGGTAATCATACAAGTCTGACACTGTGTGCCGCTTAATTGAAAACAATAGCTATTGTTCTCTCTGGGTAATAGCCGGGTAGGAATATGAATAGAGAGATATGGTGGGGAGGAGGAGGGGAGCCAGTTGGTACCACTTGAATGGTATATGCCAATTAGAATATCCTCACAGTAATTGACAGTTTCACGAAATTATGACATTACGTAGAAACAGTTGAATAAATATGAAATAATACATTTTATGAATTACAGATTAAAGAAGAGGTGAGCGAAAAGAAGGCTAAGCTATGTACGAGATGAGGAAATAGAGTGGAGACAGACACGTAAAGACCAACATATGGAATATCAATATCATTTAAAGGACTTTAACCAGAAAGTATCAGTATCTAGAGTAGAAAGAAACAAGTTAAACATTGTGTAATTTTGATCATTTTATTCATAGGCCAAAGACATCCAGACTATTACAGAGCTGTGTTCAAATACCATCGTCATCAGTAACACCAGCAGTCAGAAATCACAGAAGTCAACCATAGAACTCCTGAAGAAAGCATCAAGACATGACGTAAGGATAACATTGAAGGGATATGGTGAAGTAAAACACATCAAAATAACAAATAATTATTATATTTATTCTACTCCCCAACTATCAGGGATTTGATTGTGAGTCGGGAGGGGTGCGGGGGGGGGGGGGGTTGGTATGACTAATCACTAACCTTTTCTAGGTTTTATTTTGTCGATTTATTATCTTTTTGGCATCACAATAAGATATATTTTAGGACAATTCGAAACAAACAGTAGTGATAAATAAAATAAGAGATTTTAATAAAACAAATTAGGTAAAACATACTTAAAAGTAACAAAATTACTAGTAGATTATTGTAAGCTACAGAAACTTAAACTTATCCTCTTAGCTACTGAACTACTTAATAACCTTTAAAACAAAAAGGCCGAGAACTGTTAATTACCTAATTTAATATTTATCAGGCCGTCACCTGAACCGCCATCACTCCCCAAGGCTCCAATACAACAGGTAATATCCCATAGCCCACACAAAAGAGAAATTACAAAGATTACTGTTCTAAACAACATTAACATATCATGTTTTAGTTACTAAACAACCTGATACAAAACGAAAAAATAAGAATCAACACGAAATAAATAATAATCAACCATAAATTTATAAAATACGACAACATTTTGCCTGGTTCCCACTAACCCTCTCAGACACTCAACTTATACACCCCTCCCCCACCACCTCCCTTAATGTATCTATCACTTTAAAGGTCCCGTAGATTAGCTCCAAAACTGACCCATTATAACGGGGGAAAAAAACTATAAACGGAAACAAATATTGCAACCTATAATAAAACATTCAACGCTCCATGTTTCACCCAACAATGAGATTGGCTAATGTACAACAATGAACACCTTTAACACCCTTCACTTTCCCTCCATCCACTAATCTTGTAAAAAAGGACCCAACCTTACCCTCACTAAAGCAAAACGTGTCTTTATTTATTGTTTAGTAGTCTATTAATTCTATTTATTATTTATTTTCCTTCTAGTCAGTGTTAATCCTGTATTTATAAAAAAAATTTCAAGTTTGTTTTTACCCTATACTAGAATTACTTACAACTGAACCGTAAAACTACCCATACCACTAACAGAATATGCAATGACCCCCCCCCCCACCCCACCTTCACCCTTTTCCTGAACCACTGCACACCCTCCTGTTCCCCCTTTGTTCAATAATCTTACAACACTGTGTCCCTTTACACCAATTTGAATATTAAACTGGCCCCACTATTACCCCCTCTAACCCCAGGACTATTAGTACTTCATTAGTTATAATAATAATAGTCAACTCATAAACACTATTGTAAAATAATAAAAGATACTTATGATATTATGATATAATTATTAATATTATATTTATTATTTACTTTCCTTTAGATTCCTATAGACTGTGTGGATCTAGTCCGTTCCTTTAACAAGGTTGATGAAGATGATATTACTCTCTACTCTGGTCTCTCTCTACCAAACATAACATCAATAGAGAATATGAACATAAGCACAGAGGATGGGAGAGAAATGAATAAACATGAAGTTAATGGAATAATAAACTATGTACAACACTCTCAAAGATTCAAGGAACTGGAGTAAGTATAATTAATAAATGTGTAAATAATATTAGTAATTAATAATATAACTAATTATTAATGATGAAAATAAGAAAGGAATTATTAATATAGTTATATTTAGTAATGACTGGGGTTTTATTGATAGGTTTAGACAATTGTAGGAGTAAAACAAAACAAATGAAGAAGAAATTGAATTATGAAATCAACTAACAATGAAAGAACAGTCATCAGGTGAGGAATATGATTAATAGGAGAGCAAAAAAAAGAGACAAAATGAGACAAAAAAACATATTTACAAAATAAAAATAAAAGATAGACTTGTATTGCAGTAAGAATAATAAAAGTATTTCTAGCATGAGAGGAGGATAGATTTGTTTCCTGGTTTATAATAGTTATTAATAAAATTGAATAAGGAATCAAAGAGAGAAATTGACAAAAACAATAATACTCTTGTTTTTAAAGATTCACTTATGCAAAGTAAAGTAACATGATAATTAAAACAACAAAGTAAAGACAATCTTTACTGATATATATAAAATTGTCAAATTTCTTATATATAAAATTTAGTAAATAAATAAATAAATAAAGCGATAATAAATAAATAAATCGTTTACCTACTAACTTAAATAAAACAGCCGGTAAAATAAAATTAATAAACACTATAAAAAATGAAATAAACGCAGAAAAGAATAAACATTAATCTAAAATGTGCAAGAATAAAACATTCAAGAAAAAGATCTTCAAAGAAATGTAAAATGGTCAAAATTTTTATATAGAAAATTTAAAAAATAAATTGATCAAACGAAAATAAATCAATAAAACGTTACCAACTAATTGAAATTAAACAGTAGGTAAAACAAATTTAGAACCCCCCCCCCAAAAAAAAAACACATACAAAATATTAGCATTACCCTAGAAATGTTAGAAACTTGTTTGTTATTGTTTTTTTTAGTAGCTTAATGTTCAGTTTAAAAACTACAACATCAACAGTGAAATGAATTATTTTCCGCAATTAGTTAAGTAGCTGAATAAATAAAATATATTTTTGTTAATAAAAGAATGAGATCTGCCTACAATGTGCATACCTTGAACAATGTATCTAATACTAAATTTCCTTCACCGAGTTACCCTCCCTCACCCCTTCTCCTTTAAATACCATTCCTCTAATCATTAACATATTCCCATGTGAATTCCCTTACAATTCCGCAACAACTATATATCAGCTGGACCACCAAGCCCATCTCCGCACTGCTAGCAGACCCTTCTGTTGTGCCTACTCACTGCAAATCACGCCCTGAACTAATGCATAAACAACGCAACTATATAAACACCCTCTCTGACACCCCTCCCGCACCCCTCAAATGACACTTCTCATATCTTGTTAAATGTGTCCCATACGGTATTACATATCCACGCTCAACGCCTCAAACACCTGTACATTGCAGCCACGCTACCTTCCGCGAGTGCCAATGACCCTTCTGCTGTTGCATTTCTAGATAACACCATTTCCCCCTCTTCCATAAAAATTAAATCACTACTCCAATCCTTTGCTCTAAACCCACCACTTTAACTCCCCCGGTCCCCCCCCCCACCACACACACATACAGGCACGTACATACGCACATCATTCCATTTTCCTATATTTGTTTTGATCCATGTTTTCATCAATTTACAGAAAGTAACGTAGATCGTGTCAACCCAACACTGTGTATACATTCATCATATATCTGTACAGTTAACTATTTCTACTCTTTTCTACTCAGACAAAACACATTTTTTCAATGATAAAAGTCTATTGAAATTATTGCGCCATTTTCTTCCTAAAGATGTACACTAATCTTTCCTATTACTGACACTTTCAATAGTTTAACATTTTCTTTTGTTCATCACCTGTCAATCAAATACTTGAACAATAGAATGAAAAGAAGTTGTGTTCAATAAAGCGGCGCGCGCGTCCAATGAAAAGAAGTTGTATTCAATAAAAGATACGCGCGCGCGTGACCTTTATATAACCCCTGGAATCTTGAAACAAACAAGTACCTGGATACGTCTAGACACTGTCTGGTTTTGAATCGTTGGTCGACTTTGCAGGTAGAATTTTTTCAATGATTTTTACTTTCTTGTTCTTGGTGTTAAGTAAGTGTACTTTAAGAAAGTAGACAAAATAAAATCCCCAACATAATAAAGAATTCAGAGAACAATTTGGTAAGGAGATTTGGGCTTAATTAGTTTGTGAATAACCCGGGAGGGTAGAGGCTGGGGGGGGGTAGGGCTATTAATAGTTTCAACTAACGTTAAGGATTTATCACATCCTCCGGTAACTCATTTTCAATGGCAGGTTAATGCAGCATATTGTGTATATGCCCGCAGAACAAGTTGTTACAAACTCAGATCCCTGTTATAACGTTTTCATATTCGTGGTCGTTACAAGGCATATTAAAAAGACGTTTCCTTATAGCAGTAAGACATATCAATGTAAATGGCATGTGTTATATGCTCTTAAAGAGGATTGTTCACAGTAACGAGTGAGGTTGGTGGTACGAGAAATAGATAGTGGTGACGCGATTGAAACTTCATTTCCTTGAGGATAAAACAAAATTATTATGCTGTGGGTGAGGGATGTTTACATCAACCTTTGAATTTCCCAAGAAAGTATTGAAAGTTGATGTTAGTGGGAATTGGCATATATAACGGGACAAATTTTGTACAGGAAAATAAAATTTAATATAAAGAAGAAGAAAAATTCTACATTGAACCCGATAAAGGCAATATCCGAGTTGATTTTTTTCAAGAGGGAAGTCAGGCACTATAGTGCAATTTATGTTTTGAAATTAACAAATGATTCGATGATATTATTTTTAATTAATGCAAGTTGATTAACATTGAACACACTCTATCTTAATGACAGTATTAGATGCACAAAGAGTCCCCAGAATAAAATGATGGCAGATGGAATATTCCAAAGCACCCTAGTGTACATTATTTAACATGTGTGTGCAGTTCAGTCTAAACAATATAAAAATAAAAATAAATCCAAACAGTAAAACCTTTTGCAAACACGATCCATTTTACCAAAATTTCTCAAAGGAAGTGGGCCACATTCCCGCCCCCCCCCCTCCTAAGAACATTCTCCTGGATGGACGGCATAAGGTTTTCGCCTCCCCCCCCCCCTTGTTGCAGTGCATATAACGGGTGTTGCATCCGTGGATATGGGTATTGTAGTGTAGTGAAGTTACGTTGAATGTAGATTACATACGCATCATTCCACTCGTTAAATGTTAACAATTAGTCTATAACTAATTGCATAACTTTGGTGATCTTGTCCGTACTAGCAGACAAGTCACCGCAATTATAGTCAGGTATACAACGAGGTTATTCAGACCGAAACATAATGTCAAAGGTAAATTATCGCCTTTTAAATAACGATATAATACGTTCAGCTTTTGTTTTAGATTGTAATATTGTCAACCTTTATCCTTCCACCGATATACCGTATCTTGTATAAGCGGCACCTAGTAGTCGATAGTTAATGACATGAGTACCTACACTGGATTGACAATGCTTGAAGTTTACATGACGTCACAATTATAATTACAATGAATATCTTTCTTCTGCAGATTTTATTACTGTCTGCTGCCACCTACTATTACATCTTCCTCTCTGGCAAATCTGAGAGCAAGGAAAGTCACAGGTACAGTATAACGCTCTCTTTGATGTTGTATAGTGATCTTTATCAGGGGGTGTTGGAACGGAGCAAGGGAGGCTTTGGCGACATTTTAAGGTTTTGAAGAGTCCACACTGTGTCAGATGTGACACTTACTGTATGTAGTCCAGCCTGGAGTATCATCAGTACTTCAATATCAATGAACTACAATGACAGAGAGATTGATTGCTGAATACGTTAAGTGTATTGAATATAGGAATATGTTGTAAAACAGGTTTATTTAGTAATGATAAACTGGCCTATAATTAAGATTAATGATTGTGATAAATTATCAATCTAATTGCAAGTGAGATTGTATCAGCAAGGTTGTTTAAACTTCTGTTTCCTTTGAACCAACTTTCATGTCACTGAAGGTTCTTTTTTTATAAACTATGTCAATTGAAGCTTGTTCACTAAATTCGGTGCTGTTTTGATGAGTTCTTGTCTGCTATACATTGATTTGATGAAGTTCCAAAATACCAAAAGCTTATATATGGCAGTGCAACATCATAGGAGTTTACTGTACACATGTACTGAGTGAGTGGTCATGAGTCATGGCCGTTTTAATCATCAATTAAAACTCTTGGTGATTTACCACCTTATATATAATACAAAACAGTAACTGCAACATTATGACAGTAGTTACAAATTTCACCTTCAGTTCTGCCAAAAGGAAAAACCCATCAATAATTTTACCCAGCTATATGTAAATGATAATATTGTACAGTAGGCTCACAGTTGGATACAACTTATCTCTACGTCTATTAATGAAACAAAATCTTTGTTTCTTCGTTTGCCTGTAAATTAAGCGGCAAACTCTCTCTGGCAACTAAAGAGAAATTGTTATGTTAAATTAACACAATCAGCAGATCAAAGCATTTTTTAAATGTTGTTAATATGTATTTCTGAAAAATACGTCTTCAATCTTGCCTTCCTTTAGTGAAATGGTTAGTGTTCGCTTAGTATTCGCTAATAATCAGACTAAATTTTGGGACACTTTCTTCTATGCACATACATCTATATACCCTACAACATAAGCCATGGAGAATAACGATTTAAAAATGTTAAGCATATGACTATGAATGTAGCAATGTCAGTGCGTATCACTTCTGGTACACACGACCGTATGATCTACAGAGTCTGACCTGAGGTAACATTTTAAAGGGATGCGGCAAATGCATTATCGGTGAAAGAGAACTACCTGAAAGGTACAAAGACACACATGAGTAAAATTAAAGGTCCCATTTACGGAAATTGAAGTTTCAAATCGCCACACGATGACACAGTTTCTCGTGTAATCTGGCATAGAACAGTGATGGAGAAATAACTGTAGATGGAAATCTGGAACAATTTGGAGATACTAAATTCGAGGTGCTGATTCCTTTCTCGTTATAAATACAATGTGGGGGGGGGGGTGATGTGAAAAATGTAGAACATATACATTTATTACAGAAAATTTAAACATATATTTGCAGCCGTTCTGTCACATTCAAGGACATGGTTTAAAAAAAATCACATATCCATTTTTTAATTCATCAAAATTAAACAGTAGATTGCCCTTAAATAATACCAAGTTTAATTACGTTGAGTGTGCCTTATTCTTCTTATAATAATATTTTGTTGAATACAATGTAGGTTTTGTTTTTCTAAGAAATAGTAAACCATCCTTTTTCTTTTGTTTTCGTATCTGTCTCGATTACAGAAGCCTAAAAAATATTGTTCAATACTTTAAATAAATAACAAAAAGAAGGATCAACAAGATAAAAAATAGGTATAGAATTTTTCTGTTGCTTATTTTACAAAAGATAAATATAATATTTACAGTGCATTATGAACATTTCAACGGAGTTTAAAAAAAAAATAGAAAGATTACCGTAATGGTTTTAATGACAAAGTCGGCCATTTTCACCTTAACATTTCAAACACCAAAAATGCTGTTTAAACTGTATTGGCGATGTGTCTCTGATTTGACACACTATTTAATGAATTAGCTATTGATTATCAACCTAATATTGATAATTGTTTCCCTTTAATATATTAAGACATGTGTCAAGTTCGGACGGACTAAAAGGTGGTATAATTTCCATCTTTGGTGTGATGGCATTATGTGAGGGTAATTGTTTATGTCAAATATTCTATATTATATGTATGTGAGTCGGTTCGGTGGTGAGGGTGGGATCAAGGTCCTAAAGGTAACTACGAATTTCCAGTTTTTCAATTATCCATGCATGGTCGAATTACAATATTCACTATAGTCTTTTGTTCCTATCCATTTGACAGTTTTCTGGGATCCTTACGGCTTTGATGAACGCAAGTATCGTCTGGATCTTCAGTATGGTCACTGGCTTTTGAACAAAGATCCTGATTCATTCTTTCCTGTAAGTATGCGTGTGAGTTATCATCACGCTTAAATGTTTACTTCAGTTAGAAGCATAATTTTTATATGTCGTAGACAGTATAAAAGAACTGAAATTCTGCCTAATTCCATCCTTCAGTACGGTATGCATTATAGTTGTTGCCATCAGTTTGCCTCCAACACTAAAGTGTTAAAAATATCCAGATGGAGTGCAGGAATACACATTCCTGTTGCTCTCTATGAGTGTGAGGTTATTGGATTGAAAAGTTTATTTCCCGGCGATAATTTGCGGAATCATACATATGCTGCTTCAACTAATAGAGATTTCCTTCACATTCCTATCGCCCCCTCTCCCACCCTCCCTTTTGCTCAAACATCAGACTGAATCATATATGTAATATTCCGAGCTTTAATTTCGCTTTAAATTACTGAAATTCCCTGTTCCTGTCATTTGGGAATAGAAGTGGACAGTGAATACAGTTTTAAAAGCTTAAAGGACTGTATGTTTTAATTTTTTCATTTGAATCTATGTACTTACCAGAAGTTGATAATACTTCTAGGCATTTCCTAAAATAAGTCGTTAAGTAAGGTCAAATCAAGAGAGTGCAACATATTATGGTTAACCATGGAAATTCCTATTTGTCAAATTGTCATGACTTATTCCTACCCGTCTTCTACTTTGAAAATAAAAACCAAGTTACCTATAAATGATAATTAAATAGTAAATGGTTCCAGGCGCTGCCAGCCTGGCAGCGTAAAGTGAACTTAAATAAAGAAGAGCTACATATTTCCATGTCTTCATTAAAGCTGTTGAACAGATATGTTCCATTAAAGCCTAATTATATATACAAATTTCACTCTTTTCTTCACATAAAAGCTTCTCAATCCCATTTGAAAATAAAAAGAATAACTCAAACACTTTGATAGCAAGAAAAGTACAGAACCGATGACCGAAGAAAACAACTAAAGTGACCACTAAATTATAATATGTTCCTTGATATTAAAACTCCCTAGATTAAAATGTTACATATATCTATTGATAAATAAATGTGTATAGCGAGGTATAGGCAAGGCTGCAGTAAACAACACAAGAAAAGAAATACCCATTGAACAAAGAGCCGTTACTAGAAGGGGTTTGGGGTTGTGACAACCGCCCCCACCCCATTCATCAATGCATTCGGCAAAACTGTGCACCAGTTGGCAAATTGAAGGGAAGAGAAGAAAGAAGGAAGGAATGAAGGAGAGAGAAAAGGAGAAAAGGAAATATGGGAGAAAAACGAGAGAAAATAGAGGCAGCGGTTTACTAAGCGGAAGTTCCGCACCGGGTACAGTCAGATGGTTGCCATGCCACCCGTGCCACAGCCCCCAAAATATAAGAAATAAACACAATATAAATATATAACTATTTACAGGGATGCTAGGGGTGACCATAGACGAAAAGGTGGGAACTTTCAACTATTTTTTTGTAAATCATTGTGGTGGTATATGCCAATCTAAATTATCTACTAAAAGTCAATATTTTGTGCAAAGTGCAGGAAAAATGAAGAAACATTCATTAAAGAATGAGAATTCCTAAACATATCTAAAGTTCAACGATTAGCCAATGATAGCACCAGTTTGCATGTAAACCACCTTACATAACAAAAATATACCCCCCTCCCATGACAGCATCCCCTGCACGGCGAGGAAGGATCATCCCCTGTGTGTGAATTATTCTAAGTATGCAACTGAAGAGAGGGAGGGAGAGGAGAGATAGACGCAAGGAAGGGGTAGTGTACGTAGGAGAGGAGATTGGGATGTCTATCTAGATTGTAGACAACTCTATATTTCTGTATATGAAAAAGTGCAGGTTAAAGTTTCGCCCCATTTTAACACAAAGGTAGCGTAAACCTCAGCATTTCTGTGGGCCTGGACCTCGACTAGTGGACCTTCTAGTTTCAGCGGACACATGCCCACTGGACCCCCCCCCCCCTCCGCTGGACTCACGCTTCGTTTATCAACACTTCTTGTCGATATTTTCTTTGTTAGGCGGCAAAACATGTCACCACCCCCCGCCCCCACGTTTGATGCTTTAACAATGCCTTAGTGAACATAATATTCATTGTCTATTTTCATATGCTTTAATTACAGATGTTGGAAGTAAATGATGAAATAACGGATGCTGATTATGCAAATGAGGTAAAGCATGGAATATTCGTTATATTTGGAAATATCTGTGCATGTGTGGGGGTGTGTGCTTAGGAGTGGGTGTAGAGATGAAGAAGGCTTGCAAGTTCTCACCAGTAATCGATAATTATTGAGATGATTGGGTTTGGTTTAGAAATATTTACTTGCACCATTGCCGTTTCGATGTATGTAAGTTGTATTCATACAGATTGAGTGTAAATAAATGACATATGCCTATTGACGGCATTATTTGTGCACCACTGTCACTAAGCAGCTAAACATTCTATTTGTACATATTTATTTGAATATTCTGGCGTTCATTAATATCAGGACTACATTTTTGTAAAGAATTTGAGTGCAACTCTTATCATTTATCATTTTTTATCTGAAGGAAATTAAAAAGTGAGGCTATGTCATGAAAAATGTACTCCGTAAATGCATCACGAGAGTCAATCATGATATCTCCTTATAACGTATTATATACAGCATCGCAAGTTTATTTTTTCTAATGCTGCATAGTATAGCTCACATTATTAACGAATAATAATACCACAATCGGTATTTTCCAAATATTTCTATTTTATTATTTTACTGTTTCACTTATAGGTCGAAGCCTTCCGAAATCACTACAGGTATGTCAACACTCACAATTTTTGCCCATAAACTAAACGAAACAAACCCTAAATGAAGTGATGTATTACGTGCCCACGCAATATTACTAAAGTTATCTTCTAATGTTACAATGTTCATCAAAATCCATATTTTGGAATGACTTAAACTTGCACAAGTTTTAGACTCTAAATTTATGGAATGTCCAACTTTAACTGCTATTAGAGTATCATGTCATATAACGAGGACTGCAATGTTTATGATGTAAGAAATTCGAATTTTAAACAAATAGATATAATTAATCTATAACAGTAATTTGAGAGAATCTTTGTTTGGTATTCCGGCAATCACTCATCATTCATTAACCTATTGCAATTTTCTTTATCTGAAATTATTGAAAGTATCTACTAGTGAAAATCACCATGGAATTCATGGGGATGGCAACATTCTGAGTTCGAAGAATCATTGCTGTCGGAAATAACATACAAAGTACATTGATAATGATCGTGACCCCCGCCCTGCTCTTAAAAAATATCAAAAGAAAGTTAACCTTAAATATAAAAGGTAAAAACATACACAATGTTGTTTCAATGGATAGAGATTGATATAAAAAATTATATATGTTGATTTCTTTTCATATTCATGTTCTAACATATGAGGTTATAGAACCTACCAGCCTAGATTGAATAGTCATAATAAGCAACATGAATCACTTAGAACAGCTTTTAAAATGATGTCATCTTTTGACACATGTTTATTTGCCTTTATTTTCTTAACAGCAACTCCGACTGGCAACTGAAATATAATGCCTGGTAAGAACATGAAGCCGATGTAGCCGACAGTGTCTCTGATCTGCGTATTTTAGGTCGTTCTTGATTGTCGACTTAACCAACAGTAAATTACTCCAGGACAACATAAATCTCACTGAGGGTTATCTCTCATCCAAGTCTGAACATTCTTAGCATCTCTTGTCATTTCATGTGAATCAAAGTATATAGAGTTAGGGGCGCAGTCTTAGCAATGTTGTATACTTTACCCTCGTAATGATTTGCTCTATGAGTCTCAAAGTAGCTGAAATGTTAAGAACTGTTTTTGTGTGAACTTGCATTCACCTATATTCTGTAGATGAACTTGAGTTACAGTAACATAATGAAAGACGTCAAAAATACAATTTTTTCAATGGAAACTGGCTTAGGAATGGACCGAGGGTATCAAGTCACTAAAATAATGTATATATTTTCTTTAAATCGTGCTCCTAAACATAACCTGCCAATTAATGTTTGATGCAGGTCTATATGGCCTTACTGCTTCCAATTTCAATTGAACCTTGTAATGCATAGTAAGTTGATTGACAAGATAACATAAGGAACATTCGATTGGTAAAACTTGCAGATAGATCCTCGTATAATTTTACATGTAGATAGATTTATAAATTAATAATATAAGATAAATTAACTGTAGCATATTAATTACAATTAATCACTGTTGAATTTAATTATTATTGTTTATGTTGTGAATGTAATCAGTGCTTTGAAAGCAGTTTCGTTTACATATTTTCCCACGATGTAATTTCTTTCGGTTTATGTGAGTTGGTATACATTTAAAGGTATCGGTAGAATATAAATATAAATGCCAAGAGCCAAGTTGACTCGAAAATCAAATTCTTTGTATTACAGAAGAGAATTAGTAATTGTTCAATTGTTTGTATATCGTGAATGAAAATGAAATGGAAACTAAAATATTACTGCATTTGTTCTACGAGAAGATTTTTTTACTAGTAAATTGTTTCCACCTGTACCCAAAAAACGGGGAATAAATGTGGAAAAATGGTGATTGAAAATTACATGACAAGGTGTGCGCATAGCTACATATCAGAATAGCAGATTGTGATTTTGTTTACAAATTAATGCGTGATGGATTACGATCCTTTTTTTTACGGTTACTTTTAATAAATCAACCTTTACTACAACTTGTCCATCCTTTAAAAGATCCATTTAGATATAATTATTCACTTTATAACAATCCAGGTGCTTTATATACCATTTAGTTTAGTGATACATAAGATTTAAATTTACTCTCTTTTCTAAATATGGTAGATGGTCAAATGATTGTCATTCATGATACAGCTTTGAGAAGCATATGTCGTACCATCTATCCACCAAGGATTTCCTTAAGTTTGTAATTTCATCATGTAAGGTGTCAGATTTTGATATTTTGGAACAGGTTCGAAACTTACAGAGTGAGAGATATAGAGAAAGACTGTACGCTTACTTTTGGAACTTTTATTAACTTTAGACATTTAAAGAAAATTAATCATCTTCAAAATGTCAGAAGACTAGACAGTGTTAATAACAGCATCATATAAATTATTACAATATATATAAAGAAGTTGTGTTTGTACATAGCTTTCCATTTGGCCATTTTATTGTGTAACCTATATGCTACGTAATATTTAGTAATAATTTCTAATGTCAGAGGTTAAACGTTAATTAATATGAACAAGTTGTAAATTTACCGTCAGTAGTGATGACCTTTTAGAGGAATGACATATGTGGAAATATCAGTGCTGACGTTATTTTTTTTTCCTTCAAAATACGCATTTTATTTTTAATAACAAATGACTTAAGAAATCATGCTGCTGTACATAGCTTTGTTTTTGAACAATTTTCCTTGTCTAACTTAGCGCATCTCAATAGTTTGGAATATTTAGAATGATACTGTATATGGGAGGGCGGGGCTGCTTTTGAAATCTTTAGTAAGTTTAACCAGTAACAATTGCACTTCGTATCATCCGTTTTAATGTAAAGGTATTATAATTAATAACAGAAACGAACGAAATTGTGCATCTGTATACAGTTTCAATGAAAGCAGTACACCCTGCTCTGCCAAAAAAAAAGAAAAAAAAATATCGTTACGAATGGTATTATTCCATTATTAATTAGATTAAGCCTACTTGTATATGTTTTGTAATGATTAACTTAGCAGGCGTCAATACTTTGGAGTAATTTGGAACGTCTTAAGGAGTTTACGTCTACTTTTGGAACAATCAGTACAGTTTTTGTCTGTTATACAATTCCGAACTAAAATAGAAAATGTGTCAAAGGATTGCAAATATGAATATTCGTTTCGCAAGGTTTTATATAATTAATAACATATAGATAAGAATGTTGTGCTTTTCTTTATAGCGTTTCAATAAAACGCTTCCCCGGAAACAGAAACGACGTTAAAAAAATACAATTATGTTATTGATATATCGAGATTTTCAGAGCAATTTTTTTTATATTAAATGTATACTATAGTTACAGTACGTAGAGCTGTTTCCTTTATTTTTATTTTTGAAGGTCGACCAAGATAATAATTTCAAAAGTTCCAGAGTGCTTGATATTTGTCTGGTTAAATGAATTTACATGGTGATCAATTAAATAACTGCAACAACATTTTGCAAGAGTTTTTTTTTCAATGTCAGCACTTTGTAATATGTTGTAAGTTATTAATTACTATTACAAGGAATCATTGTATTGAATTTCGCGGTGAACTTTATAACATACATGCTGAACATATATATAATTATTAATCAATTACTAGAGCTAAATATCGATATAATTACTTTCTTATTGTAAAGTAATTAATGTTTTGAATATTGGAGTGGACATGATATCCTTCATGTAAAATTTTGCGTTTTGTACTTACTTTTTTACAAACTGGTTGTAGTCCCGACTGTCTAAGGATCATTGCTAGTATACTTATTGGAAAAGTTCTACAATAAATTTGAGATCATAACTTCACTTATGTATCAGCATTTGCCACTTTCGTAATCGTCAAAAAATGGAGTCGCAATGGAGCCAATACAAGGCAACATAAAGCCATTTTAGTTCATAAAACTTACAAGACGAACTGCTCAGACTGGTAAAAAGTTGGAACCTTCCGTAAAAATGCAGCTTTCATGAAAATGTCGTATACTCAGACCCGTTGCTATATATATTTGGGTTACCAACAATTATAGTAGTAGTACAATACCCATGTCATGTAACTTGTGTAGTAGTTTTATACATTATCGTAACATAGGGGAGAGAGCCGAGGAGAGTGCACATCCCTGAAGCCCGGGTTCGCCACGGGTCGGAGTATACTAAGTAACTTAATAAGGTTAACTTCTGTTGTAAGTATTTCCAAATCAAGTACTATATCTTGTTCACAAACTAAAATTGTGCTTTAGAATACAATAAAATGATTTAAACGTATCAAACCGAACTGCGTACTTGACATTTTTTCGTTTCTGTTGTTTCTTCTATTATTAAATAAAATTATTTGAGGAGGTAGTGTCACTATATCTAGTAGACTATGTTCCAAATATTTCGGATGTTTGATACTATAATTTATGTTATGATAAACTCTGTGACAATGCAGTTGCTATTATAGGTAAATACAAAAGCACCCATATTTCACATTTTTTTTACAGTACGTTTTCAATTACATTTGCAAATAACGTCCTAGCTTCTCGATAATACGGTATATCAGCACCAAGAAGAATATTGCCACAATGTGAACATATTGTGACGTATAGTTTCATAGATCGTTACACCGGAACAATGATGCTGACAAACTGCAGCGAGTTTAATGGTGAAGTTATTTCCTTGGCCGAGCGAGCTTTATTCTTCCCTATTTAATCTGAACTATGAATCACTTCATGACCAGCTGACTATACAGATTACAGTTTGTTGGAGGCAAATCCTGGTTGTGGATTGCACTCTAGAAGGGTGTTTGAGGATCAGGCGTGGACCCAGGGGTGTGACTGGTGTACACTGAGAAACTGACAGAAACGGGGATGGAGTGACTCCATCCCCGTTTCTGTCAGTTTCTCTTTGTTCTAAAATTGCTTCAAACACCTTACTTAGCAAGCAACTCTACCAACACCCTGCAAGTGGCCACATATCTGCAGCAGAGACGACCTCTAGAAGAAAATTAATTGTATTAATGTCCATACATTACTAAGGTGATGTTGGTTTAGTTGACGTCTTACTGAGAGACCGGTCGATGATTTCATTATACGACGCCATTAGGAGAGCCTGCTAGACGCCGGACTCCCCCCCCCCCACATACACATATGGTCCTGTGACCTTAGGGAACTGAGGGAGTATTTGATGCACCCTCCACTCTTAAACTCGTAGGCTGAGGGTCCGTTCTGCACGGATGAGATTGGCGCGCCTCCTGTATAGGTAGACAGTCAGTAGACCACCGGTTTGCAAACTTGTTATAATGCAACATACAGCATTTGTTTCCTATTGTTATACAACGTGACGAGAAAGATGATAATTCCCCCTACGCTCCTATATATAAATAATTCCATTCCAGGTGGTAACCCGAGTATTAACAGTGGCGTGCACATTTCAAAACTGGTGAGGGAGGGGAATTCAAAGTCCCCACGACTGATTAAAGTAGACGGCCGAACTTGTGTGCGGATAAAACATTTTATAAGGGGTGAGCTGCCATCGGGTCATTTAAGCCGGTTAGTAGCCTACTTTGCATGAAGAAACACAAGTATATGGTTAGATTTCTAATACGGATATCCAAGATCAAGTGGTCCGAAAATATCCAGGTTATATTGCATATACTTGTCAGAAAGCAAACAACCAAAAAAAGGAAGCAGGCGATTGCGTTGAGAATTGGCAATCTCACTCGAGATAAGAAAATTGTAACTGATGAAAACTTAGGTTTTAGTTTTATGGTTCAAGTTGAATTCTGAGCATCATTCAACTAGAAAATTTCATCTATTTTCTTGTTAGGATGTGTGTTCCAGGGCCTGAACTGGCCCTAGTTGCCTCCATGTAGGAGTGACTTACCTTAGTACTGGATTAAACTGTCAGAAGAGGGGTTGGCAGAGACCCTGCAGCTGATGCAACGTTTATGATCAGACCCTTCTTCCTGTTTGCAGAAAATGGAAAGCAGTCAAAAAGTGATTTAAGATACAGGAGCAGGCTTTATGTCTTTGCAATGCTCAATGATATTTTTGGAGCAACCTCATGTTGTTGAATATTGACCCCTAGCTGACCTCAAACATCCGGAGCAAATTTGGTAATTATCCATCGAAAGTTTGTGGAATAAATTGCCCACAGAGAATAAACCCTAGATGACCACTTGAAACAGGTGAACCAAATGAAAGTTTAAGAAAAGGCTGTATTTACCTGGAAAGCATAGATGGTACAATGAGGTAGGTCATCTGAAGAGAAAAAAGGACAACTCAAAAAGTCTGCTTCACCCAAATATTACCTACTGGATCGTATAAAAAAGTACATCTAAATTACTAAATAGGGCATCTTTGAGAGAGGGGGGAGGGGGTGGGAGGGGGAATACACAGGGCAATGTTTTTGTTCAACTGAGTTTTGATAAAAAATGTTTAATAGAGTTACATTCCAAAAATTCACTATCACTATTTCATTTTCTGTTATTTCGGTTTTAATATTTATTATTTATGTCAAGACATCTGCATGTTTACGTTTAATGTACACCACTCATCGACAACCCTGACAGTGGCTACAGATAAGTAACATTGTTTATTCCTTCAGATAGAGACACAGCAATAAGATGATGTCTCAACAAGAATCAGAAGTTACTAACAAAAACGTTTAATTTATTCACTTTAGTTTGAGATTACCCAACAATATATATCCTCCAGGCAAAAATGTCGAAACAAAAGTAGAAAGTAAATTTATTACAGCAAAAGTATTATTTCTAACTAAATTTTGAGGGAAGGTTATTAATTTGAAGTGTTAATTTTTTTGCTTAAATGCTTTTCTGCAGTTGACAGAGGTTGATTATGACGTCACAATGAAGTCGGTAGGTGAACTTAAACAGAATCTTAAACTACTCAATATTTAATATTTACTACCCATGCTTAAAGCTCTGCCATGTGAGTGGCACTTTCTACAATCTGTTTATATCTTCCACGACAATTTAATAACAGACTAGATATTTGGAAAACAGTAAATATCAGAAAACATAATAATTTCTGCTCCAATTGGTCTTCTATAATGTGCAACAGGATGGTGAAATTGGCCATTAAGGCTTAAAACAAAAACATTATTTGGGACAAACTATTCGATACAATCAGTAACGCTAACCCCATACGAGAAAGACTACTCTGTCTCACAATCCAGTCCACCTCAAATCTCTTTTTAACTAACTGGGCCAAATTAAAAAGGCAGTCCAGCTCAAAAAATTTTCGACTGAGATAATCCCCAAAAATTACTGGTTTGGAGATTAACTTTACTCCTCTCTTACCTGTGTCCCAGTCTACAATCACTTTCCTATCTACCTACGCTAAATGATCAGAATGTTTAAGCACTGCGCCCTCACTTCTTGGGCACCGTCCTTTCTCTTCCTTCTGAATCTACCATTCAAACAATTAATTTCGTGGCTCTCAACGCAAGACTGTTTTAACTGAGATAAAACCAATCCACCCCAAAGTGCAGTGCATATAAAAGTTGTACTGAGTTAGACCAGTCCACCTTTATTTGCATCTTAAATTAAGAAAGACAAAACAAAACAAAAAACAAAACATTGTAGCTGCTAAACAGTTAACATTAATCATTCCCTGAATCAGCTGGAAATGAAAACAATATATATATATATATTTATTCAAATATGTACATTATTAACATTATATATTTTTGTATCTTGATATGCAGGATAAAATTTCATGCTACGTTCACTATTTTATGTTTTCGGCTGATGTGTGCAACATGTGAATGTACATACACAATTCCAGTTTTCAGATGTACATGTACTCTCCTACACATGTACACTTTCAGTTGAAAAAGTTAATCAGTATGTTTAAATATATACAATACTACCTAAATATTGTAAGTTTAGATATGCATGACCTATAACAACCAATATGAACAAGAGATATCTGATGCAGGGCAAAGAACTTTGAAAGTATTCTCTCTTACGTAGTTTCTGTATGATCCATAATACACATAAGATACACTAATGAATTTTACAACAAACTGCACCTTCTCTGGGTCTTCTAACTCATACAAGTATAGCGGATATGGATAAGACATGCCAACGTTGTTAACTAAGACACCAATCTCCAAGCCTTCCAGCTGTTTGCCAATATTTTCATAGATTTCGCTTCCAGACGTAAAGTCAACGGCAATGACCTTGGTTTGTACATTATTCTTAGAGGCTGGTGAGAAGTAATGCAAAATCAGACACTTAACAGAACGGGTAATTCTGAAACAACCAGAAAACAAACGTTTAGTGGTTGCGATGTCTAAACATATTCATTAGTGTGGTAAAGCCATACATGTTAATATACATCTGCAACTAATATACTTGTACACACCAAAATGAAGATGATGTATTGACTAATGCTGCAACATATATAAAGAAAGGTATTAGTAATCAGTTATTGTATTGACAAAGCATCAACCTTTTGATTTGCTGGATAGGATTTTACAGAATATAATTTATGTTCCAATTTCCTAATGCAAGTCCCTTTAAGATTTGTTAATAGGCTATGAGCTCTACATAAGATCTGAAATATTTCGAAAAGCTTTAAGTTATCTGGTATAAATCACGACACAAATTGCCAGTCTGAGACCAATTAAGATAACCTTTTGAACCCCTTCAGCCGATACTGTATATTATGTTAAAAGACTTATAGAGCCCCTTCACAAAATTTATTCTGAAATGAATTTGACCAAACTATTTTCACCAAAAGAAAATCATAGCATTGGAGAATTGACAGTTTTATTGTAGCTTTAATTTTGGAGTTATTTTGTTTAAAAGGGGTTCAGACTTTGACACCTGTTGACCTGTTTAGATTTCTACCAAATTACGATCATTGAACATCTATTTACCAAGTAGTACATTGATTCAAACTTGTGAGGAGAAGTTGTTTCTACAAGCTGTTTTTTTTTTACTATTGTGTTCATACAGTACCGCTGTGTACTTTTGTATGATTTTAACATATATCATGTGCACAGTACATTATATACCCATCTACCGATTAAAAAGTCAGAAAGTTTAGGTGTATGACACTAGTTTAGAACCGATATTTCTTATGTATTTATTTATATAAGGGGGAGAGGGTCACGCAAGAGCCATGTGTGAATTGACATGGAATGACCCCATAACTTACCAATTCTAGAAGCCACCGCATCCAGTTTTGATTCTGTTCTGCTCATGAGAACCACATTAAGACCCTTGGCAGCTAACTGAAAGCAGAATGAGAGCCGAAAAGTACAGCAGGTGCAGGGAATAATGTGTGTGTAGCAGTTTTGAAGATGCTGTACTTTGCCTCTTATTAAATAGAATGGTTTATATACATGTACAAAAACAGCTATACATCATTGCACTGGTAAGACAATTTGTCCAGTTTGAATGCGGTACGATATTGGATCAACTATATCCTGAGATAGTATACAGTACATTTAATTACAGTAGATGAGAGTACATTACAGCACATCACAGTACAGTACACAGTACACACTACAGTCCAGTACAGCACAGTGTAGTGCAGTACAGTACATTATAATTCATTACAGGACTGTACAGTACAGTCCAGTACACAGTACACAGTACAGTCCAGTAAACAGTACAGTACAGTGCAGTAAGTACAGTAGATTACATTACATTACAATAGATGGGTTATATTTAAAGCAGGCAATCGGTGTTTGATACTTGAACATATGTTGTTGTTTTTTGTACACTCTTTGATACAGTTTGTACACTACAATCAGAGAATCATTTAATCCTATTTGAAATGTTCTTTGGATTCAATTACATGTATAGTCACCAATCATGATGGTCTGGTTACTTCCAGGGTCACCTTTAGTGAATACAACATTTTAGACAGGTCTATACAAGATAGATCCGGTAATGTACAACACAACCTGTACCAGAGACCGAAACTTGACAACATTTTATCTCACTTACCTGCACAGCAGTGGACTTCCCAATGCCATCAGTTGATCCTGTAACTACTGCACGTAGACGAGCTTAAACCGTTGTAAAGTCACAACCGTTCAACACCTTACTCTTGATCCCCAACATCGATACCATTCATTAGAATAGTGCTTATTCTATGGCCTTTCAATGTGACATAAAAAACAGAACAGTCCAAAACAATCAAATTAAATTCCTTCGTTCATTCCACTGACTGAGTTTACAGGCGATATTTTATTCCTATTAGATGCTCTTCAGAATGGGGACCCGGCGTTGTATGTAGACTTCTCATTTATAATAAACAACTTAACTATCATGCTGGAATACCTGAATGGTTGGTGTTAGTACTTTGTTGTATAGATAATGGTAAATTAATAGTTAAACACCCACATAATTTACCCTTGCGGACAAAAAAGCTATTGAAAACATAAAGTCCGCGAAAACTGTAAATTTATTATTTATTTTTCGTCATTTAAACAAAAAATACATGGCTCCGTATGCAAAGGACACTAAAAAAGACACTCAACATGCCGTTACTAGATTCATTGAAAGCCAGGTCAGGCGCTAGGACAATGACGTCACATTGATCCTGTTTTGCACTATTTATTTTCCCTAAAGTATAACAGCATCTGAAAACACGCTTCTTTAGCCCACAGGACCTAATTTTCCCGGCTTCCTGAATATTTCCCCCGGAACCCTTATTGGCCGTGTCATCCCATGTTCATCCCATGTCGTCAGGCCTGGTTAACACGTTGGACGTTGTAGGAAACAGTTTTATTAGCAAATTAAGTGAGACTCATTTACTCTTAACTTAATTTGTACCGACTTATGTGATGATAGTTGCCATGGGTACCTGTAAGGGAAATCTGCGATTTCCTAATTTTGAATTTTAATTTTCAACAAAATATGAGGTATAATTTAAGTTAGTCTTACATTATGTACTGCTTTAAAGAAAATGTGAATGCTGGGTAACAATAGCGCTATGAAACCAGTTGAAAGGGTAAAGTCTAACTTCAAATCTGATAAAAAAAACAAGCTGAATAACTACTTGACGAATCTAAATATGAACATCGAGGTCAACCAATAACCAGTAAGATGACCGAGCCGTCTGGTATTCAGCCAGTCGCCAAGATTTATTATTTAGTTTGCACTGAATACCGGCCGTACCTTATTGCTATTTCTTCAAGTAAACAGAAAAGATTGCCGTGATTTCAATTATGCATTTTGATAATCATCTTTCTATCTGACACGGTGAACAACTTTCCTCTTAGGTAAGTCATTTTCTCATGAACATTTCTTGAGTTTATGGTTCATGCATTGTATGTTAAATGGCGGACCTCTCTTCAGTAAGCCTGCGAGGTAGATAGTTTGATAGCTATTTTCAATCGACAAAAAATTCACTTGAAGAAAGTGGAAAATCGTATAAATACACAAAAATCGTCATTCACTATGTCCGTTCCTTTGTCCAGACCAACTTGTTAATGTTAATTCGTTATTAATTTGTAAATTTAAAATATTTTAAAGTTAAAAACTTTTAACTTCATGTGAACATCATAACTTCCATACATAACATGTAACATCATATGGCGTTGACATTTCTCAAGTAATTTAACTTGCATTCTTTTCAGGTTCTAAGCATTAATATATTATTACTGTAACAATGTTATCAAGTATGAAGATAACAATTATGCTAAATGTAGAGATTCGATGTAACATTATATCAAGAATTAGTACACAGAAAGAAGATATTCACAAATGCAAAATACTCATTAGATAGGAAGGGAGGAAACTAACAATGGCACAGAGAGTATCCGAGATTTTAAATTCTTTCGTAAGAATGATTGTAAACTTATGTCATATCCACATAATTATAGTGTTTAACGATACTTGGATAGAACTGTTAACTTCTGCTTTGCCTGCCTCGTTAATTCTCTTTTGATAATTCCCTCAATTCATATCAAGAGCAATGGTTTGCACTAACGAACCGAAATATTTTAAACTTCAGTTTTATGATTCATTATTGTTTTCTTAAAAAAAAAATCTATCCATTGAATGTAACCCTTCATGCCTATTATTGGTTACAGTTATACTGTAATATTGAACTGTAACTGTGATAGTATAAATATCTGAATAGATAGAGTGTTATTTGTTCGTGTTATACTTACTGTTAATAAATCAAACTACAGACTCATATGGATTGATCTAAAGTAGTAACATGCATTAGAATATTACCTAATAATACAGGACAAAATACAATGAAATTTAACACCGGCCTTCCATGACTAAAATGTATCATACATTAAGACTTATACAATTATACAATAACATGCGAAAATACTTTAATTGTAACTTTCTATATCATGTTTCTCAGAAATGTCTATAGCTAAAAGGGTCTTCCTGTGAATATTGGCAGTATACAAATATAATTATACTACACATTTCAAAACGGTCTTCAGCTGACATCTGTTTTTTTTATATTCAAGATGAGTTTGTTTGTATTTTCAGTTGACATTTTTTTTCTTCTTCTTTTCTCTAAATGTCACTACATCATTTTCTCTGTTTCATTAAACATCTGGGCAAAGAAATGGTATACTATTTTAAAGATTAAAGGTGAAATTGATAACATAAATCCCATTTTGCCACAAAACATATTTTAATTTGAATTCAGCATTCATGACAGCAAATTCTCTATCAGATCATGTAAAAAGTAGAATCTTCCGAACTATACATTCGGTTTTAAATTAGTCTTATACTATAGAGGAATATCTCTGTTTGTGTTTTATTATTAATTTTCTGCAGATAAAATGCTAATTTGTGTTTATTCGGTTCTATTCATTTTCGGTTTGGGTGGACTTAGACCTTGCTGGTGTTTGTTCTGCCGAGTGCACTGGTTTACAAAACCGACAAAAGCATAAAAACCATTTGATCTTTTAAGATAACAATTTATTTGCAGTCCAATCATTTCATATTCTCACTGCGAGCTCAAATATATTAGTTAAAGGAGCATTATGTCAATACGTCCAAACCAAATTATATGCATGTTTAATGTGATTATAAACTGAGCTGTATAATTCACAACGTTTGTGATCTCTACGTATCTACAAACGTTTGAATCTCGCTCTAGCTTTTTAATTTATGTGTTGCTTTTACAAACTGAATCTGCACATAAGCTGCAACAGCTCTTCATGTCATACTATAGATCGAGGTGTCGAAGGCCAAACGTTTACTTGGTTGCCTGATAATAATATATTTCTATCTATAGATCTTAAAAATCCTCGTAAAATAGTCTACCTTTTAGATGTTTTCTGGAAAATTTTGCCTTATATTAGTTTGATCTTCTATAACTAACTGTTTGAAGGGTAAAGTTTAAAGTATAAAATCTGATGAAGAGCAATTAGACAAATATATAAATATGAACCTTGAGCTCAGTCAATAACCAAATTAAGATTACAAAACGTTTACTATTCGGTTGGTATACCGTTCGCCATTTTGATTATGCTCTTGTAAGAGAATGCTCTCATTTCCATTATGTAGATCATTGTTTTATGAACTTGCTGAATCTCGTGAGCAAAGTTTTTTTTTCTATTGCATTGGATCACCAGACCATGCTTCATGTAGCCACATATTGATTCTTCTTTACACGTATTAAATATTGGCAGGGTGGTCTGTAATTGAAACTATAAATTGGATTCTTAGGAATCTAAAATACTTGGTTTGGTGGGACTGTTTTGATATTCTGGATATTTGGGTGTCAGCATTTTATCGATAATTGGTTCTGTTGTTTAAACAATTCGGTAAAGAAGGGTTTTACAAACATGTTTCTATACGATTATTTGCTAAAAGCGGAATACAAATCTCACAGTAGTAACTGTTATAGACAATACTATGTTGTTAACGATCTTTAATGAAACAGTCAAGAAGTATTTTACATACAATTCGTGATCTAGGTGAATATAATTCCGCTCATGTACCAGTAAATATAAGCGGTATTTGAAATAATGAATCAAGATCGAATTGCTGCAGTATATAGAAGTCTGTGAAGTAGAAACTACAGAATCTTGAATGTTACCGCTGCTTTGGTCGAGTGGATAACGGCAGCGGTATTTGAAGCAATGGACATAGCAATCGAGGGGTTTGGGTTCGATCACTGATCGAGTCATAGTAAGGTGGGGTTTTCATCCAAGAGCAATCTAAGGTCCCATCTGAAATTACTTTCTAAATTGAAAAGACTCCAAACTTAAATAGAAGTGCTGAATCCTTCAGGCTTCTCCCACATTCTTGGTCGCTTAAAAATAAGTACCTGACTGTTATTATAAATTTTTCCAACGTGCTTTTCGGTGCATTATGGTTGTTTTTAGTTAGTTTGAGTTTGTGAGTTTAATATTTTAAGCTCCTTTTTCGAGTTCGTTTTTACGTGGTTATAAACACACATACTTCATAAGCTATTTTACATATTAATGAGCTGTATATCTTTAATCAGGCTATATCGATTTTGACTGGGTTTCTTCCGTTAATTATTCAAGGAAAAAAGATGGGAAATCGAAGTTCGAAGAGAGAAGTGAAAACAGACACAACACCAGGAGCTAATCGGAACTCACAAACACCTGAACTGAGGGATGCGGCGTCACCAAGACAACCATTTCAAAGTGAAGCATCTGCATCACAATTTGAGAGTATTCCACACCGTGAGACCCCCGCAGCATCATCTTCAACAAACACAAACCTCCGATCATCTGATAAACAAACTATCCCTGTCAGAAAGAAGTATTCAGACCCACTGACTATAGAAGGTAAGCAATATTGTTTAGTTTTGCAGCATCACCTGCTACAGCCTTACGATTTATTAGTGACTATAGTGACAATAGTTTTACTTGTTTGATTCAGGGATTGGGAGGGAACGAGGAGGTAGGGGCATGTAAAGACAGATTACTGACGACTTTATCAGCCAATGACTAATCTCGTCCCCATATGCACAGCGTTCTTTTCCTAAAAAAAATTGTTTAGGTAGGAATGCCATTCACTTTAATGTGGTGGTGTCAACTTCAGCTTATTAACTTCAGTAACTTCAAAGTCAGTATTGAGGTGTCACTTGATTGTATAATGAAAAATCTCGAGTTGTGATGCAATGTAAAATGGCCCACACTTGTTATCTAAAAGGTAGTCTCACAACTACATTACCACATCTCGTTTTTTCACGTGATTCAATGGTTAAATCCTTGCTTGACGTATGCGTCTAGTCTATTTTCTTGTTCATATAGCTTTGATATTTCTAAACCGTCATACCACATTTCTTGTTTGCAACTCCGTTTGTTTTACTTAAGGTGTATCTTAAACTTATTTAAAATACATAAGATACCCGTTCCATGAAACATCCATGTGATCGAAGCCTTTGGATTTAGGAAGTTAAAGCACAGATTCACATAGTACTCCTATAGTTATTTGTCCTCTACCCTTACACCATTAAGAAAAATAAAGAAACGAAATGTAAATTGAATTTAACATATGGATTCTAATGCACCTAACTGACGGAACGAAAATAATACCAAGTATACACCAACTCTACTCAGGTTAATATGCGTATTATATTTAACAATTAACACCAATATTAATTTTTATCGTACTACTTACACCAACATGGGGAAACACTCTAAAATGCGTTGTTAGATCAACTGACCAGTCGGTTTTTCAACGATCAATGATTGCATTACTTTATATATAAACAAAGAATCTGTCTTGTTGTTGGTTGTGTTGGCCTGTTTGTTTCGTTTATTAATTATTGTTTGTTTTATTTTTCTCATAGATAAGAAACAAATACTAATCGATGGGCTTAAAGAGAAGTATAAACTTTATTATGACTCCGTAAAACCTTTACCCTATATACAAGACAGACTTTATTGTGTAAATACGATATTTGTCGAGAGTGGTGTGGTTGCATTGAGTGACAGTGCTACATCGTATGGTAAAGATGCATCATGGGAACAGTTAGATTCTTACAAGAACATTTTCAATGATCCTCATAGGAGGTCTAACAGACGTATCATCGAAGGAGAGCCTGGGTATGGGAAGTCTACTCTTACCCTGCAGTTAGCATATGACTGGTGTAATGGTGTCCAAGATTCACCTCTCGATGACGTAGAGATTCTTATTTTACTCAGACTTAGACAGTTGGGTAATGTTCCGTCTATCTATAGAGCGATCAAGCGATATTTGGTGCCAAGGGAACACCGGGTCAAGGAGAGAGACATCAAGGAGATACTCGAGAGTTGCAAGTCTGTAGCATTTCAGTTAGATGGCTATGATGAATACCCAGGGAGAGACACCAACGGTAATGGTGAGGAAAATGACGTAGGACGCATTATCAAGTACAAGATGTTCCAAGAATCTGACGTTACCTTGACAACCAGGTATCTACCGAATGAGTATGACAGAGCAACAACCAAACGATTTAAACTTACTGGTTTTGATGAGACTGCGCGTGATCAGTACATCCGTAAGGCTGTTTGTGGAGATGATGAACAAGCTATTGCTAAAATTAAGAAAGGTCTCAAAGAAAACGTCATTCTTGATGACCTCTGCCAGATTCCTCTATTATTCACTATGTTCTCTCACATGACTCATGAAATAGAGGGTTTTCAAAAATTTAAATCTGTTACTGACTTCCTACGCCACGCGATGAATTGCTTTCACAGTCACACGAGAAACAAATCCAAAGATTTCAATGCTAAAGAATACTCAAAGTTCTTAGAAAATAATCACAATGAACTTGATAAAATCGCTTTCGAAGGGCTCAGTAAAGAGAATCAACAGATAGTATGGAGCCAAGCAGAATTCCTTCAGCGACTCGGTCAAGATTTTTATGATCAGTTCATTCTTGTTGGTATCCTAGTAGAGGAAGAGATGTATGATATTGCAGATGGACAGACTCCTGGTAAGAGCGATAAGATGAAGATTGAAGTAAGGTTTTACCATAAACTATTCTGTGAATGGTTCGCGTCATTTCGTGTGGTGGATATCCTCTGCAAGGTGGAAGATTCAGCTGACTTGGAACCAATTCTTGGGAAGATGGATCCATTTGATCTCCAGTACGTCTTTCGATTCGCTTGTGGGTTGAATTCCACCGCTGGCAAGAAAATCATCGAATATTTGAAAAGCAAGAAAGATGGAGACAAGTTTGCAATCCTTTGCATCTTAGAACAGAGTGGAAATGTTGAAGGCATCGTAGACACTGTCAAAGAGCTATGTTCTGAAATGATCACCATCAGTTTAGTGCACAGCAAGTTACTGCAGAGGTCGACCATACAGCTTCTGCAGATAGCATCAAGTCATGAAGTAAGTATACTTTATATACTTATGTCACCTACTGTATTGTTGAATGTTAACCATATTATATGGAATTTATATTTGGTTGTCTAAAAAAACCGAAAGAGAGGTCCCACTGTAGTCCTAGTATACATAATTGTCGACATTTGTATTCATTTAGGGTGTAGCATACACTCTGATAAGGAAAACAAGTCCACCTGCAGCATAGCAGTATTAAAAACCACTTTATCAAGATCAATTAACCAAGTTATTTATATTTGCTTTAATAGTGCATAGCTAACAAAATCAAAGCAAGTTCAAATTGTATGTTACAATTAAAGCATTAAAAATAATTTATATTGATCTCAACCAATCAGCCTCAACGGTACGCTTCATTCTGAAACACTGGAACTGGAAGACTGAAGTTAGTTTGTACTTGTATGAAGCAGCAATTAGAATTATGCTTATTGAGCAGATACCTATATCAACGTAAACTAAAAGAAAACTAAAAGAGATAGATAGCTATATGAATAATCAGAGGTATGTACAACGATTATAACTGAATGCTAAGAATTGTCATTCATCGAGCAAAATATCAAGTTTGATAACATACTTGGGAATAGTACGAAGAGTAATAATTCGCAGAAATATATTCAGCTTGTGTACGGAAACAGATCAGGTATCTGTAAGAATAGATGAAACAAAAGTATTGGGAATTTATTTTATGCCATACGCAAGCCGCAAACTAATTAATCGGACATTCATGTGTATTGTAGATACCTTTGGCCTGGTACTATTATAGCTATTCAGTACATTGGCACTGTCACAGCTATTCAGTACCCTGACGCTGTCGCAGCTATTCAGTATCTTGCTACTATCACAGCTACTCAGTAGGCTGGTACTATCATATCTATTAAGTAACCTGACACTTTCGGGCTACTCAGTACACTGGCACTGTCGCTGCTTATAAAAACATTGGTACTGTCAAACTAATCATTACTCATGCACTTTCAGATCTACTCATGTACACCTGGAACTGTCAGGGATACTCGGTACCCTGACACTGTCACAACTACTTACGACCTTGGTACTTTCACAACTACTCAGTTGTCATGGTACTGTCAAAACGACTCATTATCCTGCCACTATCACTGTTACGAAGTACCTTGACACTGCCAGAGCTTCTAAGTAACTTGGCACTTTCACAACTACTCGGTTGCCATGGTACTATCAAAATTACTAAGTATTCTGGCACTGTCACATATGTAGGTTCCCCGGAACTGTCACAACTAGGCAATACCCTACTACTGTCTCAACTACTCAGTACATTGACACTGTCTAAGCTACTCAGTACTTACGCACTGTCACACCTACTCTGTACCTCTAGCACTGTCAGGGATACTCAGTATCCTGGAACTGTCACAGTTACTCAGTACCTTGACACTGTCACAACTACTAAGTACCTTGGCAGTGTCACAACTTCTCATTTGGCATGGTACTCTCACATCTACTCAGTATCCTTGCACTGTCAGAGCTGTAGGTACCTTGAAAGTGTCGCAGCTAGTTAGTACCCTACTACAGTCACAGCTACTCAGTACCACGGCATTGTCACTGTTAATCAGTACACTTGGCACTGCCAGGGATACTCAGTACCCCTGGTACCATCAGAGCTACTCACTACCCTGCCACTGTCACATATAGTCATTACCTTGGCAATACTACATCAAATCATATCACTGGTGCTATACCAAAGCTCATCAGTATTTTTACACTGTCACCTCTACTCAGTACATTGTTACTGTCAGCGACGTAGCCAGGAATTTGAAAGGGGGGGAGCACTTTTTGCGATTGATATGGATTTTCAAAGTTGTAGGCACGACTATCTGAGCGGAGCGCCACCATCGGTTGGCGCGGAGCGTGGAAGAAAATTTTTGGTTTTACAAACCCCCCAGATGGCCGGAAACGGCCCTTCCCGAATGTTCATTCTGGTTCCCTGGCCTCTTGCTAACTTGAGACACCTCATTCAATATCACTTTTAAACCCCCCAAAACAAACGAGTTAAAATAGTACGTAATTCAATAATACATAATGTATTAAAATTAGCAAGGAACACAAGGACGGCGGAAGCACTGTTAATCTGGGGGGGGGCACTGACGTCGAAGGGCACTTTGCAGAAATTCGATTGGACTGATGCAGCCTGATATTTAGTACCCTTTATAAATCTTATTGTATTATCTTATTTGCGTATACACATCACTCCATCAACGCCCCCCCCCCCCCCCCGCCCCGTCTTAGTTGTCTTACTTTTCAACTTCTGATACTTGTAGATACAAAGATAGGCCAGAAATGTCTTTGATACAACCATATCCAGTAATTGTCTTTGATACAACTGTAGCTAGTAAATGTTTATCGAAAAGGCTGTTTTGGAACTTGGAGCGCCGATCGTGACAACAACAGGCAACAAAGTGCTGCAGCTCTATACATATAAAGTCTGTTAATCAACGATAGGCTTATATGACTGTGGAATGTTCTCAACTGAAATTTTATCTGCGTAAACGGGTTCTTAAGTAGATGTTAAAAAACTGACAAGATCGTATCCTAGTCTTTTTCGGCGGGTAGAGTATTGAATGAAACGGCACGCGATATGAATGACAGCCTAGATGACAGAAGAATAGGTCACCTAATTTAGCCATAATCTTGCTACGTTCATTTCAATAGTTTTTCCTGTCTAGACTCTTAAACTCGTCCAACAAGCTTATGGATTTGAATTATGGGTGTTTTAATAAAAAAGATAACTTGGCCAAAAGAAGTGTAGGCCCGGGCCTACAGTGCTACATACTGGCTACGCCCCTGATAGTTCTAAATTAGGATTAGATCTCTTACTGAAATATCGCTGACCTAATAAGGTGATCAAGAGTACAAGTTTTATGTAGAAAAAGGGCACATTTTTAACCTGAGGAAAAGTGGGGGGCACTTGCCACCTGTGCCCCCCGGTTCCGCCGCCCTTGAAGGTACATGTACAGAGTAGTCTTACTTTTCAACTTCTGATACTTGTAGATACAAAGATAGTCCAGAAATGTCTTTGATACAAGCTAGTAAATGTTTAAGTTAGCCTAATAAGAGAAGGCGAGAGCTATCCGACGATTGCCATCTGATGCAAATTTCTCAAGTGTTTTCTCAACTGAAATATTATCTGCGTAAACGGGTTCTTAACTACATGTTAAAAACTGACAAGATCGGATCCTATAGTCTTTTTCGGCGGGTAGAGTGTTGAATGAAAATATCGTGCTACATACTGGCTACGCCCTGATCATATGATATCATTATCAGCAGATGTTGTTTCCTGTTTAAATTCTTTTACATGTTCTTTTACATAATATATCAGAAAGACAAACATAGTGCTCTTTTACAAGTTTTCCAGTAGGATGATTCTTGTTTATTGTCCAATGTCTGGACTTTAATACATTTGACGAACTTAACTGATGGACAATATAAACTTTCATATTTTGTAATACATCCAGATATGCAGTGGCCTTAAAACAAATATCTTTATCGCAGTGTATTAGCAGTGTAATAATTATTTATAGGAAGTGCGTATCACGTACGATTGCTAGCTTAGCTTCATAACATGCTGTTCGTTCAACAACTTAGGACAACTCATTGAACGAACGTTGTCGACGTTGTTGTGCATACAGTTCGTGACATTCCATAGAGTGCGGTTAGGTAGGCAATATGTATTTTATTACGCAGTGGCCAACTGTAGGCTTGTAATTGGCTATAAGCTAAATTTAGCTAATTGCATCTGCCAAACTAAGTAAGGAGTTGAATCAGTAGGCGTGAATATTACTACGATTACAATCGAGTTAACGGAGCTGACGAGTATTCAAGATCAAAAGAGCACTGACAAAATACCATGCTAAAAAAACGACAGTTTATAAAAAAATCGGCACTGAAAGGGGGGGGGGGAGCGGCCGCTCCCCCTGCTCCCCCCTGGCTACGTCCCTGGTTACTGTCAGAGCTACTCAGTACATTGTTACTGTCAGAGCTACTCAGTTTCCATACACTTCCAGAGCTAATTGTAGTACCTTGGCACTGTCACAACTATTCAGTACCCCATGGAACAGTCAGATGTTCTAAATACCCTGTTACTAACACAGCTACTTAGTACCTTGTCACTTTCACAACTACCCAGTACCTTGGCACTGTCACAGTTACTCAGTACGTTGGTACTGTCACAGCTACTGAGTACCCATGACACGGTCATGGCTGTGAGATCGCGCCATTCCATCGGGCACCCTGGGTCTTTTGTTTGTAAATGCAATGAGTCTTACTTGTATGTAGTTTATGGAAAGTCTCTCATGACAGTCATTTCAGAAGTGATCTGACGCCAAAACAACTCCGATTCGCCCACACAGTTCATCGTCTGTTTAAAGAAATGCAAATAAAAACATCACAACATTATTAAGGGGATTTTCATTTTGAAAACGAATCGCAACTGCGTGCTATCTCTGTAAATCATGAGTCTGTACCGAAACTAGTTGTTTTGACAAATATAACGTTAGATTGCGTGATTGCTAATTGTACATAACTTTAGAACATGTAACTCAGCTCCTCCCACAATGCACCACCATATTCAACCTCTCTTCAGAGAAGAAAAGTGCTGTTCAAACAAACCAACCAATATGTTTTGTCTAGTGTAAAAACATCGAAAGTACAGCAAACATTTTTACGTTATACATAATTGCGCCCTCTGTTAAAATGAATGTTTGCAGAGCAATCTATGATACTGATGTTCCATGTTGCAGACACTTTTCTTGCGCGAGGTATATTATGTCATTGTGAGAGGTACGACCCAATGTACGTACGTACGGTATGTACGTCCACTGTTCCAGCAATCTCGCTGATATTATAAGCTCATTATTCTCACTGGCATTGTCCTGTTAGGATAACCAGAAATATAATAATAAGATCATAATTACTCACACATGGAAAATACTGAACGACCGAAGGAAGGAATCCTGATATCTCAGGCGTGTGGAATAGACTATACACTGCAGGAATAGGGAGATTCTGTGACATTCACAGTTTGAAAGAGAAAGCAAATATTTGCTTTGACAGTTTAGCATTATATTGCATGATTGTAAATTGAGCATGAATTTATGATATGTTGCTCCCACAATGCATCCTAGTCTGGCATGTCAGTCCGTCGGTGCGTTCAAAGTACACATGCATATGTATGAGGTCTATATTATAATTATGACAGCCATTATTTCTGAGAAATTAATGTATCCGTGCTTGCTGTCCTTCGAATTGTGCCCTATTTCAAAAATATTTAAAATGAATTCTGACAACTTAGTTACAATGCCCTGATCATTGATAAATACTATACCAGGGAGTAGCTATCCACAAAGGATGTATATTTATGTGTTCATTCTAAATACGCAAGAAACCGTTCCTAAATAAAAATTATCACGATGTACCATGGCGTGACCATGTGCGAATGTGCAATGTTGGTGTACAGTTTACATTAATTTTCATTCCTATACGAAACTATGAATAAAGCGAAGGTCACGGGATTCAATGTAATATTTGTTTAGAACTTCAAGAAAGAATGCCAATATCATATTTTGCACTTTTTGAAGGTTCAAGAAGTTGCAATTGTTTTGGATCTACTTCACATACATGTTGTTTATTTATGTCCTGTACAATTTTTTTTTCGTAATATCTATTTGCAGCCGGATGATTGAGATAGCCCTTTATTTTCATCTGCTCTCTGGATGGGGACATTAACGCCCCCCCCCCCACCCTCGCCGTGAAGTAAGCATGAACCAGACCTCTGACCCGGTAGTTTACAAGGACTCTTACGATATATGCGATATCGCCCCCCAGTCGCCCTCCCATTGGGATTCTGAGTGTCGAAAAAAATAATAATAACATGACAGCTATTAAAGTCTGATTTCATTTATACTCTTGGCAAACCTGCAGCGCTATAAGATATAATGACGTACATATAGACAAAGCTTTCACTCACACAGAGTTAAATGCGGTACCAAGGAAATCGGCGCACTATCAACCTATAAACTGCCGAACGAGACCCTTGCACTCTCCCCTCATTGGAATTCTCCTTGTCCAAAAATAAAAATGCTGTTTATTGCATTTGTACGGCTGGAAACTTAACAATGCTCATGTATGAGTCCTTCCCAAATATGTGCTAATGACGAAGTACACAGTTAGTTATCAATGGCATATAGGTTCCCGGCATCGGACAACAGATTACGCAGTGTATCTTTAAATAGCATAGTGAACTATATATTGGCTAAATCTAGAATCCTTATTAGGCAGAGCTCTTTGAGGGCGCATCACGAATAATTACTGCTATTTATTAATTATATATATTCACACACTAAATATATGTTATGTCCACTTCAGAGTTAGTCTTCACGCGGTTCCTCATTGTTCGCCTGAATAAGCCTATATGCTAAATGGTTTCCCTCCTTGGCTTGTACATCGTGACCTGACTGTGGCTAGAGATTCATATTGCAGTAAAGCATTTAAGACGGAACTTAGTCGTAGAAAGTGTAGTCCCGAAGAAAATAGTTGCCAGATTTCGTTGCTGTTTTTAGAGTTTCGCTGTATTTGTCACTATCGATCGCTTATTGAATCGCGTATTATTAATAACGGGGAAGCAATATGTTTGACTTGTGTAAAAACATCGAAGTATCGAACATTTCCACTTGTTTTATTTCAAAGCTGCGCCCTCTTTTACAGTCATGCGCGCCAGATTCACAAATGGTTCTGACTTACGCATGTGGCAGAACGTTTCCTTGCGTAAGATACATACGCTTCCAGGAGAGGAATGGACATATTTTTTTTTCTCCTCTTAGGCTGCCCGAATTTTTCAGGACTTTTGCCCGAATTTCTTGTCCTCTGGAAATATAAATATATATATATATATATATATATATAAATATGCAGTAGCTTGCCCGAATCTTTTTCAAATTTTTGCCGAAAATTCCATGATTATCTTTATTTAGCATCATGATGCCCGAATATTTCCGTGTAACACCACCGTAAGCGCAGTTCATCTGGGCTACCACGCTTTTTGCACATTCAATTTTTTTTCTAACTAGTCAATTGTATATCTGGACCAAGGGCGGCGGAACCGGGGGCACAGGGGGCACGTGCCCCCCCCCCCCACTTTTCCTCAGGTTAAAAATGTGCCTTTTTTCTACATAAAAATTGAGGTGCCTCAAGTTAGCAAGAGGCCAGGGAACCAGAATGAACACTCGGGAAGGGCCGTTTCCGGCCATCTGAGGGGTTTGTAAAACCAAAAATTTTCTAGTACGCTCCGCGCCAACCGATGGTGGCGCTCCGCTCAGATAGTCGTGCATACAACTTTGCAAATCCTGGCTACGCCCCTGACTTTTAATGAATTTCTGTGGGTCAAACTCAAAGCTATTTCGAATGGAAAAAAAAATTGTGAAGATATTAACAAGAAAAAAACTCTAATTCGGAAGATTCCTACATTAGCAACTAACATGAGTTCACCTCATTTTGTCTCAAAAGAAAACTTGTTTCCCAATTTGCGCATTGGATATTGCAGTGCTAGTATGCATATTTTCCTTTGGGGGGGGGGGGGGGGGTTGATGTAGTGATGTGTATTACACAATTAAGATAATACAATAAGAGTTATAAAGGGTACTAAATGTAAGGCTGCATCAGTCCAATCGAATTTCTGCAAAGTGCCCTTTGATGTCGGTGCCCCCCCCCCCCAGATTAAAAGTGCTTCCGCCGCCCTTGCAACCTGGACATCCCCAACATGAGTGCATATTTACTTTTTCATGGATGGTGGGGGGGGGGAGTGCCTACAAGCCTAGAAGTACAGGTGTTATATTCTAAACTTTTTTTGTGAGACAAATTGCAGTCTCACCAGACCCAGCGACATTATCCCGCCTACGTGTCGTTGAACAATGTATGTTTTTTTTTTTTTTTTTCTGGAGGTAGCTGAATACTGTGTTAAAATAATAAATTAGGTAACTAAATAGGAGCTTAAAAAATATACTGTCCCATTTTTCCCCTTCAAAGTGATGTTACCATTTTTTCTTCTTCTAATTTACCAAATTTTTGGGGAACTGTAAATTTCTAAAACGTGAGATTATAAAATAAAGAATGTTTAGATGCAACTTGCAAGGCCTCAAAAGTGCCGTTTCCGGCAATCTGAGAGGCATTGTGTGCCCAAAAAAATTCTTGTACGCCACGCTCCAACCGATGGTGGCGCTCCGCTTAGATAGTGTCACGGGAACTTTCGGGCACAAAAAGTTCTGCCCCCCAAACTGAAATGGTCCCGTACGCCCATGGGAATGGACCATTGAACTTATATTATGCACACACGCTGTTCAGCAAACTCACCGAGTTCCAACACTTTAGTGCTTTAGCAATTCGCGCGTACATTGTGGTATTAGTGAAATTAGTGAAATACGAGTGAAATCATAATTAGCTCCATATAAGCCAGACCAAAGTAAGGAATCCTGTTATCCCGTGTACGTATTTTTCCCCAGGACGAACGTGGGCATCGGCCAATCAAATCCCTGGATTCCAAACATGTGACGCTTTTTCAAAAAACATGTTCTGAATCTTTTTTCCTAGTTTTGACCCCAGATTATGAACGACAATCCTTCTTGATATTAAATCCCTAACCCACTTTCTAAACCCTAACTCTGATTTCAAACGAATTTGTAAATTCCTGAAAACCTGAAATCCTTATCCGTCCTGGGAATAAAAATTAGGCATCTCGTGGTAGGGGTGGAGTAGGCTATGTTCCAATTCTTTCGCCCAAATAATTCAAACTTCAGCAATTAAACAGGCGTTCATTCCTTATAGTCAGTGGTGTAGCCACGGGGTCGTGGGGTGACAGCCCCCCATGAAAGCCTCTCGCCCCCCAGTCGCCCTCCCATTGGGATTCTGAGTGTCGAAAAAAATAATAACATGTGCGAAAAATATATCATTGGTCTGAATGGTCTCGAATCTGCAACTTGCTATAGGCAGGCGCGTAGCCAGGAATTTGCCAAGGGAGGGGCGAAAATGTAGGCAAACTATCAGAGCCGTAGATACGGCATTGCAAACTATCTAAGCGTAGCGCCACCATGTTGGCGCGAAGCGTACAAGAAAATTTTGGCTGAAAATACCTCCCAGATCGCTGAAAATGGCACTTCCCATGCCTTGTCAGTTGCATCTTAGCATTTTCTCTTTTGAAATTACTAGCGATATCATAAAAACATTAAACAATTTTTTTTAATATGCTCAAGGGGGGCGGCTGCCCCCTTCGCCCCCCCCCTTGGCTACGCGCCTGTTGCTAGGCCTGGGAAGTGCCATTTCCAGCGATCTGGGAGGCTTTTACGGCCACAATTTTCTTGTACACTTCACGCTAACACATGGTGGCGCTACGCTTAGATATATAGTTCCCAATGCCGAATTTACAGCTCTGATAATTTGCCGACAGGTTCGCCTCTCCCTTGGCAAATTCCTTGCTATGCGCCTGAATAAATACTAATACAAACAGGCAATCAGGATCATGTAGCCAGTGCGCAATAACTGATCAAACAAGCTAATGAGCTACACTATACCCTTATAGAAAGGTGGTTTCCAGGTACTGGAATGCCAAAGAAGATGTTGAAAGGTTACAATGCTGACATCATACAGGTTTCGGTTTCTCACATCATTGCTCGCGTCTTTGCCTCGATACTCTGTTACATTTTCAATCGGGTTTTCACTTCTGGCACGTACACTGGTGCTCTTAAAACCGCTAAAAACAAATGTTCAAGAAAGGAGACAATATATATCGCTGAAAACTACCGGCCAATCAGTCCATCACCCTAATAATATTTCAGACGCAATCTTTGATGTCAGTTTGACATATATAGTTTGGTCATTTCAGTATGTTACTTGCCTGAAAGCCTAGTCAATCTTTTTTTTTCTTTTTTTTTTTCACGCGCAATTTGCAGATTTGTTGAAAAATGTCAATGCCGGTGTCAGACTCACAAAAAACATGTCATGATATTTCAAAGTAACTTACCAGACTGTTTTTTCCTTCTATTTCACTAAACTATTTGATGACCATATCAAGACATATGCGATCTCAAAATAAAGGATGTTGAGAAAACTTTAGAGCAGCTTACAAGGCCTGGGAAGTGTCATTTCCAACGATCTAGGAGGCTTTTTAGCTAAAAATTTCCGGTACGCTGCGCGCCAACTTATGGTGGCTCACCGCTTAGATAGTAGCAAGACGCCGTCCCAGGATATGGTCAAGCCCCCCAGCCCCCCCCCCCCATCGAAAAAATACTGTCTACGCCACTGCTTATAGCACCCGGCTATTACAAATTGTCGCTCTGCACTTCCTCTACAACCAAAACAAGATTTTTTCTTTTTATGTAATACTTAATTTATCTCATCGTGCTTTCTTGTATTTCCTTTTCTACTGCAAGCGGCGAATATACTGCGAATACTGAGCAATAAAACTGACTGCACTCAAAGCAGTCAGAACATTACTTCCCTTCTCCTCCCCGGCTATGGACAAATACATCCACTGAAGTCGACGAGACCATCCCCCTCCCATCCCCGAGCACTCGGAGGAAACCACACGTACACAACGCATACATGCATAATTATTAATCTTATACTCTTCAAGCCACTGTATACACCCCCCCCCCCCTCAATTACTTTCCCCCTCTCCATGGAAACCACAAATTACCTTCATTACGTCATGTTTTCTAAGAAAGAATGTCACCCTTACTACAGCATATAGAGGCCGTGTTACTCGTTACATATACACTGCAGTAGATCTAGCAATTGACGCTACGTGTGTTTGTCTAACTGTTCTTATTATTAATGTGTCTGTTGATATGATCGCATTATATCACGATCACTATAGCGGTGCTTTCAGTACGGTTATATCAGCCGTATACGGCTCTGGGTTATATTGTATCCATTGTGTCTCTGAGTAGCGTAGGCAGGTAAGAGTATGTAGAGCTGGAACTTAGGTAAAATGTTGTCAGATGTATGGACTAAATTTATAGGAATTTGTAAGGTTGTAAGGTAATTGTCGAATTTATTATCTGTGTTTCTAACGTTGTAAACATACGGCAACCGCTTAAAGTTGGTTTTAATGTAAGTTAAAACCAGGGCCTACACAAAGCGCTGTGCGTATGATCTACATACATGGTGTAATGACAGGAGCAACTGCCTACACGTAGAACCAGAGCCTTATATACAGAGAGTTGCAACAACTCGGGTCCGGGAATTTTCGATCACGTGACCTCATGGCACCATTTTGGGGCCAACTAATTCTGGCCGTAAGATCGACAACAACGTACGTTCGAGCAGTCAACATCTGCGCTGCCATCACAGAATGCCTGGCTGTTCAGCGTGGGGCTGTTCGAATCGTCCCGAAAATGGGTCAAAGCTGTTCAGATTCCCAACAAACCCAGATCGGAGGAAAACATGGGAGGCGAAAGTAAACAGCTTCACTGGAAGGCGAACTCCAATCACAAACTTTGCGATCATGAGTACTTCACCTAGGCCTAGGCCTAGTACAATGAACTAAGATTCGTAACACTAGGCCTAGCCTAGTCCATAACCAGGACTGTGGGTTACACCACACAGTCCTTACAGCTATGTATGGTGCACTGTGCAATGTACATACACACATAGCTAACAACACAGAAAACAGAGCATAAATTTCAGGCATGAAAATGGTCTATTTTTAACAAGTTCTGATCAAGAAAGTTGCGATGTTGGGATGAGATCTGTTATAAGGTGCATAAAAATATCTCTGCAAAGTTTAGTGAGTATATTCCTTAAATTGAAGGCTCCAGCGTGGCAAGACAAATCGGGGATCTACGAAGCACAGTGTGCAATACAAAGCACCAAGGGCTAGCCTAGCCCCTAATGAAAAACTGCTTGGCTCCATTGAGTCATGAGCTTGTTTGGATTATTATTTATGAAAATTTGGGTGGAGATCTGGCAGACCATTGAAATGATTAATCATTCTGCTTTGCACTTGATGATTTGAATTGAACTGGTCCAGAACTCCACTATCTTCTATGAAATAATATTGAAAAATTATGTTACTAAAATATCACTGTAGGCTAGGTAAAAATATTTCCTAGAACATTGTGTCCTGCTAGAGGATAGCAGGTAAAACTAACAGAGTCAACTGAAAACCATAGGCCTAATTAGGCTCAGGAATCATGTTTGTCCATGTCATACATAGGTACGGTATACAGATCCTAATACATATTCTTACAACCGGGCAGTTCCAAGCAAAAGAGGACATAACCCAGGAAATTCAATTTGACTGAGCCTAGGCCTAGCATTTTACCGTGGTTGGATGGCAACTCCCCCCCCCCGGCAATCCCCCCCCCAAAAAAACGACTCTAATTTTCGACTTCTGACAACATATTTATGCTTCTGTTGGGGGGAGGGTTGTCCGGGGGGTGTTCTCTGGTCACGATTACCTTATTCATGAATAATAGAAGCCCATGCCTAGTAATAGAGGCACAATTGGTATTTTGAAGAATTTCTGACTTTTTGGATCCTATAGTATATATAGATGCAGCTTTTTCAAGTTATTAGACATAAAATTCGTAGATAAAAGCCTGACTCTCATACAAAAATATTCTGAAGTAGATCTTTTCAAATTCCAGCAGCAGCTTAGTTCTCATAACGCTGAAATATCCTACTCACATATACCATATGTTTGCGATGTGAGTTCCAGATTAGTGGAAGGGATTAATTCATTTTTTTCCCGACGTGGCTGTTTATATCCGACCGACGAGACCAATTGTGATACCCCGAAACAATCCCCCTCCCCTGCCCCACATGTCACCTTTAACCCTGCGCTCTATATTTTGTGGGACTGGAACACAGACAAAATGTGATTGGTCCATTTAGTTACCATAGCAACCAATTTTCAAAGACCTAGCTTCATGATTCTGTGCACCATGTCAGTACCAGTCACATGTCCAAATATCAACTTCATCAGCCATTGCTAGCTCAAGTTACAGTTAATCCCAATTTTGACCAATCGCAGGCTTTGTTTGGTTACCATGGCAACAATGGAAGAATGTACATTATTCCGCAACTGTGCAATATGTGTTACAATATGATATATAACCAGTCATAATACAATTTTACCGTACCAGAATATCAACTGTTGAATTTGGACTTCCAAATGTGCCAACCTCATCCCCTTGAACTTGAGCGCAGCCAATCCCCCCCCCCCCCCCTCCCGTTCGACACTCGACGCCCTACTTACACAGCCTCGGCGCATAAATGCACCAAAACATGAGCAGGCCAAAAATAAAACCCAGAATCCCGCTCACACTTCTACAATGCCATCGAAAAATTCCCCTATCCACCTGAACGGCCATTCCCACACATACTGTATGTTGACCATTTGGCCCCAAAATGGCGCCCAAATTTCAGTTGTCGCAACTCTCTGTATATAAGGCTCTGCGTAGAACTGGATTGCACCTAAGATTAAATAAAGCAAAAAAAAATATCAAAGCGATTCAGTACCATTTCTATGAACATATTGTGTCGGTTTACTTTAAATTTACTGTATACGCCTATGTAGATGTTAGGTTTATTTATTTCTTATTTATTCTGAAAGAAGTCATGCGGCACGAATTTCCCTTGTTGTTTGAACTTCGTCTCATGAGGTGATTTATGTTTACGGTCAGCGTTATGTCAAGTTGCTTTCTAAATGCTTGTAGGCCTAATTGCTCGCCGCGGCCTAGTGTGAAGTTTATTTTAGAAGAAGGAACCAATATTAACATCAGTAGGTTCGCGTAATTCACTAATTATGCTTGGCATATCCTTTAGTATAGAGTTGGATATCAAGTTAAGCCACCAATTACACACATGATAAGATGCAGCCCGTTATTATCTAGGTTCTGTTCGAAAGTCACATTAGGCCTAGATATTGGCCTAGGCTAAACTGATTTTCCATGGATTATACTTGAAGATTTGATTTTTTAAGCAGCTTTGACCTCATTTAAGCTACTCATCATTTAACTTAGACTTAGGCCTAGGCTTATATGAATATGATACAAATATGATGGTAATAATAAGGTGACGTGTAGATTAGCTCTCGCGCATTTTTAGTTATTTACACGAACACACTTCGGTGCGCGTTGACACAATTTAGTAACGTTAGACATTAGTGCATGTTTTGTTTAGAAAGCTTTTTAAACTTTATCACATACCCTACGAAGTTAAGCTCTTCATTATAAATTAATCATTACAATTCTGCACAAATGTTTGCATAAAAAACAAAACCTAGGCCTAAGTTAGAAAAATGTTTACAAAAACAACAACAGTGCAGTGAAGACCAACTCGTTACTTTACACTAAGCTAGACAGGTAGGCCGAGTGTATGATTAGTTCTCGGGAGATGTTCTCGTCTTTGGCGGGCTGTTAACGTGAGAACTGCGGGCGAGCGTCGGCTGCTTTGGACTACATCGCCTTGTTCTGCTCTGGTGAAGGAGAAAATAACATGCATTATATATGGCCTAATTAAACAGCTTCGGTGAGCAGGTTGGCCTACAATACTACTACTTGCGAGGAGCAATTTGAAAACCATTGCGATTCATCTTTAATTGAATATTTAAACTAAAGTGAGTCTGAGAGTAATACATAATAATACTTAGGCATAATTGGCTACTATATATAGTCAAGGCTTCATAATTGACGCACCTTCAATTATTACTAGCAACGATACAGCAGACCACCTAAACTTTAAGCAGTCAAGCATAATTACATATTTCATGAGTTTGAATCCATTTCAGCTATTTGCTGACCAAATTGAGTTATTTTTAAGCTTATAACACCCTCCCCCAGGTTTGCTTGTTGTTTGGTCATTTGGAAATCTTACATCCTAAAAATAACCAACATTACCTCAATATGATAACACTTCTTTCTGGGACCTGACCTGTCTGAGCTTAGAGGCTCAGAGCATAGCAAACAGCATCTAAAGTCAATAGATGTCAACTAAGGCCTACACTACAGTTTGCTTATCACGGCAGACATTTTGTTGTCAAATGCTGTTAATTGTACGGTGCATAAGCACAGAACCTTAAATATTTTGAGATCTTAACATTTCTGAGGAACTACACATATGAAAAACACATACAGTTGAGTGATTTGGATTTTTCCTTGATAGACATTGTTGATCAAATCCTTAAGTGCGTCAATTATGAGCCCACCATGCTACTCACACATGGCAGTTGATGTTATATTAGGCCTTGTCTACAGTAAATCTACGTACGTGACAATGATAAACTGGCCAAGTTGTGGTTTAATCTAAACATAGGGCAGTGATTTGTAATACTGCAGTTCGAGTTGTTTGGAGCTTGTTCTGATACACCAGTGGTTAAAAGAAAGATGTATGGTACCTGGAAATGCTACTCAAATTAAGGTGATAATTAATTAATTTTTCCTTTAGTCTATTTAAATCACTGGAGAATTTATGGCATTACGCTAAAGCGTCAAATGGAGGTATTTTGCAAATTCTTTTCTTTCTTTTTTCCTTTGTTTTGCCTTTTTTACTTACAAGATCAAATTTGCATGTTAAAAGCTATCAAATGATTTCAGACACACATTGATTTGTTTTATGTAGATGGCTGGGTAAGGGTGACATGTCAATACAACATTCTGACCTTAACAATTAATACTGCAACTTTATTCCCTAATTATTTCAAGCACGAAAAGATACACTATAACTTGTAAGTGAAGCTATTATATAAAATGTAAAAAATTTTTTTTTTGAAGTTTAAATGAGCAAACCTAATACCAGTGGCGTCGCCAGACATTTCAATCTGGGGGGGGGGGGGGGCAGGGGCACAGGGAGAGCACAACACTGAATTAAGGGGTACAATGTTATTCGTGAATGCTGTCCTGGGGAAGGGGTGTAAGGAGAGGGGAGAAATTATGAATTAATTGAGGGTCCTTAGATGCAATCTGGTGCTATATTTTTCCGCTTGAGGTAACTTTATGTTCAAGAATTTTCGGGCTTAGTCTGTCTGATATTTTTTTTTTTAATTATGGCGTTTAAAAAAGTTATACAAAACATGGAAATTAACCCATTGCTTTGGTAATGTTATTATATAAGAGCGTTGAAATTGAAATTCACGCTGGGTAGTGATGTTTAAGCACTAGCGATTCACGCCTGTGACCTTGTTAGTGAGAAAACAACTAGTTATTGCAATGTCGGTGGAAAGAAGTTTTACTGCAGAACATAATACGTTTCGTCCTTTGTAAAACAAATTTTTGTTTGAGTTATTTTGTTAACACTACAAATCGCATCTGGGGGAGGAGGGGTTTTTGTTTGGGAGGACATGTGATGATGTGCCCCCATTGGCGACGACACTGATAATAACCCTTATCTTATCTTCCTGTAGATACCAATATCTAATCTATTACTGCAGTGTTCTTTCAGTAAGGTAGATAAAGGTGATATCGTGCTCCAATCTGGTCTTTGTTTACCAACCCTCTCGACACTGGAGAAGTTATCAGTAAATGCAAACAGAGCAGAACTTACCAAGGAAGACGTTATTAGACTATTGAACTATGGAGTACAGTCTAAGAGATTCAAAGAGCTTTGGTGAGTAGAAAAATATATTATGACGAATGAAAATGATAACAATAAATGAAATAAGGTCAAGGCCTACGTCTAGAATAATTAACTTTAAGATACTTATGTAGGCCTAGGCTACGCCTTTACGTAAACACCGCGAAGAAGACGAAATATCTGTTAATCATAGTTCAAAAGCTTTAGTACAGAACTATAGGAAAATCAGCAATTTGACAGAACACATTTGAAACAGTCGAGAGAATCATTGGATACAACGGCTAAATCCTTTTCTTATAAGATTCTTCCTAAATTTCAGTCCCATAAACAGGTATACCATTCCCTGATATAATGTCGAAACTAAAAAATTTTACTCATGACACAGCACAATAATATCATGAGCGATTAAAGGCCGCTATATGTATTGTCGTTGCAACAGATCTACCGAATGATAAATAATTTAGTAAAATAAATTTAGAAAAATTTAGAAATAATTTTTAAAAATAATTTAGTAATAATAATTTAGTTAAATTTTATAAAATTGAAGATACCTTTATTATTGAGACCCTTACACTCCTTCTAATTTGAGTCGACTTAAGCTGACCTGCTGCTGCTTGAATGAAAGTATTTCGAGCCAGTGGTAACAATTAATTAGTGACATCAAGGTTGATGTAATTCCATTATCGAAAATGATAACCATAAAATTAACAGAAAATTGTAAAATTTATGGTGCAGATATGTTTTGATGAAAGTTGGCAGATGATAAAATGACAGTCGCAACAGTTTTACGGTAAAATGGGTACAGTTTAAATCTTAGTTGAAACAGTTCTGTTGAAAGACACACTGTAAATTTTAATTAGTCATATACACATGCCAAAATGGTCAAATGACTAATTTTGCATTAGTCAAAATTTTTGACTAATTTCATCAGTCATATGACTAATTAAAATGGCTAAAGACCAATGAAAGTTAGTCATTGTCCAAAATAGTGACGAAGCATAATTAGTCAATGGGAATCACGAAATTTGATTTCAAAGCTTTATTTGTTATTTTTGGTCTTCAAGGTTTTTTGTTATTTACTTACAAACAACTTCCGCGCCACCTTATGGATGAATATTAAAAAATTGTTTATAAAATCACCAATAATTAAAAACCCATGGAATAATGGGTATGCTATTTAACATTTTTCGGTTAAGTGTAAACTCTAAGACGTCATAAGAAAAATGTCCACTAATTTTTGGGGGAAATTGATAATTACTTATAGCAAAAACTTAATTAGGTTAAGGCGATATTCCACCACCGGTACTAAAACGTCTTCGTCATTTGACTAATTTAAAATTCACAAATGACGTCAGATAAACGTAGCCGCGCGTGCGCACTCTGCAAGCGCCAGGCCTCTAGCTCTTGATGATTCCGACGCCATATTTGATACTGCAGTAAGAAATTCTGGAGCCGAGAAAATGTCTGCAATCGCAAGGTGGGTGTATCTTATTACTTTACTATAGGTTGTGATTTAATTGCAAGTTATTCTTTATTTAGTATTTTAGAATAGATAGTTAAATTGATGACAAGTAAATTACCAGTTTTTAGTTCTGCTTAGCAACAACGAACGTTGGTCGTTCTAGCCTAACGTTATGCCATATGCATGATATGTGCAGGATACCTCATACTCATAGGCCTAACGTTATTCAATAGGTTATGATGTGCACAAAAATTTATCTGTGTTTATTTCTGTAAAGTTCATTCTCAGAACCATTAAATGTTAATCTGAGTAGGGCTTAGGCTAGCTTATTTACTGTTCAAATCGATGAAATTGTCTGACTGAAAGTAACGGTGAGCAACGTTATAACTACGGTGGTCGGCACTAGGCGGGCCCGACCAGCACGGAGGATTTCCGCCCACCACTCCGGATGAAAAACACTGCTTCCGACCGGCACTTATTTCATTAAAAAAAAACTGCTTAAAACGTAACTATTTGTGAATAAAAGTGTTACTTGCATTAATATTAAAGTCCTTAATCTTGTTTATTTGCAATTGTACAAGAATCATGTTTTGCAAGGACAATTTTCCTGAATGTTTAAGGTTTATACAATCTAAAAAAACTGACACCAAATCACAATCTAACTTCTTGTACACGTGCACATTAGCGTGAACCAGAGCCTAACATACAGGAAGGCTATAATCCTACTTGTGAAGAACAGGACCTAAACTCTCTAGCTAGGTGAAAAAAATCGGTTTGCTGTAGGGCAGTTTTCGCACTCCAGCATATCTGTACTTTTTTTTAGCCAGCTAGAGCGTAAACATCCCTTTTCATATCATGTATCACTGGATTGGGAGTTTACAGCAATTGGTCATGTTTTCTCGAAAGGGTGTATTACAATAACGTTTCTGGGAAAGTTTGTCCAGTACACGTGCCATGATCATACTGGGGCTGAGCTATACAGCAGCTTGAAAGTCCCCTGCTTCATACACTGCAATACGATGTGGTGAATTGAACTGAAACTGTTTCGCAAATAAGCTTGCATACAATTTTCACCGAATAGTCACTTATATCTCTAACCCTATGGCAGCCCAACAACACACTAGGTCAATGGGGGAAATCAAGCCTAACCATATGTTTATTCGCCGAACCTGTGACGCAGTAGGCTGGCACTAAAATTTTCCATGGTTTAGAGGGCTGTACTACTATTATGCAGATATTAACGTTATGGTCAATGGTCTTTGTAGTTAGCATATATGTGTGGCGTAGCTTAATTGTTTTGTTTGACTTTTGGTATGTCAACATGGGTTTTCTGTAGTTCTTGGGGGCATATTTTTAATGCAAATGGCTAATTCACATTTTCAATTGTAGTTGCGTACCACTCGTTGAACAAGGCTAACAATGTACAAGGCGCAGGTAAAGGCTATACTTATGTGCTGTTTTTATCAGACTTTCGAGTAGCCCATTGTCACAATCGTGGCTAAGAAATTTTATTTATGAGGTTTGATAACATGGAAGATTTGCAAGAATTATATATAGTATTGACTCTCGGACATTTGTTAGTGGCAGATTTTAGTGTATAAGGCAATTGTATTAAAGTTTTGAGGGAGATAACATTGGGCTATATTTCATTAAAATATGACAGATTTCTACAGTTTCGAGTGAAATTCAATAAACCAATGCGAATTGTATCCATCGATATTTGGATTAGTCTCATTCTGTTGGTGTATGTAAGAAACAAAAAGTGAATTCATCAATCCCATTAACGCATTTGAAAATCAAGGGCACTACGGTCAATGGCAGGTCGCTCCTACTAGGCAGAATATATGTGGATGCCTTTATGATCTGTAGATAGCCCCTAATGTTTTTATTTGTGATATATATGGTCAATTTCATTTAAACTTAGCATGGTGGTGTTGGTATAAACATTTGCCATTTTAATTTGTTCAAATTAATTTTCATGAGTAGACAGGGATAGCAATGAATTTCCTACAAAACGCTTGTAAATCTCATGAGAAGTAATGTGATGGGTGTTAAACCATAATTAATAGCCAGTTTGAATTTCATCTTGAAAGCAAATGTTTTTTAATGGTATTTGGAAACAACAGTTGGCACTAACTGAAGGTGAAGAGTTGGTCTCTGAAAATGTAGGCCATGTGACCATACCTTTGACGCATAAGGAACAGCTGTGCAAAACAATATGACCTGTAAAACTGTTCATAATCTAAGCACAATTAGTATTATAAATTTCTTATCAATATATGTGTGGGGTGTATGGTTTTGGCAGATTGTTTTGGGATTTTATTGTTACTTTTGAATTGTCCAGGGTTGGTGTTAGAACTAACTTTTAACAGAGAAAACAAATTTTCCAAATTTAAATGCAGTTTGATTGGCTGGGATGTATTTCACTTGTCTTGAAACTACATGCAGCTAGAAAACAGCCATTTTGCTAAAATTCACACTTGAATGGGAATTTAAAAAAGTGGTGTAGAAAGCCAAAATATTTTAGGTTCAAGTAGGGTGACTAAAAGCCACATTGATACCAATAATCACCTGTATCATACCATACCATGTAAAATATTATGGTGTATTTTCTTGCTTATAGAATGAAGACCCCCAAGCCTCTACATCAGGGGAAATGGTGCCACTTATGGAGAATCAACCTGCTTTACAATATTTGTTGATGGGGAAGAAGTTGGATCTTGCAGTCTGTTGAAATTCGGATTTGTCTTCATACATTGCGTCATTTTACGTTTTTCGACTTAGCTTAACCCACTGTTTGAAAGAAGACCATGGTATTCATTCAGAAAATCATCTTAAGCATTAATGACAATTTTAAGTTAGTCCTTTCCATTTTAAGTGTGTTGGAGAGGGTTAATCAAAACCTCTAGATGTAAAAACAAGAATAGACCTCTGACCGTTGTGGTTTGTCTGCTGTTAAAACGAAATTATCATACTTTTAAGCTAGTTGATACTTAAAATGTAATTCATAATAAGAATTAAATATTTAGCCCTCTACATCAAGGGAAATGGTCCCACTTGTGCAGAATAAACCCACTTTACAATATTTGATGGGGAAGAAGTTGGCTCTAGCAGTTGGTTGATTTCAGCTCTGTCAGCATACATATCATACTATGTTTTCAACTTGGCTTATCCCACTGTTTGTAAGAAGACCATGGTCTTCATCAAGAAAACCATCCAGTATTTTTCTGGTCAACTTCACACTTGTTGTGTAGCAGTACATTTTAAAGCAAGGAATTGAGTCATGACATGACATGTTTTTAATAGAACTTTGACTTTTCAGTTCTTATTAAAATTTATTTGTCCATTATGAATGAGTGGAAGATCTCCACACAAACTGGAGGCCCAAAACATCCGCTAAAGTGAAATCAAAATTGTGATGAATGGCGCATTAGTCTGATGACTAATAAATAACAGGTCAATTGATGTGCAGGACTAATTTTGGAAGTCACCAGACTAATTGAATGGTCATATGACTATGATATATTAGTCACTTGACTAGTTTGGCATATTAGTCATATGACTAATCTTTGCTGGTTAGTCATTTGACTAATTTTAATTAGGCGTACGAAGCACTGTGCAGGACTAATTTTAATTAGTCAATTTGACTAACTTAGATTTACAGTGCACTTCAATACAATATGGGTCAGTGTATTTTAACCAAGCCTCGTACATGTAACGAGGCAGGTATATCACACGTATATATTTAAGTTTAAATTGTAAATGGATGTATTATCATATGAATAACATTATTATGACCATGGATATATTGGAACAGGGATGATCACTTCAATTTATCACATTTAAAATAGGAAACAGAGAGAAGAACGAACAAATCGGCCCAGGAATGTTTTGAAATATGCTCAACCGTCACAGTTACATGCCGGCTACAGTTTTTTTTTTAAAGTAATGGTAGCGTTTTGTCGTTATATCATTATGCATATAACGTGTAAACTGTATATTAGATAATTTAGATACAGAAACATCATTTATGATAACACTAAGATGGATACGTGTTGTTCAAAATTATTCAGAAAATATTAAGTAACGTGAGAGGAACAATCTTTAAAAAGTTTTAAAACGTTTTTTTTTTTTTTTTTGATCTTTGAGAGGAGTCACATATTTAACTGAATTATTCTCTTGTTTTACAGGTTTTATTATTGTAAACTGCCAGCATCCATCAGTCCTAAGATGATACCGGAAACAGCAAAATCAAGGAATATTAAAGGTATTTATTATTGCATTGTCCGCTATATATTGGTCATCCATCCATCCGTCCATCCATCCATCCGTCCATCCGTCCATCCGTCCATCCGTCCATCCCTCCATCCCTCCATCCGTCCATCCGTCCATGCGTCCATGCGTCCGTGCGTACATGCTTACATGCGTACATGCGTACATGCGTACATGCGTCCATGCGTCCATGCGTCCATGCGTCCATGCGTCCGCGCACACACACACATACACGCATACATACACACATACATACATACATACATACATACATACATACATACATACATACATACATACATACATACATACACACACACACACACATACATACATACATACATACATACATACATACATACATACATACATACATACATACATACATACATACATACATACATACATACATACATACATACATACATACATACATACATACATACATACATACATACATACATACATACATACATACATACATACATACATACATACATACATACATACATACATACATACATACATACATACATACACACACACATACATACATACATACATACATACATACATACATACATACATTCATACATACATTCATACATTCGTTCGTTCATTCATTCATTCATTCATACATTCCTTCTTTCATACATTCCTTCATTCATTCATTCATTCATTCATTCATTCATACGTTCGTTCGTTCGTTCGTTCGTTCGTTCGTTCGTTCGTTCTTTCGTTCGTTCGTTCGTTCGTTCGTTCTTTCCTTCGTTCGTTCGTTCGTTCGTTCGTTCGTTCGTTCGTTCCTTCGTTCCTTCGTTCGTTCCTTCATACATTCATTCATTCATACATTCATACATTCCTTCATTCATTCATACATTCATTCATTCATTCATACATTCATACATTCATTCATTCATACATTCCTTCATTCATACATTCATTCATTCATACATTCATACATTCCTTCATTCATACATTCATACATTCCTTCATTCATACATTCCTTCATTCATACATTCATTCATTCATACATTCATTCATTCATTCATACATTCATTCATTCATACATTCATACATAAGCATGTGTAAGTGTAGGACCATAGTACATACTCTATTACATTGTGTATGGTTACATGGGATGGTTCAAAGTGTACCATTCCTTTGTCGTTTCTTATATGAACTGTTATGATTTTTTTAAATGAAAACTGATTTTTCATCTGCTTATTTATGTAGGTAGAAGCATAAGCAATAGTATGATGAGGGAACGATGAACAAGAACATGTTTACAAAATTTGACTAAAAAAAGTGTAAAGAATAATTACTGTTTTTCTTTATTTTTAATTCGATTTACTCTTTACTACTATACATGCGAGCAAAGAGGATAAGGCACAGTGTGTGTGTTGGGGGGGGGGGGGGGGTGCGAGAGGGTTGTCTTCAAGGAAAGACTCTTAGTAAAGATCATTCACAATATAATGACTAATAACTACAAAGTGACGTAACACTTTTCTGTCAAAATTGCAAACTATCTAATAAATTGAAGTAGTTAATAAACCTCTCCCTTCAATAGGTTTATTTGATTTTTGCTTGTTTTTAAATGTTTGAAAACTTAATAAACCAGAAAGAGATCTGAATAGAGAGAGAAATCACTTCGTCCAAAACGAAAGAACAATCGATTTTTTTTTTAATATTTCAACCAGTTAGTTTTATTTTGCTGTTGTAGGTAAGCACGACAAGTCATATATAAATGTTTTTTTATTTTCTTTTTCTGAAGTTCTTTGGCCGGAAGAGACCTGTCTACTTAATCTACAGTCTGGTAAATGGAAACAGGTTGGTGATAAGATGGTAAACGTATGTAAGGATCAACATGGACCAGTTACGTAATTAATATAGCCTATTTAACTGCTAGTGTAACTATCCGTGTACAATAGAATATTCCATTGGAGCGGGTACTGATACAAGTCTGACACTGTGTGCCGCTTAATTGAAAACAATAGCTATTGTTCTCTCTGGGTAATAGCCGGGTAGGAATATGAATAGAGAGATATGGTGGGGAGGAGGAGGGGAGCCAGTTGGTACCTCTTGAATGGTATATGCCAATTAGAATATCCTCACAGTAATTGACAGTTTCACAACATTATGGCATTACGTAGAAACAGTTGAATAAATATGAAATAATACATTTTATGAATTACAGATTAAAGAAGAGGTGAGCGAAAAGAAGGCTAAGCTATGTACGAGATGAGGAGATAGAGTGGAGACAGACAAGTAAAACCCAAGATAATGAAATATAAATAGAATTTATAGGACTTTAACCAGAATGTGTCAGTATTTAGAGAAGGAAGAGACAAGTTAAACATAGTTGTAATTTTGGTCATTTTATTTCATAGGCCGATGACATCCAGACTATAACAGAGCTGTGTTCAAATGATGTCGTCATCGATAACAACAGCAGTCAGAAATCACAGAAGTCAGCCATAGAACTCCTGAAGAAAGCATCCAGGCATGACGTAAGGATAACATTGAAGGGATACCGTGAATTAGAACACATCACATTAAAATTAGTTATTTTATTTATTCTACTCCCCAACTATCGGTGATTTGAATCGGGGAGGGGTGGGGGGGGGGTTGATGTGACTAATCAATAACCTGTTCTAGGTTGTTGTTTTTTTGTTGGTTGATTATTTTGTTGGCATCAGAAATAGATAATTTAGGACAAATCTGAACAAACAGTTATCTGATAAATAAAATAAGAGATTTTAATACAAAAAAATAAGTAAAACATACTTAAAAGTTACAAAAAGAACTAGTGGATTATTGTATGCTAGAAAAAGTGGAACTTATCCTCGTAGCTACTGAACTACTTAATAACCTTAAAAACAAAGAGGTCCAAAACTGTTAATTACCTAATTGAATATTTACTAGGCCCTCACCTGAACCACCATTACTCCCCAAGGCTTCAATACAACATGTTATATCACATAGCCCACACAACAGAGAAACTACAGAGATTTCTGTTCTAAACAACATTAACATATCATGTTTTAATAACTAAACAACCTGATACAAAACGAAAAAATAAGAATCAACACGAAATAAATAATAATCAACCATGAATTTATAAAATACGACAACATTTTGCCTGGTTCCCACTAACCCTCTCAGACACTCAACTTATACACCCCTCCCCCACCACCTCCCTTAATGTATCTATCACTTTAAAGGTCCCGTAGATTAGCTCCAAAACTGACCCATTATAACGGGGAAAAAAAACTATCAACGGAAACAAATATTGCAACCTATAATAAAAAAGTCAACGCTCCTGTTTCACCCAACAATGAGATTGGCTAATGTACAACAATGAACACCTGTAACACCCTTCACTTTCCCTCCATCCACTAATCTTGTAAAAAAGGACCCCACCTTACCCTCACTAAAACAAAACGTGTCTTTATGTATGGTTTAGTAGTCTATTAATTCTCTTTATTATTTATTTTCCTTCTAGTCAGTGTTAATACTGTATTTATCATTTTATTTCAAGTTTGTTTTTACCCTATACTAGAATTACTTACGACTGAACCGTAAAACTACCCATACCACTAACATAATATGCAATGACCCCCCCCCACCCCACCTTCACCCTTTCCCTGAACCACTGCACACCCTCCTGTTCCCCTTTCGTTCAATAATCTTACAACACTGTGTCTATTTACAGTAAAGTAACATATTAGCGTAACTGTGCACTTACATCAAAGATTCAAGCACTTACACTTACACTTACCCCATTACACCAATTTGAATATTAAACTGACCCCACTATAACCCCCTCAAACCCCAGGACCATTAGTACTTCATTAGTTATAATAAAAATAGTCAACTCATAAACATTATTGTAAAATAATAAAAGATATTTATTATATTATGATATAATTATTAATATTATATTTATTATTTACTTTCCTTCAGATTCCTATATACTGTGTGTATCTAGACGAGTCCTTTAACAAGGTTGATGAAGATGATATTACTCTCTACTCTGGTCTCTCTCTACCAATCATAGCATCAATAGAGAGGATGAGCATAGTAACAGAGGAAGGGAGAGAAATGAATAAACATGAAGTTAATGGAATATTAAACTATCTACAACACTCTCAAAGATTCAAGCAACTGGAGTAAGTATAATTAATAAATATGTCAATAATATTAGTAATTAATAAAATAACTAATTAATATTAATGATGTAAACAAGATAGGAATGATTAATATAGGTACTATTTATTAATTACTGAAGATTTATTGATAGGTTTAGATAATTGTAGGAGTAAAACAAATAAATGAAGAAGAAATTGGATTAAGAAATCAACTAACAATGAAACAACAGTCATCAGGTAAGGAATATGATTAATAGGAGAGTAAAATAAAGACAAAATATACAGAAAAACATATTTACAAAATAAAATTTAAAGATAAACTTGTATTGCAGTAAGAATGATAAAAGTATTTGTAGCGTGAGAGAAGAATATATTTATTTACCTGGTTTATAATAATTATAAATAAAATTGAATAAGGAAGCAAAGAGAGAATTGACAAAAGAAAATAATACTCTTGTGTTTACACATTTTCTGTATGCAAAGTAAAGTATTATGATAAAAAAATAACAAATTAAAGAAAAAACCTAATTGATAACTATGAAATGGTCAAAATCCTTGTATAGAAAGTTTAGTAAATAAATAAATAAAGCGATACTAAAAAAATAAATTGTTTACCAACTAACTTAAATAAAACAGTAGGTAAAATAAAATTAATAAACACTAGAAAAAAGAAATATACACAGAAAGAATAAACATTAATCTCAAATGTGCAAGAATAAAACATTCAAGGAAAAAATGTTCATTAAGAAATGTAAAATTCTTTTATAGAAAATGTAATGAATAAATTGATCAAACGAAAATAAATAAATAAAACGTTACTAACTAATTGAAATAAAACAGTAGGTAAAACAAATTTAGAAAACACCAAAAATAAAAAATAAACACACAAAAAATAAGCATTTCCATAGAAATGTTAGAAACTTGTTTGTTATTAGGGGTTTTATGTAGCTAAATGTTTAGTTTAAAAACTTCAACATCAACAGTGAAATGAATTATATACCGCAATTAGTTAATTAGCTGAATAAATAAATATATATATTTTTTTAATTAGAGAATTGAGATCTGCCTAAAATGTGTATGCCTTGAACAATGTATCTAATACAAAATGTCCTTCACCAGGTTCCCCTCCCTCACCCACTGGCCTTTTAAATACTTTGCCTTTAATCATTAAAATGTTCCCATGTGAATTTCCATTACAATGCCGCAACAACTATATATCGGCCTCAATCGCCAAGTCCACCTCCGCACTGCTTAGACTGCTAGCAGACCCTTCTGCTGTGCCTACCCGAAATCACGCCCTGAACCAATGCATAAACAACGCAACTATATATATATATATATATATATATATATATATATATATATATATATATATATATATATATATATATATATATATATATATATATATATATATATATATATATATATATATATATACCCTCTCTCACACCCTCTCCCGCACCCCTCAAATGTCACTTCCCATAAATTGTTTAATATGTCCCATACGGTATTACATATCCACGCTCAACGCCTCAAACACCTGAACATTGCAGCCACGCTACCTTCCGCGATTGCTAATGACCCTGCAGTTGCGTTTCTAGATAACACCATTTCCCCCTCTTCCATGAAAATTAAATCACCAGTCCAATCCTTTGCTATAAACCCACCATTTTAACTCCCCCGGTACCCCCCCCCCCCCGACACACACACAGGCACGTACATACGCACATCATTCCATTTTTCCTAAATTTGTTTTGATCCATGTTTTCATCATACGGGCAATTTACGAAAAGTAACGTAGATCGTATCCACCCAACACTGTGCATTCGTCATATATATATATCTGTACAGTTAACTATTTCTACTCTTTCTACTCAGACAGAACACATTTTTTTCAATGCTAAAAGTCTATTGGAATTATTGCGCCATTTTCTTCCTCAAGATGAACAGTAATCTTTCCTATTACTGACACTTTCAATAGTTTAACATTTTCTTTTGTTCACCACCTGTCAATCAAATATTTGAACAATAGAATTGAAAGAAGTTGTGTTCAATAAAGCGGCGCGCGCGTCCCAATGAAAAGAAGTTGTATTCAATAAAAGAGACGCGCGCGCGTGACCTTTATATAACACCTGGAATCTTGAAACAAACAAGTACCTGGATATGTCTAGACACTGTCTGGTTTTGAATTGTTGGTTGACCTTGCAGGTAGATTTTTTTTAATGATTTTTACTTCATGGTGTTAAGTAAGTTTACTTTAAGAAAGTAGACAATATAAAACCCCAAACATTATAAAGAATTCAGAGAACAATTTGGCAAGGAGATTTGGGCTAATTATTTTGTGAAATAACCCGGGAGGGTGGGTTTTTTTTTTTGGGGGGGGGGGTAGGGCTATTACTATATACAAGTAATAGTTTCAAATAACGTTAAGGATTTATGACTCTTCCGGTAACTCATTTTCAAGGCAGGTTAATGCAGCATATTGTGTATATGCCCGCAGAACAAGTTGTTACAGACTCAGATCCTGTTATAACGTTTTCATATTCGTGGTCGTTACAAGGCAAATTCAAAAGACGTTTCCTTATAGCAGTAAGACATATCAATGTACATGTTATATTGTGTTGTATGCTCTTAAAGAGGATTGTTCACAGTAACGGGTGAGGTTGATGATACGAGAGATAGATAAAGAATTTTTGTAGATAGTGGTGAGGCGATTGAAACTTCATATACTTGAGGATAAAACAAAATTATTATTATGTTGGGTTAGGGGTGTTTACATCAACCTTTGAATAACCAAAAAGTATTGAAAGTTGATGTTAGTGGGAATTGGCATATATAACGGGGAAAATTGTGTACAGCAAAATAAAATTTATATAAAAAAGAAGAAAAATTCTACATTGATCCCGATAAAGGCAATATCCGAGTTGATTTATTTCTAGAGAGAAATCAGGCACTATAGTGCAATTTATGTTTTGAAATTTACAAAAGATGCGATGATATTATTTTTAATTAATGCAACTTGATTAACATTGAACACACTTTACTCTTAATGATATTATTAGATGCACAAACAGTCCCCAGAATAAAATAATGGCAGATGGAATATTCCAAAGCACCCTAGTGTACATTATTTAACATGTGTGTGCAGTTCAGTCTAAACAATATAAAAATAAAAATAAATTCAAACAGTAAAACCTTTTTGCAAACACGATCCATTTTACCAAAATTTCTCAAAGGAAGTGGGCCACATTCCCGCCCCCCTCCTAAGAACATTCTCCTGGATGGACGGCATAAGGTTTTCGCCTCCTCCCCCCCCCCCCGTGTTGCAGTGCATACAACGGGTGTTGCATCCGTGGATATGGGTATTGTAGTGTAGTGAAGTTATGTTGAATGTAGATTACATACGCATCATTCCACTCGTTAAATGTTAACAATTAGTCTATAACTAATTGCATAACTTTGGTGATCTTGTCCGTACCAGCAGACAAGTCACCGCCATTATGGTCAGACGAAATATAATGTCAAAGGTAAATTATCGCATTTTAAATAACGATATAATACGTTCAGCTTTTGTTTTAGATTGTAATATTGTCAACCTTTATCCTTCCACCGATATAACGTATCTTGTATAAGCGGCACCTAGTAGTCGATAGTTAATGACATAAGTACCTACACTGGACTGACATTGCTTGAAGTTTACATGACGTCACAATTATAATTACAATGAATATCTTTCTTCTGCAGATTTTATTACTGTCTGCTGCCACCTACTATTACATCTTCCTCTCTGGCAAATCTGAGAGCAAGGAAAGTCACAGGTACAGTATAACGCTCTCTTTGATGTTGTATAGTGATCTTTATCAGGGGGTGTTGGCACGGAGCAAGGGAGGCTTTGGCGACATTTTAAGGCTGAAGAGTCCACACTGTGTCAGTTGTGACACTTAATTTATGTAGTCCAGCCTGAATTTTCATCATTACTTCAATATCAATGAACTACAAGGAGAGAAAGAGATTGATTGCTGAATACTTTAAGTGTTGTAAATAAAGGAATACGTTGTAAAGTAGGTTTCTTTAGTAATGATAAACTGGCCTATAATTAAGGTTCATGATTGTTGATAAATTATCAGTCTACTTGCAAGTGAGATTGTGTCAGGAAGGTTGTTTAAACTTCCGTTTCCTTTGAACCAACTTTCATGTCACTGAAGGTTCTTTTTTATGAACTATGTCAATTGAAGTTTGTTCACTAAATTCGGTGCTGTTTTGATGAGTTCTTGTCTGCTATAAATTAATTTGGATGAAGTTCCAAAATACCAAAAGCTTATGTGCAACATCATAGGAGTTTACTGTACACATGTAATGAGTGAGTGGTCATTAGTCATGGCCGTTTTAATCATCAATTAAAACACTGGGCGCTTTACCACCTAATATATAATACAAAGCAGTACTTACAACATTATGACAGCAGTTACAAATTTCATCTTCACTTCTACCAAAAGGAAAAAGCAACCAATAATTTTAACCAGCTATATGTAATCGATTAAATTGTACGGCAGGCACACAGTTGAAGTAAAACTAATATCTACATCTTTAAGTGAAACAAAACCTTTGTTTCTTCGTTTGCTTGTAAATTAAGCGGCAAACTCTCTCTGGCAACTAATGCGAAATTGTTATGTTAAATTAACACAATCAGCAGAGCAAAGCATATTTTAAGTGCTGTTATGTATTTCTGAGAAATAAGTCTTCAATCTTGCTTTCCTTTAGTGAAATTGTTAGTGTTCGCTTAGTATTCGCTAATAATCAGACTAAATTTTGGGACACTTTCTTCTATGCACATATATCTATATACCCTACAACATAAGCCATGGAGAATAAAGATATAAAAATGTTTAGCATATGACTATGAATGTCGCAATGTTAGTGCGTATTGCTTTCTGGTACACACGGCCAAATGATCTCCAGAGGCGGACCTGAGGTAACATTTTAAAGGGATGCGAAAAATTCATTATCGGTGAAAAAGAACTAGCTGAAAGGTACAAAGACACACATGAGCCAAATTTAAGGTCCCATTTACGGAAATTGAAGTTTCAAATCGCCACACGATGACACAATTTCCCGTGTAATCTGGCACGGCATAGAACTCTGATGGAGGAACACATCTGTCTTTGGTAATCTGGAACAATATGGATATACTAAATTCGAGATGCTGAATCTTTCTTCGTTATAAATAGGGGTGGGGAGAGTAGGACCATAGGCGTAGGAGGCGGAGAGCTGCAGCCCTCAACCAAATATTTTTGTGAAAATTGGGGCAATATGCTGAAAATTTTTTGAGCACCTACTAAAAGAAAAATAAATTGCAATGTGTTTTTCAATGGTTACACTTCTACTAATATTATCATGATTATTGTAACGACCTCCCAAAAATTATAACCAATATGGAAAGGTAATAACATGGCAAATGATTTTATGTAATTGGCATGTGATGTAATAACCGATGCAGGCTCATATGATATGCACATTAACATGTTGAACGGGCGCGGAGCGCGCGAAAATGTTGGTTATATTTTTCGGGCAAGTCGTTACAGCCCCCACCCCCCCCCCCCAAATCAATTTGGACCCCAAATTTAAAAAATGAAAAACATGTCCGTTTGTTATAAAATATATTCGCAGCCGTTGTGTCACATTCGGGGACATGGTGAAAAATTCACATAACTAGTTTTTGCCTCATCAAAATAAAGCAAATTTACAGTAGATTACCCTTAAAATACCAAGATCAATAACGTTGGATGTGCCTTATTATTCTTAAAATCAAAATTGTGTTGAATACAATGTAGGTTTTGTTCTATTAAGATTTAGTAAACCATCTTTTTTTCTTTTTTTTCGTATCTGTCTCGATCACAAACACCTAACAATATTGTTCAATACTTTAAATAACAGAAAGAAGGATCGACAGGTTCAAAAATATTTATAGACTTTTATGTTGCTTGTTTTACAAAAGAAAATATAATATTTACAGTGCATCATGAACATTTCAACGAAGTTATAAGAAAAAAAAGGTAGGTTATCAAAAATTCAGTTGTCCATGGATAAAAAAGGAATTATCTTCCAAAATTTGCAACTCAGAGTCAAGAAGAAAAATTTAGTTAACAAAGCAGTTCCAGAAAATGTGTGAGATGGTCTCTTTTTCGATATGACAAAAGGTCAAAAGGGGTAATCTATTTACTAATAATGTAAAGCAGCCAGTTGGTTGCTAGGATACCGAATTACACTTTAAATCTTCCTTTGTACCACAATTTTGTTGAAGTTGTTTTGATCATATTTTTATTTCTAGTTTGCACTGGTTTTATGTCCACATAATTCCATAGTAACTGAAATTTACAAATAACAGAACGTAAGGGTTATAATGACCACCACATTTTGCCATTTTACCTTCAATTTCAAAACACCAAAATACTTTAAACTGTATGTGCTATGTGTCTCTGATCGACAAAGTATTTGATTATATAGCTGTTGATTATTTACCTATCATTGATAACGGTTTCTATTAATGAATATATTAGGTAATATATCAAGTTCGGAAGCACGAGAAGGTAGTATACTTTCCATCTTTTGTGTGTGATGGCATTATATGAGGGTAATTGTAAATATCAGCTATTCTCTTTTTATATGTACATGAGACGGTGGGGTATGGGTGGGGGGGGAGCTCAGGGTCCCAAAGGTAACTGCAAATGTCCAGTTTCTCAATAATCCATGGTCAAGTTACAATATTCACTATATAGTCTTCTGTTTTATTCATTTTAGTTTTCTGGGATCCTTACGGCTATGATGAACGCAAGTATCTTCTGGATCTTCAGTCTGGTCGTTGGCTTCTGAACAAAGATCCTGATTCATTCTTTCCTGTAAGTAGTGCGTGTGAGTTTTCATCACGCTAAAATGTTTCCTGTAAGTAGTGCGTGTGAGTTTTCATCACGCTTAAATATTTACTTCAGTTACAAGCAAAACTTTGATATAGGCTATTTTGTAGACAATTTAAAAGAACTGAAATTCTGCCTAAATCCACCATTTAGTATGCATTATAATTGTTGCCAACAGTTTGTATTTAACACTAAAGCGTTACAAATATCCAGACGGTGTGCATAATGCAGATAGACATTCCTGTTGCTCTTTTTGAGTATGATGTTATTGGTTAAATTCCCAACGATAATTTCCGGAATCATACATTTGCTGCTCCAACTAGTAGAGATTTCCTTCACATTCCTATTGCCCCTTTTCCCACCCCCTTTTGCTCACACATCAGACTGAATCATAATGTAATATTCCGAGCTCATCTTTCGCTTTGAATTACTGAAATTCCCTGTTCCTGTCATTGGGAATGGATGTGGACAGTGGATACAGGTTTAAATGTTTAAGTACTGTATGTTCTAGTTTTTCATTTGAATCTATGCAATTACCAGAGGTTGATAATATATCTAGGCATTTGCTGCAATAAATCGTTGAGTAAGATCAAATCAAGAGAGTGTAACATATTATGGTTAACCATGGAAAATTCCTATTTGTCACGACTTATTCCTACCCGTCTTCTACTTTGAAAATCAAAACCAAATTACCTATAAATGATAATAAAATAGTAAATGGTTACAAGCGCTGCCAGCGTCAAGTGAATTGAAGTAAAGAAGAGCTAGCTATTTACATGTCTTCATTAAAGCTGTTGAACAGAAATGTTCCATAAAGCCTATTATAGATACAATTTTCACTCTTTTCTTCACATAAAAGCTTCTCAATCCCATTTGAAGATAAAAAGAATCACTCAAACACTTTGATAGCAAGAAAAGTATAGGACGGATGACCGAAGAAAACAACTAAAGTGACGACTAAATTATAATGTGTTCCTTGATATTAAAACTCCCTAGATTAAAATGTTACATATAAACACTTTGATAAATAAATGTGTATAATGAGGTATAGGCAAGGCTGCAGTAAATAACGCAAGAAAAGAAATAACCATTGAACAAAAGGCCGTTACTAGAAGGGGTTTGGGGTTGTGACAACCCCCCCCCCCTCCCCCACCACCCCATCCATCGATGCATTCGGCAAAACTATGCACCAGTTGGCAAAATGAAGGAAAGATAAGAAAGAATAAAAGGAGAGAGAAAAGAAGAAAAGGAAATAAGGGAGAATATCGAGAGAAATAAGGGGCAGCAGTTTGCCAAGCGGGTGGTTCGCCCAGGGTACCAGCCAGGGGTTGCCATGTCACCCAGGCCCCGAAATATAATAAATAAAAACAAAATATTAATAAATAATTATTGACTGGGGATCATCCCCGGGTAGATAGATTATGATTTATTTATTCAGCCACATGCATAAAAATACAATGGAAATTGTTCAAACACAAGAGCTCTAAAACAGACATGTAATTGAAACGCATAACGATGAAACACATATAAAAAGTGATATTGCATGAGTAATAAATACCGGTAGGCTATCGACAATGACGAGGTAAAAAAGTACGAATGATGAGAAATATGTACGGGTGTGAACTATTCTAAGTATTCAACTGAAGAGGGAGGGATAGGAGAGAAAGACGCAAGGAAGGGGGGTAGTGTAGGTAGGATAGGAGATTGTAAACAACTCTATACTTCATTATATGAAATAGTGCAGGTTAAAGGTCCCATTTTAGCACAAAGGTAACGTAAACCTCAGCATTTTCTGTGGGCCTGGACCTCAACTATGGGACCTAGTTTCAGCGGACACTTGCCCCCCCTCCGCTGGACTCTGGCTTCGTTTATCAACACTTGTCGATATTTTCTTTGTTAGGCGGCAAAACATGTCACCACCCCCCCCCCCCCCCGCCCCACGTTTTATGCTTTAACTCTAAAAAAATGGTCCACATTTGGACCATCCGAATTTTAAAGGTACACATTGCCTTAGTGAACATAATATTCATTGTCTATTTTCATATGCTTTAATTACAGATGTTGGAAGTTAATGATGAAATAACGGATGCTGATTATGCAAATGAGGTAAAGCATGGAATATTTGTTATATTTGGAAATGTCTGTGTGTATGTGGGGGTGTGCGTGTGGGAGTGGGTTTAGAGATGAAGAAGGCTTGCAAGTTCTCACCGGTAATCGATAATTATTGAGATGATTGGGTTTGGTTTAGAAATATTTACCTGCACCATTGTCGTTTCGATGTATGCAGGTTTTATTCATACAGATTGAGTGTAATAAAATGAATAGGCATATAAACGGCATTATTTCTGCATCACTGTCACTAAACAACTAAACATTCTATTTATACATATTTATTTGAATATTCTGGCGTTCATTAATAGAACGACTACATGTTTTTAAAGAAATTCAGTGCAACTCTGATAATTTATCCTTTTTCATCTAAAGAAAATTTAAAAGTGCGGCTATGCCATGTACTATTTGCTCCGTAAATGCATCAGTTAATAATAATATCTCCTTATATCATATTATATACAGCATAGCCAGTTTGTGCTGCATAGTATAGCTCACATTTTAACGAATAATAATACCACAATCGGTATTTCCAAATATATCCTTTTTACTGTTTCACTTATAGGTCGAAGCCTTCCGGAATCACTACAGGTATATCAACACTCACTATTTTTGCCCATAAACTAGACGAAACAAAACCTAAATGAAGTGATGTATTACGTGCCGACGCAATATTATTAACGTTATCTTGAAATAAAATCTACTGCTGCAATTTTCATCAAAAACTACGGTCCATACTTTTAAGGGGTTTAAGCTTACGAAAGTTTCAGACTCTAAATGAATCGATTCATTGCATGTTCTGCTATTAGACTATTATGTCATATAATGAATTCGAGAAGTTCAATATTTAATATTATACAACACCTAGTTGTATTCTGGTCATTCGATTGGTCAATTGCTCGTTGATTGCATGCAAAATCCGCTCTATTCCACTCTATGAAATAGAACCGTGGGTTACACTTTTTTGGTAGCCCTTTTTTTTCAATGTTAAGAGAGCAGAGAAACCTGTCTGTTCATGAGTGCATTTTACCCATCTTAATATATATAATATGTTGTATAAAACAAATAATGAGTGGTTTCCATTCGTGCAATAGTGCAAATATTTCATTCGTTGAAAGATGTAATTTATTCCATTCAACTCATGAAATATTTGCACTATTGCACTCATAACCATTCATTCTTTGTATCATATTAGATATAATGATGCAAACCATTCACATTGTAAACAACTAAAGTTTGATATAATTCATGTGTAAAAGTACATTTTAGAGAATCTTTGTTTGGCATTCCACCAATCATTCATAATGCTTTAAATCATTGCTTTTTTATGTTGTTGAAATAATTCAAAATATTTACTAGTAAAAATCACCATGAAATTCATTGGGATATCAAAATTCCGAGTTCATGAGAATCATTGCTGTCAGAAATAACATACAAAGTACATTGATCAATGATCGTGACACCCGCCCTGTTCATAAAAAATATCGAAAGATAGATTGTTAACCTTAAATACAACAGGTGAGAACAAGAATAGTGTTGTTTTAATGGATATATATAGATCGATATAAAATTTATGTATGTTGATTTCATTTCATATTCATGTTCTAACATATGAGTTACTAGAAACCGTACCAGCCTAGCTTGAATAGTCGTAATAAGCAACATTAATCACTTAGAACAGCTTTTAAAAAAGATTTAATCTTTTGACACATTTGTCTTTCCGTTTATTGTCTTAACAGCAACTACGCCTGGCGACTGAAATATCATGCCTCCTAAGGACATAAGCCGATGTAGCTGACAGTGTCTCTGACCAGCGTAGTTTAGGTCGTTCTTGATTGCCGACTTAAATAACAGGAAATTTCTCCAGGACAACATGAATCTCACTGAGGGTTATCTTTCCTTCGAGTCTGGCCATTCTGAGCAACCTAATGATTCTCTTGTCGTTTCCTGAGAATCAAACTATAGAGGATGGAGTCTTAGCAAGGTTGTAATTTGGATCCTCGTAATGATAAGTTCAATAAGTCTCACGGTAGCTGAAAATAATAAGAACTATTTTCCCGTGAACATGCATATAGTTATATTCTGTAGATCAATTTGAGTTACAGTCACATAATGAAAGACGTCAAAATTACAAATATTGCAATTTCATTTGAACACTCGAATCCATAGTAAGTTAATTAAAAATTAAAGCATTATGTTACCTGTAGATATATTAATATATAATATAAAATTAAATTAAAGATAATTAATAACTATTGAATATGACTACTATTGTTTGTGTGGTGAGTAAAATATGTGCTTTGAAATCATCTTGGTTAACAATTTCTCCACAATTTCTTTTATTTCGGTTTATAGGAGTTGTTATCTACCTAAATGAATCAGTAGGATATAATAAATGAATGCCAAGGGCCAAGTTGACTCGAAAATAAAGAATGTCGTATTACAGTAAGAAATAGCTAATGTTTTCAATGTTTGTTATATATAGTGAATGGAACGGTAACAGTATAAATAAGCTCCGATCTGCAGAGAAACTAAAAAGTTACTGCATTTCGTTCGACTAAAAAGATGATTTGTTATTAGTTTAATAGTATAGTGTTACCATCTGTACCCCCACCCCCCCCCCCCTAAATGCAAGCAATGATTGTAAAATGCATGATAAAATGGGCATACGCATTTGCAGAATAGCAGGTTGTGATCTTGCTTACAAAATTAATGCCTGGCGGATTATGGTACTTTTTTATGGTACCTTTTCATAAATCAATCTACTTGTTTAGAAGAGTTTCGAAACTTACAGATGGAGGAAGATGTGAAAAGACTTTACGCTAACTCATGGAACCTTTAGTAACTTATAATTTTGAAGAAAATTAATCAGCTTAAAACTTTCAGAAGACTTGATAATATTAACAACAGTATAATATACATTATTACAATATCTAAAGAAACGCTATTTTGTACATAGCCTTCTATTTGGCAATTTTATTGTGTAATCTATAGCTTACGTAATATTTGAGAATCATTTCGAAAGTCAGAGGCGAAACGTTTAGTAATATGAACATGTTGTATTTCCATGTCAGTTTTGATGACCATTCAAAAATATATTTGGAAATATCAGTGCTGACGTTATTTTTAAAAGCACGCATTTTATTATTAGTATCAATGACTTAATATATCATGCTGGTGTATATAGCTTTGTTTTTCAACATTTTCTTGTCTAACTTATCAATTTTTTGGAATATTTAGAATGCTATATGGAAGGTAGGGCTGCTTTTGAAAGCTTTGTCATTTTAGCTTGTAACAATTGCACTTTCTCTCATTCGTTTTAATTTAAATATGTTATAATTACATAATCAAAAAAAATTGTGCTTGTTTATACAGTTTTCAATGAAAGCAGTATACCATCTCTGCAAAAGAAAAAAAAATGGAATTGGTATTATTCCAGCATTAATCAAAGTAAGGCCTACTTGTGTATATATTACGTTATGACTTGACTTAGCACTCGTCAATACTTTGGAGAAATTTGGAACGTCGTAGCGAGGTTACATCTACTTTTTGAACAATCAATATAGTTTTCGTCTGTTAAACCAAATAGAAAATGTGTCAAAGGATTAAAAAGATGAAAATAACAGTGTTACTGTATATTATTCGTGTTAATGGCAATTTCTTCTAATTAATAACATAAAGCTAACAATGTTGTGCTTCACTTTATAGCTATTCAATAAAATACATCCCCGGAAACAGTAATGATATTACAAAAGGTGTATTACTGTAAGTTTATGAATATATCGAATTTTCAGGGCAATAAATATTCTTTTTAATGAACGTCTATCATATTTACAAACACGCATTTTATTATTAACAACAATGGCTTAAGTAATCATGCTGCTGTTAATATCTTTGTTTTTTAAACATTTTCCTTGTCTACGTTGGCGCATCTCAATACTTTGGAATATTTAGAATGCTAGATGGAAGGGTGGGGTGCTTTGAAACCTTTAGATATTTTAGTCTTTGCACTTTCTATCATTCGTTTTAATGTAAATATAATATAATTAATTCAAGAAACGAACGAAATTGTACTACTGTTTACATTTTCAATGAAAGCAGTAAACCATGCGCTGCAAAAACAAAACAAAAATTAAATAAAAAAGTATCGCTACGAATGGTATTAATCCCAGTATTAATTAGAATAATGCCGATATTTGTATATATAATGTTATGATTTAACTTAGCACTCGCTTTTACTTTTGAAGTAATTTGAAACGTCTTAGGGAGGTTACATCTACTTTTGGAACAATCAGTATTGATAAGATAAATATTCCAGTGCACTAAATATTATTCGTTTTAATTGGAAGTTATTATATAATAAATAAAATATAGCTAAGAATGGTGTGCTTCTCTTTATAGCGTTTCAATAACGACGTTAAAAAATGCAGTAATGTAATGAAAATATCGAGATTTCAGCGCAATTAAAATCTTTTCTAATCAGCGTCTACTATACTTACAGTACGTAAAAGCGTTTTCCTTTAGGATTTTTTTTTGCAAGGTCAAGCAAGTTAATAATTTCAAAATTCCTATAGTGCTTGATATTTTTCTGGATAAATGAAGTTACATTGTGATCAATTAAATAACTGCAAAGACATTTTGCAAGACTTTTTGTTCAATGTTAGCACTTTGTTATATTTTGTAAAATATTAATTACTATTACAATGATTCAATTGTATCGCATGTCTCAGTGAACTTGACCTTATCATTGCTAACATAATTATTAATTTATCACTAGAGCTAATATCAAAATAAGTACTTTCTTATAATAAAGTAATTAGTAATTTGAATGTTGGAGTGGACATGATATCTTTCATGTAAAAGCTGCATTTTGCGTTTATACTTTAATTTATACAAACTGGTTGTAACGTATGATACCATTCAAGCGATAGTCTCGAGTGTCTGAAGATCTTTCTAGTAAAATTACTGTAAAATGTTCTTTCAGTTTTAGACTAAAACTACACTTACCAGCATTTGCCACTTCCGTAATGATCCAAACTTTGGGGTCGCAATGGAGCCAATACAAGGCAACATAAAGCCGTTTTATTTCATAGATCTAACAAGGCGAACTGCTCAGAATGGTGGAAGTAAGAACCTTCCGTAAAATGCAGCTTTCATGAAAATGTAGTTTACTCAGACCCTTTGCTAGGTATTTTGAGTTTAATGGTCACCAATAATATAATGACGAGCACAAAACCCATGTCCAGTTACTTGTGAAGTAGTTTTACACATGATCGGAACAGAGGGGAGAGAGCTGGGGAGAGTACATTCCTGAAGCCCAGGCTCGCTACGGGTCGGAGTATACTTAGTAACTTAATAAGGTAAACTGTTGTGTTTCCAAATGAAGTACTATATCTTGTTCACAAACTAAAATTGTGCTTTAAAATACATTACAATGACTTAAACAAATCGAAACGTACTGCGTACTTGCTATTTTTCGTTTCTATGTTTCATTTTGTCTATTATGAATTAAAAGTATTTGAGCAGGTAGTGTCACTATATTTAGTAGACTATGTTCGAAATATTTCAAATGTTTTTGATACTGTAATTTTTGTTATTAAAAAATTATATTGCAATATAGTTGCTATGGCAGGTAATTACAAAAGCAACCATATTTTCACAAATTGTGTACTGTACGTATTCAATTACATTTTTCAATTTAAGCCCTAGCTTCTCGATAATACGGTTTGTCAGCACCAAGAAGAATATTGCCACAATGTGAAGTATTGTGACGTAGTTTCATAGTTGTTCGTTACACGCGAACAATGATGATGACAAACTAAAACGTGAGCAATGGAGGAGTTATTTCCTTGGCCGAGTGAGCTCTATCCTTCATTTTTTTAATCTGAACTATGAATCACTACAAGATTAGCTGATTATACAGATTACAGTTTGCTGGAGGCAAATCCTGTTTGTGGTTTGCTCTCTAGACGGGTGCTTGAGGGAGAGGCGTGGACACAAGGGTGTGACTGGTGTAAACTCTACCCCCGTTTACTGTCACAGTTTCTCTTTGTTCTAAAATTGCTAACTTAGCAAGCAACTTACCGTTCACCGAGACACTCCAAGCTGCCATATATCTGCAGCAGAGACGAGTTCTAGAAGAAAACTAATTGATTGTCACACATTACTTAGGTGATGCTGGTTTAGTTGACGTCTTACTGAGAGACCAGTCCATGTTTTCATTATACGACGCCCCAAGGAGATCATGTTAGACGCCGGAACCCCACCCCACACACACCCATAGTCCAGTGACCCGAGGGAACTGAAGGAGTATTTGATGCACCCTCCACTCTTAAACTCGTAGGCTGAGGGTCCGTGCTGCACAGCGTGTTACATTTTAATTACTTTCCTTGATTAATTTGTTTTCATGTTTTCATTATACGACGCCCCAAGGAGATCATGTTAGACGCCGGAACCCCACACCACACACACACCCATAGTCCAGTGACCCGAGGGAACTGAAGGAGTATTTGATGCACCCTCCACTCTTAAACTCGTAGGCTGAGGGTCCGTGCTGCACAGCGTGTTACATTTTAATTACTTTCCTTGATTAATTTGTTTTGTGTACTCTGTCTTTTAATCCATCTTTACTGTATGGTGAATAACTAGTATTTACTCTGAGGATTTACAGGAGGTGCGTTGTATTCCTTTTGATGCACTTGCGTGTTGTATCCTTGTAAAGGCAGGCGACTCGTAGCAGAAACTGAACTCTGTTTACCTTGCTTTAATTTATCTTTAGGATGCTTTGTACAAGCATATGCCAGTTCTTACATGATATGCTACACTCTAAATAGGTACATTGGCTGCAAATGTATACTGGCTACATAAGAAAGACCAGAAGATTGCAGTATTTTCAAGATTCTTCTTTGGGAAACGGGATGGGTTGAGATATTCCCCTTTGCAGGCAAGGTTACTATAGATGAAGAGCGACGCTGATAACTGAATAATATCAGTCATATAGACACAAAATTAATCAATATGGGCAAATCAAACATAAACGTAACGTCACTATTGTCAAATGACACCAACAGATATGCCCAAGATATTGAATCAACTGGAGTTTATAGACAGCAAATCAAAATGACGATTTGCACACATTGCAAACGGTCAGAGTTAGTAGACCACCAGTTTTACAAACTTGTTATAATGCAAAATACAGCATTAGTTTCCTATTGTTTTAGAACGTGACGAGAAAGATAATAATTCCTCTTACGCTCCTTAAAATAGTTCCATTTCAGGTGATAATCCGAGTATTAACAGTTGCGTGCACATATCGGTGAGGGAGGGGAATTCAAAGTCCCCACGTTGTTTAAAGTAGACGGTCCAACTTTTGTGCGAATGAAACATTTTATAAGGGGTAAGCTGCCCTCGGGTCATTTAAGCCGGTTATTAGCCTACTTTGCATGAAGAAACACAAGTACAAGATTTTTTACACAGATATCCAATATCAAGTTGTCCGAATAATCCAGGTACTATTGCAACTTGTAAAAAAATGTCAGAAAGGAAACAACCAAAAAAAAAAGGACAAAACAAGTCGTTAGTTCAGATCAAAATATTCCTGATCTCATATTGCACGTGGTGTATCTCCACACGTCAATCAACACCGAAATCGGGATTTGGAATATGTTAATGAGCTAAATCGATGATATGTCGATTTAAATAGGTATATGTCAATTTGAGATGCTAGAAACTGGTATAAGTCCACGGAAATTGACTTCTACCGATTTAATTCGACATATCATCGATTTATTTTACATATCATCGATTTAAATTGGTATATGTCGATTTAAATCTATGATATGTAGAATTAAACTGGTATATGTCGATTTAAATCGGTAGAGGTCAATTTAAGCTGCTGGAAACTGGTATAAGTCGAAGGAAATAGGTATAAGTCGATTTCCCACGATTTGAGACTGATGGCCCGCCATAAAGCTGAGCGTCACTTTTATTGTTATTGAGTCTTTTGACTATTGAGTATTTGACTATTGATCCAGGGTAATGAAAACATAATGGCAGTTGTTTAGCAAATTTGGATGAAATCAACAGAATACACAAGCAATAACTGAAGATCAATCACATACAGAGTGCAATAACTCACAGACAGTAATTATAACCAGAAAGCAAGCAGGCTTATAGTGATTCCTTGCCTTATTAATTCGTACCGTTTATGGAATCACCTGATTGATAGTAAAACTGAGGAAATTGTATTCTGAAGTCAAGTGCCAGAACATCATACCAGATAACTTGGACTTTGTAAAAGTATTACCCTTCTGAATGTCGATGACAGATAATAGTCATTAGTGCAAATGGAGACCCTCTCATCCAATTAAAACAGCAACGGTCAAATCCTGTAACAATTAGTGAAACAAAACAGCCATGCATAATAGAAATAATGACAGTTGGAATCTTGCAAAGTTTTAAGACTTTGACCAATGTTGAATTCACATGACCTTCCATCAGCATAATATTTGGGAACAATTTAGACAATATATTCCACTAAATATGTTTGTTGTCATACCAAGCATTAACGATTCAATAGTAATAAGTTACGGTGAAGTGGTTTGTGATAAGTTAAACCTCGAGGTCTTTCATATTGATAATTTACAGAAGTTTAAGATATTGTTTACTATTTTTTATTAAACTTAGGTACAAATTACATCTATACCAATTAAGTATGGTGAGCATGGGTGTATACCATGATACTGTGAGCAATAAAATATCATCCTGAAATATTGTAAACTTCCAGTTATAACTAATTAGGATCCTTCTCAGTTTCATTAAAACAATATCAATTAAGATATGAACAATCATGTGCTTTGTTGTACACATGTCCGTGAACAAAATGTCTTTCTAAAACCCTGAGCGTATTACTGGCCACTCCTTATTTAATAAGAAATGGTTTTCACGGATATAATTCTGCTTATTTTAAACTACCATTGACTTGAAGCAAATTAGAAGTCTCAACTTGAAACAAAATTATCTAGCTACAGGGTTTTTAGGATTTGAACACTTCCCAATGGCTGAAATTAAATGAGCTATGACTTACACAAATAATTAAGGCAAGTTTACTCATTATGCCAATGCATTATGATGTCTCATGACGTCTTGTGTAACATTCCAGAGTGTAACCCCTGGTGAATCCAAATAGCCTGTACCTTCCACCAAAGCAATGTGTTTATTGTCCGACTACACAAGTAGAACACCCCTTAGTATGAGTATGAGTGAAATGCTCGAAAATGCTGTTTCAAAAATATCAACATGCCAGTAGGATATTTAGGATAATAATTTGAATCCACAAATTTCCCATTTAATTGTTTACTTCTAATGAAAAAATGCTTATAATCTTGTAACTAGAAATGAATTCTTAACTTGATCGTTCACATTTTCCCACCAAGATAGGTTACCGCCGTGTTTTAATGTGTGCATTACCTTGTTTACGGTATCATGTTCATAGCGTAAATTACAGCGACAATATTTTGAATGCAAATCCGTATCAACTCAATTCATATTTTTATGGTACACAGACTACGAAATGGGTTGAAGATATATTATGTAGGATATTGCAAAGAATAGAATGGCTTTGTGAAGTCTGAGGAAATCAAGGACGTATCCAGTATTTATTAAAAAGAGAGGATGTCGTCCTGTGGACGTTGAAGCCGAATGTTGCTAATAACTTCATTTTAATATTTTTTATGGAGTGTACAAGGTGGGAGTTGTGCAGGCCCTCGTCCCTTTGGATCCACACCTGAGAATTGACAGGTAGTTAGGTTGGGTAAAGTAGTTTATAACATGTTACTATTTTTGACATGTTTTCTAGCAACTAAATTAATGAACTTATACCTGTTACATAGCCCTTCATACAATGGTTTCTGCTTTGTTCTTGCGAATTAAACCACTTCCTGAAAACAAACTTATTTTCACTCTCAACTTCATGGAGTTTGGATGGTCTAAATTCTATAAAAAAAATATAAAAAAAAACAGTAAGCTAACATATCACTACACTTTTTTTGAGGGCCGAAATTGCATTTATACTAGTGTATAATTCCTTCACCTATAATCATGAAATACATATAAGCTACGTTTTACTATTTGCTTCCCTTCAATGTAAAATACGTGTTTGTTTTTTTTTCGGTTGACATTTCGTACTACTGATCAGGTTAAATCATTATTTACTGAATCATATAATTATATGAGTGCAGGGTAAAGGCTGAAAGTTATTAACTCCTGGCAACAATACATCTTATTTTTGTTTGTACGAGACATTGCTTACTATATTAGCATTAGGTTTTACCCTGGCTGATGATAAAATACCGTGGTTTATATCACCTAATATACCCCATATGATAGCACCACCATAAAGTAAGCACTGCCCGCTGATGCGAAAGTCATAAATGAACCATAAAAAGTAATAAAGTCTAAATTTCAAATCTGATAAAGATAAGTTGAACAACTTCTTGACGAATATGTAAATATGAACATCGAGCCCAACCAATAACCAGTAAGATGACAGAGACGTTTGGTATTCAGCCAGTCGCCATTTTGATTAAGGAGTGTTCCCTGAATACCGGCCGTACCGTATTACTACTTCTTCAATTAAAAGGATATGATTGCCGTGATTTCAATTATGCATTTTGATAATCATATTTATATCTGACACGGTGAACAACTTTTCTCTTAGGTAAGTCATTTTTTTCATGAAAATTTCTCGAATTTTATGAATCATGCGTGTCGTTTGAAATGGCGGACCTCTCCACAATAATCTATAAAACATTACAAGTTGTACTATTAGCATTTCAAATATAAAGACATTCGACTGCAGTCACAACTTTATATGCTAATATGACATAGTGGAAAAATCTTCCTTTAAAGCCGGTTGATACTCTGATAGCTATTTTCAATCTACACGAGATTCTCTTTAACAATGTGGATATCGTATAAAGACACCAATGTCGAAGTCCGTTTCTTGTCCAGACTAAAATGTTAATGTTAATTTGTTGTTAATTTGTAAATTTAAAGTGTACTTTTAACTTCATGTGCACAACATAACGTCCACATATAACATGAGACATCATTTGGCGTTGACAAGCCTCAAGTAATTTAACTTGCATTTTTTTAAGGTTCTTAACATTAGTTTATTATTACCGTAACAATGTTAAAAGTATGAAGATAACAATTATGCTAAATGTTGAAATTCGTTGTGACATTACAGCAAGAATTAGTATACAGAAAGAAGATATTCAGAAATTCAAGTAATCATTTCATATGAAGGAGTTAACTTACAATGGCACAGAGAATATCCGTGATTTTAATATAATTCATTAGAATGATGTAAACTTATGCCATATACACATTATTAGTGTATAACGATACTTGAACAGTACTGTTAATTTCTTCTTTGCCTTCCGCGTTTATTCGCTTATGATAATTCCCTCTATTAATATCAAGAGCAATGGTCTACTCTAACGAACCGAATTATTTTAAACTACAGTTTTATGTTTCATTATTGTTTTCTTAAAAACAAAATCTCGCCATTGAATGTACCCTTTCATGCCTGTTATTGGTTACTCTTTTACTGTACTAGTTAATAATATTTGTCAAAGTAAGATAAAACTGTTAGCAAACTGCTTATCTACTAGAGAGCCTGTGTAATAGAATGTGTAAAAGTAAGTTGGCCTGACGTTTCAATCCTAGCAGGATCTTCTTCAGGGGCTATATGACAAGTACAGTAACAGAAGGGACAAAAACACGCACAGAAAACGGACAGGTTAATGAGCACGGTGAACACTTCCCTACCCTGTTCCTTTAATCCTCTCTTTGTCCCTCCACTGTTTATCTCCTACCCCTCCTATTTCCCTGTTGCTTTCTTCTCACCATCCTTTGTCTACTTATAATCCCCTTTGATCTATCTCATTGTGTTCACCATGCTCATTAACCTGTCTGTTTTCTGTGCGTGTTTTTGTCCCTTCTGTTACTGTATTTGGCATTTAGCCTCTGAAGAAGATCCTGCGAGGATCGAAACGTCAGGCCAACTTACTTTAACACATAATAATAACTGTGGTAGTATAAATATCTGAATGGATACAGGTTTAGTTAGTCGTGTTGTGTTTACTGTTAATGAATCAAACGACAGACTCATATGGATTGATCTAAAGTAGTAACATGCCTAAGAATATTACTAATTAAGCAGGACACAAATACAATGAAATTCAAACCCGGTCTACCATGACTAAAATGTATCGTATATTATAATACTTGTGCACTAACAAGCAAAAATACTTTTATTGTACCTTTCTATATCATGTTTCTCAGAAATGTCTATAGCTAAAAGGGTTGTCTGTGATTTTTAACAGTATACAAATATAATTATACTACACATTTCAAAACTGTCTTCACCTTTTTTTTTTAAATAAAAAAAATATATTTCTTCTTCTTTTCTCTATATGTCATTACATCATTTTCTCCGTTTCATTAAGAAATAGTATACCATTTAAAAGATTCAATGTGAAATTTATACCATACATCCAATATTGCTACCAAACTTGTTTTAATTTGAATCAATTCAGCATTTAATGAAAGCAACCTATCTATCAGATCATGTAAACAGTAGAATCTTCCGAACTATAGATTCGGTTTTAAATTAGTCTTATACTACAGAGGAATATCACTTTTTGTGTTATTAATTTTCTGCAGATAAAATGCTAATTTGTGTTTCTTCGGTTCTATTCATTTTCGGTTTGGGTGGACTTAGACATTGCTGGTTTTTGTTCTGCCGAGCGCACTGGTTTACAAAACCGACAAAAGCATAACACCATTTGATCTGTTAAGATAGCAATTTTTTTTACAGTCCCATCATTTCATATTCTCACTGCGAGCTTATATGACAATACACGCTATATTAATTAAAAGAGCATTATGTCAATACGTTCAAACCGAATTATATGCATGTTTAATGTGAATATAAACTGAGCTATATAATTCAAAACGTTTGTGATCTCTACGTATCTACAAACGTTTGAATCTCGATCTAGCTATTTAATTTATTTGTTGCATTTACGAACTGAATTTGCACATGAGCTGCCACAACTCCTATTGTCATACTATAGATTGAGGTCTCGAAGGCCAAAGGTTGCCTGATAATATCATAATTCTATTTATATATTTTAAAAATCCTCGTAAAATTGTTTACCTTTAGATATTTTCTTGATAATGTTAATGATATGAACTTATATTAATTCCCTGTAAAATGTTCATAATGCTTTAAGGAAATGTTGCCTCATATTGGTTTGATCTTCTATACCAAACTGTTTGAAGGGAAAAGTTTAAAGTATAAAATCTGATGAAAAGCAATTAGACGAATATATAAATATGAACCTTGAGCTCATTCAATAACCAAATTAAGATTACAGAACGTTTAGTATTCGTTTAGTACACCGTTCACCATTTTGATTAAATTCTTGCAAGAGAATACTCTCATTGTCTTCTGAACATGCTGAATCTCGTGAGCAAAGTTTTTTTTTTCTTCTATTGAATTGGATCACCAGGCCATACTTCATTTAGCCACATATTGATTCTTCCTTACATGTATTAAATATTGGCAGAGTGGTCTGTAATTTAATCTATTGAATTGGATTCTTAGGAATCTAAAATACTTGGTTTGGTGAGACTGTATTGATAGTCTGGATAATTGGATGGCAACATTTTAACGATAATTGGTTCTGTTGTGTAAACAATTCGGTAAAGAAGAGTTTTACAAACATGTTTTCATACGAGTTTTTGCTAATAGATGAATATAAATCTTACAGTAGTAGCTGTTATAGACAAAGCTATGTTGTTGACGATCTTTAATGAAACAGTCATGAAGGATTATACATACTATTCGTGATCTAGGTTATTATGATTCCGCTCATGTACCAGTAAATATGAGCGGTATTTGAATAATGAATCAAGACCAAATTGCTGTAGTATATAGAAGACTGTGAACTAGAAACTACAGAATCTTTGGCCGAGTAGATAACGGTGGCGGTATTTTGAGCAATGGGCTTAGCAATCGAGGGGTTTGGGGTTCGATCCCTGATCGGGTCAAAGTAAGGTGGGGTTTTCATCCAAGAGCAATCTAAGGTCCCATCTGAAATGACTTTCTAAATTGAAAAGATTCCAAATTTAAATAGAAGTGCTGATTCCTTCAGGCTTCTCCCACATTCTTGGTCGCTTAAAAATAAGTGCATGACTGTTATTATTTTTATTGATTTCCAAAGTGCTCTTCGATGCAATATGGTTGGTCTTAGTTAGTTTTAGTTCGTTAGTTTTAATATTTTTAAGCTCCTTTTTCTAGTTTATTTTTACGTGGTTGAGTTGATAAACATATATATAGTGTATAAGCTATTTTACATATTAATGAGCTGTATAACTTTAATTAGGCTATATCAATTTCTACTGAGTTTCTTCCGTTACTTAACCAAGGTATAAAGATGGGAAATCGAAGTTCAAAGAAGAAAAGTTCGAAGAGAGGACTTAAAACAGACACAACACCAGGAGCTAATCGGAACTCACAAACACCTGAATTGAGGGAAGCGTCGTCACCAAGACAACCATTTCAAAGTGAAGCATCTGCATCACAATTTGAGAGTATTCCACACCGTGAGACCCCTGCAGCATTATCTTCAACAAATACACACTTTCGAGCATCTGATAAACAGAATACCTCTGTCAGAAAGAAGTATTCAGACCCACTGATTTTAGAAGGTAGGCAATATTGTTTAGTTTTGCAGCATCACCTGCGACAGCTTAACGATTTCTTAGTGACTACAGTGACACTAGACTTACTCGTTTGATTCAGGGACTGGGAGGGAAGGAGGAGGAAGGGGCATGTAAGGACAGATTACCGACGACTTTATCAATCAACAACTAATCTCGTCCCCATCTGCATGGCGTTCTTTTCTTAGAAACATTGTTTTGGTAGGGATACAAATTCTCTTAATGTGGTGGTGTCAACTTCCAACGTCAGTATTGAATTGTCACATGATTGTATCATGAAAAAACTCGACTTGTGATGCAATGTAAAATAACCCACACTTTTTATCTAAAACGTAGTTTACCTACTGCATTACCACATATCGTTTTTTCTTTACGTAATGCAATGGTTAAATCCTTGCTTGACGTATGCGTCTGGTCGATTTTCATGTTCGCAAAGCTTTGATATTTTGAAACCGTGATACCACATTTCGTGTTTGCAACTCCGTGTCTTTTACTTAAGGTGTATCGTAAACTCATATAAAATACATAAAATACGCGTTCCATGAAACATCCATGATGCGGCTTTTATGTTTAGGAAGAAAAAGCACCGATTCAATTAGTAAAGAATCGAAATGTAAACTGAATTAATTTAAAATATGGATTCTAATGAATCTAAATGACGAAATAGAATTGATAAAAAGGGTACACCAACTCCATACATACTCACGTTAATATGCGTATTATATTAAAAGTTAATATTCCAATTAAGACACCAATTTGAATTTCTACCATATTACTTACACCAACATTAAGAAACTCTCTAAGATGCGTTGTAAGATCAACTGACTGACCAGTCGGTTCTTCAACGGTCAATGATTGCATTACTTTATTTATAACCAAAGAATCTATCTTGCTGGTGATTGTGTTGGCCTGTTTGTTTCGTTTATTAATTATTGTTTGTTTTATTTTTCTCATAGATAAGAAACAAATACTCATTGATGGGCTTAAAGAGAAGTATAAACTTTACTATGACTCCGTAAAACCTTTACCCTATATACAGGACAGACTTTATTGTGTAAATACGATATTTGTCGAGAGCGGTGTGGTTGCACTGAGTGGCAGTGCTACATCGTATGGTAAAGATGCATCATGGGAACAGTTAGATTCTTACAAGAATATATTCAATGATCCTCATAGAAGGTGAAACAGACGTATCATCGAAGGAGAGCCTGGGTACGGGAAGTCTACTCTGACCCTGTAGTTAGCATATGACTGGTGTAATGGTGTCCAAGATTCACCTCTCGCTGACGTAGATATTTTTATTTTACTCAGACTTAGACAGTTGGGTAATGTTCCGTCAATCTATAGAGCGATCAAGCGATATTTGGTGCCAAGGGAACACCGGGTCAAGGAGAGAGACATCAAGGAGATACTCGAGAGTTGCAAGTCTGTAGCATTTCAGTTAGATGGCTATGATGAATACCCAGGGAGAGACACCAACGGTAATGGTGAGGAAAATGACGTAGGACGCATTATCAAGTACAAGATGTTCAAAGAAGCTAACGTTACCTTGACAACCAGGTATCTACCTAATGAGTATGACAGGGCAAAAACAAAACGATTTAAACTTACTGGTTTTGATGTGACTGCGCGTGATCAGTACATCCGTAAAGCTGTTTGTGGAGATGATGAGGGAGCTATTGCTAAAGTTAAGAAAGGTCTCAAGGAAAATGTCATTCTTGATGATCTCTGTCAGAATCCTCTCTTCTTTACTATGTTCTCTCACATGACTCATGAAATAGAGTGTTTTCAGAAATTTAAATCTGTTACTGACTTTCTTCGCCATGCGATGAATTGCTTTCACAGTCACACGAGAAACAAATCCAAAGATTTCAATGCTAAAGAATACTCAAAATCATTAGAACATAATCACAGTGAACTTGATAAAATCGCTTTCGAAGGGCTCAGTAAAGAGAATCAACAAATAGCGTGGAGCCAAGCAGAATTCCTCCATCGACTCGGTCAGGATTTTTATGATCAGTACATTCTTGTTGGTATCCTAGTAGAGGAGGAGATGTATGATTTTGCATATGGACAGACTCCTGGTAAGAGCGATAAGATGAAGATTGAAGTCAGGTTTTACCATAAACTATTCTGTGAATGGTTTGCGTCATTTCGTGTGGTGGATATCCTCTGCAAGGTGAAAGATTCAACTGACCTGGAACCAATTCTTGGGAAGATGGATCCATTTGATCTCCAGTACGTCTTTCGATTCGCTTGTGGGTTGAATTCCACCGCTGGCAAGAAAATCATCGAATATTTGAAAAGCAAGAAAGACGGTGACAAGTTTGCAATCCTTTGCATTTTAGAACAGAGTGGAAATGTTGAAGGCATTGTAGACACTGTCAAAGAGCTCTGTTCAAGTCAGGTCACCATCAACGAACAACACAGCAAGTTACTACAGAGGTCGACCATACAGCTCCTGCAGATAGCATCAAGCCATGAAGTAAGTAAACTTTATATACTGATGTCATCCACTTTTAATGAAAAATACTAATCAAGAAACATTTTCCCCTTGATGATACTTTTCTAAAGAACAATAGGAATCTCAGGTTAAATTAAATTTATATATGATATTTGTTAATACTGTAAGAGAAGTCCCACTGTAGTCCTACTATGAATAATTGTCGTATGTTTTGTATACATTTGCATTTACACTAGACTCAGATAAAGAAAAGAAATCCACGCTGCAGCATGACAGTATTAAATACCACTTTATCAAAATCGTTCAACCAAATGGTTTAAACTATATATATGATAGTGCATATCTCACGAAATCAAGGCAAGTTCAAATTGTATGTTACGGTCAATACATTCAAAATAAATGATATTGATCTCAACTAATCAGCCTCAACGGTACCTCATTCTGGAACACTTGAACCGTTGTCAGACAAAAGTAGAATTGTACTTGTATGGAGCAGTTGTTACAAATATTTGGGAATAGTACGAAGAGTCACAGTTCACAGAAACATATTCAGCTTGTATATGGAAATAGATCAGGTATCTGTAAGAATAGATGAAGCAAAAGTATTAGGAATTGATGTCATGGCATACGCAAGTCTTATAGACTATGTAATCAGACATTCATTTCTTCCCTAAAATAAATAGTAGCATGGTACTGTCAAAGCTACTCAGTACCTTGGCACTGTCACATATATTTAGTACATTGGCACTGTCACAGCTATAAACTACCCTGACAATGTCGCAGCTACTCAGTTGCCATGGTACTGTCAAATATACTCAGCATCCTCACACTGTCACAACTACTCAGTATCCCTGACACTGTCACAACTACCAATTTTTCATTTAACTTTCAAAACTAATTTCAAAACTAGTACCACTGTCGCATGTTCATGTTACTGTCAAAACTATTTATTATCCATTGTCATAGGTATAGGTACCGAGGAACTGTCTCAGCTAGTCTGTACCCTGTTACTGTTACAGATACTCAGTAACTTGCCACTGTTGGAGCTTCTCAGTACCCTGGCACTGTCACTGCTAATCAGTACTCCTGGCATTGTCTGCGATACTCGGTATACTTGCACTGTCAGAACTACTTAGTACAATGACACAGTCACAGCTACCAAATACCTTTGCACTGTCACAGTTACTCAGCACCCTGGGATTAGATCACATCTACCATCAGTTCCTTGGCACTGTCGCGGCTACCCAGTACGTTAGTACTATCACATATATTGAGTACCCTGGCACTGTCACAACTACTCAGTACCCCTGGCACGGCCATATCTACTCAGTGCCCTGGCACTGCCAGAGCTTCTCAGTACTTTGGCACTGTCACAGCTAATCAGTACCCTGGTACTACTACAGCTACTCAGTACATTGTACTGTCACAGCTACTGAGTAAGGCCTGGACATTGTCACAGCTACTCAGTACCCCTGACATGGTCAGAGCTATTCGATACCCTGTCACTGTCACCGCCAGTCAGTACCCTGGCACTAACACAGCTACTCAGTGTCCTGACACTGTCAGAGCTACTCAGGACCTCGGTACTTCCAAAGCTACTCAGTTCTTTGACACTACCACAGCTAATCATTACCCTGGTACTATCACTTATAATCAGTAACTTGACACTGTCACAACTACTTAGTACCTTGGCCCTGTCACAGTTACCCAGTTCCTTGGTACTGTCACAGCTACTGAGTACCCTGGCATCGTCACAACTACTCAGTACCCCTGGCACGGTCAGGGCTGTGAGAGCGCACCATCACACAGGTTACATTGGGTCTTTTTTTGTGTAAATGCAATGAATCTTACTTGTATGTAGTGTATGGAAAGTCTCTCTTGACAGTCAGTTCAGAGATGATCCGACGTCAAAACAAATCCGATTCGCCCACACAGTTCCCCGCTTTGTCTGTTTAAAGAAATGAAAACTTCACAACATTATTAAGGGCATTTTCATTTTGAAAACAAATCGCAACGATGTTCTCTCTCCCTGTAAATTATGAGTCTGTATCCAAACTAGTTGTTCTGACAAATATAGCGTTAGATTGCGTTATTTGTTATTTGTACATTATAATGTTACTCAGCTCCTCCCACAATGCACCGCCATATTCCAATCTCGCTTCAGAGAAGAAAAGTGCTGCTCAAACAAAGCCAATATGTTTGTCAAGCATGAAAACATCGAAGGTAGCAAATATTTTCACTTTGTGTATTACAGAATGGCGCCCTCTGTTACATTAATGTGTGTCGTAGCAACATATGACACTGATGTTTCCATGTTGCAGACACTTTTCTTGCGCGAGGTACATTATGTCACTGTGAGAGGGACGACCCAATGTACGTACGTACGGTATGTTCTTCCACTGTAACAGCAATCTCGCTGGATTATAAGCTCATTATTCTCAATGTATTGTCATGTTAGGGACGATCTTTCTATAACCGAAAATATCATAAAAAGATCATAATAAATGTCACTTGGACATTACCGCACGACTAAAGGAAGGAATCCTGATATCTAAGAGTGTGTAGAATAGACTATGCACTGCAGGAATAAGGAGTTTTTGTGGCGGACACAGTTTGAAAGAGAACGCAAATATTTGCTTTGACAGCTAAGCATCATATTGCATGAGTTTATGGTATGTTGCTCCCACAATGCATCATGGTCCAATCTGTTTCCGTCGGTGGGTTCAAGGTACACATACAAACCGTATGTAAGAGGTAAATTATAATTATTGATGTGATATTAATGTCTCCGTGTTTGCTGTCTTCGAATTGTGACCTCTCTCAAAACTATTTAAAATCAATTCTGACAATTTAGTTAGAATTCTCTGATAATCGATAAATAATATACCAGTGAGTAAATATCCACAAAGCATTCGCATTTATTTATTAATTTTAAATACGCCCGAAGCCGTTCTTAAAAATCCTAATTGCGATATTGAAATATAATATTGTGTACCATGACCCTGACATGCATGCGTGTGAAGGTCCAATGTTGGTACACTTAACAGTAATTATTATTCCAGTACGAAACTATGAGTCAAACGGAGGTAATGAGATACAATATATTGTTGTTTTTTAACTTCAAGGAAGAATGCCAATATTATATTCGGCTCCTTTTGAAATAATGTTGAAGAAGTTTCATTGTTTCGGTTCTACCGCAGATACATGTTGTATATTTTTGTACTGTTCAATAGAAGTTTTATCATATCTATTTGCAAGCGAGTGATTTTGATAGCCATTGTTTTATTTCTGCCCTCTGAATGGGGACTTTAACGCCCCCTATCCCTGCCCCGCCGAGAAGTAAACATGGTCCAGGTCCCTGACCCGGTATAGTTTACAAGAGTCATACGATATTAATAGGATGACAGCCAGTAGAGCCTGCTTTCATTTAAACTTATGGAAAATTTACGTAAAGATATCATGACGTACACAACGCAACAATTATCACTTACACAGAGTTAATGACGGTTCCAAATGAACTCGTCGAACTATCAACCCATCAACTGCCGAACGAGATCATTGCACTCTCCCCTCAATGAAAATACCCTTGTCCAAAAGATACCGTCAAATGCATTTGTACGGCTATAAACTAAATAATTTTAGTTAGCATATGCAGGTAAGTGTAAGTTAAACTCGTGTAAACTGTTGTCAGGCTTATGGATTAAATTTAATAGGAATTTGTATTGCCGAGTTTAAGGTAGTTGTCGATTTGCTGTTTTTCTGTCTAACTTTGTGGCCTACGGCAACCGCTTAAGCGTTACATTGGTTGTAATGTAAGTTTAAACCAGGGCCTACACAGACTCAGAGCGCGGTGCGTATGCTCACATGGTCTACGTATAGTAACACTAACAGGAGCATCTGCCTACACGTAAAAATGTAATGAACCTTAACTAGGATTAAATATAGCGAAACATATGATAGTGATTCAATACCATTTCTAAGAAAAGTTTGTTCGGTTAACTTTAAATACATTGTAGCCTACGAAGGTGTTAAGTTTCTTTATTTCTTATTTATTGTGGAATAACTCATGTGGAACGTATTTCCCTTGGTGTGAACTTTTACGGTCAGCGTTATCAGTCAAGTTGCTTTTTTTAAATGCCAATGAAGCCTATCTTGTAGGCTAGGCCCTAGGTCTAACTGCTCGCCGACCTAGTGTTAAGTTCATATTAGAAGGAACCAAGATAAGCATCAGTAGGCTAGGTGCGTGTAATTCACTAATTATGCTTAGCATATTCTTTAGTAGAGTTGGATATCAAGTTAAGCCACCAATTGCACACATGATAATATTTTAAGATGCAGCCTGTTTCTCTCTAGTCTAGGTTAGTTCGAAAGTCGCATTATTATTAGGGCCTCACTAATTTTTCAAGGATTACTTGAAGATCCAAAGTTAAAGCAACCTTGACCTTATAGGCCTATATGTTACTCATCAATTAACTTAGGGTTATGATTGATAGAAATATGATTGTAATAGTCAGAAGTACATTAAGTCTATGGATTTACACGAACACACATTACTTCGGTGAGTAGTACTAGTACTAGTAGTATAGCCTGTAAGTTGAGTCCCGTCTATCCGACATGCTCAGTGTTCAACCTCCATCACATATCACGATCTTGCGCAAGGTTTATTACTCCTCGAAATTGTTAATGTTAACGTCCTTAAATTGCGACTTAATTTTTCCAAGCCAGGTAGCGATGGCACAATTTAGCAACGTTAATCATTACTGCACGTTTTGTTTAGAAAGCTTTGTAAAAGTTATTACATATCCTACCAAGATATGTGGCTTCATCATAAACTAATCATTACAATTTTGCACAAAATGTTTGCATAAACAACAAAACCTAAGTCATATTTTTTTGTATACTAAAACAACAACAGTGCAGTGAAGACCAACCCGTTACTCTACACTAAGCTAGGAAGGTAGGTCGACTGTGTGATGAATTCTCGAGAGATGTTTTCGTCTGTGGCGGTCTGTTAACGTGAGAATTGTGGGCGAGCGTCGGCTGATTTTGACTACATCGCATTGCTCAACAGTTTCACCCAGGCGAAGGATAAAGTAACATGCAATATAGATGGCTAAGTTAAACAGCTTTGTTGAGCAGGTGGCCTACGGTACTACCACTAGGATATATTTTAACTTGCGAGGAGTAATTTGAAAATCATATCGATTCATCTTTAAAGGATTAGTTCAGGTGTTTGACATGTCTATTTTGTATGAAAGAGCACAAAAAGACAAAAAGAACAGTGAAGAAACTATATACCATGATAGCAGGCCCTGTTAAGGAGATATGGCACTTTGAAGATATCAAAATGTCTTTGAAAATGACTGGTGTAGAAAGACTTACTGTGAGGGTGAGTGTGATGTCACATCCTCACTTCCTTAACATTTGTGAATATATTTCTTTAAAAATTATTTACATTTTTTAACACATTTGAAAATTATATAATCAAAAAATCTTCAGATGTTTAATCTCAAATACTTCTTTTGACAAATATGAGATTTCATGACATATCTTTTGGTTGAAAGTCATGAAATCTCACAAAATATTTAGAGAAAAAAAAAGAGGACTTTTCAGGAATGTAAGGATGTGACATCACAGCTACTGTAGTCTGATTTCAGCAGTTTCTACACAACCTAATACAACTTTACACTTGAATATCTCTTTAACCGAAAAAGATATTTGAACAGTTTTTTTTCACCATTGTGTTTCTTTTATTGTCCTCTTTCATAAACATAAACATGTATGACAACTGAACCAGTCCTTTAATTGAATCTAAGTTAAAATTAAAGCGAGTCTTAGAGTAATACATAATAATACTTAGGCATTATGGGCTACTATTGTACTCACACATGACACATAATGACTTAATGGGCTACCAGTACTACTCACACATGGCAGTGCCGTTATATTAGGCCTTGTTTACATTTACGTACTCTAATGCGTAAATCATGGTATACTGGTCAAGTTGTGCTTTTACCTAAACATACAGCCGTGATTTGTAAAACAGCAGTTCGAGTTGTTTGTAGCAATTCTCATACACCAGTGGTAAAAAAAAATTAATGTATGGTACCTCGAAATGCTACTCAAATTAAGGTGATCATTAATGATTTTTTCCTTCAGTCTATTTAAATCGCTATAGAATTTATAGCATTAGGCAAAAGCGTCAAATGGATGTATTTTACATTTTTTTTTGGTGGGGGGCTTCTTTTGTTATGTCTTTTCTGCTTACAAGATACATTTTGCATGTTAAAAGCAACCAAATGGTTCCTGTCACACATTGATTTCTTATCTTTAGGTTGAGTTTTATCCAATTGTATACGTTTTAATACTACATAGCTATTAAAGGGTGACATAGAGTAATAACACTCGAACATAGCCTCGTGATGCTCTTTTTATTGCGTATTGTTGTCTTTATAGGTCAGTACAACATTTTGCTCTTAATAATTAATATGCAACTTTATTGCTTTATTATGATAGTGTTCAGGATAACTTGTGCAATATATGTATATATATTTCTTTGAATACAATGATATTCGGAACAGAATAAATGGTAGAATTTACATTATAGACACCAATTATACGTGACACTGTAAGTGAAGCTTTTAAATATAAAAACGTAGGGGTTGAAAGTTAAATTCAGCGATCATAATAATCCTGATATTTCTCTCACTGTAGATACCAATATCAGATCTATGGCTCAAGTGGTCCTTCAGTAATGTAGATAAAAGTGATATCGTGCTCCAATCTGGTCTTTGTTTACCAACCCTCTCAACACTGGAGAAGTTATCAGTAAATACAAACAGTGCAGAACTTACTGAGGAAGACGTTATTGGACTATTGAACTATGGAGTACAGTCTAAGAGATTCAAAGAGCTTTGGTAATTAGAAAAATATAACGAATAATGAAAATGATCACAGTAAATGCAATAAGGTCAAGGCCTACGTCGAGAATAATCAACATAAAGATATGTATGTAGGACTACGTCTAGAATAGTTAATATTCAGATATTTATGTAGGTCTGGCCTTCACGTTAACACCGTTTAGAAGATTAAATATTTGTTAATCGTATTTCTAAACTTTAGTAAAGAACTATAGGGGAAAGAAAGCAATTTAACAGAATACATTTGAAGCAGCCGACTGAATCATTGGATACAATGGCTGATCCCTTACTTATAAGATTATTCCTCAATTTCAGTCCCACTACAGGTATACCATTCCCTGATATAATGTCGAAAATGAAAAACAAAATCAGTTTAGTTTTCTTATGACACAGCACAATAGTATCATCAATCTGTATGTATTGTCGTTGCAAGAGATCTAACTACTGGAAAAAAAGTATTACAAAAAATGAAGTTACATTTGTTATTTAGACCCTTACACTCCTTCAATGAAAGTATTTTGAGTAAGTCATAACAATTGACACCAATGTTGATGTAATTCCATTATTGGAATTATCGAAAATAGTTCCCATTAAAGTCGATAGTGATATTCATAAGGCACGCATATACTGAATGTTTTGGTGAAAGTTGACAGATGTTTTAAACATAAATAAAGTAATCAAATACTTCTTCATCCACAAATGACAGTCACGATAGTTTTACGTTAAAGTGCCTAGTTTAAATCTTAGTTGAATAGTTATGTGAAAGACACTTCAATACAATACGGGTCAGTGTATTTTAACCGAGCCTCGTACCTGGCACGAGGTAGGTATATCACACGTATATATTTAAGTTTGTTGATTTAAATCGATGTATTATCATAAGAATAACATTATTATGACCATGAATATATTGGAACAGAGATATCACTTCAATTTATCACAATTAAAATAGGAAACAGAGAGAAGAACGAAAAAATCAGCCGAGGAATCTTTTGAAATATGCTCAACCGTCACAGTTACATGCCAGCTACAGTTTTTTTTTTAAAGTAATGGTAGCGTTTGTAGTTATATCATTATGCATATAACGTGTAAACTGTATATTAGATAATTTAGATACAGAAACATCATTTATGATAACACTAAGATGGATACGTGTTGTTCAACATTATTCAGAAAATATTAGTAACGTGAGAGGAACGATCGTCGACAAGTTTTCAAACATTTTTTTTTTTGATCAGTGAAAAGAGTCACAAATTTAACTGCATTATTATATTGTTTCACAGGTTTTATTATTGTCAATTGCCAGCATCCATCAGTCCTAAGATGATACCGGAAACAGCAAAATCAACGAATGTTAAAGTTACTTGGCGACAGCTCACAATGGGATTTTGTTAAATGAGCGTGAAAAGGGTGCTATTTGGGTGGTTATTTGGACATTATCACTGTGTGTGTGCTTGGAAGGGGGGGGGTGGGGTGTTTGGAGGGGAAGAAAACTTTTGGAGGGAATTATTGAAACAAGTATATTATAACACGTGCATGGCTGGACCAATAGTGCATACTATATTCCAATGTGTATGGGGTACATGAGATGGTTCAATGCGTTCCAATCCTTTGTAATTTCGTTTGTTGAATTTTGAAGTTAAAAATGACTTTTCATCTGTTATATTCATGTAGGTGGAAGCAGTATCAATATTATGATGATGAAGCGATGTACAAAAATTTGACTGAAAAGAAAAAAATTAATTAGTCTTTTTTACTGTGTTTTTTTTAAATTATTTTTATTCAATTTAAACTTAACTGCGAACTTTGTCTATTAATTGTGAGAAAAGAGGATAAGGTAGAGTGCGGGGGGGGGGGGCATGTGTCTTCAAGAAACGACACATAGTAAAGACCTTTCTTTTTCAATAACTAATAATACCAAAGTGACGTTAAGAAAAGATATTGCTGTAAATATTTCGACTCTTCTGCTTAATTAAGGTAGTTAATACACCTATCCCTTGTGTAAGTTTAAATCTAGTTTGTTTATCACTGTTTAAAAATTGAATAAACCAGAAGAGATATGAAGAGAGAGAGATCCCACCAGCAAAAACAAAATATAAAACGAGAATTATTCAAATATTCAGTATGATGGTTTAATTTTGCTATTGTAGGTAAGCACGAATAGTCATATATTAATGTTTTTTTTATATTTTCTTTCTCTGAAGTTCTTTGGCCGGAAGAGACCTGTCTACTTGATGTACAGTCTGGTAAATGGAAACAGGTTGGTGATAAGATGGTATACGTATGTTAAGGATCAGGCATAGCCCATGTTGTGTAATTAATATATTTAACTACTAGTTGTGTACTTAATATAGCATATTTAACTGATAGTTTACCGTGGAATATCCCATTGGAGTTGGTAATTATACAAGTTTAACCATGAGATATGCGGTTTAAATTGTTGCAAACATTCACAAGAATGAAATAAATTGAGAAGTTATCAATAGCTATTGTTCTCTCTGGGTAATATTCAGGTAGGAATATGAATAGAGGGACGATGGGGAGGAGGAGGGGGGCAGTTGGTACCACTTCAATGGTATATGCCAATTAGAATATCCTCATAGTAATTGAGAGTATCACAAAATGATGATATTACGTACAGTTGAATAAATATGAAATAAAAAGTTTTATGAATCACAGATTAAGGAAGTTGTGAGGGAAATGGTATACATCGATGAGGTGAAAGAGTGGAGACAGACATGTAAAACCAACATATGAAATACCAATACTTTTTGAAGGCATTTAACCAGAATGTGTCAGTACCTAGCGCAGATAAAGGCAAATTAAACATTGTGTAATTTTGGTCATTTTATTTCATAGGCCGAAGACATCCAGACTATTACAGAGCTGTGTTCAAATGATGTCGGCATCGATAACATAAGCAGTCAGAAATCACAGAAGTCAACCATAGAACTCCTAAAAAAAGCATCCAGGAATGACGTAAGGATAACACTGAAGGGATACGGTGAAGTAAAACACATCACAAATAAATTAGTTTATTTATTATTCTCCCAAACTATCGGTTTGATAATGAGTCGGGGAGGGGTGGGAAGGGGGTTTGATATGACTAATCACTAACCTTTTCTAGGTTTTTTTGTCGGTTAATTATATTTGTTTGGCATCATAATTAGATAATTTAGGTCAAGTCTAAACAAACAGTAGTGATAAATAAAATAACAGATTTTAATACCAAAAATTAAGTAAAACATAGTTATCAAAGTAACTAGTGGATTATTGTATGCTACAGAAACTGAAACTTATCCCCTGGCTACTGAACTACTTAATAACCTTAAAAAACAAATAGGTCCAGAACTGTTAATTACCTAATTGAATATTTATTAGGCCCTCACCTGAACCACCATTACTCCCCCAAGGCTCAAATACAACAGGTTATATCACATTGCCTACACAACAGAGAAACTCTAGAGCTTACTGTTCTAAGCAACATTAACACATCAGGTTTTAATTACTTAACAACTTGAAGCAAAACGAGATATAAGAATCAACACGAAATAAATCATAATCAAACATAAATTTATAGAATAAGACAGCATTTTGCCTGGTTCCCACTAACCCTCTAAGAGGCTCAACTAAACTACACCTCCGCCCACCCCCCCCCCCCCAAACAAAATGTATCTATCTCGCTATAGGTCCCGTAGATTAGCTCAAAACTGGCCCCTATAAACGGAAACAAATATTGCAACCTATAATACAAAACTTAATGCCCCTGTTTCACCCCACAATGAGATTGGCTAAAGTACAGCAATGTACACCCGTAACACTCTTCACTTTGCCTCCATCTCCTGATCTTTAAAACAAAGGACACAACCCCACCCTCTCTAAAACAAAACATTTCTTTATTTATAGTTTAGTAGTCTATTTATTCTATTTATTTTTATTTTCCTTCTAGTCAGTGTTAATCCTGTATTTATTAGCTTTCTTTTCCCTATACTAGAATAACTTACAACTGAACAGTAAAACAAGCCATACAACTTACAAAATATGTGATACACTCCCCCCCCCCACCTCCACCTTCACCTCACCTTCACCCTTTCCCTGAACCACTGCATACCCTCCTGTTCCTCTTTTGTTCAAAAACACTGTGTTTCTTTATAGTCAATTAATATATAACTGTAACTGTGCACTTTAACAAAACACACCACTTTTACAGCAATTTGAATATTAAATTGGCCCTACTATAACCCCCTCTAACCCCATGACCATTCGTCTTTCATTAGTTATAACAAAAATAGTCAATTTATAAACATTATTGTAAAATAATAACAGATATTTATTATATTATGATATTATTATTAATATTTTATTTATTATTTACTTTCCTTCAGATTCCTATATACTGTGTGCATCTAGTCTGTTACTTTAACAAGGTTGATGAAGATTATATTACTCTCTACTCTGGTCTCTCTCTACCAATCATAACATCAATAGAGAGGACGATCATAGAGACAGAGGATGGGAGAGAAATGAATAAACATGAAGTTAATGGAATATTAAACTATGTACAACACTCTCAAAGATTCAAGGGACTTGTGTAAGTATAATTAATAAATATGTAAATAATATTAGTAATTAATATAGTAACTAATTATTATTAATGATATCAACAAGATAGGAATGATTAATCTAGTTAATATTTAATAATTATTGAAGGTTTTATTGATAGGTTTAGATAATTGTAGAGGTAAAACAAATAAATGAAGAAGAAGAAATTGAATTAAAAAAAAAACTAACAATGAAAGAACAATCATCAGGTGAGGAATATAATTAATAGGAGAGTAAAATAAATAAAACTATGTATTCTAACAATTCCGCCAGAATCATTAACAATGGGTACTCATGCCTTGATTTTAAAATATCCCGTGGAGTACGCCAAGGTTGTCCCTTAAGCCCTTATATATTTCTAATTTGTGCTGAGGTTCTCACACTGTGTGTAAATGATAATAATGCTATCAATGGTATATCTCTTTTTGACAACAACATTAAAATATTACAATATGCGGACGATACGACCATGTTTTTAGACGGTAGTTATAGTTCTTTAAAAGAAACTATTAGTACTTTTGAGAAGTCGTCGGGTCTAAAAGTCAATATGGAAAAATCTTCCCTTTTCCCACTAGGTAGACAGACACAGAGGATCCATGGTTTCGTAACATCTTTGGGTTGAACTGGTCTAACGGTCCTGTTGCTTTATTAGGCGTCTCTTTTACAAATAACAGATCAGATCTCTTCAGTTTGAATTTTCCTCCTAAGCTTTCGAGGCTCAAACGTTTACTGGGTGTCTGGTCGCAGAGGGACCTTACTCCATTGTTAAAGCCCTCGGGCTTTCACAGTTGGTTCATCTCTTTCAAATTCTTCCAAATCCCCCACACGAGTTTATAACAGAACTAGATGCCATTATTTTCCGTTTCATTTGGAGTGGGAAACCCGAAAAAATTCGCCGTTCCTCTATGATTGGTACTATCAGTTCAGGTGGACTAAATGTCACACATACTAAGTATTTTATTCATAGTCTTAAGTGTACCTGGGTGAACAGATACAACAACAGTAGCGATAACTACTGGAAACTGTTTTTCGATTTTCATTTCAAAAAGTACGGCAAATCCCTATTGTTTAACTGTAATTATAAAAAAACGACATTCATATTAGTAATGCATTTATTTATGATGTCTGCCATGCATGGTCATTGCACTCTTTTATTACGCCTAATTCCAACTATGGTGAACAGATAATTTGGAACAATTCGTTTATTAAAATTAACAATAAGATGGTTTTTTACAACTCAATGTTCCAAAAAGGTATTTGGCAGGTGAAACATCTGTTTGACAATGACAATCGTACATTGTCAATACTGCGTTTCAAAGAGAAGTATAGATTAGATTATTGCCCATTTACTGTTTACTATGGAATTATTTCGTCTATCCCTAGAGCATGGAAGGTTGGACTGATGAAGGTTTATAAGGATACTGTTAATAGCTCTAGTGAATATCCCCAATTTATTCCCTCTCTCTCTAAGCATATTTATAATAGCCTTATTACTCGTGTTAGCACTCCTCCTGCGGCTGTAGCCAAATGGAATCTTTATTTTAATATCACAGCCACCCAATGGGAGAAAATTTTTCAAGCCCCGTTTCGCTCTGTCAGAGATTCCAAGATGCAATATTTTCAATTTCGCTTCCTCCATCGCATTATTGGAACAAACCACTACCGTCATAAAATAGGGCAAATCGATAACCCACGATGTCACTTTTGTGGCCGCTATGACGAGACCCTGTTACATCTGTTTTGGGACTGCCCTATTATATCGAACTTTATTTTAGATGTGGAGCAAGCTATTTTTGGCAGACAATTTATACTTTCGAAGAATGACATTTGCTTTGGGTTTCATTATTCTGTAAATCACCCATATAATTTCTAAATTTTTCATCTCAAGTACTTCATCTTTAGTAAGAAAAATTCGAGCACGGAAATGAGATGTAGAGATTTTTTATATAAGTTAAAATTTGCTATTAAACTTGAGAAAGAACTCAAGCAAAGAGGCAAAGCTTTCATTTCTTACGAGCAGTTAAAAGACTCATTTAGTAATTGCACTATACTGTTCAGTTAGTATCGATTCATCTTGGTTTTTGTATGTACCTATCATTACTTGTAAAAGGTTTTTGACCTTATTGTATTCAAATATGTTCGAATTGGCACAAGAATGTTACCAATAAAGATACCAAGCGTGGTAAAAAAAATAATAAAAAAAATAAATAAATAAATAAATGGAGAAAAAAAGGAGAGTAAAATAGAGACAAAGGGAGACAGAATAAACATATTTACACAATAAAATTAAAAAATAGACTTGTATTGCAGTAAGAATGATAAAAGTATTTGTAGCGTGATAGGAGAATATGTTTATTTACCTGCTTTATAATAATTTTTATTAAAATCGAATAAGAATCAAAACAAGAAATTGACAGAAGGAAAAAGAACATACAATTTTCTTGTTTTAAATTATTTTCTGTATGCAAAGTAAAGCAACATGATAATCAAATTAAAAAGTTTAAGAAATATCTTTAGTGATTAATATGAAATGGTCAAAATTTTATATTTAAACTTTAGTAAATAAATAAAAAAGCGATAAAACGTAAATAAATCGTTTACCTACCAACTTTAAAAATAAAAAAACATTCTGTCAAATTATATAAAAACAACTAGAAAAAAAATTAACACAGAAAGAAAAAACATTAATCTCAAAGTTTCAAAATAAAACATTCAAGAAAAAAAATCTTCATTGAGAAATGTAAAATTGTAAAACTTCTTAGATAGAAAATTTAGTAAATAAAATGATTAAACAAAAAATAATTAAATAAAACGTTACTAACTAATTAAAATTAAAAGTAAAACAAATTTAGAAAACAATAAAAGTAATAAAAAATAAAATAAACACAGACAAAGCATAAGCCTTACACTAGAAATGTTAGAAACTTGTTTGTTATTGGGGGTTTTATGTAGCTTAATGTTTAGTTTAAAAACTCCAACATCAACCGTGAAATAAATTTTTTACCGAAATTAATTAAGAAGCTGAATAAATAAATATATTTTTAATAAGAGAATGAGATGTGCCTACAATTTACATGCCTTAAACAATGTATATAATATTAAATATCCTCCACCAGGTTCCCCTCCCTCACCCCATGTCCATTCGATTACCATTCCTCTAATCATCATAATGATCCCATGTGAATTTCCCGAACAATGCCGCAACAACTATATATCGGCCCCAACCGCTAAGTCCACCTCCGCACTGCTAGCAGACGCTTCTGTTGTGCCTACTTGCTACAAATCATGCCTTGAACCAATGCATAGACTATTGTATATATATCCTCTCTCACACCCCTCCCATACCCCTCAAATGACACTTCCCATATTTTGTTAAATGTGTCCCATACGGTATTTCATTGCCACGCTGAACGCCTCAAACACCTTACATTGCAGCCACGCTACCTTCCGCGAGTGCAAATGACCTTTCTGCAGTTGCGTTTCTAGATAACACCATTTCCCCCTCGTCCATGAAAAGGAAATCACTAGTCCAATTCTTTGCTCTAAACCCACCATTTTTACTCCCCCTGTATCCCACCCCCCCCCCCCCCCACCACACACACATACACGCATACACATACGCATATCATTCCATTTTTCCAATATTTGTTTTGATCCATGTTTTCATCATATGTGCAATTTACAAAAAGTAACGTAAATCGTATCCACCCAACGCTGTGTATACATTCATCATATATATATATATATATATATATATATATATATATATATATATATATATATGAAATAATTTCAATAGACTTTTATCATTAGAAAAACGTGTTCTGTCTGAGTACAAAAGAGTAGAAATAGTTAACTGTACAGATATATACATCTGTACAGTTAACTATTTCTACTCTTTTGTACTCAGACAGAACACGTTTTTCTAATGATAAAAGTCTATTGAAATTATTTCATCAGTTTTTTCCTCAAGATGTACATTTATCTTTTTCTAGTACTTACACTTTCAATAGTTTAACATTTTCTTTTGTTCATCACCTGTCAATCAATACTTGAACAATGCAATGAAAAGAAGTTGTGTTCAGTGCAAGAGACGCGCGCGTCTCAATGAAAAAAGTTGTATTCAATAGCAAAGACGCGCGTAACCTTTATATAACACAATAACGGGTGAGGGTGATGTTACGAGAAATAGAGAAACATTTTTTCATAGATAGTGTGAGGATAAAACAAAATTATTATGCTGTCGATAAGGGATGTTTACATCAACCTTTGAATATCCCAAGAAAGTATTGAATGTTGATGTTAGTTGGAATTGGCATATATGACGGGACAAATTGTGTACAGCAAAATCAAATTTAATATAAAGAAGAGAGAAAAATCTACATTGTTCTCGATAGATGCAATAGCCGAGTTGATTTTATTCTAGAGAGAAGTCAGACACTATAGTACAATTTAGGGCCTATGTTTAAAATTTACAAAAGATGCGATGATATTGTTTTTACTAAATGCAAATTGATTAACATCGAACACACTCTAGTCTTAAATATATTATTAGATGCACAAACGGTCACAGAATAAAATAATGGCAGAAGTAATTTTCAAAAGCACCCTAGTGTACATTATATAACATGTGTGTGCGGTTTAGTCTATACAATATAAAAATAAAAATAAGTTTCAAATAGAAGATTTTTGCTAACACGATCCATTTTATCAACATTTCTCAAAGGGAGTGGGCCACATTCCCGCCCCCTCTCCCAAGAACCTTCAACTGGATGTAGGGCATCATGTTTTTGCCTCCACCCTCACCCCCGTGTTGCAGTACATAAAACGGGTGTTGCATCCGTAGATATGGGTATCGTATACGATACCCATATCCACGGATGCAACACTATAGTGTAGTGAAGTTTTGTTGAATGTAGATGACATACGCATCATTTCCACTCGTTAAATGTGAACATTTAGTGTAGAAGTAATTGCATAACTTTGGTGATCTTGTCCGTACCAGCAGACAACTCCCCACCGTTATGGTCAGGTATACAATGGCGTTAATCACTGGCCGAAATATAATGTCAAAGGTAAATAATCGCCTTTTCAATAACGATATCATACATTCAGCTTTAAGGTATGTTAGCTTATAATAATGCTAACCTTTATCCTGCCATCGTTACCGAATCTTGTATAAGCGGCACCTAGTAGTCGATAATTAATGACGTAAGTAGCTACACTGGATGGACAATGCTTGAATTGTATGTGACGTCACAATTATAATTACAATGGTTATATTTCTTTTGCAGATTTAAATACTGTCTGCTGCCACCCACTATTACATCTTCCTCTCTGGCAAATCTGAAAGCAAGGAATGTCGACGGTACAGTATAAAGCTCTTATTGATGTTCTAGTGATCTTTACCAGGGAGAGTTGGAATGAAGCGAGGGAAGGTTTTGGTGACATTTTAAGGTTTTGAAGAGTCCACACTGTGTTAGATGTGACACTTACTGTATGTAGTCCAGTCTGGATTATCATCAGTACTTCAATATCAATGAACTACAATGACAGAGAGATTGGTTGCTGAGTACGTTAAGTGTATTGAATGGAATATGTTGTAAAGTAGGTTTCTTTAGTAATGATAAACTGGCTTCTTATTAATGTTAATGATTGTGATAATTTATCAATCTAATTGCAAGTGAGATTGTATCAGGAAGGTTGTTTAAACTTCTGCTTCCTTTGAACCAACTTTCATGTCACTGAAGGTTCTTTTATATTTTATTTATTTGTTTTGCCACAAAAGTACAAAGTGGAGGGAAGTCTTCCATAAAGCTTAAAAGCTTAACAATGTGGAAGACTCCCTAAAGAAAGAAAAGAAAAAGAAAAATGTATATATTTATATGTGTATAAATACATATACATAAATATAAGTACAACTTAAATGTTCAATATATATATAGTAATTATGTCATATAGTAATTATGTCATCTTTTTTATGAACTATGTCAATTAAAGCTTGTTCACTAAATTCGGTGCTGTTTTGATGAGTTCTTGTCTGCTATACATTAATTTGATGAAGTTCCAAAATACCAAAAGCACATATATGGCTGTGCAACATTATAGGATTTTACTATGCACATGTAATGAGTGAGTGGTCATGACGTCATGGCCGTTTTAATCATCAATTAAAACACTGGGCGCTTTACCACCTTATATATAATACAAAGCAGTACCTACAAGGTTATGACAGTAGTTACAAAATTCATCTTCAGTTCTGCCAAAAGGAAAAAGTAAGCAATAATTTAACCAGCTATATGAAAATGATAATATTGTACAGTAGGCTCACAGTTGGATACAACTTATCTCTACGTCTATAAATGAAACAAATCTTTGTTTCTTCGTTTGCCTGTCAGCGGCGAACTCTCTGGCAACTAAAGAGAAATGGTTATGTTAAATTAACACAATCAGCAGATCAAAGCATTTTGTAAATGTATTTCTGAGAAATAAGTCTTCAATCTTGCCTTCCTTTAGTGAAATTGTTAGTGTTCGCTTAGTATTCGCTAATGATTAGACTAAATTTTGGGTCACTTTCTTCTCTGCACATCAATCTACATACCCACAACATAAGCCATGGAGAATAACGATTTAGAAAGGTTTAGCAAATGACTATGAATGTCGCAATGTCAGTGCGTATCGCTTTCTGGTGCACACGACCGAATGATCTCCAGAGTCTGGCCTGAGGTAACATTTTAAAGGGATGCGACAAATGCGCTATCGGTGAAAAAGCACTAGCTGAAAAGGTACAAAGACACACATGAGCAAAATTTAAGGTCCCATTTACGGAAAATGAAGTTTTAAATCGCCACACGATGACACAGTTTCCCGTGTAACCTGGCACAGAACAGTGATGGAGAAACGTCTGTAGTTGGTTATCTGTAACAATTTGGAGATACTACATTCGAGGTGCTGATTCTTTTCTCTTTATTAATTGGGTTGAAGGTTGTGGGGGGGGGGGGGTGGTGGTAGGACTTCATGTGAACATTGTAAAACATATACATTTATTACAGAAAATTTAAACATATATTTGCAGACATTCTGTCACATTCAATGAAATGGTTAAAAAATCACATATCCAGTTTTTAATTCATCAAAAGTAAACAAATTTCCAGTAGATTGCCCTTAAATAATACCAAGTTTAATTACGTTGGATGTGCCTTATTCTTCTTATAATCAATATTTCGTTGAATACAATGTAGGTTTTGTTTTTCTAAGAAGTAGTAAACCATCCTTTTTCTTTTGTTTTCGTATCTGTCTCGATTACAGAAGCCTAAAAAATATTGTCCAATACTTTAAATAAATAACAAAAAGAAGGATCAACAAGATACAAAATAGGTATAGAACTTTTCTGTTGCTTATTTTACAAAACATAATATAATATTTACAGTGCATTATGAACATTTCAACGGAGTTTAAAAAAAAAATAGAAAGATTACCGTAATGGTTTTAATGACAAATTCTTCCATTTTCACCTTAACATTTCAAACACCAAAATGCTGTTTAAACTGTATTGGCGATGTGTCTCTGATTTGACACACTATTTAATGAATTAGCTATGGATTATCAACCTAATATTGATAATTGTTTCCATTTAATATATTAAGATATGTGTCAAGTTCAGACGGATTAAAAGGTGGTATAATTTCCATCTTTGGTGTGATGGTATTATGTGACGGTAATTGTTAATGTCAAATATTCGCTATTATATGTATTTCAGTCGGTTGGGGGGGGGGGGGATCAACGTCGCAAAGGTAACTACGAAGTTCCAGTTTCTCAATTGTCTATGATCAAGTTACAATACTCTCTATGGTCTTCTGTTTTCAGTCTTCTGGGATCCTTACAGATTTGATGAACGCGGTTATCATCTGGATCTTCAGTCTGGTCGCTGGCTTCTGTACAAAGATCCTGATTCATTCTTTCATGTAAGTAATTCGTGTGAGTTATCATCACATTTAAATGTTTACTTCAGTTACAAGCATAAGTTTGCTCTATCGTTGAAAATTTAAAAGAACTAAAATTCTGCCTAATTCCATCCTTCAGTATGCATTATAGTTGTTGCCATCAGTTTGTCTTCAACACCAAAGCGTTAAAAATTTCCAGACGGAGTGAAGATACACATTCCTGTTGCTCTCTATGAGTGTGAGGTTATTTTATTAAAAAGTTTATTTCCCGGCTATAATTTGCGAAATCATACATATGCCGCTTCAACTAGTAGAGATTTCCTTCACATTCCTATCGCCCTCTCTCCAACCCTTCCTTTTGCTCACACATCAGACTGAATCATATATGTAATATTCTGAGCTAACATTTCGCTTTAAATTACTGAAATTCCCTGTTCTTGTCATTGGGAATAGAATTGGGCAGTGAATACAGCTTTAAAAGTTTTAAGTACTGTATGTTCTAAGTTTTTCATTTGAATATATGTACCTACCAGAAGTTGACAATATTTCTAGGCATTTCCTGCAACAAATCGTTGAGTGAGATCAAATCAAGAGAGTGTAACATATTATGGTTAACCTTGGAAAATTCCTACCCGTCTTCTACTTTGAAAATCAATACCACGTTACCTATAAATGATAATTAAATAGTAAATGGTTGCAAGCACTGCCAGCGTAAAGTTAACTTTAGTACAGAAGAGCTAGCTATTTACATGTCTTCATTAAAGCTGTTGACCAGAAATGTTCCATAAAGCCTAATTATAGATACAAATTGCACTCTTTTCTTCACAAAAGTTTCTCAATCCCATTTGAAAATAAAAAGAATAACTCAAACACTTTGATAGCAAGAAAAGTATAGAACGGATGACCTAAGAAAACAACTATATTGACTACTAAATTATAATTTGTTCCTTTATATTAAAACTCCCTAGATTAAACAGTTCCATGTTCGACATTGATAAATTAATGTATATAGTGAGGTATAGGCAAGGCTTCAGTAAATAACACAAGAATAGAAATACCCATTGAACAAAGGGCCGTAACTAGAAGAGGTATGGGGTTGTGACAACCGCCCCTACCCCACCCCCACCCACCCCGACTCCATTCATCGATGCGTTCGGCAAACCTATGCACCAGTTGGCAAATGAAGGAAGGAGAAGAAAGAAGGAAGGAGAGAGAAAAGAAGAAAAGGAAATAATGGAGAATAACGAGAGAAAATAGAGGCAGTTGTATACTAAGCGATCGGTCAGCCAGGGGTTTGCATGCCACCCATGCCACATCCCCCGAAATATAATAAATAAAACAGAATATAAATAAATAATTATTTACTGGGATGCTAGGGGTGACAATAGACGAAAGGTGGGAACTTTGAACTATTTTTTGTAAATCATTGTGGTGGTATATGCCAATCTGAATTATCTACTAAAAGTAAATACTTTGTTCAAACTGCAGGAAAATTAAGAAACATTCATTAAAAAATGAGAATTCCTAAACATATCTGCAGTTCAATTCTTTGCCAATGATAGCACAAGTTTGCCTATAAACCACCTTACATAAATAATATACCCCTGCACGGCGAGACAAAGGAATGATCATCCCGAATTCCCGGGTGTGAACTATTCTAAGTTTGCAACTGAAGAGAGGGAGGGAGATAGACGCTAAAAAGGGGGTAGTGTAGGTAGGAGAGGAGATTGTAGACAACTCTATGAAATAGTGCAGGTTAAAGGTTATCCCATTTTAGCACAAAGGTAACATAAACCTCAGTATTTATATGAGACTGGACCTCAAATAGGGGACCTCCAAGCTCCATCGCACACATGCCAACTGATCTCCCCCTCCGCTGGACTCACGCTTCGTTATTGACACTTCTTGTCGATATTTTCCAGTTTAAGGCGGCCAAACATGGCACCCCCCCCCCCCGCCCTCACGTTGCATTCTTTAACAATTCCTTATTGAACATAATATTCATTGTCTACTTTCATATGCTCTTATTACAGGTGCTGGAAGTTAATGATGAAATAACAGATGCTGATTATGCAAATGAGGTAAAGCATGGAATATTCGTCAGATTATCTATGTATGTGTGGGGGTGTGTAGAGATGAAGAAGGCTCTGCAAGTTCTCACCGGTAATCGATAATTATTGAGATGATTGGGTTTGGTTTAGAAATATATACCTGCATCATTGTTGTTTCGATGTATGTTGGTTTTATTCATACAGATTGAGTGTAATAAAATGAATAGTCATATAAACGGCATTAATTCTGCATCACTGTGACTTAACAGCTAAACATCATATCTATACATATTTATTTGATTCTGGCGTTCATCAATAGAAGAACACAATTTTTTTTTTAAGAAATTCAGTGCAACTCTGATCACTTATTTATTTTTTTTCATCTGTAGAAAATTTATAAGTGAGGCTATATATGCCATGAAAAATTTGCTCCGTAAATGCATCACGAGAGTTTATAATGATATCTCCTTATATCATATTATATACAGCATAGCCAGTTTGTTGTCTCTTATGCTGCATAGTATAGCTCACATTATTAACGAATAAGAATACCACAATCGTTATTTTCCAAATATTTCTATTTTATTATTTTACTGTTTCACTTATAGGTCGAAGCCTTCCGGAATCACTACAGGTATATCAACACTCACAGTTTTTGCCCATAAACTAAAGGAAACAAACCCTAAATGAAGTGATGTATTATGTTGCCCACGCAATATTACTAACGTTATCTTGTAATGTTGCAATGTTCATCAAAATCCATATTTTGGAATGACTTAAGCTTGCAAAAGTTTCAGACTCTAAATTCATGAAATGTCCAAATTTAACTGCTATTAGATTATCATGTCATATAATGAACTCGAAGACTGCAATGTTTAATGATGTAATTTGAGAGAATCCTTGTTTGGCATTCCGGCAATCACTCATCATTCATTAACATTTTGCATTTTGTTTTTATCTGAAATTATTGAAAGTATCTACTAGTGAAAATCACCATGAAGTTCATGGGGATAGCAACATTCTGAGTTCAAAGAATCATTGCTGTAATAAGTAACATACAAAATTCATTGATAATGATCGTGACCCCCACCCTGCTCTTAAGAAAATATCAAAAGAAAGTTAACCTTAAATATAAAAGGTAAAAACATACATAATGTTGTTTCAATGGATAGAGATTGATATAAAAAAAATTATATATGTTGATTTGATTTCATATTCATGTTCTAACATATAAGTTACTAGAAACCGTACCAGCGTAAATTGAATAATCATTATAAGCAACATGAATCACTTAGAAGAGCTTCTAATATAATGTCATATTTTGACACATGTGTCTTTCCCTTTAATTTCTTAACAGCAACTACGCCTGGCAACTGAAATATAATGCTTCGTAAGAACGGAAGCTGATGTAGCCGACAGTGTCTCTGATCAGCGTTTTGTAGGTCGTTCTTGATTGTCGAGTTAAACTACAGGAAATTTCTCCAGGACAACATGAATCTCACTGAGGGTTATTTTTCCTTCAAGTCTAGCCATTCTTAGCATTTCTCGTGAACATGCATTCAGCTATATTCTGTAGATTAATTTGATTTACAGTAAAACAACGAAAGACGTCAAAACTACACAAATTGCAATGGAAGCTGGCTTAATGATGCACCGAGGGGATACAAATCACTAATAGAATTTAGATAATATATTTTCTGTAATATCTTGCTCATAAACAACAACCCGCCACTGCCTTTTTTGATGCAGGACTATATGGCCTTACTGCTTCCAATATCATTTGAACACTGGAATCCATAGTTAGTTGATTGAAAAAATAAAGCAAGGAACATTCGATTGGTAAAACTTGCATGCAGATAGATTCTCGTATAATGTTACTGTAGATATATTAATAGATGTATTAAATATAATATTAATAAACTGTAAACAATTAATAACGATTGAATATAATTATTAGTGTTTATGTGCTGAATGTAATCTGTGCTTTGAAATCATCTTCGTTTACACATTTTTCCACAAGTTATTTTCGTTCGGCTTACGTGAGTTGCTATCTATCTGAAGGTATCAGTAGAATATCAAAAAAATAAATGTCAAGGGCCAAGTTGATTCGAATATCACAATTATCGTTTTAGAGGAATAAATTGCTAATGTTTTCAATGTTTTACTATATAGTGAATGGAACGGTAACAGTATAAATAACCTCCGACCTGCAAAATATTACTGCATTTCGTTAGACGGTACGGTTACTTATGGAAGCTTTAGTAACTGTAAAATGTTGATGTTAATCATCTTCATTATTTCAGAAGACTTGATCATGTTAACGACAGTATAATAAACATTATTACTATATCTAAAGAAACTGTGTTTTGTACTTAGCTTTCTATTTGGCAATTTAATTGTGTAATCTATAGCTTACGTGATATTTGGGAATGTCAGAAGTGAAACGTAAAGTAATATAAACATGCTGTAATACCACGTCAGTATTGATCACCTTTCAAAGGAATGACATATTTGGAAATATCAGTGCTGATGTTTTTTTGACCTTTAAAACACGCATTTTATTATTAATAACAATGGCTTTAGAAGTGCTGCTGTATATAGCTTTGTTTTTTTTTAAACATTTTCCTTGAAAAACTTAGCGCATCTCAATGTTTTGGAAGATTTAGAATGCTAGATGGGAGGGTGGGGCTGCTTTTGAAACATTAAGTTATTTTAGCCTGTAACAATAGCACTTCTATCATTCGTTTTAATTTAAATATGTTATAATTACAGAATCGCAAGAAATTGTGCTTGTTCATACAGTTTTCAATGAAAGCAGTATACCATCTCTGCAAAAGAAAAAAAAGGGAATTAAAAGATATCGCAACGAATTGGTATTATTCCAGCATTAATTAAAGTAAGGCCTACTTTTGTATATATTACGTTATGATTTAACTTAGCACTCGTCAATACTTTGGAGAAATTTGGAACGTTTTAGAGAGGTTACATCTATTTTTGGAGCAATCAGTATAGTTTTTGTCTGTTAAAATTCCAAACCAAATAGAAAATGTGTCAAAGGATTAAAAGATGAACATTACAGTGTACTGTATATTATTCGTGTTAATGGAAAGGTCTTATCATTAACAACATATAGCTAACAATGTTGAGCTTATCTGTATAGCTATTCAATAAAATACATCCCCGGAAACAGTAACGACGTTAAAAAAAATACAATAAACAAAAAAGTGTAATACTGTAATGTTAGGAATATATCGAATTTCCAGGGCAATACATATTATTTTTAATGAACGTCTATTATATTTACATACACGCATTTTATTATTAATAAAATGGCTTAAGAAATCATGCTGCTGTATATATCTTTGTTTTTTTAACATTTTCCTTGTCTAAGTTAGCGTATCTCAATACTTTGGAATATTTAGAATGCTAGAAGGGTGGGGTGCTTTGAAACCTTTAGATATTTTAGTCTTTGCACTTTCTATTATTCGTTTTAATGTATATATAATATAATTAATTCAAGAAACGAACAAAATTGTACTACTGTTTACATTTCAATGAAAGCAGTAAACCATGCGCTGCAAAAGCAAAACAAACATTAAATAAAAAAGTATCGCTACGAATGAGTTAATCCCAGTAGTAATTAGAATAATGCCGATATTTGTATATATCATGTTATGATTTAACTTAGCACTCGCTTTTACTTTTGAAGTACTTTGAAACGTCTTAGGGAGGTTACATCTACTTTTGGAACAATCAGTATTGAAGAGATGAATATTCCAGTGCACTAAATATTATTCGTTTTAATTGGAAGTGATTATATAATAAATAAAATATAGCTAAGAATGGTGTTTCTCTTTATAGCGTTCCAATAACGACGATAACAAATGCAGTAATGTTATGAAAATATCGAGTTTTCAGCGCAATTAAAATCTTTTCTAATCAGCGTCTACTATACTTACAGTACGTAAAAGCGTTTTCCTTTAGGATTTTTTTTTTTTTGCAAGGTCAAGCAAGTTAATAATTTCAAAATTTCTAGAGTGCTTGATATTTTTCTGGATAAATAAAGTTACATTGTGATCAATTAATTAACTGCGAAGACATTTTGCAAGACTTTTTGTTCAATGTTAGCACTTTGTTGTATGTTGTTAGATATTAATTACTATTACAATGATTCAATTGTATCGCATGTCGCAGTGAACTTGACCTTATCATTGCTAACATAATTATTAATTTATCACTAAAGCTAATATCAAAATAGGTACTTTCTTATAATAAAGTAATTAGTAATTTGAATATTGGAGTGGACATGATATCTTTCATGTAAAAGCTGCATTTTGCGTTTATACTTTGAATTTATAAAAACTGGTTGTAACGTATGATACCGTTCAAGCGATAGTCCCGAGTGTCTGAAGATCATTCTAGTAAAATTACTGTAAAATGTTCTTTCAGTTTTAGACCAAAACTACACTTACCAGCATTTGCAACTTCCGTAATGATCCAAACGTTGGGGTCGCAATGGAGCCAATACAAGGCAACATAAAGCCGTTTTATTTCATAGATCTAACAAGGCGAACTGCTCAGCATGGTGGAAGTTAGAACCTTCCGTAAAATGCAGCTTTCATGAAAATGTAGTATACTCAGACCCGTTGCTAGGTATTTTGAGTTTAATGGTCACCAACAATATAATGACGAGCACAAACCCCATGTCCAGTTACTTGTGAAGTAGTTTTACACATGATCGGAACAGAGGGGAGAGAGCTGGGGAGAGTACATTCCTGAAGCCCAGGCTCGCTACGGGTCGGAGTATACTTAGTAACTTAAGAAGGTAAACTGTTGTGTTTCCAAATGAAGTACTATATCTTGTTCACAAACTAAAATTCTGCTTTAAAATACATTACAATAACTTAAACGAATCGAAACGTACTGCGTACTTGCTATTTTTCGTTTCTATGTTTCATTTTGTCTATTATGAAATAAAAATATTTGAGGAGGTAGTGTCACTATATCTAGTAGACTATGGTCGAAATATTTCAAATGTTTTTGATACTGTAATTGTTGTTATTAAAAAAATATGTTGCAATATGGTTGCTATGGCAGGTAATTACAAAAGCAACCATATGTTCACAAATGTTATACAGTACGTATTCAATTACATTTGCAATTTAAGTCCTAGCTTCTCGATAATACAGTTTGTCAGCACCAAGAAGAATATTGCCACAATGTGAAGTATTGTGACGTAGTTTCATAATTGTTCGTTACACGCGAAGAATGATGATGACAAACTAAAACGTGAGCGATGGAGGAGTTATTTCCTTGGCCGAGTGAGCTCTATTCTTTATTTTTTAATCTGAACTATGAATCACTACAAGATTAGCTGATTATACAGATTACAGTTTGCTGGAGGCAAATCTTGGTTGTGGTTTGCTCTCTAGAAGGGTGTTTGAGGATCAGGCGTGGACCCAGAGGTGTGACTAGTGTTCACTCCACCCCCGTTTCTGTCAGAGTATCTGCTTATCTAAAATTGCTTCAAAAAAATTGCTTCCTAACCTAGCAAGCAACTCTACTATTAACCAAAACTCTGCAAGCGGCCATACATCTGCAGTAGAGAAGACGAGCTCTAGAATAAAATTATATTTGTTAATGTCCATACATTACTTAGGTAATGTTGGTTTAGCAACTTTAGCTGACGTCTTACTGAGAGACCGGTCGATGTTTTCATTATGCGAAGCTCTTAGGAGAGCTTGCTAGACGCCCCTCCCCCCCCCCCACACACACATACACACACTCATGGGATTATTTGATACACCATCCACTCTTAAACTCATAGGCTGTGGATCCGTTCTGCACGGATGAGATTAGCGCGCCTCCTGCATTAGTAGATTAGTAGACTGAGTAGAACATGCGTGTTACATTTTAATGACTTTCATTGCTTAGTCATGTCTTGTGTACTCCGTCTTGTTATTTACCATAAAGATTACAGGAGAATACTGTGCGTTTTACTAATTTTGATGAGCTTGTGTGTTGTATCTTTTTAAAAACAGAAATTGAACTCATCTTACCATGATTTAATTTATCTCGAGGATGCGTTATACAAGCACATGCCAGTTCTTACATGATATGCTACACTCTAAATAGGTACATCGACTGATAATGTATACTGGCTACTTGAGAAAGACAAGAAGATTGCAGTGTTTTCAAGACCTTTTTGGGGGGAAACGGGATGAGTTGAGACATTCCCCTCAGCAGGCAAGGTTAATATAGATGAACAACGACGCTGACAAGTGGATAATATAAGCCATATCGACACAAAGTCAAGCCATATGCGAAACTCAATCATGAACAAAAGGACCTGAGCACTGGAAACGAAAAGTCACTATTGTCAACCGACACCAACAGATATGCCCAACATCCTGAATCAACGGGAGTGTAAAGCCAGCATATGAAAATGACGATTGGCACACATTGCAAATCGGTCAGAGTCAGTAGACCACCAGTTTGCAAACTTTTTATCATGCAAAATACAGCATTTGTTTCTTATTTTTTTACGTGACGAGAAAGAGGATAATTCCCCATACGCTCCAATAAATAGTTCCATTCTATGTGGTAATCCAAATATTAAGTTGCGTGCACATATCAAAAGTGGTGAGGGAGGGGAATTCAAAGTCCCCACGACTGTTTAAAGTAGAGGCCCAACTTTTGTGCGAATATAACATTTTATAAGGAGTGAGCTGCCCTCGGGTCATGTAAGCCGGTTAGTAGCCTACTTTACATGAAGAAACCAGTATGGTTAGATTTCTAATACGGATATCCAAGATCAAGTGGTCCGAATAATCCAAGTTCTATTGCATATACTTGTCAGAAAGCAAACAACCAAAAAAGGACAAAACAAGTTGTAAGTTCAGATTGAAATATTCCTGCTCTCATATTGCAATTTGAAAACATTCATCATATCCATGCACACGCCCAATATGATTCATATTAAATGATTGTTCTGATGTGATCCTAAAGATACAAGCATTACAATACACACCTAACAGATCAAGAATGATGTAGTATACTTCATTCTGCTCTGTATTTTTCCACTTATCCTTTCTCTATTACGAGCTTGAAAATTATAAAACTGAATAGCTTAACAAAACAATGTAAAAAAAACAGTCATAACAGATCTAACAAAATGTGACCTACAAATGTATGAAAATATACTTGATCAAATATAAAGATATTCCTAAAAAGAAGAAAACGGAATTAACGGATAAATTATATGTATCCAGTGCTAAGGTCGAGTGGTTAAAAGTGGTGACATTAAAACAATAAAATGTAGCATCTGGGAGGTCGTGGGTTCTATCCCTAGCTAAAAATCTAATTGATCTAAACTGTTCATCTTTCCTAAGCCAATGAAAAAGTGTGCAATGAATTTCATTTTCAGGTCAAGTGTGCATAATTCCGTCTGATGCCTTGGTTGGAAACAACATAGACGTATATATTAATTACTTCACATGAATAACATTGCTTTCTTCTGATCGTTTAGGTCAAGCATGATTGAAAGTCTTGTTGGCAAAATCATTGCGACTTTTGCTGCTTCTTTTTCAGAGCGTACTTCCGAAGCCCCTCATACATGGAAAGCTGTACATAGTCGCTGATTACCTCCGGAACATAACTAACCACGGCACCCTGAGGGGAGAAAAAAGACAACGTAAGGTTAAATATAGTACGATTAAATCTTAAAAACAAAGATATTATCCAAAACCATTACATAGTTGTTTTTTCCTTCTTTTGCTGGGCGTCACTTTTCTTGATATAGTGAGTATTCGTGGTACTTGACTATTGATCCAGGGTACGGAAAACATAATTGTACTTGTTTAGCAATTTGGATGAAATGAACAGAATGCACAAGCAATAACTGAAGATTAGTCATATGCAGAGTACAATAACTCACAGACAGTAATGATAACCAGAAAGCCAGCAGTGTTAGTGATTCCTTACCTTATAAATGTATACTTGTATTAAATCACGTGATTGATAGAGCAACTGAGGAAACTGTGTCCTTAAGTCAAATACCAGAACATCATAGCAGAAAACTTCGACAGATAATAGTCATTAGGGACAATGGCGACCCTCTCAGCCACCTAAAACAGGAAAGGTCAAATCCTATGACAGTTAGTGACAAAGAAAAGCCATTCATCATAGAAATAATTATATATGCAAGCTTACAAGGTGTAAAGATTGTGACCTCTGTTGAATTCAAATAATCGATTGGACGATATCTGTCACTAAATGTACTTTTTGTAATAACAATCATTAATGGGGCAACTGTGATGGGTTAAGGTCAAGTACTTGTTGTCAAGTTAAATTCCCGAGGTCTGTAATATTGGGAATTCACGGTAGTTTAAGATATTTTGCATTTTTTCAGATTAAACTTAGATACAAATTTAATATTAAACACCATATGAAACATATACCAATTATGTATGGTGAAAGCTGGATGTATACCAAGATAGTGAGAGCAATGGAATGATACCTTGACTGACATGATGTAAACTTTCAAGAATTACTAATTAGGTTCTTAAAAATGCAAATCATTGTCAATTGCGTAACAACAATTGATATCAATTACGAACTAACCAATTATGTGCTTTACTGTTCATCCAGTCCTTGCACAAAATATCATGCTGAAACCCAAAGCTAAGCACTGGCCACTTCCTAAGAAAAAAAAAAAGGTTCTCGGGGATTGAATTAATGCTAACCTTAATCAACCATTGACTTGAAGCAAATTAGAAGTTTCAACTTGAAACAAAATTATCCGTCTACTTAACAACGGCAGGCTACACACTTAGTTTAAAGTTCCTGAAACTTATACTATTGTGTGAATAATGTCCTTATACTTTGACCCGTGCTGTCCTCAGATGACCTTTGACCAATACCAACAACAATCCCAAGGCGCTTCTGTCTAAAGGGAACCTACATACCAAATATGAAATGTCCAGTTATTCTTCTGAAGTTAGAGTGTTTACGAGCAAGTGTCACACATACGCTGCATACGCACGCCACCACCATCGCATATATCCCCTCTGCCCAAGGAATCAGAAACAGATAAAGGCGTACTTATATCTAAGAATTCAGTCATCTTCTTTTGAACTGATGGGTGCAGAGTATATACAGATGACTAAATACTCTTTAACCCATATATCATTTTTTATGTCATTTCCGATACTTATAAATTCACATTCGACCATACTTCCTATTGCTTTCATGAAATCAAAACACTTTTCCTACTTTCTGTAGATAGAATACCAAATTTGAGCTCTCTACCTGGTACAAAGACTGAATTTTGAGCTTTCACAGTCGGAAATATCACAAAAATCACTTTTCGCGACACGCTCACGCACAAAATGGCCGTTTCGACCATATTTTAACAGGCCATATTACGAAAACGACATGGAGTATAGTTTGACTAATTTGTATGGTGTTCGTTTCGACCATACTCAATCTTTCTTATGAAATTACATCTAAATCTGAAAGGGTCACTTTGGGACCACTGGTTGACTTGACATGGAATGACCCTACAGTATCTGTACTGTTCAATTGTTACAGTAGAGATAAAACCTACGCCAGCTGGTGAAATGTTCATTCAGTTAGTACAATCTCTTCAAGATATGTTTTTTAACTTTACAAGTGTGATTTCAAACGCCCACAACTACGAAAAATAAGGAAATTACATGAAAGGTTTGGACAGACATACATTTTGAAGGTTTGTTGATTTAAAATCAGACTATTTCAAGGAAAGAAGATGTATATATGTAATACTTTCAATTTATTTTATCATTGCAAGCCCATCAGTTACAAACAGACAATATTTCATAAGTGACACGGCAAATAGATAGTAAAATTAACATTCTAATATATAAACATGGATATTGTAGGGCAGAGTTCGTAATTTCAAAAACAGGATAAACAATCATCACAGTGTCCACCATGTGAAAGGATTACCGGGGGAAACGTTCCTCAGATGAGGCAAGCATAAATTTTAGTAGCCAAAAAGAACATTTCCTTCATATTCACGACATGTTCTGACTAGTTTACTAGTAAAATTTCATTAATTTCATAAAGTTTTCTCTAGGCATGACCAAGACAAAGTCTCACCACATTTCACGAAAGTTAAAGTTTTATAGTATGAAACATGTGACAAGATCACTGAAAGGAGAGGGAGAGGGGAGACGTTCTTTACAAAGATGAGGTAAGTGTATGTTAGTAGTCATTACTAGCCTTTAATTTGCACATTTCAGAAGGGTTTCAAAATGTTCTGACTATATATGTTACTATCGAGATGCAAATTTAATCAAACTCATCTGAGCAACTTTTCATATCAGAATCTAATATGTATTACAGAGTAAATAAGGGTAAGTAACACCAAGACAAAGATGAGGTAAGCATATGGTAGTAGTCTTTCCTTACATTCTCTTCACATTTCAGAAAGTAAACAAAATGTTTTGACTATTTTACAATTGAATTTAACTAAAATTAAACAGTCCTCCAGGCCACCTTTTACGTCAGGTTCTGATTTGTAAACATTACAGAGCCAGTTAGTCATTGTTTTGGGAAGTAAGTAACCTCTAATTTTAATACCAACTTATTTTATCAAAATAATCTCAATATACAACTTTTCTGTTATTTCCCTCCCAATATGGTGTTCTTAGTTTAAAAGAACATTCACAAGGCACAATTATGTTGTATGAAAAACTTATGACGTATAAAATAAAATGTGTTTCTTATGTGAAATTAAACTGATGTATAAGTTAACACTTGAGCTTTAAATATGTGACAGTTTGCTGCATTCGATCGTCAAAATCGTCCGAAGGGTTTTTCTCGTTGCTTCAGAGAAGGAGCACCTAAGGATGTTGTCCACGACCAATGACCATTGACAATATACAATGTATACCAAGTATGTGGCTTGTGTCCATAAAATAGATGTGATTGTTTTTGGTATCCATTATAAAGTAACACTGACTTACTGTTTGCTAAACTTGGCAGTCCAGCAACTTTGGTAGGTTTGAAGTCTTCATATTCCAATTGATTTTGCTCTTAATTGTTAAAGACTGACTAATTGCCTTAAAAAGCCAGTAACATTTATAAGTTAAAATCTTTTGATTTCATTTAAAAAATCCATGTGTTTAACACTTCCACATCTAAATACAAGAGATCTCAAAACATAACCTTTTCCCTCGACTGATGACTGGGGTAGGGTGTGTGGGTTTAGGGTGTATTGACATGCTCAAATTTTAATAAGTAGTTTTACAGTCATCCGGCAGAGCAGAATTTTTGAAAGGAGGGGTTCGTTTTTAGCAGATTCGAGAGGTCTTCCCAAGCAAAAAAAAAGAGGCCCAATGATGCATTTTATGGCATACTTATAAAAATTAAAATAGGGTTTATATTAAGTTAAGTCTAAGCTCGCGGTTGTTCTGATAAGTAATAGCTACTCTATAAGTTGTGTTAATTCGAAACGGTGTAGTCTCCAACAGTCACACCCCTGGATCCACGCCTAATTGAGATGACGGAAATCTTCTCCGTTTACTTGAACAAATATCAATACGGTACGGTCATTATCCAGGGCTAACTAAGTATAGTATATATATATATATTGTTTTTATCAGATTTGAAATTTAGTCTTTACCTTACCAATCTGTTAAATCGCGCTTTAATTAACATCATTTATATTTCTATAAAGCAGTACATATGTTAGACTAACTTAAATTATACTTCATATTTTGTTGGAAATTAAATATATCAATATACTTTAAGCATAAACTTTCCACCAAAATGATGTACATAGCGAAACTATGTGTACAGTTACCATAATTCTGCAGCAGCCATATTTTTTGTCAGCTCCATGCCAGACCGTTATATAATATGGCATAAACAAGTTCTGCATCGAAAAAAATCGCCGTACTTTACCTACGTTTTATTGTTTGCTCTCATTCAATATAAATAGGTGTTTGTTGTTTTCGGTTGACACTTCGTACTACTGATGAGGTTTAATTTACTTTGGACCTGTCGTGTTCGTTGTTTCAATATTATTTACTGAAACCTGAAATTATATTGGTGATCGGTTAAGGATGAAACTTTACTTCTGGCACCAATACACCTTGTCTTTGTGTGAACGAGACATTTCTTAGTTAACTCATTGAGGCATTAATCTGACGGGTGATAAACTGACGTGGTTTTGATCACGTTATATAACCCATACGTCATCACCACCATAATATATGCACTGCCCGCTTATGCGAAAGTCAAACGTTGACCATACACTATTATGTAGATGCCAGACACAATCCATAGTTACACAGCATATTATTATTTGTCACGATCGCCATTATATCTTATCTAGATGTTTATTTTGTGTTTTGCAGTTTCAATTTTGATGGACTTTGCCTTTGATTGAGTGGATCCACTATCATAACACCTGCTTACACAAACTGAAAACAAGTCACCGGTGTATCAGATAAAAACTTAATTAACAAATAACAAATAAAATGCGTCATATATAATACTTCTTATTATTGTTATGTTATGACTTCTTCGGTCGTTTGAATTGACATTTAAAATATATTTCTTTCAAAATTTAATAAAGATTTAGTGATATCTTATGAAAACATGTTCATATAAAATGATGAAATGAAACAAAAATTCGTTTCTTCAATGCAGAACTTCTTTATGCCATATTATATTACGGTCTGGCATGGAGCTCACAATAAATATAGCTGCTGCAGGCGAAGGATAATTGTACACATAGTTTCTTTATGTACATCATTTTGGTTGACATTTTATGCTCAAGGTATTTTGATACCTTTAATTTAATTTTATGGAAGATAATTTAAGTTAGTCTAATATATAAATAAATATGAACTGCTTTAAACAAAATAAAAATGATGGTAAATATAGCGCGAGATAACAGATTGAAATGGTAAAGTCTAAATTTCAAATCTGATAAAAACAAGTTGAATTACTAATTGACGAATATGTTAATAGAACACCGAGGTCACCTAATGACCAGTGAGGATGACTGAGTCTCCATTTGGATATAGTATACTTAGTAAGCCCTGGATAACGACCGTACCGTATTGATATTTGTTCAAGTAAACCGGGAAGATTGCCGTCATCTCAATTAGGCGTGGATACAGGGGTGTGACTGGTGGACACTTCACCCCCGTTTCAAATTTACACAAATTATATCGTAGCTATTACTTATTAGAACAACCGCGAGCTTAGACTTATCTCAATATAACCCCTATTTATATACATAAATATGCCATAAAATGCATAATTGGCCTGTTATCGTGGGAAGACCTCTCGAATCCGCTAAATGTGCCCGATCCCACAGCTAACCCCTCCTTTCAAAAGTCCTGGTCTCCTGGGTGACTGTAAAAAAAAACAATTAAAATTTGAGACTGTCGATGCACCCTTAAATCCCCACACATCCAACCGCCATTCATCAGTCGAGGGAAAAGGTTATCTTGAAAGATCTCTTGAATTTAGCCGTGGAAGTGTTGGACCGCTGCAGCATTTGTACCTCTCCAATTGTTCAACCTCACACAAAGTATTTATGAGCAAACCTTTGCGCGTAGGCCTAATGTATCGTCTACTTTGGAGATGCCTTGAATGGCTTCTACCATCTCCCTTCATACGATCAGGCCTCTTCCTAAATCAATCGGGGGATTTTGAGTTCTTTATTATTTATAAGCACAACTTTTCCTTCATAGATATTTACACTATATTATCTTAAAAATATGTCTGAGAATCTAATACTTACTACTATAGACAATCAATATAGTCTAACTATGCATCGCAATGCGCCATTTGACGTCTAAAATTGAAGTCATCCCTGTCGGAGCACTCCTACACCCTATACATCTATGTCGATAAAATGAGACCAGGACAGCTCCCCTCCTTAAAATTAAATCCTCAGTACGCCGCTGGAACTTCCTTAAAGATTCAACCCAAAACCTAAATCATTGTATTAAGTTTGAATTTGCCACTCCCTCAAAACCACCACCTGTGAAATACTGTGCACACCGAAGTTAAACAAACTGTCAGGTATGTCACTCCGTTAAAGGGGAAGAAGACACAAAAACAATTCTCGTTCTTTTTTTTTTTAATTATTAAAATTCTAAGTCAACAAGGCTCTGAAAATCGTAAATGTCAACAAAATGTCAAGTATAATTTAATTATGTCCAAAGTATAAACTGCTTTAAAGAAAATGGACATGATGGTAATGATAACGCGATATAACTGCTTGGAAAAGTAAAGTCTAAATTTCAAATCTGATAAAAACAAGTTGAAAAACTAATTGACGAATATGTAAATAGGAACATCTAGCTCAACCAATGACCAGTAAAGATGACTGAGCCGTTTAGTTTTCACCCAGATGCCATTTTGGTTAAGGAGTGTTCACTGGATACCGGCCGTACCCGTTTTGCTATTTCTTGAAATAAACGGAGGAGATTGCCATCAGTTTAATTATGCATTTTGATACTCATCTTTCTATCTGACACGATGAACAAGTTACCCCTCAGGTAGGTCGATTTCTTTAACATTAATGGAATTTACTATTCATGCATGGTGTGTGAAATGGCGGACCTATCTACAGTAATGCATAAAATACAGTATATGTTGTACTATAAACATGCAAATATAAAGAATATCGAATGCCGGTAAAACTTTATATGCTGATATTTAATAGTTGAAAACAATCTACCCGCAGAAGAGGTAAATACCTTGATAGTTACTTTCAATCTACACGAAATTCACTTTTAGAATGTAGAAATCGTATAAAAACATAAATGTCATCATTCCTGAATTGTGTTCCTTTTCCAGAACAACTTGTTAATGATAATTTGGTGAAAATTTGTAATAAAAATCTACATTGAACTTTATTTAAAAACATAACGGCCACAGATATCATAAGACATCATTTGTCGTTGAAAGTCTTAAGTAATGACATTTGCATTTTTTCAGTTTCTAAACATTAATTAATATAACTGTAACCATGATATAAAGTTGGACAATCATAGTAATGCTAAATGTTAAACTTCGATCTAATATCACAGCAGTTATAAGTATACAGAAAGAAGATGTTCAGAAAACCAAAGTAATTATTGGATAGGAAAGGAGTTAACTAACAATGACACAGAGGGTATTTGTTGACAATAAATTTTTTCGTAAGAATAATTGTTAACTAATATCATATAAACATTTCTAGTCTTTAACGATAATTGGATAGTGTTGTTAACTTCTTCTTTGTTTGTTGCGCTTAAATGTTTTGAATAATTGCCTTGATTAATATCAACATCAATGGTCACCACTAGTTATACGAATTATTTCAAACTACAGTTACATTTTTATTATTGTTTTCTAAATCCAATCTACCCATTGAATGTACCCTTCATGCCAATTATTGGCTAGATTATTACTGTAATACTGAATAATAACTGTGATAGTATAAATATAGGAATGCATACGTTGTAGTTATTCTTGTTATAATTAATGTTAATGCATCAAACAACACACTCATATAGATTGATCTAAAGTGATAACGTGCTTTACAAATATTACTAATAAAGCAGGACACAAATACAATGAAATTCAACACCGGACTTCCATGAATAAAAAGTATCATACGTTAAGAATAATAGAAGTATGCAATAACATGTAAAAATAGTTTTATTGAACCTTTCTACATCATGTTTCTCAGAAATGTCTATAGCTAAAAGGGTTTTCTGTAAATCTTAACATTATCCAAATATAACTATACTACACATTTAAAAATGGTCTTCAACTGACATCTGATTTTCTTAGTATTCAAGATGAGTTTGTTTGTATTTGCAGTAGACATTTATATCTTCTTCTTCTATATATGTCACTACATCATATGATTAAACGTTTGCGCAATAGAAATGGTATACTATTTGAAAGATTAAGGTAAAATTTATAACATACACCCAATGTTGCTACCAAACTTATTTTGATGCCTGGTAATATCACGATTTCATCTCTAGATCTTAATAATTCTCGTAAAATAAGCAATTATTAAAATCTCGGATATTTTATAAATATCAAAGTTTAATATTTCCTCTCGGCATGTTTGTGCAATACGCTTTTAATGTCTGAATGGTGTTTATGATATGAACTTAGGTTAATACCCTGTAGAGTCTGTATTTATTTCTTTATTTTACAAAATTTCTCTAGCGCCGTATCCAATCAAAAATTGCTCTAAGGCGCGTTACAGTAATATCCATACAAACATGATATACAAATATATAAATCGATAATGTAAGGTATGAGAAGGGTAGAAAATTTGTTATATACAATCTGACAATAAATTCTGTTTGATGCTTTAAGACAAGTTTCCCTCACGTTGATTTTGATCTTCAATACCAAACTGTTTAAATGTTTGAATAGTAAAGTTTGAAGTATAAAATCTGATGAAAAGCAATTAGACGAATATATAAATACGGAGCTCGAGCTCAGTCAATAACCAGTTTTAGATAACAGAACGTTTACATTTCTGTTATTATACCGTTCGCCATTTTGATTAAGTTCGTGGAGCTTAAATGCTCTTATCTCCATTATGTAGTTTATTGTCATGATTCTGATTTATATGGTAACTACATTAAGTTATTTCTCAGGTAGGTCAGTATCTTGTGCACTTGTTGAATCTAGTGAGCAAACATTGTTTGCTACTGCATTGGATCACAAGGCCATGCACCATTTAGCCACATAGGAAATTTGTTTGATAAGGAGGGTGCCTCATATATTAATTTATTAATTGGATTCCTAGGAATCTAAATACCTGGTTTTTGAAACTGTATTGTTAGTCAGGATATTTGGAAGGCAAAATTTTAACGATAATTGGTTCTGTTGTGTACACAATTCGGTAACAAAGTTTTAAAACACATGTTTTTGTACGATTCTTTGCTAATAGCTGAACATTGATCCCACAGAAGTGACTGTTATAAACAAACGATATTGTAAACGAACTTTCATGAAACAGTTATGAAGGATTAAATGTGCTCTGATGATTCAGGTTATTGTTATACCGCTCATGTACAAGTAAATATGAACCGTATTTGAAATAATGTATAAATACTGTTTATTTGTAGTATTATTATAGCTATGTATTTGTACATAGAAGACTGTGAAATATAAACTATAGAATCACGAATGTTAACGCTGCTTTGGCCGAGTGGATAACGGCGGTGGCATTTGAAGCAATGAGGCTTATCAATCCGGAAGTTTGGGGTTCGATCCCTGTCCGGGTCATAGTAAGGTGGGTTTTCCATGCAAGAGCAATGTACGGTTTTACCATCTGAAATGACTTTCCAAAATAAAGAAAAAATATTCCAAATTTGAGATGAAATGTTGAATTGGAAGCCACCCGACGTGAAAGGTGTAATTAATAAGCCCCTGCAGGCTTCTCACAAATTCCTAATCGCTTAGGCGTCGTAAAAATACCTGCCTTATTATTATTATGACTTACCAACGTGCTCTGCGGTGCAATATGATTTGCTTTTAGCTAGTTTAGGCTATTTTTAACATTTTAAGCTCCTTTTGTCGAGTTCTTCGATATGTGATACGTGGTTTAGTTGATAAACATATGTAGAGTGTCTAAGCTTAGTTACATGTCAATAAGCTGTATGTTTTCAATAAGGTTACATCGACTTTGACTGAGTTTCTTCCGTTACTTGTGAAAGGTAAAAAGATGGGAAATCGAAGTTCAAAGAAGAAAAGTTCGAAGAGAAGACTTAAAACAGACACACCACCAGGAGCTATTCGGAACTCACTAACACTTGAACTAGGGGATGCGTTGTCACCAAGACAATCATTACGAAGTGATGCATCTGCCTCACAATTTGAGAGAATTCCACACCGTGAGACCGCCGCGACATTGTCTTCAACAAGTACAAACCTCCAAGCATCTGAAAAACAAACTACCCCTGCAAGAAAGAAGTATTCAGACCCACTGACAATAGAAGGTTGGCAATATTGTTTAGTTTTGCAGCATCACATGCGAGTGCCTTACGATTTCTTGGTGACTATAGTGACACTAGTCTTACTCGATTGATTGAGGGACTGGAGGGGGAGGAAGAGGAAGGGGCAAATTAGGACAGATTACTGATTACTTTTTCAATCAACAACTAATCTCTTCGCCATCTGCACTGCGTTCTTTACTTAGAAACATTGTTTTGGTAGGAATGCCGTTCACTTTAATGTGGAGATTTCAACTTCAAACGTCAGTATATTTTTGTCACATGATTGCATAATGAATAAAAACTTGAGTTGTGATGCAATGTAAAATGGCCCAAACTTGTCATTTAAAACATAGTCTCACAACTGCATTACCACATATCACTTTTTTTTTGTACGTAATTCAATTGCTAAAACCTTGCTTGACGTATGCGTCTGGTCTATTTTCATGTTCGCAAAGCTTTAATATGTCTAAACCATCTACCACATTTCTTGTTTGCAAATCAATTTCTTTAACTTAAGGTGTATCTTAAACTTATTTTATATACACGTTCCATGAAACAGCCATTCGATCGAGGCCTTTATGATTAGGAAGTAAAAGCTCAGATTCACACCATACTCCTATAGTTATTAGCCACCTACCCTTACACCATTGAGAAAAAAATAAAGAAACAAAATGTAAATTGAATTAATTTGAAATATGGATTCTAATGAATCTAAATGACGAAATGGAAATGATAAAAAGTGTACACCAACTCCATAAATACTCACGTTAATATGCGTATTATATTTAATAATTGATTTTCCAATTAGGACACCGATTTGAATTTCTATCATATTACTTACACCAACAGTAAGAAACTCTCTAAGATGCGTTGTTAGATCAACTGAACAGTCGGTTCTTCAACAATCAATGATTGCATTACTTTACTTATAACCAAAGAATCTATATTGTTGGTGGCTGTGTTGGCCTGTTTGTTTCGTTTATTAATTATTGTTTGTTTTATTTTTCTCATAGATAAGAAACAAATACTAATCGATGGGCTTAAAGAGAAGTATAAACTTTATTATGACTCCGTAAAACCTTTACCCTATATACAGGACAGACTTTATTGTGTGAATACGATATTTGTTGAGAGTGGTGTGGTTGCATTGAGTGGTACTGTTACATCGAATGGTAAAGATGCACCATGGGAACAGTTAGATTCTTACAAGAACATATTCAATGATCCCCATAGGAGGTGTAAAAGACGTATCATCGAAGGAGAGCCTGGGTATGGGAAGTCTACTCTTACCCTGCTATTAGCATATGACTGGTGTAATGGTGTCCAAGGTTCACCTCTCGCTGACGTAGAAATTCTTATTTTACTCAGACTTAGACAATTGGGTAATGTTCCGTCAATCTATAGAGCGATCAAGCGATATCTGGTGCCAAAGGAATACAGGGTCAAGGAGAGAGACATCAAGGAAATACTAGAGAGTTGCAAGTTAGTAGCATTCCAGTTAGATGGCTATGATGAATACCCAGGCAGAGACACCAACGAGAATAATGTATACGGCTTGAAAACAGGTAATGGAGAGGAAAATGACGTAGAACGCATTATCAAGTACAAGATGTTCCAAGAATCTGACGTGACCTTGACAACCAGGTATCTACCTAATGAGTATGACAGAGCCAAAACGAAACGATTTAAACTTACTGGTTTTGATGAGACTGCGCGTGATCAGTACATCCGTAAGGCTGTTTGTGGAGATGATGAGGTAGCTATTGCTAAAGTTAAGAAAGGTCTCAAGGAAAATGTCATTCTTGATGACCTCTGCCAGATTCCTCTCTTGTTTACTATGTTTTCTCACATGACTCATGAAATAGAGGGTTTTCAGAAATTTAAATCTGTTACTGAATTCCTTCGCCACGCGATGAATTGCTTTCACAGTCACACGAGAAACAAATCCAAAGATTTCAATGCTAAAGAATACTCAAAGTTCTTAGAACATAATCACAGTGAACTTGATAAAATCGCTTTCGATGGGCTTAGTAAAGAGAATCAACAAATATCGTGGAGCCAAGTAGAATTCCTCCAGCGACTCGGTCAAGATTTTTATGATCAGTACATTCTTGTTGGTATCCTAGTAGAGGAGGAGATGTATGATATTGCAGATGGACAGACACGTGGTAAGAGCGATAAGATGAAGATTGAAGTAAGGTTTTACCATAAACTATTCTGTGAATGGTTCGCATCATTTCGTGTGGTGGATATCCTCTGCAAGGTGGAAGATTCAGCTGACCTGGAACCAATTCTTGGGAAGATGGATCCATTTGATCTCCAGTACGTATTTCGATTTGCTTGTGGGTTGAATTCCACCGCTGGCAAGAAAATCATCAAATATTTGAAAAGCAAGAAAGACGGAGACAAGTTTGCAATCCTTTGCATCTTGGAACAGAGTGGAAATGTTGAAGACATCGTTGACACTGTCAAAGAGCTTTGTTCTAAACGCATCACTATCAGTGAAGAGCACAGCAAGTTACTGCAGAGGTCGACCATACAGCTCCTGCAGATAGCATCAAGTCATGAAGTAAGTATACATTATATGATGATGTCACCCACTGTTTTGTGAAGTGCTAACCGAGAAACATTTTCCCCTTTATGATACTTTCTAAAGCGCAATAGGACTATCGGATTTAATTAAATTTATATTTGGTAGTTATTACCGTGAGAGAGGTCCCACTGTAGTCATAGTATGAATAATGGTCAATATTTGTATACATTTGCATTTACACTACACTAAGATAAAGGAGAGAAATCCACCCTGCAGCATGTCAGTATTAAATACCACTTTATCAAAACCGTTCAACCAAATTGTTTCTCTTATACATAATAGTGCATATCTCACGAAATCAATGCAAGTTCATATTCTATGTTACAGTCAACATAATCAAAATAAATGATATGGTTCTCAGCTAATCAGCCTCAGCGGTACCTCATTTTGGAACCGTTATGAGACAGAAGTAGAATTGTACTTGTATGGAGCATTAGTTACAATTTTGCTTATTGACTTTATAACTATTAATAAGCAGAGGTATTTAATGATAAGAACTAGTATTCATCGATCCAAAGTCAAGTTTAAAAACATATTTGGGAATAGTACGAAGAGTAACAGTAAACATATTCAGCTTGTGTACGGAAACAGATCAGGTATCTGTAAGAACAGGTGAAGCAAAAGTATGAGGAATTGATGTCATGGCATACGCAAGCCTTAGACTATGTAATCGGACATTAAAGCGTTCTCTAATAATAATAGTAGCATGGCACTGTCATAGCTACTCAGTACCTTGGCGCTGTCACAGATATTTCGTACATTTGTACTGTCACAGCTATACAATACCATGACACTGTCGCAGCTACTCAGTATCTTGCTACTATCACAGCTACTCAGTTCGTTGGTTCTGTCACAGCTATTCAGTAACCTCACACTGTCTGAGTTACTCAGTACCTTGGTACTGTCACAGCTCCTCAGTACGTTGGTACTATCACAGCTATTCAGTAACCTGACACTGTTTGACGGACTTAGTAACTTGGTACTGTCACTGCTATTCAATAAATTGGCACGGTCACATCTATTCAGTACATTGGTACTGTCACAGTTATCCAGTACATTGGTACAATCACAGCTATTCAGTAACCTGACACTGTTTGAGTTTCTCAGTATCTTGCTACTGTCACAGCTATTCAGTACCCTGACACCGACTCGGCTTCTAAGTACCTTGACACTATCAGAGCTACTCAGTAATCTAGCACTGTCACAAATATCCAGTGCCCCTGAGACTGTCCGGTATACTAAGTACTCTGGCAGTGTCACAGCTACTTAGTAACTTGGTACTTTCACAGCTTTTCAGTTGCCATGGCACTGTCAAAAATGCTCAGTATCCTGGCACTGTCTCAGATGTAGGTACCCTGGAACTATCACAGCTAGTCAGTACCCTACTGCTGTCACAACTACTCAGTGCCCTGACACTGTCGGAGCTGCTCGGTACCTCGCACTTCCAAAGTTACTCAGTACTTTTACATTGTCACATCTTATCATTACCCTGGTACTACTACAGCTACTCAGTATGTTGGTACTGTCACAGCTACTAAGTAACCTGGCAATGTCACAACTACTCAGATCCCCTGACATGATAAGAGCTACACTGTACCCTTTCCCTGTCACAGCTATAGTCAGTACCCTGGCACACTCACAGCTACTCAGGACCTGGGTACCTTCAAAGCAACCCAGTACTCCGACACTGCCACAGCTAATCGTTACCCTGGTACTACCACAGCTAATCAGTATTTTGGCACTGTCACATATACTCAACTCCCTGAAAAGAGCACAGCTACTCTCAGTCAAATGACACTGTCACAGTTACCCAGTACCTTAGCACTGTCACGGTCACCCAGTACGTTGGTACTGTCACAGCTACTGAGTACCATGGCATTGTCACCACTACTCAGAACTCCTGGCACGGTCAGGGCTGTGAGATCGCGCTATCACACCCGGCACAGTGGGTCTTTTGTTTGTAAATGCAATGATTCTTACTTGTATGCAGCTTGTGGGAAGTATTTCATGACAGTCAGTTCAGTGGTGATCTGCAGTGGCGTAGCTAGGATTTTTTGAGTGAGGGGGCCATGGGGGGCTGTTCTTTCTTGTGGGGGGGGGGGGGCAGGAGGTTTCTATCTAAGCGGAGCGCCACCTTGGTTGGCGCTGAGCGTACAGAGAAAATTTGAGATTTCAGCACGCCCCAGATCGCAGGAGATGGCACCTGTGAGGCAAAATAGCAACCAAAAAGATGTGCAACTTTGGTGACAGAAATGCAAAAAAGTTTTTTCTCTTTCATGCTGGCTGGCCTTGCCAACTCAGCCAGACTATTAACTTGAGGGAGGTTGGCATCATTTGTTGTTTCAAGGTGTCAAGGCCTTTCTCCCAACTCAAACCCTTGTGGGCTACCGGTAGGTTTGCAGGATATGCCCACATGTGGACGTAAATAGCATTAGAGGAAGGGGATGGAAGACTAACACCCATCGATGTTTCGGTAATGGTCCACATTTATTGGGTTTCTTGAGGCAGCTGTCATCAGAATCTGCGTTTTTGTGCCAATCGATGACCGATAACATGTATTGGTATGTAAATTTCTTCTTCATATATCTAGCAACACTCTAAAAGCAAATGAGTGGATTTCATTCCATTGGAGTGATCACTGGACGCACTTCAAATTAAGAGTGAAATTTAACTCTATTGGAGTTAACCCTCACTCCTAATATGAGTGAATATAACTCTATTAGGAGTTAAGATTTACTCCAATGGAGTGGAAATTCACTCTTATACCGGAATGTGCACAGTGATCACTCCCATGGAGTGAAAATCACCTATGTTTTTATCAGTACAGTACAGTGCATATCATCATAGACGTACGTACGTACGTACTACGTACGTTCGTATATCAGACGCACTTGATACCCACGATACGATACGGTCTTGGAGAAATAATTTCCACTCATCATTTTTTAAGGCGATACATTAGTGAGTAGTGAACAGGCACAGCCGCATGTTTGCAGGAATTTCAGAATTCCCAATATTTTATATCTCTACCAGCAGTGGAAAATCATATTCGACAGTTTCGTGGGCATAAAAAAGTTGTTTTGTAGAATATTCAATGACATATCAGGGGCGGATGCAGGATTTGTGACAGGGGGGTCTGACTGGTCCAGCCGCGCCTGAACGTAAGACTGTCTAAGCGGAGCGCCATCATCGGTTGGCGCGGAGCGTACAAGAAAATTTTTGGCTTTACAAACCCCCCAGATGGCCGGAAACGGCACTTCCCGAGTATTTTAAGCAGCATGTACCTAACCTGAAAATATGGATCTCATGTCTGCAATTTCCCAATTGATGAGAAAAAACAATCTATGAAATATGGTATTACATATCAGATGAGTTGGGATGATACAAAAATCATAATGCCTTTAGCCCCCAATCCCCTCCCGTTCCGTCACCACTGTTTGATGCAGGGCCGGATCCAGGATTCTGGAAGGGTGAGGGGTTTTCTCATGAAAAAGCCTATACATAGTGAGTTACAACGTCTGTTCATTGACAATAGCATTCCCAAGGAAATTCGAAAACGGAAACGGGGCAAGGTAGGAGGTGTGAGGAAGAGGAACAGGCGATTGAAGCACAAACCCTACCTACCATCTATCATAATTGGTAACGTACAATCAATAACTAATAAAATTGATGAGATCTCCGCTAACTGCAAATTTCTGCAGGAATTTCGGAATGCAAGTATACTATCATTCACCGAGACCTGGCTCACCGAACACCATACTGACTCCCATGCCTCGATAGATGGATTCACACTATTAAGAGGGGATCGGACAACTCAATCCGGGAAAGGAAAAGGGGGTGGGGTGTGCATATACGTGAATCAGAAGTGGTGCCACCCGAATAATGCCCATATTAAACGTCACTCAAGTTCCCCCAATATCGAGATCTTAACTGTCACATGTCGCCCTTATTACTTGCCACGGGAGTTTTCACACGTTATTATTCACACTGTCTATGTTCCACATCGCAATGTTGCCAAATCAGCGGCAATGGAACTCATTGACATTATTGATAAATTTGAAAGCTCCGCGCCGGATGCTCTCACTATAATCAACGGTGATTTTAACCATTGTAATCTCAGACGAAGCAGTGTGCATTATTATCAACAAGTCAAGTGTGCCACCCGCGAACTGGACTTGCTCTATACAAATGTTAAAGACGCTTATCTGTCCGTCCGACTTCCCAAGCTCGGTAGAGCAGACCATAATCTGGTTAATCTGATGCCCAGATATCGACCCATCGTGAAGAGGGAGAATCCCCGCGTAATCCATGTACAACAATGGAACAATGACGCTGTCGATCATCTGCGGGCTGAGTTGGACAGTACAGACTGGGATATGTTTGTGGAGGCCAGCGCTGACCTGGATGAACTGACACGTACAATAAGCGATTACATATCTTTTTGTGTTGACAATACCATCCCTAAGAAGGAAGTCAAAGTTTTCCCAAATAACAAACCGTGGATCACAAAGAAGGTGAAGAATATCATCAACAAGAAGAAGGGCCTATTCAAGAGGGGTGACTCGGGCGCACTGAGGGAGGTACAAAAGGAGCTTAAAAGAGTGATCGCCCAGGAAAAAGCCGCTTACCGGGACAAGATAGAGAAACTGTTCACAGACAATAACATGAAACGTGTCTGGGAGGGTATTCGCCTTATGAGTGGCTACAGTAATAAGTCTAGTTCTCGCCACATACCAGAAATGAGCCATGATTATGCCAATGATTTGAATCACTTTTATAACCGTTTTGACCAGAAAGTTTTTACAGATGAACATAGTAAGCTTCAAACCCTATTGACAAATTATACTTGTGACGTAGTGGTGTCCTAGGGGGACGTTCGCCGGCAGTTTTCCAGGTTAAACCCATCTAAGGCTGCTGGACCCGATAATGTCCAACCTAATGTTTTGAAGCATTGTGCAATAGAGCTGGCTCACATTTTTACTGTAATTTACAATTTGTCCTTCAAAACTGGGGAGGTGCCTCATCTATGGAAGCAATCCAGTATTATTCCAGTGCCAAAATGTTCTGCCATCTCTTTTATGAACGACCTTCGCCCTATAGCGTTAACTGCAGTGCCAATGAAGGTATGCGAGCGATTATTCTTAAATCGTTTTAATCCTCTAGTTGCTCCATTTTTAGATCCTTTACAGTTTGCTTACAAGGCTAGCCGTAGTTGTGAAGATGCCATACTGCTACTTCTTCAATGCCTGTATTCACACTTAGAGCACCATGGCAATTCTGCACGCGTGATGTTCTTTGACTTCTCATCTGCATTCAACACTATTCAGCCTCACAATCTTGCTACAAAGCTTATCAACATGGGCATCCCACATGGGTTTATTCACTGGATTGTCAAGTATCTCACAAATCGCACCCAATTTGTCAAACTCGGTCCCACCTGTCGATCTAACATTATTACCTCCAACACCGGAGCGCCGCAGGGCACAGTTCTAGCTCCGTTTCTTTTCACCTTGTACACGTCTGACTGCAGATCCCAGGAGAAGGTATGTCCCATCATCAAGTTTGCCGATGACACAGCCATGGCTGGACTCATTCGTGGTAATGATGATGGGGCATATCTCTGCCAGCTGCAGTCATTCGTTGACTATTGTGACAGTAACTTCTTGCAATTGAATATTTCTAAAACGAAGGAAATGATCATCGACTTCCGCCGTAATGCTGTTGAACCTCCTCCAGTCATGATCAAGGGTAAAGAAGTTGAAAGGGTCCACTCCTACAAGTATCTGGGTATTCACCTCAACAATAGCTTAACATGGGATGGTCACGTGGATGCCCTGGTTAAGAAGTTAAATACCAGGTTATATTGTCTCAGAAAGTTGTCTAAATTCAACGTACGTACCGATATAATGCAAATGTTTTATAATTCTATTATTTGCGGAGTTTGGAGATACTGTCTTATATGTTGGGGTGGGAATGTCACTAAAGTCGAGAAGGACCGTATCGATCACATAATTAGAAAAGCTGGGGGAGTCATTGGAGGTCGACAGCATACAGTCGACTCGGTGTACCAGTCACTGCTTCAAACAAAGCTAGATTCAGTTTGGAATGACTGTTGCCACCCCCTTCATTGTTATCTTAATGACAATGTTATTAACAGAGGCAGTGGCAGACTGAGACAGCCGTACACGAGAACTAATCGCTATCGTAACTCGTTCACTCCCCGTGCAATCAAACTTTTCAATGTCAACTTACGTCGCTAGGCTGTTGCAATAATCTTTTATCTTGTCCTTGTCTTACTGTTTTCATTCTCATTCTTTAATCTCCATCTGTATATATCCTGATTTATTTTCCTATGCTCATTTATTTTTGTACTGATTTGAACTTTTATGTGCGAGACAATAATTTCCTTATTTGGAGCAATAAAGTTTTACTTACTTACTTACTCCTGTAAATTTTCATTGGAGGGAAAAATACTACAATTTTTTGTAAACCACTTGCTGTACAGAAAACGTATGTTATTTTAACAGACGTTTACATGTAAATATAGAAAACCGGCTTTTTCTGTAAAAATCGACAGGAATTTACTGTAAATTTACAATTCTTATTAACAGTGCAGCCATTACAGTCTGCTTTTATTTATACTCTTTGCAACCTGCGCTAAGATATAATGACGCACATATAGCCCAGCAAACACAAACGTTATCATAATATTTTTAAAAGAACCTCTAAAATATGTTTTAATAACGTTAAATGTGATGTTATAAAAACGTCGGCATAACATTTTATGAGATATTAATGTTACATTAATGTTTTAACGAAAAAATGTTTTGAAATAATAGCCTGAAAACGTTTTTGTGACATATTTATTACACCAAAAATAACGTTTTAAAAACAATAGACGAAACCCGTTCATAACGTTTTTTTTGTTTGCTGGGAGGCTAAGCTATCACTCACACAGAGTTAAATGCGGTACCAAGGAAATCGGCGCACTATCAACCTATAAAGTGCCGAACGAGACCCTTGCACTATTCCCTCAATGGAAATCCCCTTGTCCAAAAATAAAAATGCTGTCTATTTCATTTGGCTTGAAACTAAACAATGCTTATGCATGACGTATTTCCAAATATGTGCTGATGACGAAGTACACATTTAGTGATCAATGGTATATAGGTTCCCGGCACCGGAAAACAGGTTACGCAGTGTATCTTGATACATAGTGAACTATTGGCTAAATCTAGAATCCTCATTAGGCAGAATTCTTTTCAGGGTTCATTTATTAATTATATACCCTCATAGACTGAATATATTTTATTTCTAATTAAGAGTAAGTCTTCAAGCAGTTCCTCTATATGTTCGCCTGAATAGGCCTGTAGTTATATGGTTTCCCTTCTTTGTTTGTACATCGTGACCTGACTGATAGAGATTCAGGTCGTACAAATTATTGCCTCGAAGAATTTAGTTGGCAGATTTCGTTCCTATTTCTAGAGTTTCACTGTAATTATCATTATCGTTAATTCGCTTCTTGAATCGCGTGCATGTCATTAATAACGGGAAGCAAGGACCTGAACCTTTACAAACATGTTTGACTTGTGTGAACACATCAAAGTGGGAGGCTTTTACGGCCAAAATTTTCTTGTACAATTTGCGCTAACAATGGTGGCGCTACGCTTAGATATATAGTTCCCAATGCCGAATCTACGGCTCTGATAATTTGCCTACAGGTTCATCCCTCCCTTGTCAAATTTCTCGCAACGCGCCTGAATAAATACTAATACAAACAGCCAATCAGGATCATGTAGCCAGTGCGCAATAACTGATCAAACAAGCTAGTGAGCTATACTATACCCTTATAGACAGGTGGTGTCCAGGTACTGGAATGCCAAAGAAGATGTTAAAAGGTTACAATGCTGACATCATACAGGTTTCTCACATCATTGCTCGCGTCCTTGTCTCGATACTCTGTTACATTTTCAATCTGGTTTTCACTTCTGGGACGTACCCTGGTGCTTTTAAATCCGCTAAAAAACAAATTTTCAAAAAAGGCGACAATAGATATCGCAATTCCCATACCTATGTTTGTTTTTTCATCACGTTTTATTGAAGAATTTCTTTTTACAGTTACTTTATAAAGGGCCAATACATTATGAATAAAGAAGTGTAACTAGAAACAATCATTTAGCATATTTGGTCAACGGCATATATGAATAGTGACAGTATTCTAGTTATTGTTACACTTTTTGAACAAGATATTCAACATGCACTGAGTGAGGACATTATGCAGTACAATGACAATTATTTTTATATAACCATTCAGAGAGTCAACTGAATTGGAGATTCCTTGGAAAGCAAGATTTTCAAAGCTCACACCATTTTTTACCAAAATAGATTTAATTTGTGTGCCTACATGCAAGTTTGAAAATGTACCTAAAATATTATGTGTATAATCCAAGACATCACAGGCACACACCATCACCAGTGCATACATTACTTTTTACCATCATTGTTAAACTGAAGTAACATTTGAAAACATTTACTTTATCTAGTAGCTACAGTATGTATACATTTTCATAGAACAGGACCTATGAAGTACATTGTACATATTCATGAAAATTTGCAGGAATTTAGACATGGCAACTTTCCATCATGTCACTCTCATGCAGAATTGCTAATTTGAAGGTCTTGAATAATATAACTACTGGAGACAGAATGTGGCCACTGTGAAGTGTGTGGACTGATCTCAGCTGCTTTGGGGTAGGTCCTTGATCCATTGATTCTGTAGACAGAGCAGATGAAGATTTATTTAATATGTATATGTGATACAAAAATGTGCCCCTTTGCTTCACCTCAAGTAATTAAAAGTTGCTTTCAATTACTTCAATGTTGCATAGCTGATAGATAGTTTAAAAAGAGATATGAAACATTAAAATAAATTTCCACATCAATAAAAACAGTGACTGATAAAGCTCAAATAAAATATGCTAACTTATGCTGCATACCATGAGTTTTGCAAAATTGAGTATTCTACATTAATTTTTTACTTTACAATTCAAATCATTTCCTCCCTCCTCCCTCCCTCCCCTTATTTACTTATAAATAGAACATGTACCTGAATTTCCATTGAAATACATTTTAGTAGCAAGACAATAATTGCACTTTATTTGAAGGCAACAAATGCAAATCTTACCTAATTGATCATTGTGTGAGAAGTCTCCAAAATTTGCAGTATCAGTTTGAGCTGGTAAATCCTCTGTAAGACAGAAAATAAAGAAAGAGATTTCAACAACAGTTTTGTTGAATTTAGCCTAGGATGATGATCATATATATTTACTTTGTGATTATGATTTACTTCAAGGCCTGTATCCAATAGACGGGTTGTAACTGTTTAGTTGGTTTAACTCGCATTAGTTCAAAAAATTAATAAAAAAGGCATCTTCAACAAGAAATACAGCATATTTCAAAGACCATACTAAGGGGGGAAAACTTTTGAATTCATTGCAAAGTTTTACCAGCACCAGCAACCCACTTTGTTCTTGTGACAAATTGTACACAGAACGTACATTCAGCCAACCTTTTTGTTTGAGCATAGCCTGGGCTATTAAATAACAGTTTAGTCAACGTTAGAACTTAGCGCTGTGTACATTTTTTTACCGCGTATGCATAAGCTAGTTAAGAACGACTGTGGTTACTGTAACTGTACGAATTCGAATGACACAGTTTTCAGTCGAATAGAGCATTCATGTTCAATGTAATATTTCAAGAATAGTTTAATACAGCTCACTAACTGATTGTGTAACTTTCGATTTAGCCCTGGAGATTTTGGATACGTCGGTAAACTTCATATAACATTGCCGATGATACCCGCACGTTGTTGTGTCCAACGTTAGGTTGAGGTCTGCATTGTCAGACAAAATAGTATTGTCAAAATCCCCTAATTCTCCACCTAAAGCCTTCCATTCCTTAGCACATCTGATTACTTTAGCTTTGGATATATTGATAAATGCAGTCACTTTCCCCGAGGCTGTCTTTGAAACATGGATAATGCATTCTAATTTCATTTTCGTTCTGCAGGTCCGCCTCATCACTAGTTGACGCCATGTTCAAATGTTGCCAGATGTTAAAAGTATTGAGCAAGCCTGTAGACGCGATTGTGATTGGTTACTCGTGACATCATACGCTGTATTTTTGCCTTATAAATTCTCTCCAAATTTGATTAAAATGGAAAGGGTTATCAATAACAACTGCAAAAATGTGCACTTGTGACAACTGGGAACATCAATAATGGTGATTTCATATTATTTTCATAATTATAATGGCATTTGTTGGTAGTCCTCTCTCTGTTGCAACGAACTTGAACGATTTTTTTTAATTTCGGCCCACGATCTGAAAGCCTAGTCAATCTTTTTTTTTATTTTCCACGCGCAATTTGCAGATTTGCCGAAAAATGTCAACGCCGGTGTCAGACTTACAAAAGACATGTCATAATATTTCAAAGTAACTTACCAGACTGTTTTTTATTCTATTGTACTAAACTATTTAATGACCATATCAAGACATATGCGATCTCAAAATAAAGGATGTTGAGAAAACTTTAGAGCAGCTTACAATTAAGGCCTGGGGAAGTGTCATTTCCAACGATCTAGGAGTCTCTTTAGCTAAAAAAAATTCGGTACGCTGCGCGCCAACTCATGGTGGCGCTCCGCTTAGATAGTAGCAAGACGCCCTCCCAGGAAATGGCCAAATAAAATGTGTGTAAAATGTTGTCAGATGTATGGACTAAATTTCATAGGAATTTGTGAGGCTGTAAGGTTATTGTCGAATTTGTTATATGTGTGTCTAACGTTGTAAACCTACGTTAATAGATTAAAGTTGGTTTTAATTTAAGTTTAACCCAGGGCCTGCACAAAGCGCTGTGCGTAGGATCTGCATACATGGTGTAATGACAGGAGCATCTGCCTACACGTAGAACTGGATTGAGCCTAAGATTAAATATAGCGAAAAATATCATAGTGATTCAATACCATTTCTATGGACACATTTTTCGGTTTACTTTAAATTCACTGAAGCCTAGCCTATGTAGATGTAAGTTTTATTTATTTCTTATTTTTTCTAAAATAATTCATGCGGCACGAATTTCCCTTGATGTTGTGGTATGAACTGATTCGTTTTATAGATGATTTATGTTTACGGTCAGCGTTATGTCAAGTTGCTTTTTAAATGCTTGTATGCCTCTTGTAGGCCTCATTGCTCGCCGGCAAGGGCGGCGGAACCGGGGGCACAGGGGGCACGTGCCCCCACTTTTTCCTCAGGTTTAAAAAGTGCCCTTTTTCTACACGAAAATTTCTAAATAAAAAAGAGTTTACAAATCGAAACCAACGGCGAATGAAATATTTCGGGAAGTTTTAAATGTTAACTACCATAGGCTTAGGATCCCAATTTGATTGGGGGGGGGGGGGCTGTTCCGCGCGTGCTCAACATTGCATCGCATGCCAATAACATACAATCATTTGTCGTGTTATTACCCTTCCATAATAATGATGATAACAATATCAGTTTAACCATTGAAAAACACAAAGCATATTACTTTTCTTTCAGTAGGTGCCCGAAAAATTCTCAGCATATTGCCCGAATTTTCCAAAAACAATATTGGTTGCGGGCTGCAGCCCCCCCCCCCACCCCCCGGCTCCTACGCCTATGTTTACTACCACAAGGCTTCTAAAATTCTGGTGAGTGCCATTATGCATATTCAAATTGCCACAAGAATCCTAATGCATTTCCAAAAATGCATTGCTATAGTACATTGTGACTTTGTAATGAGCAGAAACCGTTTATAGCCTACTATGAATAATAAGTATAGTTTGAATATCCCACAACCTACACCATCCTTTCGTATTTTGACATATTTCATTTGCTTTCATGCATGTATCGATCGCGTGTTCAGGGACTTGGATTTAATAATGTTTTTACCTCATTTTGTCTCGAAAGAAAACTTGTTCCCTGTTTCCCAATTTGCAAATTAGATATTGCAGTGCTAGTATGCATTGTTTCATTGAGGGGGGGGGCAGTGGTGGAGCGTCCATACAGTCAGGGGCGGATGCCCCCCCCCCCCCCCCCGACGCACTCAATTGGACTGCTGGCGCCCTTTTCAGCTTTTTACTTATTCGCGATTATTGATTTATTTTATTGCGCTCTCCTCTACCTATTGACATTTGTCACATCTGCAAGTTAGCAAGGCCCGGAAAGGGTCATTTCCGGCGATCTAGGGAGTACCTTTATCAAAAAAATGTATGTACGCTCCGCGCCAACCTGTGGTGGCGCTCCGCTTAGATAGTGTCGAAAGCGCCCCTACAGACCATTCTCGCCCCCTGACCAATACCTCTATCTCCGCCACTGGAGGGGGGTGGCGTTGATGGAGTATACGCAAATAAGATAATACAATAAGAGTTATAAAGGGTAAATATCAGACTGCATCAGTCCAATCGAATTCCTGCAAAGTGCCCTTCGACGTTAGTCTCCCCCCCCCCCCCCCCGATTAAAAGTGCTTCCGCCGCCCTTGCTCGCTGGCCTAGTGTGAAGTTCATTTTAGAAGAAGGAACCAAGGTTATAGCATCAGTATAGGTGCGCGTAATTCCCTAGGCCTAGTTATGCTTGGTATATCCTTTAGTAGAATTGAATATCAAGTTATAAGCCACCAATTGCACACATGATAAGATGCAGCCCGTTAATCTCTAGGTTAGTGTGAAAGTCATATTAGGCCTAGATATTGGCCTAGGCTTAACTGATTTTCAATGGATCGGATATTTATGCAGCCCTGACCTCATTTAAGCTACTCGTCATTTAAATTAGGCCTAGGCTTATGATAAATATATGATTGTAATAATATTAGGTGGCGTGTAGACTAGCTCTCGCGCATAATTAGTTATTAACACGAACGCACTTTGGTGAGCGTTGACACAAAATAGTAAGGTTAATCTTAAGTGCACGTTTTGTTTAGAATGCTTTGTTAACTTAATCACATATCAAGTTTTTGGCTTCATCATAAGCAAATTTTTTCATACAAAATTGCCTAATTAAGTTAGACAAATTGGTTAAAAGACAGTGTGGTGGAAACCAACTCGTTACTCCACACTCAGCTTGACTGGTATAGGCCAAGACTGGGTGTGTGATGAATTTTCGGGAGATGTTTTCGTCTGTGGGGGGGGGGGGGGGTGTTATAGTGGCAATTGTAGGCGAGCGTCGGCTGCTTCAATTTTACTGCTTCGCCGCGTTCTACAGTTTAACTGTGGCGAAGGAGGAAGCCTGCAACTAACATGCACTGTATCTGGCTAAATTAAATAGGTTTGTGTAACAACTTGTCCTACACGTACTAATAATTTCATATATTAATTTGCGAGGAGCATTTTCACAACCAATGAGATTCACCTTCAATTGAATTTTAACAATAAGCAATTCTGGTGAGTAATATACACATTAATAGGCTACGCTATATAGCCTAGGCCTACTTACAGTCACACATGGCAATTGCTGTTAATATTAGGTCTTTACCTACATCGTGAGGACAATGATACAACTGGTCAAGTTGTACTTTAATCTAAGCATGCAGCCGTCATTTTTAAAACTGTAGTTCGTGTTGTTTGGAGCATATTCAGATACACCGGTGATTAAAGAAAAGATGAATGTATGGCACCTGTATTTTACATTGATGGGGGTGCAGGGGTGCTTTTAGAGGTCTTAACTACTTACAAGATCAATTTTGCATGTTAAATGCAACCAAATGGTTCCAGTCACACATTCTGATGTTAAGAATTAATATAATGCAACCAAATGGTTCCAGTCACACATTCTGATGTTAAGAATTAATATTGAAAACTTATTGTGTCAGTGTTTAGGATAACTTGTGCAAAATATATGTATAGGCCATATGTCTTTGAAATACAACAATATTCGGAAAAGAATAAATGGTAGAATTTACATTATAGGCTAGATGATTTCAATCACCAATTGTAGGTTACACGTTAAATGCGGTGTTATTAAAACGTCGGTATAACGTTTTTATAAGATATTAATGTTATATTAATGTTTTACCGATTTTTTGGGGGGAATAAAAGCCTGAAAACGTTTTCGTGACATATTTATTACACCACAAATAACGTTATCAAAACAAAAGACGAAACGTTTTAATAACGTTTTAAAAACGTTTTTGTGTTTGCTGGGAAGCTATTAAATATAATTAAAGAAAATCGGAGGGGCGAAAGTTATATTGAGGGATCATAATAATCCTGATATTTTTTTCTCACTGCAGATACCAATATATGAAATAGATCTAAAGTGGTCCTTCAGTAAGGTAGATAAAGGTGATATCGTGCTCCAATCTGGTCTTTGTTTACCAACCCTTTCAACACTGCAGAAGTTATCAGTAAATGCAAACAGAGCAGAACTAACCGAGGAAGACGTTATTGGACTATTGAACTATGGAGTACAGTCTAAGAGATTCGGAGAGCTTTGGTAAGGAGAACAATATATTATGAAGAATGTAAATGATCACAATAAATGAAATAAGGTCAAGGCCTACGTCTAGAATAATTAACATTAAGATACACTCTAAAAACACCCTGGTGAAATTTCACAAGTTCCTGGTGAAAGTTTCACTAGGAGTTGCGTTTATATGCTACCCTATATATCCTGGTGATCATCACCAAGTTGCCGTGAATGAGATTTTAGCAAAATCCTGGTAGATATAACAAGGAAAGCCTGATTAAATTTCGTGTTGAAATTTTACACTGCCCTGGTTAAAATCAATGGGTATTTCACCTTATTCCTGGTGATATTAGCCAACATTTCCTGGTTGATGCTAATACTATCCTGGTTAATATCAATGGGTATTTCACCTTATTCCTGGTGATATTAACCAACATTTCCTGGTTGATGCTCATACATCCTGGTTAATATCAATGGGTATTTCACCTCATTCCTGGTGATATTAACCAACATTTCCTGGTTGATGCTAATACTATCCTGGTTAATATCAATGGGTATTCACCTCATTTCTGGTGATATTAACCAACATTTCCTGATTGATGCTAATACATCCTGGTTAATATCAATGGGTATTTCACCTCATTCCTGGTGATATTAACCAGCATTTCCTGGTTGATGCTAATACTGTCCTGGTTAATATCACAGAATGTTCCAGCCAGTTCTGGTTAAATCAAACAACATTTCCTGGTTGATGTCACCATCATCCTGGTCAATATTAAACTGATTTTTCACCTCATTCATGGTTAAATCACCCCTTTCCTTGTTCATACTATTTGGTATGCCACTTTATTCTCCATTTAAGTTGCAATGCATTCAAATTGAGAAAAAGCAAACATAAATTATAAAACTACATCATCAATGTTACTGATAGCTAACTTTATTTGCATCTCCATTACTTTTGAATTTTGAGTACTAAGTGAACTTTCGCAATTTATTTTAAATAATTCCTCAAATATTTATACAATGAACCAAGGGCGTAGAAACCGGGGGGCTGGGGGGCGCCAGCCCCCCAGTGAAAAATGTGAAGGGGCGAAAGTATCATTCCGCCCCCCCCCCCGGTTCGCAAGTCAGAAAACCCCTTTTTCATTTCCAAATGAGAAAAAAATCTCATTTGGAGCACCAAATTGCATCTAAGGCTAGGTGAAAATACAAAATTAAGTTTACAAAATGGAGTGGGTGTTGAAGTGTGCTATATTGCACCAAATTGCATCTGAGGCCACCTGGAAATGCAAAAAAATCCAAAGGTGAGGGGACACCCCCTCCCCTTAGACCCCTCCCCTAGGCCGGCCATCAGTCTTCAGCCCCCCCCCCCACTCAAAAGTACCTTCCTACGCCACTGCAATGAACTAATATATGAGATGCAATACTGAAATCAAAATGTTGAGGACATATTTACAGCATAACCATCGTCACATGCTGAAGCTCTGAATGCTCGACATCAACTGTGAAATGTAACAGGGATACCAAGACCTTGATCAGCACCTTTGCACAAAGATACAATTTGAAAATCACTTGAACACTTTTCAGTACAGAACAAGAAATGGACCCTATACCTGTTACTTGAAAAACTTGATCAAAGCCTCTCTCCCAATAACCTTTGGTAAGACAAAATTCAGCCCTGTGTTAGTAGCTTCTTTTCTTTAATGGTATGCTGTATTAGCCCCAAATATGTTAGATATTCAAATGTGGTCACCTTTGGTCAGAATTCTTAAACTGTTTTTATTACAACCTTTGAGAAAATTTCCCCATTCAGTCATCTTGTGTGTTACTTAAAAATGTCTGAGAACATTTGGAGAGTAAAGACCTCCAGGAAGGTACTTTTTGAAACTTCTTGCCATTATAGCGTGCTATAATTTGGGGCCTATACTGACTACCATTGAACTACTTAGGAAGGTCTTAAAAGATCAATGTTCACATTGTTGTTGATAAGGATGACCTAATACCAAATTAATTTTCTTAATTTAATTATTTACTTATTGGTAATTAATTAATAGTTTTAATTTTAGTACAATTATATTTGACCACTTTGCACAGGCAAACCGAACATCTGCAAGACAATGTTTAGGCTTCCAACGATACCATTAATGTTTCAGTCATAAACTCATCCTTGGACCTCACATACTTGTGCAAATTATTTTAACTCCAATAGAAAATGGTAAGTTAAGCTTATTAATCACAAGAAAGATTAATTTGGAAAGATTTTGAGCTAACAGTTAAGTAGTTAAAGAATAGACCAAAGTGTCCTTGAACATGAAATTTCTGAAACTCCGACCCCGATTGACCATAACTATGATGACGTTTTGCATACATCCACATATCCATCCGTGGACTCAGGAAGATGCGTTTCCAAACAATTAACTAAACCGACCCCTAAATGACCTTTGACATAAAATTCCTGAGCACTTCCACATGTCTCTTCATCACAGGCCATCTCTATGCAAGTTTCATTGAAGTTGTACCAGCAGGTATTATCAATTGTGGAGAGAGATGAATTGAAATGCAAAACATCAAATTTTTTCTCATAAAAACAGCTACAATTACATTCTTGATCATCCAAGCCAAAGACATCCTTCTACTTCTGCAAAGCTGTGTAACTTGGTAGCCTCTCTCAATTTCTCATTTTTCACCTCTTCCAGTGTGTACCAAGCTGGGAAAGGAAAGAAACAATGAAAGTATTGAATGGTGTGTTAACGAACTAGAATGAAAAAGAAGAATAATTGCTTTCTTCAGTCTACTAGTTTGTGCCAAACTTTTTGAAAACCTTATTTTTTATCAGTTTCAGTAGTAGAATTGGAATAAATTGCATTAGCCTGTCTTTTATAGCAAGTGCAGTAACAGACTGTGTTGGCAGCCAATTTAAGATTAGAGATTCTTCACGGTCGTTTTCTTCAGATCGTTTTCGACAAACAAGAAAATGGAGATTTAAGTACACACAGCCTGTGTTCGTGAACTTGACATTCCAATTGTATAATAGGCGAAGGTCAAATGTGTAAATGTGCATTACACGATAGTCGCCTGGAGCAAAATGAGTCAATAGTGTTATTTACAACACTTAGCCTATAGTCAAACCAAAGGGTGTGATACTGGTTCAACATTGTTTCTGTTGTCATTTTATGGTAGATGAAGGAAGGAGCACTGAAAGCAAACAGATCTTAACTGGTTCCACTTTACCTATAATCAGTGGGCTATCAGCTAACACAATTCCATGTAGATTAAACATAAGTCTAAAAAATAAAACTTACTTGTTTTACATGTATGAATGATTGCAAGGATGCACCCTTGCACACTTCGACGTTGAAATTCCCCAAAACAACAGAGTGACAAGAGAAAATGCTTAATTCATCTGCAACAAAAGATTTGTGAAATTGTTTAAATTTGATATAGTAAAGTAACATTCACTGAAAGTTTACCTCTTCTCCCATCCTCCCCCCCCCCCTTTCCAAGATAGCCAAGGTATCTCACTGCTCTATGACAACAATTTTAAAAAGGACTGACACTTACTGAAGGCCATGGTCACACTTTTGCTTATACCATGGAGTAATAAAACTAGAAGTCAGAGACTTTCCATCTGCAGTGCAGAATGTAGGGTATGCTTAGAATAGTGTACGATTATATGTTGTACAGTGCTGATTTGGCCTTTCTGTTTTGAAATTTCTAATAAACATTCACTTAAATTTAACTGAATTTCACTATCACAAGAAAATTCATCTAATATAAAATTGATGACTTCGCAGCGGCTTCAAGTTATGCTTCCACAATTTGCAGAGAGTAAGAGATCGATCTTGTGCAAAGAAAAATCGATATCTTTTAACACTTTAATAGGAGGAAGTGTATGAAAGTATGATAGAGATAGTGATATATTGCAATGATCGAAGTGACCTCAATTGACCTCTACATGCATAACTTATACATGGTATCAATCACCTTGCAACTCATTTTTGTGTTGGAATTTTGACTTGATGGTATGAGTTGTAGTTGCTCAACTTGTGTATAGAGATATTTTACTTAATAGTAATACTCAACAGTATTCAGTTGCAATTACATTGAACAAAACTTACCATCATAGGGCTAAGTAAACTGCAGCCTATAGATTTTTCGGTAAGGGAAGGCTCAAGGATGTGTGTTTCTTGTACTCTGTCATGGCTGTTAGCTCCTCTTGGTACAAATCTTCCATTTCTGCCAAACAAAATAACACATAACAGCAAAAAGAGTTATTTATTTCTGCACCTAACAGAAGCCAGTCACCTTTGTTAGAAAATAGTTCAAAGTAAAACAAAATCAATTACATTAACGGTCTTTATTTGAGTTTTGTACCATGTTTAAATACTTACCAGTTTGCATCTATACAAAAATTCTCTCCCATGAAAACTGTATATGTGTCCCTTTTTGAATGTTCAGAAAATCAATGCCATAAGGAAAACTGTTATGGGCAGTTCGGTTAAGTTGAGATTTACACCAATTTCATGATCTGCTGTGATATATATGGAACCATAATATGCCTTACTGTAAATGTGTCCCTTTTTTAATGTTCAGAAAATCAATGCTATAAGGAGTCCCTGCTATGGGCAGATCAGTTTATTGAGATTTACACCAAATTCATGATCTGCTGTGTATAATATGGAAAAATAGTCTGCCTCACTTGCAGTGCTTCAAAACCTCTCTTTGAGGAGTATAATTGTAGAATAAGAACAATTGCATGAGATTTAATAAAACTCATTTATGTTTTATAGTGTGAGGCTTATAACATTAGGAGTGCAAAGCTGTGACCTAGTTATGTGGTGTTTCATTTTTACATTTCTCATGTGGATAAAACTTATTTGTGACTGGGCCTAGGCTATACCAATATCATTGCATGGGTAGGCTTAGCCTTATTAATTTCAGCCAAAATTTGTTTAAGTTTGACAAACAAGTACCCCGTCCCCCCCCCCCCCCTTAATTTACATTGAAGTACTGGGTGAGAGTAGAGGTAGGCGAAGGGCTCCTCTTGACATAAAAATTGTTGCTCAACAGAGAAAAAAGGTGAATAAAAAACAGAAGGTTCTATCACAGACCTAGTTGGGTATTTTTTGGCAGTAAAATCCTACTCAGTCACTTTGTAGGTACCGTAGACCTATTATCATTTTGTTATGATCGCACTTCATTTAATGCAGCAAGTGCGTCACACCCTTGCTAAGTTCGGTTCAGTGGCATAGCTACCTCGCTAGGCTCCATGACCCGAGTGTTAATGAAAAAAATTGAGGAGAAAAAAGAAAAATAGGACAGAAGAAAGGGGTGATTGGGAGGGGGCAATATCATTGACCAAACAGCTGTATATTGCACCATTTTGCATCTAGAGACTTTTTAAATTGCAATTTTCCGGGGGGCACCCCCTTACCTTAGACCCCTCCCCCATGTCCGCGTACACACAGTCCCGCCTACTTTTCAACTTGACCCGCCTACTGCATTTCTTAACAAAAACCCTGATAGTCTATATTGAGATAAACCATACACAGGTTTCTTGGTGTTTTATAAATGAATAGTACAAAATTATTTTTTTAAATTAAATTTCATATTTTCAATGCATATAACCTAAATTTACAAATAAAGCTTAACTGGTTATAGCCTAGCCTGGGTAAGTTTTACACTCAGAGTCAGAGGTTAATCTAGGCCACTACAATAAATGCATCACTTGCAACTTTAAGCAATCTCTCCTTTCACTGTCGGCAATCACTAATAGCCATTTCCCGAACATGTAGACCACTAGTAGTATAGCCTAGGCCTAGTCTTTTAAAAGCGAAGGCAAGCCTAAGACTAAAGTGTGCTGACCCAAGAGCACAACGGTCTATGCATAATTTCACTTTTAATGTGTGGCTTTGATTAGGTGTGTCCTCAGAAGCTACCGTACACCACAATAACACGAATTTGGTAGAAGTAGTCACTAGAAGCGGCCGTTGATTAGGAAACGTCTTGGTTTGAGTATGACACACAGTTGGAATATACTTACTTAGGTCTAGACTTAGCCCAGGTCCTGGAGAAGGTACTTACTATACAAATACAAGCCTACACTATCTCATAGCCAGTACAGTGTATTTACTACATCAGTGAATGAATCTGACCTAGCCTAAAGACGTAAGGGCTTACGTTAGGTTATAGCCTACTTCAATATCGCGCGTACTGACTGTATCACAGAAGTGACAAATTCGACATGATCCCGGTATTTCACCTTTACATTTAAACACTGATTTAAGGTTACTCATACCCCATTGGTCTAGCAAGAATTTGACTTCGTCATCTGCAATATAATTAGATGGTTATTTGCACATTTCTTCGTTGTATTTGAAAGTTTCTCCTGCTTGCGATTGTCGTCGTAGGAAGCTGCTAGATCGAACGTCTTGAGTTGCGACTACCAACCAATCAGAGGCGAGAATTGCAATAAGCAAATAATCTATTTTCACCATGGTTATGTTAAGATCAACTTTACGCCAGGGCGGATGGATCGTAACCAGGATGATGTTAACTCACGTAGCCAATAACAAGGATAATCTTAGCAAATTTTTAACCAGGGAATTTTCACCAGGTTGTTTTTAGAGTGAATGTATGTAGGCCTATACGTCTAGAATAATTAAAATTAAGATATGTATGCAGGCGCGGCGGAACGGGAAAATTATTGGGGGGGCTAATGTGTGGAGACTATCTAAGCGGAGCGCCACCATCGGTTGGCGCGGAGCGTACAAGAAAATTTTGGGTTTTTCAAACCCCCAGATGGCCGGAAACGGCACTTCCCGAGTGTTTTATGCTGCGAATACCTAGCCCTAAATAATGGGTTTCAAGCCTGCAATTTCTCAGATTGCACGTAAAAATCTGTAAAAACAATGTAATTTGTATATTTGATGGTGTTTTAAGAGAGTAGCTATTACTCGTAGTGTACTCGCAAAGACGTTTTTGAGTGTAGTAAATTACTACTTGCAATTAAATGCAATAATTAAATAAATGTCATAAGAAAAAACAGAAAGCATTTCTTAATGTCAACAAATGGGTAATTCCAAAACCATGTGCAGTTGCCAACAAATTTCTATGAACCAAGCACTGTCACGAATGCATGTACCCTATACAGTACAGGTGAAATGCTAATATTGTGTTTTTGTTCATTTAATAATTGATTGCGTTTAAACATAGAGCCATGTTCCACGCCTTGCGTGTACTCGTAGTGTAAAATGAGGCAAGTCATTGGCCTAAGACGAAGTTGTGTTGCGCTTACCGGTACTCACACTCACTGCTTCCACTTTTCACGGGGCGTGAAGACGCGGTTGAGGTGACAATGTGGTCTATAGCCAGGGGACGGGCCGAGGGTCCCCCCAGCATTTACTAAAATTATTACACCTATATAGTATACGTGTGCATCGGACAGATCGACAAGTATGCATTGAAAAATGGGCAGATGCACGTTTCGGAGCCTTGGTAAATATTGGGGGGGCTTATCATGCATTTGCCCCCTCAACTGTATGTATGTATGCCTAAGTCTAGAATAATGAACTTAAAGATACGTATGGGTCTAGGCCTATACGTAAACATCGCGTAGAATTAATATCTATCAATCACATTACTATCAGTTTTTGTTAGAGAAATATATAAAAAAGGGCAATTTCACATAATGTGTTTGAAACAGACAAAAAAAAACTCATTGGCTACAAAGGATTAAACACATTCCTATTACTCTTAGATTCTTTCTAAAGTTCAGTCTAATCAACAGGTATAACTTATACCCTGATATATTGTCAAAAACGAAAAAGAAAAATCAATAAGTATAGTGCTTTCATTACACAGCACAATATTACCGTCAACGATGAATGGCCGCTATACGTACTACCATTGCAATATATCTAAGGACTGACTAATGATAGCCTACATTTTAATATGATAAAAAAAAAATGATGATAAATTATTAACACCCTAACACTCCTTCCTTGAATCATCTTTAGCTGACCTACAGCTGCGCATTTCGAGGAAAGTATTTTAAATGACGGTTACAATAGACACCGTGGCGACGGTAAAATGTGCACAGTGTACATGTTAGTTGAATTAGTTATACGTGAAAGGGAGTAGAGTATTATAACCGAGCCTCGTACATGTAACGTACCGCGGCAGGAGGGTCACATGTTTATATATATATATATATATATATATATATATATATATATATATATATATAAGTTATGTATAAGTTTGTGGATTAAAATGGATGTATTACCGTATGAATACCACTATTATGACCATGGATATATTGGAACAGGGAGATCACATCAATTTATCACATTTAAATAGGAAACAAGAGCTAAGAACGAAAAATTCAGCAGAACCGTCACAGTTTCAAGCCAGCTTCAGTTTTCTTACAGAAATTATTTCGTTTTTTCTTGATATCTAAACAGTATAAATTAGATACAGAAACATCATTTTATATTAACACTAAGATGGATACGTGTTGTTCAACATATTTCAGAAAAGATTAAGTATAACGTGAGACGGTGAGAGGAACAATCGTCAACGTTTTTCAAACTTCTTTTTTTCGATCAGTGAGAGGAGTCAAAAATTTAACTGCATTATTATCTTGTTTTACAGGTTGTATTTATGTAAACTGCCAGCATCCTTCAGTTTTAAGATAATACCGGAAACAGCCAAATCAAGGAATGTTAAAGGTATTTTGCGGCAGCTCATAATGGGATTTTGTTAAAATAGGCGTTAAAAGGAGCTATCTATTTGGGTGTGTGCTGAGTTTTTTTATTCATGTGTGTTTGAAAGGGCGGGGGGGGGGGGGCGGAGGGAAATTGTTCCCAGAGAATTATTGGAAAAAGCGTATATTATAACATTTGCATATTTGGGGTTTGGATTACATCCGTGTACGTCTTGCGTTGTCCGCTATATTGTTGTGATTAAACCCTTCAATCATTCATTCATTCAAACATAGCACATGTTAGTCTAGGACCAATAGTATATACTCTATTACATTGTGTATGGGTACATGGGATGTTCAAAGTGTACCATTCCTTTGTCGTTTCTTATATGAACTTTTTTGATATCTTGAAGTGTAAACTGACTTTGTATCTGTATATTTATGTAGGTTGAAGCATTACCAATAGTACGATTAGGAAACGATACACAAAAACATTGGGAATATTAATAAACCAGAAAGAGATCTGAACAGAGAGAGAGATCCCGTCATCAAAAACGAAATAATAATAATCGAAAATTATTTTAATTTTTCAGCATGGTAGTTTTACTTTGCTATTGTAGCACGACCAATGGTATATAAATGTTCTTTTTTTCTTTTTCTGAAGTTCTTTGGCCGGAAGAGACCTGTTTACTAGATCTACAGTCTGGTAAATGGAAACAGGTTAGTGATAAGATGGTAAACGTTTGTAAGGATCAACATGAAACATGTTGTGTAATTCATATATTTAACTACTAGCTGTGTACATAATATTGCATATTTAACTGATGATCTACCGTGGAATATACCATTGGAGTGGGTAAAAATACAAGTCTGCCACAGTATGCGACATGCAGCTTAATCTGTTGCAAAAAAATTAAAGAATGAAATGAATTGAGAAGTTAACAATAGCTATTGTTCTTTCTGGGTAATATTCAGGTAGGAATATGAATAGAGAGGAATGGTGTATGCTACTTAGAATAATTGACAGTATCACAAAATGATGATAATACGTAGAAACTGCAGTTGAATAAATCTGATATAATACATTTTATGAATCACTGTTTAAGGTAGAGGAGAGCAAACAGAAGGCTAAGCTATATGTACGAGATGAGGAGATAGAGTAGAGACAGACAAGTAAAACCCAAATATTAAATATCAATAGAATTTGAAGGACTTTAACCAGAATGTGTCAGTTTTTAGAGAAGGAAGAGACAATTTAAACATTGTATAATTTTTGTCATTTTATTTCATAGGCCGGAGACATCCAGACTATTACAGAGCTGTGTTCAAATACTGTCGTCATCGATAACGAACGCAGTCAGGAATCACAGAAGTCAACCATAGAGCTCCTGAAGAAAGCATCCAGGCATGACGTAAGAATATATTGAAGGGATACGGTGAAGTAGAACACATCACTTGCAAATTATTTTATTTATTATTCTCCCCTATCGGGGATTTGGTAGTGAGTCGGGAGGGGTGAAGGGGGGGTATTAATCATTAACCTTTTCTCGGTTTTAGTTTTGGGCGGTCAATTATTTTTGGGGCATCAGAATTGATAATTTAGGACCATTAAAAAGAAACTGTGATCTGATAAATAAAATAAGAGATTTTAATAAAAAAAATTAAAAAAACATACCAAAAAGTTACAAAAGTTAACTTGTGGATTATTGTATGCTAGGGAAACTGAAACTTATCCTCTTAGCTTCTGAACTACTTAATAACCCTAAAAACAAATAGGTCCAGAACTTTAATTACCTAATTAATATTTATTAGCCCCTCACCTGAACCACTTTTACTCCCCATGGCTCAAATACAACAGGTTATATCACATAGCTCACACAACAGAGAAACTACAGAGCTTTATGTTTTAAACAACATTAACATATCATGTGTTCATTACCTGATACAAAATGAAATGAGAATCAACATGAAATACAAAATTCGACACCACTGTTTCACCTTACAATGATATCAGCCTAATGTACAGCAATGTACACCTGTAACGCCCTTCACTTCTATCCGCTAATATTGCAAACAAAGGACACAACCTTACCCTCACTCAAACAAAATGTGTCTTTATTTATTGTTTAGGAGTCTATTAATTATATTTATTTTTTATTTTCCTTCTAGTCAGTGTTAATCCTGTATTTATAATTCTATTTCAGTGCTGTTCTTCCGCTATACTAGAATAACTTACAACTGAACAGTAAAACAACCCATGCCACTAACAGAATATGTAGTACAACCCCCCACCCCCTCACCTTCACCCCACCTTCACCCTTTCCCTAAACCACTTCGCACCCTCCTGTTCCCCTTTTGTTCAATAATCTAACAACACTGTGTCTCTTTACAGTTAAGTAATACATTAGTGTAACTGTGCACTCTTACAAAACACACCCCCTTTACACCAATTTGAATAATAAACTGGTCCCACTATAACCCCTCTAAAACAATGACCATTAGTCCTCCATTAGTTAAAATAAAACTCATAAATATTATTGCAAAATAATAACAGATATTTATTATTATTATTATTATTATTATTATTATTATTATTATTATTATTATTATTATTATTATTATTATTATTATTATTATTATTATTATTATTATTATTATTATTATTATTATTATTATTATTATTATTATTATTATTATTATTATTATTATTATTATTATTATTATTATTATTATTATTATTTTTATTATTATTATTTACTTTCCTTCAGATTCCAATAGACTGTGTGTATCTTGTCGAGTCCTTTAACAAGGTTGATGAAGATGATATTACTCTCTACTCTGGTCTCTCTCTACCAATCATAACATCAATAGAGAGGATGTACATAGACACAGAAAATGGGAGGGAAATGAATAAACATGAAGTTAATGGAATAATAAACTATCTACAACACTCACAGAGATTCAAGCAACTGTAGTAAGTATAATTAATAATGTCAATAAAAAAGTAAAATAAGTATAATAAATATATGTAAATAATATTAGTAATAAATAAAATAACTAATTAATATTAATGATGTAAACAAGATAGGAACTATTAATATAGTTAAATTTAATGATTACTGAAGGTTTTATTGATAGGTAAAGATAATTGTAGGAGTAAAACAAATAAATGAAGAAGAAATTGAATTAAGAAATAAACTAACAATGAAAGAACAGTCATTAGGTAAGGAATATTATTAATAGGAGAGTAAAATAGAGACAGAATGAGACAGAAAAAAAAACATATTTTACAAAATAAAAGTAAAAGATAGACTTGTATTGCAGTAAGAATGATAAAAGTATTTCTAGCGTGAGGAGGTGAATACATTTGTTTACCTGGTTTATAATAATTATTGATAAAATTGAATAAGGAATCAAAGAGAAAAATTGACAAAAGAAAATAATGTTCTTGTTTTCAACTATTTTCTGTAAGCAAAGTAAAGTAACACGATAATTAAATAACAAATTAAAGAAAAATCTTTATTGATAAATAGGAAAATGTCCAAATTTTTTGGCCTGTATATATATATTTAGTCAATAAACTTATAAAGCGATAATAAATTAATAAATCGTTTACCAACTAACTTAAATTAAAAAGTGGGTAAAATAAATAAATTAACACTAGAATAAAGAAATAAACACAGAAATAATAAACATTAATCTTAAATGTTCAAGAATAAAACATTCAAGAAAAAAATCCTCGTTAAGCAATGTAAAATGGTCAAAATTCTTATAAAGAAAATTTTGTAAATAAATTGATCGAGGGAAAAAAACGTTACTAATTAATTGAAATAAAACAAAATTCAGCAAACACAAAAACAAACAAACTTAACACAGAAAAAAAACATCATCTTACTTGTTTGTTTTTGTGTTTTATGCAGCTTAATGTTTAGTTTGAAAAACTACAACATCAACAGTGAAATTAATTATTGGCCGCAATTAGTTAAGAAGCTGAATAAATAAATATATTGTTGTTAATAAGAGAATGAGATCTGCCTACACTGTGCATGCCTTGAACAATGAATCTAATACTAAATATCCTTCACCGGATTCCAATCCCTCACCCCCTGGCCTTTGAATACTATTCCTCTAATCATTAAAATATTCCCATGTGAATTTCTTTACAATGCCGCAACAACTATATATTGGCCCCACCACCAAGCCCACCTCCGCACTGCTAGCAGACCCTTATATTGTGCCTACTTTCTACAAATCATGCCTTGAACCAATGCATAGACTACTATATATAGACCTTCTCTCACACCCCTCCCGTACCCCTCTAATGTCACTTCCCATATTTAATTAAATGTGTCTCATACGGTATTTCATTTCCAAGCTCAACGCCTCAAACACCTGTACATTGCAGCCACGCCTACCTTCCGCGAGTGCCAATGACCCTTCTGCAGTTGCGATTCTAGATAACACCATCTCCCCTCTTCCATGAAAATTAAATCACCACTCCAATCCTTTGCTCTAAACCCACTAATTTTACTCCCCTTGTACCCCAACCCCCCCCCCCCCCCACCCACACACACACACACATACAGGCACGTACATCTGCATATCATTCCATTTTTCCTATATTTGTTTTGATCCATGTTTTCATCATATGGGCAATTTATAAAAAGTAACGTAGATCGTATCCACCCAACACTGTGTATACATTCATCATAATCTATACAGTTAACTATTTCTTCTCTCTTTTCTACTCAGACAAAACACATTTTATTCAATGATAAAAGTCTATCGAAATTATTGCGCCATTTTCTTCCTAAAGATGTACACTAATCTTTCCTATTACTAACTCTTTCAATAGTTTAACATTTTCTTTTGTTCATCACCTGTCAATCAAATATTTGATCAATATAATGCAAAGAAGTTGTGTGGCGCGCGCGTCCCAGTAACAAGAAGTTATATTCCATAAAAGAGACGCGCGCGCGTGACCTTTATATAACCCCTAGAATATTGAACAAGCGAGTACCTGGATACGTCTAGACATTGTCTGGTTTGAATTGTTGGTCGACATTGTGCGTAGAATCTTTTTCAAGGATTTTTACTTTCTTGATCTTAAGTAAGTGTACGTTAAGAAAGTAGATAAAATAAAATCTCCAACATAATAAAGAATTCCGAGAACAATTTTGTAAGGAGATTTGGGCTAAATAATTTTGTGAAATAACCCGGGAGGGCGGAGGCTGGGGGCGGGGATGGGGGTACGGATATTGCCATATACAAGTAATAGTCTCAACTAACGTTAAGGATTTATCGTTTCTCCGGTAACTCATTTTCAATGGCAGGTTAATGCAGCATATTGTGTATATGCCCGCAGAACCAGTTGTTACAAACTCAGATCCCTGTTATAACGTTATCATATTCGTGGTCGTTACAAGGCAAATTCAAAAGACGTTTCCTTATAGCAGTAAGACATATCAATGTACATGTTATATTGTGTTGTATGCTCTTAAAGAGGAATGTTCACAGTAACGGGTGAGGTTGATGATACGAGAAATAGAGAAACAATTTTTGTTTTCATATATATTGGGTAGGCGATTGAAACTTCATTTTTTTGAGGATAAAACACAATTTTAATGCTGTGGGTGAGGGATGTTTACATCAACCTTTTAATTTCCCTCAAAAAGTGTTGAAAGTTGATGTTAGTGGGAATTGACATATATAACGGGGAAAATTTAAACAGAAAAAATAAAATTGAATACACAGATGAAAACAATTCTACAATGATCCCGAAAGAGGCAATATCCGAGTTGATTTTTGGTTTAGAGAGGAGAAATCAGGCACTATATTGCAATTTATGTTTTGAAATTTACAAAAGATAGGCCTACGATAATATTATTTTTACTTAATGCAAGTTAACATTGAACACACTCTTGTATTTGTGGTATTAGTAGATGCACAAACGCTTATCCTTTTAGGGGGAGAGGACGAGGGGGGGGGGAGTTAGTCCCCAGAAAAAAAAATAATGGCATGGAATATTCCAAACCACCCTAGTGTACAGTATATAACATATGTGTGTGGTTCAGCCTAAACAGTAAAAAACCCTCGACATTTCATTAGAAAGTTGCAACAGTAGAATCGTTATGCAAACACAATCCATTTGACCAACATTTCTACAAGGGAGTCGGCCACCGTCCCACCCCCCACCCTTTACCTGGATGGATGGCATAATGTTTTTGCCTTCCCCACCCCCGCAGGGTGAGTGCATAAAACGGGTGTTAAATCCGTGGATATGGGTAGTGTTGTGTAGTTATATTGAATGTAGATTACATACGAATCATTTCCATTCGTTAAAAGTTATTACATAGCTTTTGTGATCTTGTCCATGCCAGCAGACAAGTCCCCGCCAGTATGGTCAGGTATACAATGGCGTTAATCACTGACCAAAATATAGTGTCAAAGGTAAATTATCGCCTTTTCAAAAACGATATCATATATTCAGCTTTAAGGTATGTTAGCTTATAATATTGCAAACTGTTATATCCTCCCATCGTTAGCTTATCTTGTATAAGCGGCACCTAGTAGTTGATAATTAATGACGTAAGTAGCTACACTGGATGGACAGTTCTTGAACTTTATGTGACGTCAAATGTATGATTACAATGAATTACTTTCTTTTGCAGTTTTGAATACTGTCTGCTGCCACCTACTATTACATCTTCCTCTCTGGCAAATATGAAAGCAAGGAATGTCAAAGGTGCAGTATAAAGCTCTTATTGATATTCTAGTGATCTTTATCAGGAAGAGTTGGAATGGAGCAAGGAAAGGTTTTTGCAACATTTTAAGGTTGAAGAGTCCACAATGTGTCAAATTTGACACTTAATTTATGTAGTCCAGCCTGGGTATATCAGTACTTCAATATCAATGAACTACAAGAACATAAAGAGATTGATTGCTGTGTACGTTAAGTGTATTGAAAAATATGTTGTAAAGTAGGATTATTTAGTAATGATAAACTGGATTATTATTAAGGTTAAATGTTTTGGATAATTTATCAATCTAGTTGCAATTGAGATGGTATCAGGGAGGATGTTTAACCTTCTGTTTCTGTTGAATCATGTTTCATGTCGCTAGTGATAATTGTTGTTTTTATGAAGTATTTCAATTGATGCTTGTTCACTAAATGCGGCGCTGGTTTAATTCGTTCTTGTCTGTTATACATAAATTTGATGAAGTTCCAAAATACCAAAAGCACATGTATGGCTTTGCAATATCATAGGATTGAACTGTACACATGTAATGAGTGAGTGGTCATGAAGTCATGGCCGTTTTAATCATCAATTAAAACTCTTGGCAATTTACCACCTTACATTTAATACAAAGCAGCAACTGCAACATTATGACAGTAGTTACAAATTTCATCTTCAGTTCTGCACAAAGGAAAAGCAATAAATGTGTTTAACCAGCTAGTTTTAAAACGATAATATTTTGCAGTATGGGCACACAGTTGAATAAAGCTTATTTCTATGTCTATAAATGAAACAAGGTTCATAGTATAATGAAGTTTAAGTTTTCCTGTAACATCAGCGGCAAAATCGCTCTGGCAAAGTAAGAGAAATTGTCCTATTTTGGTAAATGTGTTGCATTGAAAGATGTCATTAAACTTGATACTGGTCATAAACGGTGATACAGAAGTTCCGGCCTACCCTAAACCTTGTTATCAAGAGAAGCTGTCCGTCACCGATTATTGCATGAAATTTGATTATAGGCGGAACTTGTTAATAATCAACTTATAACAGGAATGCCCAGCTTAGCTAATGTTTACTTGAGTCTAGTCAGATGGAATTTGAACATTAAAAAAAAACCAGTGTAAATATGAACACAAAAGCAGATCCACAGCAGGTCCACGCAAATGTATTTATAAATTGCTCCCTGTATATAGGGCAACGTGTTTATGTCATAAATCTTGCCTTCCTTAAGTGAAATTGTTAGTATTCGTTAATCAGAAAAATAATCAGAATAGATGATAGTTTAAGGCGGGGTTTTAGTTGATACTTATGTCAGGTTAGCGTGGGCGCCTATACGAGATTATTCTGCCGAGGGATAAGTCCGAAATATCGAGATAATATAAGAAACAGTTCAGGAGAAGAACCATATACTTAACTTTTTCTGATAGACTTTATATAAGTGTTCGGATGGATTCCAAATTGAGAACGACAGATAGGATGAACCTTGAAACGGATTAAAAATAAAAAGCCTAAAGAAAGAGAACTCAAACAATACGTCCTTACGGGACTAAGACTGAAAACTCCCGAATATGAAAATATGTTTCTTTGAAGTCATGCAAACTGGAATAAACCAACATGTTCGCAAACTCAGCTGATTGGCTGAAGTGCCGGTAGCGACCAGTGATAAGAACTTTTGATTGGACAGGCCAATCGATCACCATCGCGCACAGCTGAACGAAATTATATGAACATATAATATCATGTCACGCACACAACGTATTCAGAAAATTTTCGTTCATCACAAAGTCTAAACATATAAATACGTACAAACACTACAAAGCTTCCTATTGTTGACCGAGCATAATTATACTTGTCGCAAATTTATGTTTTTGTTCTCACACTTTATATTCCATAAAATTTCAATTCCACAGTTACTGAACATTACAAAAAAGACATTGACGATTATAATGACCAGTGTTCTCCATTTTTGGTTTCGATGATAATCGTTACCTATGCATTATGGCGTGTGTGTGGGTGTGTGTGCGTGTGTGTATTTGGAGTGCGTTTGTGACGCCCAGCTTGTAAACACGATATCTAAAGAAGAGAAGGTAAGACACATTTCATATTTAGTGTATAGGAGAACCACTTTGAGTATAAGAAGTATATCGTTTTTGGTGGTAGTCAATGTCATTTGGGGTCACCAGGGGTCAAATTGTGAAAACCTTGTAAACACGATATGACAATACTGGAATCTTGGGTCGACCTCTAATTCAGAGTGTAGATCGAAGTACCACATTGAGTTAAAGACGCCTGTTGTTTTTGGTGGAAGTAGAGGTCATTTGGGTCATCAAAAGTCAAATCGTGAAACCATTGTACGCCCTTATTGTACATTTTACGTCAGATTCATGAATAAAACTGCTCTTGTTTACATCATCGAAACCAGAATGCAAAAGTGCATTCTGGTTGAATTTTAAATTGCCAAAAAAAATAGCCTTCTAATTGTAATCTGAGATATGCCTGATTTTGACAGAATATTTAAAGAGGTTATGAAATGAAAAATTTTCATTTTTCGGAATGGTTTATCTACATTACTACAACACCACCCATGCACAACTTTCCGTAAATACGGCTTCAAACTCCAGAAATTCGCTGTAAAAGTTTTCCCTAGAGACCTCTCGAGCTGCCACTCGTAAAAAAGGCAAAGCTGCCCACCGCAGTTCATCTGACGTCATCAAAGGAACCCTTTCAGCCAAAGCCGACACCCCGCTGTTTACCGATACGGCGTTATATAGTTTACAACATGTAACCACAACACTCTTTTCATCAATTGTCTTCTCCCGAATCTTCCGATTCCGGGGAAATAGGACTTCACCTCTCAGGACATTCGTAAGCTTTGACTAAAATTATTTTCTTGAGGAAGAAGAGGAGGAAATAGTTTTGAGGGTGATGAAGATAATGTCGGTGTTTTTCCCTATCAATTGAGCCCCTTGCAGAAGAATTGTAAAACGATCCCGATGGCCGAGACGCGTCACTGCCGAGTGAAGTCCCCGAGCAGAACGGTTGGAAGACCCTGAACCGAAACTGGTCGGTTGAGCATAAACAAAACCACCGTTATTAAGACCTTCATATGATTCAAATTATCTCGAATATCGATGATCCTGCTACTTAACTTCGTAGCGAAGCTTCTAGAATTGTTTGTCTTACAGTGCAAGGAAAATGTGACATTCTGTTACAGTACAACCCTATAGGAGTACTGGTAACATGGCCCTAGACCTAACTATAATAGACGTTGTATAACAGGCTAGACCGTGTAATTGTATCATCCAACTGTTACGTAAAATCACAACACAACGCCAGTTTTACCACAAAAGAAAACTTGCAGATCTAGAATTGATTGTTCTCAAACCAACTGGCTTTACGTTTTGTGCAAAATATTAGGTAACCAACAAAATATCGTCATTTGCTGTATCAAGGAGGCCTGGGCTATGGTCATAACAAGTAATTTGGCAACAGTATAGGCCTACAGGCACTCATAACGTTGTGTATGTGTAGTGTTTTGAGCGAGTCGTGTTCAAATTCTTCGATTTCTGTCATCTTTTGGAAAAGCTTGCAGTAGAAATCCGTCTTTACTTGTGGTGGAGCAACCTGATACCACATATCGGTTCGGCATATTTAACAGTAACGAGATAAATTTACGTAAAAACAAAACTCCAAATACTAAATCTCAATTATTACGAAGCGCCGCAACCACCCAAGCCGAAAAGGTGTGAGCTTATATTTGTTTTTAACGTATAGCATATTATGCATTTATATGCCAGGATGTTATAACACACTAACACGTGTTATGTTTTGGGAGCATGCGAGAGCTAGATATGTTAAAGATACAATACAGTAAATCGTAGTGGTATTATATATATATATATTTTTTTATATTTGTATAGAATATAAAATATTTTTATTTATTTTATTTATTTATTTTTATATTTTTATATTTTCATATTTTTTTTAACACAGGCCGCAATAAAATGTGCCTCTAGCATAACACGTGTTATCATGTTATAACACAGATGCATATAAATGCGCAATATATTCACGTCGAAAACGCTATTATAAGCAACTGTACAATTCGGTTCGGGTGCTGCAACAGTGTTATGTTGTGTGTTCTCAGACGTTTAAGAATGTGAACATAGTGTCTCGTAATTGAGCTGAGTTCCTCGACTGACGTCACGCCGCATTACCGTAAATACAACAATTTTTCGAAGGTTTTATTACCCTCGAATTTTTTATCGTTTATTCCTCGAGGATGCAAGCTTCGTTTGACACAAATTGGGTATCATTGGAAAGCTACATTTGCTTACATTTGTGACTATATTAGGAAATGTCAAGTTTGGTAGGACAGGAGGGGTGGTACGCCTATCACATAGTTCATGTGTTGATATTAAGTGAGTGTAATCGTAAATGGCAATATTCTCTTTGTGAATATAAAAGGTGTGACAGGGGTGAGGTTTCATAAGAGTAACTACGATGCTCGGTGTCAATTATAACACACGGTCAAGTTATAAAAAAAATATTTAAAAAATATTCCAAAGTATTTTGTTCTATTCCTTTTACAGTTTTCTGGCTTCCTTACAAACGTGATGAACGCCACTATCTTCTGGACCTTCAGTCTGGCCGCTGGCTGCTGAATGAGGATTTCGAGAATTTCTTTCCTGTAAGTAACAAATGTGTGTTGTCATCACGCATATAGGTTTACTGAAAATAATTTCATTATATCGTAGACAATTTAAAATCACTGCTATCCGTTGAGAATAAAAAGTCCATCATTTAGTATGCATTGTAGTTGCCATTTGTCTTTATCATTGTAATATATAAGATGTCCACACCAGTGCAGGGACACCTACTTGTGGCGTCTCTTCACTAGTGTGAGGTTATGGATTAAAGAAGTTTGCTTCCTGGCAGTAATTTCAGGAATCATACATATGCTAATCCAAGTAGGAGGTGTTTCCTTCACTACCATTAGATAGGAGGACAACTTGAACGCTTCGATAACAAAGACATTCTACAACTGATGTTATTAAAACAACCAAATTGTCTGATATTGTCTAATACATTCCTTCATCTTAATATGTCCTTTTAAAAGGTCTTATTTCACACGCAGACTTTTGTTGAAACATGTGTATAGTGAGGTAAGACAAATTTGTAGTGAACAATAAAACAGTAGACATATCCATTGAACATAATGTTCCTTACCAATTTATATGTTTTATTTACAGATGTTGGAAATTGGTGATGAAATAACAGATGCTGATTATGCCGAAGAGGTAAAACACGGAATATTGGTCAGATATGAAAATGTTTGTGTATGTGTCGTAGTGGGGTGGTGTGGGTGCAGATATGAAGGAAGCTCTGCAAGTTCTCACTGGTAATGGAAAATTGTAGGGTGGTATTGATAGGCTTGTAAATACTAATCGCATCATTGATGTTGTGATGTATGCATATAAAGTATTCATACACATTGAGTGTAATATAAGTGTAAACAATACTCTTTTATGTGTAATTGTTTCCGTATCATTGCCTTGACAGCTAAACATGATGTGATATGAGGAGTATATTTGTTTCAAAATTCTGATGATTAATGTAATTACTACATGTACTTTTTATAGAAACTCAGTGCAACTATTTTTTTTAATGTAATTAATTTTCACCTGAAGGAAAGTAAAAAGTGAGACTATGCCATGAAACAATTTGCTACGTAAATGCATCTTTACACGAGAGTCTATCATGATATCTCCTTATAACGTATTATATACAGCATCTTCAGTTTGTTGTCTCTTATGCTGCATATTATATCTCACAATATTAACGAATAATAATATCACACTCAGTATTTTCCAAATAATTCTATTTTACTACTTTTCTGTTTCTCTTATAGGTCGAAACCTTCCGCGATTACTACAGGTATATAAACACTCACACACTTTATTTGCCCATAAACTAGTCGAAACAAACCCTCAGTGAAGTGATTAATTACGTGCCCGAGCAATATTATAAACGTAATATCCAAATCTAATGTACTGCTGCAATGTTTACCATAATCCACGGTCCATACTTTGAGGGGAATTAAGCTTGCGAAAGTTTCAGACTCTAAATGAATCGATTCATTAAGTATCCTGGTATTAGACTCTAATGTAATATAATGAACTTGAGAACTGAAATGTTAATGATGTAAACCATTCAAATTTTAAACAAATAACATTTGATATTATACTTGTGTAAAAATTCATTTAAAAAAATCTTTGTTTGGCATTCCATCAATCACTTAGAAATCGTAAACATATTGCTATTTGTCTTGATCTGAAATTATTTAAAATACCTACTAGTGAAAATCACCATGAACATGGATATAAACATAAAAACTCTAAGGAATCATTGCTGTCAAATGTACACTGAGGGGCAACATAGGATTAAGGTCTGCTGGACAGACTTTTCTGTGTTATCCCAAGACCATATGTGTTGTTTTTTTTATAAATCAAATCAAAGTGAGAAATAACATACAAAGTAAAATGATCACGACCACACCCTCTTCTTTATAAATACATTAAAAGAAAGTTAACATAAAAGATGAGAACAAGAACATGATGATTTCAATGGATGGAGATTATTACAAGAAATGATATATGTTGAATCCATTTTATATTCATGTTCTAAAATATGAGGTACTAGAAAAGCTACCAGCCTAGATTGAATATCCGTAATAAATAAAGCAACTTAAATCAATTAGCTTTTAGAAATGACGTCATCATTTGACACATATGGTAACGTCTCTCCCCCCTTTATTTTCTCAACAGCGACGAAGACTGGCAACTAACATACAATGCCTCCTAAGAACATAAGCCGATATAGCCGACAGTGTCTCTGCTCAGCGTTTGTCTAGGTCGTTCTTTATTGTCGAGTTAAACAACAGGAAATTTCTCCAGGACAACGTGAATTTCACTGAGGGTTATCTTTCCTTCAAGTCTGACCATTCTTAGCAACTTCAAATTCTCTTGTCGTTTCATATGAATCAAAGTATTTAGAGTTAAGGACGCAGCCTTAGCAAGGTTGTATTTTGGACCATCGTAATGATTAGCTCTATGAGTCTCAAAGTAGCGGAAATGATAAGAACTATTTTTGTGTGAACTTGCATTCACCTATATTCTGTAGATGAACTTGAGTTACAGTAACACATTGAAAGACATTCAAATTACAAATACTTTATTGGAAACTGGCTAAGGGATGCACCGAAGGTATCAAGTCACTAATATCATTTTTATATATTTTCTATAATATCGTGCTGCTAAACATAACCTGCCACTTAATGTTTGATGCAGGTCTACATGGCCTTACTGCTTCCAATTACACTGGAACCCTGTAAGGCATAGTAAGTTGATAGAAAAGATAGAGTAAGGAACATTCGATTGTTAAAACTTGCAGATAGATCCTCATATAACATTACCTGTAGATAGATTTATAAATTAATAATATAATATAAATTAACTGTAGAAAATTAATTACAATTAATCACTGTTGAATTTAATTATTATAGTTTATGTGGTGAATGTAATCAGTGCTTTGAAATCATTTTCGTTTACATATTTTTCCACGATGTATTTTCTTTTGGTTTATGTGAGTTGTTACTTATTTAAAGGTATCAGTAAAATATAAATATGGATGCCAACAGCCAAGTTGAACAAGAGAATTTTTCAATAGTGTTATATATCGTGAATGGGAAGTTAACAGTATAATTAATTTCCGACCTGCAGGGAAACTAAAATATTACTGCATTTGTTCTACGACAAAGATGTTTTTTACTAGTAAAGTGTTTCCACCTGTATTCCAAAAACGGAAAAAAATTTAGGAAAATGGTGATTGTAAATTACATGGCAAGGTGTGCGCAAAGCTACTTATCAGAATAGCAGATTGTGATTTTGCTTACAAAATTAATGCGTGATGGATTACGATCCTTTTTTATACGGTAACTTTTAATAAATCAACCTTTACTACAACTTATTCATCCTTTAGAAGATCCATGTAGATATAACTATTCACTTTATAACAATCCAGGTGCTTTATACATCATTTAGTTTAGTCATATGTAAGGTTTAAATTTACTCTGTTATCTAAATATGGTAGATGGTCAAATGATTGCCATTCATTATACAGCTTTAAGAACCATATGTCGTACCATCTACTTCACCTAGGATTTCCTTAAGTTTTTAATTTCATCATCTAAGGTGTCAGTTTTTGATATTTTGGAACAGGTTCGAAACTTACAGAGTAAGAGATATAGAGAAAGACTGTTCGCTTACTTTTGTAACTTTTAGTAACTTTAGTCCTTTAAAGAAAATTAATCATCTTCAAAATGTCAGAAGACTTGACAATGTTTATAACAGCATACTATAAATTATTACAATATCTAAAGAAGTTGTGTTTTGTACCTAGCTTCCATTTGGCCATTATATTATGTAACTTATATGCTACGTAATATTTGGTAATTATTTCTAATGGCAGAGGTGAAACGTTAATTAATATGAACATGTAATTCCACGTAAGTAGTGATGACCTTTTAGAAGAATGACATATGTGGAAATATCGGTGCTGATGCTACTTTTTTTTTCAAAACACGCATTTTATTATTATTAACAATGGCTTAAGAAATGCTGCTGTATATAGCTTCTTTTTTTTTAAACATTTTCCTTGAAAAACTTAGCCCATCTCAATATTTTGAAGATTTAGAATGCTAAATGGGAGGATCGGACTGCTTTTGAAACATTTAGTTATTTTTGTCTGTAACAATTGCTCCTTTTATCATTTGTTTTAATGTAAATGTATTATATTTACAGAATAAACAAATTGCGCTCCTATATTGCAGTATACATTCCTTTGCCAAAAAAGGTAATTATAAAGTATCGCTACAAATGGTATTATCCCAGTATTCATTACAATAAAGCTTACTTTTGAATATGTTGTGTTATGATTTAATTAAGCACTCTTCAATACTTTGGAGTTATCTGGAACGTTTAAGGGAGGTTAGATCTACTTTTGAAAAAACAGTATAGTTCTCGCCTCTTAGCATTCCGACCTAATATATAGAAAATGTGTCAAAAGAGTGAAAAGATGAACATCACAGTACACTGTATTTTATTGGTGTTAATGGCAAGGTCTTATCATTAATAACAAGTAGCTAACAATGTTGAACTGCTCTTTATAGCTTTTCAATAAAACACATCTCCAGTAATGATAATACAAAAAGGTGTGTTACTCTAATGTTATGAATATTTCGAGATTTTCAGCGCAGTTAATATTCTTTTTAATAAACGTATATTATTGATACAGGATGTAAGAGCGTTTTCATTGAGTAAATTTTTCAGGGGCGAGCAATATCAGTCGATTAGCTGCAAATTTGACGAGGAATATCACGCAATGTAATTTACCATGCATAGTATAGTGGAAATTGTATTATTTGTATTAAGATTGTTTTTTATCTCATCAAAAAATTACATTAACCGTAAATTATAATAACAATACCAAAATTATTTCACAAAAGCCTTTATTTCAAAATAGGGACTTCGTCATTACTGACAATAAATTATTATTAACAAATATTTCAAGGACAAACTCAGTCGTTTTCAAAAGTTCCAGAGTGCTTGATATTTTTTCTCGTTAAAAGAAGTAACAATATAATCAACAATTAAATAACTGCAAAACATTCTGCAAGAGCTTTTCAATATCATCGCTTTGTAATATGTTATTATTATTACAAACTATTACAAGGATTCAATTGTATCGCATGTCGCAGTGAACTTAACAATATGCTTGCTAACATAACAATTATTCATTCATTACTAGAGCTAAATATCGAATTAAGCAAACTTTCTTATAGTAAAGTAATAAATATTTTGAAAGTTGTAGTGGACATGATATCCTTCATGTAAAAGCTGCATTTTGCGTTTATACTTTCATTTATACAAAACTGGTTGTAACGTATGATACCATTCAAGCTATAGTCCCGAGTGTCTGAAGATCATTTCAAGTTAAATTACTGGAAAATGTTCTTTCAGTTTTATTTCGAAACTACACTTACCAGCATTTGCCACTTCCGTAATGATCCAAAATTTGGGGTGGCAATGGAGCCAATACAAGGCAATATAAAGCCGTTTTATTTCATACATCGAACAAGGCGAACTGGTCAGAATGGTGGAAGTAAGAATATTTCGTAAAATGCAGCTTTCATGAAAATGTAGTATACTTAGACCCGTTGCCAGGCATTTTGCGTTAAAGGGTCACCAACAACTTAAGGAAAGGAGCACAAATACCCATGTCCGGTAACTTGTGAAGTAGTTTCACACATAGTTCTAATAGAGGGGAGAGAGCTGGGGAGAGCTCGTAACAGGGGGTGGGGGAGCCGCGGAGAGTGCACATGTACCCCGGCCTCGTAACGGGTCGTAGTATACATAGTAACTTAAAAAGGTTAACTTATGTTATCAGTGTACCAAATTAAGTACTGTATCTTGTTTATGATCTAAAAATGTGCTTTCGAATACATTAAAATGATTAAACGAATCGAACGTACTGCGTACTTGATATTTATCGTTTCTATGTTTTTTTCTATTATGAAATAAAAGTATTTGGGGAAGTAATGTCACTTTTTCGAGTAGACTATGTTCGAAATATTCCAGATGTTTTCTATACCATAATTTCTGTTATTATATACTCTGTGACAATCTGGTTGCTATGGCAGGTAATTACAATGAAACCATGTTCAACAAATTTTGTAAAGAAAGTATTCAATTACATTTGCAAATAACTGCAATAGCTTCTCGATCATACGGTTTATCAGAACCACGAAGAATATTGCCACAATGTGAAGATATTGTGACGTATAGTTTCATAGATGTTCGTTACATCAGATCAATGATGTTGACAAACTGAAACGGGTGTAATGGAGAGGGTTTTTCCTTGGCCGAGCGAACTTTATTTTTCCTTATTTAACCTGAACTATGAAACATTTCATAACTAGCTCACTATACAGTTGACAGTTTGCTGAGAAAAATCCTGGATTTGGTTTGCTCTCTAGAAGGGTGTTTGAGGGGCAGGCGTGGATCCAGGGGTGTGACTGCATGGTGTATATTCCACCCCGTTTCTGTCACAGTTGAGCTTTGTTATCAAACATTACTTAGCTGATCTTGGTTTAGTTGACGTCTTACTGAGACACCGGTCGATTTTTTCATTAGACGACGCCCTTAGGAGAGCTTGCTAGACGCCGGACCCCCCCCCCCCCCACACACACACACACACTCATGGTCCTGTGACCTTAGGGAACTGAGGGATTATTTAATACACCATCCACTCTTAAACTCATAGGCTGAGGGACCGTTCTGCACGGGTGAGATGGGCGCGCCTCCTGCATCAGTAGACCGAGTAGAACATTCGTGTTATATTTTAATGACTTAGCATTGTCTTTATCTTGTTTTGTGTACTCCATCTTGTAATTTACCTTAAGGATTACAGGATAATAATGTACATTGTATTCATTTTGATGCGCTTGTGTGTTGTATCCTTGTAAAGACATGCGATTCGTAGCAGAAATTGAACTCAGCTTACCTTGATTTAATTTATCTAGAGGATGCGTTATACAAGCACATGCCAGTTCTTAAATTATATGCTACACTCTAAATAGGTACATCTACTGCAAATGTATACTGGCTACATGAGAAAGATCAGAAGATTGCGGAGTGTTGTCAATACTTCTTTTGGGGGAAAAGGGATGGGTTGAGACATTGCCCTCTGCAGGCAAGGTTAATATAGATAAACAACGACGCTGACAACTGAATAATATCAACCATATCGACACAAAATTAATCAATATGCGAAAGTCAATGAACAAAAGGACCTGAGTACTGGGAACGAAATATAACGTCACCATTGTCAAACAACACCAACAGATATGCCCAAGATCCTGAATCTACGAGAGTGTAGACACCAGATCAAAATGACGATGAAATTGCACACATTGCAAAACGGTCAGAGTCGGTAGACCACCAGTTTGCAAATTTGTTATCATGCAAAATACAGCATTAGTTTCTTATTGTTATACAACGTGACGAGAAAGATGATACTTCCTCCTACGCTCCTAAAAATAGTTCCATTCCAGGTGGTAGTCCGAGTATTAACAGTTGCGTGCACATGATTTCAAAAAAGGTGAGGGAGGGGAATTCAAAGTCCCCACGACTGATTAAAGTGGAGGGCCGAATTTTTGTGCGAATGAAACATTTTATAAGGGGTGAGCTGCCCTCGAGTCATCTAAGCCGGATAGTAGCCTTCTTTGCATGAAGAAACACAAGTATGGTTAGATTTCTAATACGGATATCTAAGTTCAAGTGGTCCGAATAATCCAGGTGCTATTGCAACTTGTACAACCTTGTCAAAAAGCAAACAACCAAAGAAAAGGACAAAACAAGTCGTTAGTTCAGATTGAAATATTCCTGATCTCATATTGCAATTTGAAATCATTCATCATATTCATGCACACGTCCAAGAAGATCCACATCAAATGATCCATCTGATGTTATTATAAAGATACAAACATTACAATACACACCTTACAGATAAAGAATGATGAATTATTCTTCATTCTGCTCTGTATTTTTCCACTTATCCCTTCTTCATTACGAATTTGAAATTTATAAACTGAATAGTTTAACAAAACACTGTAAAAAAAAAACAGTCATAACAGATTTAACAAAATGTGACCTACAAATGTATGAAAAGATACTTGATCAAATATAAAGATAATCCTAAAAAGAATAAAACAGCAATTAACGGGTAGATTATATTTATATAGCTAGTGCTAAGGTCGAGTGGTTAAAAGTGCTGACATTAGAAGCAATGAAAGTTAGCATCTGGGAGGTCGTGGGTTCTATCCCTGGCCAAAAATCCAAAATGATCTAAACTGTTCATATCTCCTAAGACAATGAAAACGTGTGCAATGAATTTCATATTCAGTTAAAGTGTGCATAATTCCGTCTTATACCATGGTTGGAAACAACATAGACGTATACATTAATCTCTTCACAGGAATTACATTGCTTTCTTCTGATCATTTAAGTCAAGCATGATTAAACGGCGTGTTGGCAAATCATTGCGACTTTTGCTGCTTCTTTTTCAGAGCGTACTTCCGAAGCCCCTCATGCATGGAAAGCTGTACATAGTCGCTGATAACCTCCGGAACATAACTAACCACGGCGCCCTGAGGGGAGAAAAAAACGACAACGTTAGCTAACGATTACATCTTAAAAACAAGGATATTATCCAAAACTATTACACAATTGTTTTTTCTTCTTTTGCTGGGCGTCACTTCTCTTGATAGTGAGTCTTCGTGGCACTTGACTATTGATCCAGGGTAAGGAAAACATTATTTTACTTGTTTAGCAATTTGGATTAAATAATCAGATTACACAAGCAATTACTGAAGATTAGTCATATGCAGGGTGCAATAACTGACTGACAGTAATTATAACCAGAAAGCCAGCAGACTTAGTGATTCCTTGCCTATAAATGTATACTGTATATTGGATCACGTGATTGATACAACAACTGAGAAAACTGTCCTAAAGTCAAATACCAGAACATCATACCAGATAACTTGGACATTGCAAAGGTATTATCCTTCAGAATGTTAAATTACAGATAACAGTCATTAATGACAATGGAGACCCTCTCAGCCACTTAAAACAAGAACGGTCACATCATATGACCTTTAGTGTAACAGAAAAGCCATTCGTCATAGAAATAATTATATTTGCAAGCTTACAAGGTTTCCAGATTTTGACCTCTGTTGAATTCAAATGACCTATTGGACGATATCTGTCACTAAATGTACTTGTACTAACAATCATTATTTGGGCAACTGTGAATGGTTAAGGTCAAGTACTTTTTGTCAAGTTAAATCACCGAGGTCTATTATGTTGACAATTCACAGTAGTTTAATATATCTTGCAGTATTTTCTGATGAAACTTAGATACAAATGACATCTTAAACAGCATCTTAAACCTGTACCAATTAAGTATGGGATGTATACCAACATAGTGAGAGCAATGAAATATTACCCTGACATGGTGTAACCTTTCAGGTATTACTAATTAGGTTCTTAAAAACGTAAATCGTTTTCAATTTCATAACAACAATTGATATCATTTACGATCTGACCAATTTTGTGCTTTCCTGTTCACCATGTCCTTGCACAAAATGTCATGCTGAAACGAAAAGCTTATTACTGGCCACTCCCTAAGAAGAAAGGTTTTTGAGGCTTTAATTTCTGCTACCCTTAATCAACCATTGACTTGAAGCAAATTAGAAGTTTCAACTTGACACAAAATTATCCAGTTACAGTGATTTTCAGGTTTCATGAAAAACACTACAGTTCGTCTACTTAACAGATAACTGTATATACTCTGTATTCATCAGTTCAGAAGAAGACGACATATTTCCTACATACAGAATGCCTTTATCTGTTTCTGATTCCTTGCCGAAGGAAGAAGGAATCTATGCGATGGTGATGGCGTGTGTATGCAGCATGTGTGTGACCCTTGCTCGTAAACACTCTAACCTCAGAAGGATAACTGGACATTTCATATTTGTTATGTAGATTCCCCCTAAGATACAAGTGATTTGGGATTGTTGTTAGTATTGGTCAAAGGTCATCTGAAACAGCACGGGTCAAAGTCTGAGGACATTGTTCACACAGTATCCCTTACCGAAATGCCAGATCTGGCTTTATATCTGGTTTAATCTGGCCAGATCAAGTTTTATCTGGCCATATAAAGCCAGATATAACTGGATATAGAGTCAATCCAGATATGCAGATCAAGTTTTATCTGGCCATATAAAGCCAGATATAACTGGATATAGAGTCAATCCAGATATGCAGATAAAGTTTTATCTGGCCATATAAAGCCAGATATAACTGGATATAGAGTCAATCCAGATATGCAGATCAAGTTTTATCTGGCCATATAAAGCCTGATATAACTGGATATGGAGTCAATCCAGATATGCAGATCAAGTTTTATCTGGCCATATAAAGCCAGATATAACTGGATATGGAGTCAATCCAGATATGCAGATAAAGTTTTATCTGGCCATATAAAGCCAGATATAACTGGATATAGAGACAATCCAGATATGCAGATCAAGTTTTATCTGGCCATATAAAGCCAGATATAACTGGATATAGAGACAATCCAGATATGCAGATCAAGTTTTATCTGGCCATATAAAGCCAGATATAACTGGATATAGAGCCAATCCAGATATGCAGATCAAGTTTTATCTGGCCATATAAAGCCAGATATAACTGGATAAAGAGCCAATCCAGATATGCAGATCAAGTTTTATCTGGCCATATAAAGCCAGATATAACTGGATAAAGAGTCAATCCAGATATGCAGATCAAGTTTTATCTGGCCATATAAAGCCAGATATAACTGGATATAGAGCCAATCCAGATATGCAGATCAAGTTTTATCTGGCCATATAAAGCCAGATATAACTGGATATAGAGACAATCCAGATATGCAGATCAAGTTTTATCTGGCCATATAAAGCCAGATATAACTGGATATAGAGTCAACCCAGATATGCAGATCAAGTTTTATCTGGCCATATAAAGCCAGATATGACTGGATATAGAGTCAATCCAGATATGCAGATCAAGTTTTATCTGTCAATATAAAGTCAGGTATAACTGGATATACATCATGTTTATCCAGTTATACTTGACTTTATATTGACAGATAAAACTTTAAGACTGTATGCTCTTACATAGTTTATTTTCATAGAGATTTACATTGCACTATATTGTGGTACTGCACTTTGCATATATATTTCAATAGTAAATCACTTACAGTGTATACACTAAGTCAAAGGGGGAATCTATCTGGGTTGCTAGGCAACCACAGGGTCTTAGCTTGAAACAGGATGACTCAGAGGTTGATTAAGTGTGAAGGCCACTTTTGAACAATGGACATATGTGTTTTGATACTTTGTAGGAGTGAGATAGGAAAGGGAGCTATGTGTACACTACTGTAGTGTCCACATGGTAGGAGTAAAGAGCAGAAGGAAGTTTAACAGAAAGGATTGGTACATTAAGAAAAGGTGATGGAGATTCATAAATAATATCCTATTGATGTCAGGACATTGGCAAAGGTTTCTATAGTGAACTGAACAGTCCGAAGTAAGGAAGAAGTTTTTGGAACGGATGGCAACAAGGAATATATTTTGGGACTGAACTTCGATACTGAATGGAACATATATCGCCCTCCTGGAACTTATTTATTAAAGCAAATATATTAAATAAAAGAATAGCACAACGCAATTTAGTATCAACATCTACAGGACCACAGAAGAATAAAGAACTCAACCTTCAAGTATTATTTTTGAACAGCGGTCATTTTATGACCATAGCAGTCGGATTAGGTAACAGCAAGGAGCTTGCACATAACATATTTCCACTTTGTTCCAATCCAGTTAAGTCGGAACACAGCTGTGTTTATATTTTGTGTGTGTCTTGCTCTCTGTATGGGTCTCCGTACCAGAACAGAGATAACTGATCACGTTGGAAAGTTAATATCAATGCTAGTCCAGTTTTGGCCACTTATTTCCTATTTGATTGACATTTTAGCCAGATATATTTTTTTATATTGGTCATATAAAAAGTTTATCTGGATTTTCTTTATATCAACCAGATAAAGTTGTATCTGGCCCAGATATGGATGGCAACAAAATTAGCCAGATAAACTTTTATATGGGCCATATAAAAGTTTATCTGGATTTTCTTTATATCAACCAGATAAAGTTTTATCTGGCCCAGATATGGATGCAATAACATTTAGCCAGATCAAATTTTATATGGGCCATATAAAAGTTTATCTGGATTTTCTTTATATCAACCAGATAAAGTTTTATCTGGCCCAGATGTGGATGGCAATAACATTTAGCCAGATCAAATTTTATATGGGCCATATAAAAGTTTATCTGGATTTTCTTTATATCAACCAGATAAAGTTTTATCTGGCCCAGATATGGATGCAATAAAATTTAACCAGATCAAATTTTATATGGGCCATATAAAACTTTATCTGGATTTTCTTTATATCAACCAGATAAAATTTTATCTGGCCCAGATATGGATGCAATAAAATTTAACCAGATCAAATTTTATATGGGCCATATAAAACTTTATTTTATATCAAGTTATATCTGCCCAATTTTTTATCTGGCCAGATATAAATTCCAGATCTGCAGCAGATCTGGCCCAGATTGAAATTCCAGATCTGGGCCAGATCTGGATTTTTATATCTGGCCCAGATCTGGGATTTCGGTAAGGGATTATAAGTTTCAGGAAGTTTAAACTTGTGTGAAGTGTGTAGCCTGACGTTGGTGAAGTAGTCGAACTGTAGTGTATTTCATGAAACCTGTATGATCATTCAGTTAGTACAATCTGTTTCAAGATATCTCCATTTGAACTTTACAAGTGTGATTTCAAACGCCCAAAACTTATGGGGACATTACATGTAATGGGGACATTACATGAAAGGTTTGGACAGACTTAATTACAAGGAAAGAAGAAACATGTGTAATACTTTTAATTTATTTTATCATTGTAGGCTCTGCAGTTACGTACAGACAATATTTCATGAGTGACAGGGCAAATAGATAGTAATAATAACTTTAAACTATTGAACATAGATATTTCAGGGCATAGTTCGTAATTTCAACTGGAGCACCAATGGTGCAGAAGCTCATACCTTTTCGAGCTTAAAAATGTAGGGCCCACAAAACGTTATGGCCCACCAAATTTCAGGCAATTTTTCAGATTCCACCAATTTTGGGCCCATGAGGGATAACCCCCCCCCCCCCTCCGTTAGCAGAACCCTGGCCACACCACTGGCTATAATTCCTATTTTGCCCCTTTAAATCCTATTTTACCCACTCTCTCAAACAATACCACTGACCTACCCTATTAAACTTTCTCCTCTCTACCAGAGCAGACCTGAAGCACTCCTTGCCAAAATTTTGGCTGGCTGCCTACATACCTCAGGCTCAGAGACTTCTAAGAATCGGCAAGTGCTGATTGGCTATAGGGCTCTCATGCTTACAGTTCAACAGTTAATAACAACTCCCAGTCCTGCTTTAATTCCACTAACAGCCTCTGCAGAGCTTAACCACAAATGTAAACAAACACTGCAGAGACTGGGAGACAAATTAAAGGAGCTTTGGCAAAGGTGAAGGCTCAGATTTTTTTAAACAATGGGGATTAATTGTAATTAATTAACTTTTGACCAAAAATTATTAGACATCACCTTATTCATACACAATCCAACAATTATCAGTTCAACTTTGAATATGATCCATCAAAATCTTGAGGAGATTGAGATATATTTGAAAATATTACAAAGAATGACCCCGGTGACCCCCTAAATGACATTTGACCTCAATTTTCCGAACACCCCTCGTAACTCTCATCCCAAGGAACATTGTGACCAAGTTTCATTATAACTGGCCATACACTGTACGAACAGGAGCAATTTGAAAATATAGGGCCGCGGCCCGGGCCACAAAAGACCCCTAGTTGATCTTTGATCTCAAATTCATGAACACCCTGAAGGTAAAACTTCCACAGTACTATCGTGACAAACCCTCAACATTGTACCATGGAAACTGTAGGAGAAGAAGCATTTTGCGTATTTCCACAACATGGCCCATTACGGCCCACAGGTGACCTTTGACCCCAAATTTCGGACCATCTCTGTTGGCCCTATACCCAATGGTCCTTGTGTCCAAGTTTCATGAAATTCCATCAAACACTGTGCGAGTGGGAGCGGTTTTACCAATTGTTGACGGATAGAGTGATAGAGTGATAGACGCTGCACTGTAACAATAGCTCACACCAGCATGCTGGTATGAGCTAAAAACAGGATAAAAAATCATCACACTGTCCAACATGTGAGACCACCGGGGGTAACTTTACACATATGAGGCAAACATAAATGTCAGTAGCCAAAAATAAAATTTCCTTCATACTTCAGACATATTCTGACTAGTTTACTAGTAAAACTTCAAATTTCATAAAAGTTTTCTCAAGGCATCACCAAGCAAAAGTCTCATCACATTTCACGAAAGTTAAAGTTGTATAATATGAAACATGTGACAAGATCACTGATAGGAGGAGGAGAGGGAAGACGTAATTTAACAAAGATGAGGTAACTCGGGTAAGTATATGTTAGTAGTCATTACTAGCATTTATTTTGCACATTTTAGAAGGGTTTAGAAATGTTCTGAATATGTTACTAGTGAGATGCAAATTCAATCAAACTCATCGGAGCAACTTTTTATATCAGAATCTAATATGTAATACAGAGTTAATAAGACTAAACTATATCACCAAGACAAAGATGAGGCAAGCAGATGGTAGTAGTATTTCCTAACATTCTCTTTATTTTTCACAAAATGGGAACAAAATGTTCTGACTATTTTATCATTGAATTTAATAAAACTTAATAAACGTCCTCCAGGCCACCTTTTACATCAAGTTCTGATGTGTAAATATAACAGAGCCAGTCAGTCATTGTTATGGGAAGTAACCTCTAATTTTTATACCAACTAATTTTATCAAAATCAACTCAATAAACAACTTTTATTTTAATTCCTTCCAATGTGGTGTTCTTAACTTGAAAAAAAAAACATTCACAAGGCACTATTATGTCGTATGAGAAGCAACCAAAATATAATTTGTTTTCTTATGTGAAATTTAACTGATGTATAAGTTTACACTTGAGCTTTAAATATGTGACAGTTTGTTGCTTTCAATCGTCAAAATCATCCAAAGGGTTTTTCTTGTTGCTTCAGAGAAGGAGCACCCAAGGATGTTGTCCACGACCAATGATCCTTGACAATATGCAATGTATACCAGGTATGTGGCTTGTGTCCATGAAAAATATGTGATTGTTTTGGTATCCATTGTAAAATAACACTGACTTACTGTGTGTAAACTTGGCAGCCTAGCAACTTTGGTAGGTTTTAAGTCTTACATATTCCTTCCTATTGATTTTGGTCTTAATTCTTAAAGACTGACTAATTTGAAAGTCCAGTTACATTGATAAGTTACATCCTTTTGATTGCATTTAAAAAAAAAGCATTGCTCATTAAAGACGGACTTGCTGTTTGTGTGCCAAACTTGACATTTTGAAAGGTAAAAGTCCTATGGTTTCATTTCCAAAGAGGTGTTTCATTTTTAAAGTTTACTTGCTACTTTGTGCTAAACTTAAGAGTCCAGTCACATTGATAACGTTTAAGTCATTTGATTATCATTTACAATTTTGCGTTGCTTGTTAAAAGCTGACATGCTGTCTATGTGCCAAACTTGACATTTTGAATGGTTAAAGTCCTATGCTTCCATGTCCACATATGTGTTGCATTTTTAAAATTGACTCAATGTGTTACTCAATGTTCTAAAGTTGAGAGTCCAGTCACTTCAATAGGTTGAATGAAGTGTTATCGTTTCAATTTAATTATTTTGCTTCTTGTCAAAGAAATAAAAAAATAATTAGAATCTGTGTGCTAAATATGGCATTATATTAATTTAGTACTGCACCTTTAAAGTCTATCAAAAGAGATATTTGCTTCTAAGAAAGACCATTTTTAGCTATCAAATCAGACTCTGATTGTTGAAAGTGTTTCTTTGAAAAATCTTTACATACTTCATTCATTTAATGCTGCCTTTAAGACAAACTAAGAATATTCAATCAAGTTTATAAACCTGCCACCGAATGGCGTTATGACGTTTAACAATCAAATTTAGAAGACACTTGTGATCTTCAATTTCATTTCTCTCTCTTTGCAGCAGAACAGACTTTTTTCCTAGTTAGACTTGGATTTTTCTTGAGCCAACTTCATCATCCGTTTGCGATAAGCACCGAAAATTGCCATCAGAACAAAATCACTGACACACTCGGGTAAATTGGGGAAAACAGAACCCTAGGCAAGAAGAAGAGAAAGAGCACTTTATATATATTTTGTTTCTTTTCTTTTTGCTTTTCATCTTTGTATGATATATCTGTAATGGCTTCTACGTTTTGCTTTCATTGATGAGTTTACAGAGACAAAGTTGACAGTGATTTTGATTAAAGGAGTAATATACCTCAGAGCAAAGAACAACGACTTAACAGAAAAGAGAAAGTATATAAATGAATTAAGGGATGCTTCAGTCCTTTAAGTAAGTTGTGAGTTTCAGTTTTAATAATTAGTTTTGCATGGGGCCAGCCTGATTGTATGTGGCAATTTAATAACAATACTAAAAACACCTTCCCAACACTCCCATCTCCCCACCTTTTCCATCCGACATGATTTCATTATATACGTATATTATGTGCTGTATACTATCTTGGCAATTAACTTGTTAATCATTTTTATTTCATTGAACTATTAAACTGCACATGGAGATGAACTTACACATCACAACAACCATATTCAAAACAATCATCTTGTCATCACGAAACTATCTCTCGCAATGCTGTCTTAGTTTTATAGTTGCAATTCAGATCAACAGTTTGTACAATTCTGACATCAATTGAACTGCAGTATTCTTGCTCTTGCAATGAGTATACATTAAAAAAAAACACCAAGCTGTTGAAGCCGAGAGAATGACGTGTTTCCATGAGGAGGGATAGTGTATGTTGTGTGTGTGTGTGTAATTTGTCCAACTTCCTGTGTATTAATATCAAAAGCAACAATTTGAAAACTTAAGTTTGAAACGTTTGACAGATCTTGTTAGCTGTTCTGATTTTGATTCTTCTCTCACTTCTTTAGTCTCTGGCTGCTTCATGCTGATCGATACTGTTTTTTTGTGAATGCATCAACAGGCACCTACAGTAAACTTATTAGTCAGTGTAACAAAATCCATAATACGCACCTGCAGATTATGAACAAAGCACCCGAATGTTCGGGTCTCATTGCCGACCGTTGCCAAAGCCGACTTGACGTAGGACGTGGCCGTTGGAACGGTGAAAGAACTTCTCCTGATTTTGCTGAGCTTGGACACCACAAAGTATGGCATGACAGACTGTGAAGAATAAATTATTAATGTTACAATAAATGCATTGGCAACTTTCGAACGCTGATTGTATATCCAGAGGTTCGAAACCGGTAAGGAAGGTCGTAATTCTACTGTAGACCTAGGCGTTTGTCACCTACAGGTATCGAACAATACTAGCTCGTTTTTGGTGACATATTTTGCCTTACTCTAGAGATCAAACATGTAGCTAACCAACTCGAAATCACAGACAGATATATATATATATATATATATATTTATTTATCACAGTAAAACACAAGATTGGATACAACACCTAAATAATTGACAAACAAGAAAAACCATATCAATTTAAAATTATATTTGTGTTGTATTTGCCAAAATACATATACCATGTTTAACTGGTAAAGGAACAAACAGGTACATGAAAGCGTAAGTTATTACTTTTTGCACCAAAATCGCAACAGGACTGGCGACATTACAAATACATTTACAAATAAATCCAAGCTTTGCATAGATTCTTTGTTAGTCCCCAGATCTCCACTATCCTTAATCACTTAGGGATCTGTGTTATCTATTCTGCCAATAAATTTTAACCCTTTCCAATGTTCTTTAAGTTATTTCTCTGCAAGATGTAATATTTATTTAGAGCCAAGCTCTACACTTACCTGGACAATGAGTCCTTTCGATGAATATTCAACATTCAGGGCCCGAGAGAAGAAGTCTAGGTATGACTGAGGGAGACAAAAGAAGATCCACATTGAAGGAGGTGATTGCGTTGAGTGGTCCATTTACATGCAATATTACGTAATTTGCAATCTCACTCGAGATAAGAAAATTGTAACTGATGAAAACTTAGGTTTTAGTTTTACAGTTCAAGTTGAATTCTGAGCATCTTTCAACTAGAAATGTTCATCTTTTTTCTTGCTTGGTGGTGTGTTCTGGGGGCTGAACTGGCCCTAGTTGCCTCCATGTAGGAGTGACTTACCTTAGTACTGGAGTAAACTGTCAGAAGAGGGGTTGGCAGAGACCCAGCAGCTGATGCAATGTTAATGATCAGACCCTTCTTCCTGTTTGCAGAAAGAGAAAAGCAGTCAAAAAGTGATTTAAGATACAGGAGCAGGCTTTAACTCTTTGCAATGCTCAATGATATGTTTGGAGCAACCTCATGTTGTTGAATATTGACCCCTAGCTGACCTCAAACATCCGGAGGAGTTGTGAGCAAATTTGGTAATTATCCATCGAAAGTTTGTGGAATAAATTGCCCAAAGAGAATAAACCCTAGATGACCACTTGAAACAGGTGAACCAAATGAAAGTTTAAGAAAAGGCTGTATTTACCTGGAAAGCATAGATGGTACAATGAGGTAGGTCATCTGAAGAGAAGAAAGGAAAATTCAACAAGCCTGTTTCACCCAAATATTACCTGTACTGGATCGTATAACATATACATCTAAATTACTAAATAGGGCATCTTTGAGGGGAGGGGGGTGGGAGGGGGAATACACAGGGCAAGTTTTTGTTCAACTGAGTTTTGATCAAAAAATGTTTAATAGAGTTACATTCCAAAAATTCACTATCACTATTTCATTTTGTGTTATTTCGGTTTTAATATTTATTATTTATGTCAAGACACCTGTACGTTACGTGCTTGTTGCCTGCAATGTACATCACTCATTGACAACCCTGACAGTGGCTACATACAAGTAACATTGTGTATTCATTTTAAGATAGACAGGGTAATAACATGATGCCTCTTAAACAAGATCAGAAGTTACTAACAATACGTTTAATTTTTGGTCAAAACTTGTACTGAGTTAGACCAGTCCACCTGTATTTGCATCTTAAATTACGAAAGACAAAACAAAAAACAACTTACCATTGTAGCTGCTAAACAGTTAACATTAATCATTCCCTGAATCAGCTGGAAATGAAAAAAAATTTATATTACATCAAATATGTACAGTATTAACATTATATATTTTTGTATCTTGATATGCCGCATAAAATTTCCTGCTTCGTTCACTATTTAATGTTTTCGGCTGATGTGTGCACTATGTGAAGGTACATACACAATTCCAGTTTTCATATGTAACTGTACTCTCCTACAGATGTACACTTTCAGTTGAAAAAAGATGATTATTACATTTAAATATATACAATACTACCTAAATGTTAAAAGATTAGATATAAGTGACTTATAACACCCAATAGGAACAAGAAATATCAAATGCAGGGCAAAGAACTTTGAAAGTATTCTCTCTAACGTAGTTTCTGTATGATCCATAATACACATAAGCACACAAGAATTGAGTTGCAGTTCAACAAGATATGCCAGTGTTTCTCCTACAAACCTTCTGTATATCATGTAACACATGAAAACATACAAGAATTGAGATGCAGGACAAGATATAGCGATGAATTTTACAACATACCTTCTCTGGGTCTTCTAACTCATGAAAGTACAGCGGATATGGATAAGACATGCCAACGTTGTTAACTAAGACACCAATCTCCAAGCCGTCCAGCTGTTTGCCGATATTTTCATAGATTTCACTTCCAGACGTGAAGTCAACGGCAATGACCTTGGTCTGTACATTGTACTTAGAGGCTGGTAAGAAATAATGCAAAATCAGAAACTTAACAGAACTGGGAATTCTGAAACAACCAGAAAACGAAAACGTTTAGTGGTTACGATGTCTAATTATATTCATAGTGTGGTAAAGCCATGTGTGTTAATATACATGAACTTGTGCACACCAAAATGAAGATGATGTATTGACTAATGCTGCAACATATATAAAGAAAGGTATTAGTAATCAGTTATCATATTGACAAAGCATCAACCATTTGATTTCATGGAAAGGATTTTACAGAATAGAATTTATGTTCCAATTCCTAATGCACGTCCCTTTAAGATTTGTTAATAGGCTGTGAGCTCTACAAAAGAGATCTGAAATATTTTGCCAAGCTTCAAGTTATCTGGTATAAATCACGACACAAATTGCCAGTCTGAGACCAATTAAGATAATCCTTTTGAACCCCTTCAGCCAATACTGTATATTATGTTAAAAGACTTATAGAGCCCCTTCACAAAATTTAATCTGAACTGAATTTGACTAAACTATTTTCACCAAAAGAAAATCATAGCATTGGAGAATTGACGGATTTATTTAGCTTTAATTTTGGAGTTATTATGTTTAAAAGGGGTTCAGACTTTGACACCTGTTGACCTTTTAAGATTTCTACCAAATTACAATCATTGAACATCTATCTACCAAGTAGTACATTGATTCAAACTTGTGAGGAGAAGTTGTTTCTACAAGCTGGTTTTACTAAATATTGTGTTCATCTATACAGTACTTCTGTGTACTCACTACTTTTGTATTATTTTAACATAAATCATATGCACAGTACATTATGTACCCATCTACCGATTAAAAAGTAAGAAAGTTTAGGTGTATGATACTAGTTTAGAATTGATATTTCTTATGTATTTATTAATATAAGGGGGAGAGGGTCACGCAACAGCCATGTGTGATTTGACATGGAATGACCCCATAACTTACCAATTTCAGAAGCCACCGCATCCAGTTTTGATTCTGTTCTGCTCATGAGAACCACATTAAGACCCTTGGCAGCTAACTGAAAGCAGAATGAGAGACAAAAAATACAGCAGGTGCAGGGAATCATTTTGTGTAGCAGTTTTGAAGATGCTGTACTTTGCTTCTTATTAAATACAATGGTTTATATGTACAAACACAGCTATACATCATTGCACTTGTATGACAACTTGACTAGTTTTGCATAGCATTTTTCTATACGATATTGGATCAATTATTCCCTGAGATGGCATACAGTACACTGCAGACCATTACAGGAATGTACAGTGAAGTACACAGTCAGTACAGCACGGTACATTAGAGGACAGTATAGCACATCACAGTACAGAACACAGTACAGTCCAGTACACAGATCAGTACAGTACAGTACAGCACGGTACATTAGAGGACAGTATAGCACATCACAGTACAGAACACAGTACAGTCCAGTACACAGAACAGTACAGTACAGCACAGTACAGCACGGTACATTAGAGGACAGTATAGCACATCACAGTACAGAACACAGTACAGTCCAGTACACAGAACAGTACAGTACAGCACAGTACAGCACGGTACATTAGAGGACAGTATAGCACATCACAGTACAGAACACAGTACAGTCCAGTACACAGAACAGTACAGTACAGCACAGTACAGCACGGTACATTAGAGGACAGTATAGCACATCACAGTACAGAACACAGTACAGTCCAGTACACAGTACAGTACAGCACAGTACAGCATGGTACATTAGAGGACAGTATAGCACACCACAGTACAGAACAATAAAGTAAACAGTACATTCCAGTACAGCACAGTGTAGTACAGTACATTAGAGTACAGTACAGCACACCACAGTACAGAACAGAACAATAAAGTAAACAGTACATTCCAGTACAGCACAGTGTAGTACAGTACATTAGAGTACAGTACAGCACACCACAGTACAGAACAATACAGTAAACAGTACAGTCTAGTACAGTACAGTGCAGTACAGTACATACAGTAAGAGTACAGTACAGCACATCACAGTACAGAACAATACAGTAAACAGTACATTCCTGTACTCAGTACATTCCAGTACACAGTAAAGTACAGTACAATACAATACAGTATAGTACAGTAGATTACATTTATACAATAGATGGGTTATCTTTAAAGCAGGCAATCGGTGTTGATTTGATACTTTGATGCACTTTGGTACTTGTACACTCTTTGGTACAGTTTGAACACTACAATCAGGGAATCATTTAATCCTGTATCAAAATGTTCTTTGGGTTCAATTACATGTAGTCACCAATAATGATGGTCTGGTTACATCCAGGGTAGCCTTCAGTGAATAGAACATTTGAGACAGGTCTATAAAAGATAAGTCCGGTAATTTACAACACAATATGTACCAGAGACCGAAACTCGACAACATTTCATCTCACTTACCTGCTCAGCATAGGCCTTCCCAATGCCATCAGTAGCTCCTGTAACCACTGTTGAGAAGAGAAATTCAGAAAAACGTTTTTTTTTTCCATACATGTGCAACTGAAAATTTGAAGCACAAGTCACTTTAGCCTTACATTCTTTGTGCCTCGCCGCTACATAACTCACTTCCTAAAGTATTGCAACCAATAAGAGGAATTACATTGTTATGTGTACAGCCAATGTAAGCATGCTTCTTCAGGAAGGGGAAATTCTGACTATTCACAGCTGGCAAGGGAATGGCACATCAACAATTTCTGAGATAAAATTAACATTTCTGGCATTCTTATTAATAGCCGTTCTCGTCTGGTGTTTAAACCGAATGAGTTTAGCAAAGAGGTTCCTGTTTCTTGTAACATTGTTACTGTACAAAGTTTGAGGAATCATAACCTTATCAATCAGGGAAAAAAAAGATGGTTTTAATTTTGTATCCCAACAAAGACTGGAACAGTTAGAGAGGAAAACCCTTCCCCTTATATTGAATTAAAGTTCTGTATTTCATGTCTGTGAAAACTGACATTTAGTATAATTTATAACTACTCCTTGGTGGAACCCACCTAGGCCATGCCTACTGCACGTAGTCGAACTTAAGCCTTTGTAAAGTCACAACCGTCGTAAGTTCACCAAATAACTTTTGATCCTTAACATTTAATACGGGAATATGTATGCTATATACTCCCAAGGTATATATTTGACGAGGGAGTTTTGTCAACTGTGCAAGAACTCATTCAGCAAACGGTCTGTAAACTGTTCATAATTAAGTGGTTTCCAGTTACTTAATTGCACTAAAAAATGTGGGAAAAGTCTTTTAAGCAAACTTTTCCAGACTTTTTCAAATATGAAATCATTAGTCAGGCCAGGAAAAAAGAGGTCACACGGGAACCTGGTTCCCGGGAAATTTTAGTCACTCGCAGGAAATTTTGGAGCAGAGATAAAAAAAAAATGAAAAAAAACAAGACAGCGAAAACAGAGAACTATAAAAAAAAAAAAAAAAATCGCCCTCGTTATATCAGGTGTCTGTGTAAAATTAATAGTGACATGCGTTTGCTTTAGCAGCGCGATAAGTTCTCACAATCTCGCATCAAATTTGAAGCAGTTCGGGAGGGTCGAGCACAATTACCGGGAACTTCCCGCAAAGTCACTGGCAAATTACGGCTTCCACGAAGCAATTTCAGTACCAGCGACAATAACCTAACATCCACACAAATCTCCGACCACATGGTAGCCTTACCTGTACTTCACACTAAGTCAACGTGGAAATCTAACCTAGCGATCTGTTTATTCGCTCTAGTTGTGTCGTAAATAAAAAATATTTTAATATATAATAATATACATGGAAACTGCAATCTTCGACCACATGTTAGCCTAACAACCACACTAAGTCAATGGGAAATGTAGCCCAACGATCGTTTCGCCAAAAAAAAAAACAATACTTTGCGTAGCTTTTTTACATACTTTCCAGGCTGCTATCGTCGCGCATGGTACCCGAACACCACACGTAGTCAACGGGAAAATCTAGCCTTAGCATCTCTTTATTCGCTGAAATTGTGACGCAGTTAGCTAAAACTAAAATATCCATGAAATACTGCAACAAGCATGTTAGCCTAACAACCACACTAAGTCAATGGGAAATGTAGCCTAACCATTGGTTTGCAAAAAAAAAAAATGCGTAGCTTAGTTTACAACTTTCAATTTGCTGGAAATCGGCATTTGTTTGGAAGGTATGTGCTATGTCTTAAATAGGGAAAATTGTATTTTATATTGGAGTAGTTTCTAGTTGTTATTATTTCTTTACATCAATCTGGTAACATTCTAGAGTAATTTTAAACAAGTTACGATGGTACAATTTGCTTTTCAGTTGATTGGCCTGAGCATACATTTTCTAATCGAACTCGAACGGAGTTAAATAGGTAACGAATAGGTATGTTTAACTTCAAGTTTGTAACATTTCTATTTGTTCATAAACGGTATAACACTGAAAATAAGTACAAAATAAAGTCGGAATGTAGCCAATATGTAAATAAAATTTACACTTTGGTAAAGACTGAAGATGGATGGTTTGTCTGAGGTGCTTTTTGAGATGGATATTTTGAGTAACTATTCTTAGCCCATTTCAAGCCATTAATAGGTGACATACACGTCGAGGTAGTTAGGCCATTCGCTGAGCACAGTGCTGACTAGGTAGGATGTCATATTTTCGTATTTTGGAAATTTGTAAAAAAAAAAAAAAATCCCGAGAAACTCCAGAGGTTGTTTGATACAAACAAAAGGATTACTAAGAGCCTTTGTATTACAACGAAAGCAAAAGGAAACAGGAAAATCACAACAATAATTTTTTCGATCACATATTTTATTGCTGATTTCGTATAAACGGGATATTTTCTCTTTTTGAAATAATCGGAATCGGTACGATTATGAAAAAATAATCGATATTTTCTGTTATGCATAATCGTTTGATCCCTAGAACAGATTACTAGTTTAATCCATGTGCGAACGTGATAATCTAATATCGTACGTCGAGTATGAATGAAGGATGGTGTCGGTTGCTTTTTTCCAAGGTTTGTGCTTTTCTTTTGGAAGTGTATGATAAAAAACAAAGGCCCTAATATAGCGTGTTATTTTTTATATTTTTTTTAATAACCGTGCGTGTAAGAGTATGTACATACTGTAGCCTAGGCTATGCATATTGAATGTATGGCATTGACAGTCTCGGAACTAAGTGCTTTGAACCATAGATGAAAGTTGAGGAAAATACCGGTTGTAGTTACGATACCGGGATTTCATGTTGCAACAAAACGACTCATGTGCTACCGTAACATGGTTTAACACATTTGTAGTACACTGGCAATCACTGTAAAAATGGTCCACCAAATCGCGTCAATTGGGTCTTAAATTTTCAAAAGCTTCAGACACCCCCTACACTGCGTTCCGCGGCGGGAAATCCGACTTCGTCGGATTTATGTTCCCGGGAAAAAAACATTTTTTCTGACCGTGTCATTAGTTGGAAATTACTTGGGATTTTCCTTTTAAAAGCTATTAAAAACAGGTAAGTTTCTTATATTAATTTTACAATTTATCCCAAAACGACCATAAATGTCCAAGAACACTGTAATCACTTTTTTAAGATAGGGTGGAGACTTTATGACTGTAGCTAAGATCAAATGTTCTTGGTACATGTTGTATTGGCCTAGGCTGTAACCTAAGTGTAGCAAGAGTGTGCAGTGGTGACTCTATTCAAGGCTGTCTAACTAACTGTCTAACCTTTGATGAATTTTTGTAAGTAACTTTTCCCAGATATGTCTATGTATTTCTGTGTGACTAGTGACAGAAGTTAGTTTTAAAAGGATATGAACATCTCAAAGTGGCAACTTGATGACAGTTTACACTAGGCCTACAGCACACTAAGTATTGATTAGGCTACTATAGCAATCACCAGCAGGGAACTTAACCTACCGTAGCCAATGAGCACTAGTTAAGCAAACTGATTCAATAGTACTTCACATGGATGAAAAGCGTATATGCTACAAGCAAATCACTATTAAATTCTTCGTGTAAGAAGTAAAATGTAATTTAGTACCATGCTGGCTCGTTATTAACGTTTGGCTAGGCCTAGCTAGGGCTTTTACTAGTTTAGGCTAATGTACAGATAGGCCTAGGCCTTACTAACTTAGTGTCTAGTAATTTACTGTCACGAGTTCGGTTTCTTCGCTGATCAGTCTTTCACGAAACCTAACGGCAACATAAAATATTTTCGACTGATAGGATTCTCAGCATTTTGTGGTTATATCTTCTCCCGTTTCGCTAAATCAAGGTAAGCTATCTGTACACTGAAGGCATAGCCTATACCTAGGCTAGTAGTACTAGGTTGTGCATGAACTACCAATAAGAGAAGATAGGCTAATACTGGAACGTTATCGTTAACTTTAAGCGCCCCTGGGAAGTTTACCTGACCACGACCCATACTTCTTTGGATTTGCACCTAAGCGAAGTCCAAACATCTTGAAGGATTTAACCAAAAACAGGAGAACGCGAACAGCATAATATATGGTGAACGAAGCCCCAATGGAGGCAAGGGCGCTGTTAAATCGCCCAAAGAGCAACGATTCGTCCGCCATGGTGATAGACAAGAATGAAAATGAGCGTTGTCGAACACATGCACGCTATTTTCTAAGTGTTTCACATATTAAGTTATCGCGTATCTTTCGTTAATCGTAGCCCACCGCGTTCACAGATCATATGCATGCAAACTTGAAGTGTCTTTCAGTAACGAAACACTTAAGGTTTACGCCTAGCGTGAAGGGGTAGCATGTGACTTGTTTGGTTACTAAGAGACGTGAAAGTAACTTTCATGGTATACACAGAAATTGAAGTAGGTTTCTATGATGGTACTTCTCCTGTCGTGCTAGCAGTCTGTCTCGATTGGTATTGCACATACTTCAGCCGAAAAGTAGCAATTACCAAGAGTTAAAAGACTCAATCTTCAAGACCTATGAAAAGGGAATAATATACAACAACTAACAGCATCATATTGTAGAGCTCAATGTATTTAACATTTCTAAACCCACGATCGACATTCCGAATTTCGACTCCAGTGTTTACCTAACATCGATCGATCAGATACGGTTCCATGTGTAGTATCTGTTCCCTTTCGAGGGGAACGGTGATGCACACCTAGCTGACGATGATCCCGATGCAAGGGGACTGGGGTTGAGAGCGGATCTGTCGTTCGGTAGTTTGGTTTTCGTGCCCAGGTTCTTTCCTGGGCGACTTTTTTTTTAAATAGATACGGTTCCAGTCTCGATGTAAGTGGACTGGGGGTGTGTGATCCTGTTCATGGCTGAACGTGAATTACGCCCTTAAGTTATGGACTTTTTGCGAGAAAACGATAAGATTATGTACTAGATATATCAAATATGAAAATTATGTAGGACAAAAAAAAAACAGACAGTTACTTTGTACACATGGAAGAAGATACACCAATGATATACGGAAGCGAGGAACAGAACTAAGAGATGAATCGTTTCTTAATGACATCCATGGGAATGCGCGGGGGGGGGGGGGATTATCGGTCTTAACGTTAGAAATATTCAGTCATTGCACTTCTTTGCAAACTGTGATTATTGTGATCATGCAAAGCAGTCCTTGTATGTTTATGAATAAATATCTTAACAATTACAATACAATAGGAAAACAACAGACATGTTTTGTTTTTCGGGAAGGGAGCGTAGATGCAAAATTGTGCTTTATCCGCAGTTAGGAAATATAAGTAATGCTCATGCTATGTATTGATGTGGATTTTCATGGCACCATATATGCTCTACCCCCCCCCCCCACCCCTCCCCCGCTCCCACCTACCTCTGTTAGGACATTTATAGTGCGCCATATTTTGCCAGGACGCCTGCACATGAAAACCTTTTTGCGAAGGGGCCGAAATATGTTTGGTCGGCAGAATCATGTGTAGCCCGTTATGTACTGCCTCTGGCTGCACTTGGCACGGGCAGCGTGGGGCCGGTCCAGGTGTGAAGCCTCTGTATGGGTCCGGGGACGAATTGTAGCTAATATAACTGGCAACGGTCTCTTTTACAGATATATATATGCTGTAGATTTGCTAAGCCTAGCTTACAATTCTCACACGCATCGTGTGCCGAACTAATCAACAGGAAGGTAGGCTAATGTATTGGCTGTTTCTTAGTGCACAACCGGCGTTCGTAATATAATATTTACCATGTTACAAGGAATGAATGGAGGCTCGGGCTATCAACTGACACCAGCACATCAATACAAGAGATGAAGAATGATTTACTCCCTCTAATTAACATTAAGGAAACAGAATAAAGACTGTGTATGTAAATATGATCAATACCTCAATTAAGTTCATAATTAACCCTTACAATCCAATTCCCATGTTATATTACTTGCGTATGAATATCACCTATATTGCTAATGGATCAATTGGTAAAGTTAATATACATCCTGAATCTTAATCATTCATCTCGTCATCTAGCCAGAAACTCGAGAACATCACGATTATAGCTGAACTATATATCTAAATAAAGCCTGAGTATTATAACAACGGATTATAATCTATTATTTCCTTTAATCGTGAGTTTCTATGTTCCGGGGGCTACCATGCAGGGTAATGTTACAGTAAACAATTCACGTATATGGTAGGCCATACGGGAAATAATTGCTGATTTAATGTCCGTACGAAATAAAATTATTACCGGTATTAATTCTATTTAATACCGGCATTAATTCTCAGCCAATCACCATGCAGCTTCATATGCCGGTATTAAATATAATTAATACGGGCATTAAATATAATTAATACGGACATTAAATAGAATTAATACGGGCATTAAATAGAATTAATACGGGTATTAAATATAATTAATACGGGCATTAAATATAATTAATACGGGCATTAAATATAATTAATACGGGCATTAATAAAATTAATACGCGCATTAAATAGAATTAATACGGGTATTAAATAGAATTAATACGGGTATTAAATAGAATTAATACGCGCATTAAATAGAATTAATACGGGCATTAAATAGACCAATCACATCAGCAGGATTCTCACTTGGTCATCTGATCTGATCGCCGCGCCAACCTACAACTTACATTCTTCGAAGAATAACAAGACGGTTCAAAGCATTGCGAACTGATAAAACATCGGACTGGGATTGAGGGTCAACATTTGTCAATAACCTACAAGTATCGTTCGCTTCTCGACGAAAATCATGCAAAAATTGTTCTTTGTCTGTCATGCGTGCCATGCGTTGTATGTTGTACCTTGATTGCTAGCTACAACTACACTGCTCTCACGCTGGGGGATTAACACTAGCTCAGACTGAGCATGGTAACAAAATTCGCTGATGTGATTGGTCTATTTAATACCCGTATTAATTCTATTTAATGCCCGTATAAATTCTATTTAATGCCCGTATTAATTCTATTTAATACCCGTATTAATTATATTTAATACCCGTATTAATTATATTTAATACCGGCATATGAAGCTGCATGGTGATTGGCTGAGAATTAATGCCGGTATTAAATAGAATTACTACCGGTAATAATTTTAATTCGTACGGACATTAAATCAGCAATTATTTCCCGTATGGCCTACCATACACGTAACCGCGCCGACTTGGCCATTCACGCAATTGCCACAACTACGCGACAGACGATATGATTCACCACAATTCGGTATAAGTTACTGGAAGTATTGTAAGCTCGATAGCTGCAAAGCAAATATTGGGTGAACTCCTTATATACATGATAGGCCTATATGTGAATTCAAATTTGTGAGAACAGGAACCCTATTTGGGGGCAAAGGGTAATTAACGTCATTAGAGGTCAACAAAGGTCAAACTCTGCTAACCTTGTAAACACAACACATGCTACTTCTAATAGTAAAGACTTCATAGTCAAGTTTTTAGATTTCACCTGCTTATATCTGGGGAGATTAAATGTTGTTTATATGCAGTCAACAAGTGAAAATTTTTTGTGCAATGTCACATTATATATTTTCTGATAGGAAACATGTTAAGGAAGCAAATACCATGATATTTTTACATCCATCCTTATGTAAGTGAATAGTTATTTTGATGGTGTACAATACTTAACCCATGAGGTGAGACATTTTACCCATGCCAATTTTTGATTTACACTTATTTTCACATGTAACCTTGAACTGAATTCTTTGAGATAAATACAAATTCAATGAACCATTTTCTCAATGACTTTGAGATGAATTTGTATTCGTATACAGTTATAAGTTAGCTGCTTCTTTGAATTGATGTGGAAATAACAAGTATACCATAAACAGCGACATGAATAGAAATAAAATTGCAGTAGGCCTACTTGACGAAAGTATGATTTTTTTTAAGTATGCATTTAACATTTCAAGTACAATCAGGCTGGTTCTTTTGGAATATACAGATCAAATAGAAGTATAAATCCCTTCCTAAAGTACTTCGTTAAGTAGTTTACTACATCCGCTTCTAAACACTTGCTGGTAGAGGTATTATGTGTATAACACAAACAACATCTTTCTATCAGCTTACGACCCTAGAACATCAGTTTGAACTTATTTTGTTTAGTAAAGCTGATTCAATTTTGCTTGCTGCAAGGGCGTAGGAACCGGGGGGCCAGCCCCCCCAGTGAAAAATATGGGGGGGGGGGCGGAAGTATCGTTCCGCCCCCCCCCCCCGCTCCGCAAGTCAGAAAACCCCTTTTTCATTTCCAAATGAGAAAAAAAATCTCATTTGAAGCAACAAATTGCATCTAAGGCCAGGTGAAAATGCAAAATTCTTTACAAAATGGAGTGGGTGTTGAAGTGTGCTATATTGCACCAAATTGCATCTGAGGCCACCTGGAAATGCAAAAAAATTCCAGGGGGGACACCCCCTCCCCTTAGACCCCTCCCCCAGGCCGGCCATCAGTCTTCAGCCCCCCCACTCAAAAGTACCTTCCTACGCCACTGTTCTCTATACCATATTCTATTATCTGTTGGGTGTGTTTCTCCTTTGACAGACAAAAGTTTGTTCAGATTAGTAGGCACCAAATGTGAAATTGGTACGTAGGGTATATAGCTGTGAAGATATTAAACGCTCAAATAACTTGAAATTTGCCATACTGTTGATTTTGAATTAATCTCCAAAGGCTCAGGCCTTGGCAATAAACAGCATTTCATTAACACCAGGCATCAGCCTATACATCATATCTGCCACACCTCCTTCGCCCGCACATAGACACACACAACACATTTAAGTTGTAATCACATTTGCATCACAATACAACTTTAAACAATTATTATGGACACATGATACATACAAATCGCAAGTATATCGTCATTGATTCGCTATTTTGATAAAGCTGAACAGTTGTTTAAACAAACTGGCTTCCTTTAAATAGTATATATTTACCACTCTATTCTGTATCATATGGAATGCACTGTACTGGCTGATGGAGTAGATGACCAATTTCATTTCTGTAATTTGTGGTCCTCGGCATCGTGACCAGTAGTTCACGGCACATAGGTCATCTGCATAAAATACAACAAATGTTAATGGTGACACATTTTTATTTGATTGCTGCTCTTTTATATGATAAGAAATGACCAATTACTCATATAACTTAATATGACACCAGAAATATGAAGAATATGTAGACCTATGTACCAGCATGCAGTCTAAGGATCAATGACTATAGTAGCTGGGATGACTCATAATGGCTAACGACATGACCTTAAATTCATGGAAATATTGGATGTCCTCTTACATGGGGCTACATGCGGTGGACACTCATTAGCCTAGCCTTGGAAAATAGCAAAAGAGATGAGAGAAGCATGTTCGCGTGAAAAGCATAGAAAATTATTCGGTTTATTTGCAATTACGTTGTGTTGAAACATTGTTGCAGATGGCCATTGGTATCCATAGCTTATGCCTCAATTGCTCATACCCGCACAAGGAGAACTATGCAATGTTGACTTAAAGGGTGTGAAGACTCGCGCAAAAAGAAACGTCTAATGCCGGTAATTTGACCTAGTTTCGAATGAGGTGTAACAGAAGTGTTAAACACCACCATCGATCCCAGAACAGAAGATACACACACAGCTTGCTACCGTCGGTAATTAGACACTACTACAGTCAGTACATACCCGTTCAATACCCACAGCACAGCTACAAACGATACAGCGATGGACATCTCGTGTCCAGCTAGAGATAGCAATTAAGGTATCACGTTTCATTACTGTCTGCATTTTGTAGCGACACGAACAAAACGTCACTTGCAAGCAACAGAAAGTTAACTTTCTTTTCAGATGGCCTCACGCGGTTTGGGGCGAGTCTTCAATGCCTTTAACATGTGGGAACTATAGCCTTCTATAGTCTTCTTGACCTCATGCAATTATGTTGAGAATAAAGCAACTATGATAAACTGTCTGGTCCAATGTACCCTTTGCTGTCGGTTTAATAATGATGATGGCGGTGGTGATGGTGTTAATGACGATGGTGGTGGTGATGGGGTGGTGATGATGATAATAATGATGATGATAATGATAAAGATAATGGTGGTGGTGGTGATGGTTCCTGCTGCTGCCGGTGATGATGATGGTGATGGCGGTGGCGGTGACGATGACGATGGCGATGATGGTGATGATCATGATCATGATGATGATCATGATGATGATCATGTTCATGATGTAACTGGTTGAACTTTGGGATCCAACCAAAATTTCATATTTAATGCGCATTTGGCGGTCTATAGCATGGAACACCCATGCAGAGACAGTTGCAAAATTGCCATTATGCACTGTTACACAAAGTTTTCCTTGTTCTCTCTTCTCCAGGTGAGATCGTCTTTAAATCCTACCTTTTGGCTAACTCAAGCACTGCTAAGCCCATCATAAATGTTTAGAGGTCTTAAATATATTAGTTCTATGTGTGGATGACCTGTTGTTAAGTAGCAAATTAGTAAGGAATAAACTGTTTTATTGTGAAAGTTATAATTATGTATCGTAGGGCATGCGTAAGTTCATGCCCGTTAGGTTATTATAATGTGTGTACATGCTAACGTAGTGTGATAACTACCGTAGAATACATGGGATTCGCATTGTTCACAAAGCTTACGGGTTATTTTCCGTCAGGAATTGTAAGCTATTTTACTGGGAAAACGGATATAGGACGAAGGATTACAGTTGTTATTATTAATTACAAACATTATATTATTTTAGAGTTTTGGTGTGACGCAGGAGTGACCACTTTGAAGGTGTTTGTGTGCAGCATTTGTTCGTACGTGATAAGAATATATAGCTTTATGATCATGGCGGCCATAACCGCATGGTCACTGTGAAGTGACGTCATGATTGATGTCGTCATTAGGGAAATCCCCTGATTGCGTCGTCTGCTACGATGGTATCAATAGTGCATATAGTTCAATTGAATTATTCTGAGTGTGTGTTAAGACCTCGGTGAGGTAATGCATATTTCCTTGATAATAGGGAAAAGTATATATGTAATAATTAGTTCTGATGAACTGTAAAACTAGGTGAAATCACCTTAAAGTCCTGGAGTTAGATCTTGAGTAAGTCAGATGCCAAAGAACAAAGATATCAAAAAAGGGCGAGTTAATATTTTCATATGTTCCTGTTATTGAACTGACATGTTGATATCAATTGTTGCAAAATTGTCATAATGCACTGTTACAGCAAGATTTTCTTGTTCTCTCTTCTCCAGTCTTCTCCAGCTTCTCTATGGTAATATTTCAGTGGCCCGCCCCAATGTAACAATGACCATGATGATCATGATGATGATCTTGCTCTTGATCATGATCATCATGATGATAATTAAGATCAAGATCAAGTTGCAGATGAACTACTGCACTTACCATCTCCATCTTTATATTTCAAAAAAATGGCATCCAAAAATTCTTCTTTTCGCCCTGAGCCACTTTGATGACTTTTTGAGTGAATTGTGGATGCCATTTGTTTCTAAATTCACTCCCAGTAGGGAAGAGATGGTCAAATTCAAGGTTGATCTAGAAAGCAATGACAAGACATTACTTCATTGAATTAAATTGAATTGATCAATGCATACATCAAATTATACTTAGCAAACTACATCATTTGTTAAGGGCCCTCACTACCATGTGGGGTCAATGCTGATCATGATGTCATAAATCTATAGTTACGTCTTTTTTAGCTAAACTAGTCATGTGCTAACTAGATAATTATACTTACTTTGAGCCCACCTGGTCTATGAGATAAGCGACCGTAATTTTCACCAACGTCTTCTCGATGATATGGTCAAGTGACCATCTTCGAGCTCCTCCAACAAAATCTTGCTAAGGTGTCTGTCTTCCAAGATGTGTTTCACTTGAAAATCTTGTAAAAAAAAATATGTAACAAAATTGACTTAGTAAATTATAGAATTTAAATGAGCAATTAGTTTTAAAATAGTCATTGCTTTGCATTACCCGCAGGAATCTACTTAGTCCATGTGTGGTTTACATATTACTCAGGGTAACCTGAGTTGTAAAGTCATCAGCCCATATACCTGCACATGTGTTTTATTTTGTGAATTTGAAGTTCTCCAGCTTCAGGATTACTAACGGTTAATATATGGAATCCCATTCAACAAGTTTAGCAGTGAACTTGAGTAAGTCTAACTAGGAAATGTTCTTCAACGACCATCGTAATTATGAATTTAGTGTGTAAAATGGATCGATGTGTTTGTGACATTATACCTATCAGTAATTATAGGTTGGAAAAGCAAACCAACGTAAGGAGAAACAGGTGAAAAGATAACAGAATGGCTCTGTGGATTGATTGATCATTTTGAAACACTTTTTATTTTATTTAAGTTAACGGAACGAAAGTACATTCCATGTCCAAGGTATCTTAATTTGGCGTGATTAATGTTATTATTGGTAGTAAGGTTAAATTATTTAAGTACTAAGTTATAGTATTGGGTTATTTGATTATATTAACAGCCTATGCTAAATGTTCAATAAGATTAAGACTTTGTTACTCGTTAACGTCACTAGGTCACCTGTACGTTACTTTCTTAGTGTTGCTAGTGGCTAGTATGTGTAAAGAAATACACCAAGTTATATTTTAATCGTGTGCATGCTGGTATATGTTATAATATAAAGACTGTTAAATATGTAATTTAGAGAATGATATAAATAATTATGTATTTGTACAATCTGCATCTTATAGAAATTCTTTCTGCCGTTTATTGGTTTGTTATGTTAGTTAAATATATATTATATATATATATATATATATAAATATATATATATATATATATATATATATATATATATATATATATATATATATATATATAGAAATAACATAACAAGTCTAATCATTTATCTATATAAAGAAAAAGAGATAGTTTACAAAGAGAAAAAAGGGAAAAGGAGCTTGATCACTTTATCTGTTTGTCTGTCCGTCTGTCTGTTAATCCATTTTCTGTGTGTCGCAAGTTATTTTCCTAAGTGCAGAAGAGAGGAACGACCATTGAAAAATGAGGGGGGAGGGAGGGGGTAGAGGGTGGGAGCATGAGGGGAGGATCATTCTGTTCTACTGTCAGCTATCTACTAAATTCCCAAAGTTAACGCAAATGCTCATAGCTATAACAAGTTTATTCAGGAGAAAACTATGGAAGTCACAACACCGCCCCTATGTGAATATAACCCACTCTAACGCCCTTATTTGGAAATGAACGACATGTCTGGGGGGTTGAAGGCGAAGGGACCGTGCACTAATAAGCTACGGTAAGGATAGTGTGCAAAGATGAAGCTCAGCGTGGTTAATATATGGTTTCTCTCAGAAATTGCAAGAATTGTTACATCTATTGTCAGAAAACCAAGTCACAAGTCCATAGCATGAGGGATGACATATACGGGGGGGGGGGGGGGAGAACCTGCTTCAGTGATTCAGGCTCATCCACATAACAGAAAACCTAGTTCAACATCACGATCTTATTACCCCGCAACGTATGTTTTGTTGAGAAAGTACGCCACACATATCTAAAGTACGATCCGTTATCGCTACATTTGTCATACAGGAAGGGCGCCCTCTCTTATTTAATCTGAACTAAATCCGCTTAGTTATATAAATTTCAACAATGATTTGATTTGTTTCTATTGTTACTTCTTAAAAGAACAGCATATCAGCTACCAAGTAAATGGTCAATTGAACGGTAGCATAAAAATCATAAAACAAAAGCAAAAACCACAAAAAAATAGTCAATTTTCTAGTGGAACCGTTAATTTGTGCAAAGTTACCAAAACTTGAGAGATAAGTCTGTGGAAACTTGAAATTCAACAGTATTGTTACCAAATTCGTCCGAATGTCAAAAAATTGTCTGTGATGTTCAGATTTCAACGGCAATTTTCTGCCAACTTCAAAGCACGTTACCTCTCTGAGATATTTAATTGTCTAAGATGAGCCCCCCCCCCCCCCTCAACATCTTTCAATCATTCGGAGAGTCCGAATAACCTTCAGTAAAGTACTTTTGAAACCTTTTAGCATAGGCGTAGGAGGCAAGGGGGCTGCAGCAACCAAATATTTTTTTGTGAAAAATCGGGCAATATGCTGAGAATTTTTCGGGCACCTACTGATAGAAAAATAATTTGCAATATGTTTTTCAATGGTTAAACTTATATTATTATCGTCATTATTATTGTAACGACTTCCCCAATAATTGTAACTAATATGGAAGGGTAATAACACGGAAAAAATTGTATGTTATTGGCATGCGATGTAATAACCGATGCATGCCTATGCACATTGACATATTGAACGAATTTTGGTTATATTTTTCGGGCAAGTCGTAACAGCCCCCATCCCCCCCCCAAAAAAAATCAAATTGGGCTCCTACGCCTATGAGCATATCAACATGTTGAGGGGAAGGGGGCTGGTTACCGATACAATTAATATATGGTATCAATGATAACCTGATCTACATATAACCCCGATCATATGAATATGCATCACTGCCGTGTAAATTTGGCAAAATGGCATAAATTATCTACCTGACATGCGCTAAAGTGTGATTGTTCCAAATTCCGCCTTTACAATTATTCTTCGATCTGAAAAGGTTTGCTTAGAATGCAATGTTAGTGCCACATAATCATATATTCTCAACGTCTAAATAAAATAAGTAAACGGACAAATGATATGAAATGAAACACAGAATAAAAGACGCAGCAACTAAATATGGTAGTGCGTCCTCAACTTGGGCAACCTCGACACGTGTCGAAGTGAATGAGTGAAGTTGACAGACATTACTGTTGCCCTTTAATATACGCTAGCGAAAGCTACTTATACTACCATAAACACTATATATACTATATATATATATAAAAATTCTCTAACATTGTTTCATCAAATTAATTGCAAAATATAACACTTTTTTTAGCATCTAAGCACCCTCCCTTCTATACCAACATTTTTCAAAGGGAAACAACCTCCCTTACACCCCTGCCCCCCCCCAAACACTTATATCTTAGCCTCTACCCTTCCCCTCCCCCACCCCTATTACAAAATTGATGGTTGCGTCCATGGACATCATTTTGAGGAGACAATGCAATCTAAGGAAATTCTTTCCTGCGACAGAAAATTTCAAGTGGCACTTGAAGTGAAGTCAAAATCAGGCCTTACTGTTAACGGGTTATCGCGTGTTCTCTGAGAATTTGTATGGAAATGGTTTTATGACACCTACACTGTAAGATGGACTACACTTGATGGTCTGTGACGTCAACACAGCAAAGTACTTCATTTGGCTTCGTCAAAATGCAATATAATCCTTCTCTGTTGTATGAATGATTTAAGACTTTTACATGAAGCTCATTATGTTCAAATTTTATTAGACAAAAGCAGATAAAGAAGGTAGGATTCATAATTGACAAATAAGGAGTACTGTTTTAGAAACTACATTGGAATTTCCGGTTCCCTGGAACCTTCGTCAGCAACACTTGGCAGTGGAATCATTTTGCACTGCCAGGTATTGCTGACGCAGGTCCCGGGTGGACCCCATATCCATATTAATATTTTCCCGATACAAAATATAAATCAAGACACAGTTTCCAGTGGCCCAGATTATTTAACGTAAAATAAAGACATAAAACCCACGACAAAGACACATACATCTGCATAGCTCTCAAATAAGCTAAACGGTCAGATAATTGTGACCAATGCTTTAAATATCAACAAATCATGACACGAATCCTTACCCAACCTTAGATATTTATTGGTCAGTGTATATTAATTCCCCCCCCCCTCCGGCACCCCCTCCCCTTGAACCCATATTTGGAAGATGAGAGCCTCTACAAAGTATTTTGAAAACTTGTAACAATTCTTAACTGATATTTGAAGCCAATGCTGATTAACTTTTTTAATTAAAATTGCAGCCAGTTGGGACAATTTCTAATGCTAATACCCCACTAAGCTGTCCTCCCGTTTCATGCTTCAAAGCACTGGTATTGACAATTCAAACAGTTCCTACCAACCTTTATCTGATAGATACATGATATTCATACTGTAAATACTGATACTACCAGTGCTCTTTCTTTCGCAAAAATTCTTTCTTTCGCAAAAATTCTCTCCTCTCTTAACTGAAGAGACTTTCCGCGGTTATAAAACTGTTTTGCTAGCTAACTGAGCAAGTAAATATAGAATATGCAGGATGCTATACTGCTCTTACCACAGTCTTTCGACAACAGCAGCGAACTTATGTAATATCCACCGCAGTGAAGTAGATTTGCTCTTAATAAAGTGCTTAATTATACGCGGTTCTTAATCACGTGTAGCGGATGTGCCCACCACTCATAACTCACATTAACGTCTTGTGTAGCTTTCCGTTTGAAGTTTAATCTAGCTAACTACGAGAGTGGTGAAACTTAAAGAGATATATATGATATCGACGAACAAACAAGGCAGGTGCGACGGACCCGGGTTGGGGAGGGGGGTAGTAGTGAGTGACCCAGGGGCACCTTCTCTCAAATTTGTGAGAAAACTAAACCTCTAAAGCTGCCCCTTTTCCTAAATACGAAGTAGCCCTATGTTTGGTGTTAAAATGACCCATATTCCATTTCAGTATATTAAACAGTGTCGTTTTGTTTCGTAATACATTTGTTGAAGTGTTATAGATGCAATTGTATAAACGGGCAATAAAGAAACAAAGGTGTTATTTTGTTGAAATATAAAATTAACGTTGAAGTAGAAGAATTTATGGCATGAAATTGACATAGTACGATCGTTATACTCTTTTATACTCTTTATGCATGGTTGACACCTAAAACCAAATTCAAATGTCTCACTGTTCCAAGAAGAAACCGTACAATAGGCATGTATCCCTTTATTAGGATATATATTACTAATCCTTTATTACGATGCTTCATAAGATACTTAATACAACGATAATGTAAACGATATATTCTTCTAAATTCAGATATTATACAATATATCCTTTGTTATGATAATACTTTATTAAAATGCAGTATACCGGTGTTGTGGCCGAGTGGATAAAGACGGTGGCATTTGAAGCAATGAGGCTTAGCAATCGGGAGGTTCCGGGGTTCGATGCCCGCCGGGTCATAGTAGGGTGGGTTTTTCATCCAAGAGCAATCTACTGTTTTCCCATCTGAAATGACTTTCTAAATTGAAAAGATTCCAAATTTGAGTTAAAACGTTGAATTGGAAGCTACCTGACGTGTAAGTTGTGGGCTTTGCGGGTTTCTCACACATTTGTTGTCCCGTAAGCGTTGTAAAAAGAAAATTAGCTGCTGATTATTGTTAACATTGTACTTTTTGTTTACCATACCATACATGATATGTCCCTTCTAACGATAGTTTATACATTACTTTACAGCGATAATTTCTGAAGTTGCGCTATACTGCGGTACCTTATTAAGATACTCATGTTTAAGTTATCACGATACAGTTACACAATATAGTCTTCCCGATTAATATCATATTCGATATATGCCTTTATAACGATATTTCATTAAGGATACTTTATTACCGTAACAGTTTCTTTGTTAGGATATCTATTCACTTAAAGATAATGTAATAGTCTACTATAATGGATCCGATATATACTTCGAAACTCAGATGTAAGACGATATATCCGTTTTGTTATTATGCTTTATACGTTAATACAATACTTTAACCAATACGATATAAATATTACACGATGTATCCCACTAAATACATACATTACACGATACATCCCTATAAATACAGATATTACACGATATATCCCTCTAAATACAGATATTACACGATACATCCCTATAAATACAGATATTACACGATATATCCCTCTAAATATATATATTGCACGATAAATCCCTATAAATACAGATGTTATACGATATATCCCTATAAGTACAGAAATTACACGATATATCCCTCTAAATACAGATATTACACGATATATCCCTATAAATACAGATATTACACGATACATCCCTATAAATACAGATATTACACGATATATCCCTATAAATACAGATATGACAAGATACATCCCTCTAAATATATATATTGCACGATAAATCCCTCTAACTACAGATATTACAAGATATCCCTCTAAATACAGATATTACACGATATATCCCTCTAAATACAGATATTACACGATATATCCCTATAAATACAGATATGACAAGATACATCCCTATAAATACAGATGTTATACGATATATCCCTATAAGTACAGAAATTACACGATATATCCCTCTAAATACAGATATTACACGATATATCCCTATAAATACAGATATTACACGATACATCCCTATAAATACAGATATTACACGATATATCCCTATAAATACAGATATGACAAGATACATCCCTCTAAATATATATATTGCATGATAAATCCCTCTAACTACAGATATTACAAGATATCCCTCTAAATACAGATATTACACGATATATCCCTCTAAATACAGATATTACACGATATATCCCTATAAATACAGATATGACAAGATACATCCCTATAAATACAGATGTTATACGATATATCCCTATAAGTACAGAAATTACACGATATATCCCTCTAAATACAGATATTACACGATATATCCCTATAAATACAGATATTACACGATACATCCCTATAAATACAGATATTACACGATATATCCCTATAAATACAGATATGACAAGATACATCCCTCTAAATATATATATTGCACGATAAATCCCTCTAACTACAGATATTACAAGATATCCCTCTAAATACAGATATTACACGATATATCCCTCTAAATACAGATATTACACGATATATCCCTATAAATACAGATATGACAAGATACATCCCTATAAATACAGATATGACAAGATACATCCCTCTAAATATATATATTGCACGATAAATCCCTATAAATACAGATGTTATACGATATATCCCTATAAATACAGATATTACACGATATATCCCTATAAATACAGATATGACAAGATACATCCCTCTAAATATATATATTGCACGATAAATCCCTCTAACTACAGATATTACAAGATATATCCCTCTAAATACAGATATTACACGATAAATCCCTATAAATACAGATGTTATACGATATATCCCTATAAATACAGATATTACACGATACATCCCTATAAATACAGATATTACACGATATATCCCTATAAATACAGATATGACAAGATACATCCCTCTAAATATATATATTGCACGATAAATCCCTCTAACTACAAATATTACAAGATATATCCCTCTAAATACAGATATTACACGATACATCCCTATAAATACAGATATTACACGATATATCCCTATAAATACAGATATGACAAGATACATCCCTCTAAATATATATATTGCACGATAAATCCCTCTAACTACAGATATTACAAGATATATCCCTCTAAATACAGATATTACACGATACATCCCTCTAAATACAGATATTACACGATATATCCCTCTAAATACAGATATTACACGATACATCCCTCTAAATACAGATATTACACGATACATCCCTATAAATACAGATATTACACGATATATCCCTCTTAAATACATATATTACAAGATACATCCCTATAAATACAGATATTATACGATATATCCCTCTGAAATACAGATATTACAAGATAGATCCCCATAAATACAGATATTACACGATATATCGCTATAAATACAGATATTACACGATATATCCCTCAAGATACAGACATTACACGATAAATACCTCTAAATACAGATATTGCACGATACATCCCTCTAAATACAGATATTACACGATACATCCCTTTAACGGTTTTCTTCGAGTACTTTCAGCGAGATTATACGGCAGTTTATTAACGAAGCGGTACCATATATAAAAAGGAACGAGAGGCGGTTAATGAAAGGAAGAAAATAGGATATCAGAATGCCGCATATCTCGCTCAGAAATTTTTGACACATTATGTCCTTGAAAAAGACAAGTTTTAATTTGGAATACGTGTACGTAGTTTGATAACTGTTCGAGGCGACAAACTAAAAGATATAAGCTTACGGAATTAGGAGAGGACACTTCTCTTGCCGGGAAAATTACGTTCCGTATTTGTATTTGACGGAAAAGATGAGAGCTTTGTACGTTATAAATTATGTAGGACTTCTTGAGATAAAACAAAAATTAAATCCATATATATATTCTATAATGTATTAATAGTAATATAGTCTTATATATTCTTAAAATTGTATGAATTTATTTATTTTGTAGTATTGACTATAGGCCTATCGTCTATGCCATAATTTCCTATATTATTGACAATCCTGTCTTTTCTGAAATTATCGACTAAAGAATTACATTCGGCACAAACTTCATTTTCATCATGATTTTGTAGACCGTTGAAGAAATACTGCTATCGGTCCTGGTTGTATTTACAATAACAGTGCTCTTTTAAATAGTCGAGTTTTGTCAATAAAAGTGACTGGACTTCTTTGTCTAATACGCAGACCATTAGAGCAGTTCCTCAGACGCAAACACAACACTCGATGGGAAGATATAAGACTTACAATATTCGTTTTGCCCACTCAGTGAGTATTTTGAAATTTACTGGGTGGGTCAACCTTTAATTTAGAATTTCCACACAATTATATGATAGTGATTTCAACACAACATTCAACAAACCATTGCGTGTGATATGTATATGGAGCACAAACTATGTAGGGCGTGTAAATAAAACTTGGCATTCAGTCACTTCAGTCGCCCCCTCCCTCATCCCCCCTTTTAAAGGCATGGGAGAGATTGAGTAATTCTCATACTTCTATTTAATATAGGCTTTCAATGTTTTGGATGTTGTAGTTATGCACATCTATAATATGAAAATGACACTGGGTAATATTCTTTACTAGGTTGAGCAGGCATGCCTAATCAGTTTAGACTGTTATTTGAATAAAAAGTACAAATTCATTGCACAGAGAAAGGTCTTCCAAAATATATATCTTCTTGTTTCCTTTCTTTTCTTATAATGAAATTGATCACCATAAAACTTGAGAGTGAAATATCTCTTAGAATAGATAGACAAGCCAGGAAAATTAATTCTTTCTCGTTGGTAGACCCGTAAAAAAGTAAAAAGCGATGCCAATGTGTAAAACATAATAAAATTACAAGTGAAATGTATAAAAAGAGGACTTTATACTTCCTCTCCTTTACCCTCTTCTTCTTGTATTAAGACACTGTCGTTTTTTTTTGTCTCCATCCCTTCAAGGTTATGTTGTAATGACACGTATGCAGTTGTTCAAGGAGACGATATGATTCCCCCCTCCTATATGTACACAGTGTACTCGCGATACAGGAGAGAGTGACTCAGGCACGTGTCCTCTTGTCCTGAATTTGTTCTTCATCTTGAGAGTGAAGTGAGTAATGGGAAGGAGGATTATTTACGACTTTAATTAAGTGTCTTTGTTTCTTGTCCTAATCTAAGATGCGGCGGAAATTTCTCCAACTTCAATATACTTTTTTTTATAGTCATTCGAAAAGAGACAAAAATGCTTCCAGTAGTCAGTCCGGAATGGAAGCTGCAAGGGAATGGGCAGGGGGCGTAAACATTAACTTGGGGGACGGCTACGGGAGGGGGTGGCAGGATTGGATAGTTGGACTCCTAATATCGCGCACGCAATGATATTTGGTTCCCACATATTTTCTTGATGATACTGAACCAGAACGTAATGTGCTAAATGCACGGGGGGGGGGGGGTGTTAGGCTCGGGCCCTAAGGCTACGGGCTCTGCGATTCTCCCCCTCTCAACAGCTGGTGTTACGCCGCTGGGGGCGGAGAGATGGGAGAGGGAAGTAAGTATACATAGAAACAACAGATCGAATAAGAAGGGTCGTTCATTGTTCATTCTTAAAAGTTAACTGCGAAGTAATTTAAGTATTTTAATATTTAAATTACTTCACAATTAATTATTAAAATAAACAACTAACATATTTTTTATATATTACCCAAAATGTGCAAGGCAGATGCAAGAACCTGCGCAGTTGTTACAAAAATATCATTTAAAGGTTTTGCATTATTGATAGAGTATATAAAATACTAACATATGACATCATTTTTCTCTAGTTAACATATAAATTTGTTCAATTTGTATATCTGAGTAAGTATAGTCAGTATTTCTAGCGTTTGTCTGTAGAATAGCGTCAGTCTATATAGAATCCCTTTTGTACAAGTTTATGATACAGAACTAATGAAAAATGCTAAATTGCAAAGAAGTTTTGTTTGGAATAATATGTTGGTTATGGTGAGCCAAGAGGACATTGTTGTCTGAAATGGGATTCGAACCACTAAACCAGCTAGGGTTACAAGTCCATCACTTTTAGTTTCTAACCCATATGTATAGGTAGGAAGGGGGAGGTGGGTTAGGGGTTGGTAAGGGCAGACAGAAGCCATATTACCTCCCATGTTACCGCAAGGAATCGAGCGTCACCGTTTAGTGGATACTACTTCAGGGTGATGCACAGGGAGTGGATTTCAGAAGAAACTCGGGTTTTGATAACATATCAACAACAGAACTCATGAGTGGACAATAATAAATAACTACAATGAAGGACATTCAAGTAGAAGTGGAATCGAACCAGTTTCCTCATGATGTCATTTTTCGATATTTGTTTCATATATGCCTGAACATTATAACTCTGTAGCAGTCAGTGCATGACGCCACTGAAGAAAAGTAAGCAACACCTTTCCTCTAAATTTATTAATGTAGGTACGAAAATTACATATTTGACAAACTAAATAATGATCTTCTTTCCTTTCATTTCCTTCTTTTTTCTCTTCTTTTCTTTTCGAAATATATATCAAAGTGTATATCATGTAAACGGTGCGTCATAATAATAATAATAATAAAAATAACAACAACAAGTTTTTCACGACGCTTAAGCGACCACAAATGTGGGAGAAACCCGCAAGGGCTTATGGATTACAAATAACACGTCGGGTGACTTCCAATTCAACATTTTAACTCACATTTGGAATCTTTTCAATTTAGAAAGTCATTTCAGATGTGAAAATCGTAAAATGCTCTTGGATGACAAACCCACCTTACCCGGCCAGGAATCGAACCCCGAACCTCATAATTGCTAAGCCTCATTGCTTCACCTTGGATGAAAAACCCACTCGGCCGGGTGTCGAATCCGGGACCTCTCATTACTAAGCCTCATCGCTTCACATGCCACCGCGTTTATCCACTCGGCCAGCGCATCATTATAACATAAATTAGGCTGTATGCATTCTATTTAAGATCATTCCTTCTCCTTCTTCTTCTTCTGCTTCTTCTATTTCTCTTTCTGTCTTTTATGTTCCTTTCTTTCTATTTCCTTATTTAGTTTGATGACACACATGTGGAACAGAGCCAAAATCCTGATCGGTGATTACTACCAAAAGTAAATCAAACTCGAGCCATAATGATACCGATTTTGGTCCGGTCCTTAAATTGAGTAAATAAAAACAAGTCTTGTATAGATTCGCCGTACCGTATACGTCGCTTTGTATGCATAACCTTAGTATAGACCCGTTAAAACAGAAAGACTAACTTGGTTTACAAGTGGTTTAAAAAAAGAAGGAAGGGGTACAAAGTCCAATCATTGTAAATTAGACATCGATACACCGATCTGTTGCTTGCAGATACTCAGTCCTAATTCTAATTCATCTGAGAAACATCATATTTTTTTTCTTAAACTGAATAGAGATCAATTTTCGCGAATATTTCATTGCTTTCTTTTTTTTGTTCGGGGAAAGTTTGTATCATCTCGCGCATCTTACTGGAGAATTTTGTTTAGCAAATAAGGAACTTTTCAAAAACTTTCTCGAGAAATTTAACTTAAAGCAAAATCTGGATTATCTGATATCGAATATTAAAGTTCTTGTCAATCTGGCTTTGTTGTTGACCTGTTTGTGATTCATGTATAAAGATCTTTTTTAACTCTGACTATAATATCTGCGAGGATGTTTTGAAATAACGCACCATTATTTGCCTAAGTTTGCCTGTTACATGTTTATGCATCTCTAGTCGTGATCCTAACATTGCTTCATTTTTCTACTATTTAAACGAACTTTTCTTGAAACAGTTATTTCAAAGTTATCATTTTCACTTTTTTTTCTCTCGTTGTAAATGGGAAATATGTAATTCACGATTGTGAAAACTAACTTTTACGCTGCTTGGGTGAAATCCATCGAATTGACTTAGTAGTTACAATAACTTCATTGTTTCATTGGCCTAATAGCGAAAACAACGTAAGTGAGCTGATTTATTTACTATTTTCACTTGTCGTGACAATTTTGATTTTTAAAAATTGAGGTACTTGTCAGGAAGCAAGTAGGAATTGTTAAATCGGTACCTGTATCCATCGACAGAAACCAAACTAAAACTTAATTACTAAAGGTAAGTTTAGTTTTAATTGTTTCCTTAATTAACACTGTTAAGTTCTTATCGTTTGGTCAGATTTGTAAAATTATCGTCAATTTTGGTCTTTATATACCAAAACAGAAATCAAAGATCCAAAATGTGACCGTTTAAAAAAAAGTTCAGTAAAATGGTCGACTGGATGTTTGAATCAAATACTGTTCAAACCTATAAATTGATCAATGATTAAGCAATGATTTACACTCAATCGATATATTTTCATCAGATTAATCTTAAATTTCTCGTTAAATTAAATCACAGATAATTTGGTAGAAGTTAAATGACCGCTAGCCGGGTTGGTCAACTTGACCAAATCCATTCGTGTGTGATCCAAGGTATATCTGCTGTATTGTTACACACGAACTAAATGCGACATTTCATCTCCAAAACGATCACGTCATTGACAGGCTGTAATTAACATAATCACTCGATAAAAAGGATAACTCCTCGCCTAGATTTATATATGCAAATTAGGTTACATTTTTATCGCATATGGTTTGTCGATTAGCACTAATGGTTAAATGAGATTTTCAGCAAACATGTACCTTCTTTTTTTTTTTTTTTCCTTGACACCATAGCTGCAAATGTGCTATAAGACTCTTGATCTTAATTTACCAAATATTTTCAAAATTATTTTACTGGAGGTTTTCATCTTTGAAGTAGTTGTTCCTTTTGATTTATAGTTAAATTGAAATTAGAATGAAACAAAAACCTGTTAGCAAACTGCTTATCCACTAAAGTGCCTGTGTAAGAGAACCTGTAACTTTGTCCCTTGTAGTTTCTGTTACTTGTCATTCAGCCTCTGTAGATTATCCTACTAGGATCGTAACGTCACGCCTACTTACATTTTACACAAATTTAAATTAGATATAACTACGTCATTACTGATGCAAGGAGAAGTTCACCATTTCTGTTTCTTCTAGCTATTAAGGCGTACTATAATGATGAGTTTCGCGTAACATCGATTGGTATCGTTTCTAAGTTCTGTGGTGTTACCATTTTGTGAACTGTTCTACATCTCATGTCCCAACTTTAGTCAACATGCCAGTATGTCTCAGTGAATTCTGTACTTATGAATTTATGAGACCGGGTTTTGCAGAATCGAACCATTTAAAAGCTCTTAAAAAATGTCTTGTACATATACTAAAAAAAATATAGATTGTTTCGTGATTACATATCTCACTTCAGGCATGAAAACAACACTATTCTGATTTGAAAACATAAATTACCGCAAGCAATAATAGGGTAGAGGGATGATCCGTGGCAGATAAGCTGGCACCTATCTTAAAGAGTAAATTATTTCCCATTGTTAATTGAAAACTTCATCTTAATAGTTTGTCCCTAAATCGAGATATGATGGTTGAATGTGATTAACATAAACACCCTTCCTTACTCAAGGCTGTAAATTCACAGTTTGTAATGTCGCCATGGTTATACGGCAGATATCCTTAAAAACTTTACTTCCTATGGTAATATTCTTGTTGATTTATCCTTGGAGTGTGATACATTTGGAATGTTTGCTAAGCTGTTAATCTTCTGTGTGTTTTAGAAATTCATCTCTTCTATATTATTTTGTCCTCTGTGGATAAAAGATTAAAATATTTCGATTTTTAAACATAGGAAAGAAAACCCAAATACCCCAAACCAAAATTCCCGTGATGACATCACTCAGCAGTTGCCAGATGCTTCCATTAAACCTCCCTGAATTTTTAAAGAAACATAGTTATCTTCTTCCTTAGATTTTGGCCTACAAATGTACAGAATTGCCAGTAATTGTTTATCAAGAAACAAATTTGAGTCACCGTAATATCCTATCAATCCTCTTTCAAGCAGAACGATTTTTGTAGTTGTTTGCTTGCAAGCCTACAAAAAGTTAATACCAGAACAGAAACATACTAAGAATGATAATACAAATACCACGAACTATGTTATGTGTTTCATACCGCACTTAATGCTCAAAGACCTTATTATCTGTCGAGTTCTTCTTGTTTGTATGTTTTACTGCTATTAAACCAAGAGACTGAACCTGCTTTGGCAACATCAATATAGACATATGTATACTTTTTTCTATTTTGATATTTCGGCGTTATTGTAAATTGAAAATGGAGAATGCAAATCATAAACTTGTTTTGACAACATTCAAATATTTAAGTTTCAAGTTTAAGATCGATCAAATCAAAGCGTATGTCAAAGGTGGTAATTCTAATTCACACTAAGTAAACGTTGGAGTTATGTTATTGAAATTACCATAAATATAAATAGAAACCTGCTTTGATATATATCATCGATCAAATCAGGCCGAATGATAGAAAAAATGATTCTCTGGGTTCACACTGAATGAAACTCTCTGTTATAATCTTTTTGAAACAAGAGAAGTATTTGTGAATCTGATTTGGTCAGTTCAGTCATACCAAATAGCTATATAAAAAGGTCACCTGAATCTTATATCACTGTTTACAGTTTACCACAGATATTTCTTCGTGAACTTAGACTGGTTTTTCATTGTTGTTGTTTTTCTCTATTGGACACAATAAGCTAGAGAAATAAGAACTTAAAATGAATGATGAAAACTTCAATGTATAACTTTATTACTGTAAGGTATTTCGACCATATCTGTAATCAATTTGTTGTTTGTTTATCGAGACCTTAGAACCCTTTTATTTACATATTTAAATTATTAAGTTCTATCAAACCTTTGGCTATATATATATATATATATATTAATACAACACGCACGTGTGTGTTGAAAAATATTTACCTTTCGACTTCAAAAAATTTAGTACGTGTCTTTCCTAAAATTATTCAAAAGATTGAGTATGGAATTACTGTTTACACAGGCATACGTTTTTAATCTCTGTCATGCGTTTTACTTAAAAGTAAATTGAAGGGTGGGTATATTGGTGGAGCGGTTATGCTTTGTAAACATATAGACAACCTTTCAATTTTGTACATTCGACGATCTCTAATTAGTCAAAAGTGAAATATTATTTGCATGTCCAATACAAATCTCGGGTGTTATATTTTTCAAGTAAAATAGTTTTAATGCGTGATATTCTATCATTATATCATACCAAAATAATTTAACGAACGGATAGAGTTTACCAAACTCTCTACTTTGAAAGGAAAAACTTACTGATTCATGAGGAGATTTAAGAAGTGTTTCTTAGAATAAAAAACAACATTGTACAGTGGAAGTAAACATTGCAGGATCATTTCATTTCATTGGAATTGATTTTTGTACTATTAAATGAAAAATGCGCAAAATTACAATTTCGTCTTTTGCAATATTTCTTGAGGTGAATACTAGAAGTGCCTTTCGAAATAAAAAACAACAACAAGGAATTATTGTTTTCTTCATATTTTAATCAACATTTTGTAAACTTCAAATGAATTTGTCAGGGATACGAACTGCCTTCCTAAGATAATGGTCAAAACACCGAATGTCTTACGTGAGAATACTGGCTGAATAAGGGGTTACAAACTTCAATCTTTCTCGGTGTTATATATGGGGACTCCGTTAATTTATAACAGTACACAGTTTCTAAATCGAAGCAGCTATTAGCACAGCCGTCTTTGCTAAAAGCTTACCCTAAAGAGAAGCTGTCGATGACTGGAGAGTTTGATGGTTAATAAAGGATTAATAATTAATTAATCTCTTCCATTTCTCACTTTGGGTTCCACAGCAATCGCTTACTTGTGATTATCACCATATTACAGTGAAAACATTGTTATGTATACACATGCAGAGGAATAGGACATGATTATACTAGTACAAATAACAGGAAAAGAAGTATCAAATACTCTGACAAGAATTAATGGCGCCTTACAATCATCGTAAACTTGACACAATTCTGATGGCAACTGCTTATACATGAGACCTGATGTGGTTGCATGATTAGTTTGATGATGACGAGTTGGAGGGCTTTTAATAAAATTCTGTTGTAGTTTGTTATAGTAACTTTTGGTAAATAAAAAAAAGAGGTACCTTTAACAGAATATCTTTGAGTTTAAAATAATATTGTTTATGCTCGATAGTACATGCAATTGCAAGTTATAAGTCACTGGTTGCCAGCAAATTATCGGTACGCGTTCCATATTTGTTGTTTTTTCCTCATAGAGGCCCCCTAAGTTACCCAATGCTTTCCCTTTCGCCTTTAATAAATCTGGAGACACTGCTAACGAAAATATGGTATGTATTCCTCGGACAAGGAGATCTCTTGACCGTGGGAGATACCCCAAGATATTTGCATATTCGTCTGCTGTATAGTCATGCACGTATCAACTCCACCTTAGTCATAACTGACCTGAAAGGGTGTATTGGGGATGGGGCGAGATAGGGGGAAGGGAGGGTGTAGGGTGCTGTCATCCATTATAGGGTATGCAATGGTTTGAACTTACCCAAAAAACTGACTGAGAACATGATTATAAGCAATGCTGCAATTGTGGCAATGTAAAACCCAGTAAGTAACGTTTAGTAAAGTAAAGTAAAGGTTATGAAATTAATTCATAAAATCGAGATTTATGATATTAGACTTATACAAACATGTTGTTTTACAGGAGACCACTTTACCGTACAATGCATGCGCAGTCCACCTGTACGTGAACGTATAATCTCTCTTTATATCTCCTAGCTCAATTGTACCATATCTGTGAAATGACTATACACGTAAGACCTATATTTGCATTTGAGTTTTTATTTGTGGTCCTGGCCAGGCCAAAGGGTGACATATTAAAAAATCATATATGGCTTTGTTTGTTTTAAACTTGACACTCTAAATACACGGTGAGACACACGTGTGGATAACACTTGACCTGCACTAAAAATAATCCACAAAGTATGGAAGAACACAACGAAAATGGGCAAATCTAAAACTGTTGGTTTTACAAGGAGAACAAAAATATATGTAGCCTACAATATGTGGATTTACTAACACAAGGACTGACCATGTAACCTGTATATGATATTGTACATATTAATGAGAAGACAAAAAGTATATGATATTGTACATATTAATGAGAAGACAAAAAGTGTTTGTTTTAATAACGCTTCCTTTTTTTTTAGTGCCAAGAAAGCAACTTTTTACACGCGTTTAACCATGAATTCCATTCACAATGTTGATTATTGTATGGAAGAGAAACATATACCACACATTCTCAATAATTCTATTATTCCCAACCTGTGATATGGCTAATTGAATGTAAACTTTAATTAACAGATAAACTGTTCCTGATAACAGGAACTAAGGCATTAAGTGATCAGTTGACGTCATTATGGGGACATGTTTCTTCAACAGCTTTATACTTTCCTGTATATTCTTCTTCATTACTTGTCCTTGAAATGTGATCAAGTTTTGAAAGTTTACTCAGTGACGTATAGGTGTTCTCGTCATTTCAAATCTCGTCATTATACAACTTGTCTGTAAGAATATTATTTTCTCCAATGGATGAAAGTTTCCTACAATATTAATTTAAAACTAGTTTTAAACAAAGTCGTTTTCTGCGGCATTGAAATCACTAATTCTGCTGTCTGCCAATGTCTTCATCAAATTTACACAAACTATAGTTAAAACTCTGCACGATACAATATACAATTAGAATGTGGTTTTGATGAAACGGTGCAGAAAATTTAAAACATTTTTGTCTTAAATAATGAAGTTTAGATACCTCAGTATACCTTTAATAAAGCCAATTGAAGTCATCACTACATTTCGTCGTACGGGACACTTTGGACTATTTGGAAAAAAAATGCGACAATCTAGTTACTTTATCACCTTTTGAAAAGTTTTCGTGCGACCACTTGTTCAGTTATCTTTATCACTTAACTTTTGAAAAATCATCAAATTTATTACACAATTTTTCTTCTTTTCTTTTAGATATTACTATTAATACTATTTGCGGACGAGGATGAAGACCTCGGATGACGACATGATGACCTCTGACCTAGATATATTATCCAGAAAAAGAAGTCTAGAAGATGGAGAGAGTATCGAAACCTTTCATGGCAACTCAGTTCTTGATAACAATAATGGTAAGTATTAACCTCATCAGACTATTGTATTGTTTATATGCAGCTTCTTATGTTAGAGGTGAACTATGTCATGGAGTATACTGCAAGACGTTAGGCTGTATGTTAGGTTGTCTTGGCCTATGTATTATCTTCTTTATAAATGTTAAATAAAACCTATAGAATGCAGCACCCATACAGTCTCTGATTCCCTTCTTCCCGTAACAATTCTCTCCCCACCCCCACCCCACCCCAACCCCCTTAATTTGCTCGTTTGTTTATTTCTATAAATTAAAAGCTGATATTTCTCTTGAAATCACTTCCCTGCTACTTGTGAATTATATCGAATTTAATTGGGATTGGTATCGCTGGTATAACACAGTAAGTAACATTCTCCATCAAGCTATTTCTATTTCTAACTGTTTGTGTTGGAGGTAAGATATTTACTAGACATTGGACTTTATTTTAGGTTTGTCTGTTCTGCCTTTGTACTATATTTCTCTTGAATGTTATATGAAACCTATAGAAAACAACACCCATTTAGTCTCTCTTCCCCTCCTTACCGTATTAATCTTCTCCCTTTGCTCCTTATCTTTTCCTCTCCACTCGCTACCTTCAATTTGCTTTTTTTTGTCGAAGTGGTTTATAATTTCCTCAATTTTCCTAAAAAGTAAAAGCCTGATATTTCTCTTGAAATCACTTCCCTGCCGCTATCTGAATTATATCAAATTAAATTGGGGCGGTGTCGCTGGTTACACAGTTAGCTAAATAATTGGATTCTGACTGGCTCTACCCCCCCCCCCCTTAAAAATCAGAAATGGGTTCAATGTTAATCGTCGCAAACTATGGGCTGGACTGTTCAGTAGTAAGCGCAAACGACTTCTATTAATCAGCTCACTGGTTGTCGTCCTAATTTATATAGCCTAACAAAGATGACTTTAATCTTTCAAATGTGTTTATAATTTTCCAATCAGTTTTCCGTAGCTTGTTAAGTTGTTAAATTGATTCTTTTTTATTCAGGATCGACAAAGAAGAGTAAGCTTGGCAATGATGAAGATAACGATTGTGTTCAGGGAGAAGAATTAGATGAAGCAAGGTCGGATGAAGATACCAAGAGAGAAGGAACGACAAGGACGGAGGAGGATGGTGCATCCTCTCCACCAAAGAAAACAATCTCACAAATGATAAAAGACAAAAAGAAACAGACGGCTTTAACGTTACAATGGTGAGTCAATAAACAAAGAGCTAAACCAAAGACAATTATTAAAAAACAAATACTAGATAAAATAAAGAAAACAGCAGTATTTTTTACACCACCACACAAACACTCAATTTTCATGAAAAACCTCTGAGCTGTTTACACAACGACGATAAAACGTAAGTAGAACGTCTGACAGAAAGAGTACATCCATTACCCTGTCCACATCACCCCCCCCCCCCCCCTACCATTCCCCATCCCTAGAGTTAACACAAACTGACGCTCTTCTCTGGCAAGTTGCATCTACTATACGGCATATATATACTTCCATCTCTTCATATTGACAGGCTGGAGGAAAACTATTGTATCTGTGAGGGCGTCTGTCTACCTCGATGTATTCTTTACGCTCATTATTTGGACTTCTGCAGAAAAGAACAGTTGGAGCCAGCCTGCGCGGCGACCTTTGGAAAAGTAAGTTCTGGTTCACTAATTAATAAACTGTCAATTGTGATGTTCAAATTGTTGGAAGACAATTTTTCTCTGTTTTTGTCTCATTATCTTCTTCCGCAGACGCTTTATTTTCTCCATTTTGGTTTACTTATCTGTTCTTTTTTCTTGAGTTTGTTTTTTCATATGTAATGCGATCCATTATATTGTTGATATGTTCATACATGCTGCAAAGTTTCAAGTTATGTTGTATATCACAAAAAGTATACCAATTGCAAAGCTGATATCTATAAAGTATTAGTCACCTTCATAATAACCTACAAAATAACGCGTATGAAGTCTGTCTGGCAACTTCTTACTGCTAATTAAACACCAAACACGAACAGCCTATCCATTCTTAAACTGAAAAAAAAACAACTAAGAAACAAAACGAAATAAATCATCCTATACAGTTTGAGGCTGTTAAAAATCACTCGTACCGTATTGAAAGTAAAGCGGGGGCAAATATGACCACATAAAATGTTCCCGCTACGTATATCTATCCACCTGATACATATACACCGTGTCGTTTATAATAAGCTACCGATACGAGAGGACGTTAAGTAGCAAGCGATATTTGAACAAAGTTTTTAACTGTCTTGTAATCAAGGAGATTACACAGCCATTGATGACGTAAATAGCCTATTTGGATTTCTACCACTATGTAAACGCGATCGCAGCATTAAGCGGGACCGAACACTTGTAAACGTATCGTTAATACCCTGTAAAGTTTTCATGTTACTTTAGTTTGTTGCCACAAAAATTAACGGATTTTCGTGTACAGCAGAGACTGTTTGGTGTAGAATTGTAGCGGGTCGTTTACTGCCTTTGATACACCGCGTAATATACCGGTTATCGCGGTAATTAATCAACAAAGTCAACCAGTGCGGCTATGTTTTCTGATAGAATTGTCATTTGGGTTTAAATTAAGGTCGTCATTATTTACATTAGTTGCGTATTTGGCGTCTCATGATTCATACCTTTGGTTTTTTATTTTTTATTTATTTTGAGAAGTTTACGACGAAATTAGATTGTAAAGTTTCTCCACTAATCAAAGGGGAATTTTTCAGTAGCAGTGAAAAAAAATGCTGGAATTTAAGAGGAGAAACACTGATTATTAGAATAAGACAAGATGATGCTAAACCAGGATAATGAAACCTATAAAGGAAATATATATAATTTTTAGCATCCGAATAAGTGAAGTCTCCGAAATAGCCTCCAAAAAAGCGTTCGTTCATATTCTCGTTTTTTGTTTAATCAAAATTAATTTTCCTAATGGAAAGGGTAATAGTGTAAATGGTAAAATTGAAAACGACTTTTATTAGACCTGTGGTTTTTATAGACGTGGTGGGATATAAAATATACTTGAAGGAGCCGACATGATGAAACAGCCTCCCCTTCCCCCTATGTCACACCGCACCCCACCCCGTCCAAACAATTTAAAACCAAACGTTCATTCAAGTTTAACCACGATTCTTTGCCGTGGAAAATTTTACAAAGTGCATGTCCGCGTACAATAATCGTTCCGCCCGTAACAGTCTATATTTATTATTCGAACGTATACTCACGTTCCACCCACTACAAAAAAGTGTTCGTTGTGGGTCAATATAACAGTCCATGTATAACATTGAAACGTAGCTCACTTTTACCCACTGAGCATAAACGTGTTCAGCGTGGGTCAATGAAACAGACAACGTATAATATAGAAACGTAGCTCACGTTGACCCACTATGAAGAAAGTGTTTAATGTGGATCAATGTAACAGTTCATGTATAATATTGATGCTTAGCTTACTTTTGCCACTGAGAGAAAAGTGTTTAATGTGGGTCATTGAAACAGTACATATATAATATTGGACCGTAGTTCACGTTGACCCACTAACAAAAGATTTCAAAATTGGTCATATTGTGGACGGTATTTTTGTTTTTGATCCGCAAATGGGGATTTACACTTATATGTTTGCTTTCGATGAGATTGTATCTATATCTAACCTGGTAACAATCCATTTGCAGAATGTGTTTCAGAACTTAACCTCACGCGACAACCTCTTCCTTCTAGCCCTTCCCCCAACTCCATCATTTGACACACAATAAGGGGGTTTTGTACAAATATTTTTTGGTTTTCCTTTATTCTTGTTTTCTTGTTCTGAAAGTTTTGTCAGGAATTATTATGACGAACAGTCGCACTATTTTTGTGGCTAATAGGATTAAATAAGCTCATATTACTTCAGCCGAAGTTGGTCGGTTTCCCAACTTCTTGCCTTTGCAATTTTTTGCACTTATATAGTTGTTTTCTACGAAATAAGGCGAGGTATTTTTAACTACCTTGTTTAGTGTTGTTCTTTCTTTCCTTTTATTGTGGGGTGGGGGAAGGAGGTGGATGCTAAAACAGGTCAAGACTATATTCTGTGATATGTATCTGTAGCAACTCTACGTCACCTCACACATGAAACTTGTCTGTCTGTCTGTCCGTATAGTTTATCAAATTCTTTTCAAACATGTTGCTTTATTTTCTCCTTTACAGACAATTAGACAAAAATTTCCAAACTTAACGACAAGGAGACTGGGAACGAGAGGACATTCTAAGTAAGTATATATACATATTCATGTTCGGTATCTTAAAGGTTCAGCAAAACAAATCAGTGCTAAATGATACGTCGATATTATCAAAGTTATTACTTAGCAAAATAAATAAAAATTTGGGGGGGGGGGGCTTTCCCAGTTTGTGTGATACATACTTTTAGGTTTAAAAATAACTCTCTTTTTATTTTGCTTTGTTCTTCGATAGGTATCATTATTATGGGATAGGCATTAAGGAGACGAGTGCTTACTACCACACAGTCTACTCTATCAAGGGACTTACAAGGTAAACATAATTATCATATTCTTAATAAATTAATCTAAAGCACGAACTAAAGTTTGACTCCCAATATTTTATTCCTATGTGTGTTTTTTTTTTTGTGTCTATATTTCTAAACATTTATCGTTAGAAATAACGAAACAAACACTTCATTTCTATCGGTCACATAATGTTTAAGTTAAGAACGTCTTTAGGCAGAATTTGAGACTTGAAATGTAACATACGAACAAAAATAGTAAGATTTTATTGTTAGTATAATGTTTCTATAACTGTTCCCGCTTTCAAGAATTCCAACGAAATAAAATAAAAACTACAATATATATATATATTTGTATACACATATATCTGATGGCACAGCAATACTTTACACTACATTACCACAGTGATATGTCTCCTTTAAGTGGTATTTTAATCTTTAGCTTTCTTTTGTATAACTGTTTCGTCAGAGTTTAGATCATTTCCATTCCTGAAACTCTGATTGTCCCACTTTTAAGGGGAAGTCGAACTTTGGTTCCCTTTTCCAGGAAATACATCAAAGTGGGTGGAAATGCTTCCAAACTTTTACCTTTCTATAATTATTATCATCTTTTTCTTCTTCTTTTTGAGGGGGCGGTTGATAATTTTTCCTTGTAATGTTACACATTTGGAAAGTTTGTAGAGCTGTTAATATGTTCTCTGTACACACAGCTCATCAAAGTTCAGATTTTGTTTTAGGTAGGGGAAGACTTGACATTTTTTTCTGTGGATAACATATTTTTACGGGGTATTACTTAATATATATAGCAAACAAGTTTACCATTCCAGTGTCTTTGTCATGATAACGTCATCTACTCAGTTATTGTCAGATCTATTTTATCATAAATTTGCACAAAAACAATAACATATACTCAGGACGATCGAGCATGCTATCAGGAGGTCTGAGGGGAGTAATGGGGTCTGGGTCGGGGTACACCCCCGGGTCGGGGTTCATTAAAGGGTTACTGCCAAATATGGGATTATTGATACATACATTAAGTTGTTCCCAGTGCCCGAACTCGATCTCGTCGCCTCTGGCTATCAGACTGTTTGTTTTACCATAGTTATTTTTTATATCGCTGACTTTCTTGTGGTAGAGGAAGGGGGAATGGCGTGCCTTTTACCTATGCAGTCTCTCTCAAAGCAAAGAGATGAACAAACTAAAGAAATATAGAACAAAGTAAATATATTTGAAAATTCAAGCGTTTTTGCTTTCCAAGTTTTCCATCAGGATCAATGGTTATATGACTGTTTATGCATTAGCCCATCTTGGTTATAGGCCTCCCCCCCCCCCCCCCTTCAAACCCACCCCACATCCTCAAAGGTTCCTTGATCATGTTGCCTAGCATAGAACTTTTACCATAAATTAATTATTTTACATTCTTTATTTGATTACCATACAGTTTAGTTTAAACTAATATGGATGTTTCAAAAAGAATATAGATATATTATGTATCGATGCATGGATTCATATTATATATAGTTGCTTGTACCAACAATTCTTCATCTTTGTCACGTAAGTGTCGCGTGACTTTTCCTTTTTAAACCTCCACCAGTCCATTAATGTGGACCCTTTACCTTTACTTGACCTCCCGAGACTGATCTAATTAGCCCTTTAACCCTTTCTTCGCATCGACTTTAATAGTTTTATGACTGGGTTACGTTTCCGCCATCTTGACATCATACCATAAACTTTTTAAGCTGTTCGTGTGTTACTATGACATCTTAGAAACGTGTAAAAGTTTTTATTCTGGTTTCCACGTACGGTTTCAAGATTTTAAAAAGTGTGCCTCTTCGAACCATGTTTTTGAAGTCTCCAAGTAGAGACAGTTTTATTACACAGCGGGTACATTTTAGATTTAACGTACATTTTAGATATTAGATTGGGATGCAAATTGAGAATTTCTTTCTTTCCTTAGTAAATTTTAGTTAATACAATTATTTTCTAGAGTTGATTAATGGTATATTTTGTTACTGTATTATCGAAAAGGTACTAAAGACAATAGCCCAGATCGAGATGCGTTAATTAGGCCGATATCAAGTAAATTAAGTAAATCTGGCTAATTAGATCCAGTTGACGTGCAGCGCAGCTAAGATGCTAGCAACCTGTTCATGTCACTGCCGATAAAATTGACTGTGCTTACAAATATGTTTCTACTTATTGTTGAAGTCTTACTTAACCGAAAACAAAACAACGGTACAAAGGCAATTTGTGTTCACTTTTTCTTGGGGGGGGGGGGAGGGGGGGGCAATAGCTTTTAAAAAGGGAAGGAGCAGAGCTTAATGATCCAATGAATAACTGAGACGCTCTGCCACTCGGGGGGGGGGGGACCTAATCGAACAGCGGCAACCTTGCTTGGGATATGTGTTCGAAAATATCAAGAGAGACGATAAAAGTATATATACATTCAGAGATATATACTCAATAACATAACCGGTTTTGAAAATCTTTGAAATATTGTAATTTTATGTCCCGCTTCAAAGCACTTGTACTGACAGTATAAACAGTACGAATATCATGAAGTATTAGATAATGGTTAGAAACTGTCAGTACTGGTGTTTTGCAGCGTGGTTATGAATGGACAATCTATATAGTAGTATTAGAATTAATACATTGTTCTAAACGTACTGGCTGACAATAACACACTGAATATTCATGTTCACGTTACGTCATGCCATTTCAATGGTAAGAGTTAATACAAATTACCGTTACGGTGCTGTTACTCAAATTTGTATTACTGTCATCAAGCCTAAAAAGGGATCACTTATTGAGGGATAATTGCCCCTCTCTTCCGGAATCAGAGGATACCTTTATACCCCCTTAATCTTACCCTGCCAAACAAAGAGTCAGAGATATTCTACTATTTATGATGATCTTCGATTTACCTAAGGATAACGAAAATGACCTCTTTTTATTTTAACAATTTGTGGACACAGTCGGCTAACCTTTGATGTTTCTTGTTGATGCCGTAGTTACGTAATCAAGAAAAAGGTCTCACAAACGATTTGAAAATACTGCATGCTTTGTTGTTTTATTTTTGTTTGATAAGATAAATTGTTTATCGTCTCGATGACATCGCTAAGGTATATAGCGGTTTGTGACGTCAGCCAATGAGTCAAATTGATAAAATTCCGTGCTTTGAAACAAATGCGCCCGCATTACTTTAACATGATATATATATATATATATATATATATATATATATATATATATATATATATATATATATATATATGGAACACCAAATGGGCCAAACTAACAGTACAATATTTCTTATGTCCGGTTGATCCTAATGCAACCAAACTCATTAAGAACTGTATGACGTATGACTGTATGACGAGAGCTGTTGTACATGTGGTAATGGTGAATTATTAATAATGGTTTCAGTTTCCTCAAATATGACTTATGAAGGTTGCAATGTGGATATTGCTAAATGTAATATAATTTTGTGATAACACATTTATACCCCCTCTGCTACCTTCCCCTTCCCGGACCAAAAACACGTTTGGTTGTACCATTTTTTTTTTCATTTTCAATATTTACTATTTTTTGTCTTCTTAGGTTTTCCGGAGCAAGATTGAACAGTGAGGTAAGCATTTGTGTTTTAATTTCAGCAAAAGTTGGAAGGTCATTCATTGTAAAAGTGTCTATTGTTTAATATTAATTCATGCATGTGTTGTCATTAATACAATAGTTCATTGTCTTGTAAATCTGTCATCTATATCCATGTACCCGGGTACCTTTAATGGCATATGAATTGCTGAGTTTAAAAAAAAAACAATTGACCTTTGCGGATAAAATGTTTCTAATTCCTCAAGATATTCCCTTAAAAGGAGTAGTACTAATTTCTACTATGATAATAGGCTAAAACACTATATATAATTAAAGTAAACGTAGCAATTTAGGCCACTGGCGCTTGTAAAGTCTCCTTTGAGGTAATTTACCCTGTCCCTCTATAAAACCACCGACATCAACCAATTTATGTATTTACCTTTCTTTGGGATAATAATAAAGTTGAAATCAAATTGAATAAAAAGTTGTGACGTGACAGAAAAATGGACTTTTATTGCATGGATCATCGAAGCTTCCACTGCGGCGTAGAAAATTGGCGGGTGTGGGGGGGGGGGGGGATAGATAAGATATATTATGTAAGTGCACTGTGCTTGTTTGTCTCGTTACGGTTATGAAACAGTTATGTTTCAGTGATGAGATTAGTTTTGGGAGTTGTTGGAAGAAATAAAGACAGAAAAACAATGATTGATCTTCTAAAAAGTCGAGCTGTTAAAAGAGTTATTTGTTTTAACAAGCAGAACAATAATCCGTGATAGTTGCGCTTGACAAGATATAAAGGGCTCCCTCTATACTACACGGTACTGGCAAAGCTTCCACGTTTTCGCGCAATAATATTTAACTCTCTTGACATGTACACTACTCGGTTAATTTCTAACTTCTACGAAATGTTTGTAAATAATTTTGATATATTGCAATCGCAAAACAAAAATAATATATCATATTGTCTTTGTCCTTTGGCGCGTTCCTTGGATCATCAATATTATTCAAATCCCCTCCCCCAACAACAAAAAAACCCTCATTACTGACAAATGATGAACCATATATTTTAATTTTGCTCAATGTCCTTCCGTTCTAGACGAAATTTTCTTTTGGATTAGTACTTTTTAAATTAATTTTGACGATATTTGCTCTCTTTTTGGTAAACGACAAAAATTAAAATTCTCCTTGACTTGACAATCAATCAAACTAAGACAAGAAACAGTCACCTATTATTTTGCATCGAAATTACTAAAAACCAAGAAAAATGTCTAAATATTGAAAATTGTCAACATGATATCTGGGATTAAAGAGGGCCTATGGCGTTCTACTTAATTAACATTTGTTGTCTGCTAAATAATCGCTGGAATTTGTTTTTTGTTTGGCTTTTCCCCTTATGAAACAGTTTTGTGTTGATGTCAAAACTTTCTATATAAAAAAGAAAACGGTTGCCCGTGCGCGGGGAGGCGTACGTAAATGAATGGGGTAGGGGGGGGGGGTGCGTAAGAAGGCATTGTTTCGCCATCTTCGATTAGGAGGAGGGAATGGGAGCGAAATGTATAGCAGCGTCCGTTCTGCCCTTTCCTTCCTTCCTTCTCCGTATTATTTTCGAAGGCAATGATTTGGTCAGAATTCTTCCTAGCCGGTCTTCCCGAAATATTCCTTTTAAAATTTGAAAAAAAAAGAAGTTAAGTACACGTACGTAGGCTGTACAGTCCCTTTAACAATGTCTGACTTTTTTCCCCATATATCTCTTTTTCTTTCGTATAAATTTTTCATCAAACGAATTCTTTAGTTAAGAGAGTGTTATGTCAACGAAAACTGTCGAACAAAATTAACGAAATGCCGGCGCTGCTACGGAAACCAGTTGGTTTTATTCCCACACATTAAAACAAAAAACACAAAAAAACACAAAAGGGGCTTGAGAAAAAAAAAAGTTGTGTTCGCAAATTATAAGATCGAGCGAAAAGCGACGGGAATGTAATCGATCCATCACTAGAACCAAAAAGAAGAAAAGGGAAGAAGATGAGAACGCCACGAGAGAGTAAAGTGCAACAATATTTGCACGTATTTCAACTTATTATAAGAATTTATCTAAAAGCTATAGGATATATGGTGAAGTCAAACGAGAATAAATAATTCAAAACTATACAGGTTTTGTAACGTTAGGTTCTATGCTACGTATAGCCTACACACACATATATTAATATATATATATATATATATATATATGGTTTTAAGTATACTGTAGCAGATCCCATAGCCAGGACGTCCGACTTGTGGGGGTGGGCGAGGGGGGGGGGGGGTTAAAGGGGAAATCTTGGTGGTTGCACAAAATTTGTGTGGGGGAGGGCACACGGTAGTCTGTTTGGGGAAAAACCCCCTCCACGTGCCCCATCAAGGATACGTACCAGGCTTAGCAGGTAGGCAGCTATTCCTCCTTTGCCTCTTGTTTATTCGATAGACAGCAAATTCATCTTTTTCTTATTCGTTTAGTTTATACCAATGTTCCCAAATATGTATCCTAACAGTCACAATATACACACGATTTCACATTCTTATATCACACATCATTCAAGACCATCAGTTTTACATGAAATTCTAGTTAGTTATGAAATCCATTTTGCATTTCGGGAAATCAAACAATATTTGACAATGTTCCAAATAGTTGGTAGGAAAATTAGCACCATTATCTTTGCTGGTTCAGTTGCATGCAGTAGTGTGGAAAGCCAGGTTGAGACCGGGAACGATTCTATCAACGGGCGTACCTCTTTGAATCGCTAATTTGCATTATTAGGGACCTCGAAGTTGTACACCCCTCCCGCCCCACCCCTGTCTCTCTTATCGTCAGGCCTTTTGTGAAGGACATCTGTAGTTTTCTCAGTTCATCTGTAGATTGCCATCATGGTGTATAAAAGCTTCGGTAGGAATATTTATAGTACAAAAATGTAAAAGGGAGAGAGAAAACAAAAGACTCCCTGACGAAATCAATATTCTCTTTTGGCAAACAGAAACATTATTTTCACATCAAATATACCTTACTTTTTGTGTAATCATTTTACTGTTTACTTGAAGGGTGTCGATATAACATGATCCACCCTCTTGTTTCAGTTGCGCGTTAACAATACAATACCTCAAAGCTTTACCCAACAGTATTTTCATACTACGTACAGTAATAGTACTTTAATTTCGCACAACGTTTACATTCCTAAAGCACCACCATCTTGTTAACAACAGGAATAATTTCCTACCGCTTAACCATACTGGAAGACGCCCTCACTTCTTCTTTATACCTTATCTCATTAAGTGTCAACACACGTGGTTTTTTCAAACGTCCTTTCTTTTCGTGACTCACTCTAAAAGATTGTACAAACATTTTACCCAATCCTGGGTAAACGTTTGCCCCCAAAAAGCAAGCAAAACTACAGACAAGCTCGATCAACGTATCACTTTGTTGGCAGTTAAATTAGTTAAAAACTGCTGCAGTAGCATTATTTATTTCAGTACACAGACACCTATATGTGTCTATGTGTATTGTGTGTCTCAATATACGTCTGTCCTTCACGTCAAGAAGTAAATATTTCAACGCGTCACATCTTTATGCGTCTATACATCCTTCTTTAAACGCGTAAATTCGTTATATCACTTTAATAAGTATCGAGGCGCCACCGTGCAGGCTTCATGCATTATTGCACTTCGATACACGTTTTGGTTAGAGTGGACAAATTTTCTCTCTCTCTCCTCTCCACCTCTGTCTCCATCTCTCTTTCTCTTTCTCTCATTCTCGAAACCTTTACGATACTCTTCTTCACTCTGTTTACCAACTTCTTCCGATTCTCGTATTAACTTGCTAATGTCAATAAGCACTAGGAAGGATTAAGACTGTAATTACGCCTCACTCTTGTAAGCCGCAGTCTTCAACCACTTAAGAAACGTAAGCGCTTACAGCCGTATCATTATCCTGCCTAGTGTTTTCCCCTTCTTTTCTTTAATCAAATCCGACGAGCAAAAAACCGAACCCGCTTTTTCTTCTTTTCTTTTTTTATCACTTTTTGTTGTGAAAATTTTTTAATAAAATTTTTTGGAAGGATCTTTTTAAACTTACAAGTTTTTTTTTAAATCTCAAGTGGTTGTAATGTTAGTTTTGAGGAGTGAATATTTTTTTTCTCTTTTCTTTAATTAAATATGGAGACTGACATTAGGCATTGTGTGACGGTATATGGTTAATATAGCCTAGCTTATTAGTTGTATTCTCGTTTATAATCTGATCGGTACTATAGGCATAATTTAATTTACAATACTGAAATGTATGAAAAGTCAGATAACGAAACGCAGAAGTTATCAAGAAGGTTTGCACGTGAGCAAATAATCAGTCCACTGTGCACACCTACATGAGCAGTATATACAAGGTTACACGTCATAACCCCGATGTATATGTTAGAAGGAAGGGTATAGCGGACTGTCTTTAAGGTTATTTCCACAAAATAATGACACAATAGTAATCGCAAACGACATTGCTACGGGGTATTGAATAAGCGCAATTATTATAAGGATCGAAAGTGTATGTGGGGGGGGGGGGGGGTGGACTGTTCGGGAAAGGGGCATGCGGGTTGGAGAAGAGGTGATTAGTCGGTAAATATTTGAAAGCGTTCATGTAACTGTGTTTATGATGGGATGGTCTGTGTGGGATGTTTCTTCATAAGAATATAATTATGTGACGGGAAAATAATAATAAATTCCAAGTTATTGAGAAGTTTTTGTTAGAGAGGTATGTAATGTCACGTGTTGGGTTTATCGTGCTGTGTATAGCATTTAGCTGTCTGAACATATATATTACTAAGCAAGTTCCATCAAGGTTATTATCTTAGTAAAAGGTTGCAGGTTATAAGCGCGTGAGTGCCCACGCGAGGTTTTTGTAAATTTTTGATTGGTGGGGAGAGTGAGGGGGCTGGATTCTGCCATATTTGAGATTACAGGTTTTTGTTTATAGTTTTTATTGTGCAAGCCCACAAATCAAAGTATTTACAATAGCTTCCTTCCTAATATGTGTGACTTACCATCGAACTGAGAACAGAAGCAGAATGATGGGAGAAGGGTAAGGAAAGGTGGGACGGAGGGGTGGGGTTCCAATCCCATATCTAGTAAGATTTACAGTGGTCAGCGTCAGTTTGTTGTGTGTGTTTGGGAGGAAGGGAGGGGGGGGGGTTGGAGAAATGACGAGCGATGTTTTTAGAGCCCTTGATTAGTGAAACCTTACAGTAGTCTGTTTTGTAGTCCTTTCTGTCAGAGGGAACATAAACAGAAATTAAACTAAAATTGCATTCAAAAGCACGCTCTCTGTTTCAAATGTTTAATACTGTTGCCATATATTCATTTTACATGATTTTCTACACAGGGAGGTTTCACGAGAAAATATTCACTAGCTTCAAAGACGGGTACTTTATTACCAGAATTCCCGAATGCAGAACACTTAATCCTCCCATTTACGATATCGAAAGAAAAGGTAAGAAAATGCATTAATTTAGTTTATGTTATAATATATGTAGGGTCATTCGTCTTACCCATTTCGTATATAGCAATGGGTTGTGTCAAATAAACGTTAAGAAACAGAAGAGGACAAGGGGAGCGTATAGCAATGGAAAGGGAAAGGGAGGATCCCATTTTCAAACAAGACCATGAATGTCACATGTCCTATTGTTCCTCGAAGCTTGTCTGCACCCTCCACCATTATTCAACTTTCTTCCGCCTCCCCTAGAAGAGGCCCGGGCCGGTAGATAATGGGCGTGTGTTATGCACCAAACATATCATGACGTCACATTAGCGGTCTGATGTGTAATTGTTCTCCTTTAATTTTGATGAAAGAGTTTTGATATTTTGATTTCCTCTTCCCATTACAGGCAGACACGCTACTGGTTATGTACAAAACACATTGTCAGTGCATCCTAGATACAGTAATCAACGCTGCTTTCGATGAAGTAAGTATATTAGTTATGAATAGAAAGAGTATCTTCTACTTGAATATCGCAGTTAAGAAAGGAAAAGGCAAAAATAAAAAAGAGAGAGCGAAAAAATAGAACTAATACTAGCTTTTGTAGTCCAGCTGATTTAGCTATACCGATAGTACGGTCAAGAACATATCAAAAGTTATTTTTCCCCGCCAAAAGTAATCCTTGATTAATATCAAATCGAGTTGATCTAACCGTTGTCTTAGTCACACGATCAACCAATGTCGAGACAACCAATCGGTGAATGATCCTTCATTCACGTGACCAGTGAGCTCGCGTCATTAATAACAAGGGATACTCGGGAACTTTGCTAATAACCCAAGCCTTTGTTTCACATTCACTGACGTAAGAATTGTTGTAACTGTCATCTAACTTGCACACACAGTCAATGATTAATTACGACAGTCGTAAGGTTTACAAAGTACGGTTTCTATATTAACTCTTTCGTCGAAATTTCGAAGAAGACACGGTAGGCCAACGTCTCACATGAGTGAAAGTTCTTCACTGATTGGTTGATTCTAGAAAGCGTATATTGGGGATACTTTTTTATGACTTCGAATAGGTCAAGGGCATGTCATATGCATTTCGTGGTTCGGAAACTAGAATTTCTCAAAAAAAGGAGACATAGTATTGACAAAGCTTGGCTGCCAGAAATATTTTATAGGAAATAATTATCTTAAGGGAAACTAAGGTTTGTCACTTCTCCGTAGTGTCTTACAACATCTTCTTAATGAATATACAATACGTCACAGAAAATACCCGCGTCTGATTGGTTAATGTTTCACATGGACTAACCGTATTGCAGGAGTACACAAAACATGAAATAAACCGACGAGAGAGAAGAGTCGGTTTCAACATATATTTCATATATTTATTACGAGTAGCAAACTTTTCAAATTGTTTTTATGTGTAATATCGTTATATTTCTAATCTAAAATATTTTATTTTGAATTTCTAGATTCCAAATTTTCTACTTCACTTTTGGCAAGGAATGCCCGATCATTTGCTCCCATTGGTTGATAATAACATCGTCGTCGATCTAATTTGCATATGTGACTCTATACTGTACAAGACAACCATTGACATACTTATACCGGCCACGATGCAAGAAATGCCCGAAAAGTAAGACATTTTATGAACATTTCCACCAAGGTTTATTCCCGCTAATTTTGACAAATTATAATACCTTGTTTTGATACAGGGTATTTATTGATTACCATCACTGTAAATGTCAATTTTAGTTTTGTATGACTCATATTTCCGTTATTTACTTAAATGTCAGTTCCTTCTGTTAATTGCAAAATAATTAGCGGTATACGCAATGCATATCTCTTCTCACCATTTTGAATGATATTGTGTGTAGTTTCTGTTCCTTTGTCTGAGGGAATCGTCACGAATCGACGATGACCACACGGTCACCGTTTCAGTGCAAGGGGTTGACGGACTTGAGAACGGATCAGGAGGTAGGAGACGGGGGGGGGGGCACTGGGGACACGTGCCCGCTACTTGTTTCCAAAATAGCGAATGTGCCCTACTGGCAAATAAAATGTGCCCCTTCTTTTGGATATCTTAAGCCTTTGTTAATTTTAATATTTGATTTTAATTATTCACGTGCACCATAACAGTATTGATAGCATACTAACATTTCATATATATTCAAGTAATATGGCCGGTGTGTATTGGTTTATAGCATAACGAGTGGTGGTTGTGGAATGAGAAAGTGCCCCTCTGATGTTGTATCCCCCCCCCCTTCCCCACTTTTTGGAAGTTTTCTACCCCCCTGGAGCGAATCAGTTGTTTAGTTTTTGTGCCAAGGTTCTTTGTTGGGTGACGTTTCTTAAAAAGAACGCAATGCATAGAGGATTAATTCTACCCGCCCCGCCCTTAGTAACCCCCCCCCCCTCCCACCCCTTCCGATTCAATCCTCTTCCACCATAAATGCGCGGTTTGAACTTTGTCACCTCATCATGGTCCTGTTTTAAATTTCTCTTGCAGTCTTCTGTCAGAGATCAGAAGTTTCGCTAGCCAATGGGAGAAGTGGTTACAGACTGCTATGGAAAGTTTACCGGAGAATCTACAAGATGCCAAGATAACGGTTGCTAGGAGATTTGTCCAGTCATTGAAACGACAAACTTCCTTCCTTCATCTTGCACAGGTAATATGCAAATAATGGAATGACGTATGTATGATTTCATGAATAATTATGAAGTCCCGAAGTAAACTTACTGAAGTCAGAAAGTTGGGACAATATCGTTATGCTAAAGTACCACGAAATATATACTGCTCTAAAGAATGCCATGCTTGAAGACAATCATATTGACAGTATATGTACAGTTGCTGTATAACATTATAACCTTCTCTGGTGGAGACAGCTGGGTATTCACACTGGATGGTAAAGTCGATCTAACATACGATAAGTAGGAAATATGCCACTGGCGTAAGATTAATGGAGAGATGGATTGATTTTATGTTAAGCGAATCACGAGGGGTGGTGGAGGGGTGGGGAGGGGTGGGTGAGGGATGGGGTAGTATGAAGTGAACATAATGTAAGAGTTATAAATATGATAAAGAGTGTAGTTATAGTTTGCTAATTATATTACAGACAGTGAACACAACACTACTAATCTAGTCAGCATAAGCATAAGGATGCTCGTGCTGAGGTTAAAGTTCAGATGCCTTCCAGACCGAAGGAGAACTGAGTGCGTGGCAGGATAAAGTTTGTGTACAAGTGAATCAGTTACAAACAATATAACATTCAATCATTTCAATTAACACGTGCACATCTTTCCTTTCACCATATATAGACCGCACGGCCAGTTCTATTCGATCAAGAAACAGTGGACCAAATGGGATCCGATCTAGAGAAAGTTGACTTAAACAATATCGGATCGCAGGCACTGTTAACAACCAGCACGGAGGATCCTGACAACGAACTTAACGCAGAATGTGAGTATAGTACAGAAACGTATAACCAGATGACGTTGTCATTTTAAGAGAGTTATGAGACAGCAGAAACCATCGGCGTCTGGCTGTCACTGGGTGGGACCAATGGGGGAACTGAGTCCCCTGGAAAGTAGTACAATTTCAGTAATACAAAAGATGCTATATATTGTTTCATTCTAGTTGGCAAATGCTCCGCTTGTTTCAGGGCCCAGCGTCAACTTGGTTGGATCTGACCGCCGGTAACAATTTTGTCCGGTGGCCCCGCTCTTTACTATCACTACTCTTGCTATTTCAACACAATAATTCCATTTCTAAGTGAACAGTTAAGGTTAACGTTAAAGTTGAAGGTTTACAGTCTTGTTTGAGGCCAAGGCCCCCTTCACAAGACTTACAACACATGACCTATAGTCATTGGTAACTTGTCACACCTACACATCAAAGTGTGCACAATTCAAACAATCCCTCCTGGGGCACTTCAGTGCACCACATCTAAACGAGTTCCCCTTGGGGTACTTCCCATAGCCTGGGTACAGCCGCAGACCGGCGCACGCAACTGTGTTTACAAGTTACCTCACAAGTCACCATATATACACCTGGGTGAAGAGAGGCAAATGGAGATATAGTGCCTTGCCCAAGAATACAAAACATGATCTATTCAGGACTCGACTCACCTGCATTGCAAACCTTATAGGTCACAAGCCCACATCCTGATCTACACTATTCTCAGTTGAGTCATCATATTCAATGTTTGTTTTCGTCTTCTACAGCTTTCAATTCATTAGTTCTGAGGGACTTTAGAGAATTACTCAAGAAGCAAGCCACCGTAGAGGCTTTCACCGAATGGCTTGATCAAGTCGTCGAAACAAAAGTGATCAAGGTAAATGTTTGTTTGGATTGTTGATCCCAATTTACACCATGTCGACCTTGCATTGGTGGATGTGATGGCCTAGAGGAAGGGGCCTATACGGGATGGAGTTAAATATTTTCCCAGAGTTTGTGAAATTTTTTATCGTTAAGTTGAAGGGTGCTGAGTTTCAAAATGGTGTTATATTTTGTGAAAGGTGAAGACAATTATGTTAAAGGTTTTATCTCCCGAACTTTTGGGTCGACCTTAGAAAAGTTTCGACGATTCCTGGAAGGGTCGCGATATCCACTTTGAATACCAAATAGGTTCAAATGAGATTCGAGGCAGGAGCGAACCAAATGCTCAGTGGTGTTGAAATGCCACCGTCGTGCTCGCGTTAATTTAAAACCATTGCTCTCATCAGAGGCACCATTAATTATATATTTATATTTATTTTTCTACAGCCCAGCAAACAAAATGGAAAGTCATTAAAGAAGAGGGCGCAAGACTTTTTATTAAAGTGGTCTTTCTTTGGTGCCAGAGTTATGCATAATTTAACACTAAACAACGCAAAGAGTTTTGGTACGTATTAACTTTGGACGGGACTTGTATAGTATCATTGTTGAAATATGTTAAAATGTCCTAAGCTTATTCGTGTAGAAACATTAAACAATGAAGGACATCTATAAACTAATCGATTTGTGTATTGTTTTATCATAGCCATTCATGGTTATTAATATCATAATTAGCGACAGGCTAAATCTTAAACCAACGTGGTTCAAGTCTCTCACCTTCGGCTCAAAACGTTTTCGCGACTTGGGAGAACGAGATGTATGGGTAGGAAATGAAGGAACAGAGAGAAGATCTTAGTTGCCCATATCTGGCAAAGCCCGTTCCCGAGAACAATCACTTGGTCCCGTGTTTCAGACACAGACTGACACGGTAGCGTGTATATCGTTTTGACTTTACCAAGAAACTAAAAATACACCGAAAATGCAGTCAAATCAATTGTTTTCGTTAAGATTTCAATATTTTATTATATATTTTCTTTTTGACTTGTAGCATCATTTCACTTAATACGGATGCTCCTGGATGAATACATCCTCCTTGCAGTGGAATCACAGTTTAACAATGACAAAGAAAATGAATTGCAGAACAGGCTGGAGAAACACACAAAAGCAGCCGGTGAGCTTCAATAACAGTCACTTATTTCAAGGAAACCATAGTTGAATATACTTTAATGCATACTTAGTAAAGATTCCTAAATCCTATTGGTCCATTCAGGTCAGCTGACCGTGGTTAATCCTGTGAGTAACGCACGGTAAAATTACGGGGCATCACTTTAATAAATCTTTGGTTATATGTAACCAAAAATGTTTTGTTTTATGATTTTTCCCCCACACAAATGGTAGTGTATGAATGAACGGGGTTAATCAACGGTCTAGCGTACGTTACTCACATGATTAATGCACTCCGGGTGTTAATGCTATCGCTGGATGCACTCGGGCTCCGCCCTCGTGCATCGCTTGCATTATCCCCCGATCGTGCATTAATCCTGTGAGTAACGCACGCTAGACCGTTGATTAACCCCTTATAAATGTCCCGATTACAATGACTATTATGGGATAGGAGGTATGGACCGGGAGCCGGATTCACCTGTTAGTGGCCCTGTGAGGACCGTAAATTGAAAGAGCGCTTAACTGGTAGTAAAAATGCAACATAGCTACGCGTTGGATTTGCATTAACGCAGTTGATATGTTTTATACCGTGAATGCGCAGTAAGGTGCATTTGTTTAAATTTAATTCGTAGCGTTCTATCTGCCGTAGACTGGAATGAGGAAATCAATATGAACGGACCAAAAAGAAAAAAAACATGTACCGATGGGTTTACTTGTTGAATATTTTAATAGTTTAGTTTTTCCCCCTCATTGCATCGTTTCGTTTGCACTTTTATTTTCGAGGCTGTCTAGATCGGTGCAGGACACAGGTCCAACTGGCCGAATGGTAAATCAATCTCCGGTTTGGGGTTTGGAGAAATATTTCAAAAGGACCAAAAATTTATTCCGAAAATTAAAAACCTACAACATGAATTAATCCCACATGCCAATTAATAAAACATGTGAACAATTATGCAGAGTTTTTACAATGATCAAGGTGAAAAAAAATCACAGAAAATGCGAACTTTCCCTTAAAATATTACCTAACGTAACAGAAACAGGTAGGACTATTGATCCTCTTGTTATATCATCAAAATAAAAATGTACTGAAATTCAAATTGTTTGAATTTATCTCATCTAAAAATGTAAGTGCCCAATTGTTTCCCTCCTTTCTCCTCCAGAACTAGACAACATACCAAGGCCACTCCAAAATCAGCCGGGCTCTTGTTTCCTAGCAAACAGAACAGCTCCCTCTAAGATTCACAGTGAAGACACCAATGACGTCACAAACTGTAAACGAGAGGATTACTCCGAAAGGTACAACCGGGAAGGCCTCATGGAGTACCAGTCCATGTCCTATGACAAAGACCTACCGGGCGCCATGACGCCCTACCAACAGCACGCCATCAATAACGGAAGTTACCCCTCGAGGAGTAGCATGCTGACGCCACCGATGTCGCCCATTGTGATGTCATCAATGAGAAACAGCGTCATCAGTCAGAATTATAATATGATGCCGCCCTCTAGTAACGTCCACACCCAACCGTTGGCTAATAGCGATCTATATTTCGACCAGTCTGGTAAAAGTTACCAACCGTCGTTTCGAAGCGGCAGCTATTTCGGACCTTATTCGTCCTATTATCCTCCTAGTGTGTTATACTCCAGCTATTCTAATTTGCCTTACTACAGCCGGGACGGATCATCTGGTCCGTACGGTCCCATGGACCCTACCCAGGATGACGTTTACTATCGGAGCTGTGCAGTGGGTACCAAGGGGACGGGTGCTACCATGGAGATACAAGAGGGCGCTAATGGACTGGGACAATCAATCAACGGATATAACGCAGCCTCAGCTGGTACGTGTCTCAATTAATGTTAAAACTGGAATCATAGTGAGAGAGAGAAAAAACATGTTCACAAATAGCCATCCTGCAACATTTTCGTGTATTGCTTCCTTTCAACTCACTGCCTGTCTTGTTCTTTCTAATATTACTCTTTTCGTTGCTCAATTGATCCAATCAAAATTGTCTGTCCATATTACAATTGTCCTATGTCTGTTTTCCTTTCAGTTCGCCATTTGAAGAACATTCCACTAGAATCGAAATCTCACACACAGTAACTGTTATAACCTAACATTCAAAACATGGCTAACAATCACCCATAAAATAAAAAACTAGGCTGTGAAAACATCAGATCTTCAAAACTAATCTCTATTACTGTTCGTGTTTGCCTTTGTTTTCTCAGGTTACTCTTTCCAAAACCCTGTCTCTCAGAGTGCAGACGGGTTCACTTCTGGTCCGCGTCCAAACGTTCAAAGAGTCTCCGTCATCAGCCGAAATTACTCTCAACGAGATGAACAGAGGTCAAGGGTCAACCACCCTGCTTATCCGAGTCCAAACGATTCTATCTCCGGGCCCGGATACAACACCAGAGGTAACTATCCCGCTTGTATGGTCGGACCTTGAAAAAGGAATTATGAAAGGGGAAAACTTTAAACATAGAAAGTATATAAAGAAGCAGAGATGTACACTGGACAAGTTCAGCCAGTTTTCGTTTCCCTGAGTTCTTCATTACCGCCCTCATTACCTTTCGAGGGAGACAATTCACACTGCAGTTTTGATTCAATATCCTGGCTAGTTTGGGTCACTATGTTAACATGCTTAGAATTCAATTCTCTCTTTAATGGTGGCAAATAAGTACAGGTGTTAGCAATCAGCGATTTGCTGGTCAGAAATATGTTAATTAAAATACAGATTCGTAATGGTCTGAAAGATATCAATTTCAAAATGGTACTGGTTGGTAAGATTTTGTACCGTTTGATGTGGACTGCTGCCGACCGCCATATAGCTACATCAGCAATAAGATGTGAAGCAACACATATATAGGGAGCAGAATCTCAGATATACTGTACAGACTACCATCCTTGTACGGTACACATCAATTTGAATATCTGCGGAACATTTACATTCATAATTAACTCTTTGCTAACTAGCTATTTTTAAATCTTTTCTTTTACATTTGTACTTCCCTTTATATACACTTTATTTTAGTAACTGCTTATGAGAGCATATTGAGAAAAATCAAGCAAGTTGTTTGAAGTAGAAAGTGCATATGTGGTTGAAAAAAACAATTATTGTGCACGGCTGAGAAGTTTTCAAAGAATCATGTGTTTTATTTTTTGGCTAAAACTAACTAAATTATTCATTGCCTCTCTTCTTTCCTTTCAATCATGTGAAACAGAATCGTCCATTGCAGCACCTGTGACTGCATCCAATGTGAGATTACATGGACATACCACAGATTACCATCAAATGGTGGGCACCAGCCCCTACACCCAAGACACACCACATATCACTCAACTGGGAACGGTCAACACCAGTCCCCTGCCACCAGATGTACCCGCACTACCCACTGGTGGTACCGACTCCCTACCGCCCATCTCCAGTGTCTTTGGTATGAACTAAGAGGAGATTGCTGTTGGATATTTCTCCCTCCAGGAGGGCCAGGCTATATACCAACCAGATGGAAACGGATGTACCACACTACCGACAGATGGCAACACTGTTCCTCCTTGCCACACATGTACGGTATGGACTAAGATGTGTGCTAGGGGATTTAGCTATTGCTGGGTATGAGCACATATCACCACTCATGCCTTGTAAAAGGAAGCTATCATGGCGGGTATTTTTGTGGGAATGGATGAAGGAACTTTATGAGAACTCTGTCCCTCCCATGGTTGGGTTTGCAACCCACTTGAAGCTTGATGCACCAGCTATCTACCAGCAGATCATCAACGACTTCTTATTGACCGTCCCAAGTGCTTTGGGAAAGAACTAAAGGAGACTGCTATGAACCTTCTCATTCCTAACAACAGTTACTGTAATACACTGTCATAATAAGAGAACAATCAGCGATTTTAATTAGGTTTAATTAGGTTTCCTTAGGTTGTAATATTTCCCCTAGTATTGGTCTCCTGACTTTGTCACAAAGTAAGGACATTTATTCCTTAGTAACATGTATATATTGTAGCTCAACATGTGACAGCAGTGGCTAGGCAATGTAGCTAACATATCACACCGACTTTGACGACAAACAGACAGATCTATGAACTGAAATGCATCTCCAGGAATCCACCCTTCTTTACCTAGACACAATCCTTCCTTCCTATAAATAAGAATCTGGAGTTTGATGGAAAAAGTGTACTCAACACATCCCTACTAGGTTAGAATATGAACATATCATGGTTAAGCTTTGACCAATATATATAGTACCCATTTTAAGCAACATTATCGGCTATTGTATCCTTCTACTGATGTAGTTGAGTTGAGGGAAACAACAGTATAAACAGACTCAATTCTCCTTTTTTTATTTTAATTTATAAATAAAGCAAATCAAAAGTGTACAGATTTAAAATGCAGTAAAACAAAGGTTCCCCCCCCCCCCCCCAAAAAAAATGCCTTATACTAAAGAGTGTCTTTTTTGTGGTTATTTTTTTTGTTATTTCTCTTGTATTTTATGCTGTTGAATAAAGTCTTGTAAAATATTGACAAATGGTTCTTTTAAAAACATTAAATAGAGTCCCATTTAAACACCTTGCTTTTTCTATAAAATGTAAAAAAATCTTTCAATATTTTTCATTTTTTTATTTTTCATGTCTTTTTTTTTCTTCTTTCCTTCTGTTCATTAGATTTGTAGTTAAGACATGTATTTAACAATCAATCCATTGTAATTTAAATATTTGTAATGTGATCTTTCTTTCTATTGTTTTATCATATGTCCCTATTGTGTGCTAATGCAGTTCTCAGGAGAAGCATGTATTTTAGTGTTTTGTTTGTTTATTTATTCTCAAGATTCAGTTTGTAAAGTATGTCAATAAGAAAAAGAAGTGAATTTAAACTGTTTAAGCTCTACTTTTGATCTCTTTCATCATCAGAACTAATCATTTATATTTCGGCGAACCCAAATACAAACCTGTCTGTTGTGATATTGTAAATACCTTATAACCTAGTAACAGGTATATGTTTAGACCTTAAAATGAAAATTTGCAGTTTGGATGTTTCCTGCGGAATGTTCCGGGACCAAATGCAGAAGCCTGATTTCCTTTAGATTTCTGCTTCCTTCTTAGCAGAACTTCACAAACTGTGATGCTAAGAGCTTACTTTATACTAGATATATCAATAAAACTATTTAAATTTCACAAAATTATTTTGATAATTTCGTTTTATATTTTACTTTCTTTTCTTCTCTCTTGTTGTGGTAAGAATTTTTCAAGTTTGCAAATTATGAAATTTTGATATGTTCAAAAACATAAAAAACATAGATATCGACTTATGGGTTGGATCGAAACAGTTGTTAGGGTGAGGGAATTTGGCAGACACCGAGTACTTGACGCAGTGTGTTTTGAGTGTAAATGTGAATGGTCTTCGAACTTCAATGGATATCAAACAGACAAACACACTAATGATGAACAGATACAACTTACAGAAACTACATGATGTTATAAGGATGGTTTGAGTTGCGATTGAACAAAATGGGTGCTGTGAATTGGTGTGAATACTACAAAATGCAGTCTGGGGTTTTATGTAGAGCGTTGTCTTTTTATGGTAAATATGAATGCAGCATTATCATATAAATGACATTCACAGAACTTAATCTGCTTGTGTTTTCCGATTTTCAAAGCTTTTACGATGGTTTCTGCTAAATTATGTATGTATGTATGTATAGTGATCTTCCCGCAAGCAGGAACTCGCGAAAGAAGCCATGGAGGCTTATAGACTCGCAAGCTGACCGTAGCCAATCTCTCGGCACACATCCATTTAACGTCCATGTCGGGAAGTTGTTATTGAACAACACCCTTGCCAGACGACACACATTGCTGTCGGCAGGGAATCGAACCGGGGATCTCATGACTGGGAGACGCCGGCGTTAACCACTAGGCTATACACTCCGCCTTTATTATTTGTAATATTATTTGTAATTATTTGTAATTATTTGTAATAACGACAAATTATGTTTGATACAACAGTTTGTAAAGTTTGTTTAGAATAAAATATATCTAGTTTTTGCAGCAACAAAGTTGTACATTGTTGATGTTCATATTCTTATTTTTTTGGGGGGGGGGTTTGGGGGAAGGGGGGTGGGGTAAACCTAGTTTTAATGGAATATGACTGACTGAAATATGCGACAAATGAACTTCTTGGAGCACAGCGGTTGGGATGGTCACCTCACATGATTGTTTTTGTCCTAATAATTTATTTTATAAGTTTTGTCTAATTACCCCAAAGATATGCATCTTTCATTGTTGACTAATCTGAAAACTTCCTCGCAAGGGTTATTCTCTCAAAATACAATCACAGATACATGTTAGATGCAAGGATATCTGGTAGGAGCACAACTATCATAACACATTACATTATAACACTACAACATGGCCCTATTTGGAGGGCGTTGTGGTCAAGTGGTTAAGGCAGTGGACTTGTGATCTAAGGATTACAGGTTCGAGCCCTGGCCAGATCATTGCGTTGTGTCCTTGGGCAAGGCGCTTTATCTCCATTGCCTCTCTTCACCCAGGTGTATAAATGGGGACCTGCGAGGTAACTTGTAAATATAGTTGCGTGCGCCGGTTTGTGGCTGCACCCTATGGGATGTCCCCCGGGGGACACGTGGTTGTGGTGCACTGTGGTGCCCCAGGAGAGATTGATTGAATTGTGCACACTTTGGTGTGTGGGTGTGACAAGTTACCAATGACCAGGGGTTAATAATCAGCGCATTGAGACTTAAGTGTGTATTTGCGCTTTATAAGAACTGCGTATTATTATTATTATTATTTATTAGATTGATAGGACCCAAACTTGTCAACATTATTATGACACAACCAATACATGTATATATACCAGTTCTATATGTGAATAGAGAAACAGCAGTGTGTCCTTCTGATATGACCCTGATATAAGCCTTGTTTCTATGTGTATGAGAAAACATATAAACATCCCCTGCCATGCCCCTAACCAGGCCGATTGCAAATTCTCTATTTTGCTTTAATTCTTTTGCATACAATAAAATATGGCAACCCACCTCTGTTGCACATGGCAACCGAAGTAGTTGGCCTACTTACTTTACAACCAATCAGCACCTTCCAATTCATGGATCTTCTTCCCCTTTCGTCTCAGTGAATTTTCTCCTGCTCCAAGGCTTCTTCTCGCCCTCTGTGTATCTTTCAGAATACTCTGATGTCCCTTCTCGTTTCCCCTCTATAAACCGTCTTTTCCTCCTATCGTCTCTATCGGGCGATCCATTTCCTTCTCGGGTCGCCACCTTTTCTTCCGTGAACCTCCTCGTCTGCCCATATCTCTCTGATCGTTCATTCCTCCCATCTTGCCTCTCTTTCCTCTCCTCGGAGTCACCTCTCCTCCTCCTCTTACTCACTTTCTCCTCTGATTCTTTCCTATCTCTTCTTCTATCTCTGTATCTCTCTTTATCGTCTCGTCTGTAACTACCCCTGTCGTCATGGTAACCATCCCTATCCTCATACTTATCCCTGCCCCTATCACGCCTCTTGTACCTGTCAGTCTCCTTCTCCTGGCTTCTCTCCCTGTACCCGTCCCTCTGTCTGTCCCTGCTTCTATCGCCCCTTCTCTCCCTGTATTCAGGTTCATAGCTTCCTTCTTTCCTAGTACTACGGTATCCCTTGTCTCTGTTGTATCCCCTATCCATCTCCTTGACATCTCTACCCCTACCGTCCCCCCTTTGGGCCTTCTCTTCAAATCCACGTATCTCTTCTCTGCCTCTACCAGCACCCTGACCAGTATTACTTAATATGAAAGGTTTCTTAAACGGTCGATCTTTCCCTCCGAATCTTAACTGTCCAGATTCCTTCCTGCCTCCAAGTCCTCCCCCTGATGAGAATAAGATAAAATTATAAAAACAACATTATATGAAACATTTTGAAAGTAAAGTAGTTCTTTCTCTTCAATTTAACAGCTTTAATAGTCTTAAATCAAATTTCTAGGAATTTTTAGAAATTGCAATCTTATTTTGAGTAAAAGCCAATAGGATTGGTAAATTTGCTGGGAACCGCTCTCCGAGCTTTAACGAAAAAACAAAAAAAAACAAGACCAGTAAAACCTAGATGGACACATAAGAGTGCTAGGTTTAGGCTTCATGTTTATGGTTGCTTTGAAAAGTGTAAGAATTATTATTATAATGACCTGCGGGTGGACAGAACAAAAAAGTGAGAAAAAAAAAACACTAAATACTGTGTACTTGGCAAGTTTGACCTTTCTCAACCTTCTTTCTCATACAAATGTTGTGAAAATTTGAAAAATGCAAACAATTGACATTGTCGGAATGGGTCATCACTACGGTAACTATTGAATTAAGAAGCTTTTAAAATTAATTGCATTGCCCGATCTCCACTGTGGTAATGTGAGTAATTTCATAGCTACCTACAGATACCGCAATGGGAAAATCAACCGAACTCACCTAAACGTCTCGGCAGCCATTTTGGGAAAACCCTCCCACACTCCCAGTCGACGAATATATTGTGGTTGTCAAGGTAATTGCCATGCATCTCTTGACAGGCTTCGTCCGCATCTCCGTGCAAATCAAATTCGATGAATGCATACTGTTTGGAAAATCCAGTGATGATATCTCTGATCAGATTCAAGGATTTTATTTCACCATATTTTGAAAAAGCCTGCGGAAAAATAGGGAGGTATCCTAAACAGAAAAATAACCAGACATCACAAAGAAGAAATCAGTATATGAGTAAAGACATAAACCAGGTTTAATCAATACCAAACGGAAAATTGTGCCAAGTTTGTAGGTTTCGTCAAAATCAGCTCCCCCCGCCCAGCAAACTGACCCCGGGTCAATCGGAGCTGTATAGACCCTGACCACCCATCTCATCAGGCTCAGTCCATCTCAAGAGTTTTATCGAAACATGAATGGTGCTTTAATTTTTTTCTTTATGATTAAATTAAACAGAGTTCAAGCAACACTGTTTGGATTTATATTCTTGATTTTGGACACTTGGTAATAAATTAAAAAAAGTTGAAAATGATACAAAATTTTCCTTTTCCATCCAATGACAGGATGTTGATACTTTACCTTACGCAGGGTCTCCTCTGTTGTTTCTGGATTAAGTCTCCCCACAAAGAGCGTCTTCATAGGATCGCTTTGTAGATTCTTGTCAGGAACATAAACAGACTGGAAAGTAAAATATGTAAAATAGTAAAGAACCAATGAAAAATAATGCAAAACTATATTTTAACCAACAAATCTGGAAAAAGAGCTTTTTAAAAGAAGCAAAAGAAAAGACAGATTAAAGCAGAGCAATATCATGGAAAGATCTTTTTTTTTTCTGTTTCATTTTGATGGGATTTCAACTGTCGATATGTTTGATGAAAACACTGAGGATACTAAATGCACTTCACAATAAATATGCAGATTTGTTAAGCACAGGAAAGGCTCTTCTAAAGCACAATCCAGGGAATTATTGATCCCGTGTTGCATCCCAAAATGAGCAAATTGCTATACAAGCGCAAAGATATATATGACAGCTTTTGGACACAGGAAACATGTAGTATTTTATAAGAGAACGCTTAGAGAATTCAAAACTGCTTCACAAGTAAATATTCTTGGCCACTGAAATATTTTAGGAGGGCCAGAGCATGCAGGAATCTAGATCGTTGATAAATGTTGACAATTATGGCGTAATACCTGATGATTTTCATGTATCGCTTGAAATCAATTTCAGGTTTATATGTGAGTTCAAGCAAGTGATATAATTACAGCTGCATGTCTAAACTCATATCCATGGTTTTCGTAGTAACAATAGTTACATTCCCTTGAATGATTTCAATAGATTGAAATGGCTTTCAACCTTGAATGTTAGCTCAGTGTTAGGATTGTTAGCTCAGTGGTTAACTACGGTGCCTTTCAATCATAAGGTCCCGAGTTCGAGTCAACCCAAGATTAATGTATGTCTTCCAGTTACAGAGTTGTTGACAATTGACAATTAATAATCATGGATTTTAAAATATAAATCTAAGAGACTGACTTCGGTCAGCGTGCGGCTTTGATAAGCCAATGATGGCTTCTTCACGAGTTCCTGCTTGCAGGAGGATCTAAAATACATACATACATGTATACAACCTCACCTCTATCGCCCTCTCGATGCCTCTGTCGTGTGGTCTAGTGTCCGTTCCATCTATGCTGCCTGCCTTCAGTGGGTCGTAGACTTTCAAATAACGAGACCAACTTCCTTGAGTCATTGTGAAAAATCTCTTTCAGCTGCAACTGATGACAAATGAAATACATTGTATGAAAATGTGTTTTTATACTACTTTTTTGTACTTAAGGGAGTCAGTGTATGTTCTAATTTTCTGAAACAAAGACCACAGCTATAGAGTATATAGAGTCTTTTCTGGTAGTGAAGTTAATATTACGGGGGCAGTCTAAAGATGCAAATAGAAGCAACTGTATATACAGTAGCATCAAATTCATTAATGACTCAGAATGCAGCATACTCAGTTTAGGTCACCAGATATCAGAGTGATGCACTGGATAGAACACACAAATTCCCAGCTGTAGCTCCATGGGATTTCAAAGCTGGCGAGCGGGGGAATTCCAAATTTCCCCTGACTGATTTAAGTATAGTGAGAGGAACCTTTATAGAATGGACCGAGGGGATTCGACGATGTATAAAGGAGTTGTGGAGGTCCTCCCTCAGAAAGAAATTTAATTGTTTAGAAGTCAAATGATGCTTTCTGAGGCATATTTAGACCATAAATTAGGTAAGGTTAGGTTTGATACTATGTTAGTAGCTATAAACACAAGGTTGTGCTAGTTACTATACTCATGATTTGTTGTGTGGGGTTACATGGGGGCGGGGGGGGGGGGGGTGTACACCATAGTTGTGGTCTAACTATAAACCCAAGCTCATGAAACAGAGGTGAGGGATTTAGGTGAAAGATTAATGTCATCAACCATTCCCTTCAGTCATGTCCAAACATTAGAATGATGATTTCTTCATCTTTTAATCCTAGAATGTAAAGTTTGTGATTTTATCTGATAACAGCTTCCAATAACAAATATGCTATATACAGTACCTGTACAGTAGGCCTAATTAGGCTACTGTACCTTTTAAGTCATGCTTATAATATAGGCATATGCCCTAGACTTGAGAGAATGCAGTAAGCATTTGATAGGCTTTAACCCAAGATCAGGGAAAATTATCATCCTTCATGCAGACTTGACATTTACTCTAAAAAAGAGTCTAAATCTAAGCCAAGGCATGAACCTAAGCTACTGTGATAGGCTACTGAACAAACTCTAGTGCGTGGGATTATAGCCTACTCATTTAAGTTAAGAAGAATAAAAAATATAGGCCTACATGTACATAAATGATATGCCTCCCTATCTTACGATATGAATATGTAACAACTGTAGCCTACTAACAATGACTTCTTACTATTGCCAGTATTGGCCTTTCTTGCGCTGGACATATGTAGGGCTAGTTCTTGTGGAAGCTTGCATCCGATCTTCTGGTGAAATAACCCACTTGTAGGATCGACCGTGTGCAGTTCTGCGAGACTAGACGCGAACAATGATCTGTTATTGTTACCCTGGTACAAAAAATAACAGTAAGCTAGCGAAGTCTGTAAACATCACACTAAAATGCAATGGGAATCCTTTACGCTACGGATTGCGTGTATGAGTAAGTACACGGGATAGGGAAATTCCCTGCCGTAGATTTGATGTCTCACAGAATGAATACAATTATAGAAATTTGTGTTCAAAACTTTCTCCCATACCGCTAAAAATTTCTAGAATATTGTTACTTTTAGCCATGTTGGAGAAAGCTGTTTCAAACTAGACCCATTGAGGTACGATTTAAGTAATTACTTGTTACTTCTTTATAAGAACGACTGATATTGATTTGACCCTTGCACACTGATGGTGCTAGATTTGTTATGTGTAATCTTGTTTTCATTTCGATCATCAGGTCACATGAGCGAGAGGTCTATCGAATAATATAGGCTACACTTTGAATTGTCACAATACATAGCGAGCACACAAATACAGTGCAAAAGACTTCATATTAAAATACACAGTAATAAGATAACTTTCTCTTACTGTCGTGCAGTTAGGGTGTTTAATTTTCTGAGCCACACTTGTGTTGACCGACCCAAGATTCCACACGGTTCGAATAGCACACAGTAACGTAAGGTCGAACTTGGCTAGGCCTATGTATTTGTAGGTTACTGTGTAGGTCGAAGCTAGGCTAGCATTAGCAATAGCTTGTCTGCACCATACATGTAATGTTACTCTTTTGTCCATACGCGTTTGTTAGTACTTAAGATAGCTAGTACTAATGTTAACAATATTGACCTAGGGGAGGATGAAACATTAACAAAACTAAATTAGGCCTAGCCTAGGCCTATGTTTGATTAGGCTAGGTAAGTCCTAAGTTAGACTTTGAGTTAGACCTATGTCAAGCCTAATAACCATATCTGTGGCATGTGCATCATTTGGGCCAATAAAAGGCCAAAGTATTCTAATGGTGTGTAGGAAGGCTATGTTGTTACATTGCAAGTTAAGTAACTTTTTTATGTTAATTTGGCATGTTATGTAATAGCCCATCTTATTGCAACTTTTTTCTAGGCCATAAAAATGTAAGGCGTTCATGTCGATTTTGTACTGTGGAGCTCTGTCTTGAAGAACACCCATTAACTGAAATTTTACAGTAAAGTGAAATGCATTTAGGCCTATATGTGATTAGTGTTTTCTTCTTGAATAGCATTTTGACTCAAAGACCTTCTAAAATACAAGCTTAAATTCTAGGGGCCTATTTCATTTTGAAGAGATATCATCAAATCATCTATGAAATCACAAAGTTGCCTGATATAACATGGCAACATCATATAAATGGTCACATAATGCCATCTTCAAAGCATTTTCCCTTACTGAAGACGTTGTGACATCATAACATTTTATATTTTGAATGTCTGGCATCGTTAGAGCAAAAATATAATTGAGAGTAAAAAGCTTTAGTGTATCACGATGGACTCGTAAACATAAAATTGTTGAAGAAATTTTAAAAAAATTGTCAAATCGTTTTAACTCTCTCAGATGACAGCTTCTACTGAATTTTGGCTCATATCCGCACCAGGAGAGAAGACCACCCAGCAAACATGGGAACGTTTAAATCAATGCACGGTGGCCAGGGGTCAAGCTCTCTCACATAATAGTAAATTTTCATTACCAGACCTGAAGGTTGGTACCCTGGATATACTGGTGGGTCTCTCTGATGAGCTGGGAAAGTTAGACGGCTATGTAGAAAAGTGAGTTGAAAATTAATTTCTCCTGAATTATCTTTTGTCAGTACTGCTAATTAGTAATAAATATATGAGATGACTTAGTTTGTATTCATCTCAGGTAAAGACAAGTTTCACGTTTACTGAGTGTCCACTTAGTTACCTTTAAAACCTTTTGTCAGGATTCCTGAAATAGCATTCTTTTTGTCACTGATGTAATTGCTGAAACGTTTCAATATTGTGATGCTGATGAACAGAAATTCATCAATAATTTGATCCTCTCCAGTGGCACAAACACCCCTTCCCCCCCCCTCCCCCTACCATCCCTCAATATCTGTTGGGCCTGAGTTTGAAACTGTTCCAGTGTTACACATTATTTCCCTGCTATCTGTTGGGCCTAAGTTGCAAGCTCACCATTTGTAAATCTCTTTCTAGTGTTATGAATGGCTCCCAATGGGCCCCTGATACTGTACATCTGTTGGGCCTGTTGTTGCAAGTACCATTTGTAAATCCCTTTCAAATGTTATGATCGACTCCCAACAGGCCCCTGATACATCTGTTGAGCCTGAGTTTGTATACTCACTATTTGTAAATCTCCTTCTAGTGTATGAATGGCTACCAATGGACCCTTGATACATTTGTTGGGCCTGTTGTTTAGAACTCACTATTAGTGTGTTTATTTGCAGTGTCAAGCACTGGCTTTCGAAGTATCTTTGTGAAGTCATTGGTAGAATGTTAACAACTTAAAACATTAATGCAATCTTTCTACTTGTTTCTTTCTAGTGTCACACACAAGCTCTCGCAGTATCTTGGTGAAGTTTTAGAAGACCATGGCGAAAAACTTGCTGGAAATCTCCTTGCTAATGGAAGTAAGTTAATTAATTGTGACTGAATAGCAATTTACTGAATTTAGCTTCAAAATCAGTACCCACTGCTACATACAGAGGCTTACTATTTAATGAATGTATCTTGATAGTGCTTGATAACTTTAGTTGTGCCCACAATGATGACACCTATCATTTTAAAAATTATCATGTATAGTTGCCAACTTTTTTATATACTCTTCAAATCATATTTAACAACAATTATACAATTTTTGATCTTCATTTGGTCCTGAGTTATGGCATTGAAGAAACATTGTTCATTTGAAGACATGAGTTGTTAATAATTCAGTCTTATATCTTTCTTTTTCATTCTTCAGCTGATTTGACATCCTATATGACGAGGTTCCAGTGGGATTTAGCCAAATACCCGATTAAACAACCTCTCAAAAATATAGCAGAAATAATTAGCAAAGTAAGTAAGCTAGAAAATAGTCACGCAGAAATATAGCAGAAATCATTAGCAAATTAAGTAAGCTAGAAAATAGTCACACAGAAAATATAACAAAATGTTATTAGCAAATTAAGTTAACAAGAAGATGGTCATTCAGAAAGTGTAGAAGAAATCTTTAAAAGACAAAGTTAACTAGAAAATAGTCACTAAGACTATATAGCAGCAATTGGTAGCAAATTAAATAAGCTGTTGAACAGTTATTCAAATCTAAAAGCAATAATTAGCAAAGAAAGTAACTTAGAAGACAGTCACTCTGATATATAGCAGTGTGTTAGGGTTAGCACTAAAGTGTAATATGTGGTAAGGTTTCAATAGTTCACTTAATAAACGGATATTTCAGAATGATGTCTCAGTGAATGTTAACACATCCTATCCTTACATGTACTCACTCAGCATAATGTTACACATTCATTAATTTAAGACTAAGGGGATAATAAAACGGCCCTAATGTCAGATATCAAAATTACATGAAAAATGGTCTCTAATATTTGTGGTATGCAAATTTCTCATATATATGGTCATCATGTTGCAATGGTAGAAAAAATAAAGTCACATACTTAGTATTATCTGCTTTCATTCATGGTGGCCATTATTTATCTATAAATTTCTATGCATCACATTGTATGTTTGGTTTTTTTTTCCTTTTAAACATCTGCAGCAAGTTTCTCAAGTGGATGCAGATTTGAAGACTAAAGCCCATTCCTACAATAATCTCAAGGGAACACTCCAAACTCTAGAGAGGAAATCAGTGTAAGTACACAGTATATAGTGGCGTTCTGTCGTCTTTGGAAAGGCTTATCTCTTTAAACTGATAAAGGGTTAGATAATATGTTAGTAGCGCCTAGGATTACGTCACATGACCCTCCATGGTTGGTTCCTTCCCTTCTGTAGAGTGAGAGTTACACATGATCTAAACTTTGATGGTAACCTGGTTTTCAACATTAGTACCTGTTTTGCTGCATTATAAATTTGTACTGTGCTAATGAAATAATAATTTGACATTTGGTTGCTCTTCTCTGTTCTACACAGTGGTAATCTTGCTATAAACCAGAAGTTTCTTGAGAATTGAATGAATATTCTACGTGGGTCCCCCGTTGCTTTGTCTTAATTTTCACCCATAGTACTTATTTGATATGATGTGATTAGGTGATAATCATGATTGGTTTCTTATTCTCCTTACTTAACAGTGGTAGCTTGCTGACCAGGAATTTAGGAGAATTGGTTAACAAGGAGCATTTCGTCACCAACTCAGAATACTTGACCACTCTGCTTGTCGTCGTTCAGAAGTAAGTCTTCAGAAAAGTCAGATTTATTTATCTGCAGCCTGCCCTCTATGGTTATTTCCTCTTTATGCCAAGAGGACCGGGTTGAAGTTAACCCTGGTTCTAGCTCTTTTGTGGTCCCTTTTTATTTGGTGTGAATTAGTTTGTTTTAATTCTTTTCTTTTTTGGCAGAAAATATATTTTTGATTCCTTGCTGGAAGCAGAAGGAATCTATGCAATCAATGGCATGTGTGGGTGTGTAAGTGTATTCGACAAACAGTGGATGTTGGATTAACTTCATACTTGGTATGTGAATTCGTCTTATTGAAAAAGAGAACCCTATTCATTTCTTTAAAGTTCAATGGTCATTTGTGGTCAGCAGAGGTCAAGCCTTGAAAGTTTGTACACATGATAACACAAAAGGTAGTCCATTTCAATCAAAAGAGATTTCTTTGAAAAAGACTGTAGGAATGAGGTTATTTAGAACTATTCTCTATCAAATTAGCCTAAGTTTATGTTGATTGTTTTCTTTCAGATCCTGTGAAGATGATTGGAACAACAAATATGAAACTCTCTCGGACATGGTGGTACCACAGTCATCAAAGTAAGCCACTAGATTTGTCTCAAAGCCTTGTTATGCATTCAGCTTTCACTAAGCTGCTGATAACCACACTCCTTCTACCATGAATGGATTGATTTAGTTTAAACTGAAGACTCAATGTGTTACTTTTTTATATAAATGGAAATTGCACCAGAAGTCATGGAGTTAAAATTGTTAGACACAACATGTTCTGTAGTTGATGTTGCTGTTAATATAACTCAGTCAACTACGTATGTAACACAGGAGTGAGCAAGTCAAGTAGGCCAAATCTGGCAGTGCCCCAATAAAAATAACTCACCCGCCTATCGGCTGGAGCCAGTCACTTGCTTACTGTATTTTATGAGAAAGAAAATTCTCCTCGTTATAGAAGGAATTGTTTGTGTAATTTTATTTTTCTTCCCTCTTCTCAGGAAAATCTCGTCAGATTCTGAAAATTCCCTCTTCACAGTGACTCTCTTCAAGAAAGTCGTTGATGAATACAAACTCCATGCCAGAGAAAACAAGTTAGTATGATGAAATAATATTAGGTAGAATAGTGAATATGCAAGACATTAAAATTAAAAATGATTAAAATGAATATGTAAGGTCAAATTAAAAATTATTATAATGAATATGCAAGACATTCAAATTAAAAATTATTATAATGAATATGCAAGACATTCAAATTAAAGATTACAATGAATATGTAAGACATTAAAATGATTATTAATTATGAGTATGTAATATGTTAAAGTAAAAAATATTTATCATATTGCCTAGAAAGTAAAGTAATCTAGAAACTAATGAGTTTATTTAAACAATTTTTATCTTTTTTATTGAACAAATTTTGACTGTCTGTATGAGGATCCTTTGCCAGTGTAATTGTAATTACATTCTGGGACAGTTGTCCAAGGATGCTAGGCATATGTCCTTATGGTCAATCTTCCATGAAACATCATCAATTAATTTATCTGATTCAAACAATCCTAGCGGAGATGATATGATGATATGATTTTGTCTCCATTATTGTAACACTGACTTGTTCTGCCAGGAATTGTTGCTGTTTACAGCAGTAGACATGTAGTAGAAATAAGGATGCCGCTCAAATAAGATGCCATTATCTCCCAGCCTTTTAGTTGTTTTCATTTTAAAACAGTATAATGTAATAAATTTAATCCTAATGGTACATGTTTTCTTCATAAATTTAGGATTAGTTTCTGAAAACAAGAAACTCCATCGTTGAATAATCGTTTCGTTTGATTTCAAATTCCTCTTGTTAGATTTATTGTCCGAGACTTTACTTATAGCGAGGAGGAAGTCGCAGCTGGGAAGAACGAACGAGACAAACTGACTGCGGACAAAAACAAGCAATATGTAAGGATTACTTCTTTATCAGTGTATGAATACTGTGTGATAAGGGTTACTTCCTTATCAGTGTATGAATACTGCGTAATAAGGATTACTTCCTTATCAGTGTATGAATACTGCGTGATAAGGATTACTTCCTTATCAGTGTATGAATACTGCGTGATAAGGGATACTTCTTTATCAATGTCTGAATATGGCCTGATAGGATTACTTCTTTATCAGTGTATGAATACAGCGTGATAAGGGGTTACGTCTTTATCAGTGTATGAATACTGTGTGAACAGGGAAACCTGCCGTTTTCTGTGGAGTCCAACTAAGCCCATTTGAGATACAAGTGGCATGGCAAAGGCTTATGGCATTTTGATTTGTCTATGGCAACTACTGGCCACAGAGATATTACGTGTTAAAACTATCATTTTTTCCAGTTCAACAGTGGTTAAAACTTGTGTTGACTATTGTTAACGTTTAATGCTGTTAGGAACAAATTGAAATAAAATTGTTGTCTGTCCGATCATGCGTTAATTACCTTTATTATAATTGCCTTCTGACACCCACATGGTCTCACCCACATCCAAACTTTGAATATTGAATTTTTATTCGGCTATTTGGAGGAATTAATATCTTCCCCCCAAAAAATATGTAATATACTTTGTTTTAATTATCTTGTCTCAGGGTCCTTTGGTCAGATGGTTGAAGATTAATTTCAGTGAATGTTTTACTGCCTGGATCCATGTGAAGGCTATCAGAGTGTTCGTGGAATCTGTTTTAAGGTGAGAGGCTTTTTCTTCTTTGATTGAACAATGAGAAGGTAGTCAACGATCTGGATTTTTCCCTCCTTTCATTCACCAGTAAGCAAGTGATGAAGAAAGTTAACATTCAAAGAGATTTTGATTTTTAGGGTGGCTTTCCTCTTTGTGTATAATATTTATGTCACATTAACATATTCATAGTAGACCCTAATCATCCTAGCCAATTGCATAGCTGCGTTTCAGAACAGGGATGATTCTCCTCTACTCTCGTCTTCTCCTGCTTAGGTATGGTTTGCCCGTCAACTTCCAGGCCATGTTACTCCACCCTTACAAGAAGACACAAAAGAGATTAAGGGAGATGTTGAAAGATCTCTACTCTCACCTCGACACTAGCGGTACAGCAAACACCGTCTCAGAGGTATAGTCCTTTATATTCAGTGAAACCATGATAACCTTAAACAGCTCAAAAAACCATGAGAATAATGGATTTATTTGGCAATGCAATTCATGGACATTAGACTTTGCACTATTGGGACAAACTGGTTAGCCTGCATTTATTTGGTGAGCGTTGAAATATTCAGTGACTTTCAAAAATGGATTTCAAATATGAAGTTTCAACTATGAAATTCATCAAGATTTTCCTCCATAGAGATAATATGGTGACATGAGTCAATGACTTTACTTGAGAAATGGAAGTTGTGGACCGTATGACTTGACTTACACTCATGTTAGCAAAAGTTTCTGACCTAATAGTGTACAGAGCATTAAGATGTGTAAAATATTTTAATTGAGCAAATTCTTTAGTTTCAGTAGACTTCGTTGGGTGCATCCAAGAGTCTTCCAAATTCAACCAATAATATTGTTTGATCCACTGTATATATAGATGCAACACCTGTTGTCAACATTTTAAAGCTGATCAGTTGAATGTGATGTCCTCGTTTTCTTTACAGGCAAACTTTGACCTTCCTGGCTTTATGGTCAACAATGAATATTATCCATATGTGTACTACCCTATCAACATCAACTTCTGGGAAAAGAAATGAATTGTGCAATACCTCACCGTGAATGTTGGCACCTTATTACACAACCCCCTCCTCAAATTTTGAACCTCGTGCCAGTACTGTTTGGGGAAACTAGACTACCTTTCTTTGTATGGATGAATGTGTGGATGTTTATAGACCAGGACTGGGATAGCTGTATACTCTAAGGGTGCATGTATGGGATTGATAGGAAGAAAGCATTCTGTTGTTCACTTCAGGAACCGTTTATCAAAATTCTGTCGTGTGTTATAACTAAATATATAATGTTATAATTAAATGGTGTTCCATCACAGCTGCTGGTACCGCATTTCTATGATGTAGGAGAGAGACGTTTCGTATCAAGTCAAACATATCTAGTGAAGGGGGGGGGGGTGAGGAGGAGGCTGTGAAGGAGACTTTAATGAACATTGCATGCTAGGATTCCACCTAGGTATATCTGTAATTTCGAGTGGACTGCATAAGTTTGTGGAATGAAGATTACTTTGGGTGGGAGAATGCCACTGGAAATTCCACCTCATGTCATATTTAATTTGAATCAGTTTATAACTTTTTCATGATTTTGTCAGACACGGCCTTGGTAGCGTTCACAACTATTCTTGCAATTGTTTTCAGTTTTTTTCTCCAAAGCCAGTGCTTCGTTATATATATATATTGTCATCAACAGATGCTCGTCCTTGTCAAATTAAATATGATATGGTTATTGAAAAAAAATATGTATTTAGTAAGTTAATTTTATGGAATGAAGGTGGGTAGAGTTTTATCGAATGTGGTAATAAAGTATTACAATGGAGTACTGTGAGAACAAAAATTAATACACATATATATATATATTCCTTGTTTGTATTTTGTGAAGGAACCCAAGTTTGTCTGGGGTGTGTACTAGGGGAGGCTTTTCATGTTTTACTTTGCATGTTGCACAATTAGGTTACATGGTTAGAAGGGTGATGGGGGCAGTGGAGGGGGCAGTGGAGGGGGCAGTGGAGGGGTTGGATGGGTAGGAGAGCACTGAATCGAGATAAAACTCAAACATTGTTTTCAGCCATCATTGTTTTCAAGGGAATCAGTATTAGGTCGAAGATATTAGCTTACCTTGTAGAAGTTTCCAAAATGAATTATTCAACTGACATGTTAGGAGTACTGACAATAAGGTTTCTAGCGCCGCCCAAATTCAACAGAGGGTGCTGGTATGTGGGTCTTATCTAGTTTAAACAGGAGACGTACCATGTGAATCTTTGTGCCTGATAAAGGTTTCATTACTCTCATGAATAGACATTGTACCTACTCGAGTAAATTCGGCAGAAAGTGGAAACGGACTATTGCAACTTCTTTATGGGACTTGATTCTAGAGGGATGATTTTAAAACTGATCCATGTATAAAGTAAGGGCATCTTTCACTTGTTTCATCCTATGTGAAACAATAGGACTAGACTCCTGCATCCATCCAGGGGGTGGGGGTGTACCACCAAGGCATTATGAGCACAACCTTTCACTAGACCTAATATACACTCCATTCTGGAGCCTGTCAGAAAAAAAAAAGTTTCTTATCTCAATGGGTTAAGAATAATAGGATATTGCTTTCTTGTGCATTGAGCAAAAAAAAAATGTTTTTATATCGCTACGATTCATTCCATCTAACAAACGGAGTTTAATGTATACTAACATACAGTTTATCAGTAAATGGAAAACTGACAGATATTATAAACAATGGAAAACAGAGCAGAGAATTTTTTTTAGCAGAGCTTCCAAGTTTTGGTCACTGGTTTGACATTCTAATCAATCCACTTTCTTGCTCAATTCCATGGTATATCATTTTGACAGTTATCAAACTGACCCGCTCTCTTTGTGTTTATTAATTGGGTTTGTTAGGTATTCTGTGTACTAGCTTCATATCTTGTTTGGTAAGAATTTTTTTTAGTTAAGGACGATGAATGTTTCATAAAGTTTACAATTTTATTGGCCAAATAATGTGATCGTCAGGAAAATGCTGACACACCACCCAATGGATAAAATAACTTGTTAGGAATTTCAAAATCTTGTCCTGGTCATCATGGCAACTAATTCATACTAATCCCATTTTGTCTTTAAATGTATGTCCCCTTGATACCAGATTAGTTGTTGGATAAAAAAATTAAGAAGAGTTGTGGAAAATTCCTTGGGTGAGTTTGATTTACTTTACAGATAAAAGAAAGGCCACTGTAATTTTGCACTACCATGTAGCAATGTGTCATAGAAAATAAGGGAGTTGAACGATTTTAAAATTGTTAAATAACAAAAAATTAAAAACAACTCCATTATAATATATAAATGTGTTATACAAAATTCTTTGTCTTTTTTATTTATTTCACCAACAATTTGTAAACATTAACATGAGACCTCTATCATTCATCAAAGTTATATTACTTGTTTCATTTCCTCGATATCGAGTGCAAATACTTTTGTGAAGATTTATCAGATATAAGCTTAATCTCTCTTGGAGTAGATTGCTATATCTTTTGACATATTTCCTCCACAAGACATCAAAACAAACATTCTGCTCACTTCCTGTAAATTATGGAATAAATGTAGCCTACTAAATGTCAATGTAGGTCTTAAGGGCATGAGTGCGATTCTTCTTTGAAACCATTTTACTTATTCCAGATATATCAAAATATGACCTCTTCCCCAAGGCTTATCATATGTTCCACTCTGACAAGACTGTTCTGCAGTCCCTCCCTTCCTGCCCCCACCCCTTTCCAAACCTGTAATCTAACTGGGTTACTTCACTCCTTTGCCTTAACTAGCTACATGAGAAATTGATTCCTATGAAGAATGGGGTTGCCTACTATACATGCTATTTGAGAAATGAACTGTTTGTGGAACTGAAGATGATCATGTTAGCCTAACAGGTAACATGTATGTGAAAACTTGGAACCTAAGCTTTGCATAGTAAACTACCTTCTCTTTTGGTTAGCATATAAGTAGGGCATCATATCTTTTGTTTCCTGAATCAGGTGATATGTAGGACTTTGTGACTGCTTCAATAGAAATCAAAAGCGAAAAGATGTGAAATTGGGGAACAAATAGGCCGGTCTTGGGAAATTAACAAAGTACATTGTCAATGACAAGTAACAGGTAAGTTGCAACCAAGAAATAGCTGGTTCTGATATTGTGTCTTCTAGAGATCACATGTAGACCCAATGAATATTATTATTGTCTCTTAATGGACATTATGGCAACGAATCCTCCATTTAAGCAGTATTGGAATTTAGCGACAGCAATCGTTAAGCAGTAAATTTCTTGAGAGACCTTCAAATTTACCACTTACTGCATCAAATCTTTTTGGGGCCGTCGACTCAAAAAAGACATCACAGAATTTGTCTTCCAAATTTACAGCTCTCTGTGAGTTGAGCCTGGGTCACTGCCCTTAACATTGAACACTTGTCGTTTGCCGAGCCTTTTTTAGAGCTTTCTTGTTAACTCCTGATACTAAAACAGGTGGTACGAAGCTGGTAAAACATTTAGACATAACACCTCAACATTGCAAGTACAAACTCTGTACTACAAAAAGAAAGTTTAAATATCAGTCGTATCTTTCGACAGCGTTGCTCCAATCCGTTGCATAACCATTCGAATAATTATTTGCTGGCTTGCTCTATGCGTCTTGTTCAAAGTCGGGATTCTTCCTCAGGATCACAAACCCTTCCACAATCGGCGTTAAAGGAAGATCTGAAAGGAGCTGGGTTAAGGAAACGATCATCAAGTTGGCCTGTTTTAAGAGAAACTCGTTAACATTAGAAAAAATACACTCACTTCCACAATTGAAATATATTTGGGCAGAGGTGTGGTCAAAAGACTGAGCTGGCGGCCTCCATATGCAAGCCTTAAGTTGTACGAAACAGCCTTAAAGCCTAAAAATACACAAAACAGTGTCCTTGTGCCTAAAACAGAGTAAACTTGCCATAAAACAGCCTCAAAAATGATTAAACAGCCTCAAAACTAGCAGTGTGGAATACTGTTTCTCTTCAAGATAAGTTTGTCATCAGAAACTTTTTTTTGACTAACAATGCGTTACCAGTTCATCCATACTGGACAAAGGCAAACAGGAAATAATGCAGACTGCCTTAAATCTGATTCTGTAACTTTTTTCTAATTCCACAGATATGAATAGTTCCATAGAAGGTGGATATTTCCACCAAAACATGGAAATGATTCCAAAAAGATGGATATTGATTGATAATAAAGGATACATTCTTCAGTGGCTAATTCAGCTCTCTCTCCATAAGCCAGTAGGACTGGAGTAGTGTGTGTTTGGAAACCGGTTATCGTCTTCGGCTTGCCGGCTTGACCTACGACATCCACGGACTGTAAGAACGAAGAGAAGTGTTTAACTCACTTGACCGTCAATAGTATTACTCAAGCTGGCACTGGGCAACTTGAACCTACTGTTTCAAATTTTTATGACTTTTAATTAGAAAGGTTCAAATTGTGAATGGCCAATTTATGAAATAATTTTTAAAATTTCTATGAGAAAGTCTAGTTTGAAAAAAAAAGATATTAATCTTTAACAAGAGAAGGTGAAGAAGGTTCTCTGGCTAGTTCATCTTTTCTTATTGTTATGTGAGCATCAGGACATATTGAAAAATCTTTAAACGATGCTTATTTTTTTTTGAGGTAGTTCTAACAAAATACAGTGGAAGTAATTCCTCAAAGGTGATTTACTCATCTAGCTGCTTCAATAAGAGAACAGAGGCAAACTGTCGCTAGTGCAGGCCTTTAACCATTCCAATCTTACATGTCACAGTGCTTTTTGTAGGAGATAAAATTAAAAAAATTATTATAACATCACATCTGGTACCATTTTCATCTAGGTACTCTTCAAAATCATATTTTCCTCTCCTTCTACAAAGGAGGGTTAGAAAGCCACCCACATAAGACTCTTGCCCATGGCAACTTGTCCTGTTTTCTTCCGATAAAGTATTGCAATCCTAAACTATGCAATTATTCATTTTGATAGGAGGTAATGATAGTAATCTTACCTGCCCGACCCTGACTTGTACTGGGAGAGGTCGCAATTCCTCATCGAACGTAACCAACATCCTTGGTCTCATGGCTGTGACCAGACTGTACATCAGGTAATGACTTCTTCCGAGAATTGCTGTGGGAGACAAGTCGTTCGTTGTTAGCAATCTTTAGAATACCGTTACATAATACGGAGCACATCTTTAGAATACTGTAATGTAACAAGGAGCACATCTCTCTTAGAATACCGTTACATAATACAGAGCACATCTCTCTTAGAATACTGTTATGTAATACTCACTGGTCTTAACATCCAAGCATGCTACTGTGGTAGCTAGAAGCCCCGCCAGGGATACTTGACTGAGAAGCTGGCGATCACTGTGGTACGGGCAGAGGGTTAGAGTTCCTTTACCCAGGTGGGTAAGACCTTGGGCCAATCGGACCATGAATAAGTTTGCTGGGTCCTTGGCATGGTACTGGGCCAACTGACGGAGCATTGCTGCAAGCCTTGCGTTGTTGGTCCCTGTGGATGGAATGAAAGATGGAATAGGAATGAACATTTAGCATACTTTATGATTCATCTTTTACCACAATCTTTTAGAACTCTTTTCAAAATTGAAAGGAAGGAGAAGGTAGGTTAACCCCCTAATCTACCCTCCCCTTTCTGTAACTGCCTCTCGAGTTAACTTATAATTTGAAGTACAGAGAGAAACAAATGTGGGCTATATTTGAAATCCTCCCACCCCCCCCCACCAAGCTCTTCTTTCCATACCTGCCTCTCGAGTTAACCTATTATCTGAAGTACAGAAACAAATGTGGTCTGTATTCAAAAATCCTCCCCATTCCCCATCCCCTCCTCTTTCCGTACCTGCCATTCGGGTTAACCTATAATCTGTAGTACAGAGAAAAACAACTGTGGGCTGTATTGAAAATCCCCCTCATTCCCCCCCCCCCCCACCATGCCCCTCCCCTTTACCTTTCCTTCCTGTGAATTTTACCACATAATGTGATCTTACCTGCTCCTACAATGCCCCTCATTTCCCCCTCTTTCCATGCCCCTCCCCGTTACCTCTCCTTCCTGTTCCTGTTAAGTTTACCACCAGGCGCGTAGCCAGGAATTAGCCAAGGGAGGGGCGAAACTGTAGATTCGGCATTGCAAACTATCTAAGCGTAGCGCCACCATTTATTGGCGCGAAGCGTACAAGAAAATTTTGGCTGAAAATGCCTCCCAGATCGCTGGAAATGGCACTTCCCAGGCCTTGTTAGTTGCATCTTAGCATTTTCTCTTTTGAAAATACTAGCGATATCATAAAAACATAAAAAAATAAAATAAAAAATATGCTTCGCCCCCCCCCCCCCCCCCCCTTGGCTACGCGCCTGTTTACCACATATATTACCTGCTCCTACAATGCCGAGTGCAAATATTGCATTGTGGGCCACCTCCGAGTCTGTGTCGTGAGAAAACTTGCTAAGCGTGTCCAGAATTTGAAGCTTGGGATTTGATACTGAGAGGAGACCGAGTGCTAGTGGAACAGACCTCCGAATGACTGGCTCACCGTAACGGAGCTAACAGAGGAAAGAAGAAATGAGCAAAAATAATGACATGATAGATTTAAAATCATTCTTAATTGTTCAGACAGACAAAAGATTGATCTCATCGAGCAAAAACAATTTTTGAGATCCTTAAAAAGCAGAAGATAAAGAGGCTTTTTCAGCTTCAAGAATTTGTTCATGTGACAATGGATTGGTGGTTTTTGAGAGTACATATCCTGTAAGAATACTGCCTAGAGATACGTCTCAGCTACCAAGTTCAAGCCCAATTTAATCTCATCAAGCAAAAATGATATTCTGGCATCGGTATACACTCGCTGGAGTTTTTCCAAAGCACATTGAACCTAAACAAAACGTCAGTCAACAGTTATCACCATCACCAATCTTGAATGGACACCATTACCAACTCTCAAAGATGGTTCAGTTGCTAAGCTTAGGACACAATTTCCTATGCATTATGTGCATTAGGTAATCTAAGTTATGACATGAGCCAATGAAATTTATCTACATCCACAAGCTTAGGTTATAATATACCAATATACTGAATGTGTGAGTCTACCTAAGTTGTTTAAATGAAACTGGCGAACCAAAGAGAAAAAGTCCTCAGTTAGCTGATAGGCAGCATCATAAGCATAGGTGTTAACTTCCTTTACTACTTTACGTATTAGGCTACCAATCTGGCGTAACTAAAAGGAGACAGTCCTCACTCTGAGGATAGATAGCATCCTAAGTATAGGTGTAAACTTTCCTATATACTTTAAGTGTTAGGCTACCTGTCTGGCCAAAACAAAACTGGCCTAAGTAAAAAAGAGACAGTCCTCGCTCTGAGGATAGATAGCATCCTAAGCATAGGTGTAAACTTGCATATATACTTTATGTGTTAGGCTAGCAATCTGGCCTAACAAAACTGGCCTGACCAGACTTACAAGATGGCCAAAAGACCTGAGTGACATCTCCGATCCTATTTCTTCTCCCATTGAAATGAGAGCGATGCCCAGCACAGCAGCTGCTTGGTGGGCAGCCAGATGTTCCACTGTGTCCTCTGTCTTCTTATCTGCGTCCTTCTTGTCTCCTTCCTTCTTGTCTTTCTCCTTCTCGTCTTTCTCCTTTGCTTCGATGTGTTCGCTGCAGATGTGTAACAGGTGCTGGATCTTCAACACGTTGCCCGTACCTGTTGAATGAAATGTTCAAAAGATATCTGTTGCACTTCTTGCCAAAATAAATGACTGACTGCGTCTAATATTATGTTGCTCTTTCCAGGCACTTGATAGGGGATGATTTTTAATTTTTTTGTTGCGGGGGGGGGGGGGGGGGGGAGCTGAAGGCAGAAAGAGATTACTGAAATTCAGAATGAAAAATCCTGATCGAGCCTGATTGGCTCCTGCAGGTTAGGTAGAGTTTATTTTTTTTAATCATAACAGACAAAAGAATTTTGGAATATCGATATTGGTGAGGAAGACAAGCAACAGACGCATTTTGGGAGCTTATTATTGAATACTGGTAACTACTTAATATGATTAATATTGGGAGGGTGCTTCAGACCTGGCAACCCACCCTGCCGGGATGATCCAATATGCTAAGAAAAACAAAAAATTTTATCATGTAAATTTAATTCCCGGCTGTTCCTCGAAGAGGACTATTCTTCTGGGGTTTGACTCACAAGCCCTCTAGCCACCGGGTTCCTAAGCAAGTGCCCCACCCCTCCTCCCTCTGCACTACTTGCCAAAATAAATGACTGACTGTGTCTTATATTATGTTGCTCTTTCCAGGCGCTTGATAGGGGATGATTTTTGATGGGGGAGGGGATTTGGAGGCAGAAGGAAGGGTTGCTCCAATAGATTACTGACTATAATGCATCCTAAAATATAGTAGACAATTGGACACAACAACATAATTTTTATCATATAAAGATTAGATCATATCCAGCTGTCTTGATATTACTTGCCCAGCTATTGATTGATAAAACTATCCCACAAATTTAATTGATCAACCTTTCAATAAATTAGTCACCAAACACAAGAAGCAGTGATAAAAGTAAAATCTATTCACCTGCATATGCACAAACTTCAACCAGAGTGTGAGCAAAAAGTTTAAAGGGTTCTGGAAGAACATCTAGGGTAGCGAGAGTAGCGTCCACCGCCTCTTGTTTACCTGTAAGGGAAAAGGCAAATAATAATAATTCTTTATAATGGAAATACATGAATGAAATTACATTAATGGAATTATATAGATGGCAGTATATGCATAAAAATGGATTTATATTAATGAGATTTCATAAATGGAATAATATATAACGGAATTTCGTTGATGGAATTTTATCAAGGTGAGTTATAACACTGTTACTCAATACACAGGATTGTCTATACTAACAGACACTGTAATTATTTAACACCAAGCTCAAATATACATTTTTTTTTTTCTACAAGGAAAAATTTGTTATATGTATTTCTTGAAAAATTAAATTCCAATTTAAGTTCACATCTAAGATGCATATCAATGTAAATACACTACAGTCATTGGTATATTGTTAATTTCACATCTCCATTAAGGTGATGTTTCATCCTTATCCAATCCAAGGTCAATAGTACGAGTAAACATAAAGCAAACAAAGACATTTCTTCTCGATGTGAAACTATGATAATAAAACCTGTTTCCTTCAAGTTTACTACGTTATCAAGTCTGACAATTTCAACTCTCATTATCTGGAACAAAATACTACGTCGGAAAAGTATTGCAACTTTCGTCAAGATTCTCAGATAATGTTACTCCAAACCTTCCAATTTCTATGTCTATTTGTCCATGAAGATGAGTAAACATAAATTTACTTTTGGATTTATTTTGATTTATTTACAGAGAACATATTTTTTCTTAAAATCCACTAGGTGATACCTACCTAGGAATGTAAGTCCAACTCCAAGAGCCAAGAATCTAGCGAAGGTATCTTTGAGCTCAGAAGCTCCCTTTTCCATCAGCGTCTGGAGGATGGTGGAGGTCACCTCCCCATTGCAAGAACCTACAGTGATCATGCCGGCCGACAGGGCAGTCACTCCAATCACCTTGAAGGAAAACAAATCAAAAGTTTGAATTTATCTCAGGTTGCCAGACAAGATGTTCCAAAACTTATAATTTTGCATCATTAAATCTCAAGCACACTTGAAATCAGCTAGATTTTGACCTGACACATAAGTAATAATGAATGCAAATCATAATATTGAAGAAATCAGTGTCAAAATTGTCATACAATTCCAAATACTTCTTAATATGAAATGTTTTTTTTTAATTGTGCCAAAGGAATATGATTTCTGTTCACAGAACTGCTACTAAGAAAACTATTTGTTTCACCTTATGAATATTAATTCGTCTATAACTAAGAATTGTCTTATCTCTGATAAACTCAAATGCAACAGTTTTAACCGACTGCCAAATCGTCAAACTTTTTGATTTCTTCCAACAATTTCCAAATTTACGGAATAATTTGAAAGGAAAACAGAAAAAAGTAGAACTTATCTAGTGACAATGGTGATAAAAGCACAAACACCACTTTTTTTGCTGTTCCTTTTTTTTTCATCTTAGACAGTAACTTTTTTGAACTTTTTAATTTTGCATGCTAAAAAATATATTGATACTTGTAGGTTGAATAACAATATCCCAGATGTGCACAAATTTTATTTTAAGTTTCACTTTCGACTTGACCTTTACTATTTTATATCTAAGCAAAACAACAATTTGTGTAACCTTAATATTAACGGATTATTATGATTTCTTTATGTAAGCTTCTTATGTAAGTCTTTTTGCTGATTCTTTTGTATTATGTGTTACGGTATTGTAAATAAATACAGTGGCAAAAAACAAAAATCTTAGACTGTTACTACATTGAGCAATGCTTGTCAGAAATGTTGTAATATAATGGAGATTCTCACCTCCATTGTTGACTTTGGGTCAGACAGAGCCGGAAGTATCAAACTGATAACATCTTCTCTGTTAGATCCAGCGTACGCAAGTCCGAGCCTAGATTAGCAGAACGAGAGGAAGGAAGGAATGTGGTTGTACATACTGTGAGTTTCAATTTACGAATAAGTCTCTCCCTCCAGCATACACAGGCTATGTAAAAGAAAATCAGTTAAAGAAACTATTTAAGCCCCCCCCCCCCATCCCCCACCTCCACCAAAAAATGTTATATCTGATGAAAGTGTCAGGTCACAAATGCTGTTATGTTTAAAAAAAATTGAATACATTTTTTTACAGTTTTGGTGATGATAATTGGTTTTCCATTTAAGCTAAATTGATTTAATTAATATAATTAGTTTAATTGATCAACAGTAACTAAGCAACGAAATATTCATCAAAATATTGGTACCAGCGAGCTATGCCTGTGGTTTGCTTGACTGTAATATCAGTTTCAGACTAACATGTAAGAAACCTTGCATTTAGGTTAAGTGGTGTTCCGAAGTTAAAAACAACACTTTTATTACAAACAGTGTAACAACAGTATGCCACTTCCTACAAGATCCACTGTTGTATAAAGTTGTGTGATGTTACATTATATTAATATTGTGAAAGTATTTATTCTTTCCCACTCATTAGCAACACCCCCCCCCCACCCTTCCTCTCCTCAAACAGAAACATGAGCCCAACAATTGATTAGCTATTTCAATTATTGAACAACTACGTAACAAACTGTGTGACGATTAACATGACATTAATCATGTGTAAAATAAGTTGGCCTGACGTTTTGATCCTTTACACATACTCCTACACAGGCTCTCTAGTGGATAAGCAGTTTGCTAACAGTTTTATTTTATTATGAATGTAATCAATATGTCAGCATAGTTACATTTTTTAATTAATATTTTACTCACCCTAGTATTGACCCAAGCCTCATAGACATATTGTTGTGCAGAACAAAATCAGATAAGAGAGCCAGGGCTGGATCACATTCATTCCTGACACCAGAATTAACGATACCACAGGCCAACAGAGCTCCTGCCTGTAGGTTAAGAAAATGGTCGTTAGAATGAATCTTGCTTCCATCAGTTAGAAAGATCATACCAATATCACTCATTAGTTTAATCATTAATCATATCATCACCACTGTCATTATCATCATCATCATCATCATCATCATCATCATCATCATCATCATCATCATCATCATCATCATCATCATCATCATCATCATCATCATCATCATCATCATCATCATCATCATCATCATCATCATCATCATATCATCATCATGATTATGATCATCATTATCATGACGATTTTACACTGACATATGGCGGGCTAATCGCTACAATTTAAAAAAAAAAAAAGTTGCCATTGGTCAAACCGATGGTTGGAAGTTATATGTCAATTTCTAACAATGACGAAAGGATTTCCAAAAAATTGAAGCTCTATGGGTTAGCAAAAATAGTTAAGTGATGCTATCAAGGTGGCTGTTTACTCCATTAAGAAAATCTTAGGGTGACAATTACACAGCTTTGCAATGTTTGAAATTGCATTGTTTAGGCCGACTTAATCCCTTCTTAAGCTAGGAGGATCTTGTGATTTGATAAACAAACATATATCATTCGAATTTATCATTGATAAATGTATCTCATTTGGTGATGTAATTGAGGTGGGTCACTGGGTTGGGTTGTTGGATTGGGTTATTGTGGTGGGTCATAACGATGGGTTGCTAGAGTGGGTCACTGCAATGGTGAAATTGAGGTAGTACATTGGGTAGGATTGGTCATTATAGTGGGGCTGTTAGGGGTGGATGGAAGAGAATTCTAAATTTTCAAAATGCTGTCATGTACCACTAGTATGGTACAAGCGTTTCTTAGAAACATTGCAACACACAAATAAAATTTCCACTATGTCCCTTATAAGAGTTACTCCGACATCATGAGAGAAAGTATTGACATGTCTATGTCCTTGAAGAGATCACCGTTGGATGATCTGACTCACCTTAATATAATCCTCAGATGAGTAGAGATATTTGTCAATCTGCGTCAGACCTCCATCGACATCCCAAAGAAGGACCAAGCCTAACGAGGCAGTAGTACTCAGCATACCTGCATAAAACAATTAAAGGCATTCAAATCAGGGCTTAATTATGTGTCTCATTAGTCAAATGACTTGCAGCTTGAAATAGGATATGAATGACAGGGGGTCAAAGGTCACAGGGAGGTTGGGTTGCATAACTACTGATACATTCATCAAGCCAACCCGAAAATGAGTAGTCTTGTAAAGTAAGTTCATTACAACCAACTGGATAGAATGTAGCTCTGTCTTAACATCAAACATTCTTTCTTAAATCCAGGCCTGATGTGAGTCGAAAGAGGACAGGGGAAAGAAGGGGTTGGGAATACAGTCATAGGACCTACGCTAAATAAGAGGGTGTGGAGAAATATGGGTAAAAGAATAATGTAATTTACATTTGTATAGTAATGTCATCGGAACCAACTGAAAAGAATCTAGGCTCTCCATCTAAACATAAAACATGATTCCTACATCCAGGCCTGATGTGAGTGGAAAGAGGTCAGTGGAGAGAAGGGGAGTGGGATACAGCCATAGGAACTGAGCCCAACACACAGTACAAGGAATAAAGTAATTTCACTTGCAAAGGTATACTCTTGAAGGAAATAAAGAAGACTTCAAAAAGAGGACCAGCTCACATATATTTGTCCTCAGGCCCGACCCGACCCACAATGCACCTGCATAAATAATACACTAAGAAGAATCTGTTCTAAACTGTTCAAATCGTGGTCAGTACTCATCACAATGCTAGAGCCTCTTACTTGTCTTACCTTGTTCTTTGTTCTTATAAATCCATTTATTTCCATCCTCGGTTATGAGTTTGTCTTTTCCGAAGCCGCAGTTGACCAGACCGTTGACAAAGGAAGATGCCAGATTCTGACGAGCCGAATCTACCTGACCGGTTCCACCAAATGTTGGCCCTGGGGAGGAAAGATGAATTCAATTCCATTTTATGAAATACATCCTGTGTCCTAATATGTCTACCTCAGATCAATCTCAAAGTGAATGATACAGATATTTAGTTGTAACAACGTCTACGACGAGTTCACAGCAGTTGGGGACTATTTTTTGGCTAAAATAATTTTACAGCATTGAATTGAACTTTTAATTGTATCACAGAGAGAATTTATCATCTTGAAATCAACGGAACTTTTTAATCATTTCTTTGCGTGGAGCATCATGGAGATAGGCTTCCGAAATAGCATATTTACCAATTTTTTTTTATCTCTACCGAGTTACAGCCGATATATCCCCATGAACCGGCACTGCCAGGCCTTGAAGTACCACCAGTAAATAACTTTAATCTCTCCCAAAAATACTACTTACTGCTGTTCTCAAGATGACTTTTATAAATATCTTCTGGTACTTTGGGATCCATAATATCAAGCTGTGGGAAGAAGAAGATAAGAAAACAATTACCTATTACTGGACACATTCACCTGGCAATCAATACAAAACAAAATCTACTTTAGAATCTTCCATTGCAAATTAGGGGTTATAAAACTAAAGCAGCTCATTAAATGCCTGCCACATACAATGATTTACAATGGAATATTTTGTATTGATGAGAGTTATATGACGAAATATGTAACTTCACAAGATCATATTGGTTCACCAGGACATTTAAGTTTGTTCATTTTTTGTTTGCTTTGCCACAAAAAATAAAATGAAGAAATTACAGGATGACCCAACATTTGCCCATGGATCTCTCTCCAATCCAGACCAGAAATCAAAAGGTAGCAACAATCACAAAGCAGAGACCTTCACCCCTCCACAACCCATACTCAAATGCCCTCCCTCGCCCCCCCTCTTCAAGATAATGCTATAAGTAAACCCTAAGATACCCACCTCTCTTGCCAGAGACAGAAAGTGCGTATTCAACTGACTGTTGGACATAATCTCTACCAGTTCTTCGCCGTCGTCAAGCTCCTCGGCCGACTCCAAGAAGATCTGCTGGCAGCCTAACATATAGGCTAGCTGTTTCTGTACATGTCTAGGGGAAGTGAGAGCAGAATATGGGATTGCACTAGTGAGAATCTGCATAACATGTCTGCCTTATAGTGGCATGCATTTTCTCCAAGAACATCAGTCTTATTATAACTGTTATAGTGGAACATTAAGACATTGAAGAACAGGATGTTAAATTACAACTTTGGTTGGGTTCTGATAAAACATGCCTGTTTAGTGACACTTATATCCAATTATCCAGGTTTCCATGTCGCAGGCGTTGGGTATGTTCGTATAACACTCACCGACTAGTGACACATGAGTGATGTAATGTGGTTCAAGATTAATCACTAGGTTTATAGTATTAGGTTCATATTAACCATTATTAATGGTCAAAACATCCATATAAGGATGTACTAAGGATACTTTTTTTATGGTTTTACATAAACAATCCAAATTGTCACTTTAAATGCAATGTTACATTACAAACACAGAACCAGTTTTGTTAACTTAAAGGGAGTGAAGATTCGCGCACAAAGAAACCTCTCATGCCGGTAATCTGACCTAGTTTGGATTGAGGTGTAACAGAAGTGTCAGACACCACCATCGATCACAGAAAATACACACACAGCTTGCTGCCATCGGTAATTAGACACTAGTGTACAGTCAGTTCATACAGCTATGGTCAATACCCACAGCACAGTGTACAAACGATCCAGGGATGGACATCTCAGGTCCAGCTAAAGATAGCAAGTGATCACGTTTCATTACTGTCTGCATTTTGTAGCAACAAGCAAAAAACTTCACTTGCAAGCAACGGAAAGTTAACTTTTTCAGAGCGCGGCACGCAGTTTGGGGCGAGTCTTCAATGCCTTTAAGATGCCAACATAGTAGGGAAATTCTGAGATCAGAAATCTCACAGAAATATCTTTGCACATTTTTTGAACGGATCAAATCTGACTGCTTACTTGTCTGGACAATTAGTAAATATGTCTGTTATTAGATCCATATCGTTGAGCCGGATGGCGAGTCGTAAGGCTTCCGGGTACCTCTTGAATTTACGAAGGATGGAGAGGGCAGTCTTCAAGAGGATGGAATCCTCTGGTTCCGGGACATAGTTTACACAGCTGATGGGGCAAAGCAAAGATCCATTTGAAAGAAGGTCAAGAAACTTACAAAAGAAGTATAAAGTTTCATAAGAAAAAATAAAGTTATCGCACAGAATACTGTTATAATTTGTTTACTGAAAGTGTACTCTTTCTCTGTCATCTGATAGTTTCTTGCTGTGCTAGTTACAGCTAAAACACAGGTTTGAAGTTTCACCTCGTGATCAGACCTTTGGAAGCATTTAATAAACCACAGCCACCCCTACGTCAGAAATCTAGCCTGATCGTTCTAAATCTGGCAGAGTGGCTGTACTACAAGAAGTTCTTACCTACAGTTGCTCACCTGACCAGGTACAGGGATGTAAGTGCAGCCAAAAAAAAAAACCGGAAAACTATTCGGAGAAACCGGGGGAATGTCGTGCTAACGCATCCTACTCCTAGCTCTGAATACTTACGCACTATCGTTATGTTAGGCTAGCTCAAAAGTATTAGCGCTAACACATCATACCCCTAGTTCTGACTACTTACACACTATCGTTATGTTAGGCTAGCTCCAAGTAACGAATACGTCGCAGCGAAATCCGGAATAAAAAACAGTCTCACATTTGAAAGCGATCACGAATATCGACTATCATATGCGTATCCCGTAGATTTAGCCGCTCACAAATATCACAAGCGTTATTTCCGAAACTTATGTCGAGTACCCGCAGTTACGAATCAACGTGAATTAGGCAAGGTTTTTCAACGACAGAAATGAGCTATGGCGATTTGAAGTTCGCACGTACGCAACGATGTTCACATGGCACACACAATGTTGTACAGTGCAATGCTATGTGTAACAGGAAATGGTATTTTGGTTGATCGATGAGTGAAACTTGAAGTTAGCTTGCTGCAACGGGCCAGGCATTTTTGCCGCGTTGTGTCTTTGATATTTGTACAATTTTGTGGAACTTTATTGGAATTAAAAAAAAAACGGATTTCCGTAAAAATACGGAAGACTTACATCCCTGACAAAAAAAAAACCGGATTTCCGTAAAAATACGGAAGACTTACATCCCTGCAGGTACAAGCAGACCTTTGGAAGCATTTAGTACACCACAGCCACTAGTCCCACTACTGCAAAAATCTAACCTAGTCATTCTAAATTTTGGCAGAGTGGCTGTACCATAAGAAGTTCTAATCTACAGTTAATCACCTGACCAGGTACAAGAAGAACGTGGGAGCAATGAATGAACCACAGCCACCACCTCAGAAATCTAACCTGATCATTCTAATTCTGGCAGAGTGGTTATACACCAAGAAGTTTCTAATCTACAGTTAATCACCTGACAAGGTACAAGAAGAACGTGGGAGCAATGAATGAACCACAGCCACCACATCAGAAATCTAATATGATCATTATACATCAGGCAGAGTGGCTGTACTACAAGAAGTTCTAATGTACAGTGGCTCACCTGACCAGGTACAAGCAGACCCTGGGGAATGCACTCTCATCCACAAAAGCCTCCAGCAAGTCTAGCTTCTCCATCTCCATGAGGAGGTCACAGGCCTCCGCCTCTGCATTATGACTCATGTGGTAAGGTATGATCTCCGTAGCTAGCTTCAGGAGCTGCTCCTTCTCTGGAGCTGTGTTAGGGTCCTCTAGGTCTGTCCAGGCCCGGCCGATCTCGCCTGCTAGATGTCTGTAAAGAGTCATGTGATGGAATGAGGAGATGATGATACGATACCATCATGGAAAGTACAGTAGAGTATGTATATAATGAAATGCCCACTAATGCAACATACAGTAGGAAGAATCGCAAGCAACTCTCAACTTATACTGATGAAACCACCCTTATGAAACACTAATATACACATAGGAAGATCACAGACAACCGTCCACTTATACTAATGAAACAATCTTATGAAACACTCACTTATACACATAGGAAGAATCACAAACGACAGTCTACTAATACTAATGAAACGATAAATGAAACGCCCAATTTTTCACATATAGGAAGTATCACAGACAACTGTTGACTACTAATGAAACGATCTTATGAAGCGCTCACTTACACACATAGAATATCACAAACTACTGTCGACTTATACTAATGAAACGATCTAATGAAACGCCCACTTTTACACACAGAAAGAATCACAAACAACTGTCTACTTCCTATATTTGGTGCATATCCTAAACAAACAAACAAGTCTTCTCAATAGCTTGCATGATTGTGGGATTATACTGCATTAACTGGTGAAGGTATGCTGCAGGATGGTGGTTGGAATCACTGGGCGTTCAGTATCTAACTCTAATGATAAAACACTAGAAGATGGTTTTGGTAGAAAACTGACCTGACATATTCATGACCCCAGGAGCCGATATCTTCCTTAGAGCCTAAAATTCTGTACTTCAAACAGTCTCTAGAATCACTCATGGTCATACCTAGAACTGAAACAACGTCAGCACAAAATCGCTGAAAATTGAGGGCAAGACAAAACAAAGAAAGAAAAATGTCTGTTAGAACTGAACAGTCACTGTTATCATTGTCCAGCATTATGCAAGACTGTCTGTGTCTGGGATCCAATTCAATGTCAATTACACCAAGCGGATGAATGGTATATTATTGTACATATATATATGTGTGAGTGTAGGAAACAACCTATCCTACTGTGCTTCATTACAAATACTGTAATGGGTGGGTTTAACTGTCAGCCTACTGTACCATACATCACATCTTCTAAGTAATCAATATACAAGTAATGAAATACTGTACACAGGAGGTTTGATCAACAATTGTTGACTGAAAGTCAGTAATTTACGATAGGTGCACTCTCAGTGACGCAAAAATGGGCGTGGCACCTCAACTCTGGACAGCTATAACTCAAAAAATGCGAGGACGCTCCAATATGTTTGACACCTTCCTAACTCACTTATGTATTTACAAATGATGAAAGTATTAGCCATATCCAATAGGTGACCAGCCATGGTTTTCTGACATTTGGTTGATTGTGTATGGCACCAACCGTTCTAACAATTAAAATACAGAGGACAATTTGCTAAATTAGTTATTAATCAGATGCACACTTGAAATCAAAATCAAAATATTATCACAGAATAATATGGATATTAATTTTGTTCACTTATGCTAGGTACCACTTTTAAGTGATAATTCCGAAAAAAGTTGGGATTTTGTATCACTTTCAAAGATATCTGTTAAAACTGCATTATAATTAGAAAGAACTTGACACTATCAATATTATGTAAACTGTACTAAAAATATAATATTAGCTGCATATGATGATATACATTTCTGAAAGCAATGAAACATTCAGATCTTCAGCTGTCCGTTACGTCACTGCAACGAACTACAGTATTGTACCCGAGGCTTCTGTCACTGTCCTTACAGACAAAAAAAAATTCACATTGAAACAAATTTAATTCATGAATGAATAAAGTGTAACAAAAGGGTCTTATAACACTAAATTTTGTGAGATATGCCCCAAACCAATTTGCAATAAAACTTAAACAGTCTAAACTTTACATACTTTTGGAATATCTATTTTGGCCTACACAATCTTTACACTTTTGTGAGAATAGTTGTTTACAGGTTATCATGGAGACTGAATTTATGGCAATCATCACTGAATGTTGCTATCATCAAGCAATGTTTCTTTGTCCTTCACACTTTTCTTGCACTTCTTATAATGTAAGTGTGTCTATATCTCTCTTTCAGTTAAACTTATAACTACAATTAACTTACCTTATTTTCCCCAGCAGGCATATTTTCATAAATTTCCTTCAATGTGTCATAATGCTTTCGGAGGAACTTCAAAGGTTTGGGGACAGAGGTCATGCTGCTGGTAGAGGCCCTGATCTGTTGTCTGAGCTGTTCCAGAGCAGGCTTGTAGAGGGAGGTATCCTTTTCCTGGAGGAACAAAAAAGAAACATTTATGCTAACATGTGCAATGCTGAACTGTAATGGTTAAAATAATGTCACTGTTTACGTTTCACATCACCAAAATCATCCTTAACTTGACGAAAAATTCAATATCAGGTGGTGATAATTTTTCAACATTGCAATAGGTCAATGTTGCACGGTTATGCATCTTAGTGCATAGGTGGTTCAGAGACAGGCAAGTTTAACAATGAAGTAAATATTGATAATAAATGTACATATACTAGTACAAGACTAGTAACTTGGGAATGTTCAAGAGCTTTAGTCCATGAACTAACACTGTCAAAAGGTCTTGAAACTACTTAATTAATACTAGCCTACTGCTAACGTGTTTGCATAAATATATACCAACACTTTCTTTGATGATCAATAATATGACTGAGGTTGATATTCATTAATCAAGCAATTGATCAAGCATTAAGTCTACCATTAATATCAATAAGTAGCTAGTTAGAATCACCGACTCTGCTTGGTTCTATGGCTATTTGAAAGCACTGTGCATAACATTAATACTGTCAAGGATTCATATTTTTTTCATTGTGTTACTGGTTTTGCAAGGTTTACAGTAATGGGATACAGACTACAGAGCATATATTGGGATTTGAAAATTATAAATTAATGTTGTGACTGCTATTGAGCAATTGCAACTGTACAGTCTAGATATTCAATATAGGCAAAGCCATCTCTACTCACAACTGGATACAGTTATTCTCCGCACACTGTTCTTTCCTCTGACAAAAAACATTTTTTTCTGCACACCAAATTTATCAGCCAAAAACATCGTTTTGTCAGTTGAAAATACCAGGTTTTTGGGGGATGAACAGAATGGCTTACCAAAATTAGGCACATTGAAATGATTGAGAATGATAGATATTTTGGCTCGAGCAGGATAGAGACTGTAGATTCTCAGGATAGATTAGGTTCAGAAGAGGATCGATGATTATTTTAGTTAAACAGCGTCATCATATTGGGCTGTAGTTCATATAGTATAGTAGTATCAATATGGCGTGGAAAAAGTGAATTGAGCTGCCGTATGGAATAACTTGTTCTCACTCAGTTTCATCCTTTATACACAGACCATATTTTAATACTTATTCCATAATTACACTGCCTCCTTTTGCCTCTGCCTCCTTTTATGCCCTGTACTTCTCAACATAATCCCTAATTACACACACCCATGCCTGAGCTAGTAAATCATGAGCAGCTTAACATCCCTGACACAAACTCAGTCTAACTATCCTTGTTAACTTTCTTTGATACCTTCCCATGTTTTTCAAACCATTCTGGATTTGGTATCCTAAAATTGAAGAAAAACCAAGTTTACATGTATGTGAAAAAAAATGTTGTTTTCTGCACAAGAATTTTTTCAGTGGAAAGTAATCAGCGGAAAGTACCTTGTGCGGAGAATAACTGAAACCGTCACAACGCATATAGCCACATGTGACAAAACGAACAAGTTGTGGTGAAGTGCATTATCAACTATTTTTTCTTACCTGTAGTCTCTCCACCAACATTGTCAGCTCCTCCTCCAATTGTTTGTCTTCTTCTGACTGGAATAGAGCAGAATCAAATGTTTACCCTTAGTCTTCCAATGTAGACTAATTTATGACAGGTCTAAGCCTACTGACATGGTACATCTTACTATTCTTAGTTAAATGTATTCATTCATTCATATATTAAGCTAGCTAACTGTTCGGACTACACATTAAAATTTTCACCTTTGCAACTTTCTCTCATAGGCCTAGGCTAGGTCTAATTAATTTATCTGGAAATTCTCAAAGAAACCGTCATAGGATTAACAGTGAATACCTTGCCTATGCACATATTAATTCCCCGAAAAGTAAATGTCCTAGGCCCTAGGCCTACCGTACCACAAGCCGATATCCTAACACATGCATCTTGATACAAATGTAACATTAGGCCAGAGTAAACCATGACAAAGCACACATTGAACGTATCGGGAATGATTCCTTGTGGCTACAATCACAGAACTATTTTATTTTTCAACAATGGACACCAGTGTAGATTAAAATTATGTTTGCTCTATACCATTTCATTTTCTTCTTCTTCATCTTGCTTTTTCTCTTCTTTCTTCTCACTTGTAGTTTCTGGTTTCTTGTCATCTGCCATTTTTCAGTCCGTGCTATTGAGCGAATAGAAGAGAGGAGTATTTCAACATGAGATTCTAATTGCTTTACCAAACGGCGATAATAACAAAGCCGTACATGGAACGCCGATTGGATCATCAATTTTTTTCCATTACCGATCAACATGCAAAGGCAAGCGTTACAACAACATGAGAATTCACAACCTTTTTACAAAATAGTGTATTGCCAAGATTTAGATAAGCAAATACTACCGTATAAACGTGATTTGTATCGAACTGAAGAAGGCAAAATTAATGTTAATTCAGGTAGAAACACGAACCTTTCACTGTGGACAGTTCAGTGAAGTTGGCGGTGTGGGTGTGAGCCAGGTCAATCGGTCCACTGTAAGAAAAACGCTCAAAATTTAGAGGTCCAATGTTACATATAAACCAGGTTTATGATTAATTCTGATAACTAGGTTGTGTTATTACTTTACCCCGCCTGACTGACAGAGGTGTGGGATGATACTCGCACGTCACTGTTGTGACTACAAGTATATTACGTTAATGTGAACAGAACTACATCGAGATGAAATTCACCATCTTTTTTGAGAATAATCTGTCCTTGCTCTGTTTTGTCCCTTGATCATAGGCGTACGAGGCGGGGGGGGGCAGGGAGACTGCCCCCCCCCCCAATTTCCAGAGGACAAGAAATTCGGGCAAAAGTCCTGAAATATTCGGGCAGCCTAAGAGGAGAAAAAATATATATAAATATATAGTAGCTTGCCCGAATCTTTTTCATATTTTTGCCCGAAAATTCCGTGGAGAGCGTTCTGTGTTATTTGTTTTGTGACATTAATATTAATATAGGCCTAATGATTTTCTTTATTTAGCATCATGATGCCCGAATATTTCCGAGTAATACCACCGTAAGCGCAGCTAATTTGGGCTAACACGCTTTTTGCACTATCGGCTATCGCCCAAAATTATTAACAGGGAACGCCGCTCACAATCGTGGTGACAAGCATGCATGGAGATTAGCAGTCTCTGAAGTGAAAAAAAACGCAGTAAACATTTTTTTCTAACTAGTCAACTGTATACCTGGACATCCCAGACATGAGTGTAAGGCCCCTATATAAAAAACATTTTCTTTTTCATGGGTGGTGGGTGGGGGGAGTGCCTACAAGCCTAAAAGTACAGGTTTATCCAGTGGCGGAGCGTCCATATAGTCAGGGCGAATGCCCCCCCCCCCTCCCCTGACGGACTCAAATGTACTGCTGGCGCCCTTTTCAGCTTTTTACGACTTTTTACTTATTCGCGATTATTGACTTTTCTATTGCGCTCCTCATCTAAGTATTGACATTTGTCACATTTTCTTGCTGTAATTTACTGACAAAATATCTCTAAAGGCTATTTATTCTTCGTTTATCTGCAAACTAGCAAGGCCCGGAAAGGGTCATTTCCGGCGATCTAGGGAGTATCTTTACTCAAAAAAACTCTGTACGCTCCGCGCCAACCTGTGGTGGCGCTCCGCTTAGATAGTGTCAAAAGCGCCCTATACAGACAATTCTCGCCCCCTCTGACCAATACCCCTAGCTCCGCCACTGGGTTTATCATATTCTTTGTTATTTTTTATATACGTTTTTGTGAGACAAATTGCAGTCTCACCCGACACAGCGATATTTTCCTTCCTACGTGTCGTTGAACAATGTATGTTATTTCTGGGGGTAGCTGAGTACTGTGTTAAAATAATAAATACCGTAACTAAATAGGAGTTAAAAAATATACTGTCCTAGTTTTCCCCGTCAATGTGATGTTATCATTTTTTCCTTCTTCTAATTTACCAAAATTTTGGGGAAGTGTTACTTTCTAAACGTGAGATTATAAAATAAAGAATGTTTAGATGCAACTTGCAAGGCCTCAAAAGTGCCATTTCCGGCAATCTGAGAGGGATATTTTGCCCCAAAAATTCTTGTACGCCACGCGCCAACCGATGGTGGCGCTCCGCTTAGATAGTGTCCCGGGAAATTTCGGGAACAAAAGTTTCTGCCCCCCCCCCCAAACCGAAATGGTCCCGTACGCTTAATCCCTTGATAAGTTTGTTAGCAGCTAACTGGGTGGTGATTATCATCCCAACCAACTGCATACATCCGTTTTTTTTACTAGGTTCTACTTTTAAATATTAATTATTTCCCGAATACTGCATGTCTTCTGCAGTACGTCAAGCATTATGGGATGTCAAAAATGTTCGAATTGGTACACGCAAAGAGGCAAAGGAATAATTTAGCTGACATGATACCTCCAAAGTAGGTTTCTCTATATGCTGCTGTACAACATACCGATTTCGCGAAATGAAAACACCGAAACAATTTGTCACATGACCGAAAACTTAGATGTTATGCAAAGCGCACAATCATCGAATTTCCTGTGCTTGGGAAGCTTGCTGAAACTCTAACAATTGAAGTGAGAACATCCAAATTAATCAGCCCAAGGCATGGCTCAATAAAATTTGAGTTTTTGACAGTTTAACACAAACTGGGCTAGGCCTAACACTTACAGTAACAATAACAGTTAGCCTCATTACTGATTAGGCTTTATGTCAGCCCCAACTTAGCCTTACGTTATTCTCACTGTTACTGTTAGGCATGATCTAACTTAGCTTCGGCCTAAGTATTATGTGTTGACGTTTTGCCATAGACTAACGTTACTGTAGCCTGGAGGTGTACCTATTCTAGTAAAACGTCAAGTTGATTGCATTTGACATATATGCATTGGCTGGGCCAAGACAGCACAGAGAACACAGGCAAGTAGCTAGGTTTGAGATTACCTAGGCAGAGGCTACGTTTAATATACTGTACTTGCTTTTGGTTTAGCAGTGACTTAATTTAGGCATACCGATCCGTCTTCATGTTTCATATAGCAATCAGTATGCATTGGACGTTAATAAACATATACTTACAAGGTAGGAGCAGAATGTCAAATATCCCATTAACACCCTAATTCAATATTCTCCAGTAAAAAGAATCAGAAAAAATCTCCCAATCGCAGATCATCAACAAAGAGCCTTTCCTGACAAGTCGATCATAATATTGGAAGCTGACCCACAAGTAAAGTTGTAAAGTCAAAATAACATGCTTCAAAGAAACCTTTATAAAATGGCTAAGTTATTTATTTCTTCTACTAATTTCTTCCTATATAGCTAGATGTTCATCTGACAAGATTAAAGGAGCTATGAATATATTAAATCAACACTTACCTCGCCCTGGCCTGGAGGTCTCTAGGGAATTACAAAAACTAATGTTGAGGTATGTCAACAATTACTGGAAAATAATCAAATGCCATGAAGTTTAAACAGATTCAAAATATAAGTTGAATGCTTGAACACTTTTCTTTCTTTTTCTTATACCAAAGTGATTTGCATGTCACTCAGATGACTCAATCTCATTGACAATCTTCCGACAGTAATTAATAACAATTTCTTAATTAATATTACCAGTGATCACTGTTATATTCGATTTGATAACGGCAGTAGCACAATAGGGTAGCAATGAGTATCCGGGAAGTAGTATGGTTAATACCTTGCCAGCAGCGTAAGAAGGGATTTTCATCCCAGATATGTCCATGGTTTTCCAATCTGCATATTTTAAATTTTGAAACACTGAAATATACTGAAACTATAAATCAAGGCCACTCATCAGAAGTGAGGTGTCAGGCTTAACAAGCCATTTGACATCTACACATGGATATGGCAATTAGGAAGATTGTATGTTCTAAGGCTTTATTCTACCCTCAAGAGGTTCACATCTAATGTTGCCATATTTCATTTGTTGAAAGTTGGGGCAGTACATCCAGCCCTCAGCTTTGAAAAACATTTGGATATTCTTAAAGAGGACTACACTGTAACATTTCTGTCCAAGCTTGTCTGGCTCTTATGCAGCCATCGATCATATTTTATGTCTGGAAATTGGTTCTATCTTATCAAAAGGATATTTAGATACAGTCTAGTTTACCTTCTTGACAATGCAGTTTATTATGTTGCAAAAATTTGGAACCTAATTAAACAGTCTGACTTATGGTAAGTTGGTGTAGTGTATCAAAGTAATTTTGAAAGAGCGCCCTCGATGGAGAGTTGTGTTCTATGTAAATAAAGTGTTTAAGCCAATGTTAAATCCCTTCGTCTATATCTGATTCAATCTTCACTGTGTCAGCGAGAAGAATACTACAGTTGGTAACCTGATACTCCCACTTCAAAACCCTCCATGTAACTTCATCATGTTCATTATCCTGATGTCAGCATATTCTGTGATTTTTACCTCTCTGACCATGCCATGTCTCTGACCTTTTAAATAGTGGAAAACAAAGAATCTCACGGTACATACATTTCATGAAAGCTGCCTTTTAGGTAGAAATCATAAAATTATCCTCAAATTCAGCAGACCAGCAGTCTATTTGACCAAACATATTTCACTTATCAGCTACCATAAATATTTGATTTCTTTTCTTCTTGAAACTTTATATTAATGTGCCGGTGAGTTTACCGTGCAGTATCCATAGGTTACTGCCCAGTCAGCTGACGACAACCGACCAATCCAACTTGAGGATTTTTTAACAAGTATGAATGAATTTTCCATCTCTAATACTCTACAGGATGAAAGGAGAGTTTATGCTGGAAGATGGCCATAGTGTAGATTATCATCGGTTGAAAGAGGGTGACCTCTTTAAAAGTTATGAGATGAAAGCAGTTGACTTACAGCATGTTGACCTGACCTCTTTGAAAGAGAATGAAAGAAAAGCATTTTTCATCAGTATCCTTTGAATTGTAAATGTTTACAATGTTGAGAATGAAAGAAAAGCATTTTTCATCAGTATCCTTTGAATTTTAAGTGTTTACAATGTTGAGAATGAAAGAAAAGCATTTTTCATCAGTATCCTTTGAATTGTAAATGTTTACAATGTTGAGAATGAACGAAAAGCATTTTTCATCATTATTATTGAAATGTAAATGTTTACAATGTTGACAAGCTTTTGTTTTCAAATACCAAACAATTTGATTGGTACAGTAAACATAAATCTGATATTCAACTTCCCCATGTCTTAAGTTGTGATGTGTTTTTGTTCTACTTACTTTCAATCAATGAGCAATTAATTGCAATCAATTAATTGGAATCGGATCAGTCCATGTGTAGTTTAGTGTAAACCAGACACAAAGGAGTATATTTGGTTCCATTTACACAAAACGAATAGAAATTTAAGGGTCGTGGCGAGCCTTTTGAAATCGTAACATGGTTCACAAAGGAGAAAGTTTTGGAAGCAGATTTGTAATTGATGTGTCATAACTGCCCAGGGTAAAACCACTGTTAAGATATTGTTTCCTCATCTTGTGCTATGCAAAGTTGCTGACATCATGTTATGGGAATTAGTTTTCCGATGTGACAGTTTTCAGATATTTATAATGCATTAACAATTCACGGTCTTGCCAAATGCCCAACCTTGCCAAGGTCAGTGTTGGATGTGGAGAAGTTTTGGAGGAGCACAGGATACATCATTAGTGGAGATGAATATTCATTAGATGACATTGAACATGGTGTTTTGAGAGGTATTATACAGTATATTACCTTTGAACACATTGGTTAAGTTCTTATGAGTTACCGTTGAATATTCATATGTTTATCAAGATTAATGTGTGCATGAATATGAACAAATGTAGGTGTATTAATATTCATAACCCTTATCATAAATATTTACATGCATATTATGTATGAATGTACATATGAAAATATATAACTGAATATTCACCTTCATGCATATTCATAAGATATTTCGATCTGGTGAGCCCAGTTGATCATCGGCTACCATCATTTTAATTTTCAAGTATTTGAAATATTATGACCTTTCTTTGTCTTTTTCAAATCAGTGTTTGGTCAGAAACATGCTCTGATGTTTTCTAAGAAGACTTGTACATATACACAAAGGTGGTTGGGTATAAATACTCCATGGTCATTTTAGCATTAATTAAATAAATCATTAATAATGTGCAGATGTTTAAATTGCCAAACGATGCCCTGATTTATTAAAAATGTATTTTGGTCTCATCCTTTTCTTCGTCTCCAACAGGCAACAGACCACACCCATCATCTCCAGAGCTCTTCTTCAAAGATGGCGACTCAAGACTTCAGTTTGTCATGAGTTCGCTCGATCCAAGAGTTCATTTTGCATTGGTGTGCGGAGCTAAGGTTTGTTACCTTTACATGTGTTATTTGTCCTGAAATGAGAATTATCATTTAAGAGATTTTGTTTACATGTGCTTTTGTTACTATCAAGTAGGGAATGTACTTTCCCCCTCTCGAATGCCACTTCATTCCATGACATTCTCCGTTGTCAATCCATGACCCAAATAACCGGCACAGAAATTTCCCAATACTCTTATTCCCCTACTATTTATGTTCTGTTGATCATGCAGTTTGCCTAACACTAACTCTGCCATTAAACATTATACTAGTCTTTTTTTGCTAATTAATCATTGTCCTGTTAATTTTCTTACTAATACCTTTGTCATCATTCAAAATGGCCATAGTGCAAAGTGAAAATGACGAGGGCGACAACAAGTACATGTAACTACAGTACATGCATATATGCATTGATGGAACGTAAGGTTTTCCTCTTCTGGAGCCTAAAACTAAAATCCGCTTTTGAGAAACTGAAGCCTTGGGCATGTCCGGAGCAATTTCAAACTGGGTTTGAGCTATAACAAAATCTGTTGCCACATCTTTAGGGCACATGGGTTAGCCAACGTATTAAGGCCTTAAGTGTAAGCACCAGAGTGATCCTTACTTTGACTTACGTTGGTGCTGCTATATCTCCGGAGAAAAC